>NC_143398.1:228654171-229924171 GCF_052110815.1 Crocodylus siamensis | reverse complement strand
AGTATGCCAGCTTTACAGATATTCTTTATTTACCTAAGACCAGATCCTCATAGGTACTGAGGTGCCCAAAATCCACTATTCAGGTACTACTGAAATCCTCAGAACAGCTGTTTAAACCTGGTAGACATCTAATGTCTATTTTCAGAAATATGAAGAGCTGTCTAAGAACAGATGCTGGTCAGTAGGTGGTAAGCTGCTCAGGGCTCTTGTTCAAGCTGAAGTCCTGAAGGCTGAGGAGTAGGGTTCTCAAAAAGGCATACATTTGCAACCACTATCTATTAGTTTTGCAACCATTATCTATGTAGCTTACTGGTGAACTCCAGAACAGGGGGCAGGCATGAAGCTGTACGTATTACCCCAGAATAGCTAGGTGCAATAATGTGAGAGATACAAGTCTGAATCCCTACTGTTTTGCAGAGAATTAAACTTTAATCCCCATATACCTGGAGTGGGAATTCCCCTGCTGGAGATGTACACGGGTTTGTTGCGGGTAGGTCTTGTTTGACCAATCTCATTTCCTTCTATGACCAGGTGACCTATCACCTGGACAAGGGAGAAGAGATTGATGTCATATACCTTGACATTAAAAAAGCTTTTGATCTGATATCCCATGATCACCTCTTGGCCAAACTGCCCAGTTGTGGCCTTAGCTCCACCACGATCCGCTGGCTGGGAAATTGGCTTTGTGGTCGGACCCAGAGGGTTGTGATTGATGGCAGTCACTCATCATGGTGCCCTGTGACCAGTGGGGTCCCTCAAGGCTCTGTCCTGGGACCCATACTGTTCAACATCTTCATTAATGATGTGGACACTGGAGTCAGGAGCGGACTGGCCAAGTTCGCCGATGACACCAAACTTTGGGGCAAAGCATCCACGCCAGAAGATAGGCGGGTGATCCAGGCTGACCTGGACAAGCTCGGCAAATGGGCAGATGAGAACCTGATGGTGTTTAACACTGATAAATGCAAGGTTCCCCACCTTGGGAGGAAAAACCTGCAGCACCCTTATAGGCTCGGCAGTGCTACGTTGGATAGCACTACAGAAGAAAAAGACTTGGGGGTCATCATTGACCACAAGATGAACATGAGCCTGCAATGCGATGCTGCAGCTCGTAAAGCGATCAAAATGCTGGCTTGCATCCATAGATGCTTCTCGAGCAAATCCCGGGACGTCATTCTCCCCTTGTACTCAGCCTTGGTGAGGCCACAGCTGGAGTACTGCGTCCAGTTTTGGGCTCCACAATTTAAAAAGGATGTGGAGAAGCTTGAGAGAGTCCAGAGGAGAGCCACGCGCATGATCAGAGGTCAGGAAAACAGATCTTACGATGACAGGCTGAGAGCCACGAGACTCTTTAGCCTGGAAAAGCATAGGCTCAGGGGTGATCTGATGGCCACCTATAAATTTATCAAGGGTGACCACCAGGATCTGGGGGAACGTCTGTTCACCAGAGCGCCCCAAGGGATGATGAGGTCGAATGGTCACAAACTCCTGCAAGACCATTTCAGGCTGGACATAAGGAAGAATTTCTTTACTGTCCGAGCCCCCAAGGTCTGGAACAGTCTGCCAGCGGAGGTGGTTCAAGCACCTACATTGAACACCTTCAAGAGTAAATTGGATGCTTATGTTGCTGGGATCCTATGACCCCAGCTGACTTCCTGCCCTTTGGGCAGGGTGCTGGACTCGATGATCTCCCGAGGTCCCTTCCAGCCCTAATGTCTATGAAATCTATGAAATAAATATTCACTGGTTTGTGGACAGAGTGACTGTACAGAACAGTGCTCATGGCACTTACCTGGGATATGGGAGACTGATATTTAAGTCTCTGCTCTACTAAATTGCTAATGACTTATTCAAAATGGAATAATGCATATAGGAGAGCTTTCAATTGCCCTACCCAATGATAGCCAATATCCTGGATGTTAGACCTCACCTGTGATATGAGTTTAGACCCCTGCCCTGTTGCTATAGCACAGAGATTTGAACCTGGCAATCTCGCAGGCAGTGTAAGTGTTCTGTGCACTGGGAAAGTTGATATTCTGAGTGTTTGCATGGTTCCTCTCTCTCTTTTTTTAGGTGTTCAACACTGAGGATCCCAAATGAAGGGAGAAGCCTGTTTGACCAGAAAGACAGGCACCTGTCTCTGGACAATCAGAAACTTAGGTGCCTATGCTCAATCCCTGCCTTTGTATTTTACTTCTGGCTACTTTAGATGTCTGCTGAACTTATTTCTAAGGACCTATTGCCCAGGTATCCAATTGTCTACATCTAGGCTAGAGACAGACATTCAAAAAGCCTGAGGCTGAATTGATTCAACCTTTGCAGGTTTGTCTAACCTGGCTAGGCTGAATCACTTTGTAACTGGACATAACCCAAAAATGCAGGCATATGCCTGCAATAGCACAGGCTAGAAGCCAAGGGGTGCTAGAGCAACCCTCCCATCTCTTCCACAGCATGGAGCTGAGTGGGGAGGGGAGGGAGTAGCTAGACTCAGTAGGATGCTCTAATTAGCCCAGAAGGGAATTGATAGCAGTGTTTATCACCAAATTAAGAAAACAACAGAGGGACATTACCAGTTACTTGTTGATTCAGCATGGACCATAGCCAGTATGTGGTCTGCTAGCTAATACATAAACACCTCCTCAGCAACGTGTGTGTGTGTGTGTGTGTGGGCGGGAATTCCTGCTTAGCAGGGAGTGGTGGGGGCGGGGGAGGAGCTGCAGCCAGGGAGCAGAGGGAAGGGGCCAACCCTGCTGTGGAGCAGAGAGCCCTGCTCATGCCCGGATGCTGGGGCTGTCTGGTTTATCTTAAACCAGCAAGGAGTCTAGGACAGACATTGCATAAACCAGTTTGAGCCAAATCAGTTAAGTCTGATACAACATTCAACAAGGTTTATCTCAAATTGGTTTCAGCCAGTCTCAAACTGGTTTATGTGCACTGAACATCTGTTCTGTTGCAGGTTTAAACCAGTTTCTGATCGATTAAACTGGTTTATGTGTAATGTTTGTCCTTAGCCCTAGTGTCTGGGGAACATATCTAACTCAGGGCTGTGGAGTTCTGTAGATGACAGGAGGTCCAGGAGTTGGGCTTTGCAACACTAAATGTTGCAATGCCTCACTATGTTTTAGAGCGTAGCCCTGAATTACTTACTCAAGGTCAGAGGCAATAGCAGAAAAAAGAAAAGAATTTGGGTGCCATGACTCATACCCTGCTGGAATTGCTGCCTCGTGTTTCTTTAGAGCTCTGCCTGCCTAGTTTATTTTTCGGTGCATCTGCCTTTTTCTTTCTGCTTTCACTTACTGTAAGTGTGCAGTAACTGTGTAAAGTCCTACCCTGAAGAATTCTGCTTAATAAATTAAATACATTTGGAGGAGTATGGCTTAGTATTTGTGCTTGCTGCAAGCCTAATGAAAAGAGATTAGGTCAAATTCACCCCTGGTGCAGCTCCGTGAAAGAGAATGGAGTTATGCCAGGGATGTATTTAGCGCAAAGTGTTTTCGTCTCCACATTTCTCAAATCTACAAGGCCACTGCAGAAGAAAGAAATAAAAGCTGGTTGAGAAGAAGTAGGACTAATGAACATTTAGTGACTTTGCAGTTCTACCTGTGCTCAACTGGGCGAATGTGTCTGAAATGATGCAATACTACACAATGGATCCATCTTTCATTTAAGGAATGTCTCTCATCTACAAGGCTGACAAAGAGTTTACAATCCTGGCAGCCTGAACAAAACTGTTGAGTCCTTTCAATCTGAGATTCTGAAAAGCAGCCATTGAACTGGGAAAGGGTAATTGACCAAGGACTTCTGTGATCCTCTCACTCAGAGAAAGAACAGGTTGTCCCAGACAGATGGATAAGGAGAATATGGTAACCATGTGACTTGACTTACCGCTCTGCATTTTAACCCTTTTGTGCAGTCGTCTTAACGTATAGCCTATGTAATTCATTAAAGGCGAGACCCAGCTGGTGTCATGGTTTCATATCATCCCTTTGAGCAAGGAGCTTGACCTTATATTGACTAGCACCATGCCTTTTACAACACAATTGCAAAGGGGAGGAAGGGCAGAGGACACAGTGAGACCTCTTAGGAGTTCTGTTCCCTCTGACACTAATAATGCGCTAGCAGGCCATGCAGAATAAGAGAGCAGTGTGTGGGAGAGAAAATCATTCGAATGTAGGCTCAAGACCAAATTTTGCTGTTAATCTGAAGACTCAGTAGAGTAACTCCTGCTTTACAGTGGCAAACTAAGAGTAAAATTGGACTCTATGTCTCATTTCTGGCTGCCTCCCAGAGTGGTAGAGGACTGAAGGTTTTGCAACCTAGTTATGTTTAGCTCAGTCACTCAGAGCCCAGGCAGTCTTTTCCCTGACCGCCCAGGCTTCCTTACTGCTGATTTTCTGTAGAGAAGAAATAAATGTTATCCATATGTAGATCCCCAGAGCAAAAGTTAGCTTCTAGACAACCTAGTAAAAGATTATTTACTATTCTTGATTGGATGCACAATTGCTTCGAATTCAGTGATGTCCATTTTTTATGGTAAATCATTTTGCAGATTTTACATCTGGAACAAGCTTGGGATTTTTTTGTACCCCTTTAGATTTTTTTTCCCATTCAGCAAATTGACTCAAAAAAGGGGATATTCACTGCAGTTCCAGACAAACTGATACAAGCATTTTTGCCATTTAAGACTGTTCAAAGCGAGGCCCATGCTGTTTCAGCCGATTAGAGTTTTCCTGGTATCTTTGATCATTTTTTGATTCAACATTTCAGGCCCTTTGGGAAGGAAGCTCTAAGTGTCAAGGTACCTCTATTTTTTCTCATTTAAAAAGGAATCTGATATCTTTAAAGTACCAGCTTGTTCCTTATTTATTGAAATGACAGCCTTTCCCTTCCCTTGCTGGGAGTTCACAGTGTGGATTTGATTCAGCTGTGTGATTCTTCAGTGTCTGTTATATTTGTACCTGGCCAACGCTGCCCCAAAATGGGCTGCAGTGGCCAGTGAGTGGTGGACTGGGGCACAAGAGATAAGAGCTGTCTCAGACCAGTGTCAGTTAACATGATTCCTGTGGATTTTCCAGCAGTGGTTAAATGTCTGTCCCTGGCAAGAGCCTTGGGGAGGATTACAGTGTGAATGTACTCTACCCTGGAAATAAATGCTCTGATCCAAATGCACCTGGAGGATTAATTGAAGTCTCTTTCTTTCCTGTAATTCCTGAACAACTGTGCTTTCCTGCTATTTTCATAGATCAGCAGAAGGAAGACACTTCAGTCTCTGAGCTGTGGGGTTTTTTTTAGTTGTGCATCCTTTTAACCGTGTGACTTGCTTTGAAAGATTGTTTGGCTCTGTGGAGGCAGTACTATACAAAGCTTTATGAACTACCCTGTGTGTTTTTGTACTTCCTCATCTGCATGCAGGTACTATAAAAGGAGGGGCATTGTTATCGCCTGGAATATTCATGTTGTTTTTAGCTGTAAATCAGTTCCCAGCAAAAGTTATGGGAAAACAAGTGATTTCAAATGATTTTTATCACTTGCCTTTAACAGCTCATCACTTCTGAATCTTGCATAATGTTGCTTCCTGCTGCACGGATAGGTTACGGCTCAGTTTGACATCATCATTATTTGTTTTTATCAGGCCTAAAATCCCCAGGGAGTTGATGTATGCTATGTGTATAATAGATAATCTTTCTTCAGCTTCGCTACAGCAATAGCTGTGTGTGTGCTGCCCCAGCTTGGTGCTACGGAGTGCTGTGCTGAGCTGGCACTGCCCCTGCTCTGTGTGCAGTGCCTCCTAAACTGGAAGTACTGCCGCTGGCTTAGTCCAGTGCCAATAAGCTCTCTTATGCATACATGCAAACAAGAATTTCCTTTGAAACTTTTTTCTGGGATTCTCTCACCAGTAAGCTCTGTTCCCTTTTCACACAGAAATCTCAGCATCAATTTGACTTGTCGGAGAGTCCCCACTTACAGCTGTCTTTTCAGCCATTTGTTGCTGTGTCTATAGTCAGTGTTTCACAGCTGGATAAAATGCTGTAGCCTCAAGGCCTTTTCCCTTCTCTCCTCCTAGTGGCTCTGCTTAGGGGTATTAAGTTAATTAACTTCACCCTGGAGGATCTTGGTATTTGGTAGGGAAGACATCTTGGGGTCCCTGACACATGTTGAATGCAGTCAATCCTTGTTTTCCCAGTCCATCTCTCTCCCATTCTTCTACATTTGTTCTCTGAGCCTGTGCACATGCCACATTAGCACTGTGGTACCTTACACTGGTTTCCTGCATGTATGTTATATTGGTGTTCACAGTGGATAAAAATTACTCTCTCCAGGTGGGTAGGTGCTGTTACAGTTCCTTGCTTTGATGTGGTGGGGAGCAGGTGATAGCTTGTTTGCATTGCTCAAATGGTTATATCAGAATAGGAATAGATCCATGGTACCTATACTGTATTTCTTACACTTATACACAGTTATACCTCCGCTTTTTCCTGGGGTAACTCCATGCTGGATTCTAGTAAATGGCACTGATGTGGGGTTGCCCATTCTTTAGTTATATTGGTGGAAGGATAGGTTACATAGATATGAATGTGTTGCATGCCTAAGCCTTGAGAGAATGAAGATCCATAACATGATTGTCCAGGTAAAATACATTCAAATATATCTATTCAGAAATTAATTTATTTTCTTTTTAATCAGTGGCTATGGGGAAAAGCTGGGATACAGCAGCACCGCTTGTACCCATTCTCTTGGGTGGCTGGATGCACCGTGCCCTTGTGGTTTACTCCATACTATGCCTTGACCCTAGTCCTTCCACATGTGCCAGGCCTCCTGTATTCACAGGCCATGAACTCTGCATGCTGCCCCCTTTCTGTACTTCTGATATATGTCTGCTGCTTTAGGATGGCTGCCAGTATTTATTTGATAGTCAACAGCTTACGGCATGCTACTCTATCTAAGGCTTTATATGGCTCTCAGAGCATCTTGCAATAATTAACAGATTTGTTTTCACAATACACTATATAAGACCCACATTTTATAGACCAGGGCCTGAGACATAGAGTGATCTGTTCCAGGGAACCCAAGAGGACTGCAGCTGAGCAAGAAATTGAACCTAAGTCTTTGAAGACTTGTCCTTTGCCTTGTCCACTGGACTGTGTATCCTTGTTGCCTTCTTGCATCTTTAAGTCTCCTTCCAGCATCTTCCCAGCACTCTGTGTCTGTCCTTTTCTGTGTTCCCTGATGCTTGAAGGATTGCCCTGCAGTGGTATTTTGTGAGCTCCTTTGGTACTGATTGTTTCTATCAGATTCAGTTGCAGAGTTCAAGGTTACTCTAAATTGGTACCTCACACTGCTGTCCAAGTGAACTTTGCATATTCCTGTTGTGAACTGGTATACCAAAACGATATTAAATGACTACATAATCCCATGTTTTATGTAGAGATTAAAAGTGACTGTAGCTTCCATGTCAATGTGATGATGGGTGGAAACTCCTCGTGTATGCTTTTGCCCAATAAACCCTATTTAAACAGCCAGTCTAGGTAGGATTTAACATGCTGGTTTCAAAAGAGACTAAATCAATAACACAGGTGAATTTGATGAAATCTTTTTTATTTGTAGGCTTAAAATGGCTCTTATTGAAAACAATGTTCAATCTGTTAACTGTGGCCAGTGTCTAGATACTACAGTGATTACCTGAGATAGATAAATGATCACCTCCATTTTCCTCTCTGAACCTGGCACCATTTTTATTCACTTGTCACTTTTATTTCCATTATTAACTTGTCTGTTTTTCTCAGACTAGGAAAAGTTGCATATATGTTGTCTTGGGAAGACTGTATGCTGCCTTCAGTATACTTAGTTCTACCTGTATTTCTTAGGGAAATTCTGACCCTCTTCCCAACCTCAACTCCAACATCTTTCAGGCTGAATAGATGTGGACACTATATTGGTATTTTTGATGTTATAGCACAAGAGGAAAAATACCGCAGGTCTAGGATGATTCATGTTCTCTTAACTGGATAGAAATCTTGAACAAAGCTGTTTATTGCACTGTCGTGGTGTATTAAGCTGTTGGTTCTGCTCTGCAAGTTATAAGTGTAAAGTAAAAGCTGAGATCCTCAGTAACATAGAAGGCAAAGTTTTGACTTGTGTAGCTTCGGTCTTGGTTGAATGCCGTTCTACAACTTGCTCTTACAAAGAGTGCCTTGCTCCTGCCCGCCCCCAGAAGCCTACTTGCTTTCATCAACAGAACTCACCTTCAACTAACTTTACGTTTTAAACATTCAACAACAACCACTGATAGGTTCCAAGTTTAGTTTGTATGGTTAAAAGTGACTGAGATCCCCAAAAAACTGCTAAAAGGGCAACTTGACATTACAGATGGAAAATTAAACTTGTCATCTCCTTTCATCCAAAACCCAAGCTGCCTCTCTCCCTTTGTGCCCATCTTATCTCTCTTACTTACCCAGTCAACATGAGGGCATACAATGTCTTTTCTGAATTAGGAAGTTTTCACCAGGGGCAACAGGGATTTTGTTAAGAGCTGTAGCATTATCAAAAAGCCCACCTGGCCAATTAAAACATGCCTTTGATTGGTGCCAAAAGCCAGTCTCCTAATCAGGAATCTTTCTTTTTATTCAGTCAGTGTTTCATGTCACTTCAGTGGAGCGGAAGCTGTGCCGGTTTCTCTGTTGGGTAGAGTTCTAGAAACCCTGTATTTAGTTGCCCAGGCGGTTATATAATATAGCTGAGACCTCCGAACACTTTACTAAAGTAGGAGATCATTATTCCCCATATTTCATTTGTGGGGAGAGTGAGGCCCAAAGTTAATTGGCCAACTGCACAACAAGCAAATGGCAGAACTTGGACTTGAACCCCATGTTTTCAAATGCACCTGCTAGTGCCCAACCTCCTGGACCATTCTGCTTCCCTTAGGAAACAGGTCGTTTGCTCCAGAACTTGAGAGCAAAAGTGGGAGCACTAAAAGAACACCAGTATTAATAATACAGTAGTAATAATACAGTTTTGTCCATGAAGTGCAGGAGGAGTCAAATTCAAAGATCCTTATTGTTTCCATTTATATTTAGGGACCACCCTCAAGTGTACTTCCATGGTGTTCATTAATTTACTCCATTCAGGAGGGGAGGGAGTATATGAAGTTTATTATCCACATTTACAATATTTTTTTCTGTCTCTGGCTAGAAGTCAATTTGTTCATGAGAATGCAGGTGTCGGTTCCTTTCTTCAGTTTTTTTACCCTTTATATCATGCCTTTTGGCCAGTGCAATCTTATACAGCTTCTGGATACGGATAGTGCAACTGTCATCAATTCAGTCTGTTATTTATTAAGTCCTGTTTCAAAAAGATGATGTATCAAGGAAACGTTGGGGCTACATATACTGGAAATGCTATTTGTATATATGAAATATCGTCTTATATTTCTCACATATCCCATTTACATGCAGTTATTTGGACCCAGAATTTCCATATTTTTCTTCCTTCCCATATAATATATCATAAAACTTCTGTACCTGGTTCTCTACTGCCTTGAACCTTTTATATCCTCTTTGCTTTGCTGTAAATAAGTATATATGTTGCCAAATCAGAACAGAGGTGGTTGATGTTAACATTGTAGTCAGGTGTGAATGACTGCATTCAGTGCAATGCAGGGTGAAATCAGAGATGCTCTTTCTAGTTTATGTATGCTATCCTGGGTTATTTATAACAGGCATATAGAAAATGCATATTCATATGTTATGTGCAGAAAGTCCTAAAAAATCTGTCAGTGACATTATTTGGAGTAGAAATAATGTCAAGATTTGTTGTGGAAGTATTCCTAGAGCAGATGGCTACTGAATGCATGTATGACACAGGGAAAAATAAGATTACTGAGAGTTTGATGTATGTGGAGTGCTATACTTGAATCTGTGATGCAAATTTGGATTAAAGGGCAAAAATATTGGAGTGAAAGAATAGCATCTGGAAAATAAACTAAATTGCCATTAGAAAGGGCTTTTTTCACATTTTATTTACAAGCCTGAAATAATTAGCCCTATGTGGGTTATCTATCCACAATAATACAGGTTATTTTGTGAGCTAGTTGACAGATAATTTGACAGTTTGTGTAGGAAGCTGCAATTTTTTCTGGTCTGTTCAAACCAGAGTGTCCTGGTTATCTAAAAAGAAATATACAGAGGAAATCTGGTTTTCCACCCCCCTTTCTTTATTTAGGAAGGTCACAATTCTTCTATAGCTTATTGTACTCCTTACCCTTCTGAGTTTTCCCTGAATAGGAAGTACAATGTAGAACCCTAATTTGTGGAGAGACTGAAACTTACCTGAATAAAAATAGGTCCTTTTGTATGAGAAAGGAGTTCAAGATAAAGCCTTTGGTTTTCAATATATACCTGAGGGCAGAGAGTCTGTGCACAAGTAACAAAAAATATATGCAATTAGCTCATGCATATATCAGCTTGTATGCAGGATAAAGGGAGCAAGGGAGCAAAATGCCAGCAATTCTTTTGCATGTGATCTGTTACATCCTAGGGAATTTAGTAAGGATTTAATGCTGGGTCCAATCCCACTTCCATTTAAACTAACAGGATTACTGTCATTGATGTCACTGGCAGCAGGACAGGGCCTTTGATATAATACAAACAACTACGCTTGTCGCACTTCCTGTCGTAAGCTAAATGAAGCTCAATGAGACTGAAAAAAGAAAAGTCCCATGCACAGCTGTGTTTCTTGCTTGCATCTATCTGTGCGGTTTGTTTTCACTTTGCATTCTTATTAAATAACACTGATGAAGAAAACAATAAAGGCCAAAGAATGTAACTTATTAAAAATAATAATTTAATGATGAGCCCTATCTTTTTATTACTGTACACTTTGTACTGGGGGAAACACTGTGAACTGAGATAAAAGATTGTTCACCATTATGCATTGTCCTACCACTTTTGTAGTAATAAAAAATAACGATTCCTAGGAGCTCTGGCCTGCACCTGCTGGAAACAACTGGCAGCCTGCAGGCTGCATGCAGCCCTCGAGGGGTTAATCTGTGGTCGCTGGGCTTCTTGTCTGGGAGTTACTCTCTCCTTTGCTTTTGCTTTTGCCACTGGATTCACCATGTTCTCTCTTCCCCTTGCTGATTGGCCAAGGGGCCCAGTGGAAGCATCCCTTGCTGCTGATTGGCCGAGGAGGTGAAGGCCCAGCCCCTCACTGCTGATTGGATGAGGGGCTGGTGGTCCCTCCCCCTCCAAAGGGGTGCCCTGTATTGTGAGGATGCATCAGTTGTGTGGTGGGGGGCAATGCAGCGAGGGGGTTCACATGGCAAGTGTGTGGCCTGCATGACGTGCAGACTGAGGGTGTGTAGCGTGCGTGCTCTGTGGTTGGGAGATCTGTGTCCACGTTGCCTGAGTAATTCAGGAGAGGATGAGTGAGTGCATTTGAACGAAGTGGCCAGCACTGGTTAATTTTCTCCATTTGGCCCATTGCCTCTGCAAGCATAAACAAACAGAATAACCCAGGAGGAGATGCACAAGCCTAGCATTACTTAGGCAGAAAGATGCTAAGCTTTCCTGCTGAAAAGAGGCCTTCCTAATAAGGTAGAAGCCCAGCATAATAGAGGCTTTTATTTTTATTTTCGGTAGATTTTGAATTATGTCACTATATTCTATGCAGAGATCATAGCTAATAAGGGAAGCAATAAGTCACAACAAGCTGTGTATTCCTAGGCTATTACGACGCACCTCCTGGGTCTCTACAATGCCCACGCTGAGCCTGGTTCCTGTTTCACTTGCATCTGAGTATATCAGGTGTGCTACTGAAAATGAAAACTCACTGAAAGGCGAATTGGCTCTGCTGCCTTTAACCAGTGTCTATATATTATGGCCTTCTGCTGCCTAGGGAGGACTGGGAAGTGGTTTGGATTTGTGGGGTAAGCACATGAGCTGGCTTTTTCAGGAGAAACTATCAGTAGTACATTAAGCAAGGCTGGCATTTAAATTGTCTATGGTTTATAAACTTGCCCCCACCTTTACACAAAATGTGCACAGAGCACGTCGTCATGGGTGACAGTATGAAATCCTAGGATAAGTGGAAAGATGGGCTAATCTCACACCCTGAACCTGTTGCTTCAGACTGTTTGCAGGCCTTCCTTAATACATGCACCTTGAAGAGCTAACCCAAGCCCATTCCTACGAAGGCTGGAAAACTAGGGCATGATTTCCTCTCAGCCAAGTGAGTGTGATTTCATTGAGGTCTGTGGTATTATTCCCTTTTGCACTGGTGCACATTTGAGGGCAACCATAGTCACAGTTCTTTAAAATGAAAGCCCAGTCCTGCATCAAGCAGTTGATTGTGGAACATATGAATGGTCTGTGTATTCCTGGGATGGTTGGTTCCCTTAGGAGACAGAGCTACACCATCAAAAGACCTCACTAAGAAATGCTGTAGTGTAACATGGCTGCAGTGAAGCATGGCTCTGTCCACAATAAGGCTTGAAAGCAATGTAATGAAGCTATCTACTACAGGGATGGCAGGTGCCAATAAGCATGCTTCTGTTACAGGGCGAGAGAGGCTTGGGCAGGGCACACCTGTAGCACCAGGGTGATGAATCCTTGGAAAGGTAGCCAGTCGCCAGCCCATTGGGAAGATGTGCTTGCAGTCACTGCTTGCACTGGTCAGGAATTGCTGTTCTGTGTTAATAAAATGTAGCTGCAGTTAATATTACTGGGCAGAAAACCTCACTTATGTGACATAATCTGTGTGGTTGCATAACAGGGGCAGTGTTGATTATATAATGGGGCAAGTGTGAGTTCCAGGATGGGGACCCTGTCAGGGTCATTGAGCAGAATAGATGTGCCCATGTGTCTTTCCCAGACTTCCCACTGGGTGGTAAGTTTATTGCCAAACTCATCATCATCATTTCTAGCCTGTGACCAGTATCCTGGCATGTTGTGTGCACCGCACCTGTCCTGAGACCTTGTTCTGATCAACTCCTGCCTCCTTGAGAAGGCAGACTCATGAATCTATGTGCCATACTCTATGTGCCCAGTGCTGTCCTAAGATGGCAGCATTACCTCTGTTTCAGGGTACAGCACGTGCAGAGTAACTGCGCTGTGCTTTACTATGTTGCTCCCTAGATCAGGCCTTTGGTGTTAGAGAAATGTCCAGACAGATGATAAGCATGGAGAGGGAGAGAGGAAAGGGTGATTGAGAGAGGAGGACAGTTAACGAAGATGGATGTGTTGGAATGAAAAGGTGTGGGCAACACAGGGGTAAAGGATCGAAGTGCACACGTTCATATATTTGGATACTGTAGGAGCAGCTGAGGAACCCTTGCTGTGCTGGAGGCATCCTTACAGATTATGCAGATTTTGCTGTGAATATGGGACTGCTCATGGGCACTGGGACTTGTGTCTTCTAGTGGCAGCTGGAACAACAGAAGAAGACTGAACCTGTTATCACTCCTGGAGCCAAGATATATGCTGGCAGCTGGGAGGCAATTTAATTTCAGATCTGGTAGGCAATTTAATTCATATGCTTACGGAGTTTCTTTATGCTTATCACTAAATAAAATGGAAATCTAAGACCCATTATTAATAAGACATTTTGGAAATGAGAGAATTAATTGAGTAAGGGCTAGGGGGAGGACAGGAATATTGTGAAAATCCTATGGTATGTTTTGAACATCCTTTTAAAAGGTATTATTGCTTCAAGGGGATTTTGGAGAGCTGCACTGAGAAAGTATTGGAGATTGATATGAAAATTATAAACGTAGATTTAGAGAAAGTAAATGGTTTGGAATTTGTAGCAATAGCTCAGAATAAGGACTGTTTGCAAGACCTGTTGGGTCTTAAGTCAGTCTCCGGATGGCTGGTGTAGAATCTTCACGGAAAACAGATTTAAATATCATAGACTCTTTATCCTATACTGTTTTCTAGTGGAAAATAATTTAGATTCAGTAATGTTGGAGACTTTTTTCTGACAAATAAATGCTGGGAAGAAATAATATATTTAGACACAGCTGCTCTGGGTCAACGAATTTACCATTTGATATAATTTCTATGGGCTTCTTTTGCAATTCTATTAAGGGCTATAAAGTTCAGACATGTCTTGTAGTGATAATAGCAAATGTTGCACTTTTTGTTCAGCGGCCATCTAGTCGTAAGTACTGATAGATGGATGTGGAGAATAATAATTGGAAAAATATATTACAGCTTTTATCATTTTGGCGTATATCAGTCATTCAAGACATCTACTGTTCTAACAAATTTGGTGAAGGATAACAACGACTGACTAAGAGGTGCATCCAAGAGCTTCTAATTCCTAACCTAGGCCTGGGAGCGAAAAGAAAAAGGAATAATGCTGATGTGCCACACCAGAGTGTGGGCATCTTAATTAAGTCTTATGAAGTTTAGTCCTGAGTATTATGTGTATCAGGCACATGAGTCTGAGGCAGTGAGTGAATGGCATGCTTGTCATTGTCAAAGTGGGGACTGCTGACATGTAGCTCAGCTGCATGAGAATGAATGAAATATCCAGAAGAGTCTGATATGTAGTTACCTTTATGTCCTACCATTATTGTATTTAATTTATTTCTGTTTCTCATTCAATACAGAAACATACAAGCTGGCTGAGGAAGGATTTTAAAAGTTATAAGATTTAACAGATGCATTTTTTTCTTTTATATTTATTTGTTTTGATTTTATCTCATATGGGGCAGGGAATTTGAGTTGCAATTGTTCTTTATGAGTGCTATATACACTGTATAACTATATACTTTAGCCATTTAAATGTTGTTCTGTTTGTGTTGTATAAAATCAATAAAAAGAATATGGCCTTAGATGGAATAAAATGAATCAGGCACAGCAAATTCTTTCACTAACTGCAAATTTGCGAGGATTTCCAATATTAGTCACATACCACAAATGTTCTTATTGCAAAAGAGTTCCAGATAATCTGTCTCTGTTTGTTTAATGATAGAATAATGGATAAGCCTAGCAAGGCAAATACTAGATGGGAAAGCACGTACAATTGCAGAGAAATATAACCCTAATTGGAAATACATTGGTTAGTGGTTGATGGGCGGCTTCTAAATAAAAATCAGTTTAACTGGTTCAAATAAGAATCTGGATCAGCTAAGAACTAACCCAAATCTACAGTGTGAACACAAACCTTCAGGAACCCCAACTAGACATGTTGGCATGATAACTGTGGGTGCAGCACTGTGGGGGCATTAGCTCATGTTTGAGTAGACTAATTGGCTCCTCAGTAAATGTTTCATAGTTTCTAGGGTTGGAAGGGACCTGAGCAGATCATCGTGTCCTGACCCCCTGCCATGGGGTCAGACAACCCCAGCAAGGTGTACATCTAACCTCCTCTTAAAGACCCCCAGGGTAGGAGCCTGCACCACTTCTTTTGGAAGCTGGTTCCAGATCCTAGCCGCCCTGACTGTGAAGTAGTGCCTCCTGATATCTAGCCTAAACCTACCCTCTGCCAGCTTGTGACCGTTATTCCTGGTCACTCCTGGTAGTGCTCAGGGGAACAGGGACTCCCCCAATGCCTGCTGATCCCCCCCCGACTAGTTTGTAACAGGCCACTAGATCCCGCCTCAGCCTTCTCTTGTGGAGGCTGAACAGGTTCAGGTCCCGTAGCCTCTCCTGGTAGGGCCTGCCCTGCTGCCCCCTGATCATATGAGTGGCCTCCTCTGGACCCCCTCCATGTTGTCCACATCCCTCCTGAAGTGCGGTGCCCAGACCTGGACACAGTACTCCGGTTGCGGCCTGACCAGTGCCGCATAGAGGAGGAGGATCACCTTCTTGGACCTGCTCGAGATGCATCTGTGAATGCATGACAAGGTACGGTTGGCCTTCCTGACTGCATCCCCACACTGCTCGCCCATGTTCATCTTGGAGTCAATGATGACCCCCAAGATCCTTTTCTGCCTCTGTACTGCCAAGAATGGAGTTCCCCAGCCTGTAGGTATGGTGCTGGTTGTTCCTCCCCAGGTGCATCACTTTGCACTTGTCAGTGTTGAATCCCAACCTATTCTCATCCACCCACCCCTGTAACCTGTCTAGGTCTGATTACAGCCCATTCCTCCCTTCTAGTGTGCCTACATCCCCCCACGTCTTAGTGTCATCAGCAAATTTGAACAGGGTGCTTTTTACCCCCTCATCCAAGTCACTGGTGAACAGTGCAGGCCCGAGGACCGAGCCCTGGGGGACCCCACTGACCACATCCTTCCAGGTCAAAAATGACCCATCCAGCACCACTCTCTGGCCAGCACCAGGTCCAACAAGGCATCTCCCCTGGTGGGGCTGTGCACCTCCTAGGTTAGATGGAGGTCCTGCATTTTGGCCTACGTGAGCGGTCACACCTGGCTGACTGCTCTTCCCAGCAGATGTCTGGAAAGTTCAGGTCCCCCATGATGACCACATCCTTTGATTTCACTACCTCCGTGAGCTGACTTAAGAATTCCTGGTCTAGCTCATCCCCTTGGTTGGGAGGTGTGTAGTAGACCCCCACCGTTAAGTCTCTTTCCCCTCGACTGCCTTGTATTTTAACCCAGAGCACTTCAGATGGCCCCTCCTCTGATTCTTTGCTAATTGACGAGGATGTGTATTCCTCCTTAATATAGAGTGCCACGCCCCCACCCTTCCTTCCTATCCTGTCCCTCCTGTACAGCCTATAGCCCTTGACATTCACCACCCAGTCATGCATTGGGTCCCACCACATTTCAGTGATCCCCACTATGTCTGGGTTGGTGTCAGCTAGAAGGACGGTGAGTCCCTCCTGTTTGTTTCCCATACTATGAGCGTTTGTGTAGAGGCATTTGAGGCCTCCTGTGGATGTGTGCACTAGCCCCCTACTTTCAGCATTACCCTGGCCCCTGTCGCTTACCTGCATATATGTTCCGCTCGTTGGTCTATGCTGGGCTGTATTTGCAGGTGTTGCTTGGTCTGGCAGTCCAATGTTTCCTCCACCCTCGTCTTCCCCTTCCCTCAACGAGCCTAGTTTAAAGCCCGCCAGAGGAGATCCGCCAACCTAGAAGAAAACACACGCTTACCTTTAAGGGAAAGGTGGAGCCCACCCCATCTGAGCATGTCTGTTGTTGTGATTGTGGGAGGGTGGTTCCGGGATAGCCACCCCTCCCTGCGCTGGGACCACGTCTCGTTGGCTAAGGGTCTCTCACCTGTGGTCGCACGCGTCCGACTTGCCTGCCACGACTTTGATTGTAATCCGGTTCAGTTTTTAGAATGTCCGGCACGTGCCAGTCCAGAAGTGAGACTCCTCCCGTTCACAGGGTCCCGTCGATGAGGGCTCCGCCTCCCCTACACCCTTGCCCATACCGCCGGGATGTTGACTGCTGACCTGGGCCGGTCACTTGTCAGGATAACGCTCAAAACATCTGCAAAAGAAATGTAAAGGTCAACACAAAGTTTACAGCCAGGGATTCCCTAGAGCGAGGGGCGGCTTTGTCTCTCCTCTGCCTTCCGTGATATTACCCTGTATGCTGGGGTGCTGGCACCCTTTCTCTGGCTCTCTCTGAGCTCTTCAGCCCTCCCTAGGGCTTCCGGAGGCCACTTAGTCCTCCTGATTATGGGCGAGGCAGTTTCACTGTCTGTGAGTGCCCCAGTATAACCATATATATGGTTCCCGGCTCCTGCCAGTTCTAGCCGCTCCCGGCAGCATCAAACAGTCTGCGGCCTCGCTGGGCTGCTTGACTCAGCTCGTGTGCCGCACTGGGGTTTACCCTTACCCCAGAAGGTCCTGCCGCGTCTCAGGACGGCTCGCATCCGCCCGCGTGTGCTCCCGCCGGCATTGGCTCCTCTTCGGCCTTCTTCCCGTTCCTCTCTGCTTGCCTCCGACACTTCTTTTATGTTGGCCCTCTCTGTCCCGGCCCCGCCTTCCTCCCTGTACCTGGCAGATGCATGAGTTTGTCCTGCACTCTCGGTCTGAGAGCGGGGCTTTAATGTGATTGCACTGGGGTGGGGAGCTCTGGAGCCTGCCGGCCCCTTCCCTCCTTCACGGTGATGTGCCGGTCATTGTCAAGGAAGCCAAAGCCTGCCTTGAGACACCATTTCCGAAGCTGCCATTTGGTCTCTGCGATGTACGTTGCATGTCGTCTTCCACGTCCGTTCACTGGTAGGACAGAAGAGAAAACCACCTGTGCGCCTATTTCCTTTAGCACGCACCCCAGAGCGTGGTAGTCCGCCCTTAGGTGATCAGGGCTTCTCCTGGCCGCATCATTAGTGCCCACATGGATTAGGACCATGGGGTAGTAATCGGTGGGCTGGATCACGGTTTGGATCATCCCCTTCACGTCCTGAATCTTTGCTCCAGGTAGGCAGTAGACCCCGCATGTCAAGGGGACCTGGCGACAGATGGGGCCCTTTGTACCTCTCAGGATGGAGTCGCCTATGATGATCACTCGACGCTTTTTCCTCCTGGTCTGCTTATCTCCTTCGGCCTGCTTGGAATGTGGAGAGTGTGGAGTTGCCTCCTCTCTGGTTTCCTCCTCTCCTTCCTTCTCCTCCAGAGTTGCCAGGGCCTCGTACCTGTTCTCCAGCTGGACTGGAGGAAGTGGTACTGCTGTGTTACAAGCAGCCCTGGTTCTGGAGGTGACTGTCTGCCACTCTGCAATGGAGGGCACCTCCCGGACTGCTTCTTCCTTTGGTGCGTAGCCCTGCAGGGAAAGAAAATAGCTGTCAGTTTCTTCCTCTGCCTCCCTGATTCCCCTCAGCCTGCTGACCTCCTCCTGGAGCTCCCTCACCTGCGCCTCCAGGGCCCTAAGGTGCCTGCAGGACAGGTGTGGGGGTCTATACATGCAGCTCTGTTAGACCACAGGAAACTAATTAACTCATTAACAAATGAACAACACCCCCAAATTCTCTAGTACAATCTTAAATGTCAAGGTTGTTGTGGTTCAGTGTTGGTAAGCCATGCAGCTGCATGTCACCTAACCCAAGTAGCTGCCATCCATTTGGGGGTTGCTAATTGCTAGGAACGTACAGGACCGTCCCCCAGATTTTGATCCCTAAAAGTCATTATGCTGACATGTAGCTCAACTGCATGAGAATGAATGAAGTATCCAGAAAAGGCTGGTATGTAGTTACCTTCATGTCCTACCATTCTTGTATTTAATTTATTCCTATTTCTCGTTCAATAGCTAGGAACATCTAGGTACTGTCCCAGATTTTGCTCCCTAAAAGTCAGTCAGTGTAAACATTTGTAAGCTAAGAATTTGGGATAGTTGTGATGAAACTTTTAATACTCACTCAAGCAACTGGGTACATTTCCAAACTGGACATTTGATTGTCAGTTGAAACTATAGCTGGGTGAACCCTGTCCACAAGCTGAATGTAATTTGTAGGAGCTCTCTCTACTAGACAGAATGTGTCACTGGTCCTGTATTGATAACTGATTTTCCTTCTCGAAGACATTATGGGCACCTATGCATGTGCCCAATGCCTGCCCTGATGCATGCTAATTAGCAAGCATTGGAGCAGGCACAATTAGCATACGTTAGAGCAGACTTGATGCATCACGTGCATTCAGCATCCTTGAGCTTCAAAATTGTGGCGGGGATGCTTTAACTAAAGTCTTTGTCTCCCCACTACAAGTCTTACAGGCAGGAGGCAGGTGTTTTAATAGAAAATAAAGGAGTGAAGATTGATTGTCAGAAACAATGCCAGGAGTGCAGTTTCAGCCATGCAGCCAATAATCATCTCAAAGGAGATGTTAGAGAAAATGGCTGAGCTATGGGCTTTGATAGAAAAAGACAGATCAGGATTGGAGAAATATGTCTGTGAGTCAATGGCAGAGTTTTTAATGGAAGCCAGGCCACTTAGACAAAGGCATAGAGAGAGAAGGGTTGCTGTGGGACAGAAGATTTTGATCTTAGACCTTGCCGAGTAGATTCTGTGGAGTAGATAAAAAGGTTGTTTTGAGGGAGAGTCCAGGATGGAGGTGGAGGAAAATCGCAAGACAGTAGCTGTGGGCTGTGCCGTGCAGTTGCATTTGAAGGTGAAGGAAATAGGATATGGATTGGCAGGTAGAGAGGAGAAGTGAGAGGAAGAAGGATTGCATGTTGAGGCTGGAAGAGACGGATCATATTTGTATTGCAGTGATAAGTTAAAAGGGGTTGAGTGGAGGAATGGGGGCAAAAGACATCAGATGTTTGCAGGCCCAGGGTTCATTGGCACCGGTAGAGGTGTAGAGGCATAGAACAAGACAGGAGTCTGCCTGTGTGGTCAAAGTCATTTTGGAGAGGAGCAGGGAGGACAGAGAAATCTGTAAGAAATTGTACAAAGAGGAAGGAGGATACACTGCTGGCAGAGGTCAAGGACTGAGGTGAATACACAATGCATCAGTATTGAAGAGCTGAAAACTACTACTAGACCGTACTTCAACATCACTCAATTGACTGAAGGCAGATTTTTCCTGATACTGTGGTAAGGGTATTACAAAATGTCTACTCTGTTCCCCTGCATGTGATATTTCTATCAAGGGATCACAATACACATGAAACCTGTTTTATAAGTGATCACTTTAAGGGCCAGAAGAAATTGGTTTTCTAGCAGAAGTGCACTTGAATTGCAAGTTGAACAAATTTTTCCTGAAAACTGTAAAATGTTTTCTGGTTTAGTGGAGATGGAGTGTGTGTGGTTTGTGTGTGCTGGTAGGATAGAGTTCATTACTCAAATTTATGGATGCATAATTATTTTTAAATAAATATATTTAAAGTTAAAGGGAAATCTTTTTTTTTTTAATCTGTTGAGGTTTTGTAGACTTTACCAGGCTTTAAGGAAAGTAATTGGCTTTGCCTTCATTCAGACACTGAAACTCAATTTCCAGTGTAGGAGAGGATTAAAAAAAGCAAAGAAAAATGGTCTAAGTGCATATAGTTGTAATGCATGCTACATTTGTAGCATCCCCAACAGGGTACAAAAACAATATAGCTCAGACACTTTGCTAGGATGAAATAGCATCATTCCTGTGGTATTAGTTTATAGCACATGGATTCATCTCTCACTTGCAGGAAAAGTCACTGAAATAATTTATGTCACTATTAAACAGCTTCACTGCTGATGCATTGCAGCCTCAGCACATTAACTATATTTACCGTCTTAGATACAGAAAGGAGTCTGTCCTATCTGACGAGGAAGCAATAAAGTTTTAGTGCAATGGAAGTAAATCAAGGTTTAAGTTTGCCTAGTAAAAATACACGCAGTTATGTTTCAGATAATGTTTTATGCATATAAGTAGTTTTTTACTTAACAGGATGAATAAAATCTGAATTTGTTGATAAATACAGCTTTCATATTGTCCATTGTTTTGGTTTGCAAATTAAATACTTGATACATTTAATATGAACCAAAAGGAAATGCATCTCGAGTTCCAAAATGTCCTTGTTTTTGCAAGGTTGAGAAACGCACCCAACGCCTTGTCTGAGGGATAGCAGTGAATTGGTAAAAAGGTGTGAATTCCACCACATTTGGAGTCTCAAAGTCCTGTGGGTTCCAAGTGTACAGATAGCTGCAGGTATTAAAAGGGGTTACCGATCTTTTGGATTTCCACCATTCTTGCAAAAATTCTGGGTTGCCATCAATCTCTTGCCTTAATAAATTGTGCCTCCGGAGTGGCTTCTGAACATCTCCAGATTAGCTTCATAGTAAAGTTTGTTGCACCTGCCTAGAGGAACATTACGTCACCAGTTCAAAATGGTGTCTTGTCCATAAAAGTTAATTGAATTTTTACATGGGAAATTGGGAGTATTTTCCCAGGTTCGTCCCTTCCTGCTCTGACCTCACAAGATGCTCACTCAGTGTTGTCCCTGCACTCTCTTACTCAGGTGGTGAAGGGTGTCATTTTAAAATACAAAAATGAAGGCTGTCACAGTAATGGCTGCCACTGTCAAGTGGCAGAACTTGATTGCAATGCCATCCACTTGGTTACTGTATTAACAAGGTAGGTGGTGGAGACAGTGAAATCAGTTTTGGGGCAGAGTGTCTGATATTGTTCAATGGCAAGCCCCCTGGCTCATTGAGGAACTGCACTGATGAGCTCCAAAGCCAATCAGAATCTCCACTGCAAGAAAAACAAGGATTCTGCACAGGAAATTTATAGTTTGGTAGCAAAAACTGGAGGAAATGAAGGAAGTGACAAGAGGAAAGAGAGGATTCCATTGCAGAACATCTCTCAAAAGCATCTCTTTTTGCATGTGTCTATTTCTAAAATCTCTTCCGTACCATTTCTGCTACTTTGGATCACTTAGTTTTGTGCCACAGTGGATGATGTCACACAGGGAATGACTTCTCGTGGCAAAAACACGCGTGGGATGTGGTAACCATTTTTTCCGAAGTGTTGGTGATAGGGTCACAAATAGGAAAAGGGGTTAACAAATTCCTTGCAAAGGAAGGGAAAGTGTGGCTTTGTGGATATTCTCTATCAGGGATGGAAGAACAGACATCTTGAACTCAATAAGGAAGGATGGAAAAGGAAGTGGGTGGGCTTTGCAAGGAACCCTTATGCCCTGGAAGAAGCTGACTTGTTGGCTAGGCTCTGACTGGAGAAATCTGCTTTGGGGGCTTGGATGGCTGCAATAAAGGACAGCATTTGAACTTACGGATTCTTTGTTAAGGGAATCTGTTATCACACTAGGACAGGGTCTTTCCGTTGGGAGCTCAGGCCCAGCCAAGCAAACCTTGGCTTCTCCATGGGACATGATTCATCTCCCATGTGGCATAGGCAGTGCCCCATCTGCTTCTTTTTGTCAAAAAAGTGCAGTTCACTCTGAAATCTTTCTTTCAGCCATGTTAATGGGAAGCGAAGCCGTAGTACTTGAAAATCTGCCTCCATGTGGAGCCGTCATCTGTCAGATGGGTGTGCTCCCGTCATCAGAAGACCTGTACACACTCACAGAACTGAGATGGGAAGCAGTCTGTGCTTTGATTTCATTGTCTTATCTTTTTATCCTTAATGAGGTGATGGTGAGGTGCCTCACTGGCAGAGCTGACCCTGCAAGCTTGCGTGTGCCAAGGGACTAGACATGGAGATTGGAAGGACTGGACGTGGAGATTAGGCAATGAGCTCATTTTACTTTTGTTGGTTTAAATCAGACTTTTTCAGTTACTTTAGCACAGTCTCTCTCTCTCTCCACACTTCCACCCCCACCTCTCTTTTAACTTTTTGAAGGCTTTAAAATTTTCTTTTGTGAGATATCAGTAAAATATCAGATACAAAGAAAGACCTAGATGCCACTTATCCAGGCAAAAGGTTACATTAAAATACATCAGCCTAAATAACTTCTTTCCTACAGATAGTGTGACAATGCCCAACAAGCTATCTCAATACTTCCCATTGCTTATTTTAACAAACACATCTTTAGAGTTGCGGAAGTAACAGAAGGTCATTGCCTGAATGAGTAATCTGACACTTGGAAAAAGATGCAGTATGATATGTATACTGCTCTCCAAGCAGCATCTATGGAAAAATAATAGAAAAACAGGAAGATAACTTATAAGCATTAGAACACAGCAAATACTCCTTCCCAGGCACATCAGTCCTGACACCGTCACTCTAGTCACTAGTCAGATGGCGAGAGAAACTAGAAGGGAAATGTGTCTCATTCTAGCATGGAAGATTACATGCCATCAAAGTGACAAAATTACTTGAGATCCTTCCATATGATCTAATGGAAGGGGCTGTATATGTACAGCACATTGAAACTCCAGCCCAATTTGTCACCTTTGCAGAAACCAAATGCTTGATAGATTTTGTATTTTAAACAGCACACAAGGAGCATAAAAATAAATAAATAAACTAACCTTAACGCCAAAGCCCAGGAATGAAAATCTGAGCAGACTTCAGCTTTCATCATCATCTCAGCTCTCTGGGTGTGACAGGCAATTTTCCTTTTTAATTTTCTCCAGTAGCAAGGGAACTAATGGTACATCTTAAAAGATATGACCTTATCCTTGTAAGGTACCTGGAGCTTGGCAGGAAATAAGATGGCCTCAGTGTCTATAAAAGGCCAGCTTGAAGGGACAAATTCCTTCCTTGCTTGCATCAGTGGGCTGAGGAATGGAAGGAAAGATTCGATTGTTGTACACAATTCTTATTCTGCTCCGGCTCTTTCCCTGGGATGATCTTTAATAGTTCTGTAGCATTTTATACATTTTTAAATTATGGGTGCTCCATAAAAATAGCTACAGCTGATCGTTTCCACCTGGCTATAATGATGTAGCTTAGGGCCAGATCCTTCCAATAGATCATTTTACGTCTATCATTTTACTTCTCCACATGGTCCCCTTGGAATCAATGGAATTGCTTATACTAATACAGTTAGTGTTTACTGAAACAAAAAACATATACGGTAGCCTTTCAGGTAGAAGAGAACAAAATAGCGAAGCTTACAGCTTACTGATTTCTTTTGAGCTTCTGTATGTAGGGCTGCTGATCCAAATTCACATTTGATGGAAAGAGAAAATTCTTAAATAAGATATATCATGCTCCTTTATTTCTGGAATGGTCTCACTTTTCACAAGTGAACTTTGAAGATAGTTACCTCATAAAGTGACCTTCTTGTTTCAGTCACTATCCAAGAAAAATGTTTAGAAATTATCAGGATATTGTCTCTCTCAAGATTGCAGCATTACATGTTTGCTGTTTATATATCTTTTCATTGGCAGCCTATTTCTTACATTTAAAGTGCTGTTATAGTCACACTTCTGATTATCAGCTAGACTGTGAATCTCTTCCCCTTATTACACACCTGGGCAGCCTCAGTGGAGTTCATGAGACTATTACTGTGTGTATCTGTTCCCCACTGTGAATGAGGAGCTCATAATCTAGGACAGCACCAAAAAAAAAAATTAAAATCAGCATCTTTTTCAATGGAGATGTCTCTTTCAAGCCAAATTCTTTCTGCCTCACACTCCGTCTCGCTACTATTTCACTTCAAGAGAGTCCCTTTATTATAATTACAGGCACTAAACTTAAAGCGCTGTAATTGTGGTGCACTATTGCACATGTAGGTGTGTCCTCTGTGAGGTAGAGCTGTGCTACAATACCCATTTTACAGATAGGTAACAGAAACCCACAGACACTAGGGCAGATTGAAAGGAGTATTAATAGTGATTTCAGTGGGAGTTAGGTACTACAAAAACTAGGCATGCAGGGTGTTTATACACATACCTTTTCATCCTGCGGCACACTGGAAATTCGGTGGGTTGGAGCAGATTTGATCAGTTGAGTCTGCTCTACACGTGAGCTGACGTGCACTGCGCTGTGTTGTGTGCAGTTGTATAAGTGGTGAAATGCGTGTCAGTGCACAGAAAAGGGTGGCGGTGCATAGCGGTATTTTAGTTCAAAACCGCACTGGTGCCCTTTTCTGCGCACTGACATGCATTTCGTCACTAAACTGTATGTGTCGCAGTGCCAGGCGCTTTTTAAAGTGCCCATCGCTGCAACGTAAGCATGTGTACAAGTGCCTGTAAACACCAAAGTAGGTCTGGATCTAAGTGACTCGGTGAAGGCTATTGAGTATCAGGCCAGGGACTCAAACTCATGCCTAAGCTAGTGTCCCAAACCCTGTATTTCTTCTTGTTGTTGTTCATCTCTCATATGGTACTAATTCCAGTACATGCTTTGCTATGTAATACAGCACTGCAGGAGTTATTAAGCTCTAAAATCACTGGGAGGGAGTGGGGCACAGTCCATGACTCAGAAGTTGCATGCAGCTCCCGGGCAGTTTAAACCTGGCTCCTGAAAGAAGCATAGTAGTTAAATAAAGCAGTTTTTCTATATGTTCAAATACCATGTTCTGTTTCTGGTTTACTTCAGTTCTTACATGTTTTATTCCTAGGGTAAATTATTATTTGGGCTGGAGCACTGCGTGCAGAGTGGTAAGCCTGGGGCACATGCATCTCAACAGTTTTGTGTCCTGAAGCACTTGGCTGTGCCAAAGTTTTGGCTTGGGTGGGGTCACCCTTGGTTTCTTGGGTGTGATCGCCCTTAGCCACTGCTGTGTTGTGACCATCACATACTCTGTCATTAACTGAATTTCTGTGGAAACATTGGGTTTGAATAAGTAAAACCGGAATTCAGGTTCACTGTATGCTGGCGTGCCTGAGGCTCCAAATCTCCAGCACCAAAGAACCACACTTTAAACTGCAAAGTGATTTGAGAAAGTCACGTGAGAGAGGATGATGTTGAATAGCAAGGAATTGAAAGTAGGTCTCCCCAGTGCTAGGCCAGCGGCCTCATTTCTCAGCTAGAATTCTTCTGTTTAACTTGGTCATTATTGACTTTAAAATTCACACTCCACTAAAATGAGTATGGCAGTTCACACATCAGAGTGATATTATTACTGGTGTCTGCAGACTTGGGCAAACTTCCCTGTATTAGTTTAAAATCATTTCAGATTTCTTTACATTTTCTATGTGAGTTTAGTCAGGAAGTCTCCGAGGGTGTTTTTACACATGCCGTGGGGCAGTGTGAAGCGCCGCTCTAATGAAAGCACCTGCAGCGTTTCATGTATCAGTGTTTCCACAAGTCAAAATGGTGGCGGGGGTGCTTTCAACTAAAGCGAATGAGCTTTCAACTTACCGAATGAGCTTTAATTAAAGCACCTCTGCTGCCATTTTGAAGCATGAGGATGCTGATACACAAGACACGGAGGCTGGCCGGAGCATGGTAATTAGCACGCTCCGGCAGACTTAATTAATCAAGCCTACTCCAATGTGCTGTAATTATAGGGCACTGGAGCAGGCTCCTGGCATGTGTACACACACCCCAAGACACAAACACAACCTCAAGGTGGCACCTTTTGCAGTTTTTCAGACCTGGAGCAACTTTAAATAAGCCACATTATAATTTCACTGCATTGTTACAGCCTCATTACATGCAGTTATAGCATCAAATATCAACAGTATACAGTCTAGCAATTTTGCTACATGTATGTATATGACTTAGATCAGTTAAGCAGAGCAAATCCATTGTTTGATTTGTTTACTGGACTCACGTCCTAATACCAGAATTAATTTTTTTAAGACAATATTCAAAGAAATTCACATAATTAAAGATAAGCTAAAAGACCATTACAATTAAAACACAGCCCAGTACAGCTGGCAGTGAAGGAGTGAGCAGTCAAACACCAACAAAGCTGCTACTTTGCAGTGCTTACCACATTCTCTCTTTAGTTCTCAGTGGGTGCCCTTGTGTTTGTATGTGCGCACCCGATGCATCTTAATAGATTTCCAGTGATATAAATGATATATTGCTATGTGCAATTGCCGCTTTCCATGTCTGATCCTGGGTGGATCAACCCAGGAAAGCCATAATGCCTCTGTTAGCCTGCACACCTTCCTTTCTGCAATAGGACCCCTTAGCACCTCCATGCCACCAGGTGCATTTTTGGGAAAGCCTTGACTCCACCCCTTCTTCACCTGCCCAAGGAAGCAACAGCCAGGCAGTTTCCTCTTGCTTCAGTGCACCTGAATTTAGAAAAGGAGACAGGAGGAGCACTTCCCTCCTAGACTCTTTACATGGTTGACAGTCCTGGCCACAATCTGGCCCATAATTGCAGGGACATACATAAGTGTCACAGAAGTGGGGCAGAATTTTAAGGGGAGGTATGTCCTTAGGAAGGGGCTTCTTGCCATGGCGGGGAGTGCTCTGTGGATGAAGCTTTCAGCAGTTCATTCAATGGGCTGCAGATGGCAGGTTGGGGCAATTGCCTCTTGTCTCCCTCTGTATCTACTTTCCTGTAGCTTCCAGGGTCCCCATCCTTAATTTAGCCCCATCATTAAGTGTGCCAGGGATTTGTCCTCGGTTTGGGTGTATGAAGAGAGTGGGGTGGGGCCTAAACTAATGAGTCTTTTGTCAAGTAATTTCACTTACTTGCATTTCAGATTTGTTTTCATGGCCCAGAACTCTTTTGGCTTTAAAAGACTGCATTATGGATTCTTCATTCAAGTCACATTCTCAGCAGCATATTGACACAATCTGTGTTAGGGGCAAGAGTTTTATAGGGCTCTAGTGTTAGTCTGCAATTTCCTGATGACAGTCACAGGAGGAAAGCACGAGCTAATAAAGGGTTTGATTCAGCTGATAAAAGCTTGTCACAGACTGCTAATCGACACAAGTGCCTTTGCTCTGCAGCCCTAAAGCCACATCATGATTCTTCAGGGGAAATCCCCTTTTCTGATCAGTGGGACAATTTCAGTATTGTATAGCCTTCCCCTCTCCTGGGGAGAAAATCCACCCAGCTGTATTGACTTTCTGAAATAATATATGCAACTATTTATTGAACATGAAGGAAGCTCCATCATCTTTATGGGATGGATAAGTCTCTTCCTCAGCTCATATATCTTTGCCACTTGAAGAGGACTCCATAGGTCAACATTTGCTGAGTTCTTTCCTAGCAATCTTTTTCTTGAATGCCAGCCATTTATGGAAAGGGAGAATAAACAGGTTCTATCAAACAGCTTTTGCAGCTGATGCCAGGAACGATCACAGAAATCAGTCAGTGAAGAGCAAGAAAAGTTTCATTTGCAACCAAAAGAAAAGTCTATGGCAGGGGTGGGCAATTATCTCTGCTGGAGGGCCGCTTAATGAGTTTTGGTGAGCCGTCAAGGGCTGCAAGTGTAGCCCTGCCCCTTGACAGGTACCCTGCCTCCTGGTCACTATCTTGGGACTGGAAGTCCTGTCCCTAACCCCTGATCTTTGCCACTGGAAGTCTCTCCCCTTGCCCCCAGAAATACTCCTGGCTGGGTGGGGAGGGAGGGAAAGGGTTGCGATCTAGGAACCAGAAAAAAACCCCCAAATCATATAGTAAAAGTCAAACACCTACTATAACATTTTAATTTTATTACAAAATATATTTTTGTCATGATTTGTCATATATTTGTGTGTACTGTATATAGAGGTAATTGCATAATAACTCAAAATTAAGTCTGTGAGGGAGTGAGGCCTAGGAGCAGCTGTGAACTCCCTAGCGCCCCCTACCGTCACTCAAGGCTGTATTCAGCACCCTCAGATTCTTGCCCGCCCCGACTTTGATCTTAAATGAGTTTTAAATGGGAGGCTGCCTTTATCTCCCTGGTGAATGGTACGTATGGTCCTGGCCCTACTCCAAAATGGGGTACCTCTCTGCACCCCTCCCTTAAGGGGTATGCGTGGGACGTTGTGCGGTCCCTTGCCCTCTGGTGCTCTCTCTAGCACCCCAGGCTCATCACCCGCCTGGTGTCCCTGGGCCTGGCTCTCCACCACCGCCCTGTCCGCGGCCGTTGCCCCCCTTCTGGGCCCACGCCTGCGCTCCTCACACACGCTCTCCACCCCCTCTGGAGCCTTGCCCTCTCTAGGGCCCACGCCGCGCTCTCCGCGGCTGTTGCCCTCCTACTGGGCCTATACCGTACTCCTCACGCTTGGGGCTCAGGTGGCCGCAGCCGTGCCTGGCCCCCTTGACCCCTCTCTGGGTCCTTTGCCCCACTGGGCAAACACCATGCTTCTCTCTGGCACAAACACCGTGCCTCTCCTGCGCAAACTGTAGTGCCCCACTGGCACCGTGCCCCTACTGGGCACTGGGAACCCCCAGGCTGCTGGGGAGCCCCCTGAGGCCTCCTCACTCCCCTACAGCCTCACCCAGTCCTCCGGTGTAATAATCACAACTCCACAACTATGCTGGCTCAGTCCCATACCTCTCTCAGGGGTTCTCTCCCTCCCCTCGCATCATTGCAGCGGTCAAACTGCCAGCGTAAATTCTGCTGCTCAGCTCTCCGCCGCAGAGCTCCTGCTCCTGCTCCTGCTCCTGCTCCTGCTCCTGCTCCTGCTCCTGCTCCTGCTCCTGCTCCTGCTCCTGCTCCTGCTCCTGCTCCTGCTCCTGCTCCTGCTCCTGCTCCTGCTCCTGCCAGAAGGGAACTGCTTCTAGACCCAGGCCTGAGCTGTTATAAAAGGCCCGGCCCTGCCCCTTTCCAGTCACCTGACCAGCTGGTTGCCCTAGCAACCTGCAGCTGCACCGCCCTGTTGATTGGCAGCTCTGTCAATCAGCACTTGAGCTGCCCTGGTGAAGGACAGCTCACCTTATCTCCTTCTCAGGCACGGAGCACCCCAGTGCCTCCGTGACAGTCTTACTCTTGTATGTAGTGTGTGGGGTGTGGTTGGGTGCAGGGGGTTTATGAGAGGGTGTGACTGTGTTTGGGCAGGGTGTAGGGTAAGTTGCGGGGGTGTGTGTATATGTGGAGGGTGGGGGGTTGTGGGGGTAGGGTGTGAGTGTGTGGGGTTTGTGGGGTATGAGGGAGGTGGGGGAGTGTGGGGACACCCCCACACATTCTCCCCCATGGTGCACAGCCCCAGCTGCCGGTGGCAGCAGCAGGTAGTGGGCCCTCGGGGCTCTTGTGGCCTGTGCAGGCACTGCTGCTCCACTGTGTGGAGCACAGCTCTGGCCTGAACTGCACACATGGCAGCAAGGAGCACAGCCAGGTTGGCCCACCTGCCTCTATTGCACGGGGCTCACTGTGGCACACGTGCAGCTCCTGGCACACATGTGCCACTGGGGGAAGACTCACATGATGGAGCTGGCTGTCTTCCCTGCTCCTTGCCAAATCCCTTTGACATGTAGGAACCAAATATTGAGCACTTTCACCTGAACTTCTTGTAAATGTGAGTTTTCCTCAGTTAAGGGAACCTTAGAAATAGACCAGTAATGATGATAAGTTCAGTAATGTAAAAATATAATAAACTGTCTCCATGGACAGTATCCTTTTCTATTTGTATTTTGTCTACATAACTTTGATGACAATTCTATCTTTTCTTTTCCTTTTCTAAGCAATGATATATCTTCCATTTTTCCTTTGAGAGCCCCAAGAATGCTTAATGACATTAATGCCAATCACCCAGATAAATTCCCCATCTTTCCTTTCCAACCTAATGCCCCTTTTTTGGCATGCCTATCACCAATCATGAACCAGTACGTAAGTGGTATATGTGAAAAAAAATATAGTGTGAAAAAACAAAGGGACCCCTTTAATATATACTATGGTAGCTTTTTTGAGGGAGAATGTGGAAATTATATTTTGCTGTTTTTTTAATTTGTGAGTTGTGAACTACTGAAGAAAGGGGAATACTGAGTTGCAAATAAATCCAAGAATAAGCCTTTTAAGACTGTAAATTGGTTCACTTCTAGTTTTGCCTCTTAGGCTAATAAAAGGGTATGAGAGGGAAAAGAGTGGATTCAGGCTGGATAGCTAACAATACAAGAGCTCTCAGGCTTCTGAGCCCTGCTGGAGAGCTCCAAGGAGTGAATGAGCTTTACCAGCAGACCGTAAAGTGGATGTGTGTGCTGGAGCTGTGAGGAGCACAAGGGAGAGAGAAGTGCAATAAACCAAGAGCCCCTGGCAGACATTGAAATAATGGTGCAACGAGATCTGACTTCTGACCCCAACAAGCACTCATCATGTCATGCCACACATACATGGTATGATAGTTGGAATTGGAGACTGATCCCAAAAATTCCATTATTTTAAGGAGAACCGTGCAACCCAATTTGAGTTAGCAAGGTTCCTGCCAGGGGAGCCCAGGGAGTGGCATGATAGGGGAAGCTGTGTGTTGGGTTACAGTGACACTCATAGCACTCTGGCCTAGCACTCTGAAAAGGCTGCAGGGCTGTCCTGTGACTGTCAGCCTTTTGATTGGGGGGATTCAGTTGATGGGCTCCCAGGTCTGCAATGAAAGCTATGAGGTACAGCCCCATTCAGCACTGCACCCGGTGGTTGTCAACCAAGCATCAGGCTTCATGGCAAGGCTACCTTGCCACATGTTCAAGACACAGTGGAAACCAGTGACAAAAGTGTTCCACCTATTTTGTGGAACATGTTTGTACCTGGTTTCTCATTTCATTGCACTGTTAATTCCCTGAATGTGTGGCAGTGTCACTGTTTGTGGTATGATTAACAGATTAATCATGTCCTAGGCATAATGTTTGCCAGAGCCCAAGAAAGCAACTCTCTAGAGGACTGAGGTTGGAAGTGGCCCAAGGAGTTGTTTTATATTGTGCTGTGGGAGATGCATAGCCAGTTGGGCTATTTCATAGAATCATAGAAAGTTAGGGTTGGAAGGGACCTCAGGAAGTCATCTAGTCCATCCCCCTGCTTGGAGCAGGACCATCCACAACTAGATCACCCCAGCCAAAGCTTTGTCTAGCTAGGTCTTGAAAACCACCAAGGATGGAACTTCCACCACCTCTCTGGGTAACCTGTTCCAGCATTTTACTACTCACCTACTGAGAAAATTCTTCCTAACATCTAACTTAAACTTCCTTTGCTACAACTTGAGACTGTTGCTCCTTGTTTTGTCATCTGCTACCACTGAGAATAGTTTAGCTCCATCCTCTTTTGAACGCCCCTTCAGGTAGTTGAAGGCTGCTATTAAGCCCCTCTTAGTTTCCTCTTCCTTAGACTAAATAAGTCCAGTTCCCTCGGCCTGTTCTCATAAGTCATGTCCCCCAGCCCCTTCACCATGTTTGTCACCCTCCACTGGACTCTCCAGTTGGCCCACATACTTTCTGTAGTGGGGACTCCGAAACTGAACACAGTACTCCAGATATGACTTTTGCCATTGTGTTCAGTGGAGTCAAGTTTTCACCTTTTATAGAGTCATAGATTCATATATGTTAGGGGTTGGAAGGGACCTCTCAGGATCATCAGATGACCCCAGCAATGTGAGCATCCAGATTTTTTTGAAGATATCCAGAGTAGGTGATTTTACTGCCTCTGGGGTGAGTGTATTCCAGATCCTGGACACTTGAGTTGTAAAGAAGTTTTCCCTTATGTCTACACTAAAGCAGTCTTCTACCAATTTATGACAGATGTTCTTCCAGTCCCTGAATATGCACCCCTTATATACTTACAGGCTGCCACCAAGTCCCCTCTGAGTCTTCCCTTCTCCAGGCTGAACAGACCCAAGTCTCTCAGCCTCTTATCTTATGGCTTACTCTCCATACCTCTAACTGTATGTGTAGACTTCTTTTGGACTCTCTCAAGCCTCTCCACTTCCTTCCTGAAGTGTGGTGCCCAAAACTGGATGCACTACTCCATCTGCAGCCTCACAAAGGCTGAGTAGAGTGTGAGGATAAGTGTGAGGATGTTTAAGATGCATCGGTAGATGCATGCATGTTTTTTTTTCCGCCGGCTACAGCATTGCATTGGTGACTCATGTTCATTTGGAGCTTCTGCATAAATTTACACATTCAAATATCAGATATAAAATCTGGATTTCTATTCTTGGTACCTTATTTGCTGAGAAATGTAAAATACATAAAAAGTTGTTCTTTGATATCACATTCTCCTGCTGTAGTTATGGACCGTGATCTCATTGTACTAGGCACAGTACAAACCAGAACAAAAAGACTATCCTTGCCCCCAAAAGTCTACAGTCTAATATAAAAACAAGAGAAAACAAGTGGGTATAGTCAGATGGGAGATCATATTGGTCATCTTGATTGGTGGTGGTCCTAGCCCACCAAAACTGTGGCAGTTGTCAAGCAGACTTTATAGCAAGGCAGTTTTGACCATTCATTTGAAGAACAATGAATGTGTTTTGCATGTATTTTTGTGTGGAATATTTCCAAGGCTTGAGCGGCTGTCTGGGAGAAGATGTGAAAGTCTAAGAGATTAACAAAATGGTAATGGAAGTTGGCATATTGTAGGCTTACCAGACAGAGGAGCTGATTTGTTAAGACTGAATGAGAGATGACCAGTAGGGAAGTATAAGCCAGGAAGTACCTTAAAAGTGAAATGTATTGAGATAGAGAAGAGGGAGCCAGTGAAAGGGTGCAAAGAAAGTGGTGAAAAGGTGAAAGTGACAAGCTAAAAGAAACATATTTGCAGCCTTATATAAGGATATGAGTGGGACAAGACTGCCAAAGCCAGAAGGAAGACTGTTTTCACTTGGACATAAGTTGACAAGAGCTGTAGCTGGATAGGAAACCCCATGTCTTATGTATGTTACATAGACCATGGGCAGACATGCTGCTTGAAGTGCTCCCAGTACCTTTGAAGATCTCCAAACAGCAAAAGTACAGCTGATCATACTGGAGCAGCACTTAAAAATAGCCGAAACCCTTTAAAATGACCCTAGAAAATGAATGTCTTTGAAGCGCTTCATTTCGAAGTGCTTCCTGGAAGGTCTGCACCTTCCAGCAGTTCTCCAGCATCCCACAATGCCCTGCTTCCCACCCCATGTCTTAGAGCTGTGGTTCCCAATCTGTGGTACGTGTACCACCAGTGGTACACAGACAATCTGTCAGTGGTACATGTTAACAGATTTATTATAATTACTTTATATGACAAAAACTTGCCGGTGGTACTTAAGGTTGTATTGTTTTAAATTGGTGGTGCACAATCTGTCAGAGTTAGGGAACCAGTGCCTTAGAGTGAGGGAGCAAGGTAGACACTACAGGCAAGGAGTGCTCTCCTGTGCATTCAGCTGTCCTTGGGCACCTCTGGAGGCCAGGGGCCTCACTGGACAGCACTGTTGCTCCATGCCTTTGCAGCCATGCCATTTTGAACTGCTTCGAGGGGGCCAAATATCATAGTGCTGAATGCCTGACAAATTGGAAGTGTTCCAAGCATTCAGACCCATAGAAAGATTCTGCAAGACTTAGACATGGCCTGAATGAAAGGAACTAAAGAGAAGACTGAATCAAGCATAGCACCCAGGTTGCAGACCTGAGTGACAGGCAGTATGGTGGTGCTGTCCTTTGTGATTGAGCAAGGAAAGCTTAGGAGAAAGATTAAGAGGCATTTCAGATTTTACCTGAGGCATAGAGAACTATAAGGAAAAGTCAGAGAGACAGGCCCAGACTTTAGCTTGGGCAGAAAGCAAAAGATAGGGAGGAATGAAATGGATTTGTGAATTACTTGCATAAAATGGTAGTTGAATTTTGTCTGCAAGTGATATTTTTCAGAGATAAAGTATAGAGAGAAGAAAAGTGAATCTCTACTACACATTTCTTCCCATTATTTTCCCTTGCTACAACTCATGTTACTATACATGATAATAACTAAGAACTACTCTTTTTCTCTTCTTCCCTCCCTCCTTCCCTCTTGTCAACTGATGTTTTCTACCAGTTTTTCAGTCACTTGTCCCATCTCCTCTTCTCTTTCATATGCCCCATCTTCAGCTTCTCTGGACTTTCTCCACCTGTTTGTCCAAATAGAAGACTGTTTATTCCAAACAGAAGACAATGCACAAAGCTGTTGTAATTGCCATCACATCGTCACAACCGTATTGGCTAATTCATTAAATAGGCATCAAAAAAGCAGCAGAAAGTGATAATTATACACGTGTCTGTTTGTTCAGCTGCTATAACCCTATCAGCTGTGTTTTGTGCTGTTTGTTTGTTAAACCTTTCTTGCAAAGGGCAGCCTGTATTCAAATCACATGCTCCACTGCTGACAGTGATAATTGCATGCTTCCCTCTTCCCCAACCCATCTTCAAAAAGTACTGCAGCCTCACCGGCCACAAACTGCCCCAATTATCTACTATAAGGTAAGCTTTTTTCTAGAAGAGAACCAGTGTATTGATTTGGAACAAGAACTGGATGACAGCAATTAAAAATGGTGGCTGCATACTGGATTGCAGGCAAAATGTAGAAATACATTATGAAATCAGGGAAATAATTACTCCAAAGTTGAAAAGATTTGCCAGCCAACTGAAATTTCTCCTTTGTTTTTACTTAGCACTCTCTGGGAAAGCAGCTTTCTCCTGAGAGAGATTTCTTCCATGAAGATAAGGAGAGAAAAGAGGTGGAATGTGGTTTGAATTTGCAGTTGGAGAAAAATCCAACCATTTAACCACCTCCTTTTGACACATGTCAAGTGTTTTTCTTCAGAATCACAAATTAGAAGATATAGTTTATGTTATTAATTGCGCAACTTATCTAATTATCTGTTTAGGTTGTGAGCAAGCCTGCACAAATCCTGAGATGATGAATATAGTCCCTTCCCTGGGCAGTAATACTAGCAGTCCTGTACAATAAATCTCCTGTGGTTAGTACCACCAAAACAGTCTCTCAGTACCCACACTCTGCTGAATGGTGATTGTTGGGGGTTGGCTCCGATGTCGTTGGTTCTTGCCATAACCTCCGCCTCCCCGTGTTGGGACCGTCCTCTGGGTAATCCACCAGGAACCGCTCCTTTGTAGGCTGAACGCTTCCGGACTGCCTGCCACGACTTTGATGATCTCCTGGTTCAGTGTTGATAATCCAGCGTGTGTCAGTCCGAAGGTGAGACTCCTGGGTCCTAGGGGTCCCACGTTGTCGAGGGCTCCTCCGCCCCTACACCCTCACCCGTACCTCCATAGCGTAAGCAACAATCTGGTCAGCCCACTTATCAGGGTATCCTGCCTGGGGCCTGTAAACCAAAAGATAAGGAAACAACTTAATACTGACAGCCAGGGATTCCCCGGAGCTTGGGGCCGCTTGGGCCTTTCGCGAGCCTCCCCGGTCCTTCCCTGTCCACTGTGGGGCTAGTACCCTCTTCTGAGCCTCCGTTTAACTCCTCAGCTTGCTCAAGGGGCTTATGGGGTCCACTGGGCCCTCTCAATCTCAGTTGGGGCACTTTTACCCTCTGTAGGTGCCCCTCTATTAGCGCAAGTACGGTCCGCCAGCTCCTGCCGGGTCGAGCCACTCCAGCTGGCTCAAAACAGTCAGTGTCCGGGGTGGGCCGGTTCCTTCCCAGATCCTGAACCCCACTGGGCATTACCCTTACCCCAAAAGGTCCTCCCGCACCACCAGGCTACTTGCGTCCATGCCCGGGCGCTCCCACCAGCATCCACTCCGCCGCCGCTTCCTTCCAGTCCCTCCTCCTAAGCCACTGCTGGCGTCTCCTTTATAGTGGGCCGGGCAGCCTCATTGGCTTTCTTCCGTGCATACCTGTGGATGGTGAGTGTCCCCGCGCTGGCATTTTGCCCCGAAGGGCATAAAATAGATTTGTTAGCTCTGGATCGTGGGGTTTTGGGGGCTGCTGGCTCCCCTCCTCCCCCACAGTGATATCAAGACTCTCCTCATTCTGGGTAGGATAGGTAGGAAACTCCAGGGCCAACCAGCAATATTTGGACCCATTCCAGAGCCCTGAACATTTGATGGAGAGGAGTCTAGGAGAGCTGGCTGTATTTTAAAGAAGACTTACTCAGAGTGCAGAAACAAAACATCCTGATGCACAGGAAGACTAGCAAGTATGGCCGAAGACCAGCTTGGCTTAGCAAGGAACCCTTTAGTAAACTAAGTCACAAAAAAGGAAGCTTATAAGCAGTGGAAACTTGGACAAATAACTAGGGAACAATATAAGAGCATTGCTCAGGCATGCAGGGATGAAGACAGGAAGGCCAAAGCACAATTGGAGTTCCAGCTAGCAAGGGATATAAAGGGTAACAAGAAGGGTTTCTACAAGTATGTCAGTAGCAAAAGGAGGATTAGGGAAAGTGTGGGTCTGTTACTGAATGGGGGAGGCAACTTTTTGACAGAGAATGGAGAAAAGGCTGAAGTGCTCAATGCCTTCTTCGCCTCAGTCTTCACAGGCAAGGTCAGCTCCCAGGCTACTGCACCAGGCAGCACAGTTTGGGGATGAGGTAAGCAGCCCTCAGTGGTGAAAGAAAAGGGGACTACTTAGAAAATCTGGGCATGTACAAGTCCATGGGGCCAGATGGGATGCACCCAAGGGTGCTGAGGAATTTGGCCAATGTGATTGCAGAGCCATTGACCATCATCTTTGAAAACCCTTTGTGATCAGGAGAGATCTCAGATGATTAGAAAAGGGCAAACGTAGAGCCCATATCTAAGAAAGCAAAGAAGGAGGATCCAGGGAACTACAGACCAGTCAGCCTCACCTCAGTCCCTGGAAAAATCATGGAGCAGATCCTCATTCTCATTAAAAAACTAGGAGACTGTGGCATTGATACCTACACAGTCAGATGGATCACTAGTTGGCTGCAGGGTTGCACTCAGACAGTGGTGGTGGATGGATCATTTTCGACCTGGAGGGATGTGGGCAGTGGGGTCCCCCAGGACTTGGTCGTTGGGCCCGCACTGTTCAACGTTTTCATCACTGACTTGGATGAGGGGGTGAAAAGCACCCTGTTCAAATTCGCAGATGATACTAAGATGTGGGGAGAAGTGGACACGCTAGACGGGAGTAATAGGCTACAATTAGACCTAGACAGGTTACAGGGGTGGGCAGATGAGAATAGGATGGGATTCAACACTGACAAATGCAAGGTGCTGCACCTGGGGAGGAAGAACCAGCACCATACCTACAGGTTCGGGAACTCCTTTCTCATCAGTGCAGAGGCAGAAAAGGACCTTGGAGTCATCATTGATGCCAAGATGAACATGGGCCAGCAGTGTGGGGAGGCAGTCAGGAAGGCCAACCACACCTTGTCATGCATCCACAGATGCATGACGAGCAGGTCCAAGAAGGTGATCCTCCCCCTCTAGGTGGCACTGATCAGGCCGCAGCTGGAGTACTGCGTCCAGGTCTGGGCACCGCACTTCAGGAGGGATGTGGACAACATGGAGGGGGTCCAGAGGAGGCCACTCGTATGATCAGGGGGCAGCAGGGCAAGCCCTACCAGGAGAGGCTACGGGACCTGAACCTGTTCAGCCTCCACAAGAGAAGGCTGAAGGGGGATCTAGTGGCCTGTTAATAACTAGTCGGGGGGGACCAGCAGGCACTGGGGGACTCCCTGTTCCCCCAAGTGCTACCAGGAGTGACAAGAAATAACGGTCACAAGCTGGCAGAGGGTAGATTCAGGCTAGATATCAGGAGGTGCTCCTTTACTGTCAGGGCGGGTAGGGTCTGGAACCGACTTCCAAGAGAAGTGGTGCAGGCTCCTACCCTGGGGGTCTTTAAGAGGAGGCTGGACGAACACCTTGTTGGGGTCGTTTGACCCCAGTACTCTGTCCTGGGGGGTCAGACTCAATGATCTGCTCAGGTCCCTTCCGACCCTACCAACTCTGAAACTATGAAACTATGAAACATTTCTAAACACTTGGAGGAGAAAAAAGTGATTAGGAACAGTCAGCATGGAGTCACTGGAACAATTCATGCCTGATCAACCTGATTGCCTTCTATGGTGAGATGACTGGCACAGTGGATGTGGGGAGATGGGTAGATGTGGTGTACCTTGATTTTAGCGAGGCTTTTGATACAGTCTCTCACAGCATTCTCACAGGCAAGCTAAGGGATTATGAGCTGAATGAATGGACTATAAAATGGATATAAAACTCCCTGGAACATCGGGCGCAAAGAGTAGTAGTCGATGGGTCAATGTTTAGTTGGCAGCTGGTATCAAGTGGAGTGACCCCAGGGTCAGTCCTGGGGCCAGTTTTGTTCAATGTCTTCCTCAATAACTTGGAAGATGACATAGGGTACATCCTCAGTAAGTCTGCAGATGACACCAAGCTGGGAGAGTAGTAGATGCACTGGGAGGTAGGGCTAGGATTCAGAGTGACCTAGACAAATGGAGGATTGGGCGAAAAGAAATCTCATGAGGTTCAACAAGGACAAGTACAAAGTCCTGCACACAGGATGGAACAATCCCATGCACCGGGACAGGCTGGAGGCTGACTGGCTGGGCGGCAGCTCTGCAGAAAAGGACCTGGGGGTTACATATTGGCTCCAACAGTTCCATGATTTCAGCCATAATAACTCAAGTTGCTAAAGGAGTACCTAAGCATTTCTAGCTTTCACTTTCAGTTACTAATTTTCAAAATATCAGATACTCATTTGCAAGCATACATAAATGATTTGTCTGCACAACTGACTTGAATGCACAGATACGTTATACAAAAAGTTGTATTTCATCTTGGGTCTTCTGAGTTGGTATTCTCACACTCAAAGATAATAGCAATCACCTTCAAAAGGAATACAATGATTTTTTTTCTTCTGCGTGGGTATGAATTTTAGCAGCATTGCATGCCTACTGTTCTAATCAAAGTTAATTGGAGCTCCAGGTGCTCAGGACCCTTGAAATGCAGGTCTTAAGTCTATCTAAACACCTTTTACCACCCAGTGACAAATTAAGTGGCATTTCAGAAGCGTAAAAATGCTAAATCATTAAAGCTAACTGAGCAGTTATGAACTTGCAGCTGGAGTTGCTTCTAACTGCAAATTTCACAGGACAACATGTTTATTTCGATTGTAAGCTGGCTGGGCTGGGGACTGTCCTTTTCTTGCGTGTTTGGACCATTATTTGCACAATAGGGCCCTAAATTCTGGTTGAGATCCCTGAAATGTATATGCTACTACAGTACAACCAATAATAATTGTCGTGATCGAGGAAACTACCTGGAGAGGAGAAACGTTTATATACGAGGAAAATGGAAGAAATATTTTCTCCTTAAAGTGAATTTATCGGATTTCTGTCTTCTACAGATACCTGAGAAACAGATCAAGTCAACTATATGAGAACAGTTTTCTTATTGTTTCTGCACAGGTAAGGGAAAGAGGGATTTTTATTTAGAAAAAGATATGAATGAGATATGGCTGGTAAGGAGTCATTGATTTGCCTAGCTCTTGTTTTCAAACAGCACAATTTTTTCCTATCTTGTGACCTTCTCTCAAAACTGTATATAATGTAGCAATATTTTGAATGCTTGTTTTGTATTTTCCCACGTGTCTTTTTTTTGCCAGTGTTCTTCCCCACCTTAGTATCTTAATGACTGCATTTGTTAATTGTTCTAGCAGTCTGACTGAACAAATAATGTTACCTGTTAGTAGTAAATTACTATACCAATACAATGGCCGTCTTATTATTTTTAAGATAGTTTTGGTGCTACAGTGTCTAGTATGGAGGAAAAATCAAAGGCTCAACCTATGTTACCTCCTAGTCTCTCGTTTTTCATAAACTGAAGATTGTTCACCATTGTTTTGACAGTTTATAGTGTTTGGTTGTAATTATATACAAAATAATGCATTGAAATGAAGCAATATCTCATTGATGTTGGGAGAAAGAAGAATGTAGAGGTCATGTTTCATAGAGGAACCACTGACAAAGTTAATTGAGAGATGGAAAAATTAGAGAGAACCAGGAAGATGGCTTAATAACTTTAAGGTAAGGTGTCACAATTGACACCTTTGAGGACTAGAGATATCTAAATTAATTATAAATAATCCTGGGATTTTTCAGGGGTTTGTTCTTGATTGTGTTTTGTTTGTTTGTTTGTTCTTTTGTTGGCTGTTGAACTGGAAAAAAGAAATTGGAAAACAAATTTAGTTCAAGTTAAACTGAAACAGAAGTCCTTTGAATTTAACTAAATTAAACTTATATTTGAGGTCAATTTGTTATCCATTCAATTGGACTCAAAACAAAAATAGTTATTTTCATTTTGGAGTTATTTAATCCTAAAAAAGACCTTAAAATTTAGATCATGTTTTAAACAAATTTTCAAAATCAGGATCTAAATAAAGCTTTTGAACTTTTCATTTAGAAAATGTCAAAACAAAATGTCATGACATTTACAAAATGAGGTAGGATTCCACCAAAGCTCCATATTTTGGGGCTTATTTACTACTTGTTGGGAAAAAATGCCCAGCCTTAATTATAACCCCATCTATAGTTAGAGGTGCTTTGGGTAATGTTTCTATTTATACTGAGGCATATAGAACCTGTATACAGAAGGGACACGGGCATGGGTATCCTTTCCATAAGTTAGGAATCTTTTTTTTTTTATGGTACAAGTTCATCTTTTACTGTAATGGTAAAAAGATACCATAACAATAAATCTCATTCCTTATATTTTTTAATCAGATTTTTCCATATATAGCTATAAAACAGCTGCATTATTTTATTAATAACTGTAATGTTTCTTCCCCACCTGGATTTTTGTTGGTGTCTTGTTTTAAGTAATATTGTAAATTCTTTTGATTGAGAATCATATCTATGTATTATATGAAGTGTCTAGCATATGTTTCAGACACTAAATAAGTAAATAAAGGAACATTTCTTATTCAAAGAGCAGGCCAAGTATATAAAGTGAAATAAGATTAAGATACATTTGAAAATATCATTAATATAATCAGGGACCGTTGTATCTATGTAACAGTTATAAAATGTCTTTCTGGACAACTCTCACAATCACTTGGATAGTCTGAATTGACAATGCTTACTATACTTTACTCTGTACAAGTCTTAAACTTAATTATTCTTCCAGTACAACTTCTTGTAACTCTAACAAAATTATATCACCTTCAGAGATCACAGAATACAAAACAAGAACATTTTCACTCGAGGGTACAATTCCCAAGACTTCTGAACACGACTTTTTTTCTTAGAAGGATAAATTGCCTTCTAAGCTGGGTATAGGCAACTAAACTGAGTAAGTAGAAAACAAGGAGTTTTATTACTTAAAAATCACCAACAAAACTTAAATGACTACAGGCTTCTGTCTTTCCTTTACTGAGAAGCATCTAAAATCAATGTAACTCTTTATTCAGTATCTTTGAACATAACATTTACAAAAACAGTGCAAGTCCACCTGCTGTAATGGCCTATTTTTATTTTATTGGAGGAGCCTGGTAAATTGACCCAGCTGTGACTCTCCAGTAATAGAAACGGTTGTGCTGAAAGACTATCAAAAGGAAATCCCATTGGTCACTTGCTCTATGTAAATATTACTGCATTTAAATTTGCTCTGTTACAGTGCATCCACAAATGCAGGCACATGTGCTTGCAGCAGCTTAAATAGAAGCAGTCCAAATTTGAGCCAAGGCTTTTTGCCTCAATGCACGTGCCTGGACATGCACTTTGGTGTGGTGCAGGGTGTGCTACTTGGGGCAAAATAACCCTGCCTGGCTCCTCCTGGATCTGCTAGAGCCTGGTGCCAGCACCTGTGCTGGCCCTAGCGGTGTAAAAAGCTGCCCTGTCCTGGCCCCAACAGTACAAAAAACAGCCTTGGCAAGTATAAGAGCCCTGAGCTGCATAGGTATAAGATATTCAGCTTATAGGCAGGATAAGAACCCTCAGGAACTTCTGGGGCCTGGCCAATTGGTACCTGGGGACACTACCCCTTGTGCCAGCTGGACAGGCAGCCCTGTCCAGCCCTGAGAGTTCCCTGCACCCGCTACCCACTGCACCAGTCTGGCAGTGGGGGCTGCTGCCTGGCTGTGACCTGCTGTGCACCTGCCAGACCCGGATGGGGACTGCACAGCTAGTAGAGGCATGTGCCCCTCTGGGCCAGCTGCCAGTGGGCTGTGGCTGTACAGTTGGCCTTTGTGCAGCACTTCTGCCATGTGTACTCCTGCCCGGTCATCTGGGTAGCTATTGCCTGGAAAAAGTTCCCAGTGTGATAGCCTGCTTTGAACTGTCACAGCATGTCCTCCTGGCCATAGTCATAGTCAAATTATAATGTCTAGTTTGGTGAGGTGAGGAGCTGAGCCCACTTACAGTAAAGTACTATCCGCTCTGGAAATATATTCAGCTGAGGGCTCTTATACTACAGAATACGAAGAATGCTAAAGAAGAAAAAGAATGGTTCAGGAATGTAAGTGCACAAAGGCCAACTGTACAGCCACAGCCCACTGGCAGCTGGCCCAGAGGGGCACATGCCTCTACTGGCTGTGCAGTCCCCATCCGGGTCTGGCAGGTGCACAGCAGGTCACAGCCAGGCAGCAGCCCCCACTGCCAGACTGGTGCAGTGGGTAGCGGGTGCAGGGAACTCTCAAAAATCCTTCAGGTCCACTTCTGGGCACATGGTCCCTCCCCCCACAGCCCATCGGCTCAGTGATTGGCCATGGGGGGACCCCAGGTGCCCCCCCAGACCCAGGAGGCACCAGTCACTGAGCCAGGGGATGGTAGGGGGTTCACCACCAAGAATGTGGGGGGCCCTGCCATGCGCCTGTGGGATTCTCTATCTGCCCCACCATCTTAGCATTTATGAGCTGTGCCTGGTACCTTGAGGTATGTAGAAAAAATATAAAGCTGCATTTATGGCTGAATTGTTGAATTTCTCCAAATTGAATTGGAGGCTTCCCATTCTATTTGGAGAGATTAATGGGTCTCTTGATTTACAAATTGGCTGCCAAATCGGGCCAAACCTCCTCTGAATCAAATCAGCGACTGAAGCTTTGCACAACCCTAATGTGCATGGCCAGGGCATGATTGTGGGACTGAACATCAGATCACACTGGACAATATTGCTGGTGCAGGGGGATCCTGCACTTTTGGAGCTGGGAGCTCCAATCAGCTGACTGGGGTTCACAGCTGGGGGAGCAGACCATACCTTTGCCTGCAATATGCTGCCAGCCATGTGCTTCTACACCTAGGAGTCCCGATCAGCTGATGGGAATCCCAGCTGCAGGAGCACACTGGAGCCAAGGCTCCCCCTCCCCCCCCATGCGCTCCCACAGCTGGAAGCTCCAATCAGCTGATGGGCTCTCCCAGGCAGGAGTCCCCCAATCAGCTGACCAGTACTCCCAGCTTCTGGAGCACACAGGAACCTTGAAGGGCTCTGGTGTGCTATGAAGACTGGGAGTACTGGCCACATGTTCAATCAAAGGTGTGATGGGACCCAGCGACAAAGTCATTAGATATATTTTGTGTAATAACTTTGTGACTTATTTCTTGTTTTATCACACCGTTAACTGAATAAAGTATGGTCAAATTACTACTTAAGATGTGATTAACCAGTTAATCGGGTCCTGAGTATAACATCTGTCAGACACCTAAGTGACCAATAGATCTGGCACTTTGTTGCCACTTTCTGCAGAGAAATCAAAGACTGAAGGCCCAGGAAACTGAACTGGAGTACTGATTAGAGATGCCACCCATGCTCAAGCTTTAGGCACACAGTCAGTATTGCTGAGTATATAGAGCAGGGGTGGGCAATTATTTTGGGCAGAGGGTCACTTACTGAGTTTCAGCAAGTCATCAAGGGCTGCATGACAGGCAGCCCAGGGCAGATTAATATTATTTTCTAAATTTTTTAGGGGCTCCGTGGGCCCTATAGAATGGCCTGGTGGGCCACACCTGGCCCCCAGGCTGCATTTTGCCCACCCTTGATAGAGAGAGTTAAACAAGCCAAAATGCATGTGGGACAGGACATTAGGATGAGAATATTTAATTCCAAAAACCAGATTGTCACAGGTGCACTTGGGTGTCCTGTTCTTATGAAGGAATAAGGGCTGCTGAAGCTCCCTGAGACAGCACAGGTGTTGGTTGCCGGAGCAGCCAGGCTGGTCACATGACCAGAAGGGGGCAGGGCCGGGCCTTTATAAACAGCCCAGGCCAAAGCCTAGCAGCAGTTCCTTTTTGGTAGCCTGAGGTGTAAGAGCTCTGCAGGAGAGCTGAGCAGTGCAGCCTGAGCACCCAAGGGGCTGTACCATGGTAAGGGTGGAGAGAACCCTGACTGGGAGTCCTCTGCAAGAGAGCCAGGTGGGCCTAGATCCTATGTTCTAGCCAGGAGGCTTATTGTTGTGTTACAGCTGATTGGCTTATGGTTCTGTTTAGTTATTGTAATACCAGAGGACTGGGTGAGGCTGTAGGGGTGGAGGAGGCCTCATCAGGAGCTCCCCAGGGAGGTGGGGTGCTCCCAGTGCCAGAGAGGGGTGCTGTATTGTGGGGCGTCTAGACCCCGGCCCTAGAAGGGGCAAACAGATTGAGGAGCCCGGGGAGGGCACGTTTAGTGAGAGGAAGCCCAGCATGGGCATAGATAGAAGTCCCAGGGGGGCAGGACCCAGAGAAAGGGGTCAAGGGGGCCAGGTAAGGCTAGGGCTGCCTGAGCCCCAATTAGGAAGAGTCCCTGAGGGACTCCACAGTGGTGGGGACCCTGGGGCCTGCGAGGGCACCATAATAGGGGTGTATTACCCCAGCCCTGACAAGGTGCACAGTGCTGGCAAGGGCACTGTAGTTTGGGGTGTAATACCCCAGCCCTGAGAAGGGGAAAAGAGGATCTTGGGGGCCAGGCACAGCTAAGGCCACCTGAGCCCCACTTGCAAGGAGCACCAGCAAGAAGCCTGAGGGGCTCGTGTTTGCCCCAAAGTGGGGGCACACGGGAAGAGAAGCCCAGGGTAGGGTGCTACTACAGAGACGAGCCCGGGGAGGGTGAGTCCGCGATTATAGAGAGCCCGGAGAGGGCTAGTGTGCGGAGGGACAGGCCCCAGTGGGGGCCACCATCTGTGTGTGGAGAGGCCCCAGGAGGGGTGAATATATTGAGCGGTCCCCAGGAGGGGGGGCAGATATAATTAGTAGGCCCGAGAGGGCTAGCGGATAGAGGGGCGCCGGTTGCGTGACAAGCCCAGGGGTGCCGGTGAAGGGCGCATACAGGAAACTGACCAGATAACGTCTGGTACATCTGCAAAGCTTGGGGCATGCTAAAGGGGAGGTTGGAGGCACGCATAGCCCATAAGGCTGGGGTGCACCAGGTCAGTACGTCCAGGATAGACGTGGCAGGCAAGATAGAGGGTGCTGAATCGCCTACTTGGCGCTAGAGAGATCACGGCCGCTCCTAGGCCCCACTCTGTGACACAGATTATTTCTGTTTCTTTTTTGTGAGGTGTTGACTGGCTATTTCTAGATCATAGACTGCAACTTTTGTTCTAGATTTCATCTCTGGAGCAAGGGTTTAATTGAGAGGTAGCTGTTACCGTAAGTGTATTTAGATCCTCTTTGTGATCACCGATGTCATGGTTTTGCTATGGTACAAAATTCTACTGATAGAAGAAATTTGCAAAAGTTTTTCTTGCTGTTTGCCCGTCATTGGTATGATTGAATAAATCAAGTCCTATATATTTTTCCCCCCAATTATGCACTAATTTAAGTTATGTCTATGTTTCATGTGTGAGACTATCTATCAAACTACGATTATGACTGTAATGGTATAATGGCAGCAGGACACAGACTGAAATTACACAATAATTGTGCAGTAATCCTTAGAAACTCTCCACAATCTCTCAATACCATATAATTTTGTTCCATTTAAATAAAAAGGGAGTACAACAAAATCATAGCAATTTTTTTCCCTATCATAGCTCATAATTTCTAAGATAAAATGCATTTTGTGTGGATCGTGTATTTTTTTTATGAAGCAACACTTGTTATTCTACTCTTTAGCTTTCACTCCAGTGGCTTGGGTCAACTGCTTACCTCACCAGAAGTCTCCTTATTGAGGATAATGGCCTTCGTCTTCAGTAGATGTTGTCTAGTCACTAACTTCTGTAAGAGCATGTTCATCTGTTGTAAAATGAGCCTTTGTAAGACAACAGGATCTAGTCCAAAATCATCCCTGCAAAACTTTCATCAAATCTGCATTGTCCTGACTCTAGAGGACAAAGATGATACTCTGAATTAAAATGGCCACTGACACATGCATCTTTCTGTTCTTTTTTGACCTTTTCATTGTCCTATACAGCACCAAGTACCATTTCATTATTTACCAAATAATACACAGTACTTTATCATCCACAGCTTCTTGCAGAATGGAGATGTTGTCTGACAACTCGATTTGGTTTTACTATCCTTCACGGATGAACATACTTCCTTCCCCTCCTCCAATGCACTGTGAGCATAATGTATCTTGTCCTGTTGCCAATACCATCACAATAGATTATAACATCTTTCTGTATACAGATACTGGTGAGTAATTCTCATCCCTCTAAAAATTAATTCACACACTTTTTACCCCATGAAAACTACTGATTTAAGGCTGGATCCTCAATCCTTAAAGAAACATAACATTTTTCTGAAGGGAAATGTATTTAAAGTGGAAACTGATCATTGTGAATGACCTGGAGGTGCTAACTGTTATAATAGCTATTAACGAAAGCTGTATTCTGATAAAATAGTAATAGTTGTCTTAAAATATTGTTTCAATACCAAAGCTGTCTTACATGTATATGTGGGATGATGTGTGCCCAGTTGTGCATGGTGAGTTTATAATTCCTTTGAGAAGTCCTGGGGAGATCACTAACCATCTGCACAAAGCTCAGATTGCTCACGAAAGACAGGATGTATTGATGACCTACTTCAGTGTATTTTTTTCTTGTATCTTGACTTGGGAAACCAAGATGTTTCAGTCTTCTTCTGCATCTTCTCAGGGTGTTAGTGAGGGCAAAGGTCTTTTTGTCTGTCCTTGTAGGAGCATGAAATAAGCCAATGGGATTTTATTGATATTTCCTTTAGTAATGGCACAGTCTTGTTTGCCAGCCACTAGAATCCTGCATTTTACACAGGAACACCAATTTGTGATACTCTAGAGCTGAAGAAAAAGATTTTGGACTAGTTGTCACAAAAGCCTTCCCTAGTTGTCCATCCACACTGCTGCTTTTTTGAGTGCTGTTACCTGAGTTGTCAGGAACATCTTCCTCAAGTGAATCTCTTCTTTCTGGTTCCTGTTAATGTTTTTTGTATTGAAGCTGCTTTTCCAAAAAGGTAACGAGGATGTTGGTATCATAGGGGAAAATGCATTCTGCTGCAACTGACCCCAAACTTGAAAATGAAGATTTTTATTTAACGTTAAAATGGAAATATGTGGCATGTGCACACACAAGCACATGCCACATCCTGTAATTTTCAACCCTCTAAAATTAATTCGCACACTTTTTTCCCAGAGTTACACTAACATCAAAACTACAGTTTTAAGGCCTGAGCTTTCAGTCCTTAAAGAAACATACATCTCTCTGAAAGTAAATTAGTGGAAACAGTGATTGATAATTGTAAATGACCTTGCGGTTATAACCTTTAAAATAGCCATTAATGAAAGCTGCACTCTGATAAAATGGTAATAGTTGTTTAAAAACATTGTTTCAATATTCAAACACTGACATTCGTATATGTGGGATAATGTATGCCCTGCTGTACATAATACGCTTGTAATTCTTTTGAGAATCCTGATAAGATTACAAACCATCTATGCAAAGTTGGCATTATGGGGAAAATGCATTCTGTTGCAGCTGACCCCAAACTTTTACATTAAGTTTTCTTTTTAACATGAAAGTGAAAATATATGATGTATGCTTGTGTGTACACCAGAGAATATTTCAGTCAAACTGAAGTGGTTTAAGAATATGGAAATGAACAGTTAAGGGGAGGCAGTCAAGAGAGACTTTCACAATCATAAATTCTTATATTCTTGAAAACTCATGAAATTCTTACTGCTCATCTAAGACTGCTCTTGTGCTTTTGAAGTCAACAGCAAAATGCCTGATTTTAAATGAACACAGGATTAAACCTGAAAGAACTTCCTCAGCATTTTTATTATATCCTTGCCTAGCTTCATTAAGTAGAACAGAACGCAATATTTATTGTGTGTACTTTAATCAAGGCTCCACACTTCTGGTATCTCGCATACCGTGGACCAGAGACACCTGCTGCATTTCAAACATCAAGTGGCTCCACCATTCTCTCATCCCTCCTAGTCATAAACTCCTGCAAGACCGTTTCAGGCTGGACATAAGGAAGAATTTCTTTATTGTCCGAGCCCCCAAGGTCTGGAACAGTCTGCCAGCGGAGGTGGTTCAAGCACCTACATTGAACACCTTCAGGAGTAAATTGGATGCTTATCTTGCTGGGATCCTATGACCCCAGCTGACTTCCTGCCCTTTGGGCAGGGGGCTGGACTCGATGATCTCCCGAGGTCCCTTCCAGCCCTAATGTCTATGATGTCTATGAAATCCCAAACAAGTTTATTTTATAGTCAAAACTCAATTTATTACATCTTATACATATATCATACCCAATCCAGAACTATATCCTACTATACTTTGCTTTATCTTGTCTGTTTCTCCTTTTCACTGATTATAAAAAGTGATCATTAGGCCCATGAAAAGGTACATATTGCTTTTTTTAGACTAGAAAGTCTATTTTAGCTATACAGACCTTATTTTTTTTCCACAAGAATTCTGTTTTGGACTTTAATAGTATTAATCTGTCTGTCAAGATTAAAAAATTGCCAAGCAAATCTTTTCTAGGAGCTTTTCTAAAATGTTAACTTTTCATTTTTAAATATTTATAAACATTGCAAGAGATAGCCTTCTATCTATGTTAACTGTCTAACACCTCTCCCACCAGTATTTCAGCATCTTCAGACTTACTCTAGAATAGCTTTTTCCCTGAAAGCAATTCAATTACAAATTCCTTTAGCTGAAAAGACTTTTACTATACAAAAGCAGGCTTAGAGTTCCCAGTCTAAGGAAGAGTGTTTCTAAAAAGTGCTTAATGTTGCAGCTTCTATTGACTTTGAAAGGCACTGGGTGCATCTACACATTCATTAATGCACCATAGTACCTGCACATTTAGTTTAGTACTTCCTTAATGAAGTATTAACTGAATGTGGACTGTGCAGTAGTGCTGGCACAGTTTTTTTGTGACACTTACTCTGCAGTAGCCTAATAACACTGCACAGTAGCATATTAGCATGTTTTTTGACCAGCACACTACTGCGTAGTGTTATTAGGTTACCATGCAGTAAGCACCTCATGTAGACGTGCCCACTAAACACATCCTGAAAGTGATTAGCAATTTACAGGATCAGCCCTCTACTATAATTATTGCAGTATTAAAGAAAATGTAACTATTAATAACCCAATCCACAGCATGGGAAGTGTGAAGAGAGAGACTCAATTGATTACTTGGGTGCTAGTAAAACTTTCACGAATTCTTAAAATGACCTCTAACACTACGTGGCATGTATCTTTCCAATCTTTGGAATAAAAAAATGTTTTAGGGTAGTTCTGTTGAACAAAGGTGTATATACTTTGGAGAACACATACATAATGTTGCTTTGGCCAAGACTATTGAATGGCCACTCTCACAATCCTCCCCGGGAAAGGTGCATGATGCCTCCTTGTGGGTCTGTTACATTGCAGTCCGGATGTATCAACTTTCTTTCCCAAGCATTGGAAACAATGGCATTTTTTATGCAGGGGTATCAATGTGACTCGTGCAACCGCAACTCCCTAGCCAGTCACATGACATAAAGGAGATTAGGACACGTAGATCATCACCACATTTAGGCAGGTTTAACTAGAGAGAAAACAGAGGGATTGAGAGTGTAGAAGGATCTCTGTCTAGATCAAAACAAACTTCATTCATGGAAGAAGTGAAATCAGATTAGGGAAAGCTGCATTTCAGAATTTCTGGTAACTGTGCAACAATCTGTTCCTCTTTTGGCTTATTTGAAGAATAAAGTGACTGTGGTTAAGAAATTCCTTTGCTAAATCTGGGTTCTTTGCTCCCCTGTCATGTTGTCCATGAAGGAATTCAACTAGGAACCACTCTTATAACCTAGAAGAAAATCTGAGAGGGCTTGTGCAAGTGAATGGGTATACATGGGAGATACTTGTTGTGTGATCTAGGGAAGCTGGACTGCAGTGCTTAAGAAGAGTGTCAGGTGTGGTCTGTGATCATGAGTCTGATGTGTATAGAGCCTTGGGTTGGAAAAGTTGACTGGAGTCTACTCAGATTCAGCTCAATTTAGCTTGTGTGAACTTGTGACGGGCCACTTACAAAAGATTGGTTACCTTGCAGTGTAGCCTGTAAGGGCAGGTTGAGACATCTGTAATCAGCCTAATGCTGCAAATACATATGTGCATTGGTACACCAATAAGACATGCATGTAAAGCTGGTAGAAGATCCTGGATCCTTCAGCACCAAAACCATTTTCTACCAGTTGAATTTGAGAAGACTTGACACGAGCTGTGAAGCACATGCAGGACTCCTATGTTGTCTTTTAATCTGCAACCATCCATTAGAGGGCAACATTTGTCCATGTGTATATGTAGACACAGCACACTAAAAATGTTATAACAACTAGATGCAACAGTTGTAAGTTTATTTAACTGCAGCATATTTTCCCCAGTGCAGCTTGGAAATCAAGGAAATGAAATATTCAGATGTTCAGAAACAGGACGTTATTCAGGTACAGGGTCAGCATCTCAAATTAGGGTAATGTTAGTGATCTGTAGCTCAAAACCAGCACGGCCAATTGTCTTCAGATTGTAGAAACAAACCCTTTCGTTTTCACAGAAAACCTTCCAATTTTTAGGCTAAACCCATTTTTTCTAGCCAAACTTATGTGGGACTAAAAATAGGGTTTGTAATAGAAACTACAACCATAACTATCAACTCCTCAGCACATTTTCATAATATTGCCATTCATGCTAATTAAAATGAGGAGAAAACCCAATGTACAGCAAGATTGTGCTAATAAACCATGAAACAAAGAATGGTACCTTAAGACAGCTGTCTGCTCTTTTGATTCTTCATTCTTATTTCACCATGATGGGTTTTCTCATTTCTCTCTGTCTTTCTTAAAATACATTGAACTTAGGGGGAGGATTTTAAAAAGCAATCCAGTACCTGTAAGCCTTCCTGTTCATTGTCATACTGCATCATCTGCTTTGTCACATAATTATGTTCTTTTTGTTATCCTTCTTCTGGGCATACAGTGTAGTACAATTGAATAGTTGCAGCATGTTGATTTTATACTGCTGCATGCTAATGACTGACTCACTGGACTGCTGGATTAGTCTTAAGTGTCTAACTTGTGGTTTTTTTCAAAGTGCTTTAAAGTAACCTTCAGAAACCAAAAATTATAACTTCTGTTCTTTGTCATAGAATTCACACATTTCTAATACCAAACAAAAAATACAGAATTACTCTTTGTTGTGCCCTGCAGGGTCAGGAGGTTCGTTTTGTGTTTGAGGGAAGGAGGGTTTTTTTTTCTCTGTTTTTCTCTGTTTGCGGATCACGGAGCCTCCTGATTGCAGAACAGGGCATGAGCTTGTAAATTGTAACAAGAAACTTTTATTTGTTTACTTACATGCCGATGAACGAGGTGCGTAGGTACAGCGGCTTGATTAAACGTGTTTTGTTTACAAAACAAATCAACGACTCTCTCCGTCTTTACTTGCTCTACTCGGATCGCAAATCGGGTCGGTGCTCAGGGAAGGGGTACGCCAGGGGCAGTCGGTGGCGGAGAGGCGCTGACGCGGTTGGCCAGACTGTGGCAGAAGGGACTGATCTGCTGGTCCCAAAATGGCGTCTGCCCTGGCGTGGACTCCCTGCAGCTTTTAAAAACTTTCCCCCTCTCCTCCCCCTGCTCCCTCTGATGTCAGAAGGGTAAGCTGTTTTCGCACCTTTTCTAAGCTTGTGGGAGGGGCTGGGTATTAACTTTGTGCTTACGGCACTCTAACTGAGGTGAAATACAAACACTCTTTTTAAAAGAGAGAAATTTAATAGACTTTCACAGAAATATACCATGATAGATCTGTTTTTAGGGTTGGAGCTTGAAGTGGAGATCTTTGATGTAAACCATGAAGCTGCCACTAGTGAGCTGCTTCATGTTAAATGGAAATAACGTACCATTTTAAATCGATTTTATAACGTTTGGGGGCGGGGGGAGGAGCTTTTTTTTTTTTTTTTTTTTTCAATCAATGGTTTAATGTAAGTGACTTCTTAAATGCAGTTGTCAGGTTTAAATGCAAATAAATACTTAACAAGTCCAAAAATAAGTTAGATTGGTCACTTTGACGAGGAGAGCGTTTGGACACAATATTAGAATGACAGGTTTCAATTTCCACATGCTTATGAACATGAGTTAGTCTGAGATGATCTGAAATCCAGTGGAACAAACTGTCACCAATGGCTGTCACATTCTTCTAATGAGCTGTAAAATCCAGACACCAAAACAGGGATCAGATACACAACACGTCAAGTTTCTTTCAGTCGTACGGGCTCAGAGGAAAAGTAGAATGTAAACAGCAACTAACACTTGCAAAGGAATAATAAATTCTTATGGCTTGTATTGTGATAGTTCTTACAATTTGCCAGATGCTCTGTAATGACCATGAAGCCAAAGGAAATGCTCTTTTATCTTCACCAGTTATTGGGTCAGGCTTGTAGTGAGGCAATGCTTGTTCAAAAGGATTTGCCACGTAAGGACTGGTTAACATACAAAATGCTAACTGGTTTTCTGAGTTAAGTATATCTAGCCTATACACATCATTTGTACCATCAATGTGACTATAAATAATCATTAAAGGTGGACATATGTATATTTATTGCCAGTGCTTTCTGTTGCTTAAATGTATGTAGTTTTTGATAGCCGTTCTTAATTGAGTCATCTGAAGGATTTCCACTAAGAGGTGATCTTTTCTCATGTTGCTGGGATTAAGGAGTGATTGTGAGGTAGTTGTATTGGGACCAATGATAGGATTTGTTGTTGTTGCAGGTCTTAAGATTTTGTTGTGTATGTGGTGCTGGGGTAATTGAAAATCATTAGGGCTGTGTAAAGGTTTGATCCCTGATTCAATTTGGTGGACATTTGGCCCCATTTGGTGGCTGAATCTCAAAATCCAAATCGAATCAGGAGACCCTGTAATCTCTCCAAATTGAACTGGAACCCTCCAAATCAATTTGGAGAGATTTGGAAAGATTCAGCAATTCAGACAGAGACAAAGCTTTAAATGGGTTTTCTACATACCTTGAGGTATCAGGCAACTCGTGACTGCTGCGATGCTGGGGTGCATGGAGTGTCCCACAGGAGCACAGGGCTCCCTAATGTGCTCAGAAGCGGGCCCAGAAGTGGACTTGAAGCACTTCTGGGTCCACCAGGGAGTGTTCAGGGGGACCCCTCTGCACCCCCTGTGGCTCGGCAACCGGTACCTCCTGGGTCTGGGGGGGCACCCAGGGCCCCCCCCCAATGGCCAATTCCGGAGACAAAAGGGTGCGGGGTGGGGGGCAGTGCACTCCCTGGCAGACCCGGAAGAGGACTGGAAGCACTTCTGGGTTTCTCGCTGAGCACGCATTCTTGTGGGACATTTCATCGCCCCAGCATCACAGCATTCACGAGCTGCACCTGGTACCTCAAGGTATGTAGAAAAAACATTTAAAGCTGTGTCTATGGATGAATTGCCAATTCTCTGAATCAGCATCAGATCTTCAGATCTGGATTTGGCTGAACTGAATTGGGGACAGTGATCTGAATCAATGAATTGAATCACAGTCCCCAATTTGGGCCAAATCCAAATTGAATAAGGCCCATTTCACACACCCCTAAAAATCATTGTTGTGCTTTATATTTTTTTTCATATTTTTAAAATGAGCCTCAGGTATCCAGAGCTCAGAAGGGTCACTCTTTCTGGGTATGGTATAAAGAAATAAAAGGAACAGACATTCATTTTGACTTCACTCCTTGCTTTTATTATTACATTATAAAGTATTTAAATGATGCAAGTTACCAAAGTAACTATTTCTCATCTAAAACACTGGAGCTAGGGACAGAAGTTACACATAAACCAGTTTAAGTGATCAGAAACTGGTTTAAACCTGTAACAGAACAGAAGCTCAGTGCACTTAAACTGTTTTCACAATAGCCAAAACCGGTTTAAGATAAACTTGGTTGCATGTAGTATTAAACTCACCTGATTTAGGTCAACCCAGTTTACAGAACTTCTGTCCCAGATCCCTTCCTGGTTCAAGTTAAGACACAGTCCTCCAGCACCCCATGATGCTTTTCAGCCATGGGCTGCATTGTTTGCTCCAGTGCCCTGCTCCTCAGTTCCCTAGCCTGCTTCCTGTCTGCATCCATCAGCCCATAGGGAGGTGGGGGCGGGGGCAGGGGAACGGACCCTCAGACTCCCCTAGCAAAGGTCTACACAGTGGGTAGAGGGAGGGAAAGCCCCTGTGGTGGGGGCTTTTTGGCCCTTGGCAGCCCTGGGAGCCAATTCCCCCCCTCCCCTGCACAGCTGCCTCCCTTAGCTGCTGCCACAGGAGGGAGTGGGACAGAGTTCCCAGTGCCTCGGGGGTGTGGGCAGCAGGGAGCCCCCCACCGCATGGGGCTTCCTCCACCCTGGCAAGGGGCCCCCTAGCCAGGCATGGGGCAGCTCTGGGGAGCCAAGGGGAATTCCCCCCTCCTCTGTCCCAGTTGCTGATTGCTTCAGCAGCTGCTGCAGAAAGAAGGGAGAAGCAGTCCTCTGGGCTGGGTGCCTGGCCAGGCGGCCCAGCATGGGGGGGCTTCCCCCCACCCCAGCCCAGGGTCCGCGAGCCCGGGGCAGCCCCAGGGAGCTGGGAGGAATTCCTCTCCTCCTGAACCCCGCAGCTGCTTGCCTCAGGAGTCTCAGCCTCAGGGAGTGGAGGGAAATTCTCCTGCTCCTCCACAGCTGGTCTTGCCTGAGTTGCTGTGAGTCTGAGGCCAGATCAGTTGTGGGGGAGTGGAAGAATTTCCCTCTGCTCCCTGGAGCTGCCCCGGGCTAGCCCTGAGACCTGCAGGGCTGAGGCAAGCAGATGTGTGGTTCAGGGAGGGAAGAATTCCCTTCAGCTCCCTGGGGCTGGCGCAGCCTGGGGGACGCTGGGCTGGGGGGCAGGGGAAGCCCCCCAAGGCAGGCATCCAGCCCGGGGGACTCCTTCTCCCTCCCTCTTGTGGCAGCAGCTGAAGCAATCAACAGCTGGGAAGGGAGTGGGGAATTCCCTTCAGCTCCCAGGGCTGATGGCTGGGGAGCCCAGGCTGGAGGAACCTGCCGGGGCGGAAGCTTACCCAAGGTGGGCCAGTGACCGGACAAGGGGCTCCTGAACCCCCTGTAGGGGGACAGCATGTGCTGGGGAGCTAACTGGGGATGGCCCCACTTGGCTGGGCTGGCAATGGCCAGCAGGCTGGAAGATGTGCTCTAGTGCCTCTTGTCTACTGGCCTGGGTCTGTGCAGCCCCCCCTGCCTTTCCCCATTGAAAACTTTACATCAGTTCAGTTGGTTATCCGTTCAAGCTACACATCAGAGAGGAAGCTGCATAGACTGAATCGATTCTGCCTCAGGCTTTTTGACTGTCTGTACTTAGCCTGGAGCATCTTTCAGTTTGAGGTGTGGAGAACTCTAGAAATGCTTGAGTCAAAACTCAGATGGGCTCTAAGCGATAAACATGAATACTTCCACAACTACCAAGGTAGAGATCATCTAGGACAGTGGTCTCTAAACTGTTTTGATTGCGCACCCCTATCAGTAAAAAATTTTTGAGCACGCACCCCCAATATAGGTATATTTATATAAATATAAATAGAAGTTCTCATATTTTCTTCCCGCACCCCAGTGGATCATCTTGTGCACCCCCCACTTTGGAGACCACTGGGTCTAGGATAAACACAGACAGTCAAAAAGCCTGAGGCTGAATCGATTCTATATTCACAGGTTAGTCTAAGCTGTGTAGATGGAACCAATATGCAAATGAACAGACATTCACTTTTGAGTTTGGAAATGCAGCCACATGCCTGCAGCGGCTTGGGGGGTGAGGGGAGGGTGTTCTGTTGTGTTACAGATCTGAACTGGTTTCCAATCCCATATACCAGTTTAATTTCTGTCCCTATCCCTAGTATCCTGACTGGTCTAGGGAGTGAGACCCAGAGCTGAGGTTACTGATGCTTAATCAGATGTTCAGGCTGTATTTGGAATTCAGTTTTTGGGATCAGCAGGCTTAAATCAGTGACATTTAGAGTACAATGTAATGTCTATCACTTGAGCTAAAGGAGAATTCTTTTCAGTTGTCAGAAAGATAGCAGCATTGCCTATCCCAAGCATTCAGAAACCATGACTCAATACTCCTGAAGTTATTTCAAAACACACGCACACAGAAAACACCTCTCTCCCTCCTTTCCCACCACTTAGGAGTCACTGTTTTCCTTCTAGTTCTGAGCCGTTAGAATAAACTCGTGGTTCACTTCCCAGTTTTTCTCTGAAACTAAGAGCTAGAAACATTTTTAATGGGAGCTAAGGTTCTCATAACATTATTTTCATTCCAGCTACAGAGCACAAATGTAGACTATTACTGCTGCCTGAGCTAGTTATTCTGATTGGCTAGAAGTTTTTGTCCAAGCCCACTTCCAGTTTGGGAGCTGATGTAAAAAAAACAAAATAAAACAAGGAAACAGAAACAAACAGAAGCCCAAAGCTCAGTCTTGTGGGTTTTCGACAGAAGTGCAGGATACCTCAATTGGGAAGAATTTTGCCTTTTCCTGAGCATGAGGTGAGAGGCTCACTTGAGACTCCAAACCATAAAGCTTAAAAGAAAGTCTTCAAAAAAGAAGTAAAAATGCTAAAACCAAGTCGTCTTTATCATATTAAAGTAAAAATATGTACAACAAGGAAAGAATCATTTTATTTGTATGACTTTTCTCTTCTGTTGCCAGGCCTCAGATTCAGGGCATCAAATGCATTATTACTGGTTCCTAATCTAAGTTTAGAAAGAGCTTTGAATATGTAATGAATGTGACAGATAAAGATTTCAGTGTTAACTGGTTTATTGATGCTTTGCTTGCCAGTCTTTGCGAGTGGTGCCATTCATGAAGACTTGGCTAATCTCCAAAGACAGTCTAAATTCGTTCCATTTGCTGCTCTTTTGCCTTTTGGCAAAAAAGTTGCAAATCGGGAGCAGTTTTCATATCAAAGCTTGCAAGTCTGCCTTGAAAAGCTTCCAAGTCTCCAAGTGGTAAAATGCATCATTACAAATTAAGGGAATGATAACTGAGGTATTCATTTTTTTTCTTAACAACCCATGTAGTGGACACTTCACTTTTCCAATTGCTTGAGGCAACTAAATCCATGTTGCCTCTATCTGCAGCATTTACATTATCACTTACAAAAGGTGCAGGAAGTTCTGAACTAACTACTCGGTTTACAGGACATAAATACCTGACTGCTCTTAAGTTGATTAGACAGATTAAAAACCAACCACACAAGTTGCCAGCAGAAAATTCCTCACTTCATAGGTAATTTGGGGGCACCTACAACTGTGCTTTATGCTTTCTGTGATACTTTAAATGGTCACTTAAAATATGGTTGAAATTCTTTACAGCTTCTGCCAAACAGAATACTAACTCCCACTGTCAAAAGAAAATACATTTCCATTTATCTATTTGAATGCAGTCCAGCAACCAGAAGAGAAAAACCAAGATATTTTTGGTTCCAATATGTTTAAACTGAACGTGTCCGTTTTATAAGTCTAGGTGGTGGAGTGCATGCACTCCTCATTGCAGCAGCCTGGAGAGCATTAATGAAGGTTCTGCTTAACTCTCAGGGTGTGTTCAGGTATTTGCTGCACCCAGTCTATGTTCACACAACTTACTTTAAGCCACGTGAACATAGATGGGGAGTGGCATGTAGTGGGAGCTGGTACTGGGAGCTGTGCAGGGGACCTGGAGTATGTCACTTGGGGTGGGTGGGATGGGCTAGCAGGTCCATACGGCACAGCTTGGCAGGATAGTGGGGCTGGCAGGTCTGCAGGGGGAAATCGTAGTGTTGTGGGGACACTGGGTCCTTCAGGTATTGGGGTGGAATCTAAAAATAGCCCTGTCAGGTTTGGGACTCGGGTGGAGTTAGCATCTGGGTTTCCCAGGGCTGCACTCCAAACATGTAGATTGAGTTCCCAATCTAAGTTAGTTCATGTCTTCAGAGGTCTGCCAGTTTTTGCCCAGTTTAACCTCCCTGCCTGCATAGATGTAAACGTAATGCCTGTACACACCCCCAGATGACTGGTCAGCCAGTTAGAGGCAGTTGTAAGGGGCTGCAGCCCAGACAGTAGAATGGTAAGGAGCTGTGTAAAAAGGGACCACTAAGCTTCAGGGAATGGTGAGAGATAGGGAAGAACGGTGTTCGGCTAGACTCGGAGGCAAGGATAGGCCTGGATTCCCTTACCTTCTCTCCCCTGAAGAGGCGATAATGATAATCCTGGAAATAAAGGAAATAAGGGCCACATCTACACAAGACACTGACTGAGCAGTTGTTACTGTGCAGCCATTTAGTACTTGCAAACACAAGTAGTATATGACTGTGCGTAACTGTGAGTTACTTACTGTGCAACCCCAAATGGCTTTTAGGTGATGCTAACTGCACAGTAGCTTGTTACTATTGCACAGCAGCGCTGCATCATGCTTTGTGCTATGCAATGCTACTGTGCAGTAGTAACTAGCTACTGTGCAGTCAGCATCTCATATAGATGGGGCCAAGGAATAGTGAGTGCTGGGCTAGAGATAGGCCTTCTGATAATCTGCTTTGTGCATCTGCCTTTGCTTCTGAAGAAGGTCATTTACAGGAGTAACAGGAGTGTCTTCAACTGTGTGCTCAAAATCAGTAGCCACTGGAAAACTTAGGTTACACTCATGGGCGACTGATGCTGCCTTACTCGGGGGGGCACATGTCCCCCATGCGACCAGTCCCACCGACTGGGGGGCGGGTTTCTCTGCGGGTGATCCTGCAGCCCGGGGGGGAGGGTCCCCCATGGGCTATTTGTGCTCACCTGTAAAGAAGCTCTAAAATAGATACTTAACCAAGGACAACAAAATGCTTCACAAATGCCAAAGGTCAAATTCCAGTCTCTGTTCAGTACTGATTTGGACCAAAATATTACTGATTTAAGAGGAGAAGCACCATACATACAGATTGGTCAGCACAGAAGTCATAACTCTATGTTTTATAGATATAAATAGACATGCCCCTTAATGTAAAAGACTATAAACGATCCTTTACCCCTTTTCATTCTGTTTATTTAATAGGTAAGAGTCATGATGTTTAAGTTAGTTAACTTTTATCTGTTTTCCAAATCTTACTGTTCTGGCTTAATTGCCTCATTAAAGTTTTCTTGGATGTAGGTATCAAGCTGTCACTTAAACAGTAGCTATTCTGTTTTGTTTCTCTTTTCTTGTATACTGCTGTATTAGATATTAATGTTTCCCTAGATTATAGCAAAAAAGTGTTTCATTCCTTTGGTGTCACATTTTATTAATTTCAGATATTGGTGAGATGATAAATATTTTGCTATCAACAACATCTTGTAGGTCGTGGGGCGATTAAGTGTACATAGATGGTTACAGTCTTCAAATCCTGTTGTCTCAAATGGCTTCTCTATTGCTGATAATCTCTCTACAGATGTGTTCCAAGTGCACATGTATCGCACTCCACTATTCTTTCCAACTCTTTTTTTTCTTTCCAGCTTTCCTTAATGCAGAGTTGAGTTTCTCCATCCCATGTAATATTTTAAGTGCCCTCTATATTTATATAACTGTAAAAACTGTGGAAGCCTGCATTTAACACTTTCGTCTCAGAGTTTCCTGGTGTGTGATTCCCAGAAACATCGCACAGCAGCTCTGCATCCCTCTCTGGCAGCACTGGGCTGCCGTGCTGCTGATCATTGGTGAAAAAAGGTGCTGCTGTGATGGTGGCTATTTTTACATGCCACCTTGCCAAAGGCCAGGCCCAGGGCTTCTGTCCGCATCTCCCCCACCTCTCAGTTACAATACTGTGTGACCAACGCTATTGTTACTTGTTCCCTTGCTATTTAGGAGTGGAGTTGCTAAATAGGAGATTCCCTAAGTAACCAGAGGGCCAGCAACCAAGGAGCCAGTGAACAGGGGCTGCAAACAGGGTAAACAGTTTGCAGGCAGTTTGCAAGACAGTTCACAGGTCAGTTTGTCTGCTTCCTCCCCCCCACCCCCCATCTTTTTGAGGAGAAAGCTTTTCAGTTTGGTGTGAGGAAGCAGGAAAAAAGGAACCTTTTGGGGCCAACGAGCTTCCAGGTGAGTTTTCTAGGGAAGGTGCACTTGGAAGAAGAGCAGTAAGAGAGAGGAGGCAGATTAAGGGCCTGGGCAGGAGCAGGTGCATCTTGCAGTTCAATACCTGGCTGCACAGGTGGTGTTGCCAGCAGTGATTTGGCTTCTTCGACTATGGGATGTTGTTCCAAGAAGAAGGATTGCTGGGGAGAGATGGGATCCACCTGACAAAGAGGGAATAGCATCTTCGTAGGCAGGCTTGGTAACCTTGCGAGGAGGGTTTTAAACTAGGTTGGCTGAGGGATGGAAACCAAAGCCCTGAGGTAAGTGGGGAAGCAGGAAACCTGGGGGAAAAGCAAGCAGGAGGGGGCAAAAGGGGAGCAATACTTCCTGAGACATCAGAGCAACTGACCTCAGGTGCCTGCACAGGAATGCATGGAGCCTGGGAAACAAGTAGGAAGAATTGGAAGTCCTTGCACAGTCATGGGACATGATTGGAATAACAGACTTGGTGTGAGCTCGCATGACTGGAGCACTGTCATGGATGGGTATAAACCGTTCAGGAAGGTCAGGCAAGGGAGAAGAGGAGGAGGAGTTGCACTTTGTGTAAAAGAGCCATATGATTACTCAGAGCTCCAGTATGAAACAGGAGATAGGCCTATTGAAAGTCTTTGGGTTAGAGGGAAGAACAACAAGGGTAATGTTGCGGTGTGTGTCTGCTATAGACCACCAGACCAAGTGGAAGGGGTGAATGAGACTTCCTTCAAACAGCTAGCAGAAATTTCCCAATCACAAGCCCTAGTTCTCATGGGGAACTTCCCATCCCCCTCCTCCCCAGCAAATGATTGGAGCAATACAGCAGTGCGCAGGCAATCCAGGAAGGTTTTTTGGAGAGTGTTGGGGACAACTTCCTGGTGCAAATGCTGGAGCTGCTTCTTGGCCTGCTGCTCACAAACAGGGAAGAATTGTTGGGGAGTGTAGTAGTGGATGGCAACTTGGGCAGCAGTGACCACTAGAGGAAAACAAGGATAGACAGTGGTGGAATAAGGACCGTGGACTTCAGAAAAGCAGACTTCAACTCACTTAGGGAACTCATGGGCAGGATCCCCGTGGAAGCCAGTCTGATGGAGAAAGGAGTCCAGGACAGTTGGTATTCTTTAAAGAAGCCTTACTGAGAACACAGGAACAAAGCATCCTGATGCACAGGTAGACTAGAAAGTATGGCAGAAGACCAGCTTGGTTTGCAGGGAGCTCTTTAGTAAACTAAGTCACAGAAAGGAAGTTTATAAGCAGTGGAAATTTGGACAAATAAATAGGGAGAAGTATATGAGCATTGCTTGGGCATGCAGGGATGAAATCAGGAAGGCCAAAGTGCAATTGGAGTTGCAGCTAGCAAGGGATGTGAAGAGTAATAAGAAGGATTTCTACAAGTATGTCAGGCATTGGCAATGAGTAGGGCATGCACATGGGTGCATGTGCACCCCTGAGATTGGCTACCACTGATGCAGCTGGTGGCGTCTGCGGGCAGTTACCGCTCGCCACCCCCTCTCCTGTGCTGTGCCACTCGGTGCTTGCTACCCCCACCCCCAACTACCGAGACTGCTGCGGCTTCCTGCAGGCAGTCCCTGCTCGCCGCCACCGCCACACCCCCGCCACCAACACTGCCACTGCCTGTGGGCGGTTGCCGTGCCTCACCTCCTCAGGAGGCACGAGGCATTCATGATGTCAGTAGCAAAAGGATGATCAGGGAAAGTGTGGGTCCCTTACTGAATGGGGGAGGCAAACTGGCAAAGGATGCAGAAAAGTGCTCAATGCCTTCTTCACCTCAGTCTTCACAGGCAAGGTCAGTTCCCTGACTACTGCACTGAGCAGCACAGTTTGGGGAGGAGGTGAACAGCCAACAGTGATGAAAGATCAGGTTAGGGACTATTTAGAAAAACTGGACATATAAAAGTCAATGGGGCTGGACAGAATGCACCCGAGGGTGCTGAGGGAATTGGCTCATGAGGTTGCAGAGCCACTGGCCATAATCTTTGAAAAGTCATAGCGAGGTCCCAGATGATTGGAGAAGGGCAAACTTAGTGCCCATATTTAAGAAGGGGGGAAAAAGGAGGATCCAGGGGACTACAGACCAGTCAGCCTCACCTCAGTCCCTGGAAAAGTCATGGAGCAGATCCTCAAGGAATCCACCCTGAAGCATTTGGCAGAGAAAAAGGTGATTAGGAACAGTCAGCGTGGATTGACCAAGGGCAAGTCATGACTGACCAACCTGGCTGCCTTCTATGACAAGGTGACTGGCTCTGTGGATGCAGGGAGACCAGTGGATGTGATATACCTTGATTTTAGCAAGGCTTTTCATAAACATTAGTGTTTGGAAGGGACCTCAGGAGATCATCAGGTGCAGCCCCATGCCCAGAGGGAGGTCCAGCCCCCTCCCACAACATTCTCATAGGCAAGCTAGGGAAGTATGGGCTGGATGAATGGGCTGCAAGGTGGATAGAAAACTGCCTGGAGCATCAGGCTAAGAGAGTAGTAATCAATGACTCGATTCCTAGCTGTCAGCCAGTATCAAGTGGAGTGCCCCCGGAGTTGGTTCTGGGGCCAGTTGTGTTCACTGTCCTCATCTATGACCTGGAAGATGGCACAGAGTGCACCCTCAGCAAGTTTCCCGATGACACCAAGCTGAGGGAGTAGTAGATACACTGGAGGGTAGGGCTGGGATGCAGAGTGACCTACGCAAAGTGCAGGATTAGGCCAAAAGGAATCTCATGAGGTACAACAAAAATGAGTGCAAAATCCTCTGCGCTTAGGACAGAATAATCCCATGTACTGGTACATGCTGGGGGCTGATTGGCTGGGCAGCAGCTCTGCAGAAAAGGTCCTGGGGGTTACAGTGGACAATAAGATAACAGTGCACTCTTTGCAAAGAAGGCTAACGGCACACTGGGCTGCGTTGGTAAGAGTGTTGCCAGTAGTTCAAGGAAATGATTATTTCCCTCTGTTCAGCACTGGTGAGGCCACATGTGGAGTACAGTGTTCAGTTTTGGCCCCCCACTATAGAAATGACATGGACAAATTGGAGACAGTCCAGTAGAGGGCAATAAAATGGTGTAGGGGCTGGGGCACACGATTTATGAGGAGAGGCTGAGGGAACTGGGCTTATTTAGTCTAGGGAAGAGAAGACCGAGAGGGGATTTAATAGTAGCCTTCAACTACCAGAAGAGGGGTTTGAAAGAGGATGGGGCTGGACTGTTCCCAGTGGTGACAGATGACAGAACATGGTCAAAACAATAGGCAAGCTGGGGCCTGTACCCGGGCAAAATACATAAAGCCCTCTAGCCTCATTGGCCAGCAGAAGCAGAAGATTCTCCAAGCAGACTGAGTAAGAGAGAGGCTGGAGTGTGGCACTCCCTAATTGGACAAGGTTTGGATGATGTCACACCGGGAATATAAAAACAACTCAACTAAGGTTTCTCTCTCTTTTCTCCTGGGGCTGCTGAGTTGGGAGCCAGGAGACCTTCTCCCCAGGCGCAGGTATGTTGAAATATGAACGGTCTCTTCTGGCTCTGTCTAAAATTTCTCCCACCTGTCTCCCTCATTATAGCTACTCTGCTGGTCTCATCTTTTTGCCTTCCCTGCTCCTTTTCCTCTCTTTTCCACATGCGTAGTTCTTCCCTTTTAATCCCATTCCATTAGTGACTCATTCTACAATCCCCATCTTTTAATGCTAAAATCTATTTAAAATGGTTAGGAATAGCCATGCTGTTAACCTATATAACCACAATGTCTTTTAATAGCACTTCCTAACTTGAATTTCTCTACTATGGCTTGGCTGTGTAAGAGTGGTGTTGTAGACATGATGGTCCAGAAAGTATGTAGGAGGCAAGAATTCCTTCAGGCGATGTATTTTATTGGACCAACTGTATAGCTGGGATAGAGTAATAGGGATAGCTTTTAAATGCAAGACATTCTTCATCAGGTCTGACCAGAACAAGCCAAGCACAGCATAGTAAAAAGCTTCTGCTAATTGTGCATCTGCTATCCCTGACAATTTCTCTCATGCTCTCCTACAACTGTTTTTTAATATGCTGCACTTGGCTTGTTCTGATCAGATTTAATGAAGAATGCCTTGGATTCAAAACTTGTCTAACTCTATTCAGCTATACAGTTGGTTCAGTAAAAGATGACACCCTAAGAAATCCTTGCCTCTTTCCAGTGGCTTTAAAGACTTGCTTCTTTCTTTCCTCAGACCAGGGCTGTCCAACTTCTAAGTGACTGCGGGCTGCGTGCCCCATGGGCATAGCAGCAAGAGCCACAGGTTATCCAGGCTGCATGCCGTACAAGTGTCCTTCCTCCAACTGCACTGTGTGTACAGCCACCGAACCTCACAGTTGGCTCCCCTGCTGCACTATACCATGTGGACTCCCATGGCATAGCAGGCTGGGCCATGCTAGTCTACCTCACCCCTGAAGTGGGGGCAGGAAGTGGAAGCTGGAAGAAGGAGGGGGAGCTCAGGGACCCCAGCTGCTGCTGCAGCTAAAGTGATGGGGGAAGTGGTGGCTGGGTGGAAGCCTGGGGACTGCAAATTAAACTCTCATGGGCTGCTAGTTGGACAGCTGTACCTTAGACGGTAGGGCCTTCAGGGCGGGAAATGTCTTAATGGGTGGTTTGTAGAGCACCAAGTACAAAAAGCTTATTCTGATGGGGCTCCTTGATCACTATCACAATGTAAGTGTTATTAATAAATGGATGTACACAAGGTAGGCTCATTGAATGTTTCACCTGTAGACCAGATACATTGCGCAATTCGGATTTGTCTCTTTTTAACATTGTTGTAAATCTATTCATTTTGGGTGAAGACAGGGTCCCTAACGCCTGAACAATTTAAGCATAATATTTCTTATTTGGATTCAACATTCTTCAAAGGTTGTTCTGTTCTTGGATTACTTTACATGTACTTGTACTTATGAGACATGAATATATCTTTCAAATCACTATTGCCCTCCCTCTGGGTCTTGTTGGTTGTCTGGAAAGAGGCAGATATTATTCTTAATTGGTAGATGTTTGCCCACATTTCCAGCACAACTCAAAGACCGATAGACTCTCTTGTACAGGAAGCCGGTGGTTCACATTCTGATTAGTTAGTTTAGAACCTGCAGATGTCTTAAAATTGTTCCACTGACTTTGTAGGGACAGACATTTAATATTTTCTTGGGGTATTTTAACTAGTAGCAGTGAATCGACAGTGATTCAAATCACTGTGTCATATAAATGTCTATAATTTTTTATGTTTCTCCACTAGCATGGATGAATTTCTTGTTTCATTTAAAACTGACTGAATATTGATTGGAGGTATGCACACCATCCATTATAATTTTGGAAACAATATTATAATTGTAACAGCTCACCTAAACTTCTGAGAGAGTGTTACTAGCACTTTAGCTTTTTCTTTTTCTTTACTTTTTTTTACTACTATTTTAATATTTGCCTTCATCCTTGACAGTGTACATTGCCCAATCTTTTGGAGGATGAGACCTGGAATCTTCATTCTGCAAAACACGGAGTGTTCCCACACAACACTGAAGTAAAGAGAAGTAAATGTAGTACTGAGGACTTTGAAGGACTAGCACTGAATTTAGGCATTTGTCTGCATTTGACGTGGTAGAAGTTCCATTCCTAAAACAACTAATGACAGAAGAGAATTGCCCCCTTTCCCTCCCCCCTCAACTTCTTGTAGAAAAAGGTTGGTCACTCTGTTACTTATTTAGAGCTACAGCCCTACATGGGTGTATATTTTCTTTTCTTTCTGTCTGTCCCTCTCTCTCTTTTTTTTTTTTTTTTTGCATCCATATTAAGATTCTTACCCAAAATGGAAAATTGTTACTGAATGTTGCGTTTTATCAGATTGTGAGCTATATGCATGGAGAAGGACAGCGCAGAATGTATGTGCTACTTTCTAGCTGATGAATTTATATGTCTAGATTATCAGTGAGTTGTTTTTCTGATGAAATGTCATGCAGAGAAGGTCTGTTGATTTTTGTATGAACTGTACATGATTGGGTTAATTCTGAGTAGTTTGTAAACAGTATTAATTGGAATTTTAGCCTGTCAAGTCAAAGGTTGTCCTAAGCTGAATGGCTCATTGGGTCAAAATCGCTAAGGGACATTGCTTCCTGTACCTAAAGGAATAACTTGACAGGCATCACCTCAGGCATCTTTTACTCAGCTTAAATGACCAGGTGCCCCTCTATGCCTGGGGGTATTCTTCACCACATGCATGCAAAAAGGCTCAAACTCATGCTCCTGGAACTATAATATGGCATCTAAACTGGAATCACCCCCCAGCAAGTCAATTTTGTGCTTCCCATAACACTTGAGGTCTCTTCTAATTGATAGAAAGGACAATATTAGTTATTCTTAATACTGTTGTGGGGAAAGTGTCTCTGGGTAACTGTAGCAGGTCTGGCCCCAGAGCATGGTTGTGGCACCCCATGGTGAGCAGATTTACCCTGAGCCATTTTCTCCAGTCTCCCAAGTCTTCTGCTTGCATGTTGTTTCTGTATAACTAGAACTGTTTGGTTGTTGCACACTCCGGGAGGCTGCCTCTGGAGAACTGGAATGTGGTCTTGGGTCCTCAGCTCCACTCAGGCCAGTCCACTTGGGCTCAGTCACCCTTCGACAGTCTCTTGCTCCAGCTCCCATTGGCTTAGATTGCTGCCTCCAGGCCCTGCTTGCCTTAAGAGCATTAATTGTGGCCTCCAATCTCCCCCGTAGGCACAACCATGCCTCACAAGTGTCACCTGACCGCCGTTATTAAGGCAATCCCCATCTATTTCCTTTTGTTTGGCCTTGGCCTTCTTGGCCACTGCCCCATAGTTTTGGCCCTGGCCTTCTTGGTCTCAGCCCCTCTCAGGCTTTTGTCCTTCTGTCCTGGCTCAAGCTAGCTCAGCTTTGGACTTTCTCTGTTCAGGTTTCAGCTTTCCCCAGCCTTGATCCTGCCACATCCGTGCTTAGTGCAGGCTGTCCACACAGAGTGCTCCAGACACCCTGCTGCCTGGCCTCCTGACTGACCTACAGCTACAACCCAAACCTCCAGTTAGACCCAAAGCCAGAGACCATAAGCAAACCACTTCACTCAAAACAAAACATCACTCTAAGTCATTTGTCCCACAGCACCCCCTGAGCTTTCTCCCCCCAGCACCTTAGGGTATCTTGTGCCTTTGGATCTCTCTCCAACAATTTCACTCATCTGGTGCTCTTCACTCTTTTTAGCAGCCAGAGTAAACGCATCTGATGGCAGCCCTGACCCAGGGGCTGGCTTCTATCTATCAAAAGTGCCACTCCTGCTCACATGATCTCCATCCCATCAGAGGAGTGTCAACCTGCTCCTCCTTGTTCTGCAATTATGACTTCACTACTGTGGTACAACTTGCTCCCCAGTGGTCACTATAGGACCCTTCTTGCTGCTGTTTCTGTTTGGCAGCTAGCTCAGCTCCCACTGTCACGCTGACTGCAGCTTTGCTCTGCTTCTGCCCTTACCATCTCTTACTAGTGGGGATTAGCAGACCCTGCTACGGTAATATGCTGTATTTCTCCATCCCACATAAGCTTTACAGCTTTGTTCTTGTATTCATTATCTGTGAAGGCCAGAATTTCCCCTGAATTTGTGTATCTGTTAAAGATGTTTTCATATTGGTGCATTTTTAGGGTAGAACTCCCAAATGATTGCGATGACATGCTTGTTCTGCAAGGAAGGCAACAGCCCTGCATTTTAATTTCAATATTTTTTTTTCAGTAGAATCTTTTTTTTTATTCTTTCAAGTGCTTTTGTTTAGGTATTTTTGTGTCTGAGACAGTTACTACCCCTCTCTTACATAGTTTGCACACTGTTAGACCTCAGACACTAGCACAATGCTCTTATCTTTATGTTCCCAAGCAATGTCAGAAAAGTTGGGGTAGTGGATATTCTGGTTTATGAGGACAGTCCCACATTGGAAGGCCTGTCATGGTTGTTTCTAGTGAAACAAAGATGTTTGTACAAGGTTTACAAAAACTCCTAAATACTTTAGGCATCATTTACATGGAATGAGAAGAGGAAACAGCTGAGGAGTAGCTGAGTACCAGAGCTTGCTGCAGACCAGGGAGAAAAGGAGATGAGCTACCAGTAACAAGAGGGGCTGGAATCAAGCATGGAGCAGTGTTAACTGGTTTCAGTGGGGAAATAATAAATTGTCTAGTCTTTGGGAGAGGGGAGAATCGATCTTGAAAGTAATGTTTGAAGTTGTGTTTTCAGTGTCAAATTCTTACAAGTCTCATGATATTTGGCATTTTTCCGCCTCAAAGCCAGTCTTCTGATGTTCTATGATTTAATAATCTAAACTAAGTTTCTAGTCCTCAGGGCTCCATGGGAAAGTGTGAAAAGCCTCAAAACCAGAAAGCAAATCAATAGTATTGTTCACACCTCTTGTGATTTGCAGTGGAAGTCGCCCTTCGAAATTTTGAATGCTTGGGACTGGTGGTATTCCAGAAGTCTGTAATTCAGAGGGAACAAATTGTCAGAGATTATTTCCCCCAGAACTGCAAAACAGGAAAGGTGTCTTATAGTAGCAGTCAGCTCCTACTCATGCCTTATCTGCACTGAGGTCAATGAATTAGCTTGAGGCAGGATGAAGGATCTTAGTATTTGATTCATACACTTTGACGTCCTACTTTATACGATAGGACAGATCTACGTTTTGACAGCAGCATGTCATGCCTGAGGCAGCTCTAAGATCAGCCCTTCCACACTTGAAATTGCAACACAGGTTTAGACTGGACATCAGGAAAAACTCTTTCACTGAGGCAGAGGAATAGACTGCCTAGGAAAGTTGTGGGCTCCCCATCACTGGAGAAGTTCAAGAAGAGGTTGACAAGTGCTGGGTGGGGATGATCTATGTGTAGCTACGCCTATGTTCTACCGTGGGCATTTTCCATACTTCCTGGCTTTGCTGGTTGCCACATGGGGCTCAGAGGTCATTTTTTCCCTTCCTGCTGCTACATGTCAGGGATTTTTTTTCAAGCCTTTTTCAAAGACATTGGATGTTGGCTGCAGCCAAGGTGGGGGATTTCGACTGGGATGTGTCAGCACTCCAGCTGGAACTAAAACTGGAAGGTTCCTGGCTAGAGGGTCTTGCCCCTCAGCTCGAGGTCAAACTGATTGCCACATTTGGGATCAGGAAGGAATTTTATCACAGGGTCAGATTGGTATGGACTTTTGGAGGTTTTGCCTTCCTCTGTATGATGGGGCATGAACCTCTTCCTGGGATCTTTTTAGTGTATATTAACAACCTTTACAGCAGCAGGATGTTGGCTGCCATGGTCCTCCTGCTTTGTGTGTGGCTGATTAGGGTGTGATGTCTTATGTTCTGTCAGGGTGGACTGTGTAGATTTGCTAAGAGGTTAGGCAATGAAGTTGTATGGGAAGGCTTGGGTAGGGATGATCCTACCTCAGGCCAGGGTTGGATTAGATGTGACCTATGGAAGTCCCTTCCAGCTCTACTTCTCTATGATTCAATGATTCTCTCAGCCAGAAATATGCTCCAGGGTTATCTCCAGATGCTACTCTCAAGCATACCAGAAATTGTCTTAAGAACAGCCATGCGACAATCCTGGTGCATCTTCACCAGAGTATTTCTGGATTCAGAGTGGGAACTGGGGCATGTTTAGGGCTCTGAGGGAAACAAGACTTAATTTAACAAAATTTAATTTTAAATTGGGATCATGGTGTTCCTCATTAATAGGCATGTATTGTCCATGAAGGCCCTAAGACTGGGGCCACATTCTATCTCTATCTGTACCTGTGTGTACTTATTTTTAACACTCATTGCTATTTAGAAAATAGAGTCTTTTCTGACAGATAAAAAACAGAAGAGCAGGACTTTAAACTCCGTTCAACTAATTATAGGTTTAAGTCCCTAAGACTCTTTATTCTCACAAAGCTTTCCTATCTAATCCAACTGATATCTCATAGAGCTGGCTTGATTTGTCACAATGAATGTAGAATGTCTTATTTACTTATAAGCTTTTAAAATATTTCTTACAAAGCAAAAGCTTGCATCTTATTGCTTCCAATATTTTTTTCATAGCAATATTGAATCTCCTTGCATTTCCAACAAGGCATTTAATACCAATCTTACCTTGTGTTCTTACTTCCTTTAGTCATTAGCTGATCCATAAAAATATACCATAGGATTCATAACTGCTTGTTGTAAATGCCAAAATTAATTTGTTTGAAAATGTTTTAATACAGATTAACTAAACAAAAACCAAACCAATGATTAGCTGATTTCCAGAGCATCTGTCTCTCATTTTATTTTTTACTTCAATGTGAATATGAATCCACTGATGACCAAATTTCATTCTCAGTGATAGATATATAAAAGTGGATACACGAATCCAGACTAACTATTGAAGTGAAGTGAGATAGTCTTGGTTTACAGACATCACTGGTTAGAATTTGATATAGAGTGCAGAGCAAAGCAAAGTGAGCTGGAAAGATAAGAGCCAGGAAGCAACACAAGGGGAGAAATAATAAGAGAGCTTGGAAATTTCCAGTAACAACTAAAGAAAGCATTAGTGGAGGTATCTAGCAAGCTCACTGGAATCAGAAAAAAACCCCCATTCACCTGGATAACAGGATAACATAGTCAAGTTGGAAAACTTGATTCTGAAATGGAGACTGAAATTAGAGAATTTAAACAGTTGCCACATGTTCACATGCCTTGTGAAATTCTTTTTTAAATTTAGCAGGTCAGGCATAAATCTACTCTCCCACACTGTTCCATGATAATGGGGAAAATTCTTGAAACATTTGCATGATTACTAACCAGTATCATTACAAACCAGTATAAGTGATCAGAAACCAGTTCAAGTCTGCAACACAACAGAAGTTCAGTGCACATAAACTGCTTTCAAAATGGCTGAAACCAGTTTAAGATAAACCTGAGTGGATGTTGTATCAGACTTATTTGATTTAGGTTAAATCAGTGTATTGAACTTCTGTTCCAGATCCCCTCCAGAATCTCAGGATGCTTTGCACCTCCCTCACAAACCCTGCCTTGCAGGGTGGGCAGGCTAGCTTTGGCCTGAGCATTTTGCTCCAGCTGAGCAGGGAGGAGTGCTCTAGCATCCCCCTGGCTTCTGGCCTGGGCTACTGCAGGCATCTAGCTGCATTTCTGCAATCAAAAGTGAATGTCTGTTCACTTGTTTATCGCTTCAATCTACACAGCTTAGTCTAACCTGCAAAGATTGAATTGATTCAGCCTTGGGCTTTTTGACTGTCTGTACTTAGCCCAGATGTTAGTATGATCGTCGCCCCACCATCTATTTGGTGCTGTCAGTTCCACACTAGTTCTCAAAGACCTATGTTTAGAGGAACCAAAGTGTGAATACTGGCTGAAATCCTAGCTCACCTGCAGGAAACAAGAGAAAGAGCTAAGCCTCTTTCCAAAGGACAATTGGGACAAAACAGCCATCTTCAGAAGGACAACTACCTGGGGTAGCAAATGCTTGAAATTATCAGAAATACCACCACCATCACTGGGAACACTTATCTCCTATTGACATTAAAAGTTCAATGCTACTGTTTCTCGGAATTGCAGGTGCCATGGCAATTCAGTTCAATGATTCCTTCCCTGTGATGTAGATCTGGCTGTGTTGATATGATTTTAGAAAAAGTTTCTGGATTTGTGCTACTAAAACTCAGTTATCTGAATTACAGCCACCAAATAAAATGTAGTGTGTGTGTATGTGTGTGTGTGTATGTGCGTGTGTGTGTGTGTATATATGGAGGGTATTTTTTTCCCTTTTTTTCTTCTCTCCCCCTCCCATTTAGGTTACCAGACTCTAAATGGGCTCTCTTGTAACCTGAAACCACAGAATATGATTCTAAGCAATTCATTTCCTAAATGCATGTGTGTTTACTGAAAAACCTGGGCCACCAAGATAATTTGGAGGATTCTTCTTTGATGTCTTATCAGTGTTTTGAAGAAGTATCATGTTGCATAAAGGCTAAAGAAAGGTAAAATACAGTAACCTCTCAGTTGGAAGCTGTGGGTGACAGTGAGTTTAAGTGTGCTGGAAGAAAAATAAATAGCGGTTCCAGCACCTTGTGACATTATATATCTGTATTAGAGTAGCATCTACAAGCTACCACTAAGACTGGGGCCTCGTTGGAGCCACACTACAAATCTATCAGGAGATCTCATTGGAAAGGTTGTCCAAACAGTTAGTGACAAAAAGTGCTGAGTTTGTCAAAATTGGTCTTGAAGTTGATGAAATTTTCTTTAGAAAAACTTTATCTAACATTTTCTTGTGTTGAAATGCCATTTTTGACATCTATAAGAAAAAGGCTTTTATTTCAAAGCAACTTTTCGGAATGAATTTTTATATGAAAAATTAAATGATGAAGTCAGAGCAAAATGGTTTGATTTTATTGCAACCACTCCCTTTTTTCTAAAATTTAATTACATGGAATTTAATTCACAGTTTTGACTGAGACAAGTGATACAGCTCAGCCAGAGTAGCATGTCACTGGCTGTGAATGTCGCAGTCACTGTCGCAGATACTTTAGATATATCAGAAATGGCTTTAAAATAGCTTGAGTATAGTTGAATTCTTAGAATTAGAAGAATGGAGCCCTGTGTAGGCTATTTTTCTGCTCAACTTCTCCGGTGGGTTTTGTAGCCCACTCAGAGCTCTATGGTTTAAAGCTAGCTTGGGAATTTCTGTACTATACTGATTATACAGTAGATGCTGCGTGTAACATGGCTTTGTAGCATCATAAGGTACAGCCATGTTACTGCAAGTCTCTTGTACTTGGATAAAAAAAGTGGTGGATTTTTGGGTATTCTCAAGAAGGCAAGGAATCAGTGGTGATGCGTAGGTGGTGCACGGGGGTGCACATGCACCCCCTGAGAGCACTGGTGCACCCCCTGACCAGCCAAGATCGCTGCTTAGCCAATGGGCAGGGGGGGCAGGTGGGAGTGCTGGTGCCCCCACTGGAAGCCCCGGCTGATTGCTGCAGCCACAGTCACTCCTGGGAGTGGCTGCTGCGATCAGCCGCAGCAATCAGCTGTAGGGATGGGCCATGGGGAACTCCTGCCAGTCGGCGGGACTGGTCGCAGGGGGGACATGTGGCCCACTGACTAAGGCAGCATCAGTCGCCCATGTAAGAAACAATTTGAATGTTTTTGGAGCAAAATGGTAGATACCAAGCCACATGATGCCCTTGATTATATCATTGACCATTTGGAATAATTCTTCTGAATCCAATGGCATTATTCCAGTTTTATATCGGGGTAACAGAATACGATTTGACCCTTTGTAGTCAGTCCTTTGTCTGAAATGTCAGTATATGACACCAGTAGACTCTTTCCATGTACCTGAATTTATTTTGCTGGGAGACATTATTATTGTCTATGCAGGCTTTTCAGTCTCTGGTCTGAGAGTGTGGAGGTACTTACCCTGTATAGATGCTCTCAGAGTATCCTATTTGAGATAGATACATTAGAAACACTTCAAAATTGACAGCTAATTATCTGTCCTAAGAAAACATTTATTTGTTTGGGAATTAGAATCTACTGGAGTGTCCCATGTCTGCATTACCTTTTAAGCTTTTTATATATCTTTTATCTGTCTGGATATTATCCATGCAGAGCCTATTTCATGTCCATTATCTTTGAAATCATGCTGATTTTAGAAGTGACCTTTGCTAAACCAATGTAATATGTATATTATATATATACTATACTGCATTACCACACTGGATTCTAAACTTCCCTTTCTTGAGACAAAAGCCTATTTTGAAGAGATCAGGAATATAACTGGTGTCAGCTACTTTCTATTACCTAGAGGTTTTGACATCTGAGAAGAGAGATGCTGGTGGTGTAATTCTGAGAGAGTTTGAAGAGCTATGCCCATTTCAGAGACAAGTACAAATAGTCCCCATCTATTTCAGAGCATTACAGATATAGCAACTCAGAGGAGTAGTTGAACTAGCTCAAAGTTGTTAGTGAGTCAGTGGTTGAGCTGGTATTAGAACTTGCATCTTTTAAACCCCTCATCCAGTTCTGTATCTATAATTAGTTCATATGCCTGAAGAGGAAGACAGGGAAAAAAAAGAGCAAACTGGTTGCAGACCAGCCTCTTGTTAGGTTACAGCTACCACACTATTTATTTATTTAAAAGTCAATTAAAATGAACTGTAAGAAGTAGCTCGAATAAGAACAAATACATCCATAACAACAACAACAACAAAACCAAAAGAAAAGAAAGAAACTACTTGAAGAGACAAAGTAATGCTGAAGTAAAAGTCAAGATAATCTAGACTTACAGTCTAGGAGCAAAAAGACTAGAAAAACAAATTGTGAGATGCAATAAAGAACTAGCGTTGGTAAAGGTAAAGCAAAACCCCTTTTCTAACTTAATAAAATTGCTCATTTTATTGATTTTAAAATAAAAAAGCCCTATTTTATTATGTGTTCCTGAATATACCAGCCAAGTACAAAAACCTGAAAGTTCATATAGCCTCAGGCAGCCCCTAGCCCCCTGGCCAATATCTTGCCTGAATGAAACTGCAAATCTAAGTGTGTGCCTGTTCTGTCTGCAAGGGCATTTATTTATAAAACCCCAGAAAAATGGATGAAGCTGAGTCAACAACCAGCTCCTATAGCAATGCCTCAACCAGGAAAATTCTCAGCCTTCTCACAAAACAAAAATAATGACATTAAAAAAATAAATGTGGCAGGGAAGCATTTAAAAGCTCCAACAGGAACATTTAATTGATATTTCATGTATCTAAAGAAAAAAAATTTAAATAATTTGTTCCTAGATAACCCAAATGTTGCCTTCTTTCTAGTTATTCAGCTAGTGAAATAATGAAAACCTTTTTGAGAGAAGAGTAAAATATCTTTCAAACAAAGCAAGGCCTAAATGCAGGAGGGAAGCTAAAAGAAATGAGTTTAGGAAGAAGAAGCTAATGCTGTTTTAAGAAGTATTTTTCTAGACATTCCTACAAATATTCTAGTTTCTGTGCTTGTGTGAATTCATCTAGCTGCATTCAAGTTGAACCAATTTACACCAGCTTGGGACCTGGCAAAAGGAATCTGTGGGTGTGCCTACACGTATTTTTACATGCACCTAAACTTAATTTGTATTTCCCTAACGTGCATTACGGCAATTTAGGTGCAGTCTACATGTGCATGCTCTAAGGCACATTAACGTGGTATGTGGACTGACTTGGAACTAAAGTTAGTCCCAAGTAAATTGACATACACAGTGTTAATACGCCTTAGTGTGTCTACATGTGTATTAAGGCACTTTAGCTATTTGTGCCTGAAATCACCAGTTTTAAGGCTCATTAAGGGTGTTCACATTGTTGACCCGTGCCCTTAATGCTTCTTAAAATGGCTAACGTGCCTTAAATCAGCACATGTAGATGTGCCCTGTATTGCAAATAAATCTTCAAATAACAAATTTCTGAGCTTCCTGAAACACTCTGACTCTTGATCTCTGATCTTAGGAAGTAGTTGGCACCATATCCAGGAATATGAGAAAAGTCACTGTATCACCAAATGCCACTTTACGGTGTGCCTGTCTCTAATTGGTTGGGTGATCACTAATGTTAGTGCCTGAAGATATGTAGTTGGTTACATGAAGTTGATCAGTTGGATTTTCCTTCTCAGGCCTGTATAGTGCATACCAGGCCTGGTGATTAGTGAACCCATAGAAATCTTCCTATACCCAGGTCCTAACTTGTGACTAGGGCTGTGAGACGCTTTGGTCGCTGATTCAATTCAGTGGAGATTTGGCCCAATTTGGTGGCGGAATCTCTGAATCTGAATTGAATCAGGAGACCCTTTAATCTCTCTGAATCGAATCGGAATCCTCTGAATTGATTCAGAGAGATTTGATGATTTGGACATAGACACAGCTTTAAACATTTTTTCTACATACCTCAAGGTACCAGGCAGCTCATGAATGCTGAGATGCTGGGGCAGATGGAGTGTCCTACAGGAGTGCAGGTGGGTCCCCAGTGCACTTGGCAGCGGCCCCAGAAGTGGACCAGAAGCACCAACTTCTGGGTCTGCTGGGGAGTGCACAGGGACACCTCTCACCTTGGCGACTGGTGCCTCCTGGGTCTGGGGGTGCACTTGGGGTCTTCCTGCAGCCGATCAAAAGTACTTGTGGTCCATTTCCAGGTCCACTACCAAGTACATGGGAGGCCCCCCTGTGTTCCTATGGAACGCTCCATCTGCCTCACCATTGAAGCATTCACAAGCCTGTGCCTGGTACCTTGAGGTATGTAGAAAAAACATTTAAAGCCTTATCTATGGTCAAATCACTGATTCTCTGAATCAGCATCAAATCTTCAGATTTGGATTCAGCCAAATTGAATCGGGACAGTGATCCAAATCAATGAATTGAATCACTGTCCCCAATTCCGGCCAAATACGAATCAAATACAGCCTGTTTCTCACACACCTACTTGTGACCCTATGACATTGTGATGGGTGTGATATTTATACAGATACATTGGTAAAGTTAAGAGCTAGGCAAAGCCAGTTTCTAATTTAGGAAAGTATGCGGTTGTCCTTGCAAAGGGGCCAATTACTGGATTCTGGTTCTCAGTGGGTGTGTCTATAAATGCGTTTTAATGCACAGTTGCCTATTTTACGGTGCATGGAAAGGGACATATAAAAAACTGTCCAATACGTTAGTGCACAGTAAAAACAGGCTACTGTGCATTAAGCATCACTAAACAAGCACGCACTTTCAACACTGTGCATTAGGGCAGCTTAATACGCATTTATTTAGTACCTCACATTAGAAGTACTAAATTTAATGTGTAGTAGCAAAAGTGCAGTAATGAATGTGTAGGCCACCCACTGTCAATTACTTCACTCTGCTGATATATCTGCTAGAAATTGGAACTGGGAAACTGCTGTCCTGTATGGTGTGTGCGTTAGATGCAAGCTCCCAATTAACTGATTGGAGAAAGCTTACTTTATTTCCTTTACAGGGTAGGAAGAAAATAGCATCTTTTTTCCTTCACATTATATTTTTCTTATGCAGTTTCTCTCCTCCATACTTTTTTGTTACTTAGGATTCCTTTTGTTAGCAGAATCATTTAAGTGGAAGTAGGCATGTTTAGTCCCATCCCTTGTCCCATTGTAGGAGGTGTAGGAAGTCGATGGCATGCCGCTGAGAGCCAAGTCGTCTCCCTCTTGACATGGTAATGTCCTTTGTCCTTTGGAAAATTGCCTGCCATGCCTTTGATGTTTGAGAGAGAGGTGTTAAAACACTCTTGGGAGGCAAAAGGGTTGGTTATAGGCTCAAGACATCACGCTGTCTTTGCAGGGCTCCATCATCCGCATACCCTGCCCTAACCACATCAGATGTTCTGGATGTGTTGTTACTCGCCTCTGATGCTGATGCTCTGGTCCCAGTTTTATGGACCCCTTGACTGGAGTCCTCCTCTTAGTTGGCTGCTTGCCCCATTCTTCCCTGCATGGGTCCCAAGACAGCTATTTCTTAATTTTAATCCCACCTTTACCTTCAGGATTGGGATTGACTCACCCCCTCCTGGGATGTAATCTCGTTTGTGTCTTCATTCTTCTCCAGGTTTCCAGAGTGGTTACCTTCAGCCCCCGGAACTGGACTCACCAACAGAGCAGTTTCCTCTGCTCCTACACTGGCTCTCTCTGTCCAAGCAGACTCTTTGCTGGCTCTCTCCGTCTGAGCAAACACTTTGCTGCGTCTTACCAGGTAAATTGGGGGACTGGAGCTCTCCTCTAAGCCCCGGGGTCGGTTCTCTCTCTCTCTGCAATCTCTCCCATCTTCTTTCTTCTCACCTTGTCTCCCCTGCTATGTGTCCAGCCCTGAATGCTCCCTCAATGTCCCTTTAATTTTCCTTCCTGTCTGGCTGGGTCTGTTGTGGCAGCCTCCCATTTGCTGCCTGCCTGACCCAGCTGTTTTCTTTTCCACTTTTCAGCCTTTCATAGTTGGTAGGGTCGGAAGGGACCTGAGCAGATCATCAAGTCCGACCCCCTGCCATGAGCGTTGTTTTTTTTCTCTTTTCTTTGGCTGTGCAGCTTTCCTTATCCCAGGCTCAAACTCTGGCAGCTACGTTTACTGTGGCACCCTTTGATCTGCCACGGCCCCAGCTGGTTCCTTTAATTGGTCGGGGTGCGGCATCTTTCCCACCCTGGCTCACTGCGGTTTCTCCAGTGTCCCTCGGTAAGTTTGTCTCTTTTGTTTTCTCCTTTGTAGTTCTGTGACAGGGTGTTTCATCCACCCTGTCACAGGAGGCTTCACAACTCTCAGCATATAATATAAAAATGGCCAAGATACCTGTTGTAAAGATTTCTACTCTGTCAATTTTGAGTAAAAAAATATTCAGCAAAACATGAGGTCTTTTTTATTTTTTTGGCCAATTTTCTATGATAGTTGCACTAGAACAATGCTAGTTTAATGCTGGAATAAAACGGATTTTCTAAATCTGATTGCACTTTTGATTGATTAGCGACTATGAATTCTGATAGCGTCATGTGTGTCTGTAATATGAGGAAACATTTTACAAGGAAGCAAAGAGATACTCTTGGATAAAAGCCAATTCTTCTAGCCAGGGCAATTTTTAAATTCACCTTCTTATCAGAAAAGCCAAACAACCAAAACAAAGCTGAAGTCCCCCAAAGGAATATTCTTAAATTGATCCTTGAAAATCAGTTATTTCCAGAACTAAGAAAGGGATATTAGAGTTCTGTGGACCCCTTCCAAAACCTATTGAGTTCAATAAGAATCTCCATTGACTTCATTTCTCTTTGAAATAAGCCCTAAAGGCGAGCTCAAGCAAGGCAGTGAGCACTATACAAAAAATGACTGGCAAGATGGAGATGATGTGGTTTTAAGAACCCAATTACTGAATAGAGTATCAATGTATTATGAACAGGTCCATATCAAGGACATGATCAAACTCCTAGTGGAGCTGACAATTCTCTCTGGTCCTCAATCTGAAATCAGTGGGAGTCTTTCCATTGACTTCAATGACAGCTGGATCATGGCCAAAAGGGTGCTGGGCATACCCTTCTGGCTAATATCAAATAAAGTTCATATACCCAAAGAGATGTGGTTATTTAGAAAAAAATCCTTCCATTTCACTAAACAGTTGTGCTTGTATATACCACTAAGTGTATATTCTATTAAAAGCAGTGGAAATATACTTTAAGATAGTGTCTTAGACCTATTCCCATCTGAAGCAAAGAATAAATTGAAACATTTGTCTCTTACCCTAGGCCTTTTTTGTCTGGCAAGTTGCCTTGCTTTTAAATGGCAAGCACTTGTTAAAATTATCATTTGCCTGGTGGTGCTTCAATAAAGCTAACACATTATTCAGGTAGGAATAGGCTGCCAGCATGCTGTGTAATTTTCTGGTTTGTTTTAACTCTTCACTGTATTAGGTTCTTTGCTGCTTTTTGCTTTGCCACAATCTTGCCTGGCAAAGGGAAGAGGAATATTATGAATCTGTTTGACCATGGCACAAAGTTAAGGCCTCGGAAAGTGTGGCTGCCTCCCTTGGTGTCTGTCTGCCTTGTTTCAAGCAAAAAGTACTTAGACTAGGTAAAGCAACCCCGCTGTTCCTACTACTGCTGTTACAAAATGGTCAAATGTAAATCATGAAGCAATGATTGTCAGCCAGGGTGCTATGACACCCTGGGGTGCCACCAGATCCTTTGAAGGGTCCCATAAGGTGTGAAGAAATAAGAGGTGTGAGGAGATGAGCAGATAAGCACAGGCTCAGACTGGTCACTGCCTGGCCAACTCCCCCCAGCCTGGCCCCTTTGCGAGGAATTAAACAGTGTAATATATAAATTCCTTTTTGAAAATGGGTGTGACTCAATTCAGAAAAGTTATTCACAAGTCCAGTAAGGGCTGCATCAAGTCCGAAAATGTTGAGAAACACTGTCATAAATGAATACCCAGCTAATTTGCCTTGTGTTTTCTTATTTATTTGATCAGACAGCACTCCTGTGATTTAGGACTCTATTCAGCTTGCCTAAATACCTATAGTTAAACTGACCACTGAACAGCATGTTTCATTAATGAACTTAAAAATTCTTCCATGCTAATGATTCTTCCAAGAAGGGGGCCAGAAACAAGAATAGTTCATACTGGATATGTCTACATATGATATTAATGTGACACAATAAAGTCTGATGCAGTTTGTGCTTGAATTTATTGCTCCCAGGTGCAGGATTTGCTGTGGAGGGGCTGGCTGGGGCACAAAGGTACTACAGTATGAGGGTACCTGGCAGGCAGCCCCAGCAATGTAGCACTCTTGTGCCCCAGCCAGCCCTGGTCACTGTCTAGATGTGTGTTGTGGCTGAGTAAATAATACTGCTGTAGGATAGTACTTGTGTTGGGAAGTACTATCCTGCAGTAGAGTTCATTAGTTTACTCTGGCCCAATAGAGGCACATGTATAGATGGTGATGCTTTACTGTGGAGCTAATTAGTCAACTCTGCAGTAAAGTGTCTCATGTTGATGCATCCACTGTGTCTTAAAAATGCTCAAAATTCCATGACTTATGAGTCATGATAGACATGGCTGGTATCAGAGTTGCATGGCTCCCACACCCACACCCACTCAGCCAATGTTACACATTCTTGTAAGTCCGATTTTTGCATTAAAAAGAATAGACCTTCCCTCAGAGGGTCAATTAGCAGCCTCAAAATAGAACCAGAGGAGGCAGAAGTTACTGTTTTCTCTCCTGCTCAGAACAAAATTTAAGGGTAGCTAAGCATCAGAAGGGGGATAGAGAGTTTTCTCCTCTCATCCTCCTTTTATCACTTATTTCATTATACTTACTATAGTGCTACTGTTCACAGCACTCCAGTTAAGGTTGTGTCAGCACTTCTATTATGAATTTCTATTTTCAGAGCTTTTTACTTGACTGTAAATACTTGCTAAGGGGAAAAATTGGTACATAAGGTCTGTCTCTGGGAACAAACTCTCTTTAATGGACTCCTTAAAAATTTGTTTATTTTTAAATTGTATGAATGTATAACCCCAAATCTTCCCAGTTTAATACACTGATTTCAGTGTATAGTCATAAAAATAAAGAAATGAGCGAAACCCAGAATTATCCTTTTGTGGGGCTGCCAACATTATATTAACATCCTTCCAAAGAGTTGGATAGTAGCCTTATCGTACATGGCAGCATTCTGAGGGTTAAACCTTCATATTTGACAGACGGTTCTTGGAGAATATACTCAATCCACTTTTGCTGTTAAAATTTTTAAACTTCATTGACTTTACTGTATTTAAAACTTTCTCTTCCCCACTCCTCCTCCACAAAAAATCCTTTATTTATAGCTCATGTGGGTGCAAATCAGTTTTTCCCCAGTGGAGGGTCAAGAACTCTTTAGATTTCCTGCTAGGATTTTTTCCTTCCTCTTCATTACTGTTGCTCTCCTAAAATTGCCCTTGAGTGGTGAGTCTCTTTAATAAAAACAAAAACACCTTCAATGGGGATAGACAGTGTGTCTCAGTAAAATGACACATGAAATACAGACTAAGGATTCCATAAATTATCTTTGACTTAATCAGTTTTCATTATGTAACTTATTTACAAGAAGATGGGATTAATAATCAAAGAGTATCTCTTGGTTCAAAAACACGCAGAATAAGTTGCACATTTTGTGTATGGTAAGGCTGCCTGTATGCAGCTTTGATTTGTGTGACCAGCAGTTACTCAGCAGTTCACTATAACTCTTATTGACCTTGGCAGCTGTCACACTGCTCACCAGGTTTTATGTTGCTAGTGGTGTCAATGTTCAGGGGAAAAATGTATCGAATATGTGCTGTTTTATTTGCAGGTGGAAGTAAGGCTGAACCCCAGCCTCATTTTCAACATTATGCCATAGACAATTGTCATATGAAGTTTGCAGCTGAGTTTAACCTTCTGTAGCTTTTCATAGGCTGATTTAAATTGTATTACTGGATTCTGTCCACTTGGATTTCTGATCTACGAAAGGTAGAAGCTGCTGTTTTGGGGGTGTTTCAGTGGGTACTTCTACAAAAGAAGTGTTAATGCGCCTTAGCCTAGTTTACTGCACATTAAGGGCATGCGTCTACACGTGCATGCCCTTACTGTGCAGTAAAAGTGGCTAATTGTGACTAAAATTGATACATTTGCAAATGCAGGTGTCAAATTTGGTAGCAACTAGTTAATGTGCAATAATGCACATGTACATCTAAGTTTAGTGCTGGGTCTGCCCTGTGACTAGGGAGCCAGCTTGAGCGCAGCCCCAGGGCTCTCGGCTTGCAGCCTCTCCTGCCCTAGGGCTGGACTTGGCTTTTGGTGCCCCAGGACCCAGGCTGCACCCCTGTGAGAGTCACCAGCAGGGGAGGCCTGCCTGAGCCCCTGCTCCATTCTAGCCCCTCTGGTAACATGGCACTAGAGGAGGGGACCTCAGGCCTCCAGTGCCCTGCCTTGCCCTCCTCCCCAACTGGTGCATCCACTGGCAGCTCAGGGAGCCCCAGACAGTGGCTGCCTTGCCCTCAGTGCAGCCCAGACCCTGCTATGAGGAGTGGCCAGCAATGTCACCACTGGCTGCCAGCAGCACCAGCTCCACCCTGGGGGGGTGGGGTGCCCCTGACCAGATGCCGGCTCACTGTGCACCACAAGTCATCAACACAAAGCACAGCTTATCACCCTTGCTGATGGGGAGGCCTGTGCCAAGCCACCAGGCTTGCCAGCCCCAGAAATGGGGTAAGTCCCACACTGAAGGAGGGTCCCTCCAGTCCCCACCCCATCCCTGGCCCCAATCCTGGCCCCTGACCCTGGCTCTAGCCCTTGCCCCAGCTGTATGGATTCAGGCCTCTCACACTCCGAGGAAGACACCAATGCTGGTGGCGATGTCCTGCTCAGCAGCAGGGTGGCAGGGAGGGACATGTAGCACATGCACAGGTAGCCCTCTAGGTGGTGGCAGGGGCTTCAGGGCAGCCCAGGTTTGCTCCCCATGCTGTCATAGCTCAGGTCCCAAATCAGGAGTGCAGGTGTGCCCAGGACACCAGGAGGGTCAGCAGTAGCAGGGGGCAGTGCTCTGGCACCCATCTCCCTGCAAAAACAGCTCATTGTGCAGTACCTGGGGTACATGCAGCAGGGGAACACTCAGGGTACAGCAGTGGTGTGGTGGGGGCTGGCCCTAGGGCACCTTACTGGAGAGGCCTCCAGCTGGGAGGATGGGGTATGGCCAGCCCCTCATCCCAGTTGTCCAGGATGCCCACATGCCCTGAGCCCAGGTGCCATGGGCTGGGCAGCAGCACAGCAGAGTGTGTGGCCTGCAGGACCAGAGGGAGGGAGCAGGGTCTGGAGCCATGGCAGCAGGTGCTTCCAGCAGTGTCTTCTGTCCCACCCTGAGAAGGGGGAAGGTAGAGGGCAAGGGGAGCAAGTGGGAACAGGAGCCTCAGCCAGTGGCTACCTGGGCCCAGGCATGTTCAGCTGATTTACCAAGGTCCCTGGGCACCTACGCATGGATGACCCCTGATTTGAGGCTGGGTAGTGCACGGCCCCTTGTGTAGAGCATCTTATCTCTGAAATGTTGCAAACTTGCACAAAGGGTTTCTGTCTTTTGCCTCTGCAAAGTCAACATCTGGACATGGGGGGGAAGCCTACCATCTCCAGTGGGGATGCATGCTCTGGGTCCCCCCCACTGAGCTCTGGAGCTGTCTGGATGCGCCAGTTGTACCAGTGGCACACACTGAATAGGACTGCCCTGCTCCAATGGCTGGTGGCAGTGGCAGAGGAGCAGGAGGCATGGGTGCAGGCTGGGCAGGTGGAAGAGATGAACCAGGAGACTTCCTGGAAGGAGGTGTGGGATAAGGCTCAGTGGGGGTGCTGGGCACAGATTGAGGCCTCTGGAGTGGGAGCACATTGAGCTGCTCTGGCAGCAGGTGGCCCTCCAGGCCCAGGCAGTGAAGGCTGAAGATGCCAACTCCCAGACCCTGGCAGTTGCATCCATGTCCCCCACTCCATCCATGGCCCTGCAGGGCTCCTGGGTCCTGCCTACTGCCCCACAGTAGGCCCCTGCCTGGGCCTGGGAGCAGGCCCTCCAGTACCTCCTGCCTGTAGGAGCCCCTGGTCCATCCTCCACCCCAGACCTGCCACCATCTGCCTGAGCCTGGCCCCACGTGCTTGAGCCTGAGCACTCTCCCCTGCCCCACGTGCTTGAGGACCCAGTCATGCCACACAGGGATGCTGGACCCTGCACTGGAGCATCCAGAGGGGAAAGCCATCTGCCCTCAGGGAGTGCTGTTCGAGGTGGCCACAGCACAAGGCCATCACCTGCTGGGATCCCTGCACCCCTGGAGCCATGGGGGAATGGCCTGAGGCTGGGGTGCTGTGCACCTGCCCCTGGGCTCTGTCCCCTAGCCCCTCCCCCCCATGGCCCCTCACTCTGGGACAGAAAAACAGAGATATTGTAAATATCTAAATTTAGTGCCAAGTCCCTGCATGTATAGGTACCTACCAAAAATTGCTTACTGCGCATTAGCTTAATGAGTAGTAAATTTGGTTGCACGTGTAGACTAATCGTACGTGTAGATGTGCCCAGTTAGGCAGGTAACCTACTTGCTCCCACCTCCTACCAGTTGCCCTCACATTACAGAACTAAGATTCAAAGGCTTTACAGCACATTTATCAGAACAGTTAACCAAATTATTTTGGAGTTAAAAAGATATTATACCAAACAGAGAGATCTCAGCTCTTAGTAGATAAAGGCAGAGTAGATAACTAGAACTCCCCTTTCCTTCCAATTATTTTAGAAGTGAGGAGCTGGATTGGAGCACAGACCTTCATTCCAACATGATTTCTTCCCCAAATAAACTCTAAATCCTCTTTATCCTACAGCTCCTGATGCAAAAAGCAATGGTAGCCATTTTAGTAAAGAACCAAGTCTGAAACTAACTTTTCCCAAAGCAATCACATTCATCCCTGCTATAACCTTATCAGCTACAATAGTTCCCCCTGAAATGAATGTGGCTCAACACTTTTTAATCTAAAAGAGTATTTTCAAATACCTTGGTTGTCATCACCAGAACATTTCAGGGGTGATTTGACTTTTTAAATTTGAGTGAAGCTGTCATGACTAGGCCTTCTCTACCAGCATTTGTGCTATGTTAGAAAGACTCAGTCCTGTGAGGTACTTAGTGTCTTTGCCTCCCAGAGGACTGTTTCATAGTTTGTAGGGTCGGAAGGGACCTGAGCAGATCATCTAATCCAACCCCCTGCCATGGCAGGAAAAAGTACTGGGGTCAAATGACCCCAGCTAGATGTTCATCTAACCTCCAGAGGGGAACAGTTGGAAGTTTTCAGTGTCTTGCAAATTTAGCCCTGTAGCTGAAGATCCCAACACTTATGCTTGGAGTCTCACCTATAGACACAGTGTAATAATTTTATATGGAGATAATACTTAGCTGTTATTCCAGATGCATACAAGATGCCAATGGGTTACATGAAGTGCTGTCTTTCATGTGAGACTACTGATGCTTACTAAAGAACTTCTAGTGCAATTCTGAGAATGAGGATGATAGTCTCTGTGGTCTGGCAAAACCCCCGCATAGATAATTATATTCTGCCTACTTCAGTTCTTCCTGCATGTTATCTGGAAAACATCGTCTACACTTCCTGTCCTAAACTGTGTGATGCAGTATATTACACATGTGGAGGGGACTCCATTGGAAATGAGTTAAGAAATCCCTGTGCAGCTTTTATGTTAGCTAGTTAAATTTGTGAAGTACTTTAATACAAGTTCCTGTAACATCAATTTTATTGTGACAGCCTTTGGCTTTACCCATTGTAATGGCATGATTGTTATATCTTAATCAGGTGGACAAATACAGCCTCACATAGTTAACACTCAAACTGGTCCTGAGAGAGTTTAACACCTTTGTTCCCAGCTGTATTGAGAGTTTTCTGCTTTTTCTTTGGGTTTTGAAAGTTTGTGTGCCTCTGGGGTGCCGTCTGACCTACATCCTCACATAAATCAATTGCTGCTATTGGGTACTGAGCAGGCTTGGGGAAGCCATCCTCTGGTGATGGATGGGGCTTGGAGAAGCTACTCCAGCAAAGCCTCTCGGCACTAGCAATTGGAACAGTTTGCTATCTGCTACAGTAACTCCTGATGACAGATGCCATTGCTCTGAAATGGTCAAAACAATGTGCGATATTTTTATTTTGACCTAAAGTTGGTTAGCTCTCTTTTTTTTCTTTTGAAAAAAGGGTCTAGCATCTAACTATGCTAATCAAAGTAAATCAAGTCACAACTGAACTGCGAAGGTCAGCACCATCTAGGTACTCTCTAGCTGCTTGCTGATAGGGCTGAAACTATACCAGAAAAACTGCTTATAATTTTAGCCCAGTGCTGTGGATAGCTTATTTATTGGAATCGTGCCCTGAATATCTATGTGAGAAAGAGAGAGAGTCACAGGGCTCAAAAACACAAGGGCTAAACAAAGGGTCAGTGGCCCCAGACCCAGAGCCCCAAAGAGCCCGGCAGAAACCCTCCTTACCCAAGTGTTTCTGGAGGGGAGGGGCTGGGAACTCCAACATTGGTATAAAGAAGAGCCCAGAACAGGCAAGAGCGGGGAGGTGGAACCGGAAAGACGAGGATCGAGCCGAGCCACGCTGCAGGGAACCTTGAGAGCACCGTGGAGCGCCAGTAAGAGACTCCTCCAGAGAGCGAGCTCCCCAGGGGGAACTTAGAGAGAGGACTGTTGACCCGACAGTACTTGGAGCTACTTGTTACCATGCCAGAAGCCAGCAGAGCCTGGCAAAGTAAGGGATTGTAATGCCTCTAATAGAGGGGCACTCTAGAATTTCAGTACCATAAAGGCCCTAAAAGGGGCGCAAGCCAAAAATGGTGTCACAGATGGGCCTAATAGGAGAAGGGGAATCATGATGACCCCAATAAGAGGCTCGGGGAGAGCCACCAAAGAGACAGTAGCGGAAGAAAAGAAGGACTGACCTCATGACCGTCAAATTTTGTTTGCGCTCTACTAAAAGGAGGTGGAACAATAACCCAGGCCAGGACTGCTTGGTTTCATTTTTTTTGTTTATTCTTCTTCAGATGGAGGTCATGTGGAAGGACCAAGTGGCTAATCGGATACTGGTGGAACCGGCGAGGGTGTAGGGGTGGCGGAGCCCTCAGGAATGTAGGACCTTTGTGGGATGACTAATGGAACTACACATGCAGGTACTGAACCAACTCCCTTAAACACCAAGTTGTGGCAGGCGAAAGCATGGGTGTGTAGAATTCCAATTAGAAACTGTCTCATTCGAGTCGGCCGTCAGGCGGTGTCCTACATACCTGCAAGTGATGGAGATACATGACAATCTATACACATCTTTGCTGTCTGTCTTTGCTGCAGTGAATTGTGCTTGATTCACACAGGATCTCAATAAGGAGAGACCAATTTAATTTTAGTTAAACAGGAGATCTAAAAATTTCACGTAGATTTAGGGTGGAGATGCACAAAGCTTTTTCTGAAACGCCAGTGCTTTTGCTAACTTCAGCCTGGTCTCCCCAAGCATAATTGCCCATGAAGCTAGCATGGTTAAGGCATGGTTTCTGTGCCCATGGTAGAAAAGAGGAATGGGGTTTTCTGTGTCTTGCTGCCTTTGACTCCCCAGTTTGAATGACCAGATGTCCATCTCCAACTGGGTTGACCAAGAACAGCCTGTCACAATCCAGAGCAAGGCTCCAACTCAGACCTCTTTAGCTGTACCAAAATGCCACTGTTCATCACACCCCAGCCTTTGCACAAATATAACATTGAAATCCAGAGGACCCCATAAGAAGACATACAATAAACTAGAACTCTTGGTTCCAGAATGATACCTTTTATTAGACCAAGTGGGAAATAGCCAGAAAATTGTCCTTTTCTGCATGCTTTCGGGATCAAAGTCCATTCATCAGGCTCTGGGAAAAGTATAGATGGTACAAGATGGTAGAAGTCCCCATAGGTAGGAAATAAACTTCTTTTTTTGTGCAGAGGGAACTGAAGATGGAAGGCTGTCCCTCTGGGTCTATGAGACTATCTTTGTGAGTTGTGCTAAGTAGCTCTTTGATGTGTAGATTAGCTTCCCTGGAGGTGTCAGATGGCAGGCAGGGAGGTAAAAGAATCTTTCTTTTTGTTCTGCAATGAAGTTTAAAATCCAAAATCGGCTAAGATTTGGCATCTTCCACGTTTCAGGGGTGTACTTGGTAGCCATGTTGGTCTGAGACAAGAAGACATGCAAAGAACTAGAACTCTTGGTTCCAAAATGATACCTTTTATTAGACCAACTGGAAAATGGCAAGAAAATTGTCCTTTTCTACAAACTTTCGGGATCAAAGTCCCTTAGATTTTCTTTGCTTGAAAAGAGCCCTGGTGTGCATGGGTCACTGTTCTCAGCCTAACAAAATGTCATATGAGTTCAGCTCCATCATAGTCCCAGTACTGCTACCAATAAGGATTCACCTAGCACAGGACCCTGTACTGTTGGAGGAAGATCTGAATTCTGTCCCTGCTGTCACACACATCCATCATGGTAAAACGACAGTCATGGAATTATACATGGCCATAGTTTTCTTACAATGTTTTCATTAAAATTAAATTGCTCACCAACTTTTAGGCAGAGAGTGACCTTAACAACAGTCTGGGATTTTATTTCCTGGAGAGGTGAAAAGTAGAGTTAGTCAGTCATTTTGAGGTGAGAAAACCTTGTGTCCTTCCTAGAAACACATTATCCTTCCTCCTGAATGTTATGTTGCTGCCATTAGGAACCCACCAGAGCACTCGAGAGGAAAAGCAAAACAGCTACTGCCTGTGCATTTTTGTCTAGGAGGGATTCAGCAGTTTTGCTGCTGAGTTTAGTCTTTTCTTTATCTTTTTAGTTTAAATTAAAAGGAGTATTAAACTCCCTTAAGACTAAATACTCTGGCTTATTAATGCTTTTAAGTTGTAAACTTAAAAGTGGAAAGAGAACCAATGTAGTGAGACACAAACTTCTAAAGCATTGATTGTCTTCCTCCTGACTCTAGCTCTCCAGCGTTTCTCTGAGAACCTGACAAGTGCTGTGTCAGGGTCAAAACAACGCTGAAACCCCCCTGCCTCCCAGTGTAAAAAAGAGGTCAGCATTAAAATCTTCTCTGACCCAGGATACCCTCTAAGCCACTGTCATCTCTTTTCCTGCCTTATTTTTCGTTAACGGATATAGTGTACACAACGTTTTAAGCTGCTGTTAGTCACTAGAGATGAAACAATGCGGCTGTAATACTCAAACTTGGATGTCTTGCATCCGTAAGCTTTTCTAACTTTATCCCAACTATGTATTTGGTCTAGTAAAAGATATTACCTGCAAATATCCTTGTATCTCACATCATCCCTAGATTATCACTGCTACAACCTCACTCCAACACTACCATATGCACACCTAGGCATTCAGAATTTATATTGGGCATATCTACATGTGCAGTTAATGTGCCTGCATTTTCTGCAAAGAAAATTCAGGCTTATTAAAGCAAGCCCAGGCTTTTGCTTCTAATGGGAGCAGTTCAGTCCACGGCTGCTCCTGCCCTGCATCAGGCAGGAGGAGCTCCAGGCTCCGTCAGGTACAGCTCCTAGAAAGGCAGGGCTCAGAATCACAGCCCAGATCAGCAGCGCTAGCTTGGGGCGATGCCCTGTGCCCAAGCATGGGGGTAAGCTGAGGCAGGGTCAGGGTGTGGGGGGAAGACATGAGGGGTAAGCAGTGGTGGGACCCAGGGGAGACATGCAAGGGGGAAGCAGTGCTGGCACTGCTCAGCTCCTGTCCCCTCTCTTCCCTCCCCAGGTTTGGGCAGGGAATGGGAGCCAACTGGGGCGTGCACTGCACAGGTAGTGGCCGGATTGAGGCCCCTCCCTGTGGCCCTCTGCTGCCTGGCCTGACTGGGAGCAAATTGCTCCCAATCAGTGTCTACACATGTGCTACTGCGCAGTAGCTAATGCAGTATTAATTTAGTACCTGTATTTGTTGGTACTAGTAAACGGCGCATTAGCCTAATTTACCATGCAGTAAGTCCCATGCATGTGTAGAGGCTGACACTCTACTACGCATCAGGTTAGTCTAATATGCAGTAAAGCATTTCATGTAGACATACTCATTAATGCTAATCTCATGAATCTGGGTGGTATTGGTTTAAAACAATTTTTTAGTCATTTAAATGCATATTGAGCACCAGTTCTGTTTTTAGATGCACATACATGTTTGCTATTAACTTAGGAGACATCATCATCCAAAGGCAGAGTTTGGCTCTAAACTGTGAAGCTGTACATGTTAGGAAATCTTTTAAACCATACAAGATTTTCTTGGCCCTAACTGTACCAATGCATGAACTATTCAGCTTGTTAATATTGTACATTGCTTAATGTTAAAAGGTGTAGACCAGGTACTCGATCAGCAAGTGTCTACTAGAGCTGCTGAGTCAGTGGAGCAGGAAAGCGGAGGGCAGTTGTGTCATACTAAACAGTTTTCCTTGCAGATATTTTTTACCAAGTCTCTTTGTACCCCAGATCATATTGATTTTATTGGTTGTGCTAATTTAGCAGTCCTCTGGGCTGATGATCATAATTATAATATGTTGCACAGCTTGAGAAAATGAGTCCATTGAGGATGTATTATTTTCAGTTGTTTGATTGCAAATAAACATCACTTTTTGCAAATAACACTTCTCAAATGCCTTTCACTTGAAGCACTACAATATTTACAGCAACTTCATTTTTGTGCAGAAGAGCACGAGGCGTTCTGTGCTAAGCTGTTTAAGTTTTCCTGCTGGTTTATATGTTCTGAACAACTGAACATTTTCAAAACAGATGTGCATTGACATATACAAGATATTTTTATATTTACCTTCCTAATTACAACCTCTTTATTTGTACTAATGAGATAGATGTTGTGCTTGATTTTCCTTTGCTTTGACAGCTGTATTTTTGTTTAGCTGCTTGGCAGAATATATTTAAAATTAAACTGTTTGCTTTAACGTTGAATAGTAGATGTAGCTGCAGTGCAAAATGTTACATATATTATAAACAGTAATTGGCAAGAGTTATAAAATTCTATGCCAGAAAACTGTTAAAAGAACATTTAGGCTGAAAAGTGAATCATTCAAAATTTAGGGTGATATTGAAATTAAAAGGCATTTGGGCAATGTTAACTGTCCTCTTGTGGATATGCATAATGTTTAAGACTATTGCAATGATCACAATGGGTTTTATGTTTTGCCTGCAGGGGCTCTGGCTAAATGAGTGGGCAAGTTGGTGTTCACTTTCTTTTGCTGCTGCCTTTGTCCACTTGTGGTTTATATGTGCTTTTATATATAGGCAGGTATAAATTCACCTTCACATTTTGGTAAGGTTGGTGATCAGAATTTACCCATTTTCTAAACGTCCACATTTCCATTTCTATGTATCCCTACTCATATAATTGAACACTAGGCCTGTATAAAATGTATTACATTATGGTTACCAAATAAATGTGTATTCCATTTTAACAACTCCTGAACTCAACCATCAATAGCCTGATGACTTAGAGTACTCACCTGAGATGTGGGATATCCTGGTTCAAATCATTGCTCCAAATTAGTCCCTCCAATTAGCAGACACTTGAGCTAAAATCTCTCTCATCCCAAGTTAGTACCTTCAGCTCCTATACATGTGCTCGGAGGTGAGGTGCAGGGTAGTGGGGATGTCTTTTAATTAGAGTCGCTTCTGGGCAGCTGCTCTAATTAAAATGCTGCAGTGTCACATGTATAAAGCCCCCGCGCGTTTAAAAATGGCTGCCAAACGCTCTATCTAAACTTAATTCGATGAGGCTTAAAGTGCCCTGTGGCCATTTTAAAATGCATAGGGACTTAATACACACAAGATTGTGGCAACGCTGCAGTGTTCAATTAGGTTGTGAAGCAAATTCAATTAATTGAGTCTGCTGCAACTTGTTCTAATTAGAATGCCAACAAGCACGTGTATAGGCAGTCTTTATGGCTGGGATAGGGCTGAGCAAATCTTATGTCCGGACAATACATTTTGGATTTGATAATTTTGGTTTTGAAGAATCATCATCTCCCAATAAACTCTGAGTGCCTTAAAAATTATAAAATAAAACAAATTAAAAGAAATTTTTATTTCTGCCTTGGGAACTGATCAAAGACTGGTCTTTAATATGTATGTAAGTGAGAGGGAGTGACTAGTGTGGGAAAAACTAGTGACGTGGGTTTATTACAGATTATATTTTTATTGTTTTCAGGTGCAATTTCACAGCCAAACCAGTGAACTCAGGGGAAAAATATATTTTCTGAAATTCACAGGGTCAAGACCATGCACCAAGGCCAAAATAATGCACTCTCATGTAACAATGTAACAAATGGGGATACCTTCCAAGACCTTGACTATTCCAAGACCCATTTCTACCACTTTTACAAGAATTTTGGTACTCACCAACAGCAGACAGTACACACACGCGCAAGGCACTGTCATAATGGGGATGGCAACTCCAGAAACACGTGTCACAGACAACGAGCAAAAAGCACAGATCCACGAAGGAGACTATATTTTGGTGCGTGTCACTCCCACAATGCACCGCACAAAGCAGTTGACTACGGGCTTCCACCATACTGATCGTGTAAGAGTGAATTTACCTTGCATATAACAAATTTTTTGTATAAAAAGGGTCATCACATAAGAGTGAATTTGCACATACAGAACCTGCATAAAGTGAGAGAAACCTGTATGTTGTTTGGCCCTTGCAAAAATTGCTCATCGTTAAGGTCATTTCAGTTCCACTTGTTATAATAGCATTGGGCTGCTGCCAGGACATTAAACACTGTGTTGTCTAATGTGCCTCAGAATAGATTATATAGTGCTTAAAATGCCAGAAGTCAGTCTCCATGAGGGCTCCTGAAGTAGCTGCCATCAGCTGAACTGAATTGGTATTGGCAACAGGGGCAATTATTGCAAATTCCTTTGTGTAGACTTGTTGTTAGTCTCTGGACTGCAGCAGTCTTATCAGAATGGTAAAAGGATCCTGAGCATATGCTTTGCTTCAGGGGAAAATGTTATTGTTCCTGAGTATGTTTCTATATGTAAGTAAGCTACTGAAATGAAAAATCCTTTTATCCATTTATTGATTACACCTATGAATTTATGCCTGTATTATTTTTTATGAATTTGAGCATCACTGGAGAAATTCATAGGTTAGGATCTCAAGGTAACTTCCAAGCTGAGATGGCACATTTCTAGCAAATTCCTCTTGTGTTTCATTGGTTTTGCTGGTATGCAACTAGTGAGTTCTTGCCACTGCTGAACTCTGCAATTAGATCAGAATGATTTTCAGTCTCTTTGGCCTTAACTTGATTTGTGGCATGTCAGGGTGCAGTCTATGAAATGTAACAATCTGATTAACTATACAGGAGGACTCTTGGGCCAAGAAACATTTTTTGTTTTCCATTTAACCTGGTTGACTGATTAAACCATTTTCTAGGCTAACGATGATAATGTGCTGATTTAATAGCATTTATTTTGAGTTCCAAGCTCAGTTTTTCATCAAGTAATTCAACCAGAAGGTTGAAGTATTTATGGAAGAGCCCCTCTGGGCATATTATACCATCCTGAGAGGGAAAATCTTCCGGGGAGGGGGAGGGATATACTTTTATGGCACATCTTATCCTCCCCCAACTCCTTCACCTACAAATGGAGTAGTTGAATGTGCATCCTTTTGAGAAACCAAAAGATCTGGTCTTGAAGGACTGTGGACTCTTTGCCTGTGGACTGTCAGAACAGTGTAGGGAGGCTCGCATGAAAGGGTCTTTGCTAATACAGGAAAAATAATATAGGTTTAACTTTTCTGTGGAATTCCCACAGGTTGTCAGTAGGGGCGATGTATATTCCCAGTGTGATCCCTGGCTTCCTCTCCATGGTGGTATTCCTGCATGGTCAGATGGGCAAACATGCCTGGGTTCGATGGGTAGAAACACTGCCACAGAAACAGGTAATTCAGCCCTTTCATGCAGCTTTGGCAGATCTACACGGTAAGTCTTTCCTTCCCCTGGTTCTGTAAGTATAATTTGACCAATTGTTTATGCATCTTAACTGATTTCTAACAGTCATTGCTGCTAAGCCTGTTGTAGTATCAGACAGCGCATCTACACAAGATGTTTACTGTGGAACAGACTAGCTCTGCAGTAAATGTCTTGGGCCGTTTGCAGATATTAAAAAACAACAACAACAAACAAAATGATGCTTTAAACTCGGTTTGCTCCTGCACTGAGCCCAGCACATGCCCAAAAGAGACACTGCATTAGTTGGACCTGGCTTGCCCAACATCAATATAGATTGGGTGCTTCAGTAGGGCTTTTTTGGCATTTTTATCTAATAGCTGATTGAATCAGCTTTAGACAAAAAACACAAAAAAGCCCTACTGAAGCATCTGATCTGTACAGATGCTGCGGGGCCAGGTCAAAGTAATGCGCTTCTTCTTCTGGTAAAGTGTGTTTTGGGGGTTTTTTTTTGTTTTTTGTTTTTTGTTTTTTTTTTTACAACTGCAAGCAGCCTAAGTGTCTACACGTGCAGGGCTATTCGGTTGAAGTAAAATAAATAAACTCTGCAGCAGGGTACTACTTGTAAATAAAAGTACTCCCCTGCTGCAGAGTTTTGTACTCTGTAGCAGTGCACATGTGGATGCTGACAGGGCTGGCTGGGACATGTTTCATAGATTTCATTTCATAGACATCAGGGCTGGAAGGGACCTTGGGAGATCATCAAGTCCAGCCCCCCGCCCAAAGGGCAGGAAGTCAGCTGGGGTCATAGGATCCCAGCAAGATAAGCATCCAATTTACTCTTGAAGGTGTTCAATGTAGGCGCTTGAACCACCTCTGCTGGCAGACTGTTCCAGACCTTGGGGGCTCAGACAGTAAAGAAATTCTTCCTTATGTCCAGCTTGAAACGGTCTTGCAGGAGTTTGTGACCGTTTGACCTCGTCATCCCTTGGGGCGCTCTGAACAAATGTCCCCCCAGATCCTGGTGGTCACCCCTGATAAACTTATAGGTGGCCATCAGATCACCTGAGCCTGCGCTTTTCCAAGCTAAAGAGTCCCATGTCTCTCAGCTCGTCATCATAAGATCTGTTTTCCTGACCTCTGATCATGCGTGTGGCTCTCCTCTGGACTCTCTCAAGCTTCTTCTGTGGGTGCTTCAGTGTGGAGGCTGCCTGATGGAGCCCCCTTGAGCTCCAGCCAGCCCCTCCGAAGCACACTGAGGCCAAGTCAGAGCAGCTCTGGGCTGGCAGGCTGACCTCCCGATTCCCCACCAGCCGGGGCTGCTCTGACCTAGCTCAACATGCTGCGGTCCCAGGTGCACGTGTAAACACCTGGAAGCAATAAATTCCAGCACAATAAGTCCTGGAGTTTATTGCATCACGTTAATATGCACATGTAGTGTAGTATATACCCAGAGCGTACAAGTTTGGACTGCTGCTTCTTGACTAGTAATAATATTACCCCTCCCCACCGAAACTCCTCAAAAAAAATTTTTTTTTCAATGAGTAAAATTTTAAAAGCCTATTTCCTATGTTTGTATGTGTACAACTTAACGCATCTCTAACACACAAGTTCCTCTCCAGTTGGGCCTCTGAGTGCTTACCAGTCTGATTAGACAGCTTAGAAGGAAATGCATGTAGTGAAGTCTTTCCACTGAAAGAAGAATGGTTCCTGAATATTACAGCTGCACTGAATCTGTAGCAGCTATTATTCATAACAGAGAATTCTTTACATGCTGTTGGATACAATTTGAGGAACAGAAGATTTTCAGACTTATTTATGTCTGTACTAATAAATGTTTGGTATTTATCATTTGAATGGATTGTAGCTCTTTACCTCCAGATGAATTGCAGCTGGAAAGCTACTGCATCCCTTGCTCACAGAGTGGAATTTACTCACTAGTCACATTAAACTGAAAGAGACTGCTCTCATAAGAGCTACTAGTAATTAGAGCACTTGCTGTATTACATCTGCACACCACAGTAATTAGACGAATCTGTTTCTTTTTCATATTGCACCATTTTCTGGTTTGCTGTAAGGAAGTGTTGCACCTTCATAAATTAAGGTTGTATGCTATTTGCAGTCTTGGGGATCTGGAAGCAAATATTACTGATAGGATATAGATTGAGCATGTTACTCCGTTGCCCAATGTCTTTTCCTTTGAAGTCTGTTTATAAAGAGTACCTGACTCATCAACATTTTTGTATTTCCACTGGAAAATAGATGTCTTCTGTTTTGAGTGGATAATAGATCTATTTCTTATCAAATTGGGAGTGGAGTTACCATTCTGAAATGCATGTAACATGCAACAGGGCTAATGAGCCACAGTACTTATTTCTTAAGGACATATTTCAAGACAAGCAGTAACTTTAATTCTAGGGGGAAGGTGCCATTACTTTATTACATTTTTATACTTGATATCTTCTGGCAGGTTAAGACAGCAGCTTTACATGAAATGGTAGATTGGTTGGGAGTTTGTGAATTCTGATTTCCAGGTTATTTCATATCTAATAAATCATTTATGGGAAAAGTGGATTTTTGGAGGTGCTTCATCATTATTATCTTCTTTTTTTTTCCAGGCTGTGCTTTAAATAGGCTTCTTACTTTTGCTCAGCTCTCAGGGGTGAAACTTTCCCTTAAAAAATCTATTGTGACCATTTTTATTATTCAATATTTTGCTATGATTCTGAAGGGAGCCATACAGTCCTTATATTTAAACTGAGAAGGCCAGCTTCTGCCCCACACCAAGACCCCTTTGTTCCTTTTTTGGTATCTAAGGTATCCCTTGATTGCTGCAAAGACAGAATAGCTAGAAGCAGTATAGCCATAGGATGCACTGTTCAGTAATCCATGATTATTGCAGCTGAGAATAATTTACAGCTGCCTTGAGGCACCTCTAAATCATGCTTTGGGCCCATCTGACTTCTGACTGCCCCAAGGACTGTGGGAGCACAAAGGTAATTTGAAGTTATCTTTACTTTCCTTTACTCAGAAGAAGGGGAGCTCTGGCATACCTGGAGACCTAAGCCAATATGAATACAATTTTCATATGTATATATTTTCCCATTCTTGTTGTGGCTAAAAATTCAATATTTAATCACAAAGATTATTTTCAGATTTCTAGACAGGTGAGAAAACATCAATCAAATCATGGACGCTTGCTGGCAATCATATGGATTTAATTTGCCTACTAAGAGGAGCATGAATGAATTTAGATTAACTTTTAATGACTCCGAAAAAAATATTTTTAGTACCATACAGATGAAAGGAAACTAGCATCAGGGGATTAAGTTCAAGTCAATGGCTTGTTTGTTCCTCTCCTTCCCCTCACCAAGAGCCTTTCCCTTGGTGAATGACAGAATAAAACCAGTAGACTCACAGACTTGCAAAAGAACTGAAAGTTGCTTAATATCAGCTTCTCCTTCATGCAGGTCAGAGTGGTACTAGGTTCCCTAGGAGTACCGCCTTTATTATTTCTACTTAAGGCCAACATATAACTGGTCATACAACCTTTTAAAAACGTATTGTTTTGAGAGTATTTCAGGTTGTACCTAAAGCGTGAGCCTGGCTAAGAGAGGGGGTTTGCTTAATTCAGCCAACAAAGCTCATGCTTTTAGGATTCAGAGGGTTCAGGCTTGATCTCAGCTGCTAACAACCCACTCAGGATATGACATGAGAGACATGATACATCTCTTGCATATCCCAGATTCTGCATAGAGATCACCCTTGTTAATTTGATCTCCTTTGTTAAAGTCCCTGAGGTGCAACTTAAGACGTGGGCAGTAGTAGCATGAGCTGCTAGTTTCATTGCCTAGTAATAGTCATTGTTCTAACTGGATATAGTTCAACAACCACTTTACTGTGTGCAAATGGCATATAGTTGTATAATGGATGTCAACAATTTAGTATGCTTATGCCATACCACACAAGAGGGGAACTAACAAGTCAAGATTTCCGATTTATGTACTTGTAACAGTTACTGTCCTTATTGAATCTGATTTGTATTTCAATAATTTTTGATTGAGCAAATCTCATTTCTTAGTGATGGATTTCAGGACATTACAGGGAGATGGCATAATGCTTTTTGTCTCCTTTGTTGTCTGATGAAGTAAGGCTGAGTAAACATGGAAGTGAACTATCCTGTAGGCCTGTGCAAAGTGGCTGGTATTTGCTTTGGATTTGGAATCAGCCGATGTGGAAGACTGTGGTTTGATTTGGTGATTCGAATCACTGTCCCGAATCAGTTCTGCCGAATCTGATTCAGCGATTCGGTCGCTGCTGAACTGGCTGAATCTCCGAATCGGACAGGCTCCATCCCCTGTCCGCTCTCTCAGCCCCGTCAATGGCTGCCCCACCCTGCCAGTGAGTCTTTAAAAAAAAGACTCACTGGCTCCGGCCAGGCGGAGGGATGGGGGCAACCCCACTGCCCCGTGCTGTGTGAGGGGCTCTGCCACAAGCCCCCTGACCCCTGCCCGCTCTCTCAGCACCCTGCACCATAGCTGCCTCAGCTCCTGGTTCTTAAAAAAAGAAAAAAAAAAAAAAGAAAAAAGGAAAAAAAAAAAGTGCCCTGAACTCACTGGCTCCTGCCAGGTGCCGGGGCGATCCCCACTGCCCCGTGCTGCAGGGGGGCTCTGAAGCGCCCCCAGAATCCCTGAGGCTGCTGCAGGGCCTTTTTTTTTCTTTCCTTAAAGAACCAGGAGTTGGGGCCGGGTGAGGCAGCCATGGTGGGGGGCGCTGGGAGAGCAGGTGGGGGTGTGGGGGCACTCAGGTGGGTTGGGGGAACTGGCAGGGGATGGGGTCTAGCAGGGGTCCCCCCATGGTCCCCTCCCCCCTCCTCCAGTTCCCCTCCTCCACTGCCCCCTACTTACCAGCACGGAGTCTGGGTCCAGCTCCCTGCGGCAGTGAGTGGGGACTGTCTGAACCTCTGAAGCTCTTCAAATCTTTTACAAATCAATTAAGACCTTTTTATTGGTCTCCTGATTCGATTTGGATTCTGAGATTCGGCTACTGAATTGGGCCAAATCGCCTCCAAATCGAATCAGCACCCAAACCTTTGCACTGCCCTGCTGTTCTGATGTAATGAGTCTAGGCCCAGCTGGAGAGGGCTCTGCCCCAGGCCCCAACTAGCAGTGGTCAGACTAGGTTGACTCATCCCACAAGGGCTACAGGAAGAGGACCCTGCCTGCTTAGACCTTTGCAAACCCTGAGCAGACAGAGGTAAGGTGTCTGGGCAACTGGCTGTTGTGTTGTGCCCCTGGTCTAATCGGGACTCCTCACCTAATCCTGGTTGACTTCTGAATTCGTCTCTCCAACCTGATTCCAGCTTCTGGACTGTTTCCCCAACACACAGGTGACTTGCCTTGACATCCACCTCCCCCCCATTTCTTACATTAAACTTCCTGAACTAGTGGCATAGGAGCACGTGCTGGTTTTTGTATACGTACAGCTCACCTGTCAGCAACACAAAATAAAATCACAGCACTGGGAGAAGTATGGTGAAAATAAGCACAGAAAATATTCTATACTCCAAGGGCACCTTCTTACAAACACCTAGTACCAGCGATTGCTGAGGACTACTTGGGGAGGGGCCAGGCTCCTCCTGCCCCTTCCACCAGATCAAAAGAAACCTACCTTCAGCCCAGGATATCTACAATGACCCCTAGCAGGATCTTTTGAAACTTTACACTCTATTGAAACCTGGACGCTGGATCTATTTTTCCTATGCTTGCTCCCTTGCCAATAACGATGCAGCTACTCCTCGCTTAACGTTGTAGTTACATTCTTGAAAAATGCAACTTCAAGTGAAATGATGTTAAGCAAATCCAATTATGTCACAGAAGCTACCTACTAGCAGGCAGCAGCCAAGCAATGCTATAATCAAACATTGTGTGACTCTAAATGAGTATGTGCTCTAATAGGTCAGTGACGTAATAACGAAGCAACGTTAAGCGGGATGATGTTAAGTGAGGAGTACCTGTAGTTCTCCCTTTGTTCTGCCCTTCTAACACCCAGGCTTCTTCTTGTCTTCTCTGCTGTTTGCCCTCCCTCTCAGCAAAAGTGTAATGGGTCTTTTTAAAAACACATGATAAATTCCTCTTGTCACCCTGACAATCTTCCGTGAGTGATGTTTTCTTGTCATATTATGCTTTGCCTTAAAATTTAAATTCTTGGGGTAGTACATGAACTAGTCGCATAGTTTTCCTGTGTTGAGTAAAACAAAAGCCTCATCATGAACAGTTTTGTAGAGAAGTAAAATGGGATACCGTTCCTTTGGATACCAGAAGAACTTCTGGCACTAAGGATAGCTATCTGGTGAACATTAGTAGATGATTTACTAATTTTGGTGACATATTGAGAAAATGGGTGACTTCCTCATGTCTAGCACTTCAGAATAGTGTCTGCTAAGGCACGAAAGCTTGAAACGTGACAGACAACTGTATGTTAATGCAACCTTTTATTGTGAGCACTTTGCAAAAAGTGGAAAAACATCTCGTGGGGGTTTCGAACTTGGCAAATTGAACAAGCGTGCTCACACCAATATGGTAAACTTAGGAGTCTGTAAATAAACTGAAGTGACAGTACTGAAGGACAGTCTGGGATAAAAGGTTATTCTTTATGTTTGGTTATTTTGATTTGGTTGCTTTTGTTGTTGTTGTTGCTATTCCCTTACTCCACCTCTGTAAGAGTATATTTTATTGCTAGTATTAAGCATTGAATCAAGCTGCACACAGATGTCAAGTTCTCACTCGGGCTGACATTCACAGCACGCAAATTAGCATCAATATTAAATGATAGATAATCACCTCAATACATATATTTGTATATAAGCACGCAGAGCGGACAGCCTTTGCTTCTGGAATTGAATTTTCATCCTTTTGAGAAACTGCAGCACGCTGCAGCATTGCAAGGGTCTGCTTAGTTTTGCTTCAAACCAGAACCCTGAGTTGTTGGGAGTTCTAGGTGAGTTTTAATTGAGATTGGTTCAACTTGTGAATAATTGTTGGTTGTTATTAGCTCAGTGGTGAATTCATATATGTCCTTTTAATTATTTTTTGAACATATACCTAGAGGCTGCAATAGACATTGTGCGGGGGGGAAAACTAATCAACAATTGGCATCCACTAAGCTATTACGCAAAGGGGTACAAAAACTCCAGGGTCTAGTAAGGAAACTTATATTTAATATTGAATTATTGTGTTAACCATCTCTCACATTGCGTGCAACTTACTGTTTTGTATTATTAAAAATGCCCCTGTTTATAGATGATGTACGAAGAACAAATACATAGTTGGGGGAGGGAGAAAAGCATGAGCGATCTGTGGCTTAAAGAGAAGCCTTGTGCATGAAACGAGTAGAGACGTTTTTAATCATGGTTACTGCTAGTTTTTTCAATTTTTTTTTAATCTGAATAGTTGAGGGAAAATGACACAATGACAGTTAATTATAACTAATCCTGCAGCACTTCAACACAGACTAATAAGTTCAGAGAGTTCTGCCAGCAGTTGGTTATATCCTCAGGAAGCAACAAGCCTTTGCCTAAAATAGTTTTGTTTGTTTCTTGGCAGGAAAAAAGTGATTTCCTTAGTAAATAAATCTTATATGATGCTGCATTCTTTAGAAAGTCAAGAACGCAGTGAAAGGAACTATGTGCTTTAGCATACGTAGGTTTTAGGATTGCAAAGCCTCTTTCAGAAATGTATTTGATACTGTGTACAGAAGTGCCATTAAGATATGAGATCTATGAGTTGGTGAGAGCCCCGTTTGTGCAAACTGTTTGTCTTCTGTGTGTGTGTTTGGAGAGATGGAACATAAGTTACAGCAGACCTGTGGCAGGAAATAAAAAGACAAGGATTATAGAACGAGGTGTATGTTTTGTGAATGTGGGCTTTGTTCAGTTGTTCACTTTAGGTCTCTCGTTTCCTACACTGTTGACATGTCTGTATGCCATGCAGGCGTCAGGTTTGGGAACTAGAAAAGTTGGAGAGTATATGGCAGTTCTTTGTTCATGAGACCTGTCTGTCATCTGATTCATGGAATGGCATGGCTTTTTTGGCCCTTGCAAGAAAAATATGTTTTGGGGAACAGAGGGAATGAGTACAGTGACCTTCTCTGCATTTTGTGAGGGGTTTGCCAGCTTAGTTTTATGCTTTAAGCAAATGCAAAGGCTGTAAAAATGTTTGTTTGGAATGACAGCCTAGCTGCTATAGTGATAGGCACATTAAATATGCCCTAGGCAGAAAGGCACCCAGCTAACTGACTTGATCTGAAACGGAAGGAGAATCTGTGGCCAATTTTTGATATAGGAATAAAGGATGAAAAGAGGATTATGGAAGCAGATTCACTCATCCCTAAAAATAACAAACAAAGCAGAACTTATGTTGCACTTGTATATGTACATGTTATATCGACCTTTAAAAATATTCCTTTTTACCTACCTCCCCAGCACTGTATAACTGAAATACATATTATTGTAACGCAACTTGATTAATTTAATGTTAACTTAGTACTTTTATTCCAAAAAGTCGTACTTTGGGGAATATGTTCCTGTTAATGTACATGTATATTAGATGCATGCAATATAGGTATGCTTATATATAGACACATATAATGTCATATATTTGTATGAATACTGATAGATCTGTCCAGAATCTGAGGAATATAGTGTTTAGACCTTATATTTCTTATCATTATGAAATGTTCCTGGGAAAAACTAAGAATGCAAATCCTTCAAAAATATTCTTGCATTCTGTGTAACACTGCAGTGCTATTTCCGGGGGGCAGTGTAAGACTATGTGGAATTTGATCTAAAGTCAGTCTTATCACCGTGTATCCAGTACCAATGCCCCTGTAAGCGTGGGTTTTGGGGCAAAGGTTGGGATCCAGGTCTGGATCCAAGTGCAATACAAAACTGATAAAATATTGATTGTTGTAGAATGGATGGAAATTCAGACATGGAATGGAATGAATCCTCTATTTGAAGTCATCAACATAATGCCTGGGCATTTTCTACTTCACGTTGACAGAGAATTGAATAGCAGTTAACATCAATAATAAATTGTACAGCGCTCGTGAGTGGAGAATTATCCTATTGTAAACTGCGGTTCAAAGCATTTCTGTGTAAGGAGATGGACTCAGGAGCTGGGTCACTGGATGGAGGGCAGCCAAATCTAGTTCAGGGTGGCAGTGAGCGAATGGTTTAGATTCCTCTGGACACTTGCTCACATCCGAAAACTCCTCATCATATTTACCTTCCTGCTAATAGTCCAGGCCAGGCCAGGCATTGACCAGATCTGGAAGGGGTCTGTTCTCACCTCTAAAACTGGCCCCTTTTCCTTGGCCCCAAGTCAGGCTTGAGGCGCACTGGTAGATGCCCACTGTGTGTGGATGGGTAGGAGACTCTAGCATCCACAACATTTAGCATCAATACTAAACTCACACACAACTTTATCTGGGGGAGAAGAAGAGTTGGGGAGAATTTTGTGAATGCATTGATTTTTATTGCAAGCCAGTCCTCAGGTTTTATAGGCCCAGACTCTTGTGTGGGTGCTGGGGCAGGGACGGGTACAAGTAGTCAGGGACAATTCTGCTCTTTAATTTGTGCCTTCTGCAATGAGTGCACTCCTGCTAAGCACCCACAGTCCTGTGTCTCAGCGTGATATCCATTCCCATCGCCACACTATCCAGTCTGTATTGCCCATGTGAGAAGCATAGAGAGGGGAGTGGTTTCCCCTGAGTTTCTAGATGGTCCCCAAGATTGTGCACAACTTAAGCAGTCATGCAGACAGGCTGTGCTTTATAGCATGCTGAGTCCGTGCAGAAAGGAAGAGACTTGCAAAAAGAGTCAGCTAATTTCAGAGTTGTAGGAGAAGTAAAGTATTGAGCTTGTTAAGCAAATCAAGACTTTGTTGCAGCACATAATTAAAGCCATATGAACAGGAACCCTCCAAAAAAGAAACGTACAGTAAAACAAGTTTTGCACAGTCTCCTTCTAAGCCATTGTTAGACTCCAAATCTAACAACTAGTCACCAGTCAGGCCTAAACCCTATTATCCTCTTGTCATCACCTTTGTAACTGAATGAAGTAGTGTTCCCAGATGGCAAAACAACCTCATTTCTATAGTGCACAGTATCCCCCATGTTCTGAATTTCATCCCTGATACATTTCTACAGGAAAGCCCTGCAGTAGTGTATGTCTGCCTCCTTCTTTGTGCAGCAGGACTCCAGTCAGGAAAGGTTAATGGCTTGTGAAATGCTTCCACTTGAAGCTTTCCTTGTTTTGCATGGGAGGTAGAATTCTTGTTCTGTCATGATGGTTGAACAGGTGGCAAACACACTACTTTATGCTGCACTTTGCTCATGTTTTCCCTTTTGTTGGCACCTGGCAATACTTGGAATGGATTGCTCCTTGCACACCAGTACAAAAATTGTGCTTCTTGCCACAGCAACAAGACCATCATAATCACAAACCCCAGGACTCCAGCTTTGAAGATAATTGGTCTTTTCTCAGGGTTTTGTAGAGGCATGATAAATATTTTCTCTTCCAACCTTGGTATAGGTACCAAAAATATTCAATCCTGCTTTCTTTCCACACACGTCAAAGTCAGTCTGGTCAGTACTACTTTGAAGGTAGATCCTGCTTTGGGGCACGCAGGTCAACAGGAGGCAGCAATAGAAGGAGTTTGAGGATAGGAGCAGGGCACAGGTGATCTTAGCATCTTACAGGTGTAAGGGACCTCAAGGATTGTCCAGTCCAGTCCCCTGTGTGGATGCAGGATGCACCATCCCTACTCTTTCCCAGACAAATGCCTATCTAGCCTCTTCTAGAAAACCTTCAGCAAAGGAGATCCCACAAGTTCCCTGAGCAGGGAAGGAAAGGAAAGTGCCCTCCCCCACTCTGCTTTTCCCCCCTCCCAAGATTAAACCCCATTGCTTTGTGTCTTGCCCTCTGTGGCAAGGGAGAAGAGCTGTTTTCACTCATCTTTATGGCAGCCTTGCAAATTTTTGAAAACTGCCACCTGCCCCCCAGAGGTGTAACAAGCAGGGTCGCTGCCCTGGGCAAACCCTGCAGGAGAGTGGGGGTGAGAGGTGGGGAAGAAAGCTGGAGGGGTACATGTTCTGCAAGTGAAAAGGGGGCAGCAGTCCCTCACTGCTGCAGATGCAGCATGGTCTGCCTGCCCTAGCTGGTGTTTTTGCTGCCAAGGTGTGGACTCCATGGCATGGGGGGCAATTCTGGCACCCTGTTATGTTGGCACCCAGAGCTGGTTCCCTGCTTGACCACGCCTTGTTATGCCACTACCCTGTCCCCATCTTTTCATCAAGCTGCTATCGTTCAGTCTTTTCCCACATGGCTTGCATTCCAACTCCTTTATCAAGATTGGGTAACTTACAGACCTTTTCTCTTAGCAAGTTTTGACAACAGGGAAGATATTGCTGACCATAGCACATTAGGGGGGATCAGCAGGCATTGGGGGAGTCACTGTTACCCCCAGCACCACCAGGAGTGACCAGGAATAACGGTCACAAGCTGGCAGAGGGTAGGTTTAGGTTAGATATCAGGAGGTGCTACTTCATGGTCAGGGCGGCTAGGGTCTGGAACCAGCTTCCAAGAGAAGTGGTGCAGGCTCCTACCCTGGGGGTGTTTAAGAGGAGGTTAGATGAACATCTTGCTGGGGTTGTCTGACCCCAGTACTCTTTCCTGCCGTGGCAGGGGGTTGGACTAGATGATCTGCTCAGGTCCCTTCCGACCCTAGAAGCTATGAAACTACTAGTGCGAATGGAGCTGTATTAGTGGGAATACAAATAGAGGGGTGTTTTCCAAAAGAATTTAGTGTGCAAATATTCCACATCCTCTTTTGATAGAAGGAACAAAGGTCTTTAAATGCAACTTATGTTATTTTCTGACAGCAGCTAATCTCTCACTCTACCCAGTATCCAATATAGTAATTATGTAAGCAAAGGTTTTAAAAGTTTTCATTGCCATTGTAAAATGTTTCCTTGCACTTAATAGGTTTATGATTTATAAAGTTAAAAAAATACTTTTCCTGCTGTAGGATTGCCGTTTGATGGGTATCCTAGTAGGAATTAAAAACAGACTCCTAGCTAGCTTCAGACGTTTTAGTGTTTACTACCTCCCACCAAAAAAGAAAAATCAGCCAATATCAGAAACTCAGAGTAAAAAATGTATTTACTTCCATGTCCACTGTCACAATAAGACCTTATTGGCTCATTTGATTTTTTTCTTGATATCTTGGATTCAGCAGGATACTGTTTCTTCGTGCCATATGGTATTTGTGGATAATGAGAGGGCCAACTGGAATGGAAGTCATTTCTGCAGAGTGACCTTGCAGACACTATTTGATTCAGTAGAAGTGCTATCGATCTATTAAAAATCCTGTCCGTTTGCCTGTCTCTTTCCTACCTACCAGAGAGATCACTAATCAAATGTATGTTCGGGTCAGCATTGCCACCAAATTGTAGTTGGTGTCTTGATCAATCTTTCTGTTAATGGATAAATAATTTCTGGCCTGCAAATACAAATGTTATTAAAGTGAGCATTTGTTAATCTCCATTAAATTTGCCAAGGAGATATGACACCGTGTAAATCATGAATCACTGTTTTCTGTTTCTTCTCTAGTTACACATGATGACACATGGCAGGTCCCCTGTGAATCCACAGAATTGGTACAGCAATGGAAATGCAAGCTTCCCAACGCTGCACTTTGTTCATTAGCATTGATTTTTAGAAGGGCCATCCCCAAGGGTGAGAGGATAGTTGCTTTTTTTTAAATTCTCATAAACCCAGGACAGGAGAGGTTTAAAAATAACTCATTACCATTGTTGGAGTTCTGGAACAAACAGGGATTTGTGAACTCCTCAAAATCCACTTTCCTTTCCCAGGTAAGCATGAAAGCCCCAATAGGTAGAGCACCCTGTGTTTGTATTGTTTGGAATATTTGTCTCCATCTGTACTTTCCAAGCGTAAATCCTTTGGGGTTGGCGTCCATTATCTGCTTGGCTTTGTTCTACTCTACAGTGCCACGTACATCGACTGCAGTGTATAAGCTAGTATCATCACAACAGCGAATGCATTCTTGGAAAAACTGCCACGTCTTTGCAGCTGCTTTATATTGGCAAGGAGCATATGTTCAAAACTTGTTCTCTAGGTAAATTTCTTTAAAAAAGATAAAACTAATAGTTGCAAAACTCTGAGAAGTGCCATGTAAAAACCCACTAAGACCAAAAGAAAATGCAAATATGATTTATTGACTAACTTGTTTGCCTTGATTTATGGAGACATCTTGATTATTTGTGGGTGTAATGCTGATTTTTAGCGACAGGTTTGGGAAACTTTAGAACAGGGATGGGCAAAATACAGCCTGCCAGCTGATTGTATCTGGTCAGTGGCTGCCCCCATGGCACTCCACATGGGACTAAGACCCATCTGTTCCTGCTCGGGGCAGCCTTGCACTCCCACCTGCACCTGCCCTGTGCCTGCCAACAGCCCTGGCCCCAACCCTGAATCCAACCCTGCCCCTGACCCCAACCCCGACCCCAGCCCATGTGTACAGCTTCCTGGCAGGGCTGGCTACTCCCACTGCTGCTGCAGCTGCGCAGGTACTGCTTGGCTCTCCCCACTTCCAAGTGCTCCTCCTCTTCATGCCCCTGCTGCATCCCTCTGGGGTTATGAATGAATATTTGAATGAATATTACACAAACTTGTAGCAAACTTCCTTTACTTCTTATATTACTATTGTTTTCCTGTATTAAAATGTTTCAGTCATCCAAAGAGATAGTAAAAACATTATCATGTGTTTTAGATCACCAGTCACTTGATATGGACATAGAATAGCAAATAAATTGTGAAAAAACAGGTTTGAGAAGGAGTTATTCAAACTATACAGTTGATGCTTACAGATATTTTAAACATATTTTTTACAACAAAATTGCAAAAGTACTAAATGTATAAAGTTTGTAACAAATATTTTGACCACCTTCAAGTTACTAGTGGAAAATTGTTTCCTAGCTAATTCTGCCCTGCATTTTCAGTCCCCAAGGAAAGGGGAGAAAACATAGAGATATACAACTGTTAAATACAGTGCTAAATGCAAGTTCCTTTTTTGTGCTTCAGTTTTGAAGCCCTCTTAATTATTTTATAAGCTTGTAAAGCTGCCTGGGGTAGAGCAGACTGGCTGACAGTCCCTAAGGTACAAGGTGGCAGAAGAGGAAGGCCCCTCTGTCTGTCTTCCTGAAGATAGACCTGCCTGTAGTAAATGGCTTCCTGCCCAGTTCCCTTGGATCTGGCTGTTGGACTACGAGGGCTGCCAGAATTTTGCACAATAACAAGCTCCAATCTACATAACACCTGGCCTATACAAACCAGGTCATTATGAACTTGATCCAAGCTGTCATTCAAGTGGTTTTGTTTTTCCCTCCACAGACTGAGCTAGTAATGTGTAAGCGAATTGGCTCAGTGTTTCCTATTCCTTCTTTCAGCATCCAGTACCCTTTACTTGAGCTCCATGCTGTAGGCCTACTAGACCCACATGGCAAAGATCAGGAGTAGAGAGTAGATCACCTGATTCCTAGACAAGAAAACAATGAATTTAGTGGAAAGACAGGAGGTTGCCAGGAGCTGTAAGCTCCTCCCAGTCTAGTCTGGTTCAGTTCCTTATTTAGCTCCCCCTGCATTTAGTTTCTCTTAGGGTGTAGTTACGTGTTAAAACTAGCACATACCAATGTGTCACGGAGTCACAGAGGTGCCCCGTGAGTGTGAGGGTGATTGGCAGAGCTGTCAATCACCCAGACAGCTCAGGTGCTGGTTGCCAGGGCAACCAAGTGGGTCACATGGCCGGAAGGGGGCAGGGCCAGGCCGTTATAAGTAGCGTAGGCCGGAGCCTGACGCAGTTCCCTTCTGGCTGCTGTAGGAGCAGGAGCTCCGTGGCTCGAGCTGAGTGGCCTGAGTTGGTGGTCGCAGCCTTACTCCACTAACAGGCTGCGATGATGCAGGGAACAAGATCACCCTGACTGCAGGTAGGACTGAGAGCCCTGGCAGGGCTTGGAGTTGTTGTTAGGCGTGTGGAGCCTCTGTTTATGTTGCAGCCAGAGGGCTGGAGTTTAAGTTACGGTTTACTCCGGAGGACCGGGTGAGGCTGTAGGGGAGCGAGGAGGCCTCAGGGGAGCTCCCCAACAGCTTGGGGGTTCCCAGTGCCCAGTTGGGGCACAGTGCCAGGGGCACTATTGTCGGTGCTGCAGGGCACCATATTGCGCCAGGGAGGCGCGGTGTGTGGGGTTATAGACCCCGGCCCATAGGGGTGGTGTTTGCCCGGTTGGCAAACGGACCCAGCAAAGGGTCAAGGGGGACAGGCATGGCGGCGTGCGCCGGTGCCCCAACGTGAGGCACGCGGTGTCAGCCCTAGAGAGGGCAAGGCCCAAGGCGGGGCCGAGACAGGGCGCGAGAGGCGCGGTGTCAGCCCTAGAGAGGGCAAGGCCCCAGAGTGGGGCAGGGACAGAACGCGAGGCGCTGGACCCCGGCCCTTGAGAGGGCAAGGCCCCAGAGCGGGGCAGACCAGGAAGGGATAACAAGCCGGCCCGAGGGCGCCGAGACGAGGGCGCCGAGAGCGTGCCGGCCCGAGGGCGCCGAGACGAGGGCGCCGAGAGCGTGCCGGCCCGAGGGCGCCGAGACGAGGGCGCCGAGAGCGTGCCGGCCCGAGGGCGCCGAGACGAGGGCGCCGAGAGCGTGCCGGCCCGAGGGCGCCGAGACGAGGGCGCCGAGAGCGTGCCGGCCCGAGGGCGCCGAGACGAGGGCGCCGAGAGCGTGCCGGCCCGAGGGCGCCGAGACGAGGGCGCCGAGAGCGTGCCGGCCCGAGGGCGCCGAGACGAGGGCGCCGAGAGCGTGCCGGCCCGAGCGCGCCGGCCCGAGGGCGCCGAGAGCGTGCCGGCCCGAGCGCGCCGGCCCGAGGGCGCCGAGAGCGTGTCGGCCCGAGCGTGCCGGCCCGAGGGCGCCGAGAGCGTGCCGGCCCGAGGGCGCCGAGACGAGGGCGCCGAGAGCGTGCCGGCCCGAGGGCGCCGAGAGCGCTCCAGATCCAAGGAGGAGCCGGCGATTAGCCAGGCGCCGGCTAGAACCCAGCCCAGGGGGCGCCGGTATCAAGCGGCGCTAGCGAGCCGGACCCAGGAGGCGCCAGCGAGTAGCTGGGCGCCAGCGTGACAGGCCCAGGGCGCGGGGAACGGGCTAGAGATTGGGGCCCGACCCAAGGAGGCGCCAGGTGGGCGAGGAGCCCCGGGGCCCCAGAGAGAGAACGAGGGCACCCGAGGGGCGAGGGACCATCCAAATGTCCCCAGAACAGCTGCGAGGCTTGGGGCGTGCTGAAGGGGAGGTTTGGAGGCACGCATAGCCCTTAAGGCAGGACGCATATCGAATCCCCAGTCTGGAATAGGGACAGGAACACCATACCGTCCACTAGTGAACCGGTAGCCTCCACAATATATATATTAACCATCAAAGTCGTGGTGGGCGAGATTCTGAGGGTGCCACGTTCACCCTAACATGACGGTAGGGGGCGCTAGGGGGCTCACGGCCGCCCCTAGGGCCCGCTCCCTCACACAACGCTAAGGAATATTTGGCTGTATTAAGGTTAGTATGTGCTGTGAGCAGTCACAAGTTCAGGGTTAATACAGAGCTGGCCTTAGGGAAAACAGTGCCCTGGGTGAACTTCTATTTTGGCATCCCCCCCGCAAATCGGTGGCACTGCTGCAGGCAGAGGCAGGTGGGCAGCCTGGGGCGTGAGAGAGTCCAGCGGGGAGGCAAGCTGCTTGCGCTGCCCAGCCTGGCTCCTCCCGAGCAGTGGCTGGCGGCGAGGTGATGGGCTGGGCAATGCAGGCGGAGCTGTCTCCCCGCCACTGTGCCCCGTGCCCCTGCCTACTTGCCTCTGCCTGCAGTAGCGCTCCAGTCTTGGGGGTTGGATGATGCTGTATGTGTGCGTGTGGTGCCTCCTGACCACAGTGCTGAGGGTCGCCCATGCCATCCACCACTAAAGGCAGCTTTGGGTTAATGTCCTCTCTAACGTGCACAGCTTGCACCTGCTGCTGGAGGGCTGGCGAGCAGAGGACATGGCTAGGATCAGCCAAGTCGGACTTGCTGGCTCTCTAGCACATTAATTCTCAGGGTGTCATGGCACCTTGGGGTACATTGGGATCGTTTCAAGGATGCTGTGGGGTATCGCTCAATATTAGCACTGTTAGATGTCCAAACGTGACTCAAGATCAACCCAGAGATTTCAGATAGGAGCACTGGGGGACTATGAATTAGCCTGGAGAAGTGGACTAAGGGTGCCTATCCACACGCTCATTTGCTTTCTAATAAAAACACTCAATTAATTGACTTCTAATTAGAATGTTCCACTGTTGCCTCACAGCCATGTGTATTAAGCCCCCATGCATTTTTAAATGTCTGTGGGAGCACTTTAGCTAAGCTTCATTTAGATAGTGTCCTGCTCCCATTTTTAATACATGTGATGGTGAGCTGTTTTAATAGAATAGCTGTCTAGGAACTGCTTTGATTAACCCCCGCCCCCGCCCCTGAGCACCTGTATAGGCAGCCTGAGCTAACAGGGTTGAGAGGATTGTCACCTGAAGAGGATTCTTTCCAAATTTCTCAGAGATTACTTAGCTCCTTTTCCCCTACCTTAACATACAGACACTCCTATTTTAAGAGCATTTAACACCTTTGAAAGATAATGTGTAACAACCCCCTTCCTCAGATTGAGCAGATATTCAGATATATGCCTCCTTGTTTTTCTTCATGTGTTTCTGTAAGACTATCTCCCTCCAAAAGGCTTTGAAGAACTTTAAAAGCTTGAGGAATAGGAGCCCAGTAAAAACACATGCTGAGAGAAGAACTCAGCTGGAAATAAAGCAGCGAGTTTTGTTTTCTTGCCATCTCTGGTTCTTCTCATTGTTGGCATCACTTACACTAAAGATCTTGTCTTAACTAAGGATTTCAGCTGTTAGTCTCTGGCATCAGCACAGCTTCATTAGTGACATCCCTATTAGAGATAGGCAAAAAGCTGCAATTTGCAGCAGTGCATTTTGCTCCTGGTTTCAACATGGGGAACTTGCACCAGAGCACGCCGTAGTTCTGCACGTGGGAATGCTATGCTGACGCCCGGCGCCTAGTGCTATGCCAAGGGAAATGTCCAGAACTCCTACTATGTTCAAGTGACTGTCTACATGTACTAAGGCTACTCAGGAAAACAAGGTCTCAGGATTTCTCTGGAATGGAGGTGTCAAGCTTTGGCTTCATACTACTCATGAGGAGTGAGAGGATGAGAAGGAGCAGGGTCCTGAATCTGGGTCTCCTACAAGCACGTGCCCCCCACTGCACTGTTATAGTTTGCAGGAGTCTCTCTGACCAAAAATTTCTAGGTTCCTCTGAGAAACTTTCCTAATGGAAACGTTGACAAAACCAATACAATTCTGTGAAAAGTTTCACTTTCTTTACAATCTTAATTTTCCATTAAAAAATTGTCAGAAAATTCTGACTGTTCTACTGTTATACAGATTTGTTTTTCCTCCGGGCAAATGTTCAGAAAGATGTCTGATTTAATTGAAGGACATGCCTCTTTCTCAGAGGATAAAAGTCACGGCCAGAAGTCAGGAGACCTGGATTAAATTTGTGGATCTACCCTGCCTTTTGTGTAAATTGCTTCATGCCTTTTTTTCCCTACTGCTATGTTTTGCCATTTCTATTCAAATAGCTCTTTGGGCAAGGACTCAGACTGTTTGTTTGTACAGCGCCAAGCACAATAGGGCCCTGATCTCAGTAGATGCTTAAGTAATATAAATAATAATCACAAAAGGACTCTCTGATAGTCAGTCTTTAAAAAGAACAAACAAAATAAGATATACCTGGCTCACACAACTCTGTCCTTTACAATGTTGTATAGTGTCCTTGCAGGATGAAAAGCATGCCTAGAGAACTAATTCCTGGAGCCTGGAGAGGTTATCCCTGATGTACAGCTGTACCATAAAGGTCATACATTAAACTTAAGGGGCCTGATTGTCATTCATTTATACCAGCTTCATGTCACTGAAGTCAGAGGAGGTATTCCTGGTTCTCACCAGTCATAATTAGGTTCAGACTGTAAGAAATGTGAGAATGGACCTTCAGCAACAAAGCAATAAAATAACTATTAGAGGTGGAATAAATACTGCTATAAAGTCATTGTGTGCATAATCAGTTTGTACTTGGTTAACTGGATGTATCCATTCTGATATCTTGAGATAAGAAAAGGGGTGATTGAGGCTAGAGAAATGGCCAGCAGTACTGACGGTGGTTTTCTGAAAATTTCCAGAAAATATCAGTGCAAATAAAATAAAAGTGAAAATTTTTTTTTTCTGATTAAAAAAAACAACAAATTTTTCCTTCCAAAATATCAGCATTCTGCTTTCAGTTGGAAACGTCAGCCAGCCTGCAATTCTGTTGTTGTTGAAAATATAGGGTCAGACTTAAGTCCCATTGACTTTCAAAGTCATTTATGATCCTTAGTCACTTGAGTGCTTGAAAAAAAATCTCACTCATCTGTCATCTTGGAAGTGCCTTAAACACTGCATGATGGATAGTTATGATATTGAAAAAAATATAATATTGTGACTTTATTGCTGTGCTACATATAAAAAATAATGAAGTTCACTCAATATTGATTCATTCATTGGAATTATAACATGTGCAGGGAGAGATTTAACAAGTTCGGTCTATTTAATTCAGCTAACTGATGGGCCAAGGGTGACTCTCTACAAATCCCTCCATCAGGGATGAAATTCCTGACTGTGGGCAGCTCTTTTGTTAAGTAGAACAGGGTTGTCCACCTTGTGGCCTATGGGCTACGTATGGCTCAAAAGGTGTTAAATGGCAGCCCCAGGCTCCCACCCATCCATCGCTCCCCACATTGCTCTGTCTGCAAAAGCAGCTGGGGTCTCCAGGGGCGCAGACAGAAGTTACATTTTTTGCATCATCAGCCCCCTGAAAGCGCTCTACAGCTGTGCCACGACACGTGTACGTGGCCGCAGAATGCTTTTAAAGTGGCTGATTGTGTGAAAAATTAACCCTCCTCAAATGAGGTATCAGATGAAGGGGCTGTACTTTAGAGCACCTTGGGGAACTTGTGTTTCCTGGGGTTCATTTGCCCTGCAATTGCCCCCAGGGCTGTCAGCAGGGGGAAGGGGAGTGGGACTTGGGAGAAGAGCAGCAAGATTCCCCCCCTCTCCCCAACATGCAAACATCTGTTGGGTGGGAGGAGGGGGGTGCTTTAGCTCAGGGGCTCTCCACCTTTTTCTTCCTGAGCCCCCCCACAGCATGCTGTAAAAACGCCAAGGCGTACCTGTGGCACAACATCTGTTTTGCTGAATATCCCGTACACGGAGGGCACGGGCATGGGCATAGGCAAGGCATGGGAGGAGTGGGGGCAGAGGTGACACATGAGGGAGCATGGGGGGGCACGTGCCCCCCTGCCCTGACTTACGCACCCACGGGGGGGCACAGGACTGCAGCCAGGCCGCACCAGAACGGGCAGGTGGGACCGTGGAGCAGGGTGGCACATTCCTTGCTGCAGCTGCCAGGACCCCCACACTAGTCCCCTGAGAAGTAATGGACTGGGCGGAGGTGCCGCCCTCACCTCTGCCAGCTACTGCTGCCAGGCGGGTCGGGGGCACCGCGCCATGGGGGGCACTGCAGCAGGGCGGGGAGCCCCAAGCCCGCCTCTGCCCCACGTACAAGTGTGTGTGTGTGTGGGGGGGCATGCCAGGAGTGCGCACAGCAGCAGGAAGTCCCCACGGCTCCCTGCAGCACCCAGCCGCCCCGGGAGCTGCTCTCCCGCTGCCCCCAGGCCCGGGTGTCGCGGGTGCGCGGGGCTGCGCGCCGCGCCGTGCGGGCGGCCGGCAGGTGGCGCTGCGGAGCGGCCGCGCGGGGCTGGGAGCGGAGCGGAGCTGAGCGCTGCCCCCCCCCCCACCTACCCACCCTCCCGCCGCGCTGCTGCGGGGCTCGGCGGTAAGTGCGCGGCGACTCGGGCGCGTGTTACCCCGCCCCGAGGTGCCGCCGCGGGGCGCCCGGGAGAAGTTTGCGGGCGCGCGTGGGGAGGAGCCGGCGTCCTCCGCCCGCACTTTCTGCAGAGCAGCGGCTGGGTTGCGGGGGAGCCGCTGCGGGGACCCTGCGAAGTGCTGTGTGGGCGATTCCTGCCCCCCCGGACGCGCTGGGCTGCCGCGGGCCCTGCGGGTCGCCGCTGCTCGCCCCCGGGGGAGGCGGCGGGGCAGCGGGCGCGGCGCCGGAGAAGCCCCCGGCGCGTCTGTCAGCATGAGCCAGGTAGGGCGGCCCCGGCCCCGGCCCCGGCCCCGGCCCCGGCCCGCGGCGGGTGCGACCCCCTTGCCGGCGGGGGCGTGCGGCCGGCAGCCGCTGAGCCTCAGCACGACACGCGCCCTCGCGGGCACGGGTGTGCCGGGGAGCGGCGGCGGACGCCGTCCTGTGCCGGCCGGGCGGCTCGCCTCGGCAGGAGCCCCGCGAGCCCCTCGCAGCGATCCTTCTCGTGTGTATGTGTTTGTAATTCATTCATCAGGGAGAACTAGAATTGAGCTAGGGAGGGGCGCCGAGAACCACGGCAAACTCCGCATCTGCGGAAAGGCTTTAAAAGTGGCGGAGCTGTCATCCGCGGTGTACCTGCTCTCCACCGCCGCCGCGTAGTACTCGGTGGCGTGTGAAACGGGCTTAGAAGTTGCGGTCTGCCTGGTGCTCAGGCAGCAGAGCCGAGCTGCCGCTGCTGGCCACCCGTTCTTCAGTTAGTGACTGGAAATGAGAGACTGCAACGTGCTGCTGACTTCCTTAACCGTGGGTTGCTCAAACCATTGGAAAAACGGGGTTTTGACTTTTGTATTCAGATTTACCCTGGCTTACCACTTAGTCAAATTCAAGCCGCCCAGAATTTTGGTCTTCACCTCTGTTGGAGAGAGCGAAGGATAAGCAGTCTCTCCGTAGTGATTACCGTAGGTTTCTTTCTCCTCCCTGTGTAGTGATTTAACCACTTCTAGAGGGTATTTTAAAGGGATAAACGAGCCCATAAAGAATACTTGTTGCTCTGTGGCTCCAGTTGTTAAACATCATTACCATAATTGTATTTGCAGTGGCTAAATCGGCTAATAAGAGGATTTTTTAAAGTAGAATTTGAGTTTGGTTTTTAAATGATACACTGTGGCCAGAGATTGTTTTTAAAGTTTGTGAAAGGCTGTGAACGTTTATTGATGAGAAGGTGAGAGTGGTGCTGGGGGAGTCGGGCAGGGAGAACCAGATAGTGCGTCTGATAAAAATGGATTTCAGTAAACCTGTTTGAGAAGGGACTTGGTCATTTTGAGAAATACGACTTGTGCGCTTTTCACAGGTGACTGAGGCACAGATAAAATGTAATGGCAATAAAAAAAAACTTTTGAAAAGTTTGAACGTTAATGTAAAGAAAGCAATGGGATTTTGAACATTGGAAAAGACTGAAAAGCTTTGTAGGCAGCACAGCTTGTGAAAGAGGTATCCCTAAAATATGTATTACAGTGATCATGAATTACAGTGTTCCTTAGATACGGTACCCCAATTTTTAAATGTAAGAGCTTTCAGGTGTGTCTGCTTTTTAAAAAGACAAGGTACGCTGTTAATTACTACTGTGTGGCATTCTACTATACAGGTAAGTTAGCTTTATTTGTATCACAGTACTACCCCAAAGCCCCCAAATGAACAAGTCTCTACTGGGCTAGGAATATTTGGTACAACATTTTGGACTCCAGTATAGATTATTGAGACGGCATTTTCCCCTCGGATGCACTCCTAAACGATGGTGTTTTATGCTACGTAATAGTGTAATACTGGTAAAAACATAACGGGCGCTCTTGTCTGGGGATTGATAAAGGGTGTGTGTACAAGATATGACTACAGGATCAGATCCTCAGTTATTAAGTGTTACGGAAATGTTTTTAAAATGTGAAATTGGAGGAATGCATGAGGCAAGGATGATTTTAGGTGCTATCTTTTATGGGACCAACCGAAGAGTTGGGAGGGATCTTAGACAAGCTTTTGAGGACAAGGTTCCTTTCCTCAGCATGGTGCTTTAGACCCAAGGAAGAATACCTTGCTCCTGAAAGCTTGTGTAAGATCTTTCCCGGTATGCAAGGTGTCCAATAAAAGATACTGTGCAAAAAAAGCCTTGCCTCTCACATGTTTGCTGGACTGCTGTGGCTGCAACATCACTCCAGTGCTACGATAAATTCTGACACGGATGATCTATGCAGTTGATCAACTAAACTTTCCATTAGTTAATATTTATTATTTTTACTTGTGATTCTTCAATAGGAGGAGCTAGATTCTGCTGTAAGTCAATGGTAATCTTGCCATCTACTTTAATGGGGTTGGATAATGGCTAATAAAGCATTTAATAACTTCAGCTTTTCTCTCTAAAGACTTTCTAAACATTATTTCCATGGAAGTAGGGATTGGCTTTAAGGTTTTACTTTTAAACTGTGGTTTAGGTGAGGGAGGTATACATCCAGTCATACGAATAGTCTGTAACTTTGCTCCGATTTTATTATATAATTATAAAAATATTATTAAATTGCCTGAAGAAACTAGAAGAAATCTTAGTTTAGCAAAAAAACGCCCCTCTCAGTGATTATCTTTCAATGTGTTGTAAATGGAAGACCAGATAGATGCTAAGTGTTGAGCTCTGTATGTATGCATTAGGGTGGGCAGTTCATTTGTGTCCTATGATCTATTACTCCTGAATATTTTGCTCATCCAGAAGTAAAGAAGTGCTCTTTTTAGTGACTGCCTTCTAAGGTTGTATCTATACTAAAAACTTCTATTATTAAAAGTTCAGCCATCAGACAGTGGCTGACAGAGCTATTTTAGTGGACTGCATTGACAGTTGGCTGGTATTTTATAACCTCACACCTCTGGGTTGTGTAGGTAATAGGTGTGATGTGAGTAAGCTTCTTGCCATCTTCCATGCCAGTATTTGGTGCACTAACCTTGTAGGACATACATTTGGGATCCCATCGCTCTTCTCTGAGAATAATGGAAGTTTTGGATTAAATGCCCATTACTGTATCTGTTCCATCCCATCCCATAATCTTCTCTTTTTGTGCTGCTTATAAATAATTCAATTTTCCTCACTTTGAGCCTACAGTTTACTCCTCTTTGTGTTAGTTTTTCAGTCTGTGACATCTTGTCCTCAAGAGTGGATGCCGACCAGATCACAGGAGCTCCCTTTTGTTTTAAATGCATGGCTCTGTCACTTGTGCTATCACATCGGCTGACGCACAAACTGATCATGCAGCTGTGAAAATGAGACCGTTGAAGAGGAGCGGATGATACCGAGAGTGGGTGAAAATTGCCAGGCATTGCAGGCATTCACTGATCAGCTGCCCACAGTGGAGAAGCAGTTCTTGACCCATGGAACGAGCACAAATGGGTGGCATTAGAGCATGATGCACACCGGGGTTACTGTCAGTGGTTAGGATGTGGAAAACCATATGCCTGGAGTTACGTGCCAAGCTTGCCCCAGCCTTACAGTATAAAGAAACTGAAGTGTGAGCTGCCCTGATAATGAAAAAATAGCAATTATGCTCTGTAAATTTGCTATTCCAGTTGGCTATTGATTAGTAGCAATAGGCTTGGTACTGGAAAACTTGCAGTGGGGGTATGAGGGCTTTAAGCTTGTCCTGCTATACAGGTTTGTATTTCTGAGTGGTATCTAGGAAATAGTAAGTGAATTTCCCTAGTGGTGGTAGAGTAGTAGATGGGATTCCTTTCCCCTTGTCTGTGAACAAATGAACAGAAAGAGGTGCTTTCCCACAGTTTTGCAAGCATTGGATGTTTCCCATTATATTGCTGGGTTGTCAGAGACAGTGCGTGATGCTCACATCCTAGGAAGACAGAACTGTTTGAAAAGCTTTTACCCTGGACAGGTGGACTCACAGGCCAGACTGCAGTGCCAGTTGTGGCTCTCAAATACGTAAACTATTCTCTGCTTGCTCATCTCTTGGATGCGTAGACTGAACACTGGAGCAAGGAAAGGTTTAATTATTGTGTGGGTAGGTACAGGATAACTGCCTATTGTACAGTTAGCAGATGAAAAGGCAAGTCTTATGAAGTTAAGGTGGAAATGTTATCTGATTTTGATTAGCCTGAAACAAGGACCTGGAGCCTATCCACCTACTCGATGGCTGGGGGACAGATTGAGAGCAGTCTGGTTTGCTACGACTAGGCAGCGTTCTGCTTTATACTTCTTGGGTTTTTTTGTGACTACACAGTGATTGCTTGGGTTGTGAACTTTTGACATCAAGAAGTGATTCTTTGGGGCTTTAAATCTATATTGTAGGAAAACCGTGGTTTTCACAAAAACAGCTTTTGTTATTTAGTAACAAGCGACTAACCACTAAAAGGAAAGTGAAACGCGCTGCTGCTTTGGGCATAGTATGTGCACATGGCATTTTCCCTTATTGTCCACTGGGTTAAATTAAAGGCTTCTTATTGCTGGAACCTGAGTGGGATGGGATTATATAGTCCTGGTTTGGGCAAGAGGACTTATCCACTCCATACAAAGTCTGTTTGGGAATCTTGTTTTATAATACTTTGAAGAGCATTTTTTTTTTTTTTTTTTTTTTTAATTTGTGGACCTATATGTCTTGGTGAATTTGTTGGTGGACCTTTATGGCCTTCTGCTTTTCTTCTGACACCAGTTCCCTCCATTTTCTTGTCTTGTGGGATTAAGAATCGGAGAGCTAGAGATAGCGCTGAAAGCATGTTGTCTCTCTCTCTACCTTATTAGGGTAAGCCTTTCTGCAGGTAAGGAAAGGACGGCCCTTCAGAATACCTTGGCCAAGGTCGTTTATAAACTACTAGGCAGATGGGCATTGTAAATTTAAGAGCTTAGCTGGCATCAAGGTATAAGTGCCACAACTCTCCCATACTTTCCCCACACAGAGGTGTATAAATATAGTCTGTTTTACCGCTACTTATTTCAAGGCTGTTTAGCGATTAGAGCGTGGCAAGTAGGTAGGAGAAATAGAGTTTGAGGTATGGGTCTTGGGTAATGCAGGGGGGCGGGCAGGTGTCAGTATAAATATTGTTGAACACTTATTGCAGGCAGTTGGCAATCCTACCAGATATACAGCTCACGAAGGTATCAAAGACTTAAAGCAGCTGCTAGAGATAGTTTGAGTCTCCTGGGGTCGTATGCTGCTGGCCTCTTCATAGATGATACCCTTGAATTAGCTGTAGGCTGGTAAGAGAAGATGAATGTCATACTATGGTGGGAGAAACAAAGCTACTGTTGCTAGAAAAGTGCAGGCAAGGATCATTGCTTCTTTGAAAATTTCAGTGAGATTGTCCCAGAGGGCAAAAATGCTGCCTAGGCCAAGATAAACCAGAAGCTCTGCAAGCGGAGAAGAGTTGTGGTTGCTGGCTAGATTTGTGAGCCCATCAACCTGAGCCCCTGAGCCAGCAACATGCCACTTCTACTTCTTTTCTGGATCTAAGTAGAGCATTTAAGTAATTTGTTTTGGACCTTAAACTAAAAGTACTGTGTTCTGCATTAAAAACCCTGCATCAAATAAACTGACAATGCTATTTCTGAAAATCCGTGGCCTCTCTGAGTGCCCTGTCAATGGATTTTCTTTAGCAGTCTTTTGTGGTGTTGATGTATTTAATCTGAGTGCTTGTGTATTTGTTGCATGCATTTCTTTCTTGGGTTTTAAATCATTTAATTATATTTGCATTGTTTTTTAAAATTTTATTGACTTCCCTGTGAGCCAAATTTTTTACTTTATTCAAAGTAAAGAGTTTTAGTAAATGTGTACGTAGGAATGCTTTTTGATTGCTTCCAGTTTTCTTTCTTTCTTTTTTTAATACTGTAATGTTCTTAAAATAAACCGATGACTTTAAAATTTGATTTTTCCCCTTTTTCTCTGCAGCTGAGAAAAGGCAGGAGGAAAAGGTGGGGAGAATCTGAGGGGGTAAAGGGGAAAGGAATAGGTGTACATTCATGGGGTTTAAGTTGTGTCTGCTGCAGTCCCCTTACTTTTGCAGTAGGTTTTGTCTCTGAGTTGGGTTCAGGTATGTCCAGGGTGGGTGGCACCTGCCAGTTAATTGGAAATGGCCCGCAGCTGCCCATGCACATGCGAGGGCAGGAGTTGCCTTGCTTGTGGCTCCTTTCTGGAGTGGTGCACTAGGGGCAGGTGGAGGAGGAGGATGTGTTGCTAGAGGCAGGGCGAGCTGAGTAGCACCTGAGTGGCTGCAGCTGCATGGGGAACAGCCCCACCAGGAAGCTGGGTGTGCTGATGGGCTGGGCTGGGAGCAGCATGGTGTGGGCAGCCACAGGTGGGAGCATATGGGGCTTAGCCCCTTGTGGAGCGCCACTGGGGCGGCCGTAGGTTGGGAGAGGGGGTGTGGACTGCACCTGCACCACCCAGGTGAGCTCCGCTGTACGTGCTCCCTGCCCCCAGCTGACTCCTGGGACCTAGCACACAAGCAGCCCCCCCAGGCACACCTCTACCCCCCACTCCTCATACCGTCCCATCCCACAATATACAAGAGTTAGACCTTTTATTTTGAACTTTTATGCAATCATCTCTATATACACTACTCAAAAAAACATGTCAGGACAAAAAATATTTTTTGAAATAAAATTAAAATATGTTATAGTAGATGTTTGATTTTTAGTATATGGCGTTTTTTTTGGTATCTATTGTTGTTAAAATGGTATTTTTTTAAAAGATTTTGTGCGTGTGGCCTTTGACAACTCACCAAAATGCGTTAAGTAGCTCTCTAGCTGAAATATTTGCCCACCCCGGCCTACGTTTTTCACTTCCCTTTCCCCATGGTTGGTGTGCTATTTAGGGATGCCTTCCTCGAAAGGTGAGGAGGAATCCATTGTCAATTGCAGCTTGGCTTAAAGATCCCCCTACTCAGTATGACACAAGAAGAGCAGCTTCAGTTTTGTGTTTTTTTTTCTTTTATGCCTTTTAGTAAGGATGTTGCAGCTCCTTCACGGTTGCCTAGGATAAGGATTGGCTACTGTTGTACACCAGTTTCGACATTTCCACTGCAATGTCTGCATAAACCCTCTTGATTCCTATGGGAATTCTGCTTCCTTCTCTTGCAGACTTGGGACATCCCAGGACTGCTTTCCTGTACCCAGAAGGCAGCACAAAGTGAAGCTGTAATTTTCTGTAGCTGCAGTGGTTTATTTGCCAATGTGGGCTAACACTTTCCAAACCCATTGAGGGTTATGGCAGCATAGCTCATTTTGCTTCCTGAACAGAAATTTTTTATTATCAGGTTGATATCAATATAATTGCTTGCACTGTGTGTGCAGGTGGCAATGGTGGTGACTAATGTTTTAACTGTGGTATTTACCAAAATCGAAGATGACTCTAAATTGAAAGTGATCCTCCGATATTTAGATTCTATACATGGACAATTTATAAATTTGGTATCATCTTTCATGGGTAGAATCTGATTTTTGGAGGGTTGACTTCAATTCCTGCCACTGCTCCTTGCCCTGCTGCTCCACAGTCAAATCCAAGGCAAGGGGCTCCTTCCATGTTAAATAAGGAAAAAAACCCTCATTTTGGAATTGGGTAAATACAATGTATTATGCTTAGCTAGGATAACATTTTTAGCATATATCTAGCTTTTACAAGGGAGGTTCAGGTCTGATTTCAAAATAAAAAAAACAGTGAACAAAAAATGAGTATAAGAATCCCTGTGCTTAGGGGCATGAAGCAACCTCACCTAACAGGAGATAGAGAGAAACTGGTCTTGCAAGTTTGTTATTTCATAAACTACTACTGCAGTATTTTTTGCAACTTTCTTTTGAGCGTTTGGTACAGAACAGACTCAGAGACAGGGCATTGTACAAGATGGTCCACTAACTGATTCACTGTAGCTGTGCATTTCCAGGTAAGTATAGATAAAGTGTCTTTAGATAAGGCACCAGGAAAGGAACTGGGCTTAGAGAAAGGTCATGGAGTGTGGAGCTGCAAACAAATATAAAACAAATATATGATTATAGTGTAATAAAACAAAAGCTATTAAAGTATCTTACACAACTTGAAAAGAAAGTACAATGTGCAAAATAGGGTAAGGAAGGTGAATAAGGATTCATTAATAATGCGATGGTCAACAGTATTCAAATAATCTGCATAAAAATTACTTGAAAGCGGAGAAGTGGAGCAATAGGGCTGCAGCATACCTAAATGGAAAATAGAAAGTATACTTCCAAAACAGAAGTACTTAAACAGTGAGTGCCAGGTGACAATACAAGGAATGAAATTATCTGAAATGTAAAGCAGTCTAGCAAAATTCTACTTTTTATTTGCACATTTGTTTGGAGAATGTATTTTTGGGGGGATGGGCAAAGAAAGTGTATATTTTTTTTCCCCATTTTTATCATTGTCCTGTTAAGTGTGAGTAAGTTTTTAAATACTGCCTGTGATCTAGCTCATTTTTTGACTTGTTCAGCCTTCCAAAAAAGCAATGAAGATGCGTCTTCTTGATGGTCTTAACTCAAATTATGGTAACTGAAGATCTATCTTTAGCTCCAGGAAATAATCTGAATAGCAGGATTTCTGTTCTGTGTAGGGGAAGCAAAACTTTGTGTGTGTGGGTACAGCGACACATGTAATTAACGCTATTTAGCTTTACTGCACAGTAATTTACTGTGTAGTAGAAAGGCAGCTCTGGGAAGGCATCTACATGTGCACCCTGTTGGGAGCAGATTTGCTCCTGATAGGATTAAGCAGATCCAGGGAGATGGGTTCAGCCTGGCAGAGGGGATGTTTTTCTGGGAGCTGATGGCGAGTGTGCCATGGATGCTCTCTATCTTCTCTCCCCAGCACTAGTGGACAGGGCACTGTGCCTGCAAGGTGCTCACAGACCACCTCCTCCCCCGCCCCCCACAATAGGGTTCCTGGGTGGCTGCCTGCAAACCTCAGGCCCACAGCGCACCCCCAAGACCACACACACTCTGGACAGTTTCTAGTCAATAATCTTTATTTCTCTCCACCAAAGTATGCTCCCTTCCAAACACCACTGTCCATGCTGCTGTCCCTCGCCAACAACAGCCTCCACCCCAAACCCTAACACCCACCAAAAAACCCACCTTCTTCCCCATGCAACTGTTTATAAGAGTGTGGTTGGTGCAGTGTCAGGGAGGGATGGTGGGATGGACATGCTTATGGCACAGGGAGAGGTGCCTCTGGTGGCACCACTGTGGGTGTGGACCCTGTGGCAAGGTTGGTAATGGGGGCAGCTGCTGTCTTGCCTATTCCCTCTCCTCCTGCATGAGTCCAGCAGGAGCCATTTGCTCAGGGGCCACATGGCAGGCAGATGAGAGATGGGCAGCAGCCCAGGCGGGTGGACTGGCTCGTGGGGGACCTGGCTCAGCCTGGCGCAGGGGCAGGGGGCCCTGCCTGCTGTAGGCACCGCTGGACTTCTTCCAGGCCTACTGGGGGGCTTGGCGTAGGGCTGCAGGTGGCTGCCAGGTAGCGGGTGTGGCTGGGGCTGGCAGCTGGTTGGTGGGTGACTGCCAAGCAGCAAGTGGGGCTGGAGGTGGAGGCTGTGTGGTAGGCAGCACAAAAGTGACTGCCACAGCCAGGATGGTGTCTAGCATTTGGCGGTCTTCCTCCATGTCCTTCACTGCCCAGGCCCCCACAGCAGCCTGCTTCTCTTGTGCCTCCAGCATCCTCTTGAGGAGGACAGTGTGCCTCTCCTCAAGGGTGAGAAGCCTGTCCCAAAAGGCATGGTCCTCCTGGTCCCTCTCCCACTTGTATGGAATGGCCTGCAGGACTACTGGAGCCCGCATGTGCCCACAGCACAGGAGCCAGGGAGAAGTCAGCAGAGACCCGGGGGTCAGGTTGGGGCTCAGCGGCAACCAGCATGTGCCCACCACACCAGCACACAGTGGCCAGGGACAGGCATCAGCTGGCCCAGGCCCAAGGGGTCTAAAGGCCAGCCAGGGACTGCTGAAGAGCCATCCCTGTTCCATTGCTGGAGGGGCTCCCAGCCACAGTGCTCTGCCCCTGGCAGGAGGCTGCCCTCCTGCTGATCTAGCTGACCGGGAGCAAATTTGCCCCTAGTTGGTATCTATGTATGCACTACTGCACATTAGGTAATATGAAGTCATTCTACTACCTGTATTTACAGGTAGTAGATTTACTGTGTATTAGCCTATTTTAGCAGTAGCTTAGTGCACAGTTACACAGTAACACTTTATAATGCAGTAGATTAGTTTACTGTGCAGTAAAGGGTCCATGTAGACATGCCCTATGTGCGTGTGTCAAGCAGATACAGTCACTATTCAGTCTGTATCAGAGAGAACTTTGGGTCTCTACTTAGGCATTTGTTATCTGTAATGTGCTGAGTTTTGGCTGTGACTCTTGGAACTGACTTTCCAGCTATATTTTTTGTACCAAAAATAAAGACCAGAATAATAGAAATTGCCATTATATGAGAGAAGTGTTTCCTGGCTGTAACATATGTTTTCTAAGATAATTGGAGAACTATAGGCTGTAAATAGCCTATGTTTAAAATATTTCAGATTCAATACAGCTGTTTATAGTAAATATATTTAATTTACCTCGTTTATCATACTTTTTCATAGTTGCAGTCATAAACCAGTGTACCCACTAATAACAGAATATGTACTGCATGAATCTGCTGTTAGTATTGCAGCATTTTGTGGCAAGTGGCATTCTTTTAGTGAAGGAAAAGCTTTATTTTGGTTTCTTTTAACAAGTGTGCTGTATAGACTATGGCATTCCCTGGTCTGTACAAAAAACAGCAGGAAAAAATGCACCAAGATTTCTTGCCAATATTTTGTGAATTGACAACTGTTATTTTCATAAGGTATTCTGAAACGGATACCAAAAAAACGATAAATATTTCCATACTTGTAGCGAGTTACACTCTGATTATAAGAATATTTCTCATTGGATGAATGTCACAGGAGAAAAACTGTCAGTCTGTCTTTATAATATGGATGACTATAGTTTTCCCTTTAGTTTATAGGATTAAAGTTCCACTTTAGGAGTTAGCGTTTTGAGTCAATCTGGTTTCTTTTGTTATGGTTTATATCCATTCTCTAATGGATTGAAACAAAACCTTGTTTCCAAGCACTTGTCAACTTCAGCATAATTCTCTTAGAAAATAAACTGAGGTATGTTTTGAGTTTTTTCAGGAAAAACGGTATTTGTGTTTTGGTTTTATCTGAACTAGATTTCTACCTCACTTTTTCATTGGGCACCAAACCAAAAAAATCCTTATTTCCCTGGCTCTAGCTCTGCAACAGTTTGCAAACGTTATCTGTGCATTATTTTTTGTGTGCGGCTGTGTGAGAGAGTGGTTTGTTGCTGATGATTTTATCCTCCTTAATTAAACGTTCTACATTACTCCTTCGAAGTGGAATGGATGGCACTTACACTCCTTGTTTCAAACAGTCCTTTAAAAAATTCTCAGTTTTGGTCAAGCTATGCCCGTTGCCTTTGAGGGGACAGATATTTGACTGTACCCTGTTAGAGAAAGCTTTTGTTGTAGAAACTACTGTAGGATTTTCATATGTTTATACAATATGCTTTTTTTTGGCTCAGCATCTACAGACTGACTTTAAGTGTTTGGGCAGTGTAATGAAAAAAAATCAGGCAAAATGTGTAACGGGAGAATATATTGCTCATAGGCCAACCTGTTTGAAGAATGAACCGATAAAAAGAGGATTTAAGGTAACAGTAAGATAAATTCTTGGTTCATAGACAAGGAAACAAGAGAGGTGTTTAAAATAGTAGAAAATTGCTTATGCTAAGAAGTTTAGAAAGATGATGGAAATTTAGTATGTGAACAAAAAAGGAAGATGTATGAGTGACAAACAGAGAGGTGGCAGTAGCTCAGAGCTAAGATGAGCTGTGACAGGAAGGTGTTATGGTGAATGAAAACAGAAGAAAGAAAAGAGACAAACAAGCGAGCTGATATCAAGAAACTGATTGGGACTGTAAATGTGTTCAGAAAGATCACTGGATTGAAACCACTGAATGACAAGGATGGAAGAAAAAGCATGAAAAAAGACATGATGCAGCTATGGTTTTAGTGAGCTGCAACAAAAGGCAGAACATTTTATGCCAGTCAGCTCATGATTTGAATTGAAGCCAGGAAGAGGAGGAGGAGAAACTTTAATGAGCAAACAAACACGATGGAAAGAGAATGGGAGAAGGTGTTTATAAAAAGCCTTCCAGCTTTGTGTACGATTATCACTGCTGTGCTTCAATATATCAGATGGATTTTACCTGATTACATCTCCTCATACCAGATCCAATGTTGGCAAGAAATGTTCCCCCCCCGCCCCGTTTGCACCCCTCCATTCCACATTTACCAACCCCAAAACAACCTCTTGCCCCCAAATCCTCCTAATTGTATCTGCTGTCGCCTTAAGTGCCTCTTCCCTGTGTGATGCTACGCAGTGGGAATGTCTGAATTTAGAGAGGTCCCTCTTGGTTTAACTAAGTGTAAATGTACATCAGGTTAACTATTTTTGACTACTTCTGCACTGCTGTTCCCCTTTTATTAACTATCAGGCATGCTGCAAAGGCCATATTTTTATCTCAGATGGGTAAGGATTGATGGGCCATGGCAATGGTTTGATTTTTGAGGGATCTGACCAGCGTGCTATGGACAGTTTTACTTGTTCCTTGATTAGGTATTTGACACTAATGGGAGACAACAAAATAAGTATTGTGACTTTTGTACTAGAAAAGAAAAAGGATTAGGCTTTGATATGAGAAGATTTCCAAAGATAATGATGTGTATTTTTAGTTTAGCTCATAAAGCTTCATCCTTCAGCAGAAGCATTTTAAACATTTAAATTAGACAAATTAGACTAAGGTGAGCTAGAGAACTGTTTGTTTTAAATTGCAGGTGCTCTTAAGGAATATTCCTAAATGCAGGAGGACCAGGAAGACGAGAATGTACAGTTGAGGAATATTAGGAAGAGAGGGAAACTGGAAGAAGAAAGGTAGGTGGTAGGAAAAAAAACAGAACTCAGAATGTTTGAGCATAGCCAATCTGACCAATTTGTCCCTATTACCTTGTTAATAATAATGACAGTAAATGCCTTGCTCTGCAAGAATAAATGGAAGATGAGGGATGGCAGTAGAGGATTGAAGACTCTTACTTATTAGGTTACTAAATGTTTTTTGGAAAGCTAGTTTCCAGAAATAGCTTTAGATGCTAGAACCTGTGGATGAAAGAGCTGGAACAATTTCTCTGTGTTTCAAAAGGTATAGGTATGGTGCGTGGCCCCGTAGGGGTGAATTTTGGAGTGTGCATTTGAGCATGAAGACATGATCGCTTTTCCAACAAAGGAGGCTACTGAACATTTAGAATTCATAGGGATTCATCTTTATGATGACATAAATACCTGCTGTTTTCTGCTATACTTGCAAAGTAAAGTTGGAATAGTCCTATAGGGACTAGTAATTAGAGATCAGACTCTTTAAATGACAACATTAATTCTTTTCTTTAAAGGATAAAGGATCAAAACACTAAAGGAGTCAACTTCTGTATTTACTTGAATACTCGAGGTTTTTTTCATCTCAGTTGGCATGGGGGGGAAAACCCCTCATCTTATTGCATACAAGGACATTTCACTAAATACATTGCCTGTTGTTAAATTGTTGCCAAAAGCAACATGTGCTCAGTTATGGAAGCCAAGTATGAAGTTGATTAAATGCAGCCAACACTGAGTATGGCTGTAAAATGCATGGTCCACACGGGGCAAATGTGCTGATGGGAACCTACCACAAGAATAGGTTAATGTAGCCCGTTTGAATAAGACATATAGTAGTGCTCATTAAGCACAGTCTGCTTCACCATGGACTCTTTTTCAAGTCATGGTGAGGCACAACCTTGCATACAGTTTACTCCAGCTCCTTCTGCCATCCCTTTCTCTCAGCCTGGTGCATATTAGTTTGGTTCTGCCCTTCATGAGGCGAAGTCAGACCAGATTGTCCTGCATCTTATCTGGATATACATTTTTGGAGCATCCCAGGACTTGTGACGGCAACACCTGGCTCCAGTCATGAGTGGGGGCTAACATGGATCCTTTGTGGAGAGCATCTGGAGTGCGCATACATGCTGAGTTGTGGGGGGGGCAGATCGAGGTCTCCACGATGAGAGAAGGAGTGGTGCTGGGGCAGGGGCAGGAGCTGCCCAGCTGGGGTGGGGCTAGCCGGGGCTCAGGATGGAGCCATGGCTTGTCCGGGCGGGTAGGGGAGGGGGTGACTCCTGCCACTATGCAAACCCCAGGAGGGCATGTGGGGCATGTGCCCCCAGATCTGTGTGCGGGGTGAGTGCGGGCTGCTGCTCTGGGCTGGGGCCAGGGCCAGTGCTGGGCTCTTCCTGGTGGGGGAGCTGGGCCAGACTGAACTTGGGGTGGGTGGTGGTAGTGGTAGGAGCAGGGGCTATGGTGAATTTTGGGGTGGCTGTAGGCCCGCTACCCCATAGTCCGCCTTCTAGCACTGCCACTGCCTGCCCTGAGCTCAGCCCCAGCCCAACCCCTCTGCTGGGAAGAGCTTGGCGCAGTCCTAGCCCACAGCAGCAGCCCGCCCTCACCCCATTTACAGATCTAGGGGCATGCCCTCCTAGGGTACGTGTTGTGGCAGGAACTGCCCCACCCCACTGGGCCCCCCAGACAAGCCACTCATGGCTCCATCCTGCGCCCTGCCCTGCCCTGCCCGTGCAGTGCCTGCCCCAGCCACACTTACTCCCTCACTGTGGGAGGTCTCAATCTGTTCCCCACCATGCCCCTTCCCTCCCCTCACCCCTTTCCCCACACAGACTTACCAGCTGGATACTGCTCTCCACACTGCTAGGCTGTGCTCCTGGCTGCCTGCATCCTGCAGCTGTGGGCATGCACACAACATTTATCGGCCACATCATCCAAAAAAGGCCAATTGCTGATAATGTCCTTATATCAGTGCAGTGCAATATGGGACCAATGTATTGGTGCAGCTCTAATTACAAGCCTTTGGGTTCGGACTAATGTTATACATAGTTTGTACTACATATAAGTAGGTGTCGAAGTACTGCTCAGCAGTGTGTTTATGGAGTACCTGTGCTAATAGTTGCAGCAGTTTAAAAAAAGGTGATGTGCATAAATTCTGGATGATCTAAGTCTATAGATACTGTATGCAAATTGCTACAGCCATGTTTAATTTCAAGGTTATTGTTTCCAGATTTGCTCCTTACTTCCACATGCTTAGGGAGAGCAGGGTCTGACAGTAAGGAAAGGGGGAAGGGGCTGCCAGGGGAAAAAAGTTGGGGGAAGCAGAGAACAAATGGCTACTTGGCTTCCAAGATTTATTTTCCCTGCTGTAGCAGTGACAGGGGGGCAAATTCAATGTAAATCTCCAATAATTAGATTTGACCTAGAAAATTACAACGTAGTTATAAATGTTACTTATATAGAATTTAATTTTGGGGGGTGTCTTATAGTCAGGGCTGTCTTCTATTTGAGTAAATATGGTAAATGTAATGACAGTGGTAATGACCAGGAAACAATAATGGAGTAGTAGACTAAATAGGTGTATCTGAATTACTTCAATTGGCAAATTGCCCATTACTTCCATCCCCAAGCAAGTTGAGCATAACTTGTACATAACTTAGACTGTTATGAACCAGGTACCTTAAGTACTCATCTTTTCCTGCAGCCTGCTCCCTGTACCCTGCTGCAACCTGTCTTGTGCCGGCGGGGGATTGGTCTTCTGCTGCTGTTTTCTAAGGTTTGGATCTTGATTGTGTGCACAATATTTGCTGCCTCAGACTATCCCTCTACATTGTAAATAGCTTCTGAAGAGCACATGTTTTCAATTCAGAGGAATTTTATTGTAATCCTGTTATCCTGCACTAGAACTCTCCATCCCCTTTTGTAAATGATGTCCCATTTGGCTTTGTATCTGGTTATATGATTATTATAAATTGTTTTGCACTGCCTGCATGTGGTGGCTGTATTATTAGATATTATTGCTAAAAGCCAGGATCTCTCGGGGTTTGTGAACTAAGTTTATGAACTACTAATGTATATTTCTTTTGTATTGTTGAGTTGCTGTAATTATTTTAGGAGGAGGTATGAAAAAAATACAACTACTTAGCAAGCCAGCGATGTATGTGCTACCTCTAGTAGAATTTGAACTAAATCAATAAATAGATGGCAGCATTAAAGGAACTAATGTTTTAGGAAATTTGTATTTTTTTGCGGATGTGGTTCCACATAGTTACCTGATTTTGGGGGGCTTAGTGACACACACATATTACTACACTATTTTTGGCCAGGGGATGGAGGGAGTAGCACGTACAATATTGTCCTTCTGCTGGGCATGGGCCTCATTGTCCCCATGTTGCAGAGAAACCTGATAAAGCTGCATGTATACTAACTGCTATAGTTAAAGTTGCTCAAGAATGTTCATTTTAAAGGGCAAATTTGTAGATGTTCATTGTTTTGTCAAACTGTATCCCTTATTTATAAGGGATAAATGATATTTCCCCCTTTTTAAAATTTGAACAAAACTGTATTTTCTCTTCTTGGGGACTGAAATGCGAGTGTGGGGGAAATGTGGACTCTTGCAATCATAAGTATATTTTGATGCTTTTAAAAACTATTTTAACTCATTGGTAGCAGATGGTTTTTCTACAGATCACAGGTATACCTATAGTTGGACTAGTAACATTTTTGATTTGACTGAGTTCAGAACTATTTAGAAAAACGAACTTCTCACATGTGCTACTTTTTGAGAGATGAAAGAATTACCATTGTTCCACCAGTAATGCACAGCTAGGCTGATAAGAACTTGTTGACTAAAATATCCTTTAACATTTCATGTGTGTAATATTTTTATTCTGAATGTTTAGGTACTTGGAGAAATGTGTAGGAATATGATTTGAGAGGGTGTGAATGGAAGACGACAAGTTTGTAAATGAGCCCTGTCTCGTTCTGTATGGCATGTAATGGTGTGTATGGAATAAGTTCCTGGCCCATTACACGCTATGTAGGAAAATGTGTTCTATTTTTTTCTAGCAAACAGTTACACATGATAGCATTTCCTTAGGTGCCTGGGTTTTTACCTTATTTCATTTTTTTCCATTTTGTGAAGAACAAACATGCATGCATTCTGGGAAACTGCATTAAAACTTACATTAAAAGTATTAAGTATGCAAAGTCTTACATTCAGATCAGGAAATGCGTGATTTAAGGTTGCACAGGATCTGACTTTGGCACATACGTTTTCAGTTACTTGGCATACTATCTGTTTCTTTTCTTGCTCAGTCAAGATACAGGTTAGATATGAGTGGAGCAGATTTCATTCTTATTTGCCATGTAAATTTTGAGTATGCCGGTGAAAAGGTTTGGATGACATGCATTGTATGAAGCAGGGGATAAAAAATCTATTTCCAAAGAAAAATACTTCAGACTCTGAAAATGTCAAAATTAGGGCTGCCCATGCAGTCTTTCCTAATCCCTTATGTCCTTTTTATTATAATAGTTTTTTCTAAAATACTGTATAAATATTTACTGTTATTCCACAAGAACCTGTTTAATTCAGCATAGGTACAACTTTTTTGTACCTTAACAGTCTCGTGGAAGCAAATGGGATTATTTGGCACCTTTAAAACCAAGCAGATGCTTGTTTTGCTGGATCAAGGTCTCAGTGCAGACAGCATTTGGTGTATGAATGTGCTGTTTAACATTCTTAATGTAGATTGTATATTTATACAGATTTAACAATTCTGTGGTTATAAAATTGCTCAAAATATGAATACTTACAGTTTCAGTTGCATTCTCAGTGGATCTAGCTCCCAGCAAGTTCTAGTTGGTGGGGTTTTAAGTAGACACGCAAGCTGATTCCCCAAATTATTATGCCAATATGTTCACTTGGCATAATTATAGACAATCCTGGCATTCCTGGTAAGAAAACTCCATGACCAGGCAGTTTTTCCCCTGGTCTTTAGAGAAGCAACAGAAGCGTAAATGTCAATTTTCTAAAAAATTTCAGCGTAGCTTCTTAGATTTTGAAGATTTAGCCTTATACTTTAAGGACTACAGTAACTAAAGTCTGCCTTTTTAATTATACTTGTAGTTTTCTGGGTATTAGTTTTCTCAAGACACCTTCTAGTGTTATACTCTAAACGGCAGGGTTTTTTGTATTCTCTTCAACAGATAAATGATTAATGGTATCAACACTGCCTTCTGGATCACCTTGTAAGAGGTCTCCTTCATCAATCTGGCAAGGGGATTGTATGGCAGTTTGCACCCTAATTAGGGTCCCCATCTGGGGATGTGCTGTTTAACAGATTACTTGTAGTTGAAGTACAGTCATCACAGATGTAGTTAACCATAGAGGTATTTGACATTATGTTGCAACAATTAGATTTTCTTTCTTGGAAAAATCAAGTTCATATGAACAGTACAGTGGAGAGCAAATGTTTGGCTGAAAATTAAGTCTCTAACTTAAAGGCTTAATAACAAGAATGATGCTGTGTTTCTAATCTTTCATTCTATTCCCTTCCTTTTCTTGTGGTTTTATAGACAACACAATAGCCAACAAGAAATTATATTCCCAATAAAACATTAATGTATTCCTCAGGGCAAAACAAAAGTAAATCAAAGGTGCTTTTATAGATAAATTTTACATTGAACAGTTTACCCCAAATGGAACACATTTTTTCTACTTTGTCTATGATTATCATTGGTTTTATTCTTGGTTCTGCTGCTTTGCAGCTCCACTAGGAAATCGATGCTCCTTCTTAAAATAGGGGCATGAAACATAGCCCATGGAGCCCTGTCATCTGGCCTGTGGGGCTCCTTCAGGGGCTGGGAATTTGGGGGCAAGGGGGTAGGAAGGGGATGAATGCTGGTACTGCTACTGGAGGTAGGTCCACATCAGCCCACAGGGGGCCTTGGGATTTGGCTCTGGCCTGGGAGGCCAAATGGGTTTGACGTCCCCTACTTTAAAGGGTTTAGAGTACTTGATCTTTCACTTAAAATAAAATACCCGATCCCCTATATGAATTGAAGCATACTGATAAGGATTAATTTGTCTAGGGTATAATGAGATGCAGGTTCGTATTTGTGTTTTTGGCACTATGTAGGTCACGCAGGGTTTGGAAGTTTTCTTGAGATGCATTGCACTGTACACTCCTCTTGTATGTGATGTATGTTACAGTAATCAATATTACTAAACCTGAGGAGACAGGATCTAACACAGGATGGCAGGTATGTATGAGTGTATGCTCTGTGTGCATTTTTAATGCATACTATACTTTAGCTTACAGGCTTCCCTGGTATCTTGCTTTTATTTTTAGCCACTCTTATTTCTATTATTTGGTTCACAAAACACTTTGAGAGTTTCACACATGATAGAAGAACAGAATATTAGTTGGGTCCTACCACGAGAATCCAAAAGGAGAATGATGTCCTAGATTTTCAACTTGGTGAATGCTACTTTTAATAAGAGCTGTGCGTATGTATGTCTGTGAGTCCTTTTCAGTTGGTGTGTTTCTAGTTCTGTGATATAGAACCAAGGTTTCTCAGTGGAAGAGCCCTACAGTACTGATAGAAATGAAGAGAAACATGCAGCCCCCAGGTAGATGACACTCACCATGTCTACACTTGCTATTAATGTGACATAGCCTGGGAGTGTGTCTACGCATGCACCCTGTTGGCAGCAAATCTGCTCCCAACAGCAGCAACTTGGTATAGGGTTCCACTAGGAAATCAGTGCTCCTTCTTAAAATAGGGGCATGAAACACGGCTCATGGAGTCCTGTCATCTGGCCTGCAGGGCTTCTGCAGCAGCCAGGGGGAGCTCCAGGCTCCCCTAGGGTGCTAGCCTGGGGGTTGGCAGGGGGCACAGGGACTGGTCCAGATGCACATGGGGCCAGGAGAGCTCTGCCAGCTGCAGCCATCTCCTGCCCTATTCATATCAGGAATGATCTGTCCTGGCCCCATGCATGTTGGGACACAGCTGCCAGTGAGCCCCATGTGGAGTGTGGATTCCTGACAGGTCTTGGCCAGCCCCTTGCTGGGTGGGGAGTCCCTGCCCAGAAGGAGGCTTGCCGGCAGCTGCCCCACAAGCAGGACAGCTGCTGGGGAGCCCCTGGCTGAGCAGGGAAACAGAGAGTTCCCCAGTCCCAGCACTGCTTGGCTCCCAGCTCCTGTGGGGAGCCAGGAGCCGTGCAGTGCTGGGAGAGGGGGAGGTAGAAAGTAACCTTGTCCCAGCCCCGATCAGCTCCTGGGGGAGCTGGGAGCTGAACAGTACCAGAGAACTTCCCTATCCTCTGTGGGCCCCTGCTGGTTGGCTGACTGGGGGCAAGTCAGCATCTACATGAATGCTACTGTGCAGTAACTACTGTGCAGCTAATCTAATACCTGTACATACCGGTGCCATATTAACTGTGCAGTAGTTAACTGTACAGTAGCGCTCATGTAGACGCTGACTTGCTCCCAGTCAGGCTGGGGGGCCACAGGGGCCAGGAGATGACCATATTTACAGGTACTAGTTAACTGTGCAGTAGACTAATTTACTGGGCAGTAAATGCCATGCATGCGTAGATGGTGACGCTTTACTGTGCAGTAGATTAGTCTACCACATAGTAAAGTGTCTTGTGTAGATGAACCCGCTGTGAATCTGAAATCTCCAAGTGGAATTAATTGACTCACAGCTACATTATTGAGCATTCAGCTTATGATAGCCATCTAGAGAACAGCCAGGTCCTGGCCCTCTTGTCCGGTGCACTCTAACTTGTATTGGTATCCCTTCTGCATTTGGAGAATTGGATGCCTTTTTGTTTTTCTAAATCCTTTCTGAAAATGACTCTTAGTCCTATCATGGTCCAGTCATTCAGGACCAGATCCACACAAGGAGGCTTCTAAGTTCTGTTGATTTCAATAGGAATTGAAGTTACATGCCTCAATATTTTTGCCTTTAATCTCTTTATGTTGCCAGACTGCACCACAGGTGCCAGAAACTTCATACTGGAGTGAAAGGGCTTTGAGGGAAGCAAGAGATTGGACCAATGAACCCTGGTTTGGGGTAGATTCATAGAGTTTACACACATTTGGTACCAAAGAATGAAAAACAAGGACCAAAGAGTTGTGATAATGGAAGTTTTGTATCGGAACCCTTGACCTTTGTGTAACAGCTGAAGTAGGTACTTGTCTAATTTCCCCTCCGTTAAAATTAGAAAAATACTTTTCTTTTCTGTTGAGCGAGACTACAGCCTTGTTAGAGAGCCACGTCAGGCTTTAAGGCCTGGAATGGTCCTTCTGGGAGGTTTCTTCTATGCCGCTGAGCATGGCTAACCCTGACTACCAATAGCAGTAATGAATGAAAGGGGGAGATACGTGAAAAGATTATTATCCTCTTGCCCTTGAAACAGGAGAATGCTTCTGCTCCTCACTTCAGGTTTGTATATTTTCAAATTCTGACTGGGTGGGTGATACTCTTTCTTCTGAGTTTTCTTCTCCATTATAACTTCAGGAATTGATCCCATCAATATTGTTATATTGAGAAATGCCATGTACTCTACAGTAAAACCACTTCTGAGTCAGCGTTTAGAATGGCCTGGTTTTTGTGATTGACCCTGTCCTTTGACAGCATGATCAGTGGAAACTCATGACTTAGTTTTCTGATTTTCCTTTTCTCCAAGGGGAGGGGAAGATTTAGCACCTGTTTCAATCAGGGATGGTCCCAATCACTTGATTTCTTGTTCTTTCTAGTAAAACTAAAGGTTGTTCAATTTTTCTTTCCTGTTTTTTCCTGCTGTTAAAGAGAAATTGCAGTGTGTTCTTCATGGCCCTTTCAAATGTGGTAGCAACATGCTTTGGTTTTGTGTGAACATTCATCACACTTCTGTCTGCAGAAACGGTTTGGAACAAATGATCCGGGTCTTTGTTGATATTACACGTATTTCATGTTCTTTTCAGCAGTGCTGCTTGAGCTGCTTATTTGAACTGCAATGTGACATCATGAAATAACGCATCTTACTCTGATTATGCATATTAATTACCAAGTGATGCATTGACTCGTACTTAATTTGAGAAAGTTGAGTTTGGTGGATTTTTTTCTCTTTTAGGATAAATGTCTGGTAAATGGAAAAACATTCTCTCCTGAAATATTTTAGCAAAAGGAAATTTACTGTAGCTGAAGTTTGTCTTGGCTAGAAGCCTGAGAGACTTAAACATTTGCTGTTCCTTTTACTGTTCAAACATGTATAGCAGATTTTGAGTTAGCAAGCAATCTGTCAAGTGGCTATAAATCACTATTTTGTGTAAGAGTTATTGAATAGATTAAAAAATCAGATGTTTGTCACATCTCATCTCCGGAATTGAATGTTTCAGATCTTCCAGGGGCATTTCTGTGCAGCCAGTGATCCTGTGCTGTAGTAGAAGATGCCTGACTCAGTAATCATAGAACAGAGATGCCATCCCAAAATTCATAATTGAAATTTAGCTTTTAGATTAACTTTGTTAACATGCTGTTGGGCAGGAACGGGTGTTTAGAATCCTCTTGGGTTTGAATGCTGAGTGCCAGAGTAGGCCCTTGCAAGTTTATTGGATTGAATCTTTATTTAACTGAGAGAATTCTTGTAAGAGCCCCCAGATTGACCAACCTCTTGTTTTTAAACCTATTTGTCAAAGCCATACGTCTGTACTATAAACATCCCAACTGCCTCCCTGTCCACTGGCTCTCCTCATCTTCCCCAGGACCACAGATCCCTGGTCACTGCCCCCTCTTTCCTCCCCACTGGCTTGCCTGTGGTCCCCTGTGCTCTGTCCTGGGAGCAGGCAGGGAAGGGTTAATCTGCTTGCCTAGCTACAGCTGCTGCTCTCTGGATGGGCTCAGCCCTGAGAGCCATGGCAGCAGTGGCTGGGTAAGCAGGTTAACCCTCCCCTGTCTTCCCCCTAGGACAGACAGGCAGCTACATGTGGGCATGAGGAAACCCTGAGGAGCAAGGGGGGAGCCCCAGGGGTGGGGGGGAACTGGGGAAGCCCAGAATGGGGGGGATTCTTACCTTTCAGTTTTGCAGAGCCCTGCTGGCCTGAAGTGTGACTGCTTCAAATTTAAGTTAATAATAATATTCATTAACATTTGTGTGACTTACAGTAGGCACTTCTACCCAAGACACTAACTGTACAGTAGACTAATTCTACTGTGGATTAGTGCACCCCAGGAAAAGCCATGCAAATGTGCTTATGCACAGTAGAATTAGGCTACTGCACATTAGCATCATGCAAAAATTGTGTGCCGGTGGTGCTGAGCAGTAGTGCTGATTTACAGCGTGTTTAGTACCTGTTATTACAAGTACTCAACAATGTGCCATAATTATGGTGCATTAATCCATGTGTAAACATGTCCACTGTAAGGTGTAACAAGGCCCTAAGTTAACCTTTATAGTTAGATATGAACTTAAGTGGTTTGAATGGTGCATATCAGTAAATTTGCTGTTTGTTTTACTTTCCTGTGTTGTATATTGCGTAACTATTTTTTAGTGTGGATGTTATCCTGCAAGATATTCATACATTTTGTTTGCTTAGTATCGATGAGTTTCAGTCAAAAATCTTGAGCATACCTCCTTTTGCATTTCTTTTTGAGCATTTCTCAAGTTTTCCAGAGTTGTGGTGTTGGGAGACTTCTTGTAAATGGTTAACGCTGTCCTTTTGTTCTCAACCAGTGGTAGAAGGGTTTCAGAGTGCTCCTCAAACTAGTCTGCATTTTTCTTGCATTTTTTGCCAAATGCTGTTAGAGCAGCATAGTATGTTAGTTTTTAAGCTTCCTCAAGCCTCAGTGGCTGAGTTATGTAAAGTTGCTTTCACAACTTCTTCATTAAATAGTCTGCATCTTTCTGTGTCTTTAGTTTGGCTGACATCAACCTGAGACAGCCTGGTAGTTTTGCTATGGTGGATCTTTTTGGCATTGATTGTGACTTTGCTTCAGATTAAGGCATGGTCATTGTCACAGCCAGCACTGTGATAAGACCTCGTGTGCAGGATTTCTTTCAGTACTAGATCTAGTTGGTGCCAGTGCCCTGATCTTGGATATTTCCATAGTGTCTTTCTTGTGATTTTTCCCTGTGAAGTAGGTGTTGGTAACGCGTAGATTTGGACTTTCACAGATTTCAAAAGTTGTTGGCTGTTTTCATTCATATTACCAATTCTGTGTTTGCCCAGAATACCAGGCCGATTCTCAAAACTACATCCAACTCTTGCATTGAATTCACTGAATATTATAATGGTTTAATTTCTGTGAGTTTTCTCAATCTCTTCAAGTTGTTGCTCAACATTTTTTTTGTCTTTATCTGTGGCTTGAAGGTGATGGCCACCAAATGTACAGAGACATCAAATGAGCAATTGGTCCAGTCAAGAAGAAAACAAGTCTGCTGGAAAACTTAAACAGAAATGTCATTACTGATAAATCAAAACAACTTGTGAATTAGATTGAACACTATGGGATTCTATACTCCAGTTAGTCAAACATGAAGATCTTGAAGGTTTACCACAGTTTGAAGTTATGATGGATTTGGACAATGAGCCTACATTAGAAGATTTACAGAAAGCTATTAAATCGACTCCTGGGAACAAGGCATCGGCAACGCCTGCTTGCCTGCTGAAATGTACAAATATGACAATGATGAATTACTTTGAAAGCTCCATGAAGTTATGCTGATCTACTGGCAGAGCGATCCCTAGGGGGTGCAAATTGGGGACCTTCCCCAGGCCCCGTGTTTTGGGTGGTCCTGCAGAGCTGGACCGGCTTCATGTCTGGCCACTTGCCCCCCTTCCTGCCCCCACCCTGCATCTGGGCCCTGCACAGACTGATTTTCCCCGGGTACCTATGGTCATCTCTGTCTGTTGGAAAGAGGAAGTGGTGCCATAAGCAAAGATGAATTGGTTTGTACAATTATACAAAAACACGGGGGTTAGAAGTAACTGTAACAACCACAGAGGTATCTCCCTGTAGAACAGTGGTGTTGGAAGTGGTATGGTTCATTCATATTTTGCTCCCTAGGCTGCAATCTCTAGGTGAAGGAATGTATCCTTAAAGTCAATTAGTTTTTTGCTCAGGATGCTCCACCATTGATATGATTTTTTTGGTCAAGCAACTGCGAGAGAAGTGTAGAGAACAACGAATAGCAGTGTACACAGCCTTCATTGATCTGATGAAGGCCTTTGATATGACCAAGAGACTGGGCCTTTTTATTACGGCTGTGTGAAGCTTTGGTCCCTAATTCAATTTGGTGGCGATTCGGCCCAATTCGGTGGCAGAATCCCCGAATCTGAATTGAATCGGAGGACCCTGTAATCTCTTCGAATTGAATTGGAGCCCTACGTACCTCTAGGTAGCAGGTGGCTCACGAACACTGTGATGCTCGCACAGGAGCGTGGGAGGAGGTGGTCTCCAGCGCACTCGACAGCACTTCTGGTTCACTTCTGGGTCTGCCGGGGAGCACATATTCCCTCCCCCGCACGCCTCCCTAGCTTGATGACTGGTGGCGTTGGGGGGGGGGGGGCACCAGGGTCCCCCTGTGGCTGATTGCCAACCTGGGGGACACGGGGGGGGGGTGGGGGGAGGCCATACTCCTGTGGAACGCCCCATGTGCCCAAGTATAACAGCGTTCACAAAGCGCTGGTACCTTCAGGTACGTAGAAAAAACTTTTAAAGCTGTGTCTATGTCCAAATTGCTGATTCCCCAGAATCGCTGTTAGGGACAAATGGAATCACTGTCCCTGATTTGGGCCAAATCTGAATCGAATAGGGCCCGCTTCGCACACCCCTGGTTTTTATGATTCTGAAGATTCTGGGTTGTCCTCCCAAACTGTTGAACATCATTTGCTCATTACATCAAGGTATGAAGGCAATTGTAGTGTATGAAAACAAAGAATCAAAAGTCTTTGACATCAACAGTGGGGTGAAACAGGGGTGTGTCTTAGCCCCTGTGCTCTTTAACTTCTGCTTTTCATTCACGCTGCTTCATGCATTCAAGGACAGCAATGATGGCTTTTATTTTTGCACCAGACTAGATGGAGGCTTGTTCAACATCTCAAGGCTTAGAGTGAAAACCAAGGTGAAAGAGCTGGTTCTGAGAGAGATCCTGTTTGCAGATGGTGCAACCTTGGTTGCCCATGGTAAATCTTTCCTGCAAAATCTTTTGGACGGATTTTCTGCGTCATGCAAGAGTCTCAAGAAGGCTGTGATCCTGTACCACAGGGTGAAAGAACCAGTCCTGGACATCACTCTTGGCATCATCAAAAGCTTCTGCTACTTGGGTTCTTTGAACAGCAGGAATCTTGACCTTTAGACTGAACTAACAGAATCGGAAAAGAAACTAAGAATTTCAGGCTATTACAGAAACATGCATGGAATAACAGCAAACTATTGACTAAGGTGAAGATGTGAATGTATGACATTTGTGTGCTGTCGTTCCTGCTTTGTGGACTACATATGCTAGGCACATCAAGAGGCTGAACAGCTTCCACATGAGATGCCTGTTCAAGATCCTGAAAATAAAGTGAGAAGACAAAATGCCAAACACAGAGGTGCTAGAGCGTGCAGGACTGACACACTTAGAAACCACTATCAAGAAAAGAAGGTTGTGATGGCTCAGCCATGTCAGCAGAATGGTAGGAGACTGTAGTCCCAAGAATATTTTGTACACCAAGATTCAAGATGGCTCTAGAAAGTGGGGTCACTCTCTATGGCGGTACCATGATGCATGCAAAAATTATCTGAAGTCATTTAACATGAATGTAGAAAGCTGGGAGTAGTGCACAGACTCCTGTCCAATCTGGAGGGAACATCTGGCACTGAATGAAGCTCAACACGAAGCAGCTTTGATCCAGAGCATGGAAGCAAAGCGAGAAAGAAAACAGGCTGTTATAAACTTGGTATCCAACTCACACAATACATAGCTCTGTGAAACTTGTAACAAGCTGTGTTGCTCTTGAATTGGGCTTTTTGGCCATATCAGGCACCTGGCTAGATTTCTAAGAAATACACCATGATCCAGAGGGTCAGCGGTTGCCTATATAAATAGATTGGTTTGCAATGCTACAGGATGTTGCACAAGCATCTAATCTAATAGGAAATATTATATGATATTTGGTTATAGCTGAGAATTAACAGTCTTTGATCATATTTCTCTCTCTCTCGTTTGTAAAATCCCATCAAATGGATTTGATTTAGTTATAATACTTATTTGTTCACAGGCTCTTTCATGAAAGGTCATATGCTTTTGCAGCTGTGTCTGTTATGAGGTAAGATGGAGCCTCTAGCTCGAGATGCATATGCAGCTTGATGTTTCTACTCTACATCTGATGTTGATTCAAGAAGGAAGGGACAGGCCAGGTTTTGAAGCAATCTCTCTGAATTAATGACGGTCCTGCCATTCCAGTAAGTAGGTTTGGCAGTAGTGAAACTGCAGGGGGGAGGGATTTGGTTGCGGGGTTGGTAGTGTCTTTGTGTTCCTTAAGGAGAAGTCTGTTCCATGCTTAGTATAGTTTGGCGTAAAGAGCAGAGATGATTGTTGGGGATGTGGGTAGGTCTGTGCTTCCTAACAGATTGATAGAGAGATCAGTTTTCGGGAGGATGCTGAATACACATATCTGTCATTTTAATTATAAATGATTATAAAAAGGCTGATGAATTGTACAGCAAGAAGCATAAAGTTTACTGTGTTGAAGAAAGAACTCCCCCACATTCCCCCAAACAGGTAAGAATAAAGCTTAAATATCCCTCTCAGTGAAACCTATATGCAGTTTCTTGTGGACTTTAATAAGAGAAAGGTCTAGCCCCTGCTGCTACCAGTCTGGTACTTGCTCTGCTTGAATAAAAAGCTCCCACCCTATTGAAGCACATCTGGGAAATTAATCCCTGTTAAAACACCTTCCTCATTCTCACAATAGAGAAACACAAGTTTTGAGAGTGAATGCATTTTGGAAGACCTTCTGTAAAAATGAAGTAGGTACAGATCTATTGCCACTATCAAGCTGCTATTGATTTTAAAACTGTTTCTTTCTGAGTGGTTCAAAATCACAGTCTTGGCTTCAAAGATGTCTGCTTGTTTATGGAAAATATCTGCAGATTATTTCTACTGAAACACAGCATAATCTTCACATTCACTGCTCTTTTGTTCCTGTGTTCCAGCTGGGGCTGTCAGTTACTTCAGGTAAGTTTAGGCACATTATAAATCATTACTCCTCACTACTCAATCAGAGATTGATTCAGTTTCACAGTTCTCTTAAGGAGTCTTCCCTTGTTACAACTGAATTAGTATGGTTTAAGTGAGCACACGGGTAGGAGCTTGTGAGTTATAGACCAAGATCTGCTAGTGTTTTGCTATGTGACCTTGGGCAAATCCCGAAGTCTAAAATTTCTAAAGTATTTACTGCACGTAGGTCTTCTTATTTTACGTGGCCAACTTAAGATCCCCCTAAGGCTTTTTTTTTTTTTTTCCTGACTACCCGAAAATTTATTGGGATCTTCAGGTGTTCAGAGTCTCTGAAAAACCTACTGTGATGTCTGAATCTCAGACTGGGCACCAAAAGCAGGGTATAAAAAAGGGTATTTAAAAAAGATGATAAATTTGCTAGTATGGCTCCTCCATTTGAGAACTGGTATAGTAACAAGACTCGTGTTGTTATACCAGTGCAGCACCAAGGACTGTGCAGTTTCCTTGGGATTCTTCCGAATCAGCCTCATGGGATTCTGTTCGTATCCTCCTAAATAGCCATCCTTTTCATGTCGCATTGCAGAGTGGGACTGTACATGCTCTGCTTGCATAGGTCATGGGGTCCTAGAATCATAGAAAATGAGGGTTGGAAGGGACCTCAGGAGGTCACATCTAGTCCAACCCCCTGCTGAAAGCAGGACCAGCCCCAACTACATCATGCCAGCCAAAGCTTTGTCTAGCCAGGTCTTAAAAACCTCCAAGGATGGAGAGTCCACAACTTCTCCAGGTAACCTGTTCCAGTGTTTTACTACCCACCTAGTGAAAAAAATTCTTCCTAATATCGAACCTAAACTTCCTTTGCTGCAACTTGAGACCGTTGCTCCTTGTTCTGTCATCTGTAACCACTGAGAACAGTCCAGCTCCATCCTCTCTGGAACCCCTCTTCCTGTACAGTTTGTACCCATCCATGACAGTGCTCCAGTCATGCAAGCTCTCACCAAGTCTCTGTTGTTTCAGTCATGTTGTAGTCCCATGACTGTGCAAGGACTTCCAGTTCTTCCTGCTTGTTTCCCAGGCTCCATGCATTTGTGTACAGGCACCTGAAGTAACTAGTTGATTGCCCTGATTTCTCAGGAAGAATGAGAACATCTCCCATGCTGCCCCTTCCTAATTCCTCTTCCTCCAGGTCACCACCCACTTCCCTATTTACCTTAGGGCTTTGGTCTCCATCCATCAGTGAACCTGGCTTAAAGCCCTCCTTGCTAGGTTAGTGAGCCTGTCTGCGAAGATGCTTTTGCCTCTCTTTGTCAGCTGGATCCCCTCTCTTCCTAGCAATCCTTTCTCTTGGAACATCATCCTATATTCAAAGAAGCCAAAGCCCTGCTGGCAACACCACCTGCGCAGCCAGGCATTGATCTGCAGGATACATCCACTCCTGCCCAGGCCCTTCCCCTTGAGTGGAAGGGTTGACGAGCACATCACCTGAGCCCCCGTCCCCTTTCCCCTTGCACCCATTGCCCTGTAGTGACTTTTGATTTGCTCATCATCTCCCCTGGCAGTATGATGGGTGCCCACATGGATGAGCACATAACAGTAGTAGTACAGGGCCAGATGAATCTCAGTAATCCTTCTGTGACACCTTGGATCGGGGCTCTGGGCAAGTAGCAGACTTCCTGAGACAACAGGTCAGGCCAGTAGATGGATCTTTCTGGCCCCCGCAGAAGGGAGTCTCCAACCGCCACCACTCATCGCTTTGTCTTGGTGATGGTGGTCTTGCTCCCTGCCACCTTGGGGACGCCTGTCCTGTCCTGTCTTGTCCTCCCCGACCCGTGGAGCGTGCTCCTCACCCTCTGTTGTTAGCGCTCCATATCTATTCTCCAGGTGAACTGCTGAAGGTGGAGATGAAGATTTCTGCTTGCTGCCAGAGGTCACAAGCTTCCACCTTCCTGGGAGTCCACATCCTCTCCCTTCTTTAGCACTGCCTCTGGCAGTCCTTTCTCCACAGTCCCAGAGGTCTTCTCCAGCATCGACTCGATGAACGCCTCATGGCAGAGGATGTTTCAGAGCCTCACCACCTTCTCCGGTAGCTCTCTTACCTGTTCCCTGAGAGACATCACCAGGCAGCACCGCTCACACCACAGGCACTCCCCGACCTGGCCATCACTGGAAGGAACCTAACAAGCCATAGTCCCCACAGCACCAAACCTGCACCTGGGTGAAAGTGTCGATGGCGAGCGGTGCGTGGGCAGAAACCTCACAGATGCAAGCAGAGGCAGTGGCTCTGGCATTGTAACATCCTTCAGCCATTTCCTTGGGTCTCTTAATCTGCCTCGTCTTCTAAGTTCACTTTCCCTAGTGAACTCTCCTATAAAGCTGGCCTGTTTACTGTTCCTTGGCTCCAAAGGGTTTCTTTTTCCCTGCTTCCCCATACCAAGCTGAATGGGTATCCCCTCAAACGGGTGTTGGTGGTGGGGTGGGGGTGGGGGGTGCAAACTGCCCTGTGACCTGCTTGGAAACTGATCCTGTTTGCTGGTCCCTATATAATAGCATTATAAATTAGGTGAGTAGGGGGTCTGATTCGTTTTGTAGTTTTTAATTTTTGTGCTTAATCTTGGGTTTGATCATGTTTAATACCATTCGCAGCATAGCCGTACAAGAACAAGTTTGTGTAGATGCATGGTCTTGTGTCTGTTCGGAGGTCGAGTTAGATTCGTATGCATTTGTAATAAAAACTTTCCACATGCATTTTAATAACCTAAATTACTGTTGATATGAAGATCTTAAACCTTTCAGTGTACTGCTTTGGACTAACCCCTTCCCCTCCTGAAAAAAACCCCCTCCTTTAAAAACCAGCTATTTTTACATGGAACAAAGTTCAGACTTTGATATCTAGCTCTAAATTAAATATGCTTATAAATGATACATTTAATATCGGTAGTTTCCTGAGGCAGATTGTACTACAAGGATAACTGATAGCAAACCAAAGGAAAGTAAAAAGGTACTTTTATCCTTCCTTGCTCTTGCTTTCTGTAGGACTGTAGCTGCCTCTGTCTCCTGTTCACTTTGAAATTGCCCCAGTTAGGTTGGTGTGAAGCTATTGTTGCTGTGAAAAGAAAAAATGTTTTCTCGTTAGAAAAATGTTTTATTTGACTAGCCTTGAAATACATTTCTCAATAGTAACTCCCAGTTTAAAAATAGTGGAAAACATCACAGCATGGGCTGGGATCAGGCTAGTTAAGAGATCAAAGAAAAATATTTCCTTCTTTACCCAGTATTTTTTGCTTAGGAGAACGATTTTGGAATTCTCTTTCGTTACAGCAATGAAATCTTTCGTATTTTCTCATTTGAAGCAAACATGACAGGTTGTTTTCAGTTGCATTGATTTAATTTTGGAGACATTCCAACAAAGTTGAATTGCTCTGGTTATAGAGAGCAGATTAGCATCTTGCCTAGATGAGTTATTTTGGACTAAGAGCAGAGCGAATAATTTTCATTAAATCATTTTTCTGTTTTATTATTCCTTTTGTATCTAAGGACAGATTGTATTTTTGGAAATGTACTTATTCACAGTTACTATGCTAAGTTTTTAGTTAACTGGTTCATAAACCATACTGTTACAAAGTTATCTCCAAAAGGATTGGATTCTAAACTGTGGCTGCATACATGTGTTACATTCCTACCAGGAAAATCTTCCTTCTCCTGATAGAAATGACATTGTATACAAGCTTTTGTTCAGTTTCTCTTGGGGGAAGCATGCTTCTCCGGGAAGAAAATCTTCCAGGCGTCAATCCCTGCTCCCTTTCCATCCTTTCCCCTCCCAGACTGGGAGGGGAGCACGCAGTGGAGTACCTGGTATGGGGAGCAGGTTTTGGGCTTTACTTCCTCTTCTCTTCACTCACAGGTGGGCTGCAAGTGCAGGCTTTAAAGTGCCATGCAGGGGAGAGGGTCCATCCCGTGCAGCTGCTGCGAGCGCTGAGCCTGCAGCCCCATGCTGGGGTTTCTGCTAACTTTGAGTGAGAGAAGCTCCCCTCTGCAGGGCACTGTAAGCCCTGCTTTCCAGTCCCCCCAGGGAGGTGTGGAGCAGCCGCTGTTCCTCACTCCTTCTCTTACGGGGGGCATGGAGAAGGGCAGCTGCAGGCTGAACTTAGGTTGCCAGCCCTCCCGGATTCGTCGGGAGTCTGCTGGCATCGGTATCGATCTCCCAGGGACTACTGAAAGCAATCCAGGAGATAGATATTGCGAACAGGCTGAACAGTACCTTACGTCATGTTAGGGGAAAAAAAAAATCTCCCAGAATAGCTTCAGTCAGAGCTGGCAACCCTAGGCCGAATGCGTGTACTGTTCCCTCTCCTGGAACAGTTCTTAGCAGTGGCTATTTCTCAAAAACTTCCACTGCTAGAAATGAATGCCTTTTTGTGAGCCTGCATTTCTCTAGATAAGAAGATAGGTTAGATAAGTTGCACTGGCGTGATCAACCAGCAGCGCTATGCAATTTTACACAAACCAGGGATGTGCCCAGAGGTGTGTGTTTGCTCCTTGTACGACTCTGCAAATATGGCTGGACTGAATGCTCAAGTACCTGCGTACTCAAACGCACATAGTTTCTGTGTACAGCTGCAAGACTGAAAGTTTCTGAGCTGTCAGTCCAAAAATAGTTGCTTTTGCAGCAGTCAACACAAAAGGAGCTTCACAGGAACAGGGACTCTTGCATGATTGTCTCAGCTTTCCTCTTAGCTCAGGGCAGGATTTGGCCAAGTCGCTGAACTGCAGATACTTAGGATTTGCAGGTTAAAGTCCTAGATCTGCACCTGGACTTGTGCCTGTGGATTCTTATTCTTGCACTGAGGCGGACTGACTGCAGTTGGACGCCATGTGGGAATACGTTCTCTGAATCCGGTTTTTGTTTATTAGCCTGTGTTGCAATTGCTTATGTCTCTTAGATGCCTCCTATTAGAAATCAGAGGGCAAAAATTTTCTCATATAAAGGCTGCAGCATTAGACAGGCAGATGTCTTGCAAATGAGAATGAGCTTGAGTCAGAATTTGTAGAGCAGTGAGTTAATAATATATTTATAAAGCTACTATAGATAGGTACTTTCATATCAATATGCTTATTAAATAATGTATTAATGTATTTACAGGAAAGAAGTTTAAGACTGCAGCAATAAGTGCATATACAATTATTATGCAATAGGGGGTTGCACATTCAACTGTAAATAAGGATAATATTACTGTAGTTAAATAAGGGAGAGGAAAAATACTAATATAAGTCCCAAATCAAAAGTTTCACTATGGGGCATGGTCTGCCTGAATTTCTTAACAGATTTAGTTTTAGATAGGCTATCAAAGGTCTGGTTTCAGGGAACTTCGAAGAGCTTGAAAATCCTAGTGATTTTGAGTCTGATCTTGTCAGGGTTTAAAAATTTGCAGCAAAAGGGGAAAGTTTGTGTGTACAGGGGAGAACTTTTTCAGAGCTCATCCAAAACGGTGGAATGATTCCCAAAGGAACTAATGATCTCTCATGTGATGAGCCAAGCACGTTTCTTTGACTGTGTCTTCTCCAACGTAAATACATAGCAAAATGTATGTTGAAAAGAAACAGTTGTGAGGAGCACAATATAAGAAGCTTCAAGAAATAAATTGAACTCAAGTCAATGAAAGCTGAGGGTGTTCTGCCTCTCATTAGACTGGGTTTCAAATCTGAGAGTGCTGGTGGCCATGGGCAGAAACCAGCAATCCCTGTGTAAATGCTAAAGATTTATTAAAATGAAAATCAGTACTTTTCTTTCTGTAAGCTTTAGCATGCAAAGCATGGAGCAGGAAAGAAAAGGTTAATAAATCAAGATAATACTCATGTAAATAATATGCAGATTTGTAAGGCAATTACCTGTGTGTGCTTTGTTCAAAACCAATGGGTTATATTTTTTGAGTCCGTTTTCTGGTTCAGATGCAGTTAGTACAAACACTGTTCTGTTTATTAAACAGAAACAAAGGTCAGGCCAGCTGCGTGCACTGAGTCTTGAATCTTGTCTCTCACCAGTGTGGATCCAGAATAACTTCCTCAGGTAGAAGCATGTACATTAGCATAATCCAAGTAAAAAAATTTGCAGACTCAAGTGTTTCATTCTTAAATTCTGCTCTTGCAAGATTTTCTCTTTTTGGTTAAAATGATCATATTTATTCAAATCCAGGATAAGCCTTTTTTTTTCCTCGGTCAACCTGGGGAGAAAACCTCCCTCCTCTTGGATTCAAGTAGCAGAGCTCCAGCTCTGTACCAGGGTGGGAGCCACAGCTTCTAGGGCTGCTTTGGGCCATGGAGTCAGTAGCAATGTGGTGAGTGGGTCAGGGACCAGGGCTTGGGTCCAGGATTCGGTGGCAACGTAGGTGTGGATTAAGGCTTGGAATGAGTAGGGGGATGGGGCAGAGGATGGACAGCCATGGGGGCTGGGGATAGGGTGGCAGTGTGGGTCAGGATGGTGCAACAGTACACATGGTTACCTGATCCTTCACACATGCTGCTGGTGGCATGTTGCCTGACCCAGCTGTTGCCAATCAGCACAGACCAGAAGCGTGGGTCAGGAAATGGGGCAGCAACACGTGAGGGGATGGACCAATAGTACCTGTGAGGGATTGGGTGGAGGATAGGGCAGCAGTGGGAGTGGGGAATTAGGACCAGTGAGGGCTGGGGATTGTGGTGGGAGGCAAGTAGCAAAGGGCTTGGGGCACAGGCGGTAGGAAACAAGTGTTGGGGAACAAGATGTGAGGGTGAGGCTGCCTGTCTCCCCCCCTGTGATTGGGAACATATTTAAGACAGTCCTCCAATAATGGGATTTTATACATGGAAAATAATAACAGATTTATAATTTTTCATATATAGAATCTAATTATTGGGGTGGGGACATCTTAAATTCAAAGTAGTCTTGGATTCAGGTAAATATGGTAGCTATGAAAAATGTTATTTTAAAAAAGAAAGTTCTCAGGCTCTACAAATGTTGATTTAAATATTTAAATGGACTCTTTTTTTCTTGTTCTCGTCTCATGAATATTGTGACAGATTAATGCCCTGCCAACAAGGACAGCTGGTCATGAGGGGTTCATAGGGCTAATCTCCACCAGAAGTGCCCTAGATATCAACTCCAACCGGAGTGCCCTAGTGTGCCTGGTGAACAACAGGATGCAGTGCTGCCGGCTACCAGTGTGGGCTGCTAACAGGCATTTCTGTGCATCCAGCAGGGCTGCCAGAAGGCAAATGGTCACTAGCAATTCTTTCCAACTGTCCGTTCCTGCTGCTGCATCTGCTCTGCATGGCAGCCAGCAATAGGCAGTCTTGCTGCTCTGATCCCTCTGCTGGATCCTTTCCAAGGAGGTACAGCAGGACAGCAGCAGAGGTGGCAGTAGCAGCCAATATTATTCTCAAGTTTCCCATCAAAAACAGCTTACCCCCTCACTTTGTTCAAGTCTAATGTAATAAAAGACCAACCAAGCCTCTTCAATAGCTTTATCAATACCCCCTTCTCCCTCTTTCCAGTTTCCCCAGCTGTGCAGGACTCTCTTTATTGTGCTATAAACTTTACCAAGCTATCCTCAAGTCCCCATCTATGCCTGTTACCAGGAATCTCTTATCGAGTTCTCCACCTGCCCAGAAAAGGCCTCTTACCTACTTCTAGGAAGTGTGGGAGAAGTCTGCACTTTCTCCTCTGTGTTTTCTCTTGACGCTTCTAGAGGAGAAAAGACAAAGCACTGGCTTGGTCCACCTGACATTTGCTGTATCTTTTTTTTTTTGGGTGAGATTGGGAACTGGTTCGTGATATTCCTGAAACAAGGTAGAGCTTAGCGTTTGGGCACGTTCCAGAAACGGTGTTGCCTTCTTCACATGTGTGGGAGTAGGAAAGAGCCCTCGCAGTACAGCACTTAGTTCCCAGGCGAAGTAAGCTGGGGGACTGATGGCACATGAGAGTCTGGTGACTTGGAGAGTTGAGACTTTGGGCCCTCTAGCCTGTTCACAGCGCTGCGTAGTAGGGAAGTGAATGATTATATCGGTAATACCTTACACAGGGATGGGCAAAGTCCTGCCCGTGGGCTGGTTTCGGTCAGCAGTAGACTCCGTTTCCCAGCTGCCCCCGCGCATGGGTGGAGCTGGTCTCCATGGAGACCCCTGCTGCAGCTGTGCAGGAAAGCTGGAGGCTGGGGTTGCCATGGAGACCAGCCACAGCCAGGCTGGCAGCGCACATGGCAGAGCAGGGCAGGGCACGGCTCCAGAGTTGCTGGGATCTTGCTGTAGGGGCAGCTTGGTCCGGAGCCAGGGCAGAGCAGTGGCACTCAGGCAGGGGGTCGTGGCTCTGTCCATGCTCCAGACCAGGCTGCCATTACTGCAAGGAGCCAGGGCAGACCTGCGATCCCCTGCTTGTGTGCCCCAGCCCAGAGCGTGCGGGCTACAGATCACAGCTCTGCCCTGGCTCTGGAGCAAGCTGCCCCCATTGCGAGACCACCGAGGCTCAGCAGTTCTTTTTTGCTTATAGCTGCAGTCCGGATGAGGCTTCACCAGGTGGAAGAATCATGAGGGGGAGCTTTCCAAGACTTCAGGTCAATGTTGAAATGTTTCAAGGACAATTTTTTTGGCAATTTTGTTAGTTGGTCTAATAAAAGGCATCATTTCTGAACCAAGAGTCCTAGAGTTTTGCATTTCTTTTTGTCTCAGACCAGCACAGCTACCAAATGCACCCCGAGTTAAGACCAAGGCATTCTTGCCATCTGTAGGTAGAACGCCTCTTTGAAATCTCACATAGGGTGCTGTTTGTATCTGCTCTTATGGGTATCATTGCCCTCTTTAGATCCTGCTTTTCTTGAATCTCTCTGTAGCTGCTGTATAGGATGGAGATATAGATGGATTCCCAGTGGATGTTGTATCACGCTTCTTATAACGGATACCTGATGCGTCAGACTTGACTTTTCCATTTCAGTTTTGCTCTTCAGTGTTTCCAAGGTGGGAGAGCAAGATTGACAAGTATTATTGAAAAGCATGGCAACAACAGGTGTCAGGTGAGCGTTTTCCCTGGCTAGGAAGAACACTGCTTCCTGTCCTGGACTGGAGTCAGTTTAGCTTGTTCCCAGGAGTCAGGAGCTATCTTGGGGTGCTGGAAGTGACCCTTGGTTAGTTTCTACCTCAGAATAGAAAATTAGTGAGTTTATCTGTGTGAAGTGATGGTTTCTTAGGTAATGGTTGAAGATGGTGGAATGTTTTCTTGTTTTTAAAGGTGATAAGTCATATCTGTGAGAAGCAAGAAGTTAACTTAGAGGGGAGCCAAGAGGTTCTTAATTATATAAGCAGGAATCCTCACCCTGCACCCCCATCCCAAGCGTCTCTCCAACCCTGAAAATTTCCAAGGATGGAGATTTCACAACTTCTCTAGGTAGCCTGGTCTAGTGCTTGACCACCCTCATAGTCAAAGTTTCTCTGAATCTCCTACCTAAATTTCCTCCCCTGCACCTTGACTCCATTGCTGTCCTGTCCCTAGAGCCACAGAGAAAAGCCCATGTCCATCCTCTCTATAAGTGTCCTTCAGGTATTTGAATATTGTTATCAGATCCCCCCACACCCAGTCTTCTCTTCTGCAGAATAAATAACCCTAGTTCTTTCAGCCTTTCCTCATAAGTCTTGCTTCCTAGGCCCCTAATCATTTTTGTCACTCTGCACTGTCAAGTTCACGTGTCGTCTGGTAGCTACCCCTATTTGTGAAGGCTGAAGTAAAAAAGACATGAAATACTTCAGCTGTCTCTGCATTATCTGTAATTTGATTGCCTTCTGCATTCTGCAAGGGGTCTGTAGTTTCTCTGGTCATAGTCTTCCTTTTGACATACTTCAGGAATTCCTTCTTTATTGCCTTCTGTGTTTCTTGCCAGTTGCATCTCAAATGGTGCCTGGGCTAGCCTAATTTTCTCCCTTTGTGTCATGCAATACCATCATACTTATGACCTAGTTTCCACTTTTTACAGCATTCTTTTTTAGTTTCAGCTCCTTGGGTGATTGCTGACTAGCCAGGCTGGCACTGTTGCACTTCCTGTTCTTTTGCTATATCAGGATAGCTTGCTCCTGTGCCCTTAAACAGGCCTCTATAAAGTACAGCCAGGTCTTATGGACATTTTTGCTAAGACTTTGCTGTGACTTTGCTAAGTTCCATAAACTGGTTTGACCTAAATCAGTTAAGTCCAGTAAGATCAGTTAAGATTCAGCCCTGTTTATCTTAAACCAGTTTGACCATTTTGAAAGTGGTTTATGTACACTAAACTTCTGTTTTGTTACAGGCTGAAACCAGTTTCTGATCACTTAAACCAGTCTGTGTGTAACTTTTGTCCGTAGCCTTGGTGAGCAGAAACTCAAGAAGGACTTTGCTATAAATTAGCTCCTACCATCTGTATCAAAGTCATCCTCAACATACTCCAGGAATTTGCAGGTCTGCTTGTGTCTCCATCCCAGCGGGTGTCCCAATAGTAGTCCCCCTTGAAAACTAGGTCTTGCAATTTGGAAGCTTCTGTCAGTTGTTTAAAGGTCTTGCCCACCTCCCCCTGGTTTAATGGCCTGTAGCAGGTGCCTACTATGACATCCCTCCCTGATGCTTTCCTTTCTCACCTTTATCCAGAGGCTTTCAACAAGCCTGCTTTCCACTTTGTACTGTGCCTGTGAATATGGGTGCTTCATTTTATATAAAGGTAAGAGCTCCTCCTTCTTCCCCCTGCCTATTCTTCCTGACCAAGCTGTACCCATTTATGACTGTACTCCAACCATGTGAACTACCCGCTAGAGCTCTGTTATTTCAATTGCATCTTAATTCTGTTCTTATGCTAGGATCTCCAGTTCTGTTTGTTCCCCATGGTTCTTGCATTAGTATGTAAATATTTCAGAGGTTTAACTGATTGTCCTCTTTTCTCCCCAAGAACATTGCTAAGGGTTCTGCTTTTGCTTTCTCTTATGAAGTTTTATCCAGGCCTCCTGGATAAAGACTTACCTCTGGGCTTTTGTCTCCATCCCCTGGTGAACCTAGTTTAAAGCCTTCCACGCCTGGTTAGCAAGCTGGTACGCAAAGATGCTCTTCCCTGTTTTGTCTGGTGAACCCTGTCTCTTCTCAGCAGTCCATCTTTTTGGAACACCACCCTGTGGTTGAAGAAGTCAGAGCCTTGTTGGTGACACCATCTATGTAGCCATGTGTTAATCTCCAGGATGTGTCTGCTGCCAACCAGGCCTTTACCCTTGATTGGAAGGATTGGGAAGAATACCATCTGGGCCCCCATCCTGTTTACCCTGGCACCCAGAGCCATGTCACCACTTGTGATCTCCTCATGGTCTCCCTTGGCAGTATCATTAGAGTCCACATGGATGAGCAGCACGGGAGAGTACTCAGACTCAGGGGAGTCTTCATAATCTTTCTGCGTTGTCTCATTGCAGGCTTCAGGCAGGCAGCAGACCACCTAAGCCAACAGGTTAGGCTGGCAGGTGGATGTCTCCATGTCCCACAGGAGAGAGCTGCTAACCACCACCACTTGTAGCTTCTTCTTGGCAGCAGTGGTCTTGATCCTTCCATGCCTAGGGGTGTTTGGCTTGGCCCTTGCTTCCACTGGAGTAGGCTCCTTGTTATCTGATGCTAGGGCTTCATGACTCTTCTCCAGCAAGTTCAGAAGAAGATTATTGTCTGTTGCTACAGGTGAGAAACTACCAACTGTCACCTTCTGGAATACTTGTGTTTATGTCTTCCAGTATCTTCTCTGGCTGTCCCTCTACCATGATGAAAGAGGTCTTGTAAAGATGTAAAGTTGATGAAGACCTTCTGTTCTTGGATGCTTCTGAGCATCCTTCTCCAGTTCTATTACCTGATTCCTTAGAGAATCCACCAGGAGGCATTTCACACCACAATTACTCTCCTACTAGGCTGTCCTTTGCAGGTTGCTGTCTCCGTAGAGCCAGACCAGGACCTGGGGAGAATTCTTGGTGGTCAGTGGCCATGCCTTGACAGAGCCTGCACAGGCATAGGCAGAGGCAAAGGTAGAGCTGCCAGTTGCAAGGACTTTGACATTGCATGTTTTTTTTATCCATCATGTTGATTCTTCTGTTAGCTCCTTTTGCTTCTGCTGCTATGTCTTGGGGGGGGGGGGAATCCTCTTCCTTCACCTGCTTCCACTTAGTAAGCTTACAGTGAAGGAAGGGTAAGAAAGGAAGTGACCAAGCCACCTCCCTGGTTAACTCCACTCAGACTCCTCTGTTTGCTGGTATTGTGTCACCAGTTCCTGTGTGTTGCTGGCCTAGCCTTTCTTCTTAGGAACCTGGTTTCCCTGTTCACACTGCAATCAGCTGCTGTGCTCAGCAGCTGAGAGTTCCTGTCTGTTCACGCCCCCAAACAGACCTGCAAAATGGCCCCCAAACTGAAGCTATACCTCCAAGAATTGGGGAGGCTTTTCTATACATCTGGGCTAGGGACAGACATTACACATAAACCAGTTTAAGTGATCAGAAACTGGTTTAAACCTGTAACAGAACAGATGTTCAGTGCATATAAAGCAGTTTGAAAATGGCTGAAGATGGTTTAAGATAAACCTAGTTGAATGTTGTATCAGTCTTCACTGATTTGGGTCAAACCAGTTTATGCAATGTCTGTCCCAGGCACCTTGCTGGTTTAAGTTAAATCAGACACCCTCAGCATCCCCTTTGGGCTGAGGAGGGCTCTCTGCTCCACAGCAGAGCTGGCCCCTCCCCTCTGCTCCCTGGCTGGAGCTCTGGCAGAGACTGTAGGCTGCTACTCCTCCCTCCCCTCCCTTCCCCGCCTTCCTCCTCACCACTCCCTGCTAAGCAGGAATTCACCTCTCAGCAAAGCAGAGGAGAGTGAGGGGTGGGGTGGAGGGGTCTGTGGATTAGCTAGTGGATCACATGCTGGCTACGGTCCATGCTGTGGCAGATGGGGCAAAGGCAGAATCAGCAGGTAGCTGGTAATGTTCCTTTGCTGTTTTCTTAATGGGGTGATAAACAGTGAGTTAGGAGTGACAAACTCTGTTGTCAGTTCCCTGCTGGGCTAATCAGAGCATCCTGTGTGGCCATGCCCCCCTCATGTCAGCCCTATAGAAGGGAAGGGAGGGCTGCTCTAGCTTCCCCCAGCTTCTAGCCTAAGCCACTGCAGGCATATGCCTACATGTCTGAGATGTCTGTGCAGTTACAAACTGTTTTAGCATAGCCAGGTTGGACTAACCTGCAAAAATTGAATCAGTTAAGGCTCAGGCTTTTTGAATATCTGTCCCTAGCCTGGTACTTTCAGGTCTTCCCCACAGGCAACTGTGGCTTCCTGTTTGCTCTCCCAAAGAGTTCCTCCACTCACACTCTCCAGTTTTTGGCTTGTTTGTTGGTCCTGTGTAACTGGCTTCTGTGAGTCTTGATGAGAGGCAAGATCTGGAATATCTGTCTTTTCTTCTTGGTGTGTAGCATAAGCTTTTGGGTTATACTTTTCTTGTTTACTCTTCCCTTCTTTCACTCTACCACCACCCATTCCCAGATTTAAACCAATTAAGTGAGAACCACAATTGGTCTCCAACAATGTGGGCTGATCAGGCTGAACTGAGTTAATTTTGGCTAACAACAGTTTGCAGTAATTCTGCTTAAAATGGCAGTTTTCTTAAAATATTGATTCCTTACCACAGCTCTTTGTGGCTGGTGAACCTCAAAAGCACATAAAAAATAAAAGAGTCTGGAGACTGATTTTGGCTTTGACCTTTCCTGTCAGGGACAGACAATCATGGACAGCACTTGGTATTTTGATGGGAGGTGAGGCTTCAGCTAGGAAGAGAGAGACCACAGCCTCCAATAAAAGCAATGATTACAAAAACCTCTTAATACCATTTTTTTAGCGTTCTTAAAAATAAATAGGACATATTACAGATATCATATTTTTTTCAGTTGAAATAAATTGCAAAACCATCACTTATGATTTGAAACAGGTTATTATTACTGGTTTCTGGAATGTTCTGTCTTGGATTGAAAAGTTACTTTAATGAAAATAAAATAATTAAAGTTTATACTAGCTCTGCATCTTGATGCTGTTTCTCTCAGAGCTGTTAATAAGAATCCCAGAGGTCCTTCTCGCTTAGTTAGTCAAGAACATTGATCAAAGTTGCAAGTGGTGCGTTGCATGGACAGACTGAATTTGAAGGGGGAAAGGATTGTGTTACTCAGTTACATCCTATGTTGTGTCCCCAGAAGCTGTCTCAGATAATAGGAACTTTCTCTGGGAAATAGACTGATAATTTGTCATGAAGAAGGTTCTGAGTAATGGAGTTGAGTGGACGTAGGATGTACCTTATCAGCTCAGAACATTGGTCTGTTAGTACGTTTTCTTTATCTACCTCTCTCGTGCTTCAGAGAAAACTGCAACTTGATCAGAATGTACCTGACCTGTTCATGTGCAGTGCTGAACACAGGGAATTACGAATGGTCTTTCCTGAACCCAAACCAATTATTTTACTCCCTGAAATATAGCACTTAGAATCATAGAAAAATATTAAAGGAACTGCAGGAGGTCGTCTAGCCCAAATGTCCAAACTGCTGCTCCAGTCCTTGTCTAAACCAAATATTTAAACAAATGTTTGCCTCGCATACGTTTAAAACTTCCATTGACAGTGATTCCATAATATTTCTAGGTAATTCGTTTCAGTATTTAACTATGCTTATAGTTAGAAAGTTCTTCCTAATATCCAATTTAAATCTCTAAGGTTTCAGTTTCTGTACTCTTAACATGCAGAACTGCAAGCCTGGGTCCCGTTTTGCAAGGTGCTTGGTGCCTGCAGCCATAACTGAAATCAGTAGACATAAGGAATTTAGGATTGGGGCCATTATTGGTTCTAAAATAACTTTGCTTAATTTTAAAGTTTAATTTTTACCTGGTTGTATATTAAATTATACCTTCAAAGTTTGCCTGTGAAAATTAGCATGCATAACTTCTTGAAATCACTGTAACTCTAATTAAATAAGAAAGAATGCATTAAATACAGAGCAAGAACATAAAAAATGATTGTCATGTAACTGACTAGTCAAGAGGCGTTAATACTGATAGTATACTGTAACTCAGTCAACTAGCAAAATACAAATAATTCTGATATTTTGGCAGTTGACTAAATTATGATGTACGCCTATGATGTACTGCTCATGTACAGTTATATGACTGACAATGTTATTTTTAATTCCTAGGAAAGTGCAAAACAAGTACTATTAGTCTCTAAATATGAAGGAATTGTTTCACTAAATATTTAATTGGTCAGCTGTACTGCGATTGAATAGTAATGAAATGTAGAAAACCCCCAAACTGGCATTTTTTACTTAGAAGCCACATGTCTGTGGTGGAAAATTAAAGTGATCCTAATTGATTCAGCATGATAGACACAGTTTAAGCACAAGCAGCCAATTTGGTGAATCTCCATCAACATTTCTGGATTCTGAACTGCTGCTGTATTTGTCTTATGATCACATTAGCACTCTTCTAAACTGTTTCATTTGCAGTACCTTCCTGGGATTTGTTTTACAGTCCCTGGCATGTTTTGTAGAAGCAGTGCAGTCTGGGAGATTTGGAAAGGCCACCAGTCCACTGTGGGAAAGCGACAAGCTAATTATGATGGAATGCCAGCAACCTGCCACACTGGCATTCAAACAATTCCGACTGACATTGTGCAGATAGGTGATAATGAAATTGTTATAGACTTTTTGAAGGTTGTCAAGCCAGAGCTGGTGAGCCAAGCTCACAGTATTGGTCATGGTGGTGCGGACAGGTGGTAGCAAATTGGTTAAGGACAGGTGGGAGTTTTGGCGATGGAGTCTGAGCGGCACACGAAGCGTATTGGTTTCTCAAACAAGATGGAATTTATTTAACTTATCCTTAGGTGCATAGAAAACGATGTCTTCAGTCACAGTAAACAAACAAAGGGGTCTGTTGGCCCACAGGGTTCCCCAACAAGCCCTTGCTTTCTAACCCTGACGGGATAGGTGCGGCTGCCTGTTGGATAGTCCTAGGGCTGGTCGACAGCTCATAATTGGATGACACACAACGAACTGTAACGTAATGATGTGACGCCAGTCCGGTAAGGACAATGAAGAGTCAAGATGGTGTCCGAAGCCGAAGTCAGGAGCCGGTGTGACGAACTGAGGACACAGCCAGAGCCGGTGAGGACAATCTGGATCAACGTCGATAGTCAATGCTGAAGGTAAGTCGAAGCCAGGAAATCAAAACAGCAATGCAGTAATAGCAAGTGACACAAAATGCCAATCGAGGGAGGAGATCAATAGGCCCAGAAGCCTGACTGAGAGACAGTCCCTGGAACACCAGCCTCTGTCTCCAGCTAACGCGATCTCCCCCCGAGGGAGGGGCTCACTGAACTTTTATCCGAATTTGGTGGCCAATCAGAACACTTACAGAGAAGAAATTTCTAGTCAGATTACCTCATGCTTTAGCTGTCACTGAGCATGCGTCTGTGGGGAAAGTAGGTCAGCTATGACTGACAGGCCCGCAGGTCACCCAGGGGGCACGGGCTGGGTGAGCCTTGGGACTTTCCACTCACAGAATCAAGCCGCGCATGTCAGTTACAGTTCTTCTGTGTTGGCAGCATATACTTAAGATTTTTCCGAGGCAAAGGTAAAGAATAATAAAAAGTTCTTCATGAGGAAAAAGAATGAAGGAAAAAGGGAAAGGGACTATGCCCTGTATACGCTACCCCAAGTTCAACAGGGGTTGCTTGAGCGAGGGACTCAGAATTTAGGTTTTTGTTAATGAATTGAGAACAGCACACTGACTTAGCTTAGAAATACAGTATCTGCAATATCAACCATTGTGTAGAGCAGTGGTCTCCAAACTTTTTTGATCGTGCACCCCGATCAGTAAAAAAATTTTTGAGCACGCACCCCCAATACATGTATATTTATTTATTTATAAATTATATACATGTACTACTTGTGTACCGTACGTGACATGTGACCGTCTGACATACAGACTGAGTGAGGGCACCAGTGTCAATCTGTATATTCAATATTAGTAAAGCTTAATTTCTTTCTTATTTTTTTTTAGATAAAAAATAAATATAAATAGAAGTTCTAATATTTTCTTCCCGCACCCCAATGGATCCCTGGGGTGAACGCCCCACTTTGGAGACCACTGGTGTAGAGGATGGTGTTAAACCTGGAAAACTTTGGGGGTCCTTACACCTGGAGTCCTTGGGACCACTGGAGTAAAAGAAGCAGGGCAATATAAAAATAGTGTTATCCAGCACATTGGTTCAATAGCTGGGGGCTAGCATCCTAGGTTTTATCCATTTTGGTGGAAACTTGGATAGGTTGCTTAAATTCTGCAGCTATTTTTAAAAATGAAGCTGAAGATTCCTGTCTCACAGGGATGCTATGAAGCTGAAGCAATTGTTCGTAGGATATTTTGATCTGCTTGTAGAATTGGAGTTTCAAGCACGAAGTATAAGAATTGTTGTTACTTAGTATGAATGCATTTAAATAAGTATGTGTGACTAATCTTCAAAACATGATGACTGTCATTGAAATTGTAGTAGTTTTGTCATTGACTTAATCAGAAGCAATGTGGAGCCTAGATTTTGTTGCAGTGTCATAAAAACTCAATTTGAATTCTGTGCTTATGAACATAAGGAAGTAATAACACTTACTAGAAATAGACATAGCACTGTACAGTAACATACAATATTTCTGCCAGTGCACCTGATTCTTGACATTTAATGCTTCTCTTCCACTTCTTGACTTCTTCTGAGCATAGAATGTCAATTAGAGCTACAAAAATGTTTGTATCTTAAGTAAAATAAAATACACTAAAAGTCAATGAGTTTAGAGCAATTTTACCACTTTAATTTTTGGATGCAGGGTTTTGACATTTAGGACAACTTTTCCCAAGCACCAAGTTTTGTGTGTGTGTGTTTGCAGCTTTTGTGTTATCAATTTATGTATATCTTAATTAATTCTTTATAATTGAGGGGCATGGGGGGACCTGAGCACTCCAGTATAGAACTGGAGATAGGTCTCTTGAAAGTCTCTGGGGGGAAGGTTAGAGGGGAGAGTAACAAGGTTGATGTTGTGGTGGGGTCTGCTATAGACCACCAGACGAGGAGGAGAAGGTAGATGAGGCTTTCTTCAGACAACTGCCGAAGTTTCCAGGTCACAGGCCCTGGTTCTCATGGGGGACTTCAGTCACTCTTACATCCTCTGGGAGGGCACAGGCAATCTAGGAAGTTTTTGAAGAGCATTGGAGACAACTGTCTGGTGCAAGTATTGGAGAGAACACCTAGGGGCCAAGTGTTGGAGAGGCCAACTAGGGGCCTAGTGTCAGAGAGACCAGCGAAGGGCTGTGCTTTTCTTGACCTACTGCTCACAAATGGGGAAGAATTGGTGAGGAATACAGAAGTGGATGGCAAATTGGGCAGCAGTGACCATGAGATGATCGAGTTCAGGATCTTGACAAAAGGAAGAAAGGAGGGCAGCAGAGTATGTAACCTGGCCTTCAGAAAAACAGGCTTTAGACTCCCTCGGGGAACTGATGGGCAGGATCTCTTGGAAGGCCAGTCCGAAGGGGAAAGGAGTCCAGAAGAGCTGGCTGTTTTTTAAAGAAACCTTACTGAGGACACAGGAATGAACCATCCTGATGTGCAGGAAGAATAGCAAATATGGCAAGCCACCAGCTTGGCTTAGCAGAGAACTCTTTGGTGAGCTTAAACACAGAAAGGGAAGCTGACAAGAAGGGGAAGCTTGAACAGATGACTAGGGAGGAGTACAAGAATATTGCTTGAGTGTGCAAGGATGAAATCAGGAAGACAAAAGTGCAATTGGAGCTGCAGCTAGCAAGGGATGGGAAGGACAACAAGAAGGGTTTCTACAGGTATGTTAGTAACAGGAGGGTCAGGGAAAGTGTGGGTCCTTTATTGAATGGGAGAGGCAACCTAGTGACAGATGATGAGGAAAAGGTTGAAGAAGAATTCAGTGCCTTCTTTACTTTGGTCTTCATAGGCAAGGTCAGCTCCTAGACTACTGCACTGGCCAGCACAGTTTATGGAGAAAGTGAGCAACCCTCAGTGGTGAAAGAACAGGTTAGAGACCTGTTTAGAAAAGCTGGACATGTACAAGTCCATGGTGTTAGACCCCCATGACTAGGGAGACGATGGTCCAATTACCCATGGGTCCTGTTATTCATTAGGCAGAGCAGAGCAGGGAGCAAACACCAGCACACATAGCTTGCAACAGCTTTATTTAGAATGGAGACAGCTTCGGGTGAGCTCCCACACTGACAGAATATGGGGAGCAGCAATGAACAATAGTTTTTTTCCCCCCATATTTATACACTTTGTTTTATACTCATTAACATTCACTTTACTTAGCATAAGCAAATGGCTGGTATAGATATTCTGCCTTGTGGTCAGCAGCTCTGCTAGGCCACAGGTAAAGCCTTTGTATTCAGCTGCAAATCCAGTGTTTCTAAGATCCACATTGTTGTCACCCTAACACATGGGGCTGGATGGACTGCATCTGAGGATGTTGTGGGAGTTGGCTGATGTGATTGCAGAGCCGCTGGCCATTATCTTTGAAAACTTGTGGTGATCAGGGGAGGTCACAGACAATTGGAAAAGGGCAAATATAGTGCCCATCTTTCAGAAGGGGAAGAAGGAGGATCCAGGGAACTACAGACCAGTCAGCCTTACCTCAGTTCCAGGAAAAATCATGGAGCCAGGTCCTCAAAGAAACCACCTCTAAGTGCTTGGAGGAGAAGGTGATTAGGAACAATCAGCATGGATTCATGAAGGGCAAGTCATGCCTGACCAACCTGATTGCCTTCTGTGATGAGATGACTGGTTTTGTGGATGCGAGGAAAGCAGTGCACATAACATACCTTGACTTTAGCAAGGCTTTTGTTACCATCACCTACAGCATTCTTGCAGGCAAGCTGAGGAAGTGTGGATTGGATGAATGGACTGTAAGGTAGATAGAAAGCTGGCTGGATTGTTGGGCTCAATGAGTAGTAATCAATGGCTCAATGGTTAGTTGGCATCCACTATCTGGAAGATGGCATAGAGTGCACCCTCAGCAAGTTCACAGCTAACATCAAGCTAGGGGGTGTAGTAGATATATTTGAGGGTAGGACTAAGATTCCAAGTGACAATTTGGAGGACTAGGCCAAAAGAAATCTCATCAGGTTCAATAAGGACAAGTGCAAAGTCCTACACTTAGGACAGAAGAATCACTTATACTGCTACAGGCTGGGGACTGACTGGCTAAGCAGCAGCTCTGCAGAAAAGGACCTGGGGGTTACAGTGGACAAGAAGATGGATGCAACTCAGCAGTGTGCCCCTGTTGCCAGGAAGGCGAATGACATACCTGGCTACATTGGTAGGAGCGTTGCCAGCAGATCAAGGGAAGTGATTCTTCCCCTCTGTCTGGTACTGGTGAGGCCACATCTGGAGTACTGTCTAGTTTGGGGCCCTCCACTATAGAAAGGCTGTGGACAAGTTGGAGAGAATCCAGCAGAGGGCAAAAACAATGATGGTACTGGGGCACATGGCTTCTGAGGAGAGGCTGAGAGAATTGGGTTTATTTGGTTTGCAGAAGAGAAGACTGAAAGGGGATTTGATAGCAGCCTTTAACTACCTGAAGTGGGGGTCCAACAGGGATGGAGCTAGACTGCTCTCAGTGGTGACAGATGACAAGGACCAGTGGTTTCAAGTTGCAGCAAGGAAGGTTAGATATTGGGAAAAACTTTCTCACTAGGAGGGTGCTGAAGCATTGGAGCGGGTTACCTAGAGAAGTGGTGGAATCTCCATCTTTGGAGGTGTTTAAGGCCTGGCTCAACAACTCTCTGGCTGGAATGATCTAGTTGGGGATGGTCCCATTTTGAGTAGGGGGTTTGACTGGATGGCCACTCGAGGCCCTTTCCAGCCCTAATTTTCTGTGATTCTGTGTAGCATTTTAGGATTGCATAAATACAACAATGTATAACTGTCCATATGAATCAGGCTTAACTGGATTAATGTTCTAGTCCACGGCTGTCTAACTTCTTAGCAGCTGGGGGCTCCACCAGTAGGGACCACAGCTTACCCCCACCCCCACAACCCCTCAGATGCAAGCTCCTTTGTCATTGGGTGGACAAGGGGCTCTTTCCCCCCCCCCCCGCCCCCGACAGCTACATCATTCATGTATCCAGTTTCCCTGGCACTGCTCTGTGCATGTGGGTGGGAAGTATCCCCACCATGGCACTTCACAGGCAAGCTGTTGCCCACTGCCTTTGCACTGCATGGTCAGATGGGCACCACTCAGCCATTGCACTGCTCAGCTCCTTGGCTTTGGGCTTCCTACTGCGTTGTGGGCTCCCTTGGCATTACAGGATGCTCTGAGCCTCTCTGCCTTCTCCTGGTCTCCAGGGCAGGGGCAAAAAGTGAAAGGCGGAGAAGGGATGGGGAGACCCCACGTGCAGCAACAGTTGGAGCAATGGGGGAAGTGGTAGCTGGGGGAGCCTGGGGGTTATAGATTAATTCCTTAAGGGCTACTAGTTGGAGAGCTGTGTTCTAGTTAATAGGTAGTTATCTACAACTCCACAATTAATATTGTTCTACCATACTTTTATGACTTTACAGATTCCCTTCCTTGAGAAATGGACTGTTACCACCTAAGCTCAAGAGTACTTTTGGATAGTTTGCTATATGGGGAGTATGACACAACTGAAGAGATCTGAGATAACTAAAATCTTTCAAATGGAAAAGGCTCCTAAGAACTTGAATGGAGGTCTTTCATCTCCCAGATGAGCACCCTAATAGGGCGACCGTGTTTCCTGAATCTCATAATGAAACATTCCAATCTCACGTTTTCCCTCTTTGTCTGGGATACTCCTGGTTTAAATACTTGTGCCAGGCATCCCACTGAAAATGGAACAAAAGCGTTCATTTTCCCAAACTGAAGGGATGCCCAGGATGTCTTTTAAGTGGGACTGTCTAAATGAAAACAGGATGTATGGTCACCTGACTCTCAAATGTGTATCTCTGGGTATGACTCAAAATATGCCAAAGATGGGTCTAAAGTACTGTTGCTCAACCTTTTGACACTGTGGGCTAGATGAGTGGCTCAGAGCTGGTCTCCAGACTGGACTGAGCCAAGAGCACCAGGATCACGCCCCTCACTGCCCTGTATATTGGCCCCCGAGGGCCTGGCGCTGCATCTCCTGCTGGGATTGGGTCCCGGGGGCTGTAGCGCTGCCTTCTCCCACCTCACCATGCCAGAATTGGGCCCTGGGAACCTGGCACTACCCCTGTCTCCCCACCCCTGAATGCCAGGATTTGAACCCGTGGGCCTAGCTCTGCCCCCTGGCACTGAGATCGGGCCCTAGATAGAATCTGGTGCTGCCCTGGACACTAGGATCAGGCACCCGATCCAGTGCACAGGACTTGCCTTGTCTTGGGTCTAGAAATTTAGTAGCAGAGGAGCAGTGCTGATGCTTCCCTGCTGCCAAGTTTTCAGAGCCTTGGGGAGCCTGGTGGGTCACAGCACTGTGGGTTGAGGGTTGAGCACCCCTTGTCTAAAGTGTTGTGCTGGAGGCATCCATGGAACATTTTTAACACACTTCTACATTTTCGTGCATTTGAGTAGGCTATGCTTTGATGGCAGATATCTTGGAAATATTTGTGTGATGGAAAAGTTCTTTCACTTCTAGCTTTAGGATTAGGTATAGGACTCTGCAACTCCTACCTGCAGGAGGTACAAGTTAGGATTGGGAAGATTGCTTTACTTGACTGGGAATATTATCCATCAGGAAGCCTCAACTGAAGCAATTTTAGCTGTTTTAAGGGTTGAAGGAGTCCATTACCTACCTCACTACCTAGATACCCATTAATAATTCAAAAGCAATGTTTTTTCCCCTTTCTGAAGATTAACTAAAGGTATTCCCCAATGCGTTTCTCTCTCTTTTAAGAGAGAACTTGGCTGGTGCAAGGAACAGTCCAATAAATCTTTTTTTTTTTTTTTTGAAAATTAAAGTGATTAACCTTTAATGCAAGACTACAAAACTACCATGACTGCTAACATTTTATGTTAGCCATGTAGAGTGAACAGTGAACTATTGGTGGGAAGGTTAATGATTGATCCTCAAGAGAGGGAAAAAATTGATCTATCATTATTTAAATATAGATCCAAATGCTGGCTTTGAGACTGCTAAAATTTCCTTGCTTTTAACTTCTAGCCTAAAACCACAATAGAACTTAGATTACAGAATCTGCAGTGAAATTATATTAAAGTTATATAAACAGGCAACTCTGAATTATAGGGCTATAATTCTATCAAGGGGCTCGGGTGATATCATAAACCACAAGAGTAAAGCATGAGTGGTTTATGTAGTTACCAGAACCCTGAGATGGAGTTATAGCCACATAATTCAAAACGCACTGTCTGCTTTTTTTATTTTATATATAACATGGATCTGAGTCCCTGGATCCACATGCTGCTGTGGGTGGTAGCCTTCCCACTTCTGTGGAGGGCTGCTCTACATTCTGTCTGTCTGTCTCTCTCGTATTTTATTTCCCCCCCTAGTCTCCTATAAACGGGAAGCTAGGGAACTTGTCATGGAGATCAAATTTACCAGGAGGTGTTTAAATATTATGGGACTGTTATATCATACACAATGTTGTTATACCATCTAAAATAGATGTATCATTCCAACTGTAGGGTTGGCAAGATGTGGTGTTCTCTCTTCCCTACTCTGTCAGCTGCCTCAGCTCTTCTTGCTGTTGCAGAAACTTGTAGGGAAGGAAGAATTAGTAACAACCTGCTGGTTACATACTGATGAAATCATTCCCTGTGAAGTGACATTTTTGTGTGACTTCAATTCCATAATTGGTTTTTATAAGAATTCATCTTAACAAAGTATATTTGTGAATAATTGCCCAAACTCATTCCTTGTCTGATGGAAATATCTATGAGACATTCTGTGTCAGGTGAAACGTATGATAGCCTTTGTTGTGGTTTTTGTTGTTGCTTTTGTTGGTTTAACATAGCTATTTATATTAACGGTGATAAATTTTGAACATTGTTAAGTATTACATTTGAAACCTTGTCTAATCTTGTCTGTCCCAACCATGCAATTAGTCTAATAAAAGATATCACCCACAGAAATCCTTGCCGCTCACATTTCCTGGACTGTTACATCTACAACATCCCTGCCGTACTTTCCAAAATATATTAAATATGTTTTTCATTGAACTATGCAAATAATTTAGTTTGAGCAGTGGAAGATGTGCAATCATTGTAAATCCATTGGTTCTTATTTCTATTTAAAACTATAGCTCTGCTGTTGTTTTTTCTCTAGTACAAAAGTTAAATATTTTTATTATGAGTTCTTTCAAAGTTATTCTCATAATGGATTTTATTTTCTTCATAACTATTGTGGCAAAGGGCAGATGAGTAAATCTTTTTTTGGAATAGTACATTTTTATTACAGTTTTGTAAAGTTGATGTCATATGATGCTTACTAGAACAATCCTTACTGACATCAGGATAAGAAAACCCCATAATCATACGCCTACTGCTTTATATTTTTAATTGTTTTTAATTTGGGTTCAGATTTGTGCAAATACATAACCATAAAATTAGTATACACAAATTATAATTATATTTTAGAATTTAATAATTGAAGTATTTTCCAAGAAATGTTGTTACAGTGCAGATTCAAAGCTTTCTATATCCAGCAAGTTCCTGGAGTGTGTTGAGGCTAATTTTTTTGATTCAGCTGATGGTGAGGGCACTGAGGAGGGAAGCGCTTTTTGATTTACTGCTCATAAACCAGGAGAAATTGGTTAAGAATATGAAGTGGAAGACACCTTTGGTGACAGTGACCATAAATGATATCCTAAGGGGAGGAAGGAGATATCATGAAATGATATCCTAAGGGGAGTTTAAAATCCTAAGGGGAGGAAAGAAGGCAAACAGCAGAATAAAGACGCTGGACTTTGGAAAAGCAAGCGCGGGGACTTGGTGGGCAGGACACTATGGGAGGCAGTTCTGAAGGGCAAGGCATATGGGAGAGCGGCTGTACTTTAAGGAGGCTCTCTTGAGGACACAGGAACAAGCTATCCCAATGAGACTGAAAAATGGGAAGTGCAATCGGAGACCAGTTAGGGTAGACAGCGATCTCTCTAAGTACTTGAACCTCAAAAAATAATCCTATAAAAAGGGGAAACTTGGTCATAGTACTCATGGCTAAAAAAAAAAATATTTAAAGGTTTGCTTTTACTACTTAGCTTGTAGGTAAAGTAGATAAAGGCAACCCCCGCTCAGCGCTCTTAATTGGTTCCTGGAAAACCAAGTGTTAAATGGAAATAGTGTTAAGCAAAACTGAAAGTTTTTGATGAACCAAGATGGTGACCATAAGTGTTATAACTAAACTCGCTGAGTGCTAAGTAGAATCAGGTATGAATATAAAATGAATGTTATAGCGAAATAGCGCTAAGTGAAATAACGTTAAGCAGGGGTTGGCTGTACTGCGTTAAAACAATGATCCAGGGAAATGGCAAGGGTTAATTGATTTCTAAAAGCCTGTTTGTCACAGATTCACAGCCTTCAAGGCAGACAGGGTATCTAAGGCCAATGGGCATACACATCCTGGGAAATTAAAAACATCCAAACTTCATTTTTATAATAAAAATAGGTCTGGCTCCCAGACTACGGTGCCCAGGGTAGTATTTACTGGATGCACTGCTCAGCTTGTGTATATTCTGGGCACCAGGAAATATTTTGGGTAATGTATTTTGTAATCACCTTGTTTGCTTTGCCTGTATTACTTCTATTTCCTATCGTGTGTTTCAGTAAAATTTGCCTATTATCAACCAAACAACTTGTAGTTGGTCTAAAGGTCATGCTTGCCCCAAATGGGGTATTAGAACCGGGTAGTAAATCCAGGGCCAACAAGTACTAAGGTAACGTATTAGATTATTGCATGGGTATGCAGAGAGAAAATTAGGAAAGCCAAGGCACAATTTGAGATGCAACTGGCAAGGGATATAAATATGTTAAAAAGAAGAGGAAGACCAGGGTTCCATAAGCCCTTTACAGAATGTGGATGATGCAGAAAAGGCTGAAGTAGTTAATGCCTTTTTTGCTTCAGTTTTCACAAACGGGCAGTTTTCAGATGATGAATGCAGTGGGCAGCAGAGATAGGAAAGGAGACCAACAGCCTAGAGTAATGGCAGAACAGGTTAGGGATTACTTAGAGAAGCTGGATGCTTTCAGATCATCAGGGCCAGATGGCATGCACCCAGGGGCTGCCGATAAATGTGCTTGTTCACGGTCTAATTAGAATGCATTGACTGATTGACTCTGCTCCATGTTCTAATTAGAGCCGTCCACTGTCACCTCACTGTTGGGCAAGGTTCTGGATGACTGAAAAAGGGACATTATAGTGCCTCTCTTTAAGAAGGGTAAGCAGGAGTATCATGGGAACTACAGATCGGTTCACCTGATCTCTACACCTGGGAAGATCATGAAACAGGTCCTCAAGGAATCCTTTGTATAGCGCCTAGAGGAGAACAAGGTGATCAGGAACAGTTGGTATGGATTCATCAAAAGCAAGTCATGCCTGGCTAATACGAGTTCTTTCTATGATAGTGACAGGCTCTGTAGATAAGCGGAGACCAGTGGACGGTGGTATACCTTGACTTTAGCAAGTCTTTGACCCTGTATCCCATAACATTTTCATTAACAAGCTAAGGAAATACAGACTAGACAAAGTACGGTAAGGTAGATATGTAACTGGTTGGATCATCATATTCAGCAAGCAGTCCTCAATGGCTCAATGTCTAGTTGGGAGGAAGTATCAAGTGTGGTCCCCAGGGGTCTGTCCTAGGTCTGGCATTGTTCAACATCTTCATTAATGATTTAGATTATGGGATTGAATGCACATTTAGCACTTACGGATAATACCAAGTTGGGTGGAATTGTGAATGCTCTGGAGGGCAGGGTTAGGATGCAGAATGACCTGAATAGATTGGATAAACTACCTGCAATCAATGAGATAAGATTCAACAAGGATCAGTGCAAACTGTAACTGCATGCACAAATACAGACTGGGGAGTGATTGACAAGAGTCCCATATTGCAGAGAAGGATCTGGGGTTTATGGTGAACCATAAGTAGAATATTAGACCGCATGTGCCCTTATTGCAAAAAAGGCTAACAGTATACAGTTGTATTCATAGAGTGTTCCTTGCAAATCAAGGGAAGTGATTCTTCCATTCCGTTTGGCACTGGTGAGGTTTCTTGGCATACTGTATGCAGTTCTAGGCCCCGCAGTTTTCCAAAGCAGGTGAGATGACACTTTGGGATGGTTTAGTTAGGGATGATCCTGTCTTGAGCAGGGGCCTGGACGAGAGAACTTTATGAAGTTCCTTCTAGCTGTGTTTTCCTATGGTAAGTTAGTAGAAAGACTCAAATTGACCTAAGTGAACTTTGGATAAGGGTCTTACTGGCTCTCTGTGAGCTCTACTGTAATACAACTGCATTTATTCAACCAAAACAAATGTTTTTCCCATTTTATCACCAGTGTTACTTTTTCTGTCAAAACTGTATTTGACAGTTCTTTCAACCATTCTGTGGAGGTGTTTTACGTAGCAGTAATTGTTTTGTTACATTTCAGTCCCCTATTCTTAGTGTTTGCTACAAGATGTACTTATTCTGGTATACAAAGTTTAATGAAAAATGTAGATCTTTGTACTGAGAGTGATAAAAAGGCCATTGTTACACTGCAACAAAAGAATTTACAAGGTAAGGTAGTTAGTGGTTGGTGCCATCCCACTCTTGTTCTGACAATGAGATATGTAAGCAACTCAGCTTTTTTCCTTATCTTTTACCTCATGTCAGGGAGAACAATAACGGACTTATGGCACTTGTCTACACTACATGCAAAGTGTCTATTTTGTAATGATCCAGTTTAACAAAGTTCTTTAATAAAAGTGGCAGTGTTTCCATGTATTGCCCATTTTAGAAATCTTTTTAAAATGGATAAGATTAAATATGCAATATACATCTTTGTTTTTAATTCACATCTGCTTAATACTGGATTATACAGTAAACTTAAAGTTTGGATTGTCCCTCATGGGATTAAAGATTAAATTAGATAGGTATGAGTTGGTCTGTCTTAAGCTCTTATAACATTACATTTGGGAGGCATTAAAAATCCAGAGATGCACTTCAATATTAGAAATCATAATAGCTATAAATGCTATATAAAAGCTGTGCTGGTTACAAAGCATTAAAACTTTAGCCTAGTCTCTGTTACCTTGCATAGACACTTTTTAGGTACCTAGGTCCCAGGATTGTTAAATTTATGAAAATGTGAAACTAAGGGTGGTATTCGGTGGAAGACATTTACCTGAGATGATTCTTTTCTTTTTTCTTATTGTTTCCTAGGTTAATATATTAAATTCATCTTCAAGTGACCTCTGTATGTTCCCACTCTTGCTGCTTTCTGTTCCCGGCCCTGTGCTTCTGGCCCCCTCCCATGTCTGCTGTGTGCCACAAATATACGGGCTGCTTGTACCACTTGTGGCACATGTGGACTGTTGGCCACCCGTGCTTTAGGCTGGAAACAACCTTTAGGCTGTGCTCCTCTTTGGAGCACAGTCATTTGCACTGTGATATGCTGCAGCACTGCTGATTTGCTTCACTGATGTCTACAGATGTGACTGGGGTTGTTCTAGAGCAGGGGTGGGCAAAACGTGGCCCGCGGGCCGGATGTGGCATGCCAGGCCATTCTGTCTGACCCGCAGGGCCCTTAAAACATTTAGAAAATTAATATTTATCTGCCCTGGGCTGCCTGTCATGTGGTCCTTGATGGCTGGCCAAAAGTCAGTAAGAGGCCCTCTGCCCAAAATAATTGCCCACCCCTGTTCTAGAGAGACAGGCCCCTGCCACTCTCAGTGCTTTAAGGGCCTGATCCTGTTAGACATCCCCTGCTCGCAGATGCACCCCTTGTGTCAGCGGAGGGATAGTTTTGCAGGGGGAACATTTTGTCTTTGGAAGTCCCCCCCGCTCATCCCCTCCATGCTTGCAGATGCTCCCATCATGTTGGTGTACAGCAACTGGATATGCCCACAAGGGGAAGCCTCTATCCGCAGTGTTCATCTGCAGGCATGGAGCGGGGAATTCCTGTGGCATGGTATGCATTTTGCTGTGTTGGAGTGAGGCATCCGGGACTATTGATTCTTTAGATCGGGTCCATGAAGTGCCAGGAGCTCCTACCAAGGTAGCTAGAGAGTGCCGTCAGTAACAGGCTGCCTGCTTTCCCCCATCGTAAGCGAACAAACATCAGCTGCAAAAAGGTGGTGCAAATTATTACTAGGGTTCTTGCTGTCACATCTGTGGTGCAACAAAGGGCTAAGACATCTATTCACTTGAGTTTTGTGCTTCCATAATATTTTTTTTTTATAGCAGTGTAAAGGCGATGTCTGTTTGTAGCCTGTGGGCATGTCCACGCTGTCCTCTCAGCACCTTCCAGCAGGGACATTCCTGAGGATGCCCTCTCTACCTGCTTCTGCTCATACTTTCCAAACTTGCAGATGTACTAGTGAAACTTCTGTCTGGCTGTTCCCCTGTGGTCCTTCTCAAGACCTCGGTGTCCAACATGCTTGAGAGTGGTTTCTGAGGATGCCCCTCGGACATCTTCGGTGACATATTACTTGTCTGGAGGGTGTGAGTGAGAGCAGGTGTCTGGAGTATGCTCTTGGCGTATCTCTGCTAGCACAACTATGCATAAGGTGTAAACTGACTCTTAATGTTCTGGTGCAGAGCTTTGCTTTTAATAGTGTTGAAACCAAACACAAAGAAACCAAGATTCATTAGGTTCACCGCCTGACTTCCCATTTTTTCAGCTTTGGAAGCTTGGGAGGAAGTTGTTCATTGTCTAGTTCTGAGAACATCTCTCTTGAGTAACATCCTGGTACAATAGTTTGTTTTGCTGTTCTCACATTGCAGAAATCAAAATGATATTTTATAAGGCATATTTGTTAAGTTAGATGCCTTATGCATTTTATCAAATGAGTTTAATACTTTAGGAAGCTCAGTAGAGTAGTGTTTATGCATGGATGAAGAGAGGTTCAATGAATAGCAAATCTACATTTTTTACTTACTTTAGGCTTTCTGTACGTTTTCAGAGTCCATGCGGAAGCTGCATTATTAACAACATATCCCAGGGGTTTTCAACCTTTTTTTTAATAAGTGTACCCCCTGTGGTCCCCTTTTTAATGAGTGTACCCCGCCCCCCGGGGAGGGGTGGGGGGAATGGCAAGAAGACACCGAACAACTGTAAGAAAAGACAGTGAGGAGTTACTCAGTTACGTATCATGTATATTCATAGTTTACGCCTGCAGGCCTAGTATAATCTCATCTTTATCCCAGGTTATTGCTGGAACCATTTTTTTTTTTGAAAACGGAAGATGCCCTGAGCAATGAAGTTTTTTTGTCTGTTTTTCTTTTATCTGTTGTGGAGGGTTGCTCTGGAAAAGGACAAACTGTGGGCTGTTGTAGAATATAATTTTAGAGGATAGTACAATATGTTACCAACTTGATTTTGAGAAGTACCACAGGACTCTAGCTTGTTTGATCAATAGATATTAAGCTTATTCGACAGACAATACACATCTCTAGGGTGAAGGAAAAGGATGTGTGAACTGCTCTCTGTTGCCTCTTTCAGTTGATTGATAGAGTGCCAGGAGTACCACTGCCGAAGGAGACCACATGGCTTCACTTGTGGGTTCCAAGTGAAATCCTTTGAGATGTAGGGAAGTGATTAGTTCTGATACTTTTCTCCTGTTAATATGTTCTTGCCACCGTGAAAATGGAAGTGCTGATCCTTGACTTGCTTGCACCAGTGTAAATTAGGAATTGTTCTGCTGAGGGTAAAATTGGGTGAGAGGAGAAGCAGGCTTTAAGTATTTCTTTATAGAGAAGGAAAATCGCAAGGTAGGATTTCATTGCTTTGCTGATACTGTACCAGCAAGTGACTGGTTAAAAAACTTCTGCATGCCTAACTATGGGCCTGTCCATGCTGCAGTCACAAAAATATCTACAGTGTCTTGTAATGGTACCTGAGCCAAAATTAAATTAGTTAGCTTGGGTCTCTTTAGATGTTAAGATCAGTGTAGATGAATTCGTCCCACTTCTTGGCACTTCTTTAACTGAAGTATGGGCATACCCCAAATAATTCAATTGATTTTAGTGTAGCTGCTCTAGATTTGCATTTCATGCAACTGAAACCAGAATATACCCCCTGAAACCAAATTCAGCAGTTGAGTGAGTGACATATTTGTTGTAGGTTTCTCAATTAACTGTAGCACAATAGGGCTGGAAGGACCTTAAAGAGGTCATTTAACATGACCCCTGCTGAAAGTGGAATCAAATAAATGGTTAGAAGTATAGTTTAGCTTTTAATAGCTTTTAATAATAATAGCTTTTAATAACACTGTAGTGGGTATTCAAAGAAAATGTAATGTTACATGTCAGTAGAACCAAAGGGACTGTGGCAGTAAAAAAGGTCAGAAGAAAGTGTTCAGACCTGGCCCTGTCTCACCTTGTGGGTGGACTCAAACAAGGCAAACAAACTGAGCATAGTTCCACTTTGGTTCCTAGTTTTGGTCAGAATCCATGGAACAAGCAGTCCTTTCTAGTGTCTCTGCCCCAGTCTTCCTGCTCTGGGTCTTGATAGTGCTCTCCTTTGAGAAACAGAAAATTTGGATTGTGTTCTTTAAGAGTTGCAACCTGTGCGGGGTTCTACGGTTCCTTCTAGCCTCTTTCAAATCCCACCCCCATGGACTCCGGGCAAAGAGCTTTTCAAAGTAAATGGTCCCACCATCAGAACATCCATTTGCTCGGTAACAAGAAGCTTTTCAGTTCTGTCGGTCACCGATCGCCCTGTCGCAGCTTCCCAAACATAGTATTCACTATGTTGTCAGTTCTCTGCTGTGGATATTAATCTACAGTTGAGGTTTGAATCTTAAATCATTTTTACAAATTAAAATGGGATTAATAATCTGGCACATACATATCCTCAACTGTCCTGGGAAGGTGCAGCCAGAGTAATGTAGATTTTTCCTTCGTCTGACAATTTTATTTTATTCTATCTTTTTACTTGCTTACTTGTGCTTATGATGCTGTTTAGTAGGGCTGTGTGAAGCTTTGGTAGCTGATTTGATTCAAAGGAGGTTTGGCCTGATTTGGGGGCCGAACCTCTGATTTTGAATCAAATCAGGAGACCAATTAAAAGCTCTTAATTAATTCAAAGCATCCGGATCAATTTGGAAAAGTTGGCCACTTTGGAGACTTGGCCATAGACTAAACAGGCAGCTGACACAGCTGCCTCTGGTAAGTCTGGGGTTGAGGAAGTGGGGAGGAAAGGGGTATGGGGGAGGCTGGGACTGAGAAAAGCTGCTCAGCTGGGGCAGGGCGGCGTGATACTGGGTGAGGGGGGCGGGTGGGGGTATAGGGTGTGGGCGCGGTAGCGCCCTGCCAAGCCATGCTGCACCCAAGCCATGGGGTAGGTACAGTGCGAGTGCCAGGCGGGGGGCGGGGAATCCCTGCTGCCCCCCCGCTGCCCCACACTGCATGGGGGGGCTCTGCCACGAGCGCCCAGGGGCCCTGATCACTACTACTGCTGCTGGTGAGTGTGGGGCCTTTTTTTTCTTAAGTGCTGGGACTACGCTGGGGTTAGGCAAGGGCTGGGCAGGGCAGGCATGGGGGCTTCTCCTATGGCTCCCCCCACCTAGGGAGAGATGGGCACAGCCAGAGGAGCTGCAGGAGACCCTGCAGCGGCCTGGCTGTGCCTGCCTCTGCCTGGCCGATCCGAATCACCAAATCTCTTGAATCAATGCTGAATCTTCAGAAGCTTATTTGGCCTAATTGATTCAGGACAGTGATCTGAATCTCCAAATCAAAGCGCTGTCCTCGGAACTGGCCAAATCCAAATCGAATACTGCACAGGCCTGCTATTCAGTAATCACTCAGAGGCAAGAAATCTGACAGTTTTTGCTTTGTTCTGTGTCTGTTTAACTGATCAGTGCTATGTGACACGGATCTCTGCAGACGTATCAGCCAGATCCAAATAGCCCATGCCAACATTTTCTGAGACTGCAGTCCCAAATGCCATTGTTTGTGCCTTTGTCCACACTGGAGGGTAAGTTTTTATTTATGCACAAACTAGAACGCCGCATCCCAGGTTGAAGGACATATGCTTATTCTCCGACCAGTTTACACTGTCACTTCCTTATGCTTCTGAAATAGTCGCATCTGTTTACGTTAGGTCTGACTTGGAGTCTACCATAGACATGAAAATTCCTACTTTTAGTTATTCCAAATAGGGTTTGAAAAAATAATTGTTTCTGAAGCCTCTTTTCTGTGTTGTTGACCAAATGTATCTTTTTACAAACCTCAGTTTCCTGGCCTCACCAAACCCAGTCATTTTCTGACTGATTAAATGTGGAACCTTCCAAATATTTTATTAACTTCGCGAACTTGAATACACTGTGTCTCCTATCTTGTTCCTGATAGCTAAAGGTGGATGTGAAAGTTTTAATACATTGTCCTTTCTGTTTTCCTGATAGATGTTTCTGTAAAAACGGATAAGGCGATGAGATCAGAATCAGCTGTGTTTCACATGCAGAACCAGTGCTACAGATGCATGCTAAATCCTTGGCAAGGCATCTTATTAACTTTCCATGTGCTTAGCAATAGGCATACAGACTTAGTAAAATGTAGTAATGAAATATTTGCTAAGGGGAACTTCCATTTGGTAAAGCACTCACAAGATGTGTGTCTGTATAGCATAGCTTGTTTTATGTTCTGTTAAATATGAACGATTGCTGCTGTTTAACCAAAGATTTCATGAAAATATTAGACTGCTAGTAGTTTTTCTCATTGATTGAATCAGAAAAGCACGAGAGAAATTGGTATTCAAAAAAACCCCTCCTTTCAATAAGGAAACTTGATTATAACCAGAATCAAATAAAAAGCCGATCATGTTAAAATTATTTATGTTATTAATTTCAAAGTAATTTTTAGAGGCTGTTAATTTTTTTCTGTTATGAACATTTGATGTGGTGTTAGATTCTTCTTTTTTATTTCCCTCCCATCTGCCCCCCAGTTTACGACTGCTAGAAACCTCAAAAGCTCTTTGCATCTCAGGTTATAAACATCTTATACTACTTCTGTTGAACACGGTGGCCAAGCTTCAGTAGAACTGAGTATGTACTATCCATACGAATAAAGTATGCAGGATTCAGCTGTGATACGGAAGCCAGAAAATGGTATCTTATTGACAACACAGTGGGGGAATTTTCTTTCTCCCACGCAGGTAACAGTGTAGTAGTAGTAGTAGTAGTAGTAGTAGCAGCTGTTGAAACTCTTTAGTTTCTTTCTCAAAGTATAATGGGAAAAGATCCATGCATCTGCTTATGTTCTTGGTTTAGCTGTGCCTTCATGTCTTGATATACACTAATGTGTTACTGAAGAGATGAATCCAGGGCCTATGGAGCCTGCATGGATTCTGACTTAGAACCATATCAGTGTCATTACATTTCTGAACCTGTAGACAGGGCAAAACTTAACTATTGAAATGTGCTGTTTCATAGTTTAATAACAATAAACCTTTTAGCAGACAGGGTATGACCGAAATAAGTATGGAGCTGAAAGATCCTTTCCCTCCAGAAGAAAGGTGAGGTATACTTTTGGGCTGGTGGCTTTATTACTGCATATGCTGGTGGTAGTCTAGAGCAGTGGTTTTCAAACTTCCAAAAGTCACAAACATTTTGCATCACTTCTTGTGCTGTGGAACTGCTACCCTTATTCCATGAGCTGGAACCAGGTGGTCTGGCCTGACAGTGGTGATATACTCCCTCCTGGCCTACTCTGCCATTAGCCCAGTCTTTTTGCAGAGCCCCAGTGATGTACTGTAGAACTACAGGGTTCCATGGAACACAGTTTGAAAATGACTGATCTAGAGACATAATGTTTCCAAGGTCTCATTGAGTCCCCCCTCAGAAGGGTGCCTGCTCTGGACCATCATGGCCTTGTGTGGTACCTGAGCCTGCCTGCTGGGGGATCCCTGCCTCCTTACCACTCTGAGATCCTGGCCTTGTGGCCCCTTACCCTCCCTGGTTTTTTGTGGCCCTGACTCAAGGAGTGAGCATCTCATCCTGCTCCTGACAGGGATTGTACCTCTTGCTGTGGAGGACAACTGCAACCTGAAGTTCTAAGTAGCAAATAGTCAGTTATGCTTCATAAAGGCGTTTACTGGGACAAAGCCCACCCATTCAGAGGGTCTCTACTCCCTTCAAAGCTAGGGACAGACATTCATAGTTTCATAGTTTCTAGGGTCGGAAGGGACCTGAGTAGATCATCGAGTCCGACCCCCTGCCATGGCAGGAAAAAAGTACTGGGGTCAAACGATCCCAGCAAGGTGTTAATCCAGCCTCCTCTTAAAGACCCCCTGGGTAGGAGCCAGCACCACTTCCTTTGGAAGTTGGTTCCAGATCCTAGCCACCCTGGCAGTGAAGTAGCACCTCCTGATGTCTAGTCTGAATTTACCCTCTGCTAGCTTGTGACAGTTATTTCTTGTCACTCCTGGCATTGCTCGGGGGAACAGGGACTCCCCCAATGCCTGCTGTTCCCCTTTGAGTAGTTTGTAAACAGCCACTAGGTCCCCCCTCAGCCTTCTCTTGTAGAGGCTGAACAGGTTCAGGTCCTGTAGCCTGTCCTCGTAGAGTCTGCCCTGTTGCCTCCTGATCATGCGAGTGGCCCTCCTCTGGACCCTCTCCATGCTGTCCACATCCCTTTTGAAGTACGGTACCCAGAACTGGATGCAGTACTCCAGCTGTGGCCTGACCAGTGTCGTACAGAGGGGGAGGATCACCTCCTTGGACCTGCTAGAGATGTATCTGTGGATGCATGACAAGGTGCGGTTGGCCTTCCTGACTGCATCCCCACACTGCCAGCCCATGTTCATTTTGGCATCAATAGTGATTCCAAGATCCTTTTCTGCCTCTGGAGTGACAATAAGGAAGTTCCCCAGCCTGTAGGTATGCTGCTCGTTCTTTGTCCCCATCTGCATCACCTTGCACTTGTCAATGTTGAAACCCATCCTGTTCTTATCTGCCCATCTCTGTAGCCTGTCTATGTCTGATTGTAGCCTATTCCGCCCTTCTAGCATGCCCACATCCCCCCACATCTTGGTGTCATCAGCAAATTTGAACAGGGTGCTTTTTACCCCCTCGTCCAAGTTGCTGATGAAGATGTTGAACAGTGTGAGCCTGAGGACGGAAAAGCCTGAGCCTGAATTGATCCAATTCCAAAAGCCTGAGCCTGAATTGATTCAATCTTTGCAGGTTAGTCTAACCTGGCTAGGCTAAACCGGTGTGTAACCGCGAAGACATTCTAGAAATGCAGGTGCAGGCAGCTGCTCAGGCTAGAAACCAGGGGGCACTAGATTAGCCCTCCCTTCCCTTCCATGGTGCTGAACTGGGGTCGGGGGGGAGCATGGCCAGGCCCTGGCAGGATGCTCTGATTAGAGAGGGGTCCCCTCTGCCCTGCTGAGCAGCCCAGCAAGCAGTTGATAACACAGTGTTTATCACCCCTAACTCAGTGTTTACCAGCCCATTAAGAAAATAGAAAGCAAAAGCTTCTCTCCATTAGTTGAAACTCTTCTTAAACAGCTTTTTCCAAGGAAGGAACGGAGGGACCTTATCAGTTGTCTGTTGATTAGCTCCAAAAAGCCCTAAGTGGACACTGTCCTGTCTGCACAAACCATAGCCAGCATGCTGTATACTAGGTAATGCTGAGAGATGTCTGTGTAAGGCAGAGGGGAGAGGGATTTCCTGCTTAGCAGGGAGCGCGGGGTGGGAGGAACAAGGGAGATGCCTGAAGTTTCTGCCAGAGCTCCAGCCAGGGAGCAGAGGGGAGGGGACAGCTCTACTGTGGAGGAGAGAGCCCTGCCCAGCCCAGAGAGCATGCCAGGATGCTGGGGGAGTCTGATTTAACTTATACCAGAAAAGGGTATGGGACAGACATTGCATAAACTGGTTCAACTCAAATCAGTTAAGTCTTTTATACACAGATTCATCCCTAGGGGTGTGCAGGACCCAGGAGGCAGGGTGTGCTGGCGAGCGTCCAGAGGCAGCAGTGGCAGAAGAGCTGGCAGTGGCTCTCCTGCTGTGGTGGGGCTTGTACGGCACTGTCCATGGGAACCCCCCAAAGTGTGGGGCGCAGGGAAGTTGCTTTGATTTGTCCCACACTAGGGATGGCTCTGCTTATGCTACATTCAACCAGGTTTATCTCAAACTGGTTTCAGTGATTTTCAAACTGGTTTATATGAACTGAACATCTGTACTGTTATAGGTTTAAACCAGTTTCTGGTCACTTAAACTGGTTTATCTGTAATGTCTGTCCCTAGCAAAGTGTTAAGCAGTTTCCTTGTCCCCAACCCAGCCCACATAGCTTAGAGCACACTCAAAGATCGCCCCTTTGTTCTTTCCAGTTTGCCCAGTTTCAGAATCCCAAAGCTGCCCAGCTCATCTTCTTGTGCAGACTCTGTCCTCAAACTATCCCTGCTTGGAGCTGACATTTCCTTGTCCAGGCAGCTCTCTTGTTGTCATATTTACTTCTGTCTCTCCACTGGACAACTTTTGCAAGCCTTGCCATTGCTGGTGTGTTAACAATATTATAGATGGATGTGTTTTCTTTTGCTAGGGTAGGCCAGCAACTTTGGTTTCACTGTCCATAATCAATTCTTTCTCCTTGTACAGTACTAGCTTTTTGATGGGTAATTATTGTCAACTGTTTTCCCATGGTTCTGAAGTTTTTAAGAGCTGTGTTTAAAAAGTAAGGGGAAATGGTGCAGCCAATTTTTTTAAAGCTAATTAAAAAAAAAAAAAAAAAATCTAGTACCTTACAAAATTTGAGTTGAATGGAAGTCCTGTGATGAGGTGCAGATACTGGTATTTGATAAATTAGATTTAGTATAGAACACAGTTTATGAAAGTTAAATGGTAATAGATTGTTGGAGCTTTACAGTAAGGCATTTTTCCACCATGGAAACTGACTGAAAGAGGATATTATAAAATAAGTAAATCAGTATTAGGAAAATAAAATATCCAGGGCATATATTTAACAAGTACAAAAAAAATCCCTTTGGCATAGCTCATTTATGCTTATATCTTGGAGTAGATAGCTAAAGCCAGGCCACGTAAATGCAAATTCTACTCCCATACACTACAACATACTACCTCTCCCCAAATTAAAATTCTATTAGCAAAACTCATCTTGATATTTGAGTGTATTTACATACATCATTGCATATGGTCTTTTGTAGTTTTGCAAAAAATATCCATGAAAAGACAGAAATAATATGATATATGATTGAATTCAGCCTAGTACCTTGTTGTTACTTTGTAAGTCTTATTTGTTTTGAAACACACCCTCATTTTGATTATCTGTTTGTAACTTTATGGATTTAGCTTTGGATTAAGAGAATAATTGAAACAAATCTCTGCCATATTACTTATGCAAGTTCAAACACAAGTAACCCTTGCTGGCATGCTAGGCCAGGTGATATGCTGGATTCTGGATCCTCAGGGTGCCAGTTGCTCTGGGAACCCCTTAGGCAGGGCTGCTGACAGGTGTTCTGTGGAGAGGTGTGCCCCTCACCCTCACTGCCCAAGCATGTACTTTAAGTCCAATAAACAAATGGGTTTCTTTGTTATATGCAACTATACAGAAAAGAAATGATTAATCAAGAGAAGGTGTGTGTGTGTGTGTGTGTGTGTGTAAAAACCAACAATTTGAATAGAATTTACAACTAGAACAATAGATGAATAATTCCACCACACTGCGTGGTCCCACTTGAATCAAACAACCTCAATGATTACATTCACTTGGTTATAACACTTTAAAACAGTTTCCCCCTGTGACAGGAGTACCTCTACTACAGTCTATTGGTGACTCCGCCCTCCTGTTATGGGCCAACCGCCTGTCATACCTTGATCTTAATTGATTAATTAATATATGTAATTAGCTGGAGGCTGCCCATTTTATTCGCCTTGGTGCCAGGGGGTGCTAGCTGCGGCTCCTTTTTCTCCCCTACACCGCAGCCCAAGCCTCGCAGATGATCCTGACATGGTTTGATCTGTGCCTTGTTATAATTTGGCCCTTCCCTCCCCTCACTCTGGGCTTCCCGCTGCCTTCGGGCTTAGGTGGCTGTAGCCATGCCTGGCCCCAACTCTCCTTCTCGGGGTCTCGAACCCCCACAGGGCTCAGGTGGCCTCCAATTCTCCGCTCCCTTTCTCGGGGCTGGGGTCAGTGCAACCCCGAATGCTGCACCCTCCCTGGCGCCAGGGTCCCCCCACTACCGTAGAGCCCCTATGAGGCCTCCTCCAACCCCTAATAGCCTCACCCAAACCACTGGTCTTATGAAACTACAAATAGAAAAAACTCAAACCCCTGGGTAATAACCTAAAATCTCATTCAGTCCCTACCAGGGAATTCTCTACCCATCACAGCAGAAAGGAGCTGCTCGGGGCATCAGGCTTCTCCAGTCTGTTTGCTGTGGTGGAGCTCCCTCTCCCTTGGCTGCCAGAGGAGCACTGCCCTTCTGGCCTCACTCCTGGGGTTTATATGTGCCAGGCCCTGCCCCTTCCTGTCAGCTGACTTCCCAGTGGTTGCTCTAGCAACCAGCACCTGTGGCTCTGGCTGCCCTGGTAACTAGCAGCTGGGCTCCCCACTCACTGCCAGGGCTCTCTCCCTAGCCCTTTCTGCTCTAAGGAGCAGGGCACCTGCATGCTCTGTGACACCCTCATAACCAAGGTTGATTTCTCTCTGGTCACTGTCTCCTTTCCATAACAATAAATGGCAACACAGCTTTATGATCCATTGCTAGGTGGCAGAGGCGAGGCTTTTGCTGCTCCAGGGAAGGTAGACTCTTTGCTCTTTCTTGGTAACTCAGCAAAAGCAAGTCTCTGAGCAGCCACTGTAGGTAACAGGCTTCTTTTCTTTAGTTTCCTTCTGAAAAACACACCTCCTGCAAACACTAGGGGTTAATTGTCCCCTCACACACCCATGCAGATTTGGGATTCTCACAGCCCGCTTCTTCCCTGGGCTGTCTCTCTCCCAGCACCTCCACATGCAGACGGGGTTTCCTCTGCAGGCTTCTGGCCCAAACAGCAGATGTGCCCCTGCAGGTCCCTGACCAGGCAGCTTTTCCCAGCTCCCAGCTAGCTTACCAACCCCACCCCACTCTTTCCCTGAGTACCTGTGTACCTGACACAGCTCTGACCCGGGTGGGGAATCAGCTTCTCATGGGATGACTTAGGCTCTCCTCTGTCCTGAGGTCTGCTCCCCAGCAAGTCTCAGGTCCATTCCCTCTGGCGGGTGGGGGTGGCTGAGTCTCTGCCTCTCTCTCCAGGCTGGTGTTGCTTCTCTCCAGTTGCTTTTCCCTCCCTCAGTTTTTATGGCTCCATAGTAGCCAGTCAGAGCCTGGGGTTTGCAGTGGGGGGTCTGATCACAGTTCAAATGCTCCAGTAAAAGCATGCGTTGTGCACAGCGTATCCTCCATTTAGAAAAGCTTTTTTACCCTCTGCAAACTTTTTGCTGCCTTTCTGGCAAAGTTCTTGGGCGCAGCTCTTTCACTCAGCTTGCAGCCAAGCAAGTCTTTGCAGCTGTTACGTGTAGGTCAGGTAGTTTTAAAAGGTGGTTATAATGAGCTTTGTTAGAGACATCTTATTTTTCTATTTTCCACTGGTGTATTTAGACTCATATTTTAAAGACTGCTGATTTAAAGCCAGCTTACATAATTATGTGATGGTGGTTGTTATATGTAGGAAGGTGCAAAAAGACAAGCAGAATACCCTTGCTTATCATTTATCACTTATTTCTTTTTATGCTCAAAGCCAATTTTATTTTGAGAATAACTAAAAGAAAAATGGGGCTGCATAGAAAGAAAATGTACACATTTTCTAGTATGAAAGCTATGTATATACTCTCTGTGTGTGTGTGTGTGTGTGTATATATCTATACACTATACTATTTATTTATTAAAATGCAAAGAAGCATGAATGGCTTGCAGGATCCATGTTTCTTCAAAGATCAACACTTTGTTTTTACATCTAAATCAGTAAAACAGTAAATCTCATAATTAAGCTTGTGGGGTTTTTTTGTAGCAGGATTTGGTAGTGCTAAGACTAGCATCTTTTTTGTTTAAATGTAAGATGATTGATATTTTCATATGCATCCTAAGAAAGTAGGGCTGGGAAGTCATCTAGTTCAGCCCCTTGCTCAAGGAAGTATCATTCCTGACTAAACCATCCAGCCTAGTGGTTGTCCAACCTGCTCTTGAAGATTTCCAAGTTGGAAATTCCACAACTTCTCTAGGTAGTCTGTTCCAGTGCTTGGCCAACCTCAGCAAGTTCCTCTTAATTTCCAACCTAAATGTCCTCTGCAGCAGCTTGAGTGGCTGTCGTCCTGTCTCCTACAGCCACAGAGAGAGGCCCATCTCCATCCTGTCTATAATTACCCTTCAGCTATTTGAAGACTGTTATCAAATCCCGCTCAGCCATCTTTTTCCTAAACTAAATAATCCTACTTCTTTCAGTCTTTGCTTATAAGCCATATTGTCCAGGCCTCTAATCATTTTAATTGCTCTCCACTTGACACTTCCTAATCTGTCTATATCCATCTTGAAGTGTGGGGCCCAAAACTGAATATAGTACTCTAGGTGAGGCTTCACCAGTGCTGAATGGAGTGAATGAATTATTTCCAATGATTTGAAAGTGACACTTCTGTTAATACAACCCAGGATGCTGCTCTTTCTTTTTCTTTTTTTGGCAACAAGAACACATCATTAGTTTATATTCAGCTTATGATCTACTGTAACCTCTAGATCAGTTGTTCTTAATATTTTTAGATTTAAAGGCTGTGTCCACACAAGCATGGATGTTTGTTTCCCTGGAGACCAAAAGCAGTAACACACTTTGTACCACTGCTACTTTTCCCTGGGGAATGCCTGTGCCTCGCGCCCTCTGGCATGCAACAGGTTACCCTGGGTGGGGTAGGGGAAGCTGGGGCCAGCACTTGACTTGTCCCAGCTGCCTTACCTGGGACCTGGAGCTGCAGTAGCGGCGGTCCTAGGGAGGCCATCATAAGGGATGTTTCCAGTTTTCTGCTACTCCGTCCTCTATTGAAGAGAAAAATAGAGGACATAAAGGCGTCTGGCTTGATATCAAGAGAGGACAGAGGACAACTGGACTGTCCTCTCTGCTGGCCACCTTAGGTGATCCTGCCACTCGGAGCCTGGCTGGCAGCCTATGTGGCTCTGGCTGGCCAGGCTTCAGTTTTGGGTGGTGTGTGCTGTCCCCATATCTGCCATCCCTTTTTTTTTGGTCTTCCAGTGCAGAGAACATCTGAATATGTGGTATGTGTGGTCACATACCACATGGCTGTACTTGTCTGGGCGCAGCCAAAGTGTTGTATGTTGAGTCTCTATGTATGTTCTGCAGAAACGGCACGTGTCCCTGGCAGCTGGCGGGGGGGGGCAAAGCAGTGGTGGGAGCGTGGCGGGAAGCAGGGGAGCTCCCACAGACACCGCCAGCTGTGTTGGCGGTGGGGGGTGGGGAGTGCTAACCAAGGGTTGGTGACCACCCACAGCTGCTGCTGGCAGCATCGGTAGCGGCCAGCGGGAATCGTGGACCACCCACAGATGTCACTGGTAGTGTTGGTGGCGGGGTGGTAAGTGGCAACTGCCCTCAGGGGATGCACCACCATGCTCAGGGGGTGCATGTGCACCCATGTGCACCCCCTGTGCATTGCCCCAGATGTTCTGTACTCCAGCAGCAGAGGGAGCTTCCTGAAATGTATTATCTTGTGTTGCTGTTTCCTGTTCTGCTTTAGTCTTATAGAGTGATTACTTGTTAGTAAAGATGGTTCCCCTATTGTTCCCTGCATGCTCTCTCCAAGACAAGAACCCCACAGATACACAAAACAGTATTCCTCAGAAAATGCCAGCTTTTGTCTTTCCCTGCTTTTTGACCATGAAAAATTAATAGAGTACTTTCTCTGTTGCAAACAACTTAGAAAGACTACAACAGGTCAGAATGTTTCTGGGACTGTGGATTCCCATTTAAAATCTTTAGGTTTATCATGTGAATCTTGTGTAGGAGTTTGCACCTTGCCCCGGAGCAGGGATGAGCCAGGCCCCAGTGTCACAGTTGGTCGGGGTGGCAGATCGGATACGATACAAGCGGGATTACTGGCATGGAGATCTGAGGCACGGAAGCGTATGGTTTCAAAATAGATGATTTATTAGACTTACGCTTTGAGGCGTAGGTAGTGATGCTTTCTTCAGTTACAGTTAAACAAATGTGAACAACAAACAACGGAGGGGTCTGTTGGCCAGTGGGGTTCTCAAGTGAACCTTTGCTTTCTAGCCGGAGCTAGGTGCAGCTGCCCAACTTGATAGTCCCAGGGCTGGTCAACAGCTCATTAAATGGAATAAACAAACAAACAAAAGTGTAACTCGATGGACGGAACGAACATTGTGACACCAATCCAAATGGACAATGGATGGTTGTTGACAAAGCCGAGGTCGAGAGCCGGGATGTGATGCAGCGAAGATACAATTGAGGTGAGTAGGGATGAGCCGAGCCGTAGTCAGTAAACGACGCTGAGGTCGTCAGTCAAAAGCCAGGTAAGTAGAAACCAGAATCAAAGTTTATACGCAAAAATCGAAGTCGAATTCAAAGCCAAAAAACATTCGCTAACCGAGGAATCAATATGAGAGAAACGAAATCGATGAGGTTAATCGCTGTGTGAAGCTATGAGGAGAACCGGGGGTTTGAATCCCAAACTCTCTCTGCCTCACAGTCCCTGCTAAAAGCCTCTGTTAGCAGATTGAGCAGCTCGCTCTCACCACACTCACACCAATGATGCCCAACAACCCACACCTCCAACGCTCACCCCGAGGTTGGGGCTCACTAGCTTTTAAAGCAACCCCTTGGCCAATCAGGGTGCTTGGCGATCAGAATTGTCTGGTACAATTATGTCACGCTCTTGTTAACTGAGCATGCGTCTGATCAAGCTCTGTGCGGAAACCAGATATGCGCAGGGCTGAAAAGTAGGTCACCGGTGATTGACAGCTCCTGGGGTCGCCCAGGGGGCACATGCTGGGCACACGGTGGAATTTTCCATGAGCCTGGGTTCTCTGCGCATGATCACAACTTAACTCATGTGTTGCCAGCACCTTTCAAAATTTTTACTTGGACACACCTAATAGTGCTAATATTGTATGGCACCTTGTGGCACCCTTAAAAGGATCTCGCAGTATCCAGGGTGCTCTGGCATCCTGGTCAGGAATGACTAAGTGCTCTTCTTCTTAGTAGTGGAGCCTAGTCAAATTGGGAATTTTGCATGTGGGTATGTTGAAGAATGGAAGTGATGGAACTAACTTTACTTGAGCTTCAAGAACCTTCAAGATAGACGTTATCCACATTGTAAGGCCAGATTGTGGTGGAGCTGGCTCTCATGAAATAGGGAGAAGTACAAAAAAACTTTCTTTTCAGGTCCTATGGCCCACTACAGTTTTTGAGCTAAGAAGAGCTTATGGATTGCTTCTTTTAAATAACCACAAAAATGGCTATCACATCCAAGGATTCAAGATGGCAACACAGGAAGTTCTGGAATACGTACTACAGATTGCTTTCTCAGAGTTCATGCATGGTGAGGATTTGAATCACCCATAATTTACTTTCAAGTGGCATTTCATTCTAATGGACAGCATGAATTCCTGCAATTGGGGTTTGTCGCTAGTCCTTGACGTCTTCATTTCTTTCTTGGGTAGGAAAGTCCTGGGATCTACGCAGCTGGTTTAAGATGTGACTGTGCAGTTTTGCTGCTGAGTTTACATTTGCAGATATTAACACAATAAAGCATCACATAATACATTTAGCAGTTCAGCCCCATCTGCTTTTTTAACCTCTCTGATGCTGAGCGAGGCCTGGGATAGTGGTTTTGCATATTTCAAGATCATTTTAATTAGAAAATGTTTTAATGAAAAATGAAATATTGGAATTGTAATATTGTGCCTGTACTATAAAACCATCTTCAAATGGAGCTAGCTCTTGAATCCTGAAAAAGTTAATTGTTAAAAGAAGTCTTCATAAGTTCTTTCTCGGTGTTCTTTTTTTAATCTTTAATACTGAAATTTGTGGGCACTTTCAGTGTCCTGTACAGTGGTGTTAAGGACTATAGACCTCTAGTAGGTCAATGGAACTGTGAACAGTTCATTATGTTGCATTGCCCAGAATCTTGTGGAAGCTTAAATTTGTCAAACAAAAAGCTATAAGGCCAGTGGTTTTTAAGAATTGCTTGACCTATACCATTATCCCCATTCCTTTTCATCTCAATGATTTCTGTATGTTCAGAATGAGCTTGGTACTCACAATGTCTTACTGAAAAATTGCTTGGGATTATTTTATGGGTATCAAGAGCTGTAGAAAGAATATACTGGTTAGTACTGAAACAGTTGGGTGCCTGGTACCTTGTCTAGAAATAATTGACTTGTTAATCTTAACCACATCAACCCTCTCACATCATGAAGGTCAAACACAGGTTAACTCTAATAGGTAGATGTATGTCAGTTTGCCGTTTACATTTGTCAGTTATTTCTGTTCTATGGAGACTAATACTTTTATGAAGAAATTAGAAGAAGAACAAAAAAGTGAGATGCATGCAGAGAGAGAGAAATGGGAACAAAGACAAAACAACATGCTTTTCATGTGATATCTGTGCCGCGATGAGCCGAAGTTTAGAAAACAGTAAAGAAAAGGCAGGAAGTCAAAAGGAGGCCCCAGGTGCACGTTATGTTTATATTGTGATTAATGCATTAATTAACTTGCCATAAATGGCATGGGTTCTGCATGGCTGGTTGGCATGGCAGGGCCATACCAAATCATCCCTGGACAGCCCCTGGTCTCCAGTTGGCAGTGCCAACAGTCTGGTTGGCACTGGCCTGGTGTCCAGTCAGCGGTGCTGACAGTCTGGTTGGCCTGGGGTAGCCAAGGTTCTCCACCTGGTCCTGGGACTGCCCTGTGGGCTCCTTGCTGCCTCAGCAGGGCTGCCCAGTATTGTAAGGGGATGAAGCTCCTGATGGGCATTTTAAACCCTGTCCCTGTGGTTTAAAGTCCCTGGTAGGGAAAACTCTTCAGCTCTCTCTGGCTGAGGGCTTCTGATCCTCTGCACCTGGCACCCCTGCCAGAGCTGCCAAGCATGGGATTTAAAGTCCATGGCAGGGCCAGGGCCAACCATCGGCTGTTTGTTGCCACTGGCCTTGGACAGTTCCAGATACGGGGTTGTTCGGGGCTGAGGATGATAATCAACTGTTTTATCAGCTCTGTCCCAGACAGCCCCAGGTCTCCAACCAGCTTGGGGCTGTCCTGGGGCTGGTTCTGACAGTCTCTTTGATTGTTGACACTGGACCTGGGGCTGTCGAGGGCTGATTAGGACAGAAAACAAGGAGAATGAGAAACCCTCGAAGACTTTGTAATTAAGACAGAAAAACACATCTCTTAATTGTGAGAGGCAAATTGATAAGAGATCTGATGTCAGCTGCGATCTGAACAAATTTTTCAGAGTATTGAAAGATGCAGAATTAACCCTGGATAAAGGATTTAGAACTCTTGCCAAGCAAAGAAAATCATTTAGTTGACACCAGTATATTCTGCTTGGCAGATTCTAATTGCCCTATAAAGGGTTAATTCTGAATTTTCCAATAATGAGATTCGTTTTTGTTTCAGAAGGCCCCACGAAGTAATAGAGAATCCAAATGATCAAAAGAAGAGCGCTAAAGCAGCTATGCCTTGGGCTTGTCCCACTGGCAGCGTATGTAAACTAAAGGTATGACAGTTTGTATCTTTCAGTTTTTTAATAGTACAAGGAAGAAGAGCATCCATAGTTGAGCATGCAAAGTCCTCTGCAAATAAAGAGGTTACAGTCACTAGAGAGTTGGGATCAAACAAACTGAGTGAGTTTGAGGGTGTCTTCTAAGAGAAAGAGAAGCTCTAAGAACAGAATATAGATGAAGCAGTCCAATAGTCATACCTTTCAGAAAGTTATGGTTACCCTAGAGAATTTAGGAGACAATGGGATAGGATCGTTGCTTTGAACTGTAGCGCAAGTAGGGGATGCTTATGCAAGTAGGGCAGTATGTTTACCAGTCATTATAGGAGAAAAAAGACAGAACTTATGTACAGACTCAAAATAATCTCTCTCTCTCTCTCTCTGTCCCCTACCTGCAAAGAGAGAATTTTTTGGTAAGGTGACCCATGCCAACTATTCAGTATGTTTGATGTGCCAGCAATTACTGTTAGAAGAACAGCATGTATTTGTGCGTGTTCAACATCCCTTTTGAAGAGGCTTCTCCAAATTGCTGTTTGTTTGGGTTGCATGGCACCCAAGGTGTTTCACCAGATAATATAAACAATTTTGAAAGTGCAAAGTGCACTACTATTTTTATATTAAAAAAGGTGGGGAGGGGAAAGGTAGGACAGCATGACAGAGCTTTTTACCAGTTCTGAGCCAGAGGTGATGGGTTAAAGCTAAACACAAGTAAATTCTGTATAAGGAGGATAATACACCTGAGAGAGCAAATTGTCCAGGTAAATCATGGTATGATTGAGACTATCACCAGTATGCTTTCCACAAGGAAATGGTACAGCTCTTCCTTGGAACAGTAAGCCATGTCAGATAACTTTGTGCCTTATTTAGCTGCTTAGTAAGTAGCTCAGAATGATGCTTTGCAAGTATGGAATAGGCACGAGATGAAAACCTTAAAGAGTCTGAGACACTGAAGAAGTTAATTAAAGAAGAACTAATTCTAAGATACTGTAACATCCCACAAGCAATTAAGTTACCGACAGCTACCTTCAAGGAGGTTTTTGGAGCTGTCACCACTTGATAAAAATGTTGCTGGGCATCTGTATGTTGGGAAATGGTCACAAAAAGCATAGGTGTCATGAGTTAGTTCTGTCGTCGTAGCACCGTATTTTCCAAAGGAAGTATTTATTAGGGGGCAAAACTTTTGGAATACCTTTCCCAGATCTTGGGAGAAAGGGATTCAAGGGACCCTGAATCTGCTGTTTTGTCTGACCTTTCAGACTGGCATTAACCATAGACGCTGAGACAACAGAACATAGCTGTGCCGGACCATAGGGTTTATTGGAATATTTCTGTTAGCTGTATTCATGTTGTAATGATGTTGCCAGCCTCAGTTTCCCCCTAGCTAGCTTGCACAGCGGGGAGAGAGCGGGTATGCAGGCAGTGAAGACAGAGTTTCTGGCTCATGTGAGAGAAGACATATCCATAGTCAGAGACTGGAATAGCTTTGTTGGCAGTTCAACACAGGTGGAGATTGCAGATAACACCTAGTGTCCAAGGGAGATAAACATGGTAATAGATTTGACAGGGATAGACAAGCAGGTTTTGTCTGATATTTGGAGACAAATAGTGCCACAGTGTTGGGGCTTAGAAGCTAGACAGACTTGGAAAGAGAACAGTGACAATCTTTGGGGGTGCTCTGGGCTTTTTGGACTGCACTGGGGGACAGAGGAACTGCTGAACCCCTTTGTGGGGGCTAGGGTCTTGCTCTATGGTCTTTGCCCCAGGGTTTTTATTGAAGAGGAGTGGTCTGATTTGCTTCTTGAAACTTTGGGTTACATTTATTTTCCCCAACAAGGGGTAAAGAACTGGATGCTTGCTCCTTGAGTCACAGCCGCAAAGAACCAGAGGGTGAGGGACTGAACGGGCAGGATCTGAGTAGGAGGGAGCCAGTTTTCCCCTGTCCTTTAGAAGCTGAGCCTGAGCTGGGGTGGGCTCTCTCAAGTGACCAGACAAGGCCATGGTGGTCCCAAGCAAGCACCTTACCGGGGGGACTTTGTGACAGCAGCACACCAGAGAAGTTGCATTGCTGCCTCCTACCTGCAGAGCTGCTGATGTTATAGGGGAGAATTGCAGGACTAATCAGGGCTGGATTAACACATAGGCAAACTAGGCACATGCCTCAGGCCCTGAGCTGAAGGGGGGCCTGGTCCTTCCCTCTGCAGTGGCACCATGAATGACCTTGTCCACCTCCCTTCCCTTCCCTTTCCTTCTCCTCCCCTCTGCCAGCCAGACCACTGTGGTGGCAGCTTCCTAGTGGTGGCTCTGAGCCCTGCTCCCCATGGGTGGCAACGCCGGGTAGGTGGGGAGGGAGGGGGGCCTCGGCTGGCCTGGGGCTCACGAGTTCGTTTGCTTAGGGCCCACTAAATTGTTAGTCCCGGCCCTGGGACTAACTAAACATTATTGGTGGTTATTAGTACTTGTGCATCTTGTTTTTTAACTGTTAAGTATTCGTTTGGAAAAGAAGATGTGGGATTAAGAACTGCTTTTTATAGCTGAGTGTCCATACAGATGGAGAGTATGGGCAAGATGTTGTGGAGCTTTTCGTATTCAAAACTGAGTGGAACTGGGCACTGAATAAAGCTGAGCTCTTACAAGAACCTGAAGAACCGAGTGATTGCCAAAGGCTTTTCGGACTTACTGCAATCGAGAGAAGAATAATTCTTTGTGTCCTTTTGTGTTGCACTGCTCTTATCACAAAGGACTTCTTGCCAGAACATGTCTTACGCTGGGACAGTACAATTATATTACCTTAGAGTCTTCATTGTGAATGAGTAAGTCACGCTGGACAATAAGACCAATGAATGCTTCTTGATAGGGAAACTTAAATGATGATGGAGATCAATCAAGATAGTTGGCAGCATATTAAGAGATGGACAACTGCAGTTTGTGAAACTTCGACTGGTTTTTCTGAGGCTGCAGGCACTGCATCAAATATCTGCTGTGGTAGGAGATGGCAGCCTACTATGTGACATCAAGTACTGTGACCTGTGCTGAAGCAATATTGCCAAGAATTGTTTGCATGTTAGGATAACATACAGCCCTTACATAGTATATCGTGACTGTAGCAGAAGTTTATGTTCTACAGAAAAGTAATAGTAAGGAAAGTAGAGCTTTAGGATGATTCCTAAAATAATATTTGTAAACCGTATATAAAATATTGCTTACTAAATCTGTTTTCTGTGACCTTTTTTGGTGTCTGGGCATTACTTGTAATCTAGAACAGTCTACTTTTTAATTATAAGTAAACAAATGCCTTGGTCCTTTTTGAAAACACTAGCATACTAGTCAAGGAGACCTTAGCTGGTGCTTTCAGTTGATGTTAGTTGTGGATAACTTTCTAGCCCTTTAAAATGCATTACAATTGTTGGTATTTGACACCTTTGCACTGGTAGTGAAATAGGAAATAGCAGCCATCATGACACTGCAAGACATTATCATTCAGAAAGTTTTTGAACAAGAAGTAAAAAACAAAAAACAAACCTCCTCTAATTTAAAACAAAAGCCATGACAGTTTTGGGAATATGCCTGTGCTGATTTATGGATTTATTTTCACTTGTGAAATTATCATTTATGATTATAATAATCAATGCATTAGAATTAGTCCATTTGGTAACAGGGACCTAGAATATAGTGAACAAATTATGTCTCCAAACATGAAAGAGGGCCATTGAGAGCCATCAGTTGAATAATTTCTGACCTGGTAGAATAATGGGCTTGCAACTCAGAAAGCCAATGGCTCTTTTTTAAAAATAACTCTGTCCACCATTCCCACACCTATTTGGAGCCTGGAAAGTCACTGGAGGAAGGATGGAGGAAGACAAGGTTTTAACAATTGTTTTTGGAAAAACATGTTCTCTAAGTGAGGGAGCTGCCAGAAATGGAAAGGGACAGGTATACATCATTTTTATTGCAAGAATGTGGACTAAAACTCTGTATATTCTCAGGGGTGACTGGTTTCTAAGGGTGTGCGGGGGTGGGAGGGAGGGGGAATTACATGTACTTATTCTTTCACCTAAATCTGTGCTAAGAGTGAAGTGTGTGTATGAGAAATATCTTTGCAAAGCATTTCTTATGTTATCTACTGAGTGCCACAAATGGTAAAACAACCAGAGTATCCGGGGGGGGGGGGGGTTAACTCTGGGATGGGATATGTATGAAGTACTGAGGCAGTTTCTTTGTGAAGCAAGATTTTTTTTTTTGATGATATCTTTTACTGGACCAGAATTAAGAGAGATGTCAGACAAGCTTTTGGGCATAAAATTCCCTTTCAGTACTTAATCTCAAGGGCAGCTAGGCTGCAGGGCCCTACATCCCATGGAGGGGATATCTAGATATACTTAAGAGTTTCTCTGTGCTGCTTGCCTGCAGGAAGGGGAGTGGAAGAGCTGAGTGAGGTAATTCAGCATGCCTCCTTTTACAGAAGAAGCTACCCCTTTTTCCCTACACAGAGTTTTCTCTTATAGCGGGTGTGTCAAACTCGTCCATCACTCCTCTCCTCCATACCGGATCCAGCACACATGGCACAGGCTCCTGAATCCATACTACATGCAGGATCCCCTTCTGTGCTGCTCTGGGACTGCCTCGCGTGGTGCCCACTCCAGCTGGTCCAGGATCTGTGCTGCTAGAATGGGTGCCTGGTGCAGTGCAAGCCCAGACCAGCTGGAATGGGCACCACATGCAGTGTGGGTCCTTAACTGGTTGGGCAGGGTGTGATGTGTCTAGTGTGGGTGGCATGTGCAGCGTGAATCCCGGATTGGCCACAGCAGGAACTGCAATTAATATATGTCCCAGGGCCAGCACATGCCATGCGGGTGTAGGTCAGCTCAGGCCCAGGGGCAGCACTGGCTGGCAGAGGATGAGGTGCTATAGGCCAGATCCAGCTCGCGGGCTGTATCTTTGACATCCCTATCTTACAGAGATTTGTATTTTCTTTGATTTTCTGTTTCCCTTATCTATGAAGTCTTTTATGTTGAAAACTATTAGAGTATGGAAAATGTCACAGGGAGAGAGAGCCAATATGGATCTGCAGAAAGAAATACCACTTACTGAATCATTGTTACCCAGGGGTTTGGTTCATTTCTACCGATATACACGAAGAGACAGGTAAATGCAAACCAACTGCTAGAATATAAACCACCCAGGAGTGGTCTTGTTGATTTTTTTTAAATGGGATCCTTTGTGGAATTGAGGTACTTATTTCAGTGAGGGAAAGGATACTACACTCTGGCTTTTAGTTAACACGTTGATAGTGGGGTCTAGCTGTTAGACTTTGGTTTTAGCAATCTCAAGCTCAAAATACTAAGGCAGCTGCCCCCAAAATTACATTTTATGCATGTAGTAAATATTGTTATTTTTATTTCCCTTTTGATGTGATCTTTTATGGTGCATTTGGGCTTTTCCCTGTAATCACAAGAACTAGAATATTACTGTATTTTTAGATGAACGCTGAGAGAGTCTCACCTAATAATATGACTTTGGGAGTTGGATTTTTAAGAGAAACAACTCTGAAAGTTAGTGCTGCTGTCTTTTCTTTTATGTTTCAAATGTTAATCATCAGCTCGTGTTCTCCTAGCATGCCATTTGCAGGCACTCGAGTTCACCTAATATAACCATGCAATATAGGGATTTTATTGTCTGTTATTTTTAATTACAGAAAACAGTAAGAGAAATGCACATTTGCAATTTTTTCATATATATATGTGGAATAAACTAGTTTTTAAACCAGACCATAATTTGTGATGGAATGGATTAACAGGAAGATGTCATTTAGATAATTAGATTCCATTCTGATGTCTTTCATCATATTTATATTTATATTAGAAATTATAAAAAGCAATGCATTGTAACAAACAATGAATTAGCAACGTGACATGTTAAACAACTGGGGGGCTTGAATAAGAACAGAGCATATGTGAGGACAGAGATTTATTGCCATTTTCTTTTGTAGATTAGGTTTGACTTATGAGTGGATGTGTAAATTTATTGTTGTTAATGGTGGAGGTTGGAGCACAGAGGCAAACTTTGCAGTAAGGATGGAGGCACATTTCTGGTATTTCTCTTAACAACAAAATTTGAGAGGTAAAGTGGTTATCCTATGGTTTTATGAAAGAGTCAGATTGAAAGCTTCTATTGTATAGTTTGGGGCTTGTGTATTTCTGCTTGTTGAATTGAGGAGCCTCTTCCTGGAGCAAAGGAAATTAATAGCAAATTTTGACTGACTTGAGTGAAAGTAGGATCAGCTCCAAATATTGCAGCACTTCAGGTATACAGACACTAGCCGCCCTGGATGGACTGTGCCGCTTAAGCACTGTCAGTTACACTGTCAATTACAGCCACTCTAATTAAAGCCCCCCCAACCTCCAGAGCAGGTGTAAAGATGCCCAAACCTACTGCCATTATTTCTTGAGAGGTAAACCTTTGATTTTCATTTAGATGTTGTTTGTAGTTGCAAGAAAGAAGTATTTTATAGACCAGTGATGATGTATGTTTTTTATATTGAAAAGTCACGTGACAAATTATGTTCGTAGACATGTTGAAAACTACCAGTCGCTACTTTCTCAGGGTCTCTTTTGTCTCTATATTCTCTATTGCCTGCATTGGCAATGCCTCTTTTTTTCACTATATCGTGCTCTCTTCATTTGGTTCTACCTAGGTCAAGTTGTATATTTCAGGCCTTGAAGAAAAAATATTTGTTCTTTTTTAATTATATGAAAGCTTTAAATTATTTGGTTTTTTTGACTTTTTCTATTATAACTTACTGACCATTATTAAGATTCTACTAGGGTTTTAAATCTTACAGTAATACTTTGGTATGTCTGCCTTAAATACAGGTGTAATCTTCTTTTCAGTGTGCCAGAGAATTATGAAAAGATCACTAAGAACTATGTTTTTCATGGAGTACTATCTTAGTCAAAAGAAGGATTTTAGTCCCAATATTTAACGAGTGATTTTGATTGCCTCACTTATATTCCCAATTTAAGATGCATTTATAAGGGTGTTGATTTTTAGAAAGTGCTGAGCTCATTTCACAAGGATCAGGCCTATTTCGCATGACCAGGATCAGTATCCAAAATCACTGGTTAGCTTTTTAAAATCTCAGCTAAAGGTTTTAAGTATTATTTTCTGTTTTTTTTTTCCTCATCAGGTTCTTACCACATTAAAATTGAAGGTGGTATAAGTGAGTGGGGTAGTTGGATTATGTGCATTATATTTTGTATCATTTCACTTTTTCTTGAAGGCACACATTTTAATAGTGAAAGTACAGGTTTCCTTTGCTTTATGCGGGTTCTGTATGTGCGAATTCGCTCTTACGTTATGATCCTTTTTATACCAAAAATTCATTACATGTGACGTAAATTCACTCTTATGCGATTGGTGTGGTGGAAGCCTGCTGCTCAGGGCAGCTGGTGCCCGTGCTTCTGGAGCTACAGCTGCCCTGGGAGTGGTGCGATGCCACATACGTCCCACCGCCGGGCGGTCCCAGCAGCACCACTCCCAGAGCAGCTGCAGCTGTACGCAAAGCACAGTGCTCAGCCACAGCCACCTGTCTGCTGTTGGTGACTACCAAAATTGTTGTAAAAGTGGTAGAAATGAGTCCGGGGATCAGTACAGTCAAGGTCTTGGAACATATCTGTATTTGTTACATTGTAAAGCGGGTTTGCGTTATGCGAATTCGAGTTATGCGTCATTTTCCAGGAACACGTGTACACCATAAAGCAAGGGAAACCTGTAATTAATATTTGGAAAACTTTAACTAGGGAGGTGGTAGATTCTCTGATGCTTGAAGTCCATATGCTTGTCTTGATTTAGACTTGGATATATTTTTAAGAGAAACAGAAGTTATAGGCTTAATCCAGAAATGTGTTGTGTGAGATTTAGGTTTATACTAGGCAGGAGTGAGAGTAGATAATCTTATTGTTCCTTTAAAATCTATGCATCGCTGTTATTCAGAAGAAATCTACTAATTAAAAAGTGTTTATGGAAGACAGAAATACTTGTGTTTGGTCTAAAAGAAATACAATAGCTAACAATAAATATGAGTTTTACTAAATAGTGTTGAACACTATTGTTAAAAACAATACACAACCCAATTTTGAATGGACAGAATATGAATTTACAAGTAGTTTAGTGGTTTTATAATGCAAATACAGGTGAAACTACAGAATGGCACAAAATCACTTTTGTAGATATGACCCATCTGAAGAGCTGTTAGTCATGGACTTAGACTAGCACAGTACAATTGCACTTTGAAAAGTGAATATAGTAAGTAGAGGGAATGAGCTATGTAGGTGGACTGGAATTCCATAGCAAAGGGAATTTTTTCTTTTTTTCAGTGCTAATAAGAACCTGCAGACTGTCTGGGTGAGATGTAGTGTGTGTTGATAACAACAGGAAGTTAATGGGCAGAGAAAAGGGGAGAAACATGGAAAGTGTGGCATTTCTGACTCATTCCTCTAGTATCCTCCCTATAGTACTGGGCAGTGAGGTCCTGTCCAGCAAATATATAAAGCAAGCGAATGGACTACTGAAGTAATCGTTCCTTTTTTGGTGCCTGTCTTGGGTTGACTTGATCACAAGTTGTATCTAAGCAGAGCCCTTTTAAAAAAATCCTATAATTAAAATCCTTAAAAGTTATGTACAAGATTTTCCAAATTGTTAGGTCTCAGTGTTTAGAATGAAGTGATTTATGATCTGTTTGTCAGGTCTGAGTTTAACTAGGACACATTAAGAAATGTTAAAACATGAATGTCAGTAAGCTGCACTGAAGTTGATAAACAGGGGTAGACAATCATGACATTTCCTGGTATCTACGGGAGGCTGTACAGGTGTGCAGAGGCTGCTCCGACATACTGTAATTACATTAGGTTACATTAAGTTCCATCATGCCTTTTACTTGCACATGTAAAGCGGCTTAGGAGGGACTATTGGCTTCTGCTGCTCAATTTCCTATCAGTCTTTCTGGAAGGGTAGTACAGGTTAAATTAACAGTAGGGCGCTGGACTGTGTGAAAGCAGACATAATGAACTGGTGGTATATATCCAAGTCTTCTTGTGGCTGAGGTGGTTATAGCTGCTTTGCCGCAGTCTTCCTCCATGGTAGACTACCAGAAGAATTAAGTCCTGCCTCAAAGCTTACAATTAATTGGTCAAGTTGTAGATAATAACGCAGTGGATTGCTGCTGTTGAAAATGCTTGTATAAAAATATAGATGTGATTCAGCAAGCTACTCCTAAAGATACAAAATATGTTGAAATACTGGTTTTAGATATTCTGTGTGGTGCTCATGCTCACTTTTTTCCTCCCTTTATTAAATGGAGAATCTTACTTGATTTTCTTTTTTTTAGAAAATTAGGTACTAGGCTTATCAATACAAGTTATTTCCTCCCAAGCTTTTATAATCCCATGCAAACCTATTACAATTGTCTATATTTGAAAGGATAGATATCTTTAGTCCTGAATACTGATGTTCATTCTAAATGCAGCTTTTAACCTTGGTCAATTTACTTGGCGCTTTAGGAGATTAGTGGTTTATTTAGAAAGAACTGCACATATTTGAGGGGTGTGTCTGAATGCCCAGTAATGACTTTGAGTGTTTGCTTCAATACTTTTTCATTTGTTCAACAAGACTGCCATTTCTCTGTGAGCAATGCACTCAGAAGCAGATTCACTTTTGTGATGTGTAGGAATAAGTCCTGAATATTGAGTAGTCTCAAAAATCTAGAATTATAGCTATGTTAGCCAAAGGGGTAAAGTCAAGGTCCAAATAAATGTTTGCCTTGCTCAGTCTTAAAATGTTAGCTGTAGAACCTAAAAGTATTAGTTACTACATAACTTTAGCCCTCTTTCCCCCCCGGTCAGGTAATGTGACATCATTTTGATGAGTTATAAGTATTTTCCTTTAACATTTGTTTTTCTCATTTTAATATAGAAAAGGCGTAAGGGAGAATGTTAAAATGATGGTTTAATTCAGCTCAAGGTATGATATTTGGGGGATTTAAAATGTTAAGGTTTTGTGTACATTTACAAATGTAAAAAAGGCTGCCTTTGAGTACAGAAAATTGAAAACTTTTGCAAGAGAATGTTGAACCCAAATATTATGGTAATGTGAAAAATAAGTAATGGGATAACTTGAAGCTGGTGTACTGATCTCACGCACTTTTTAAAAATCACTTTATACTTGTATTTTCCTTTTGGTAAAAAGAAAAATATTTCTCATAATACAAAAAAAATCTTTGGTGTTTCAATTAGTCTTCTGTATTAGCTGCTTCATATGAAACAATTTCTGGCATGTCAACATCCCATTCTTTCAAAAGCACGACACAAGAGGTTTTCCGTTTTATAAGGATCAATATAACCCAGAGCAACTGCAAGCCGTTTTAAAGCCACTTTTCTGAGCCAGTGTATGGAAAAAATGTTAATGATTAAGTATAGTCCTGACTCCTATAGTAACACAGTTCCACTTCCTCTACTATTTGAACCAAAAAGGTTAAATTACCATTCTTACGCCCACATAGCTTCACAGTATTCTTGTCTTATATGTCACATTTTGAAGAAATGTATAGGATAGGGGCAATCAACACTGGTTCATTAGAGGCAGATCCTATCAGACCAACCTGGTGGCCTTCTATGACCAGGTCACAAAAGCCTTGGATGCAGGTGTCGCGGTGGACGTAGTCTTCCTGGACTTTAGGAAGGCCTTTGACACTGTTTCTCACCCCATCCTCATTAAAAAGTAAATGGTGTCTGTGGTTTTGACACCTACACAGTCAGATAAGTCACCAGTTGGCTGGAGGACCGCATGCAGAGAGTGGTGGTGGATGGGTCATTTTCAACTTGGAGATACGTGGGCAGTGGGGTTCCCCAGGGCTTGGTCCTCAGGCCCGCACTGTTCAACATCTTCATCAGTGATTTGGATGAGGGGGTAAAAAGCACCTTGTTCAGGTTTGCAGATGACACTAAAATGTGGGGAGAAGTGAGCACGGTAGTAGAGAGGGACAGGCTACAACTAGATCTCGACAAGTTAGAGGTGGGCCGATGAGAACAGGATGGGTCTCAATACGAACAAGTGCAAGGTGTCATACCTGGGGAGGAAGAACCAGCAGCATACCCACGGGCTGGGGAACTCCCCTCTTGTCAGCACAGAGGCAGAAAAGGATCTTGGAGTCACTATTGATTCCAAGATGAACATGGGCTGCCAATGTGGGCACGCGGTCAGGAAGGCTAACCGTACCTTGTCCTGCATCCATAGGTGCATCAGAAGCAGGTCCAAGGTCCCCTCTATGTGACACTGGTCAGGCCGCAGTTGGAGTACTGCATCCGGTTCGGGGTGCTGCACTTCAAGAGGGATGTGGACAGAGGAGGACCACTTACATGATTAGGGGCAGCAGGGCAGGCCCTACGAGGAGAGGCTACGGGACCTGACCCTGTTCAGCCTCTGCAAGAAAAGGCTGAGAGGGGATCTGGTGGCCACCTATAAACTTGCCAAGGAGGACCAGCAGGCAATGGGAGAGTCCCTGTTCCCCCGAGCACTGCCTGGGGTAACAAGGAACAATGGCCATAAGTTGACTGAGAGTAGGTTCAGGCTAGATATCAGGAGGCACTACTTCACTGTCAGGACGGCTAGGAGCTGGAACCAACTTCCAAGGGAAGTGGTGTTTGCCCCTACCCTGGGGGTTTTCAAAAGGAGGCTAGACAGACACCTAGCATCCTTTTCTGCCCATGGCAGGGGGTCGGACTAGATGATCTGCTCAGGTTCCTTCCGACCCTACCAACTATGAAACTACAGTTAGAGTTGTTAACGTAAATTGTAGTAGGATATGATATATTTGTCTATTCATGCTTCCACCAAGTCATGCATTTTACTCAATTTATCTCTGAGAGTTTGAAATGCACAAATATGTTAAAATAGCCCAGATAACTTGGCATATAATTGTGTGTGTGGATGCAGGTTTTAATATTTGAAAATATATATTTAACTGTTTGAAAGAGTTATAGAAGTTGTGTCAGATGCTTTAGACAAATAGGAACATATAAAAGATGGTAAGCAATCAACAAATGAGATTTCATGTAGTGTAATTTCAAGTAACACTGTTTTTGCAGGTGAAGCTGGTAATGCTTCTGGATATAAATCGACAAAAGAGAATTTCAGCTTATGTTCATTTCCCCTAGTTAAAGGCCGTTTCTTCAACTTTTATTTCTGTATCATTATGCATGGAAGCAAAAAGGCTTAAGTCTTATGAAACACTACCAAAAATATCTTTCTGCCTTCAGGAGTGCACTTAGTTTGGAAAAAGTACCACTGATGAGAAGTAATGGGGAAAAAGCATACTTAGATATTTCAAAAACTTGGAATTTATTTTGACTAGGATAAAACATTTTCTTTTGCATTTACTTTTTCTGTGTGTACTTTAGTTCTTTCTAACCTACACAGTAAAATTCTGGTGTGAAAAGTAAGAGTCTAGTTGTACGTTAACATGTGTAGGTGCTTGAAATGAAGATGAGGCTTTTCTTTCTAGGTTAAGATTTTTGATATATAACTATTATCCTTTTGATAATACCTTTTGAGTTCTCAATAGTCCTTTCCTTATGTAATGCCTTGCACTTAATATAGCTTAGAATTGGGGCAATACTTATAGTTAATTTTGTCCAACACCTTCAGTTAAAACCTCTTTTCTCACTTGCTTATAATTTTACTTTTTTTTTTTTAAAGTTTGAGTTTAAATGGCTTAGCCATTTTGAGGTTAGAGGAAAATAATATAATTGTCCATGATGATGTTAAAAAGCCCCAAACAATGCTATAATCTGTTTGTAAAGAATTTCTAATGCCTTCTTACTTTGGAATGGGGATGTGAGCTGTAACTGGGATGGTGTCCAGCTCTTATGGGTGAAGTTTTTGTGATTCCTGTGAAAAATCTGCTCAAGCTTGGCCAAATCATAAACCTCTTAAAAAGCCTCAGTTCACACATGCCCAACAGAGACTTGTTAAACTTTGGCAGCTAGCTTCTGGTTAAGCTTCCATCTGTTTCTGGCATGTTGCATCCCCTCACAGGGCTTACACATGGACTGTATTGCACGTACTGTTGCTACATGCTCAAGGACTGGACTTATTCAATCTTGGGACTGCAGGGGTAGAAAAGGTTTTCTCGTGCAACAACTTGTCTTGCCAGTTAGAACCGAAGGAAATCAGACTTTTTCCTGCACTCGGTCACCCCCCTCCATAGGCAAACTTAGGATTTTGATAAAACACATAATACAGCATTATTTTTTTCCTGATTTTAAAAGAAGCTAATAGCTTTTCTAATATGCTAGAGGCCTAGGTCTATATTATTCAGTTTAAGATCCAAGCAAAAACAAAAACCTCATTGGGGGGAGGGAGAACTGACTGCCAAATCCAGAGTGGGGCAGGTACCCCCCCACCAAGCCTGGCCACAGCTGCTCCTTGCTGTCCAACACATGGGGCCTCTAGAGGCTCTAACATGGCCTCAAAGTGCCCTTCACCACCAATTATACGTATATTGTCCTATCCTGGCTCCATTCTGACCCCGCTTACCCCTCAAACCCCAGATTATACCCTACCTGTGTGTCCCTCTGGGCCCTCCCCTATCCCTGCAGTGCACCCATGAGGTCTCTGAACTGACCTGTTCCCATCAAGTCCCAGGCCCCTAGCCCCTTACACCCTGCTGATCCCTCCTCTTTCTCTCTTAGTGCCCAAACCTCACTGCAGCCTCTCGTACCCCCTGGAAATCCTTTGGTACTGAAAACCCCTCTCCTGTTTAACTCCTCAGAGTCCCCAGGAGCCCCTTCACTTCAGACCCCATCCCAGATGGTGCCACCGTCCCTCACACCACCTGATCAGGACTGGGATGGCTCTAACAGCTGCTCGTACCTCATGCTGACAACTACTTGCACGCTCAGACTCTGCATGCAGGAACCTGATATCAGTGTGAGGCTAAAGCAGCCCTTATAGTCATTACTCTCAATGCTGTCCTGCCCAGAACCTGCAGGGAGTGACCTGTCCTTGGGAGGAGGAGAGGGGGCCAAGCAATTGGCAGGGGGAAGTTTTGGGTCCTGTGAGGAAAGAGGTTCTTGGGAAGCGAGTTTCCTCAACACACACTTTCTCTCTCATGTACACACACGTACATGCTCATGCTCAGACATGTGTGCACACACACACCACTTCCCAACACTGCATGTCCACAGCTGTTATCCACTGGCCTCTACACTCAACATACAGAAAGAGCAGTGGCAAAGAAAGACTAGCTCCAGCCACTTGCAGCACCCCTACTCATGACAACCAGCTCCTCTGGATCTATACATACCTGGCCTTATGCCATGTTGGTTGTGCTGCTGGTTCAGCATCCCACAACCCCCACCATTTACTGCAATGAATAATGTGGGAAAAGGTCACTACGTTATCTTAACTCTTCACCTCATCTTCACAGCGCCTTGCTGCCTCTAACTGCAGAGCTTGGTCTGCCTTCAACACAGTCCCTCCTCTCCGTCTCTGATTATTTGTGGGTTTGAATCCCCTGGAATGTGATCTAGTTGCAGGTTCCTAGGTAGTGACACACTTTTATTGGATGTGCTGGGGGGTGAGCATAAAAACAATACTAGGAGTAGATTACAGTTAATTATTGAAGAAAGGATAGCTTGATTATTAGAAGGTCAGGGGTTGTTAACACCTAGGGAATAAAGAGATTAGCAGGAATACAGTAGATGATACCGAGTCATGAAGTCAGTTGACTCCTTCAGCTCCATTGTGGCTGCCCCTGTAGGGCAGTTTATTTTAAACTTTGAGTAGAACAGGAGTCAAAGGGGGATCAAGGAAACAAACATTTCTAAGCCCTCCCCCCTCTGTTGGTGAATGAAGGACACATCTGTTTCTAATGAACCAGGAAGGGTTTTGCAACCCGAGGGTGCAAAGGCGCAAGAGAGAAGTAGGATGTGATATGGTGGCTGAGGTGTAGAGCCAGAATAGTGGAGATTGATGGCTGAGAGGGGAAGGTCCAGGAGAAGGGTAAGGTCAGACGTATAGAAACAGAATGCAGTCTGGGGTAGTGGTTGGATAGAAACAAAGGTTAGCAGAGCAATACTTGGGTATGGAGCAGAACACGTTTTTTCAGTTACCTTCACAAGAGCGTGCCAGTTTCCAAAACCTGAATGTTAAATTCCTCTGGTGTTAATGAGTAATTGTAAGACCCTTGGTAATACACGTTTCATGGTATCAATGGATGGTCTGAAGATTGGATACTGGCCTCCCATTGCTATGAGTTATTCCAGTAACTCAGGTGATAGAAATCAGTGCTTTGGGTCTAAGCCTCCCAGACATGGCCATTACGCCCCTTCATGGCCGTACAGCTTCTGCCACATTCTGCCTCTAAGCTGCTCTCCCTTTTCCTCTTGCTTGTCATGCCTGGATATTCTTAATCAGTTTGGAAAAGGGAGGCCGCTCAAAAGCTGTAGAGTAAGTCTATGTCTGTCTCCTTATCAGCAAATCGCCCCTCTTGGACTCTGCGCCTCTGTCTCGCACTCATGTTCAGTGGGAACTCCTGGCCTGTACATTTCCCCCCCAGGACACCTGTCACCTTAGGGACTATTCACAGCCTCTGACCTTCCCCTTCCCTACAGTCATGCCCATGCCTTGCAAGTGTTAACCATGAAATATCTCAGTGGGGCATTGGGCCCCAAGGTTATCTCACATCTTTTCCAGCTTCTCTGCTTTTCCTAATCTCTGCCCTTCTTGGCCCTTGTCTCTCCCCCTCCTGGAGTGCAGGCCCCTGGCCTTGTGCTGGGCTCAAAGCAGTCACGTGTCCCTCAGACATGACTGGAACAGTTACCTTGTCAAACCCAAAAACGCATGTGCACTCATCCTCCCCAAATCATATTTTCTTCCTCTGCCTTTGACTACTGCTCTGCACAGTAGGCACTCATAGCTTATAACTCTCTCTGGTAACCAGTGCTACTGCTACCCCTCAGGTTGACTCTTTTGCTATCTGGGTACCTCCCTGGGTGGTTTCTCCCAGAAAGCAACAGGAGCCCTAAGCTCCCCGTTAAGGGCTCTTCTGGTGTCTAGGGGAGATGAACCAGTATTGCAAGTCAAGTTCAAAAGGTATGCAGGGAAACATGCAGGTACAAGGTTGGATTGGATTCAACATGGAAATTCCAGGCTTATGGCACTGAGTGTGGATGCATCTGGGAGCTTGCAAGAAAGGGAAGGGAAAATAAGGAGTCAAAATTAGAACAGAAGTCAGAGAGACATTGGTTAGAGATAGATGACAACAACATGGGAGAACAAAGGAGGGTGGAGTTGGTTGCAGAGCTGGAAAGAGGAGAAAAGTTTAAAGAAGTGAGAGGAGTTGGAAGTTTCAAGAACAGGGAGGGAAAATTGCAGCACCTGACTATGTGGAGTTTGAGACACAGTGCTGCTTCCATAAGAGGACAACAACAGAGGCAGTGCCCAGCAAATGGTCTCAGTGAGAGTCCAGAACTGGAGGGGGCAAGGTGTGAGGCTGTACTGTCTGACTGTGTGCGCCTGTTTTGTTTTGAAGTGTTTAAGTGCCTTCTCGGTTGATATAAAAAAAGATGGGGAGAGGGGAAGAGACAGTGTAAGGTTAGGAACAGTGGCAGGAGGGGTTGAGGTTGGTGGTAAGGATGGTTACCGGAAGTGCAGAGGGTAGAGATTTAGTTTCAAAAAACTTTTTCAGTCACATTTGCCCATGAGTAGTCAGAAAATGGATTTTACTTTATCTGATATGTATTTGGATCACAGTGTTTATTTTATGTAAATGTTTGTGGTTTTGCTCCATTTTTTCTATCCTAAGGTGCTTATATCTTAACTTTTCATCTGTCACGGATGCCAGAGGGTTTGTGAAGCCCTCCTTTTCCTTGGCAGGTTGAGATGCGGAAAGTATTTGCAATTATGCTTTTTCCCTGGTGTGGAGAGGGACATTAATAATGGAGATGTGTAAAAAAAAAAAAAAAAAAAAAAAAAAAGTTTTGTTACCTTCTTGGCTGCATAGGAAGGCAAAGCAGAATGCATGTGTTTTAGATGGCACAACATGTTGGAGCTCTGAAATATGAAATGGACTGATGATTTTCATAGGTCATGTTCTTTTCCATAAACCAAACTGTTATCCATTCCCAAGGGGAAGTGGAACAACTGGGTTGACTTCTCATTATCTCTTTCTATGGCGTATTCTTATTGAATTACTGCCAGGTAGATGTAGCAGATGCTCATCAAGCCACTGCAGGACTCCTGTGTTAATTGATCTATAATGGGGATGACAGCAGGGAAGGTCAAAATGATAGGACCAGTGATGTAACATGAACTCTGGTCTCCTACAAGCTGACTGGATAATTGACCTTGCTTAGATAATGTTATTGTGCTAAAGTTTTTATCAGTTTACATGATTATGAATTTATATGGTTTGCATTGTGGTCGTACCCAAAAGTCCCAGTCAGGATCATAGCTCCATTGTGCTCAGTTTATACAAATATACTTCCTACCCTAAGTAATTTACACTGTGACGTGGACTAGAATACAGACTGTGACAAACTAGAGGAGAGATGAAAAGGGAGGATGGGTAAGAGAGATATTTTACTGAGGTTGTAACTTTTTATACAATCAATGATTTCAACTCATTTGAGAGAACTGTCTTTAAAAACCAAAGCAGTGGTTTTTAACTTCCAGGCAAGCCTTTATTGCTTATCTGTTGCATTTCTATTACTGTAAAACACAGGGGGTATCAAGGCAGGGGTAACAAATAGGGTTGTTAATTAATCACCATTAATGGGTGCAATTCATGCGAAAACAAATTATCGCATTAACTTTTTAAATGTGCGTTAATTGCTGCTGCTGAGCCATGCGTGCTGGGGGCAAAGCGGTCGCTCTCCCTCGCTGCTGCTGGACTGCGCACACGCACATGCACCCACTCATGCACCTGCACACGCACGGGACCAGTAAGCAGCCAGGCCGGGTCAGGCTGTTTAGGCACCAGCATTATGGCAGGGCAGGGTGAGGCACCTGCCTCTCCAGCAGGGGAATGGGATAGGGCAGGAGGGACCCTTTGTGGGTGGAGGGGAGCTCTGTGGCCAGGCTGACAGCACAGGGGCTGGGCAGCCCCAGAAGATGCTGCTGGGGGTGCAGGGGGCTGCAGGTCAGGAGTGTGAAGTACTGGCAGTGCTAGGGAGCTGCAAGTCAGGAGTATGGGGCACCAGCCGTGCCAGGGGGCTGCAGGCCAGGAGTGAGGGGCACTGGCAGTGCCAGGGAGCTGTGGGTTGGGGCAGGTGTCCTCTTTTTTGGAATCAGAAACATGGTAACCCTAGTTCTGACCCTGTTCGCTTACTGTACTTAATCACTAGGTGGAAATTAGCACAGTTCTACTCTGTTCTTATGGCCCTGAGTTGTAACTGAAATCAGTTTATGTGGAAATAGAGAAAAAAAATCCAAAATATTTATAATAAATGAGGATTCTGCTATTGTTTAACTGCACAATTAAAATTGCAATTAATCACAACTATTTTGTAATCTCGTGATTGATTGCTATTAATTTTTTAAAATTGACAGCTCTAGTAATAACAACCTATTTAGATAACATGTCTGCATAAGTGCACACAAGGTGTTGTTAATATCTTCTGATGTGAGAAGCATATCGACATTTTTGGTGATCACGTAACACAGGAGTAAGTTTTCTGTGAGAATTTTGTTGCAAATTTCTGAAGATAAATCCTGTATGAAAGAAGTAAAGCCTGGGCCAAGTTCTAGCCATACTTAAATCTATATAACACCAAATCCATCCTAAATAACAGATTAAAACAGGGGTTGGCAATGTTTTTGAGTAGAGCACCAAAAAAACCTACAACCTCAACTTGTGAGATGTTGGCATGCGAAGGGTGAACAGTCGGGAGCTGCAAGGGGACAGATCCTTGTTGTGGCAGCACAGGCCTGGCCCCTTCCCTGAGGGGTGAATGCCAAGCAAAATGCTTTTGCATGCCATGGGTTGCCTACCCCTGAGTTGCAATGAGGTGCAGTTTTAGGATGAATTCAAAACGTAGTGTTTACATATTAATATATAATACATATATCTTTCTGGCTCACATTTAAGAAGACAGTTTACTGTTTCTTGCATTCGTTTGTTTCAGATTCCCCCCCCAAATCATGTTCTTAACCCACCCAGTATCCTTTCTGGCCTGTTTGTTAGTAGCACTTTTATCTTTCATAGTGATAGAAGAATATTTATTCCACATTCTTTAGCACCCCCATAGCAATTGGCCCTAATGACAAGGAGAGACTGCAAATTGAAAAAAAAAAAAGTGTCTTAGAATGAGAATGAATGAACCAACCACAACGTATCACAAAGCATCCTTTGTTAGTTTATTTTGACAACTCTAGCTTTAATTAGTTATTGTTACATGTCAGAACATTCTGGTAAATGTACTGTACTAATTCAGAGTACATTTTATAGATATAATGAACCTTTGTTATGAGATCTCATTACAACATTTTGCTGTTACAGCTTTACTGGGAAATGTGGAAGGAGTAGTGTTTTAGTGTGTTGGCTGCAAAGGATTTATTGCAAACTGCCTTTTTGAGCCCCTTAGTGTTACTTAGATTTTCCAAACCTTGCCTTTTTTTGTATGTTGATAATTCAGTGTACTGAAGTAAACAGCTGATGACAAGGGATTCATTGGAATAAATGTTTATTCCAGCACTTCAGAAGTGAAGTTTTTTAAACTGCAGAATTTATCTTGTAGATATGTGTGAGCCTGTTTATATTAGTTCATTTCTTCATGGACTAAAACTAGATCATTTGGAAGGAAGAATAATAAGAGTAAAAATAAATAGGTGCAAATACCACCAAGAAGATATTTAAAATGTTAAACATTTACAGCAGAAGAGAATGTTTCTAGTTTTAAGAACAATTGAGAGCTGCTGCTTTATATCTATACTAGCGTGGTGTGGTGTTATAGGTTTGGCTTTTCACTGGTAGTCTCCAATTTGGGTGAGACAGTTTTGCACATATACTGCAAATGCTTTTATTTGCATGTAACTGAAAATAGTAATAACATTTTCCTCTGTCTTTGTACCTGTATCTGATTTGCTCAGGCAATTATTTACTCTGTTTATTGTATGTCCGTATATAAATAGTGTTTTAAATGACTGAAGAGCCTCATACCTATTACTCCTCTTGGCAGAGGGTATATTAAAAGGTGCCAAGCCTTTCCTTGCAGGTGGGATGAACGCCTTGACATTGTGATTGACAGCCACCGTCTCTGAAATGTTTCTGAAGTCAGGAGATAAAACCATCCTTTCTTTGTCTCTCAGATTGTTGGGCGGGGGAGGGGAGTTCATGGCAGGGTGACACTTTATATTAGGTTATAGATCAGGGGTGGGCAAAATGTGGCCTGCCAAGCCATTCTATCTGGCCTGTGGGGTCACTAAAAAATTTAGAAAATTAATATTCATCTGCCCCGGCTGCCTGTCATACAGCTCTCGATGGCTTGCCAAAACTCAGTAAATGGCCCTCCGCCTGAAATAATTGCCCGCCCCTGTTTTAGATTCACATAACACTTAGAATGGTTTAAAGTTAGTGTAAACTTGAAGCAAACAGACATACAAGCCTCTTAAACTGGCTTATGAACACTGGCGAGGCCCAGCGCAGTCCAGTGGGCCACACATTGTCTCTCTGGGGGGAAAGGCAGGGGGAATGCTGCAGACCTGTATTCTCTTCTGAAAGAAGCCACAGCATGTACAGATATTTGTTCTCTCAAGAGAAACTCTCTTAGGAGTGATTTGACCCTGGTTTTTCTCAGGTTATTTTTCTTTTGGAGTGGCCGTTTTTACTCCGGGGGGGCGAAACACCTGAACATCTGGGCCAGGGAGAATCATGACACATGAACTGGTTTAAGTGATCAGAAACCTGTAGTTTAAACCTGTAACAGAACGCATGTTCAGTGCACAGAGAACCAGTCTGAAAATGGCTGAAACCAGTTTGAGATAAACCTGGTTGAATGCAGTATCAGACTTAACTGATTTGGGTCAAACTGGTTTATGCAATGTCTGTCCCAGACCCCTTGCTGGTTTAAGTTAAATCAGACTTCCGCAGCATCCCCAGACTCCCCCAGCATTCTCTCTGGGCTGGCTGGGGTTCTCTGCTCCACAGCAGAGTTGTCCCCTGCCCTCTGCTCCCTGGCTGTAGCTCTGGCACAGACTTGCACAGACCGCAGCATCTGCCTGGCTTCCTCCTGCTCTCCCGCTCACCACTCCCTGCTAAGCAGAGATCCCCTGTCTCCTCTGCCTTACACAGATACCTCAGCATTATCTAGCAGGCCACATTCTGGCTACGGTCCATGCTGTGGCAGACCGCAGTGTCAGCTTAGGGCTTTTTGGAGCTAATCAACAGCTCAGCTGGTAATGTCTCTCCATCCCTTCTTTGTTTAAGAAGGGCTTGAACTAATGAGAGAGGATGTTTGTTTTCTGATGGTAATAAATGCTGATAGAGTTGATAAATACTCTGTTATCAAGGAGATGGGGAACCACTCCATAATCCTGTTGGAGCCTGGCCATGCCTCCCTCAGCTCAGCCCTGTGGAATAGAAGGGAGGGCTTCTCTAGTGCCGCCTTCAGTTTCTAGCCTGAGCCACTGCAGACATGTGCCTGCATGCCTGGGATGTCTGTGCAGTTACAAAGTGATTTAGCCTAGCCATGTTAGACTAACCTGCAAAGATTGAATCAATTGAGGCTCAGGCTTTTTGAATGTCTGTCCCTAGCCCTGTACACTTGTAGTTTCTCCTGGGAGCGCAGTGACTTTCACTGGAGAAACTGAATGTCTGTACGAGGCCATTGCTAAGTCTTAGTATTGTTTAATCAAGTTTCTGCAAATAATGCTAATACATATACCTTCCTTTGTCCTGTTACTGCCGTTCAACAGTATTCCAGGATCTGCACAACATTTGCACTTCTCTTATCAATTATGCATTAGGGATGTTCAAGTGGAAAGAGAGGCATTAGAGCTGTTTGAACAGATGCACTATCCAGTTCATACACCTTTCAATGACAAAAGACATGAGCCAGTTGGAATTTGTGTAGCCAGAAGCATTATTTGGTAAAGAAATCCTAATGTCTGTACTTAAATGCATAACTTGGCTTTTCTTGGCATCTTCAGGATATTTTTTATTACATGGTCTGTCTATTAATTTTGCCACTGCCAAGGGAAATTGTGATAGTTATTTCTTTAAAATGTCACAGTGGAAGCAATTAGGTACCAGTACAGGAATTGCAGGTTGTGCAGATAATGATGCATATAGTTAAGGTTTCTTGACACTTTCCATAATAAGGCTGTGTTTTCAATTTAGACCTTCATTTGTCTCTGCCTCAGTTTCTTGTGTGTAAAATGGGAATAGTAATATTATTTTCTTTGAAAGAAGATACATGAAAACAGAAACATTTATTAATGCATGCAAATCCAAAGATAAAATGATGGGAGCACCATAGAAAATCCATGAGAATATTAATAATGTTGTATTCAGCACAGGGTTTGGATGCTGTGTGGATTATCATTCATTGGATCACCTTTTGAATTTGGATAAAAGATACTGAATAATGTCCATCTTGTATATTGAATAAGGCAGGAATCCTAAGGAAAAAATAGTGTATGATCATCAGGGATCCAGGTTTTCTGTTTCCCGCAGAAAAATGGAAAAACCATGGATTTTACCTTTTATCAGGGGAAAATGCAGATTTCTCATTTTGCCAGAGAAACCTGCAAATTTTGCAGCTTTGCAAAGAGCTCTCTGGCCACTCGTATGATCAGGGGGCAGCAGGGCAGGCCCTATGAGGAGAGGCTACGGGACCTGAACCTGTTCAGCCTCCAAAGGAGAAGGCTGAGGGGGGTTCTAGTGGCCTGTTACAAACTAGTTAGAGGGGATCAGCAGGCATTGGGGGAGTCCCTGTTCCCCCGAGCACCGCCAGGAGTGACCAGGAATAACGGTCACAAGCTGGCAGAGGGTAGGTTTAGGTTAGATATCAGGAGGCGCTACTTCATGGTCAGGGCAGCTAGGGTCTGGAACCAACTTCCAAGAGAAGTGGTGCAGGCTCCTACCCTGGGGGTGTTTAAGAGGAGGTTAGATGCACATCTTGCTGGGGTCATTTGACCCCAGTACTCTTTCCTGCTATGGCAGGGGGTCGGACTAGATGATCTGCTCAGGTCCCTTCCAACCCTAGAAACTATGAAACTATGAAAATATAACAATAACAACAAATAGGATTCAAAAGGTAAAACAGAATATACAATATTTACAAGGAACCGCCAAACAACACCAGTGAGGTACTCCAAGAGGGCCATCATGAGCTCTAAGGGCTTAGTGTGGAGACTGAGATCGCTACTTTAGTCTTAGCCACAGTCACTGAGACTTTCTCTGCCTTTCTCCAAATGGGTACTGAGGACCTCAGGTACAAGGGTAGGTGATACTATACCTTCACAAAAGACGGTAGGTAGATCAGGCAGGTTCATTTATGGGTGGCGCGAGTGACTCCACAGTTCAGTGATATCCTGGGAGTTTGGCCCCTCGCCCATACAGGCACTCTTTGCCTCAAATCAAACACTGCTTACCAGTACTGTGGCAAGGAAGTTTGGTGCCCAAGGCAAAGTCCACAGCGGCAGCCCACCCTCACTCCATGCACAGATTCAGGGGGCACATGCCCCCCCCCATGCTTGCCCAGGAGTGCACGCAGTGGCAGGAGCCACCCTCCCACTGTCCTTGCACCCCATTAAATGGGCCGCTCACAGCTACATCCTGTTCTAGCTAGGCAGTGCCTGTTGGCACCCCTTTGCTTGGGTGCCAGGGATGTTTACCCCTCTCCCTTTGCTATGGCACTGCTGTTTACTCTCTCTCAGGGATGCATATTCTACCAATCCTCTCACAAGCCCTTACAATCCAACCCTCAGTCAAATGCTCACACTATCAGACACACTCTAGTTGTGTGCAAGATTGCAATCCCACATCACACATACCACGCCACGCACACACGCTTATGCACCACTCTACACACACCCCATTACCACCACACCAGTAGACTGGGATACTGACTTATACCATTTTTATGTTGGACTCCTCACACCACCTGTCAATCATTTTATTGTCCAATCATCAGTCACCTCATTCTGTCAATCAATAGTCCACCTCAGCTGGACCACTCATACCTGTCCAAAACACACACTTCATTATCATATTTTTTTTCTGCCATCATAATTATATAATCATGACAGACTGCACATGCTTACAGCTGGAAATTAGGTCATAGCATCATCAAGGTTAGAAGTTCACAGATTCCAGAGACTTTTAACCTCTAGCGATCCCACTGGCCTCCTCTGGGTCCCCTGCAGCCCGGCGGGTATGACCCAGCACTGCAGAGAACAGTGGAGCCATGTGGGGATCTTGCTGCTGTGAGCTCTGCACTGGCCTGATGACATATTCCATGCACAAGCCTGCAGTGAGGGGCACGACCCCGTGCCACCACTCCTGCTGCTGCTGCATGCACAGGGGACTTGTTTCCAGGACAGTGCAGAGTTTGCAGCAGCAAACAGACCCCCACATGGCTCTGCTGTACCCTGCAGTGCCAGGTTGCACCTGCCAGGGCTGCAGAGGCTGCAGGGGAGGGCTGTGGGATGGAAGCCTGAGCCCGCAGTAGGCAGCTTGTGCCACCCCCAACCTGTGCACAGAACTGGGGGGCATGGGGCCACCCCTGCCCCTCAGGACTGTGTGCAGTGAGCCCGCAGTGGGCAGGCAGTTGGGGGGAGGGATGGGGGGCTGATCTGTGCTCTGCTTTGCTGCAGCAGCCACTTTCTCCAGCTGGGGGCAGGGCTCTGTGGACCCAGGTCCCTGGCTCTGTAGCCCTGGCAGCTGGGGACCCCATCCAACAGGACTGTGGGTGATGGGGGGCTGTAGGTGGGGAGTGAGGAGCACCAGCAGGGCTTAGAGTGGTTTGAGGGGGGAAGTGAGGGGCACCAGCAGGGCTAGGTGGGGCTGTGGGGGTGAGTGACGGGCTTTTTGTTTTAATAACAGATTTGGGGGGGTTTATCAGAAAATTTGCAATTTTTATCAGGAAAAACCAGGATGTCTGATGATCATGTAATTAAAGGCTATCCTAACATGGCATTTACTAACTCTTGAATGCTTGACTTCACAATCTTAATGCTCTTTGAACCCACTTTAATATAAATTTATATGCATGCAGATGAAGTAAATTTGATCTAGGTGCATTTCTTTAACTGACCTGTTCTGAGCTTCTTAGGGAAGCTTAAAAGTCATATATATTGTCTGTTATTGAAAGACAAGTGTGTTTTCATAGTATGCATTGGAAATACTTATAATGAACTGGATGTAACAGTAATATCATTTCACAGAAGAGTTCCATTCTATCACTGTTTTAATTAAAATCATTCTGCTGATGGAAAGTTCATTCTCTGGTGTTTTCTTTAATGTATTCGTAATGCATCTGTTTGGGTTCCCTTGCTAGAGCCATCTTTCATTATAATCCACTTAGCTAAATTTATAATTAAACTTCTAAATGCAAACCTGACTTCGTTAAGTTGCCAGGATGCACTCTGAAGTGAAAATTCATGGCAGGAAAGAGGAAAAATTTGAATTTAGGATTTATAGATCAATGTAAGTTAAGAAGTATTTCAGTGTCATTATAGCAGTGGCCTTTTCATTCTAGTGCTGTTTAGTTCTTCAGCCTCCATGGTAGTTGTAGAACAAGAACTAGCTAATGCTGCCACAGGAAGAAAAATTGTTGAAATAATTGAAATATAATTAAGTGACAAGCCTTCAGGAATCACTGATATGCTTGAGTTTGCAGATGTAAGTATGAAATCACGATGAAGTAAATATTATATAGTATTCCTGTTAGTAGCTAAATCATGTCTATAAAAGCCATTAAATATTTCTAAAATGCCCCATGCCCTGACCTGCGCTACTGCCCCATCTCTTGCCCAATCACAAGTCATATTGCCACCCCATTTCCCACCTACTTCCCCACCCATGATGACATCTATCCCCTGCCCACCCCTGACCCAGGCTGCCACCCCATACCAAACCCTACCCCTGCATTACTGGATTGTTGCTAACTCCACTGCTCCAAGCAGCAGCTCTGGGTTTGGCCATGGGCCAAGGTCACAGCTGGGGCAGAGCTGGAGCGCTGGTACTCAGATTCGAGATGAGACTTGTTTTCTACCCTTATTGACAGAGGGCAAAAAACCTCGTCTTGGATTGGAGGAAATATAGTAGATCCACTTGTATTTTAATTACAAGGCGGCCTGTCCCCAAATGTTTCATAAGTGGAAGGATTTATAATATATACTATTTATATGGGAATAAAATTTAACTAGGTATTTTCTCATGGTACTAAGAGTTGGGTACACGTGACTATAACACGTGAGTTAATGAGTGTGTTGTTTGTGGCCCTAGAGGCTTACATAGGGCTTGCTAAATATTCACAATCTATCCACAAAGGCTGCTTCTATTTTCTATAACTTTTATTGTTTTAGACTTAGGGATAACTTCATTTGAAGACCTCCAAGCCAGTGGAGTAGCAGAGGCTATCTGCAGCCTATGTAAGAGATGGTTTAACTGGCACAGTTTCAAGCTGTGGTCTCCTGATGTGGAATCAAATAGGATTAGTCTTTGGATAATACCTTTTACAAAAGTCAGGGCAGACTTTAGTAATAAAGGGGTGTTGACTTATTAGAAAGGTCAAGGCAAACAGTTGAGAATCAATAAATCTTAAGATAAACACATGTGATGAGTTTCTGTCCTACATTTCAGATGAACTTACTATTACTGTTTTTTGTTGTTGTTGTTGAGAGAATTTAGAAATGATTGAAGATGATTATCTGTTTGCATGCTAGACAATTGCCAAATGATTTACAGGTCAGGTGTGAGATCTGGAAATGCCTTTTTTATTGCTGTTTAAATTGTTCAGACTTATTTAATTTCATGATGTCTTTAATAGCATCACCCAGCTCTCTTCATCGGTGTTCTCTTTAGTAAAAATGTACTAAATTGACTCTCATTGAACTCGAAGGGGATTTCACTCACCTTATGACAGATGGATCTGAAACCTTGAACTTATGTGGGTAACAAATGTTACACAAATCCATATTGGCACAGGGTTAGATTGTGACTTCAAAGCCACATTCAAGAGCTTGCATGGCATGACACAGTTTCTGGATCTGGGTTAAAACTCTTCAGATCCCATCATGTCTGCTGGGATTTCGGGACCTGGCAATAAGGAGTGGCTTCCTGATGATGGGTTCCTCACATGCCAAATCTTTTAAGGGTGTTTGAGCCCCTTGAAACATGCTAGCTCCTGGGGAACTTGGCATCAGGGAGCTCCCCTATCTCAAGCTTCCTGTGTGTTTGTCAGGGCTCCCTCCCTTCCGAGGGAGGAAGGTGAATAACCCACAAGTCACACGCCAGGGTCAAAGCAACAAGTATAATTTTTGTTGTGAGTAACAGCAAAATGGTCTAATGGCAGCAACTCAATACCAGGGCTTACAAAACCGCTAGTGCGTCGGGCTGGAGGAAAGGCACTCCCCACCCTGTCCTAAGTCATTACCTGACTTGTCTTGGGAACCCCACCCTGAGTCCGGGGTGGCGAGACTGTCTCCTGGAATCAGGCTCAGGGTGTATTAATTTATGCTTGATTTTTACCGTTTTTATTTTAATCTCTCTACTTGCTCCTTGGAGAACATTAGGCTTGAAGCCTGGTCCAGGGAACTAACAAGCTTCCAAGTTTGGCAGGAATCTTTTGCTTTTGGGGAATTAGTGCCATCTGCTGACTTTTTGAATTCTGAGTTGGAGGAAGTGATATTGAGATGGTAACTGATTAGCACAACTTTTCTTTCAACAAGAAACTTGGATAGGGAAATACTGTGGTATGAGCTTTCCCTTGATCTACCTGTGCTAGTCTTTACATTTCTACTAGAAGATATTTCATTGAAGGCCCTAGTCTGACTTTATTCAGTTTCACTATGTAGAGAGTTTGACTGAGTTCCCTATGATTGGAATCCTACTGGGACCTAGGAGTTCATTAGATTCGCGCCTGCATAAGACATGATCCTGTAAGATGCTGAGCCTTCTGGTTTCAATCCAGAATGTACTTTAATACTGTACACGTGTATATAAAGTCTTGCAATTTTGAAGTTAAGCATGATAGGTGCTGCTAAACTGCCTTGCCTTCCTCTGCCCGGGGAGTCTAGGATTCCATTTGCCGTCATATGTGGTGGCCACGATGCTGGGAATGAGATTAGGGGAAACATCCCATCTCACCATTACTGTGTGAGGTTGGGATTTGTCTATATAGGTGACAGTCATAGTGTTAATTGTAGTATGACCTAGTGCAGCAGGTACCAGTTTGGCTCATGCAGGCAGCCTTTTGCCCGAGATCCTTTACGATTGCTCACAGCAACAGGAAATTTAAGTTAAACTGGGGTTACCAGGAAGAGAAAAGTATGTTCTCCACAAGGCCTTACTTGTTCAGTACTGTTGTTCATGAGCCCGTGAAGATCGGGGGTCGCAGGCTTAATGTCACTGTCTCTCCTAAGGTTTTCCCCAATGCATTGCATTGAACCCACACCTTTCTTCCAAGGAATAAAATTCAGAGTCCTTATACCTCACTTCTACCCTAGGCCTGACTGTTGGGATTGATTAGCTCAGCACCAAGCTTGCTTAAAAGCTGCTCTTGTTTTTTATGTGACCTCATATGTTTCAAGACTTAGTTGTAGGTAAAGAAGGGGGGGTTTACTACCCTTTTGTTCTGCTTTCAAAACAAGCTTTGCACCCTGAATTAAACCTGAAACTATGTTCTAAATTTAACCCAGAAAACTTGGGGAAGTGGAAGAAACTACTTGCATAGCCTGCATTATTCAGCTGGGTCAATTTGACAACTTTTCAGGTTTTGCAATTTGCTATGTGGCTAAAATATAAAAAAGAACTATACTAGATAGCAGATATAATGTTATATCTTCTACTGCAGTTAGTCAGTATCTGATTAAATATAATTGCATAAGTTTATCATGATAGAAAATGTTTCAGAATAATTTAAATAAATCTTCAAATTAGAAGTTTTACTGTATATCCACTATACATGTTTTCAGGTTTATCTCTGACTCCTTATCAAGAACTATGCTGTGTATTATGTGCTATAATGCTGCTTTTTATAAAGTTGGAAATGTAATGGAATTTCAGAATTGAACCTTAATATCTGATTACTGTCATCATTTTGGTAATTTTCATTAAAATTATCTGTTGCACAAGAATCCAGTCCTTCTGCTTGCCCTATTCAGATGGGAGATTTAAGTCTAAGGAATTTGGGAGAAATGACCAGTGATAGATATAGGGGTGTAGGTAATCTTAATATAATCTAAATACAAAAGCCAATCTTTTAGGAGAAATACACATAGGGTAAACTTTCATTTTACCTTCAGATTAGACATTTGTTTTTATTTCTGACTAGAGCTGTATGGGAAATAGTTTTCTCATCCAGTGAATGGGAATGGAAAATGTTTTTCCTATTCAGTGAAAGTTTTTCAGATTTTGAAAATTTTTGCGTTTTGTACTTTGATGATCCTAAGATCTTTGAAGTTTTTTGAAAAAAAAAAATGAGAGTGACACTCTTAGGATAGCCTGGTGATTAGGGCACTGTTAGTATATGGAAGACTGAGATTTAAGTCCCTGATCTGAATGCAGATTTAGGGTGAGTGACACTAGGCTATTCTGAATTGGGTATGTCTGAATCGCTCTAGTTTGGAGCCATTTCACTTTGTACATACAGCTTTAGTACATATTGGAGCAGGACTTTGAACGTGGGTCTGTTACATCCCACTGGTGAATGATTTGGTGTACTCTGTGGCCTAATAAATATTTTAAGTATTTATTCAAAGTGGAAGATCTCCAACAAGATGGTTTTGAGATGATTTCTATAGCCTTGCCCTCCAGGATACATGTAAGCAAGTTTCAGTCTGCATTCTAACAGCAAAGCACGAATAGCTGCTTGTCTGGCCAAAGTGAGGAAGAGCATCGAATTTAATATAGATCTCCTATGAGTGCTCAAACTTTTAGGTTGTCTGGGATTGGGGTTGGGATGTGTCTCTGATTTTTGATTAATGCTATCCAAAGTTTGAGTGACTTTTTGGTCATAAATGGCCCTAGGTTTCATAGTAGTCTGGGGTCAGAAGGGACCTGAATAGATCATTTAGTCTTACCCCCCGCCTCTGGCCAGAGCACACGCTGGGATCACACAACCCCAGACAGGTGATCAACCAACCTCTTTCTGAATTTACCCAAGGTAGGAGCGAGGACCACTTCCCTAGGAAGTTGGTTCCAGATCCTAGCCACCCTAATAGTGAAATAGTGCCTCCTAATCTCTAACCTGAACCTATTCTCCAGCAGCTTCTTGTCACCCCAGGTGCTTCTGAGGGGAATAGGGCACTTCCTATTTGCTGCTGATCTCCCCTAATGAGTTTGTAGGCAGCCACCAAATCCCCCCTCAGCCTCCGCTTGCTGAAGCTGAGCAGGTTCAGGTCCTTCAGCCTCTTCTTATAGGGCCTGTCCTGTTGCCCTCCAACCAAGTGGGTGGCCCTCCTCTGAACCCTCTCCAGGATGGCCACATCCTTCTTAAAGTGCAGTGCCCAGTACTGGACGCAGTACTCCAATTGAGGCCGGACCAATGTCGTGTAGAGGGGGAGTATTACTTCTCTGGACCGACTTGAGATGCATCTTTGGATGCACGACAAGGTGCGGTTGGCTTTGCAGAAGGTTCCTGCAGAAAGCTTTGGTTTCAACAAAATCATCAGTCTCGTTAAAAAAACAAAGTAAAACAAACAAAAAATCAAAACAATTCTGGTGCAAGTTTCACAGTCAGTTCTAGTTCTAATGCCAGTTTTCACTATAAACTATTTATAAAGTATGTAGAGATGAACTCGTATTGCAAACATTTTATCTCAGTATTCAAATTCATAGGAATTGGGATCTGTGTTTAGAACTGAATTTAGCCATTTGAATCTGACTCCAACCATGGTTTAGCTGTCTGTAATGCATGGAATACGCTGGTCGTGTGAATGTTAGCAGTAAACAGACTGAACAGATTAAATGAATTGTACAGAAGTCTCACATAGACCTCTTTGACTTAGAGAGAGACTCGCTTGCACTGGGAGATCTCTTTGAAAGTTTACCAAAGGGTTTTATGATATCCACTATTGTCAGTAATACCTAGGATTTGAACCTCTGGGAGCTAACAGCCTCATTTTTCTATAGTTTGAGCATGAACTTTTGAAATACGTGTAACGGATGAATCCTTTGTGGATTAGCTACCAGAAAAACTATATATATGTACATGTATGTGTATATATGTATGTATGTATGTATACATATGAGTATGTATGTATGTATTTTAGCAAAGAACTAATTTCTTTTTTTTTCTCTCAATTCTAGGACTAGAGAAGAGAAGAGAAGACACTAAATTAGCTGAAGTATGTTTCTAAGAGAAAACTGGGTTTCTGCTCATTGGGCATGGCAGAGCATGAGGAAGTTTTTGCTTTTATTTGCTCTCTTAATATTACAAACAGCTGTTTTGGAAGCCAGGAAAGATCATCAATTTGTTTGGAAAACAGGTAGGAATGAACATACCTTTACTTCCTGTTTTCTAATTTGAGAAATGGGGTACCTTTACATACTCTGATTACACAAGATAAAAAACTAAAAACAATAAGAAGAACCTAATAGTGTTTTCATCTAGTTTTATTCTTTTTTATGAAATGTTTTTTTCCCTCTAGATAATTGTCATCTTGTTCACTGGGGAATTGTGCTCAGTGGTAATTTTTTAATATAGGTCTGGGTTTCCATAATGCTTTTAATTGTAGGATAGAAATTTCATTGCATACAAGCCATCGTCAACTTTCAATGACACTTCCTTGAATTTTTTTCACCAATATTTATAAATAATTGTATGAAAAGGTTATACCAAAGTTTTTCAAATGACCTGAGTCAGAAATTTTTACTCTTGGCTCACCTCTTCTTATTTAATACTTTTACAGGGTCAGTTCTGCCCGGGATGTTTAAGTGCAGACAAAGTTGAAAAAAAAATCTTTCAACCTTGCTTACAATTGTCTCTTGTTTATAATTGCAGCAGGTAAAAAAAATGCTGATGTATATTGAAAATGGCATTGTCTTGCTGTTTCAATGAATTTTAACCCACGTCATGGATAAGAAGAGTATGAAAAAAGGTAAAATTGTGCTATGTGGTATTTTCTGGTTGTTAAGGACAGGATTAAATTGCAGCCCCCCCCAGCTCCTTCCTGGCTCTTGGTGCCCCCATTCCTCCACCTGCCACAGCAGCTCCAATTTCTAGGATCCTCCTCCATCCTTCGGCTTTTGTTGCCTGCCTCTGCCCCAGGAGACGGGGCAGTGCAGTGCACTGCGGTGCAGCTCAGCTGGCGGGGATGAGGATGAGCCTGGTGCCGCACCAGCATGTGGTTAAATGGGGGCAAGGGAGTGCAGGGGCACAGTGTAGCATGGGGGGGCATATATGTAGTGTGGGGCCCTGGCAGGCCTGTGGCTTGCTCTTGTGCTACCTGTAGGCATGCAGCCTCACCTGTGTGGCATACTGGGTATTTGGCTTCTGGCTGCTTAGAAATGAGACAGTCCTGGTTTAGGACTTGAGTTTGAGGTGTGTGTGCATGCCACATACTACACTGTGCGAAATCTAGGGTTATAGTATGATTTTATAGTATAATAATACGATTGGCAACTAGGCATTGTCAGAGACAAGGTACTGGTTTAGATCTGTGAAGCTCAATCTGTTCGAGTGGCAGGCTAGGTGCTTGTCACCTGGCTGCACCGCAGGCTACCGGCTCGTGGAAGGAGGTGGCTGCAAGTGTCAGAGCAGGGAGAGAGGACGAGAGCTTACCTCTGATAAACTGCCTGCCATAGAGGAGTGGGGAGGAGGGAGAGAGAGAGCTTACCTGTGGTACACAGCATCTGCCTGGGGCGGCGGGGAGAGAGTACACAGCATTTGCCATAGCGAAGAGGAGAGGAGAGCAGGGAGAGGTACTGAGAGATCAGTGGCAGGAATATACTTGTTATAATCAGAGATTCTTTTTGTTTTGAAAATGTAATGATTGTAAAGTTGTTTTAAAGCATATACATTAAAATTGAATGCAGTGAACTTGAACAGAAAATGAGGCAAACGCATCAAAGTCCTCTCCCTGTGGATAATTATACACATGGCTCTCATTTGTGTGCATTTCTAATTTAGCCTTATGTGCATTTTTCAGGTACAATTAATCTCAGTTAAGTCTGTTTTTCTGTTCTGTTTTAAGGAAATGTTTGGGAAGGTATAGATGTTGCATTAATTTAGATGGAGTAAGTGAGCCCATGGAATCAAAAAGGTGTTAACGTGATCCTGTCATTGTCTAACAAGAAACAGTTAAATAAGGTTTAGGGCTGCTCTTATGGCCTGTTTGATTTCATGGTGCACACACTTGGAAATCATGCCAGAGTGTTCATTAGGATGCAGAAAATAGAACGGAAAGATAATAATAAAAACCGGACTTAATACTACTAATAAAAACTATCAATCTCTTTGCCAGAGAGAGAACATTAGAGTATCAGGCAGTCCTTAGTGGGAAGAGTTACTTCTGCTGCTGAATCTTGAGTTGATTTCTGAGAGACAAGTAATTACTTTCTCGATGGACAGAAGGAGAGACTAGTAAAAGGTGGAGTAAATATGGATTTTGCTGATGGCTACAATGGCTAATCAGTCACAAATGGATATTCTGAAGCAGCAATTTGGCCCTAACAGCTGTTGTTTTGGACTGTGGCCCGTTCTCCTGGTCTGGGTTGTCATCTGGTTAGCCTAGTCAAGACTTCTAGGCTAGGGGCAGAAATTACAGATAAACCAGTGTAAGTGATCAGAAACCAGTTCAAATCTGTAACACAGCAGGGCTAAGTACAGACAGTGAAAAAGGCCGAGGCTGAATCAACTCAGTCTTCACAGGTTAGTCTAAGCTGTGTAAATTGAACCGATAAGCAAGTGAACGTTCACTTTGGATTCTGGAAATGCAGCCACGTGCCTGCAGTGGCCCAGGCCAGAAGTTTGGGCGTGTTAAAGTATGCCTCCCTGTTCGGCTGGAGCAGACCATTTGCTAGTCCACCCACCCTGCGAGGGAGGATTTGCAGGGGAGGTGCAAAGCATCATGGGAACATGGGACACTGAGTTGACTTGAATCTGGAGTTCAGTAAACCGATTTAATGTAAATCAGTTAAGACTGATACTACATCCATCTAGGCTTATCATCACCAGTTTTGACCATTTTGAAAGTGGCTTCTGTGCACTGAACTTCTGGGCTTGGGACAGAAATTACACACAAACTGGTATCACTGATCAGAAACCAGCTTAGACTAACCTGTGAAGATTGAGTTGATTCAGCCGCAGACTTTTTCACTCTCTGCACTTAGCCTTATTGGTAGTTATGTGCATGTAATGTAGCTTGGGAATCTGTGGGCTCATAACTTAAATTTGTTTACTTTTATTTTTCTTAAATTTCAACTACAATGCAGTATTAACTTACCTTGAATATTTGTCACTTAGTGGGGTTTACTTGTGTGCATATCCTGTTCACACTGATACTTTTACAGTACGGGAAATTACTTGAATTAATTTTGATCATTTTCTTAAAGTCACATTTTTTGACATAAAAGTTATACAGCAGGAAAATTCTCTTTTTACAGTAGAAAAGTAATGGATATACTCATGAGGTTCTCAATTGGATATTTAAAGCATTTGTCTCATGCTGAAGTGTATCATTTGGGAGTCTCCTTCCCTAAACTCTAGTTTGAATGTCTTTATAAAGAGGCCACATTTAAAGTTGGGCTCTGTAGACCAGAATTAACTTTGATATACGTGAGAATAGCTTCATTCAGTCCAATGTAGTTGCAAATAACATTGGTCCTATATTTAAAAAAATAAGAACCTGATAATGTGACTTTCATGTAGATTATGAAGTTCCCTTCTTTGAGCTATTTGAAAGATTTAAATAGGTTTTATACCAGGTGTTGTCCTTGCCCCTCCCTCCCTTTATTTAGAATCAGTATTTTTTAGTTCTTAGTTTTAAAGAGGATACATTTAATAGCACTATGCTGTATCTTTTCCTTTCAAGATGCTGCTTGTCCCAAACCCATTGTGTGACCACTAGCCTACAGACATAAGTAATAATTATACCAGTTAACATTATCTGCATGCTTAAATGACTACATATTTTTTATTTATTAATTGCTGACAAAGAACTGTTAGTTATATAATCTTGAAAAAATTTAAATGCCTTTAAACTCTTGTAAATGAATATCGTTCACAACAATACTCAATATCCAGTTAGTAATCGGAGTATTTTTATCATTTTAATTATCTTCTTTTTTTTTATACAATCTGAAAAAAAAATGTAGAATTTCTTTAAAGCAGATATGGCTACTATTTTGTTTTAACAATGAGAATTAAATTTTTTTTAACTATAAACAAAAAAATTCATGCCTTTATGGATTCCCACAAGGCAGTTTTTAGCTCTTACTTTGCAAACTGTGACATGAATTTCCAATGGAAAGGAGGAGCCATCACCAGCGATGACTATACTGCAGTTGCTCGGGGATGTAGGGGGGCTGTCAGGAAGGCCAAGGCAGAGATGGAATTAGGATTAACTTCCCAGATTAAGGACAACAAGAAGTCCTTTTTTAAATACCTAGGGGATAAAAACAAGGTTCCGGGTAATGTGGGGCCCCTGCAGGACACGTTAGGAAATTTGGTCGTCACACCAGATGACAAAGCCAACATATTTAATGGTTTCTTTGCTTCCATTTTCCTGAGCAGGGACCAGAACAGTCACCCCCCTGCCGCTGGGCCCCCCTCAGACCCCAGGGGAGGCGCACCTAGGCCAAGGGTTAGTGAGGAACTAGTTAGGGAACTTCTGGAGGGACTGGATGTATTCAAGTCAGCTGGTCTGGACGATCTCCACCCCAGAGTACTGAGGAATTGGCTGAGGTCATTGCAGGACCCCTGGAACGGCTTTACAAGCACTCGTGGTGCTCTGGTGTGGTGCCAGAGGACTGGAAGAGGGCCAACATGGTTCCCATCTTCAAAAAGGGGAAGGAGGAGGACCCGGGAAACTATAGGCCAGTTAGTCTTGATCCTGGGCAAGCTTTTTGAGAAAATTATTCTGGTGCATATCCACGAGGGGCCAGCAGGGGATATCATGCTTAGGGGCAACCAACATGGGTTCATTAGAGGCAGGTCCTGTCAGACAAACCTGGTGGCCTTCTGTGATCAGATCACCAAATCCTTAGATGCAGGGGTAGCAGTAGACATAGTCTTCCTGGACTTTCAGAAGGCCTTCAACACTGTCGCTCACCCCGTTCTCATTAAGAAACTGGGGGGCTGTGGTGTCGACACACACACAGTCAGTTGCGTCGCCAACTGGCTGGAGGGCCGCACCCAGAGAGTGGTGCTGGATGGGTCATTTTCGACCTGGAGGGATGTGGGCGGTGGGGTTTCACAGGGCTCGGTCCTCGGGCCCGCACTGTTCAACATCTTCATCAGTGACTTGGACGAGGGGGTAAAAAGCACCCTGTTCAAATTTGCTGATGACACAAAGATGTGGGGGGATGTGGGCAAGCTAGTCAGGGAGGCCAACCGCACCTTGTCATGCATCCACAAATGCATCTCAGGCAGGTCCAAGGAGGTGATCCTCCTCCTCTATGTGGCACTGGTCAGGCCGCAGCTGGAGTACTGCGTCCAGTTCTGGGCACTGTACTTTAGGAGGGATGTGGACAACATGGAGAGGGTCCAGAGGAGGCCAGTCACATGATCAGGGGACAGCAGGGCAGGCCCTACAGGGAGAGGCTACGGGACCTGAACCTGTTCAGCCTCCACAAGAGGAAGCTGAGGGGGGATCTAGTGGCCTGTTATAAATTAGTCAGGGGGACCAGCAGGCACTGGAGAAGTCCCTGTTCCCCCCAGCACTGCCAGGAGTGACCAGGAATAACGGTCACAAGCTGGCAGAGGGTAGATTTAGGTTAGATATCAGGAGGCGCTACTTCATGGTCAGGGCGGCTAGGATCTGGAACCAACTTCCAAGGGAAGTGGTGCAGGCTCCTACCCTGGGGGTCTTTAAGAGGAGGCTAGATGTACACCTTGCTGGGGTCATTTGATCGCAGTACGCTTTCCTGCCATGGCAGGGGGTCGGACTAGATGATCTGCTCAGGTCCCTTCCGACCGTACTAACTATGAAACTATGACGCTTCAACTTAAAATGTGTGAAAAATAAAAAAAATACTTTTAGTGGTTTGTAAACAATGAGACTAGTTAAATATGAATTTAAAATGGCTGAGGGGATTCACAGATAAATGTTGCTTCAAAAGTTATCCTCCACAGACAGCACTGAGTGCTGGACCTGCAGGATGCAGCTTATTCCCACTGGCAGGTACCACTTGTGATGCCTACAGCTCCCCATATTACCCACATATTTGTAGTAACATGTTCTCTCTCTGACTGTGCCTTTGTATCTCAAAGGTATTTGTGAAAATGAGGGAAGAGATCTCAGAGATCCTCTTATGATATCCTAAATCATCTGAAGCAGTTATCCAAGGAAAGATATTCTTAGCATCTTTTCACCATGTGGAAATAGTGTTATTTAGAAAACAGTTCTCTAAATCTGTTTAAATGATCAGCTGACTTGGAAATGATCTTGTAAATAATCTGGAAAGAAAGAATTCCTCTCCCTATCAAGATTCAAGGCTTGGCATCTCATTAATCCAGCATTTAAAATTCCTTCTGTGAAACAGAGGGCATCTTCTACCATAATTCTCCATGTTTAGACATAATACTTCAGACTAAATAATTTTCTTGAGACCAATTAATGTAGAGAATGAAACGGTGAAATCTAATTTTGTTGAATTCGGGCAGAATCTTGTCATTGATTTTACTAGACCAGGATTTCACCCAATAGCCAAAATTCCTTAAAAAACAGAGCAAAATATTTGGCATCTGAAGTTTTTTTGCCCTGAATTTTGAGTGCACCTGAAAGATGAAAGCTCTGTCTTCACTGCCTCCAGATCACACTAGAGGATGCCCCAGTGGGGCACAGAGTACTTGCTTTGTGTATGTTAAACTCCAAATGGATTAATGCTTGTGTTAGTGTAGGTAAATCTTCTTACTCAGTTTGAACTGAGAGAGTGGGTTTTTTTTTTTTGTATTATTATAGGCCATTTTAATAGTATTGTTCTAATGGGACCAGTTGTTACAATATGTTTAGGGTTGAAAAGCCTTCACCTGAATTTCACTTTTTGATTGCTCATAACTTTTTTCACTGTATCAAGAACATAAGACTGGATTGTTGAATCCTGGGTGATGGGGACCAGTCCCCTGCTGTTGCAGACAACCGTGTAATGTACACCAATCATAAAACACTGTCTTAAAGCTAGTTAGTTTGTTTCCTTCCTCCCAATGCATATTCCTTCTAATTTCCGCTCTAAATATATTCATGGCTCTTACTTAGCTCTACCAACATGTTATTGAGCCAACACTTTCCTTCTGCTTAGATAGCTTTCTTCCTGATGCTCACTTCCTGGTTGTATTTGTATCCTGAACAGGTCAAACCTTTATGGCAGCGTTCTCAACCTTTTTAGACTCAAGGCACCCCTTGGAAAATTCCAGCTCTTTGTTTTCATTCCTTTTTTTTTGACTATAGAATAATAATATAGAGATTCTTTTGTTGCAGAGAGTGCAGAAAGACCGTGGCAGGTGCACACGTTCCTGTTTGGAACCTCTGGGTTTAGCTTGTGAATCGTGTTGGCACACCCAACAGTGCCAGCATTGCATGGCACCCCACAATGCCCTTGAAAAGAGCTGAAGGCTTTCCAGGGTGCCGTGGCATCTTTCTTGAGAATCGTTGATTTATGGTCTCTCTTTGTTTTACAGAAAGGATTTTAAATACCAGTTTAATGAGATACCAAGCTTCAAATTTTGATAGTCCTTTTCAGGGAGAGGAACATTTCTTTTTCAGATTATTTAGAAGATCATTCATAAGTGTGCTGATCTCTTTACACACTCCAGTTTGAATTAATCTCTTTTATAGATGGGCCAACAAAATCATGCACAGTATTCTAGCTGAGGACTTACCATTGCCTTGTATAATGATAATAATATTTTCTGATTTATTTTTATTTATTTATTTATTTATTTTTACTGGAACGACCTTGTTTAATACATCTTTTGTCACCATATCACACTAGTAGCATTCCTTTCATTTTTTTTTCTCAGTCTAGCGATGAATGTTTCATGAAAAGTTTAACTAAAAGTAGTTCAACTGTTGACCTCTGTCTGTCTGTATAGTCATAGTTTGGGTATGTGTAAGCAACGAACCTGGAAAGGATACCAAATATGGCAGCATACACCTGAATGCAGGGAATATAAATGGAGGTAAACCAAGGACGTTTTGGCGTGGTTTTATCGGTTCCTTTTAAACCATCATAAAAGCACTTGAAACGGGAGCTTGTTAGAGAGTGTTAATCTGTGCTATGTACCCTCCAAACATGTCACTCTCCAGTTCAAGTGAGGGTTGTCTTTTGTCCGTTTCATCGAAGTCGTTTTAGGGAATTGTTAGTTTGTTCCAGGCAGAGAAAACACTATATTTTCATTCCTCCAGCTTTTCAGGATGGATAGTTCCCAACACTTCCCACTTCTTTTCTCCATGGATCAACTTTCAACCCTCCTGAGAAATGCTGCCCTAGGAGGTGGTGGTGGCCTGAAGCCAACACTCCTTCCTACCCGCAAGGGGTGCAGGTATAGCACACCCTGACTGCTCTGAGCACCCTGCTTGCTCTAGCACCTCTGTGCACTCAGCTGACTGGCCGTTGGTGCAAGGAGAGCAGTTAAAAAAGCCAGTTAACCACTAATGAGTACAGGCAAGTGACTTTTAGTACTGGCAAGCCAACTCACGCCCCAGCTACCCCACCCCTCCCCACTGCTCCTGGCCACTGCACCATGGCTCAGCTTCCCCTCTCCCACAATATTCATTTAAACTAAACTGCCATTCATTAGAAAAGGATCTGTTAGTACCCACCTTACTCAACCCATGGTGAGCCTGCTGAGTTTCAGCTCTGTCCTGGCATGGCATGCAATGAGCCTGCTGGGTCTCAGCTGTGCCCTGAAGGTAGTAGTCCCCTGTCGTCTCCTATTCTGGGCTCTTCCTTGGATCTAGGACTTCTTCCATCTCCCCTCCTTGCCCCTGGAGCTCCTTTCCTGCCCCTTGAGACTCCCTGTCTCCCCTGTTCCCCCCTCCCCTGGGCTCCCCCTGGCCCTTGGGGCTCCCTTGGCTCTTATGGCTCTACCCCATCCCCCATGTCCCTCAGCTTATTTGCACTGCTGGCACTGTCCTGGGGGAGCAGACAGAGGGGGAGCCCATCTGCCACTACCACCACCACTGCTGCCGCTGGGCCACTACTGCTCTCTGGGCTGAGCCTGAAGGCAGGTTTTTCTTCCCTGCTTGCTCTGCTGGAGTTGCAGGTAAGCCAGGACCTGTGGGGGTGGGGGAGTCGTAGGGGTGGGCCAAATCTGAGCCAGTGTGAGGGGGTGTGGTGCAGCAGATTTGATCTGGGCCAGTGAGGGGGGGGAGGTTACATGGTGGGGAGGAGGGGGTACTGCCTATCACCCCATGCCAGCCCAGATTGGGTCTGCTGCACCTCCCCCCCCCCCAGATCAACCCTGCTTTGCTGCCACCCTTCCTCCCCACAACCAGCCTGGATCATATCTGCTGTGCTGCCCACCCCTGCGGGCTCAGATTGGGCCTATTTTGCCACCCTTACACCCGACTATACTCCCAGTTTTGCCCCATTCCCCAAAATCCCCACTCACCACCCTCAAGCTGCTTCTGGCTTACCTGCAATTTCCAGCACTGTCCTGATGGAGCAAGCAGGGAAGAGGAATCTGTTCACTGCCTGTGCTGCTCTCTGGGCTGGATTCAGCTTGGAGAGCCATAGTGACCTGGTGGTGGCAGTGTCAGTGGCTGGGCAAGTGGGTTCTCCTTCCCTGCCTGCTGCCTCAGGACAGTGCTGGCAGTGCAGGTAAGCTGGGGGACATGGTGGGTGTGAACTGCGAGGGCTGGGGAGCAGAGGGAAATCTCTGAGGGGCGAGGGGACATCAGCTGGCTTGATCCAGGCCAGCAGGCAGTGGGGACCTAGGCAGGGGCTGGCCGGCCTGATGTGACCGTGCCAGCTCCCAGCTGCCCGCAGTCTGGGCCACCTACCCTACCCCTGAGAACAGGCGTGGTGGGCAGGCACAGAGCCAGCTTAGCTTCTAGCCATCCCTGTGCTTGCCAGGTCAGAGCAGTGCACATTACAGGTGTTATTAACCCTTAAAGTGCAACTGCTCAAAGTACGTGGTCATTTTAAAACCAGTTAATATTAGCATGTGCCAAGTGTAATGTGTAACAAGAGCCTCAGTCAGGAGGTAAACAGAATAAAATGGTTAAAGGTAAGTGAAACCATGCAAGTGATACAATGTAGAAAGTTGTGGTAGTAGTAGTAATTTGTTTACAGCTTTTGCTGAAACAGTACAATAAAATGAATAATAAAAATTCTTAATAATAACATAACAGTTTTATACTTTAGCATTTTTTGTTAAAATCTACAATAAGATTATCTGTTGTACCCATGTACACAAAATTAAAGCAGAAAATAGTATATGAGGGTACAATACATGGTATTGAGGTTAAAAAAAAAGATCAAATGAAGCAGTGGACAATAAAACAAAACAGGAGAATTCTGCTTGATTTTGGCTCTTATTCTGTGGAGTATAGGACAGGCTCTTAATTGTTAGAAGCAAAATAATTTTTAATTCAGTAGCCCAATATTTAATTCTTTTCCATGAATAAAGAGGTCCATTTTCCTCTTATTTCTTCAAAGAACAAGCAAGACCACAAATAGCGATTTAAGTCATCTATCTCATTCTTCCTACAAGAATGTACTCTGTCCAAATATGGGGTCTGGCACCATCTGCCCATGACAACTGCAGATCTCATTAGAGTGAACTGTAGTTTAGTAATGGCCTCTCGTTGTTTGTAATTTGAATTGCAGTTAGGTAGGTTTCTAAGTAAATGTGACTCCTCTGTATATACAGTAAAGCATAATGCATGTCAAACTTCTGTGAGAATGGGGTCCCAGCTTGTAAAGAGAGTTGCCTGCAAAATCGTTGATAGTAGTAAAATTTTGATAAATATGAAATCTTTTGTGATGTCTTTTCCAAACAGCTAAAGCATGGCTTAGACAAATGAAAGCTGAAGATGAAATTGTATTAAAAAATCCACACTTTCACTAGCTAAAATTTATCATGGGCTTAGGCCAGCAGTTGATGATTGTAGTTTAGTGATAAATAAATAAGCAAATAATTAGTTTGGGAGTAAGGAACGAATCTGGGGAGCATATGGTGAATGGAACAGTCATCTAGTAGACTAATCAGAAATACGGATTTTGGCTAATTATGAAAAAAGAATTGAAGTCTTCAATCCAGTGCAAGCTACAGAAAAAAGCAAATTAAATATATAAGAATGACTCAGCAGAGAAATTGCACAAAGCAAGTGATCATAATAGTAAGTACCTAGTAGACTCCAGGGTGGATCTAAGGAAGAATCTCCAGGAGGGAAATAAATAGGAGCCCTGAGACTAATGCTAGAGTTTGGGAGATGGAAGGACAAGTACACAGAATCATTTCTGACCCTAATTTTGCAGAATTACTTGTTTCTTTTTAAAATATATGTGGTATATCAATATAGGACTGGAAGGGATCTTTGAATTCAGTCACCTGGTATCACAGCAAACTTCTTTCTCTTCATATGACTTGTTTCCCTTTTTTTTTCTTCTTGATCTTGGTTTCCTATCTTCTTCCTGCCTATCCCCATTTCCCAGATGGTATATTTATTTCTTCTTTCTCCCAGTCGTCTTATCCCATTTCTTTCTTCTACTTTCTCATATTCTTTCTCTTATCTGAATTGCCAGTAATCAAGGAGACTTCAAGGTGACATAATAGAAACTTTAATATTTACTCAGAGCACTATAACTTTTCTTATTCTGCTAAGTGATCTGCCTTTCTTCCCACTTTCCTGTGCCCATTCTTAGCCAGCTCTTCATCCTTTCTACCTTTCAGCTCTTCCAGTAATCATTTTGTGCATTAGTCTGTTTAAGCATTAAAAAATTACTCCATGATTCCAGATGCTTGTATTACTTTTCTTCAAAACTCCTTGTAATGTTGGTAGAGAGAAGTTTTTTTGGCAAGACATTCCCAGAGTGAATGGTTGTATTTCAACCTGAAAGAGTCCAGGCCATAAAGCTGGTCTGGCCATTTTTGAAAGAATAGTGTTTCTACTTCAGGATGCAGTGCGCCAGGCTGTTGCTACCACCATCTAGTTGATGTCCTGATGGTTACACTGCACAGCTGGGTGCTGTGCCACACAAGAAGCCTGCGTGCCTGCTGCATGATTAATCCTCATGTATAAATGCTTACTGGCGTATTTTTTGTGGTCACAGAGGTGAGACTAGATTTATTACTATTCCCTATAAATAGGGAATTTAAGCTGAATTATTGAGCACATTATTTTCTGAGAAAGACAGTTGACACAGAAAATAGTAACAGGTGGAAGCATCTAAAGTTATTCCTGGAGAAGTAGGGAATTATAAAGTATGGCCAAAGAAACCTGAATGTGTGAGAGGTGCGGTAGACTGATTTTTTTTTCCCTCTTGTTCCTGAGGCTGTCTGTCTGTAGGAGCTATTTAATTACTCTGCACCCTTGCGTTTTGTACTCTCCTCAAGTACATGTTTCAAGCCAATCAGTATGCAAGTATATATGCACAAGGAAGAAAGATCAGTCATGGAATAACTAAAGTATTTTAATCCATTTTCATTTTGTATGCTTGAAAATAATGTATTAGGTATACAGTAGAAACCAGGAAGCCGAACTAGACCGTAGAGGGTGCTTGCTTATCTAAACAGTGAAAACTTTTTGCGTGTATAATTTTTTGCTACTACACTTGTGAAGCAATTTCAATAATTCTTTTACACAAAATCTTCACAAATGCCTCCGACCAACATTAAGTAGGAAATAAGTGGTGTTTTAAACTAGATTACATAGGAGATTCTCACACTAATCTTTTAATATCCCACTTCCCTCCCTAACAATAATACGTCTGGAGAATAGGGCTTTTTTCTTGGTACAGGGAAAACTATGAGTTAGCCATCTTATCCTTTTCTTTTCTTTATAGTTACTATGGGAACAGAACTGTGGGTCATACAGGAAAATCTGTGAAAGTGGTTTCTAATAAATTGCCCATTTTTAAAAAAATGGTAGCTTATTATTGGAATTGTAGTACTTTTCATTCAACTTCGTTGGATTTCATTGTTGTACATATTTCACTTACAAAAGAAGCACAATGAGCGGTAAGAAAAACAGATGGAGATGTTTTTGTACTTTTTCCTTAGGGTTAATATTTTTTTAATTGAATGCAGCTGTTGGAAACATTTCTATTGCTAGGTATGAGCACAGCATTAAAAATGGATGGTCATATATTCTGCCTGTTTCAGTGGAGTGTTAGACTTAATTACTCTGCTGCACTTGTTCAGAACTCCATAGTATTTTTTAATAATTATATCTTCAGTTAGCTTGAGCAAGAGTTTCACTCAGCCATTTAATTGAACTATTTCAGTGTGTTGGGGTAATCATTTCCTAATCCAACTGCCAACTACTTAGAATAGAGAATTAGTGGGGACATGCATATAAAAGCAGATTATTACAAATCCCTCAAATACACAAGAATATTTCCTATGCTTAGATAACATGGTTCATATATTTTAGGGGCCATTAGTTGCTAGGTGGACTTCCCCACGGATCTTTAGAATTTTCTTAGGATTTTTAATATGGCTGAAATAGTCACGTTGCCTTTGAAATCAATGGAGGTGTTGCCATTGACATGTATTTGAGCTGTATTAGATTAAAAATGGGAGGGAGAAAGGGGAAAGCTTGGTAGCGTAACACTTTGTTTGTAGCAGCTGTACTGTGCGTCTTAACTACGCTCACCTAATAAGTTTGCCTGGGCTGCTTCTTAACCTTGGGGGACCAAATATTGTCACCTTTAGTTTCCATATGTAATTCCTACTGGTGTCAAAGGGAGTGATTGACCTTAATCTAGGCATGGTGTCCTTAATGTACATTACATGGTTTTCAGTCCATTGTCTGCCAGTTCTTCCTGATGTAGCACTTTTCAGTTCTTTCTTGCAGAGACCCTGTGAAGTTGATAGTTAAATGCATCCAGGAGGTGTCATACTTTAATGTGTAAATGATTTAGGATTATGTTATTAAATTTAGAAAAGCATGATAAAAACCACATTACTGCAGTTCTAAATATATTGGTTCTGTATGCTGGGAGATCATTAGTAGATGGTTGCTGAAGTATAGACTCCTTTTGTGTGGCATGTCCTGGAAGGCTAGCCATGAAAAATCACTTTTCAAATTAGAACTTAATAAAAACTTTCCTGCTCTGAACACTAAGCCCTACTCCCTGTGCGATTAGTGGTTTCATTTCTTTCTCAGCAGTTGGGTAATGATTATGGCTCCAGATGCTGCGGGAGTGATAAAGAGATTGATTAATTTCACTTGAAAGGGCATATGTTCAAAGAGAATCCAATCGGAACACCATGAATGAGGATCTGACATCCTTGCAGCACAAAGGCTTACATGACTTGGTACCCAACTGTTACTGAGAAAAGTACCAGTAAGCCAGTGCTATTTATCTAGTCAACATATTAAACATTTGGTTTCTTCCATTTGTTGCAGAAAATCTGTGCCTGTCTTTTCTTTTTACAGTGACTGTTCTTTAAAAAACTATTTTCTATTTTGTGCCTGTTACAAAGCAGTGTCATAAACATTTCCCTTAACTGCAAACTTTAAATTGGGATTCATGCCAATATAGGCTAAGTAACTGTAAACACATACTGAATTACATTTACATACTAGAGTGTATTTCTTGCAATGAAATGTTGATAAAAAAGGATGTATTAGTAGCCAACAGCTGTAATTATTCCAGTTTAATTTAATTTGCAATAATAACCCCAAATTTATTGCATATCAATGAGTGCTTGACATTTTACGGTATTGCATTTGTAAAATAGTTAAATGATTCAGTGTGTAAAGTGCATCCTTTTTATTAGAAATCTTGAATTGACTCTATTAGGAACATTGTGATTCATTACAGCACAATAGGTAATTAAAATGCAATGCAATCATGGTATTTATATGGCTGATAGTGACAGCCATGTGATAAAATACAGATGCATGAGATATCTGGTATTTATCCTGCTCTTTAAATCATCTCACCTGTCCTTGGTCCACTAATCTCCCTCCTGTTGGATTTATTCCAGCGCCTTGTATAGCCAGCAACTATGTTTTCCTACAAGAAAAATATTTTTCTATTTCTTCCAAATGTAAAATATCCCTCCCCACAAGTTTCATCAATGAAAGGTAATAACAAATCCTGTATTAGTCACAGGTTTATGGTCCCAGGTCTTTTAACCTGTTAAATATGGGATTTTCTACAAATGCTTTCTATGAAGACAGACTGCTTGTTTGTAGTCCCTGATTGTGCTGATATCAAACTTTAGAGTGAATGCACTTACGCACAGAAAAGCTATTTTAAAGGTTATTAAAATGGACTGATTACATATTTTTTGTCCCTTTAGAGATCTGTGCAGATAGAGTTATGATACAAAATCTGAATCATTTCATAGTTAAAGCATTATAATAAAATAGTCGTGTTAAGAACTTTGAAACATTCCAAACATTTCTAGAACAATTTTTGTTGAATGCGTCAAATAAAATGTATGACAGATACGTTATTTATGCACATTTTTTATAGTCGTTCCTTCCATATGATCTCCATAACATGTTTAAATATTGCTGCTTGTTGTGGACTCATTCTGAAATACCGTATTCCAATAAAATGTTTATATTACTGTTCATTGGCATTGGAAGTAATGCACAGTAACATACTACTTCAATAATTTAACAGTACAGAATTTCTAGTCAAACTTAATTCAGCACTCTTACCATTTAAGTGGCATTAGATATTTATTAACACAACTTTACCTTAATTTCAACCAATTCTGTAACGAAACCTTTGATTCTATAAAAGCATGTGCCTATATTTGACTTTGCACACACTATCGGCAGTCTGACCTCAGCTGTATGGCTCAAACAGTGTAAAGTTAAGCATGCAATTAGTCATTACAGGTCTGGCCTCTAAACATTGTTTGACTACCTGCAGTGAAACTGATTTTCAAAAGCTATGAATATACAACCTTAAGATACCTGATTTGAGGGATAGTAACCCATCTGAACACTAATCACTGTTGATTAACACTTTTCTGCTAAGCAAACACGATCTATTTACCTTTATAGTTCTTTTTTTTTTTAAAGAAAGGTTAATGCTAAGAATGTTTTTGTTTCAGACTTTATCTAAAAACAACAAACCAAAATATTATATCCAAAGTACATTTTTGCTGCATAAGGTGACATCAAAATTAAGTTTCCTGTTGTTTTTTGGCAAGGAATTGAATGTGGTAATGAACTTGGGAGCGGAAGTACAAGACTGTATTTTATATGTCACAAATAGATGTTAATTTCTTTGTAGCAGCAGAAAAGGAAACTTATTTCAACTCAGGGCTGGGCAAAATACAGCTTGCGGGCCAGATCTGGCCTACCATTTGATTGTATATGGCCTGTGGCTGCCCTTGTGGTCATCTGCATGGGGCTGAGCCCTGCCTGGGGCGGCCGGCACCATGCCCTGGCCCACGCTTGCCCTGCACCTGCTGATGCCACTGCTCTGGCCCCAGTCCTGGCCAGCATGCACAGCTTCCCGGTGGGGCTGCTTCCATCCCTGCTGCAGCCACCCAGGTACTGCTTAGCTCACGCAACCTCCAGTGACTCCTCCTCTTCCTACCACAGCTGTACGGCTGCAGGCAGCATGGGGAGGTGGTGGTGGGTGGAGGTAATCTGAAGCTGGGTAGCTCCTGCCCCAGCACACAGGGCTCCTGCTTCAGCTCCCAGCCACCTTCTACCCACTCTGCCTGCCTGGCATGATGAGCTCCACATGTGGGTGGCCAAGCAGGTGGAAGGTAGCCCACCCAGGAAGCTGTATTTGCTGGCTAGAGCTGGGGCCAGGGTTGCAGTGGTGCCATCAGCAGGCTGCAGCGTGGTGTGGGCTGCCCTGGGCAGGAGTGGGTGGGCTCGGTTGCATGTGGAGCACTACGAGGACGGCTGTGGACCAGACGAGTGGGGGAAGGACAGACTGTACTTGCCCTGCGCTGCCTGAGTGAGGTCTTCTGCACATGCCCTTTGCCCCTCCCTGCTTCCCTCCTCCCACCCTTGCTGGTTCCCAGGACCCTGGTGTGCTGGCAGCCCCCTGCCCACATGTGCATCCCCACACCCATCCCCCACACCACACTTCCCCCACCCTCCCACACACACAATATACAAGAGTAAGACTTTATTTTGAGCTATTATGCAATCGCCTCTATATACACTACTCAAAAAATACATCAGAACAAAAAATATTTTGAACTAAAATATTATAGTAGGTTTCATATTCAATATATGATTTGTTTTTTATCTATAATTTGTTAAAATGATACCTTCTGAATGATGTTGTGTGTGCAGCCCTTGATGGCTCACCAAAACTTGTTAAGTGGCCTGCCAGCGAAAATAATTGCCCACTCCTGTTTTAACTGCGGGATATTGAAAAGGTTTGAGAGGGGCAAATGAGAGTTTGGGTGATCAGAGGAACGATTACAGTAATGTTACTGTGGCCTGAGGGTGTTATAAAGTACACTACTTATAACTGGCTTTTGCTTTCAAACAAATGAGCTTTTCCTGCTCAAAATACTGTACATCTACAGTAGATGGTAGAAATTAGCATTGTTCTTTTCTTTAATTTTTCAAAGATATCACAGAAGCACATTTATATTACGGACTGATTAGAAAATATATATATGGGGTGGGTGTGTTTGTGTGTGCGTGCAATTTATCTATCTATTTATTTAAATAAAAAGCCCCCATTACAGTGGTTGTTTTAGCAATGGTACTTCACCTGGGGCAACTTCAATACTTAATGCTTTCACATTTAGCATTTATTTATAGGACCTTAACTGCTGGCCTTTTCTGGAATATGTTCCAGAAAAGGTGGCTATTTAAGACGATTGACACTAAAGGATAGCAATTCTAAGAAATTGGGATCAACTGGGTATGGAATACATTTTAGGGATTTAAGTGCCTCTTATAGTTATTTTTTTAAAGCATTTGAAAGGGTGGGAGCTATGGATTTATTTCTGGGTTTTTTTTTTTAACATTTTGGATACATTTTGAAGACATTCTAAAAAGCTAAAAAGTGTTCTTTACAAACAGTTTACACCTGCCTATGAAATCTAGATAATCTTTTATGGTTAAAGGGAAAAAAACCCCTCAACTTGGATTATGTTTTGCTTATTTGTAGAAATTAATCTTAATAATTCAGCCAAAAATATAACGTTCTACAAAAAGTAAAATTTGCCATACTTCACTTTTTAAATTCTGATTTGTTTGCCCTTGATTGATTTTTAAATAGATGAGCCAGCTTTCAAAGCTTTCAAAATGATTTAATTATTACAGCACGCAAGGCCCCAAATCAGATTTGAGGCATATTGATACAGTGTGCAGAATAAACTAGTGAACAGATGCAAAGGATGTGAAATTGCTGATACTTGAATCCACCAGATTGCCCTATAGGTAATAAATCCCAATAGACTGTAACTGAAAGGTCAGGGGTTGACCTTAATATACCACTTATTATGCTGTCTTTTGGGAGAACTCCACTGAGACCTTGTAAAAGATCCAGAGGTTTTATTATATCTGTGTTTATATATCAGGAGTAAAAGAGCCTAAGATGGTAAATTCACAATTTACTGAATTTATTACATAATAAAACTATGTAACATTCAACAAAGTAATTAAATAACAAGAGCATTAAATTCAATTGCAATTCCAATATTAGCAGTGGTGATCACTAGCCCCAGGAAGTGGAGACTTGCAGCCAACTTCTTTCTGATTAAAATGAAATAAGTCAACGTCAACTGTTTTGTTATAGGTAATAATCCTATATTTAATCCCCTAATTTGTGTTCAGTATGAAATGTACTGATACTCATATGCATTGATCTTAAAACTGTAGCCCCCGTGTGAACTGAACTTTTTTGTGAGGCATTTTAAATACTTACAGTTGCAATTTTAACGTGAGTCAGAGTCCCGTTTCTTAGAGTGTCAATCCTTGGGATAAAGCGTATCTTTCCGAAGATGGTTCAATTCAGGCGGGGTAGATATGCACTTCATAGAACTTGAGTTCACTTCATCAGATCCTTTGAAAAAACATCATAGCGTGGTGTAGGCACTCTGTGGCCACTGTATGGGCACAATCTTACATCATAATGCCTATAGGATAACAAAATGGAAATATGGAGCTTTTTGTTTTGATAAAGCCAAATCTTCAGAAAAGTCTATTTGTCCAACCGTAGACATTTTAAGTACTTCCTGGAGCTTTTTCCTTTGCTGTGTTTGTGGGTGCTTTTGAAAACATACGTAAGAAGTTATCATTGTTAGTTGATTTCTGTAAATTCTGTAAATTGTTAGTTGATGGCTTCAGTGGTATTTATGTGTCTGTTTTGGCTGGCTTCTGACCAGGAACATGTGAGCTGTCATTGATTCTCTATTAAATGGGCACAGTTGGTTATTGTCCTGCAGGTGGAGAGCCCCCAGTCTCCGTATGTATGCATTGCATGAGATTTCAGAATCTTTGACATTTCAGCCCCGCAGTCCTGGCTGTCCTGTACTCCCTTTCTGTTCCAAAAAGCTTCTGCTTAGTAGTTACCTTAAGTATCGGTCTGCATTGTCGTGAACCAGCATTCTGGCTGCGTCCAGATGAGGGCGGACATTTGGCTCCCTGGGACAACTAGCAGCGGGATACCTTGTGCCGCTGCTAGTTGTCTCTGGGGAACGTCCGTGCCACCATCCTCTGGCAAGGTAGCAGTGTGAGAAAGACCTGAATGTGCGGTGTGTAGTGCCACAGACAGGTTTGTGGCGTCTCATACTGCATGGTCATGCTCATTCGGACGCAGTCTCTGAGTTGAAGACTTGTGATGAGGTAGGAATGAATTGGCTTACTTTTGCCTATGAATCTCTGTAAGACTGCTTTTCCATTTGTAGAATTCTCTCCTTGTGCTTTTTGATATAGTTTAAACCTTCTTTGGAAGTTTATTCCATAGTTTAATGCCCTTGGCCAAGAATACATTATCTTTTCTTCTTACATGTTTTGTTCTGGGGTTCGTTGACTGCATTGTCCAAAGGAGCATAGCTGTAAAGTTTCCATTAAAGTTGTAGGGTTTAGTGCATAATGTAAAGGTGGCAGATTAGGGCTAGAAAGACGAGTGAGAAACTAAGCAAGTGCAGTCTCAGTGTGGGTAAGCAGGGTGAGGTCTGAATTGTATGTCTGCTTAATGTCAGTAGTTCACAAATCAGTAATTCCTCATACAATGTGTGTGGGCTAGAGCTGGTGGAAAACTTTTAAATGAAAGTTTGATAAGAATGCATATGGTTTTAACTATAGTTATATACTTGAGAATTCATATAGGTATTCATGAAAATTACTGCAATTTTTAGTTTTAGTGTTAGTCTGAATAGCTGTAACAGAAATGACAGTCTCATTCATCGCATACAGTAATTTTAAAACTAATAACACAAACTTAGAGCAATGAATTCTACCCTGGGAGTAGAATCTACCCTAATTATGGCTACAAAAAACATTCTGAAAAAATTAATTTTACTTGCTTTACCTGCGTAGCATTTTTCTCTCTGCTAGTATGGTATTAATTTTCCAATAACTCATGAGGAAAAGGTGGTCAAAGAAATGAAAAAAAAAATGCCATGAGCAAATAAAATAGTTGCATGTCATGTACTGGCATCTTCAATACTTGGCATTATATGTTTGCTAGACACTACTTGGCAAATTCAAATTATTTCGGCCAAGTGAAATACTATTTAGTTATTTCTTAAAAATAAACAGTTGATCAACGCAGCAGTCCTTAGGAATTGCTGTGTTACTTGGTAAAGCAGTGTGGGTATAGGGAAACAGGCGCCTCTTTTAGACCCTGACGGGTGGGCTGAGATGTTGAGTGCTCCTGCCTCGATTCCGTAACTGGATGCACCCGCGCGCTGCCTCTTATTCCTGTCCGCCTGTGAAAGCTGTACGTAATGAACATCCTTCGCAAGAAAACACTCTCTGTACGGTAGAAAGAAGGAATTCAATTTGATGATGCTGGTTTTCTTTACTTTATACTAACCTGGAGAATTACATTTGATCTGACTTCTTTGGCACGCATCTGACTTTGGTATTACACAGCAGCAGTAGTGCTGAGATGACATAGGGTGTTACATGAAAATGAAGGTGCTGAATTTACCTCATGAATAATTCTTTGTTTTGCCTCTTTGTTTAACCAGAATGGTAAATGCTGCATGTTCTGTTTCATAACTTTCTAATAAAAATCTTTCAATGCATCTCTAGAGACTCTATTGATAAACTCTCCCTTAAGCATACATACAAATTAAATGTGAGAACTTGCAGCTAAAAGAAATTGCTTCAAGGCAATGATTCACAGGGATGAAAAATCAATAATAGTTTCATTAAGGAAGGAAAGAAAGTTTAGACAGGCTCTTTGCTTCTCTTTGCTATGGAAGGGAAAGGGAACAAACATTGATCATTTTATTTTGCTGTATTCTTAGAAATAAGAGCCATAACATAGTGCTGATATGGCTGTTTTGAGGAATGAGTGTAGACCTAGACAAAAACCTGGCAGGCTTCTGCTGCTCCCCAGCAAACTCTTTCCTTGACCTTTGCCCAACTCCTTTTCCAAATTATTTTTGGTTCATATGTACACTTTTCTACTTTATACAGTCCCCATCTTCTAAACATCAGTGGTTGCTAGAAGTAGAGTTACCTTTTGAGGAAGTTGCCTAAACAGAACGGTGCCCACTGTTCGTTACGCCGAGACGTTAACACTGGTAAACCTGACTGTGATTTTGCTTTGCACTGGCTCCCTTTGGGATGCTCCTAGCGTGCTGTAGCTTTCTGTGTCTTCATGGTGAGATAAGCAGCTTCACAGTTAGTGTGTATGAACTGTCCACAAGGTGACATAATAGCTAGTGCACTAGATGTTGGAATTTTTATTCGTGCTTTTCCCTCTCCCTCTTAATCAGAATGGTGAAGCCTTGGTAGGTCAACTTCTCCATTAGTCTGAAGATTGTTAGAATAGGTTTTTTATGGACCTCATTATAGTGTTAACTTATCTCGGGGTGACATGGGCTAAGGCTGACCCGCAGAAGACAGAATATTGTGCACTGCCCAGTATCTCATACTGGCCTTCCTTTCAAGTCATTGCCTCCAGTTGTGCAAAGTCTTGGCTTGTCGTGATTTACCTAATGTTTCCATATATATCCATAAAAAACATGACAACTAGAAAGCAAGTTACTAAATTCTGTTGAATTCCCTATATATTGAGCACGTTGAGCTATTTGCAAGCCTGGAACAGGAAGATCAAAGCCTGAGGAAAATGAAAGTAATCTGGGTGAAGGTAGATCGGTGGGAGCCAACCTTTTCAGCAGGTGTGCCACAAATTAGCCACGTACCCTCCCAGAGTTCACTCCTGTTATCTTCCTCTGCCTGATCTACTGCTGTGCTTTCTGTTCTCTGTCCTGTGTTTTTTCCTTGATCTGCTACACTGTTTTCTGGTTCCTATCTGCCCTATCTGCTGGTGTGCTGCCTGTCCCTTCCTCAGTTTTGTGTGCCCCACACACAAGGTACTTGTGGTATACATGCCGCAAGTTGGCCACCCCAGAGTAGACGACTCTAATGTCTTGCATATTGCAATGAAGTTAATATTTGCTGAGCTCTAGAACTTTGAAATAGTAAAAAAAAAAAAGTGTTAGAAATAACCCCATTTGCCACTTCGGCAGGTTGCCCAGACCGTGTTACCTTGCTATAGTGACACTCAAACTTGGCAAAATTTTTCCCACGCTTTTATTTGTTAAACCCACGCTTATAGTGCTTATGTGGCAGCTTTGATGAATCTTTGTTGGAAAGATTTTTCAGTCCCAGGTTGGAATTTCTGAACAGAACAAGGGAGACATCCATACCCCAGAGTAGCTCATAGTTCAGTATTTGGGCACTCTGTTGGGATGAGTGAGATGAAGATTCAGGACCTTGTAATTCCTGATTTAGATCTGAAACTTAGGATCATAGGCTAAGTACAGACATTGGGGGGGGGGGGCTAGAGGGAGGTTACATCACATTAAAAATGGCCACCCAAACTAAGTTAAGTTGGGGTGGGGGGGCAGTGTGGGAAATTGGGGGCCAGCAGGTTCAGGGGAGATCAGGGGTCCGTGGGAAGATCAGAGGTGTAGGCAGTGTCTGAGAGGGACTGCAGGGATTGGAAGGACAGGCAGCATACATGGGAGGGATTGGAGGGGAGGGAAGGCAGTGTCTGCAGGAGTGGTCAAGGGGTCGGAGGACCTGGCAATACCTACAAGAGCAATTGAGGGCATGGGGGGCAGGCAGCATCCACAGGAGGGATTGGGGGGCAGGAGGGATCTGGAGAAGAGATTGCGGGGAAGGTGGCATCTGCGGGGGGTTGGTAGAGTCCAGAAGGTTTTGGTGGGATCTGGGGGGCTCTTAGGGTATGCAGGGAGACTTGCAAGGGGTATCAGACTATTTTATCTCCCAGACACCCCAGCTGTTCCCTCATTCCTCCCCCCGCTCCCACCAATACTTACTTCCTTGGCTCCCAACAGTAGTGAACACTAATTAAACTGGCACCCGGAGCACCTTGCAGGATGGGGCTTTGGGGTAGAGGGGCAAGGGGCTAAAAATAGTCTGGTACAAGGAAGGTGGGTAGGAAAAGAGCAGCGCTAGTATTGTGGCAGATGACTGTGCTCTCCCAGCCCTGAGGCTGTGCAGGTAGACACACAGACATTTGATTTAATGGTGTAACCTATATCGATTACATTTAAGTGTACATTGTTCCAGGTCTACCTTAGACTGGTTTCCACCATTTTTAGACCAGTCTGCACATGAAACTTCTGTTCTGCAGACTGGGTGGTCATTTTGAATGCAGTCTAAACTCCCCCTGGTCCCACCCTCTCCCTTCTTCCCCACGGTGTCTGCACTTCCAACCTTACTTTATTAGTCATAGTGATGTAAGGTTGGAAGGGACCTTATGAGGTCTTATCTAGCCCCCCTTGCTCATGCAGCATCATCCCTGACTAAACCATCCCAGCTTGAAGGAGGGTGTCCCACCTTTCAGGCAGGTGTCTCAGTCACTGAGCTGCAGATTGTTCTGGAGTTGATCTTCCCTCCTCTTAAAAAACAAAAATAAATAACAAAACTTCAGCTTCATATAAAAGTGAAATGGGAAAAAAATTTAAATCTGACATTTTTATAGAACAGGAGAACTCTTTCCTGCTGTGCTGTAATGCCAAGTTTCAGGTGTCTTTTGCAATATGGGATGATGGCAGAAAAGAGTCCATTTCTCAAAATTCCTGTTGTGTGCTTGGTTGAAATTGGTGTACAAACCTTTGTTGCATATAATACCAACCTAATTTTTAGCCTGAAGAGTTGTTGCATCTGACTCTTGGACAATACATGAGGAGTTTTTAAAGCAGGAGCTTTAGCTAAGGAGCCAGGTGCTGTAGCTTAGGGCTGTAACAGCTTTCGTTTTCTATGGTTGGGGCATAGATTACCTGAGATGTACATATGTGTACAAATCTTTGACAGCAAATGGCCAGAGGAGCTTACAACTTATGGACACATGAGGGAAAAAAAAAAGGAAGCTGTGGATCTATATACCATATATCTCTGTGTGTCACACTTCATGCATTTTTAAGTTTTTTTTATTAAGACCTGGTAATAACGGGTTGTTAACAATATTATAGCATCATTTGGTAGTTATGTGTCTGTCTGTATTACCATTAAAAACTGCTTTTTTGAAAACTTTAATGACCACACATTAAAATGTACTTAGAGCTGAAACCTGGCATAGGGAGTCTCAGCCAAGAGCAAATTTATTTCTGGAAGCTGGCTGAAAAAGTGATTCTTGAATTTGTCTTTTGATTTAAAAAAAAAATTGTGCATATGTGTTTCTGTGTCTCTGTATGTATATGCATGCACGCAAACTATATCAGAGTTCTTTGGTTTTGAATATGGTTTAGCACAAAAAAATCTTATTTTTAAACATACAATTTCCAGTAGATAGACAAATTTATACTCACTGATGACAGTCCCCTGATAGGATGAGGATCATCTCGGTTCTGGAGCCGGGTAATCCTGCATTCAGAAGCCAAGTCAAAACAATCTGGGAAAAAGAAACCGATTTGGACAGAGACATAACTAGGAATTGAAGAATTTTGGTGCCATGGTGGAGGGAGCGGGGGGGAGAGGACAGGAGCAGGCTGCTGGGCACTTACCTGCTCTCAGCAAGTGCCCTGTGGCGGTGGCTGCTGCCCCAGGGCAGATTCCCCAGACGCAGTGCAGGTGGTGATGGGGGCTCTCTTGGGGCTGCCAGCATGCTGCCTCCTTTAAGTCAGCATCAGGGGCTTGTGCCCTGCTCATCTACCCCTTGTAATGCTTGTGGATTTGGGTCAGAGCTTAAGTATAAAATAGAAAAGGGAATTCTTTTATTTTGGGTGAACCCAAACTATTTTGTTCAAACCAAACACGATATTTTGTTTTATTTTGGTGGGGTTATCTAAGCCTTGTTAATAATTTTTTTGACATGCTTCTTAATTTTGAAACAAAAATGCCATTTTGAAATAGAAAGTTTTGGCTTTGAGGAGTCAACAAAGCTTTTAATTCAAATGAAATGTTCTTATATTTCCACCCCCTCTCTTTGGCTGAAGCTTATAGGTGAAGTCCCGCCATTGCCTACAGTGTTGGCTCTTCTGAAACTCTGTATTTTGGTTAATTTACTGTTTGCTGAAAAATAGTCACACAGCTCTACTTTGCTCCAGTGCCTTGTGATATCAAGGCCTGTGGGGCTGAAATGACATGATTGCCTCCATGCTGTAAGGTTCTTTTCAGTCATGGGGCAGTGCCTTTGTGATAAGGATTTTTATTATATGCATAGTACCAATTTATATCTAGCACAGGTGCCCCTCCTTCGGGTGCATTACACATGAGCTCTCGGTGCAGGGTCTGCCTAGTGCCCCTCCTTTGCGTGGCTCCAGAGCTGCTGCCATTTCCACTCTTTTCCTCCTTTCTCCTATTGTTGAGTTCAGTGGGGAGGAGAAAAGAGGGGAGGAAGGGAGAAAAGCAGCAGCATTCATCTCCCGGGTCCCAGAGCTGAACGAAAGAGGGGTTCCTGCCAGACCCCTCCTCATCTCCACTGTCATGGAGCTGTGGCAGGAGCCTCCTCTGACCAGGCAGTGAGCTCAAAGGTCACTGTACATGTGCAGCACACTCAAAGTGTGTGTGTGTGCACGCGTGTGTGTGTTGGGGGGGAGGGGGCTGAGTGCAGGGGCATTGCTTTCTTCCTAGATCATCTGCTGATACCAAACACTTTATAGGGAAGCATGGAAACAAGCTATCTGCCATGAAGAGGTCTAAACACAAATGATTGATTGGTAGAGATTGATATGTAGAGATTAGTAATGTGGCAGAATGGTGAATAATAACCGCGTACAGTATACCATTCCGCTCTTTTTATTGGGGATTTTTTTTTTGTTTTCTTTTAACCAAGATACTGCCTAAGGCCTTAAACTCTCAACAGTATTCAGGCACCTGGGATGTGTGCATACATGACGGGACAGTGCCCTCTGCCAGCTCAGCATATTACTTGTGGAAGCAGAAGCTGTACAGCTACACTGGCCCGCTCTGTGCAGAGCTGCTTACTCCCATTCAGCACAGCCCTAATGCACTGCTAGTTCCACTTCTGGAACGAACACATTCAGACCTAATGTGGGTGGTTCTGCATGATGCCACCTTGACCCCAGTAGATGATTACCTGTGAGGATCTGGGCTTGTGAATCTAAAGTTTTCTGGGGAGGATGCGTACATATGCTGCTGTACACATGATACTTATCTGCAGCTCAGCTGAAATCATTCTCCGGTTAACTGTTTCTGAACATGCACATATTCGGTTGTTGGACCATAAATTCTTTTTGTGTATCTTTAAAATGCAAACTGTTCCTCAGATATTTGTATTACACCATGTATAGCAGTTAGCTAACTTATATTTGCATCTGTGGAGAATCTGCTCTGCCATTTGGGGAAGTTTACTGCTTATTTCATAGTGAAACTGAAGTAAAGTTGATTACCTGAAGAATATATGAGATATCATAAACTTAAGGTTTGTTGAATCAGGTGCTTTAAACAGCAATAAACATCTGCTCCGTGCCTAAGGTTTTGTGCCCCAGCTGGCTTTGGACAGCCTAATGGGCTGTCCACCTTTCTCAGGTTTTGAACTGTGGTTAGTGCACAGATTGGGACAGATCTTGTTTCAGCATGGTCTGTGCTTGCAGCTGAAGTTCCCATATGACCACATCAGATAAATTATTTACAGTGCAGTAACTATGTAACCAGAGTCTGTAGTAAAGGTTATAGCTCCATCTGTTCTGTCACCCCTGAAGACTCTTAATTTTCAAAGAAAATAGTCTGTGTTGCTGGCTGATATCGTTAGATTTAAGAAAATTTAAATGTTCTCTGATGGAAGAGATGCACCTCTGATATAATATAATTCACTTTAGTCCAGGAATGCATTTGTCTTTAGGTTTAGTATCCTTGAAGTGTAACCAAAATTAAGCTGTTTCTACCATTGTAAAAATCCTGCATTATGACATCTGACATGTTTTTTGATTTATGTTTTTGTAGAATAGGTAAGGAACAAAAAATCCCCATGCTTTTAAACACAGTCCTTTTTTTAGAAAGTGTAGTTCATATTTTGACTTCTTTAGATTAATCTCTTACAAAACTTTGAATAAAAATACTGTACATTTATGTAGTTTTATCATTTTGATAAACATTTTACAATCGGATATGAGATCCAATGGCCTGATTTTGTCATACATCGGGGTAGGCAACCCCCGGCACAAGTGCCAGAACATGACACGCAAAGGCATTTTGCTTGGCACTCACGTCTCAGGGCAGATGGCAGGGAAGGGGCCAGGACTGCACTGCCACAACAAGGGTCATGCCCCTCACTGCCCCTGCCATGGCCATATCTTGCAAGTCGAGATTGGCAGTGTGTTTGGCACTCTGCCCAAAAATGTTGCCGACCCCATCATACATCATTGCAGTAAATCTTGAAGTCTGTGGAAATTATTCCTGAATTATAGTAGGGTAAGAGAAATATGAAACTGGCCCTGAAATTTTAAATTCTTATCCAAAGGCTTTATTTATTTAGACTGTGACTGGTGTCAGACCAGCCAACCCGAGGCTTACAAAAGCCATGAGTCAGTGTCCTAATTGTGAGACTGAAAAAAGTAATAAATACTGAGGGGTATTTGTTGGCTTTCTTGCCTCTGAGCCTCTAGACCAGCTGTTCTCAACCTTTTTTGTAGAAGGACCCATTTGTAAACAGCGTGGCCAGTCCTGACCAAGTAAATTTAGCTGAAGCAGAAAACAGCTCCCTGCCTCCACCCCCCCAGCCTTGCTGGTGCCCCTCACTCCTGACTCTCAGCCCCTCCTGCCCCAGGCTCCAGCCCCCCAGTGTGTGGGGCAGGGGGTGGGTGTTTGTTGTAAGGGGTGTGTGTGAGGTATGGAGGGGCACATGCCCCCACATATTTGAGCACTCACAGTGGGCCTGGGCCTTCAGCTTGGCTGGACCAGCACAGACAGGAGCCACCTCTGTGGCCCAGCAGATGGGACCCAACGTGGGAAAGCACAACGGGGTGGCAAGACACACTGGTGTCCCCACCACTGGGATCCCTGTACCACCTGTGCTGCCAGCATCACGAAAAGTATAAGGGAGTCTATGCTGTCCTCACCTCCTGCTGCCAGCTACTTGCTACCTGGGCTCTGGCTGTACCCTACTGCCATGGCCTGGCCTGGCCCCTGCTCCCCTCAGACCGCCCGCACTGCCCACCAATGCATATCCCCTCTGAGGTAGAGCTTCGGCCTTAGGGGAGCAGTGGGGCTGGTGGCTGGGCAGTGGCAGAGGGCAAGAAGTTGGTGGTGGGAGTAGGTGAGGGTAGCATGGCCCCCCTTCCTATCTGTTACTTCTCATGTTGCTGCCACAGGGGTCCCAGTGGCGGTGTCAGCAACGAATCTAAGTGTCCTACTTTGTCCTCCTGCACTTGGTACTGCAGGCTGGGTTGTGGAGGCGGTTCCTGCCTGTGCCAGTCTGGCCAAGTGGCAGCCCCATACCTGCTGTGGGGGCACATGCTCTCCCATACCCCTGATGCCTCACCTGTGCCCGCACACGCACATGGCACTCCCTGCCTGACTGCCGTCCTCCTACTCCTCCCAGTCCCAAGCAGCCCCTTGCAGACTGGAACTCTACCAGCCTGCAAGGGGAATCCCACAGTTTCCCATGGTTTTCTCCATTAAAGGAGAATCCATTTTTAAAGTTTGTTTGTGACCCTTTCATATATTCTTGTGACCCACTTTTGGGTCATGATGGGTTGAGAAACACTGCTCTTGATTATCCTTGGGTTGTTTTGGAATTTTCTTAACAACTAAGAGGCCTTAAAATTACTGAAGAAAAGAAAAGAAAGTGGAGGTCTTACAGCAGTGGACTCCAACCTTTTTAAGTAGGAGATCACCTTTGGCACTTAAAAGCAACCCAAGATCTACCGTGTGCCCCTGCCAGCCCACCCAGCAGGTAAGTCTTTGGGGAGGGAAATGGGGGCAGATCGAGGAAGAGGGAGAAAATATTATTTGGGGGTGTGCCTCCGCAGTAGGTAAGTCCCACCTGGCTGGGTCCCCACTCAACTTACCCCTGCTCCTGCCTCTGTGGCACTGTTACTCACCACAAGGGCCTCAGTCTAGCTTCTGTCTCTTCCCTTCTGCTTGGACTGACCTCTTGGGCTGGGGTGCACACGTGCATGCACACAGGCACTCAGGCCCGCCCCCACCCCAGCCTCGGATAGATTCAAGAGGCTCCGAGATCTACTGGTGGATTGAGATCAACTGGTTGATGACCACTGTCTTACAGAATTACCTGATATCAGCAGTTAATGCTTTCAGAGTGGTTCCAAATACCATGGCATTTGTGATAAAATTGAGAGGTGACACTGTGTAATTTAATTCCCTCAAACAAGGATTAATTTAAGACTTAATTCAGACTTTCTTTTTCTCCTTGTTAACCCTTCATGATATAAATTATTAAACCCTTATTTAGACGTGGTTAATTTTATGTTTGTTGGAAATTTGGAAACATGACAGAAGAAAAAGTTAAATACCCACTCATTTTCATTTTTTTTAATTATCATATCTAGTTATTATGTTTGTCGTCTGATATAAAAGAAAAGATAAAAACCAGACCATTTCCACTGTTTTCTTGAATATAATAAAGGCCTTGAAAGCTGATGTACTGGCAGCTTACAGCACCTCTGAACTTCCTGGTTGTTAAGGTTTGCATTAATAATATTTTGGAGGGCTTTAATAGCTCAAACTTGTGAATTAATGCAAACAGCAGGCAAAATAAGGGTACTGTGTGTTTGTATGATTTAAGATTTAAATTGAGTTGCTGTTGTTTGACTAGCGTTTCCAGTTTTCAGCAAGAGGTAATTTGTTTCTATATAATTGCTCTAAAGAGGGATATACCTGGCCACCTTATTTGATCATGTAAGGCATGTTTAATCTTTGAGGGCTTGCCCCCTTCTTTGTAGTAAATGAAATGGATACATTGAAGCCACAGATGCATTTTCTCCCAGTGTAGAGTGAATTTGGGGAAGAGGTAAGAAAGAAGGAGTAGGGATCATTATTTCCCCCCTCTCCTTGCATCTGTGAGTAAATTGGTTTTGGATCAATGATGCATGTACAGTATCTACAGCTTTTCATGATATTCACCTTCTCAGCTCTCAAACAGATCTGCAAGGTACAGTCTAGGCATTCATGGTGCATATGTTCAATCAAAGCCTTATCCCATAGAAAAGAAAGAAATTAAGAGGAGACAGTTAAATTTCTTTTTATGCTTCCTGATTTTATAGGTTTTTTTCTCTCTCTGCCACTGCTATAGCTTTGTAAGCCAGAAAGCTGAAAATATAACAGAACATAAAAATTCATATATTTAACATAAGGTAGAAAGCCCATAGAATGAGTAAGTACATTTACTGTTCAGCAAGTATCTTTATCAGCCAGCTGCTTTTCTGATTGGGCTTTTCTGCTTCAAGTATGCATGCTCCTACATGAATCTCTTTACCAGCAAGGCACATCTAAACTCCTCTCAAGTGGCTTTAACGTCTACTTCAAAGGGTGGTGCTACTGAGTCCCTTCAGAATCTCAGTTTGTTTCCAGTAAATTCCCAGTTATTTGACATTTGTTGGTGTCTTCTACTCCCTTTCTTAGTGCACATCAAATACTTTTTTTCTGTAGTGGAGAGGAGGTTTCTGAAACCGGAAATGGGATAGTTAAATGCAAACAAACTGGAAGATGACTAGGGACCTACCTAATTCATGGGGCTGCCTCCTGATTTCATGGTCCGAGCATGTTGCTGGTCATCATTTTTGTGGTGGAATACAATGGTGTCCCCCACACTCTTGATTGGCCAAGGGGTCCTAGAAGTCCCACCCCTCCCGATAGAGTGACAGATGGTCATTAGGACTGTGTGAAGCAGCAAGTATTTGCTTCAGATTTGGATTCGGCCAATTCAGAGGGAGAGGGATTTGATTTGGTGATTTGAATCACTGTCCTTATTGATTTGGCCAGTTTGGATCCAAACATTCAGCGCCAATTCAGAGATTTGGCCATCAACAGTCCTCAGTGATGCTGGACACAGCTGACTCTAGGTGGTAAGTCTGTTGTGGTGGGTGGAGTGGGGAGGGTAGGGAGGGAGATCAATGTCTAAACCTGTTCAGCCTCCACAAGAGAAGGCTGAGGGGGGACCTGGTGACTGTCTATAAACTCACTAGGGGGGACCAGAAGGGTTTGGGAGAGACACTGTTTCCCCTAGCGCCCCTTGGCATGACAAGGAGTAATGGACACAAGTTATTGGAGAGGAGGTTTAGATTAGACATCCACAAGAACTACTTCACAGTCAGGGCGGCTAGGAGCTGGAACCAACTTCCAAGGGAAGTGGTGCTGGCTCCTATCCTGGGGGTCTTTAAGAAGAGGCTTGATGCCTACCTGGCCGGACTCATTTGAGTCCACTTTTTCTATCGCCCAGGCATGGGGTTGGACTTGAAGATCTACAAGGTCCCTTCTGACCCTACTTCTATGATTCTATGAATGCCCCCACACGGTGGGAGGCTATGGCTGGGATGAGCCCCAGCCCCAATTGGGAGGGGGGGGGCATGGGATTCAGGGAGGGGGTCTCTCGCCACTGCGTGCCACTGGTCCAGGAGCTGCTCTTCCGATGGCTCCTCTGGCAACTTTTGCTGCCCGTCTGGGAGGCCATGGGAGAGTGTGTATGCCCCCAGATATGGGCTGGGCTGGGTTGCGCTCCAAATGGGCAGCAGAAGGTGCTGGGAGTGGGGGCTATGCCCTCCCACCACTCACCCAGCCAGGATGGGGAGGTGTGGGACAGTACCACTGCTCTGCCTCGGACAAGCGTCGTGCAGCAATGAAAGCTGCGCCAGCCTCCCCGCTCCTCCTGGACAAACCATGGCTTCACCCCACCCTAGCTGGGAGAGCAGCGGCAGGGCTGAGGGTGGGTTTGTGAACCTGGATTGTGGCAGGAACAGCGGCAGGGGCTATGGAGAATTTTAGGGTGGCTGCAGCCCCCCTCCCCATAATCCCCACTCCACTGCCTCTGAGGGGTGGGCACAGCCAGGGCTGTGCTCCAGGCTGTGGCTCAGGCTAACCTCCCAGAATGCAGCCCTGGCTTCACTTGCCCCATGGAGCACAGCCCGGCCCAGTCCACCCCATACAGATCCGGAGGCACACGCCCGCTCCCATGCTCTCCTGGACCAACAGTGTGTGGTGGTGTACAGTGGTGGAAGCCTCCCTCCCTGAGTCCCGTGCCCCCCCCGCCCCCACTGGGCATCTTGTCCCAGGTCCAGCCCCAATCCCTCCTTCTATGTGGGGACGTTGATCTGTGCCCCAGTCCCCATCCCTCCCCTCAATACAACAGGCTTACCAGCTGGAGGCAGCTGTGTCCAGTGTTATCAAGGACTGCTGCCTGTATAGTCTATGGCCAAATCTCTGAATCTTTCCAAATCGATTCGGACCTTTTAATTGGTCTCCTGATTTTGATTCAGATTTGGAGTTTTGGCTGCTGAATTGGGCTGAATGTCCTCTGAATCGAATTGGCTACCAAACCTTTGCACAGCCCTAATGGCCATCTGTCACTCTTCCAGGGCCCCAGGGCCAATCAGAAGTATGGGGCACCTTCCCACCCCTCACTGGAGATTGAGATGTCCATCTTCCAATCTCCAGGGAGGGGCGGGACTTCTGGGGTTTGTTGGCCAGTCCAAGGTGTGTGTGTGGGGGGCGGGGAGGCACCATGCTTTGCTGCAAAAACCTCACTTCCCACCTATGTTTTCAGGTCCCCCTTCTCCCCTTGAACCTTCCCCCCATCTTGCTGGCCATTTTTCAGCTTTTTGGTGGGGACTGGACCTTTTCACTTGGGACCAACCCAATTTGTGGTTTCCATGAAAACTGTGAAATTACAAATTTAGTAGGTCCCTAATGACAACTTTTAGAACTGCATGTCTTACTGGGTGGGAGTGGGGAGGGGAGGGAAATTAGAGACATTTGTACCTGTGCTAGAGAAAAGGGGTTATGTGCTAGAGGAAGAATAATTTTCCCAGGTGCCAGTCCAAGAATATGGAATGCTCTTCCTTTAAATGAGAAAAGAGGAGGAGGAAAGACCTGAAAATGAAAATTGCTGTTTACGTTGCTTAATGTACTCATTGGAGGAACTTGGGTAATACAGTGGTTGGCATGGTATAAGAATATAAATGAGTCAGAAAGAGAAGGTATACTTTGCATCAGATGCAATGAGAATTAAAGCATTTTGTTAGAATTTAGTAATTTGGAGGATTGTCAATAAAAGGAGCCTAATGTAGTACTTTTCTTTTGTACTGAAATGACCAGTGAAGTGTCAGGCTCAACTTTTTTTATATGTTAAAACTGTGGGAAGTGTCATTATTGGAAGGGATTAATGTGGATTAATCCTTGGCATAACATAGCTCATTTGAAGTCAGTAATGTCTCATCAAAAATGAATTTGTTCCAGCAAGACAGAATAGCAGTTTGTCCCCTGAATTTTAGATGCATCATCTGTTCAGTCCATATCTCCTATGGTGGTGCCCCATAGTTTAGCCTGTAGTCTGCATGTGAGAGTCTGCACTGTTCTGAGGTCTTTTCAGCAACTAGTAAAAAATGCTTGACTGAACAACAGACCAGTAGGAACCACACTTTACAATTTCTCTTGTTTTAAGGGGTTGTCAGATCCCTAGTGTTAATTCTAACATAGGTTTTTAAGTGAAGAAGTAATCAACTTTTTATTAGAATTCATTAGGTGTCCAAATTCATAATAGCCTTTTATGCATTTGTAGACTGGGCAAGCTTAATTAAAGTCAATGTGGCATTATTTTTCTAGTGCTTAAATTTGCTGTTTCATTTGCTTTAAGCCCATGAGAGGCCCCTTTCTCTTTGACCAATTTTCAAATGCACATAATTAGTTACATTCAAGCCCCCAGACAGGTGATAATATGTACTCTCTTTCTGAGGAAAGGATCTAGCTTCCAATCACTTATTCAGTTTTGGGGCAAAGTATTACTTTGAACCACTTTTTGTATTCCATGCTATATTTTCCTCTGATATATGTAAAGAAAACCCCCCCAAAAAACATGAAGTGAGAATTTAATGGGACCTGCGAATCTTGGTTGCCTTCTTCAGAGGTCATCGTTCCTGGAAAGGTGCTGTGTCTTCCACAGCAGAGTTCCCTGCTGCCTCATCAGAAGCTTTGTTGATAGTTGGGGTGCTCCTACCAAATGCTTATTTTTATTTGCTTTTTATTTAGTAATTTTGACAATTTTTGACGGCTAAAATCAGTATTTTATTTTTAAGCATTTCTTTAGACTTTTCTCAATTTAAATTTTCAGGATTGCATGAAATAAAGGGTGGGTGGGGGTGCTCACATGCAGACAGGTGCTTGCATGCACTCGGCAGGCACTGAGCTGGGGAGGTAGAGGCAGAGACGGACACAGGGTGCCCAGCCGGCTCCCCTACCTCCAGCCACTGCTCAGCAGGAGCCCTCCTGGGCACTGCAGCAGCAGCCTATTCTTATGTTCCCTTTCTATAACTTTTGATTATTAATGATGGAAATGTTTTTTCGTCAGTCTGAGAGTGTGAGGTGAAATTGCCATTAATTGAAGTTTACTGATAAAAATTGAATTCAACCAGGCCTACAAATGTCTAATTTGCAGCCAGCAGAGTGAGCCGGTTATGTCTTCCATTCTCTTCTCTGCCTGAGCCTCTCATACACATTCCCTTTTCTGATCCTACCTCATCTCCTGATATAACTTGGTAAAGTCCCCAAAATGAACTGAGTTCATAGGGACCCTGCTACTGAAGAGTGTAATAGATGGATGAACAGCTAAAATGTGGGTGAGACGGTGAAACAACCCTGGATGTAGGGTAGTTGGGGGAAAAGTGAGGAGAGAGAAAGAGAGAGAAGTCTATGAAATATTACTGAAAATGAAGAATTAGGTTAGGAAAGTTTGGAAGAGAAATGGCAGGATGCACTTTGGGAGCTGAGCTTGAAGATTGCCTGGGGTAATAAAGAGAGGGTGTGAGATATTACTGAAAAAATAATGGAGGAAGTAAAGGGTCACTGGGGAAATACTATAGGTGGAGCTGGAAATACTGTACCTCTAAAGTTGCCTATCACTTTTCATTGCAAGAACGCATTTTCAGTTGTTTATAAATATATAATGTTTTAAACCTTTTTAGAATTGTTTTTTGTGTCTTATGTCTTGTCTGAATTTCTCTGGAGATTTTTATCGAAAACCTAGAATGTAATTAGGAAATAGACATTATTTGGCTTCGTGCATACTTTGAGAAGCTCAAGTAACTCCTTACTTTGGAACATTTTCTAAAAGCTTAGTAGAGGACTTACTCTGATGTCAGGAATGTGCATTTTGCTACTTTTGGGGAAATCTGTTCAAGTCTGTCTAAGGCCATATACAGACGTGCATCTGAAGCCCAGATGTGCACTTCAAATTTGGTGCACATCAGTGCCATGCAAATGTGCTGGGGAAGGAAGAAAAGGAACAAGTTAAAGATTAACTGGGGTAGAAGAGGGGAGGACTTTTGAGGGACAGGAACACAAACATGTGCAACTGCTAGAGCAGTTCAACGCCATGCTTCAGTATCTTTCTCTCCTGTCAGCAAATACCATATCTTCTTGTATACAGCCTGCCCTCAAATAAAACACATGCCTTGTCTTTGGAAGGCAAAAATGCTATTAGCAATATTAAACAGTAGTTCGTGTATCTTGCATCTGTTTGGCTGGTTCACATAGAAGATGGCAAACTAGCGTTACAGTCAGTTACTCGTTAGTTAGTATTAAAACTTTTGTTTGGTGGTATTTTGTTCTGACTAGAAACCTAATGCTATTTTGGGGTATCAGGAATTATGGACTCACAGAAGATGTAGAAGAGGGGTGTTTTCACAGGCACAAATGACAGTTAGCATTTCCACTCCAGTTTTAAATCAAGGGAATTGTATACCTTCCTTCCATTCATGCCTTTGCAAATTTCCTTTCCTAGACTATTTGCTTACTCTTCCTGGCAGTTCAAGATTTAGTTACTTTATAGTTCTATCTTATTACTTTTTAATTAAATTTACCTTTCTTTTAAATCCAGTGTGACTGAATTAGAGCAAGGGTGCTCAAACTCTGACTTGTGGGCCAGATGAGGCCTGGATATCATATCCTGCCTACAGGGTTCCTAACAGGTCCAGAAATTTGGTGGCGGGGGAGCTGTGAACATTAATATAACCACTCTCCCCCCCTCCCCCGCCAAATTCCCAATCCCGAAGTCCTGCACAGCTGGTTGGACCTAAGATATCCCTCCTAATCCTTCTCCCCTACGAGGGCTGGGCTATGCCCCCTTCTCCTGCTTATGGATTGGGGTGGGGCCATGCCCCTTTCCCGCATGGGGCAGGTAGGGGCCTGGCCATGCCCCTTTTCTCCTGCAGGGTCTGGCCACATCCCTTTTCACCGTGTAGCTAGATTGATCTCCTTTCCCCTGCAGGCTCACGTTGTGGTGCCCGCTCCCTCCCCACTCCGCATAGCTGGATGGTGTTCCCCATACCTGCCAGATTAGGACCACCAGCCAGATCCACCTTGCAGACAGACTGGGCACTGCCTATCTGACTTGCTGGGGGAAAAAGTTGAGCAGCACTGAGTTAGAAGAACAAAACTAAGGTTTAAATATATGTCCTGTCATTCTTTTAATGCAAGATAAAAAGTTTTCTCTGGAGGATCTTGTTTCTGTGAACAGTTATTGTCTGTAGACAACATCTACAAAAATGGCAGAAGAATTCGCTAATTTTTTTAAAACTTTGAATGCTTTCTGAATAGATTACCCTTAACAGATACCCTCCAATTTTAAGCTTATCATAACGTTTTTCCTGGCACAGTCCTAATAAACTAGTTTATACACCTAGCCCAGCTGAATGGTGTTCACACTTAGGTTACATAAGTCTAATGCAAACTTAGGTATTTGAGTAACAGAATTTGTTCAACTGTTATCTATCCAGGACAAATATCCTGTACAGGACTATTCTAATAATTATTTAGCCAAAGGAACCCTCTACTGACAGTAAAAGGAAAAGCCAGACAACAAGCTAAAAATATAAAGATATTAACAATGAATTTGTTCCTTGGGCTGTAATGGACATCAGTCCTTGGTTTTTATGTCTACCCTTTCACTGTGTCATGGTGCCCTTTTCCTGATTTGACTTCTCTTTATAATACAGATCAGTAACATGCAGCTAACTGCTTGTGGGATCTCCTGTGACCAAGGAATGCAATAATTCTCTATGCCATAAGTATTAGGGCCTGGTCCAAACCTAATTAAAGTCAATGGAAGTCTCCACTGACTTCATTGGCTTTGCTCTGATTTACAGAAAAGAATTATGATGAATATAGGACTATGCTTGCTTTTAAAGGGCACTACCCCACAGTGCATGCTGATTACTTGAAAACACACTTTTTAATCTGATCAAGTACTTGTTAGCAGTTTCTTATTGGATGTCATGGCAGATTAATGTATAAGAATAAATATACTGAAATTCTGCAAAGCTTTTTTCCTGAATTATTAATTACAGTTCTGCTCCCTTTGCAATGAAGTGAGAGTGGAAGTGGGAGAGCTGACTTCAGCTATGTCTGATGGAATTTTCTTAAGCACTGATCAGAGACTAGGGCCCACGCTGTGAAATTTTATCAATCAGAAATTTCCAAACAAGAAAACAAACCAAAAATCCCTAAAATTAAAAACAGAAGATCATAAAAAGAGAGCGAGAGATGAAAGAGCAGGTAGGCAGGGGCTCTCCTCTGGGACAGCACAGTTGCTATCAAAGTCGTCCTTCTTTTGTATGGCATTCGAATTGCTCAGTTTACATGGGGCCTGCAGTACATCTTCTCTCAGTTCTGCTATATGCAGGTACATTGAATATCTAACTTCTCTTTAACGGTTTTGAAAGAAAAAATGTTGGTTATCATCAGTCCCATTTAGCTTTTAATAAATAAATAACCACAACCTTTCCATACTTGTGCTAACTCTGTTTTGTCATTTCTATGGGAATCATCTGAAATGTGCTTATTCCTGAAAATCTGAAGCTTTTAACATGACTAGTTATGTGGGAATAAAGGAGTTTTTTGCCTTTTTATTTGATTGGGGTTGCACACAAAGTGGGGAAAACATCTCTAAAACTAGTTTGAGTTTTGTGCAGTTCCCAGTGTTTTACCATTTTTAAACTCCACCAAAATGCTGGAGGCTGTGTTAAAAGACTTGCACTTAGCCCCTGGAACAGCCTTCTACAAGAAACTGTTAGAACATTGGTAATGCTGGAAATATTTATGATTAGACTAAAACTGGACAAAGTAAGAGGAAAAATCCCAAGCTGTTGACACCACTCCTTCATTGTTTGGGGCATGGCTGGATGACCTAGGAGGGCTCATTTTCTAAGTTCAGTGACTATTTTTTTGGTGAGGTTTCATGGAATTTACTGTCCTGGTTTAAAATAGCATCCTACCCTGCACTTTCAGGAAATGACTGTAATAAAGGTTGTAAATGGTTGAAATGAAAAAGCCCAAATACATAGAAAAGCATCCGAGCCACACTATTTTTCCCGAAAACACTGTAAACCATGTCATGTTTTGCAGTTCATTTTGGAACTTGCTATATGGGCCCCTAGTGTAGGGCAATATGTCAGTAGAGTATGCTGATAGTAGCACTCCTGTGAAATCAGGCTGAGAAGCCTGTCCCTGGATCCCAAGAAGCCATCGAGCCTAGGTATGCTGTGTGGTGTTTGTAATAAGAAAGTGGGTAGCATTTGAATATGATGGATGATCTTGTTTCCCTTTTTACTCAAGGGTGTATGAGATGCTACCCTTTTCACTTTTTTGATTCATAGTTGATTATGCCAAAGCTCATGCTTTGTGTATCCTGTTTCACTGTTTCTTCCCCACTATTTTTTTTTTCCATTTGTCCCCACATCTCGGTGAAGAACAACCCCAAACTGGTTATGCTTTCCAAAGAATTTATAAAGTCTAAATGCCATCCTTTATAACATGAAATTATAGCGCATCTTTGTCATCACTGTTGTCTTTGTTTGATCCCTTCTTTGGGAGACTTTTACAGTAGACTACGCTATTAAATACTTAAGAAGTAATACTTTGATGTTCTTATAATTATGGCATAGCAAACTTAATAAATTCTAAAATGCTCGTTTTCCAAAGGTGTAAAGCAGAAGTCCCTCTTCCTCATTGAACATATATAATGTTGTGCTATTAAAAACATGTTATCGTTAAGAAGAAGAACATTTAAATTAAGTGCATAGAGACTGCATTTTAAACTTTTGTTTTCTGCCTAATAGTTTAGCTGAAGCACTTTTAAAGCTGTACGTACTTCCTTGCCTTCACTCTCATATTCACCTGTATCGCATATATTTTTATTAATGTAACATTAAAGTTGTGTTAGAGGTCAACCGTTTTTCAAAGAACTTTATTAAAATGAAAAATCAAAATTATGATGTTTCAAAATACATTAATAATGTCACTTTATTTTGAAAGAGATGCTGGTACTAAGAGCACTACTGAGAGAATGAATCTAATTTCCTTATCCTTGACAGCCAGGGTTATAAAAGTTTTCCCCCTTCTGCCATAATACAGAAGTAAGTATCTAGTATTTGATTACATCTTCCATTTCCCTTCATTCTTTTCTTCTCCGATAGTCCTCTGCATTAGGAATGAACTTGCTGTAGCAAAATAAACCTATTTCCTGTTGAAAGATCAGAGAGCACAAAATTAAGATGTGGCTCCAATTCAGGACATGGGCATGGCAGTACTACTAGAATGACAAAGTAGTTCTTAATTACACTGATTAGACCAGTGATTTTCAGCCAGGGTGCCAGGGCTCCTTAGGGTGCCACCAGATCCTTTGAAGGGTATTGTTAGATGTAAGGAGATAAATAAGGTATTAGGAGATAAGCAGATAATTGTAGGCTTATGCTTGTCCCTGACTGGACTATCCCCGATCCTCAGTGCTGTGCCCCTCTGCAAGGAACTAAGCACTGTAATATATAACTTAGTTATACATAACTGATGGAGGGGAGCCTCAAATCCAAAAAGGCCGAGAAATATCGGATTAGACTGACTAGCTTAAAACTTTCAATTATCATTATTTGTAACCTGATAACTTTAAATATTCGTTGAATTTTCAGGTGTACAGGTCTCTTCTCTGAGGAATCAATTAGGACTTCCTTTCTGTATGGTGGCCTCTTGGGCCCCCACTACACATGCATTTAAAGGCGCTATTGAATGATCCAGACAATCGTACCTCCCAGCATGCTGCACGTCCATGGTAGGTGGTGTGATTGTGGGATTGCACATTAGATCCAGTCGTGACTTATTCGTGGGGCAGGGGAGCCTGATCCTGGTCTCCCTCTGCGCTGGTGAGAAGAAGACTCTCGCGGCTAGGGTCTGCCTTTGCTGGGGGGGGCTCCCAGCTGCAAGAGCTACGCACAGACAGGGCCAAGAGCCACGCAAGCGACAGCTGGCACAGATGGGACCAGGAGCCGCTTGGCACTTGCTATCTCCAGGGCTCAGAGGTTTCACACTGGGCAAGGTGCACCCCTGGCAGAGCTCCCAGCTGCATGTGCAAATTGAAGCTTGATAGCAGCCAGCTATAAAGTTAGTGCATATTTTCAAGGGCTAATCTTATAGCAGGTTGGAGGTTTTTATCGTGCGATAACTACTTTGCATGTGCAGCTGCTCTTAAAGTAATTGCACAGTTAACCAGTTAATTGTGCAATACCTGTAACATGTAGAGGGAGCCTCTTTGGGCATGTTGTTTCTTATTGAAAACCTTAACAGGTGAGAAGTGAGAAAATATCAACTAGTCCTAGAATACAATTTAAATTTCTGTTATGTGCCCATTGACCAGACTGATGGAATAAAAGATGAAAGAAGCTGTGTGAGATGTAAAAGCTATTGAAAAATACATTTTCCATGTTTTCCTTTGATGTAATCATAAAGAAATAGATCATGAAAACTATTTTATAAACATGAATGAGCTAGAAAATATTACAACAATGTAACTTCCTAAAGATACAGAAATGAAATTTTAAGATGAGATTTATAATCTTCTCTCTCTAATTTGTACTCCTGCTGTACTGTAAATGTAATAACCATCAAAATGAAAAATGCAACAGATTGATAATACTATTGAGTTTTAATTAAACCACTGAATTGAAAAGGGCCCAGATGGATAACTGGAAAATGCAGTTATAACCCTGCTATGAAAAATGCTGGATTGCTGGTGATAGGGCCTTATAAATAAAACCTTATGCCAAAAATAACCCCACTTTTAGAACAGTTCCCAAAAATTAATCATTTAAGTTTGTAAAACAGATGGTTTGTACATTTTATTTAATTTAGATGCCAAATGCTTATTATCCTAAATCAGGAAGTATTCTTTTTGCAAATCCTTATACAGTCATATAGTCCACCTCTGTAGCATCTTAGATAAATACTGCCAAAACACATGCCTTGTCAAAACATTTTAACCTTGAATTCATATTTTTTTTTGTATGGTTATTTAATAATTAAATCAACTACTGGACCATGAAAGCGTACTGTAGAATAAAATCCTGAGAAAACAAAACCAAATCCTTTACTATTTGAAGGGTTTCCAAATGTATATGCAACATGCTGAATATTTTGTGGCAGTGTTTGAAAAGAGAGAGACATTTTTCTCTTTTACATGTACACTTACATATTTTCTTATTTAATCACAAAAATATATTATCGGAGGGTTCAACAGGCAGGTTCTCTCAACTTCTTCTCTCTGGGAACTATTAGAAATCCAAATATTATCATCAAAGGGAATCTTCTTCTGGCAGCCATTTGTGTGCATTTAAAAGAAAAGCTTTAGTCTAATTAAATTAGGTCCTATCAAATCCTTAGATTAGCATATAAACTTTGTAAAAAAAAATCAATAACTTGTTACTTTCAAAGTTTGTTGTCTGTAGCTTGTCATGAATTCATTTTAGAAACTTTTGTAGTAAATGATGTAACAATTGATCTAAAGCTTTCAAAAATTTGATGATCAATAATTGTTTTCTAGTTGGAGAGAAATTCATTAAGTCTGGTACTCATTACATTGTCACATATTCTCATTGAGCTCTGTTCTAATCACCACATTATTCTTGGCTGAAAACACATTAGCTATAAAAATTCATGAAATGAGAAACATAACATTATAAAGACTTTGTTTAGGTATAGTAGCTAATGGAATGTGCAGAAAAGTGGAACACACTCTCTTTTCCAGTAAAGATAAATTTATGTCTTACATTGTTTTACACTTAAACATGGATAACTTTACTGTTCTGTCATTGCATAAACAAATGATTTCCAAATGAATTTGGAGATGTGCAAAATATTTATTTTCTCTGTATGATTTAACAATCTGTTTTGCTACTGTGCCTTTTTTATCTTTAAGGGAGAAATATTGGACTAGATTTTTTTCGATCATATTCAAGGGTTTAGGGCTGTGGCAAGGGATTAAGTCACTTAATATCCTTCTACAATTTCTGATTTGCCTAAGGACTAAAGGAGACCCAGACATAAGTTTAAAGCAGCATTAGGGTTGTTCTAAATTATATCTCATTTTCTGTTTCATCTGTTTCAGTAAGTCATGGTAGAAATGATAGCCACGTATACTTCATCTTAGGTCTGTGCGAAGTGGCTAGTATTTGCTTTGGATTCAGCCAATTCGGGGGACAGTGATTCAAATCACTGTCCCAAATCAATTTGGCTGAATCTGATTCAGAGATTTGCCTGCTGCTGAATTGGCTGAATCTCTGAATCAAACAGGCCCCATCGCCCACCTGCTCTCCTGGCCCTCTCAATGGCTGTCCTACCTGGCCCCAGCATCCTGGCTCTTTAAAAAAAACAAACAAATGAAAAAGCCCCGCACTCAACAGCTCTTGCCAGGCAAGGGGAGGGGCTGCCCTGCACTGCTTGGCGGGGGGGAGGGGACTCTGACATGAGACCCCAGGGGCCCTGGTGGCTGCTGCAGCAGCTGGTGAATGCAGGGCTCTTTTTTTTTTTTTTTTTTTTTTTAAAGTGCTTGGACACTGGGGCTGGGTGGGGAAGCCATTGATGGGGCTGGGGGAGTGGGCAGGGGTTGGTGGGGCTGGGGGAGCAGGCAGGGGATGGGGCCTGATGGGGGTCCCGCCATGGTCCCCTCCCCCCTCCTTCTACTCCCCTGCCCCTTACGTACTGGCACAGAGCCCAGGTCCAGCTCCCTGCAGCAGCAAGCAGGGACTGCCTGAATCTCTAAATCTTTTCTGAATTGATTCGGAGGCTTTGAATTGATTTGAACCACTTTATTGGTCTCCTGATTCAATTTGGATTTGGAGATTTAGCTACTGAATCGGGCTGAATCTCCTCTGACTTGAATCAACAACTGAAGCATCGCACAGCCCTACTTCATATCTGCTGGGCTACATAGTAAAATATTCCAATGCACCCTGAAGAATTTCCAGCTCACTTAGAAGTCCATACAATACTGCAAGGAGCACCTGAGTTAGCTAGTTTAAAGTTAGGTTGCAGTGTGCATGAGTTGCAGTCACACTGCTGATTGCAGTGTGGGCATCTTCTACCTCCTCTTCTTCCAAAGCACTACCTTCAAATAGCTTGTTCTCATTTTCAGGATTGTACATAATTTGTATCCTACCTTAATAACCTGGACATATCTTTTCTTTGTAACCCTCCTCCTCATTCCATTTGCTTTACCAGTAATGTCAGCACCAAAATCTCACCAACTGAAAAGGGAGAAACCAAAGGATAATGTACACTATATAATGCTTGCGTATTTAAATGAAAAACACCACCAAAACTCAGCTTTATATTATCAAGAACTGTTTTTCTAGCTATCAGGTTGGCCACCTTTCTCAAACGCTTTCTCTCTTTTTTCCTTATTCTGTCTGCTTTGATTTTGTATATTTTAAACGCTTTGTGCAGGAATTGTACTACCCTTTATGTCTGTGGAGTGCCACATACATTGTGGGTACTGCCTAGAATAAATAATAATAATAATGCATGTTCATGTCAAATTTCTGTGTGGCTTCAGCTCATTCCGATTATTTATGGAGGTCTAAGCATCAAATAGAAAATAGAACTTTTCACTGGCAAGACTAGAGAGAAAATTATGATCCCCCAAAAGTTGGTTTTGTTCCAGAATATATTAAATCAACTACTAGGTGAATTAACTGCTGGAAAACGCTCACTTTTTAATGATGAATAAGCATCTGCAATAAAGACCATATTGCCTGCATATGAGTGTTGTGTAGTATATATTTGTCATGTGTGTATATCTAGATGGTACATTGGGATGATGTATGTAATACCTATACAGTAATCGTACAGGAGATAATATATTTTGTGAGCATGTGTGCGTGCGTGCGTGTGTGTGTGTGTGTAAATATATATATATAAATAATATGGAGAATGCCTGAGACTGACATAAAGGTTTTATTGACGTGTGCATAGGATGTGAAGCTAAAGGGTGGTTACAGTATTTAGTATATTACTGAGCAGAATACTTGCTCCTTTTTTAACTTGAGCTAATGATTTTTATTTTCAGTTTCCCCATCATTAATGTGTTAATTTTATCTATCTATCTATATCTATATCTGGGTATTAAAAAAATTGGGCAAGAGTTTTTAAACTAACATCTATGATTTGTGCATGCTACGGAGGAAGGTCACAATTGCTTGTTAGGTCTAACCTAAAACTTTGATAGCATATAGTGAAAAATGAATTGCATCATAATTCAAATTGTGTTTAAAAATGTATTTTCAAATGCATAGTGCCTCTTTATAATGTTTGGTTTTTACAGTGCAAGTTCACAGATAGATCATCTTGTCTCAGTTCTTGTTAATTTAAGTGCACCACAAAATACAGTTTAGTAGCAATCCACTGACTTTTAAACAACATCATTTTAGGGAGTAAAGTCTGTAAGAGCTTTTCAATGTAAATAGTATTTACTTGTTTACAGGATCATCAGCTATCTAAAATCATTACTTTCTCAAATTCATCGTTTGAATTTATTTTTTTCCCTAGCCTAAGGCCATATTATTCCTTTTGCCTCCATGCATGGGGAATCTTTTATCCTGGTCATTTAAGGGGCATCTTGAAAGGATCAGATGGCATCATATTCAGTCTTGTGGGCGTCAGTGCCTTAGTTGAAGTGAATCAGGAGTCAGAAGCATCGTTTTGATCTCTTATCTCTTCCATACCTTCAGATTTAAGGAATTTGTTTATTGAAACCCTCTGGGCAATGAGAAGGAAATCCATAGCCGTGAAGCAACACCTGAAGTCATATCTACATTCCTGTGACTGAAGATTATGTGGTTATGTTCAAGTTTAGCTAGTACTGCTCTGAGCTCAGTATGGACTGTGTGAGAGTGCATTGCAGTCTGCACTGATCCCTGTGCTACTGCGTATACTGCCATGTTGTTAGCAGTACCCAGAACAGCTAGCTTAAAGCTAGCTTGGGTGAGTTACCCATGCTGCAAAAAACACCTGTGGCTGCAGTAATGACCTGCAGTAGGGGGAAGAGCATGCAAAAGTTTGTGATCCCTTCAAATGAGTCTCATGTGTATGTAATGGTGCATCTTTCGATTTGAGGGTCATTGCAATCTAAGTGTACGAATTTGAGGAGGTTAATAAAATCACTCGAATTCTAGGGCAAGCTGCCATTTTTTCTTATTATCAGGCTGAGACAATTTGTAAGGGTTGACTGAGACCTTTAAAGTTATAGCAGATAAAATTGCCATGTTTTTAAACTGTTTTTTAACAAAAATGCCCAATTAATCTCACCCTGGAAATTCTACTTATACTTAAAATAGTTTGCCCCCAGTGTAATCAATGGACTAGTACATAGTTAACTGGCAGTAAAGTTTGGCCTGTGGCGTGTGGCTTTTTGGAAAGCAACAAAAAATTTGTCCTGTCTGTTATTGGAGATACTATTTTAACAGTGCTGCCTTGGTACAGGTATTTATTTAAACATATGTCTCGAGTGTGAGAAAGTATTGGAATATCTACAGCAATATATTACCTATAGGGCCATTACTATGTTACTATACTGTCTCTGTTATAATATGCAACATATTCGTTATGCAAGATCCACATTTTTCCTAACTTGACACAGACAATTATGTCACTGTTCGTAATAGCTTTGTAATATGGCTATATGATGTCAATAAAAGGCCTGTACTGTACCACTAGGCTAATTTCTCTTACAGTTACCACCTTCTATAGCCCCACTAAAAAATGTATAGCATTTTTTTTTCTGAATTTACAACTCGGCTGCTGCTACCCTCCAGCTGGGGCACATGACCTGTGAGGAGAGATTGAGGGAACCGTGCTTATTTAGTCTACAGAAGAGAAGACTGAGCATGGATTTAATAGCAGCCTTTAAGTACCTGAAGGGGGGTTCCCAAGAGGATGGATCTGGACTGTTCAGTGGTGACAGATGACAGAACAAGGAGCAATGGTCTCAAGTTGCAGCAAGGGAGGTTTATGTTGGATATTAGGAAAAACTTTCTCACCTGGAGGGTGGCAAAGCACTGGAAATATCCTTTAAACCTTAACTAGTGCAGTGATAACAGATACTTTATTTAACTGATCCACAAAAAAAGTGATGGTAGGTTTAATAATGAAGAGTTTGGCAAATTGAAAAGGAAAATAGTCCCATTACATAGGTATGTAAGGTGGGCTTCTGAGTGTGTATATTCATTTGATGATAATTTTTTTGCAATGGGAAAAACAATTACTTCCGGTATACCAGGGTTCCTCATTATTTTTTTCAGAACTTTACAGTAAGTCAAAGGTATTTTTGTGTAGCGGAAAGGCCCCTTCGTACATTTCCCTTCTGGACATGCATATAACAGAAGCCCCTTCTTGCCTGTACCCCCCCCCCCAATTTTGTGCATTTCTTTTTCTTCTAAGTATTGGCAGAGACCTAACACACTCATTGCATGGGTGTGGCAAGGCTCAGAGCAAGGCAGAAACTGAAGTGGCTTTCTGTAGGAGAAACCTAGAAACTACATCTACATATCTATTAAGCTCAGTGTCACTAAGAAAACAAAAGAACTAAAATACCCACTGCAAAGAGTGTAAATATATCCTGGTGCTAACTCACTCACTGTCCCCAGTAGCTTTTGATCCTCACTACCTCACAGTGCATTTCTATATATTTGTCATAGTGCATTTTTATATTTCATCTGCCTCATCATAACTGTGGCATTTTGTATTTTATATTTTATACTTTTAAACTCTTAAGGAATGTACTCCCTATAGAATGAAGTTACACCCTGGACCATTGTTAAAACTGCATTGAAATTGTAATTGTTAAATCTGTTATATTGGGCAGTCCCTTGAGTGAATGTGAATGAATGATGATCACTAGTAGACAATAGCCCAGCCAAAGGAACTCCATTGTAAGCTAATCAAGCTAAAAAACTGATTCCTGGAACTGAGTACCTACTCTATTGACTATTCTTGCAACCCTAAACAATACATTTATTAATTAATCAAAATCATAAACCAACTCTCAAAACTGTACCAACAGCAGGCAAGACCCCTGTGACTAACAGCTATCAGGTACTACTCAAAACCCATGTGGGACAGCGACCTCTGGATTGGGTAACCAAGATGATTCTGGGGGATCACACAAGTCTGCCAGAAAGGGATAAAAGGCAGTGAAGCATGACCCTCAGTGGTGCCCTCTCATCTAGCATCTGATCTATCAAGAGAAGCAGACGACCCACTTCTGGAGAAGACATTGCCTTGAAAGAAAATGACCATCAGACAGCAGACTCCAGGGCCTCGGACAGGAAGATATACTGACACCAGTGCTCTCACAATCACTACAGCAGCTACTATACACTATACTACATGGGTCTGAGTGACATTGGTTTGAATGAGTGGGTATATATGTATGTGTATGTGCTAAGGTGACCAGTACCACCCATAAATGAAAGTTTGCATTTATGATTTTACTGGTAACTTCACGTCTCGTCCAATAAACTAGAATTTATTATGATCCCATGATTTGGTCCTTTGTAGCCAACATTTGAATCCCAGTTCCATAATCTAAATTTTACACATCCATAAACCCTGAGGCATCTTAGAACTCATTAATATAATTTAAAAGTAGTCTGCTTTATTTCCAAAAATTGACCTCAACCATTCAATCAATAGGCTTACATTCACTAGCACCATGGCCAAAAGGAGCTTGGGGGTCATGATTGACCACAAGATGAACATGAGCCACCAATGCGATGTTGCAGCTGGTAAAGCGAACAAAACTCTGGCTTGCATCCATAGATGTTTCTCAAATAAATCTCAGTATGTCATCTGCCCGCTGTACTTGGCCTTGGTGAGGCTGCAGCTGGAGTACTGCATCCAATTCTGGGCTCCACAACTCAAGAAGGATGTGGAGGCAGTTGAGTGTCCAGAGGAGAGCCATGTGCATGATCAGAAGGCAGGAGAACAGGTCTTATGAAGAGAGGCTGCGAGCTATGGGACTCTTCAACCTGGAAAAGTGCAGGCTCCGGGGTGACCTGATGGTGGCCTATAAGTATATAAGGGGTGTGCATCAGGATCTGGGGGAATGCCTGTTCACCAGAGCGCCTCGAGGTATGACAAGGTCCAATGGTCAAAAACTCCTCCATGACCGTTTTAGGCTGGACATAAGGAAAAACTTTACTTTACTGTCTGAGCCCCCAAGGCCTGGAATAGATTCCCTCCAGAGGTGGTGCAAGCATCTACTCTAGACTCTTTTAAGAAATGTTTGGACACATTTCTTGCTGGGATCCTTTGACCCCAGCTGACTTCCTGCCCCTTGGGGCAGGGGACTGGGCTTGTTGGTCTTCCAAGGTCCCTTCCAGGCCTAAAGTCTATGAAACTATAAATCTATTTAAAAAAAATGTAGCTCACAGGTGGATTGCTACACGCATGCAAAGGTCTGTTAAATTCAGCAGGGCTCTATGCAGCTGCAGCAGTCCTCAAATACTATATTTGTTGTAAAACTGAGGACAGACCAATCATGCAGTTTATCTCAGAAGCAACATATGGGAAAGTAAATGTCAATGACCCATTTGGCTGAGATTTTCCTTTTTTCTGTTAGCAGCCTTCACTTTCCTGGAAAGTTTAATAGACCCCTGGTTCTATTATATTATTCTTGTTCTGCTAAATCGTTCTGCTATGTTATTTTATTTTGCTTTTTAAAATGTGTCCAACTAGGGCTGTGGCTTCCTGTACAAAGCATAAAAAACAGACAGCATCAGTTAACACCCCGATACCACAAACAGTTGCACCTGTTTTGCTATAACAAGTCTCATCCTAACTGGTATAGCCATGTTGGTAGAGCCTTAGTGCAGGTGTGTTCATAGTGACTTGGCAACTGGTATAAAGCATATTTATTTTTGCTTCTTGGTTGAAAGAAACATTTTGCTGTTATAATCTGTAACTGCAATAGGAGGGTTAGCCCATATGCTGACATTGGCAAATATGATAAATGTAGACCTCCCCATACACATGTGCCTAGATTTTACAACTGAGTTGGAATACTTGAGGAGGAAGTTAGACATGCAAATGAGTGATTGCAGGATTGAGCTAAAATCACCATACAAAATTAAGTGAAAAGTGTTATATATATTTTTGTAGCATGAAAAGGATCAAATCAGTTACTGGGACTTGTAGAGGGCATTGTGCACTCACATAACAAGCACTTTGCTCTGTGGAGTTTGGGATGTTACCATTGATATGATATAGATAGACCACAATAAGTAAACTAACATTAAGTTATCTTGTTCAGTAAAACAAAGATTGTCATCTGATAACAGTTTTGCATCAGCATAATTATTTCATCCTATGTGAATTAAGGGAATGTATACAGATTCTGATCCATAATCCATGACAGAGGTTAGAAAAATACAGGGAAGGTTTTAAAATAGCAACAATTTATTCTGTCACTCAGATATCTTTTTAAAACATTGATTGCTCATGGCTAAATGTTAAAGAATGGCATAGTTAAGGTTCATTGGCAAGTAGGCTGATAACATGATAACATTGTGATACCCTTCAAGGAAAAGGCAGTATTTAATGGGAGTTTACAGGGATACAGAAGACCTCCCTTTAAGATTTTAGCTGCAAAATTCAGCAGTTTTCCAACATACATAGCCAAAATATATGACGTACATGTTTGTAGAAGCTGAGCAGTACAGTAGTAGAAATTTATTTTTCTTTAATGCAATATTTTTCTCAAAACAATGTGGGGAATTCTTTGTACTAGTATCCCATCTGTAGCAAACTGTTATAAATAATAACCCATCTGCTTGAAATTGCTGCTCTACTAGCACATGCATGAATTTAATGTTTTGCATAATTACATTTATTAAATAAAAACACCTGATATTTTGTATTTAAAATATTTCTCTGAACTGTAATATTTTGTCAAGTGTGCTAATAAATGTTGTTTGGTTAACTTTTCCTAATTATACGGCTTTTGGGAAAGAAAGTAACCATGTCAAATAATGAAGACAGTTCACATTCCCATTTGAATTCAATGGCAAAAGTCCCAATTACTTCAAAGAGAGCAGTATGGGACCATGTTGTTATTCTGAGAGATTTGTAATGTCTGTTATTAGAGTTTGAGATTTTGGGCAATTTCAGGGATGAGAAAAATTAAAATCCTCTACTTTTTCTCAGTTATTTTAGTAGAGGTATATGGAGAACCTCACTTCATATGAGTGACTGTAATATATGTTCAGTTGTACTTGACTGGGATTGAGATGAGTTAGTGTTTGCAAACCCATAATTTAGTGGCATATAGCCGATCAAACCTTATACTTCTTGCTTCTTTCCCTGTCCTCTTTCCTTCTCACTCTTCTTTTTTTACTCCCCTGAGTTCCATTTTATTTTCACTTAGTTATATCTCTTTTCCTAACTTTATCTCATCCTATCCAACTGTCTAAAATAAATGAAAGGTCCTTTAGCACTTAGTGTTTATGGGTCCCTTTCCCACACATTGCAATTTGATTTTCAGAATGTTCAGGGACTTGTATGGACATTAGACTTTCTCTTCCATTTGTTTTTACTCGGCGTTTCAGTCACTAAAATAAAGCAAGTGTTGAAAACTGCCTCGGTGTCTACATAAGCAATCAAGCCCAAAGATGTAAACAAATTAAAACTTTATCCACTGTCTCCCTTGCCCACTATGCCAATATACAATTTTATCCCAGCCTTTGAAAATCATTTAGTTGATTGATATAGCAATAAAAGGACGTTTAATAGCAACCAAGATAAAAAGCTTTGCTGAATAGTCTGTCACATAATAATGCTTCTTCACAACATTCAAGACCTTCTTAAATGACAGAAGTATAGTGCATAAAATATGCTGCCTGACAAAACTCTTAGCAGATTGAAAATTGTTTCTTGCATGAGAACAGAACAATTTATATTTATATATATATATATAAGGAAAGTTCCTATTTTCTATTGTGACACAGCTCATTGTGTGGGAATTTGGAACTGAGTGAAATCGGAAGAAAATGAATATGAAAGTGTATTATCCACATGTATTTACATTCATTTTCTACCTCGTGATTTTAGTTTTGTTACTGTTCTGCAATTTTAATTTGAAGAATTGCATTAGCCATCAGACCAAATGCTTCTGACAGGTTGAGAGGGCTTCCAGGAAAACAGGCTACCAGATACTGTCCATTCTCCTGGTTCATTACAATTGTAAATTTACTTGCTTGATAGTATCATTATGAAGATTCTTTGTACAACTGCAAGTCTAGGCCAGAACATCAGCTTATTCAATACTATTTTTTTGTAAAATAAGCAATGTAGCTGAGCTTTCAAAAGTATTGTTTTTTAGAATGGGATATATCTGTGCTTCCCTTTTTTTTGTTTCATAAGAATAGTGCAGTGGTCACCGACCAGTGGATCTCGATCCACCAGTAAATCTTGGAGCCATTTGCAGTAAATCTCGGAGCCTCTTGGAGTCGATCCGAGTCTGAGGTGAGGGTCCGAGTGCCCGCCTGCATACACGCACGTCCCCAGTTCAGCAGGTTAGTTTGGGGGGGAGGGAAGGGGCGGGGGCTAGATCAAGGCCCCTGCGGTGAGGGACAGTGCCGCAGAGGTAGGAGCATGGATAAGTTGAGTGGGGACCCAGTCGGGTGAGACTTACCTGCTGGGGAGGCGCATCCACAAATGATTTTTTTCCGTCTGCCTCAGTCTGTGCCCCTCCTTTCCTACCCACAGACTTATCTGCTGGGTGGGTGGGGGGAAGGAGGGAGTGCACAGTAGATCTTGGGTTGCTTTTAAATGCCAAAGGTGATCTTGTACTTAAAAAAGGTTGGAGACCGCTGAAATAGTGGTCTTTATAGTAAAAGATAACATATGCTAAAATTCTTTAAAAATATTAGAAAATTAAAATCACACACCTGTGGGCTGAATCTGGGGAGGGGAAGTTGGATTCATCTCAATGTCTGTGAAGAAACAGCAGCTTTGGGGAAAAAAATTGCAATTCCCATTTATCCAAAGATGGACTGTCTAGCCAACTGAAGGAGTTGTTAAGTCTATTAGGGTAATCATTTAGGCAACTACAGTTTTAGTTATCTAAATTTCATGCTTGCTCTGTCAGTAATTTCTCTGCTTTAATAGGCTGTAGTCTTGTTTCTGTAAATCAAGACTCAAACTTTAACCCCTAAAAAGGATAACAAGAGGGAACTCCTTTAGATATTGGTATTTAATTTAAACTAGAGACACAGTATACGTTTTAGACATTTTCATCCTGAGTTGCTTTTTATCAGAGTTGCAATCATAGCTAGGATTTTTGCCTTTTAGTGTTCATTTCACTTGTACTGAAATCTGCACCTGGATAAGGGAATGTCTGTAATGCCTTGATTCTATAATTGGATCCAAGTGGAGGAAGCCTTGCGCTTGTTCTAAATTCTGCCAAAATCAGTGAAGTACGCTGCAGAGTTGGGGCATGACTTTAGAGTCTGTTATTGGGGTTCTATACTGCAGTCACTTACTTGGAGAAAAGCAAAGGGATGCATGCTTCTTAAAGGTGGTAGAGGAAAGACAAATGTGAAGGTAGAAGGTATGAAACTGGGAAAAATACACAGAAGAAATTGGTTGTAAAAGATGACAAAATATATAAATAATCATGGCCCTACCTTGAAGCTGAGCAGAGCACTCAGAACTCTCTTTGAAGTAAGTGGCATCTGAAATACCCCATACTTCTCAAAAATCAAGTTCCTGTTTTCATAGAATCTTAGAAAATTAGGATTGGAAGGCACCATGGGAGGTCATTTAGTCCAACTCCCTGCTCAGAATAGGACCATCCCCAACTAGATCATTCCAATGAAGGCTTTGTCTACCTGGGTCTTGGAAACCTCCAAGGATGGAGATTCCACAACCTGTCTGAATAACCTGTTCCGGGGTTTTACTGTGCTCCTAGTGAGAGTTTTTCCTGATATCAAACCTAAACTTCCTTGCTGCAACTTGGGACCATTGCTCCTTGTTCTGTCATCTGCCAACACTGAGAGTAATCCATCTTCTTTGTAACTACTCTTAAAGGTATCCTTAAGGAGCACAAAGGCTTCCTCTACATGGATCCAGTTTCAGAAACAAGGCATTAAAGGTTGCAATTAAATCCCCGCAGTGTTTTCTGCAGACTAAATAAGCCCAGTTCCCTCAGCTTCTCCCTAGAAGTCATGTCCCCCAGCCCCAAAACCATTTTCATTGCCCTTCACTGGACTCTTTCCAATTTGTCCACATCTTTTCTATTGTGGGGGGTCCCAAAACTGAACACAGTACTCCAGATGTGGTCTCACCAGTGCAGAATAGTTATCTCATCATAGAAGGCGATCAGGTTGGTCAGGCATGACTTGCTCTTAGTGAATTCATGCTGACTGTTCCCAATCACTTTCTTTTCCTCCAAGTGTTTAGGAAATGGATTCCTTGAGGATCTGCTCCATGATTTTTCCAGGGACTGAGGTGAGGCTGACTGGTCTGTAGTTCCCTGGAGCCTCCTCCTTGTCTTTCTTAAAGATGGGCACTATATTTGCCCTTTTCCAGTTGTTTGGGACCTTCCCTGATTGCCATGAGTTTTCCAAGATAATGGCCAGTGGCTTTGCAATCACATCAGTTAACTCCCTCAGCACCCTCGGATCTGGCCCCATGGACTTGTACACATCCAGTTTTTCTAAATAGTCCCTAACCTGTTCTTTCACCACTGAAGGCTGCTCACCTCTCCCTCAAACTGTGCTGCTTGGTGTGGTAGTCTGGGAGCTGACCTTGCCTGCAAAGACTGAGGTAAAAAAGCATTGAGTTCTTCAGCCTTTTTCACATCATCTATCACTAGGTTGCCTTCTTCATTCAGTAAGGCGTCTCAGACTATCCCTAATCTTCCTCTTGTCGGTGACATACTTGTAGAAGCTCTTCTTGTTACCCTTCATATGAATTACTCTGACATTAACTGGGAGGAGCAGTCGGCCAGGTCTAGCCACTCACGAAGGTTCCTGACGTGCGTACAGGACCTACACCTCGTGCAGGAGGTACTTGTCCCCACCAAGGGAAACGCCATACTGGATCTGGTGTTAGCTTCTGGGGACGACCTGGTGGGGGATGTGCTAGTACAAGGGAGGCTAGGGGACAACCATCATGAAGTAATCCAGTTTGCTATTCAGAGAAAGGTGGGGAGGGTAACTAGCACAGTGCAAATGCTTGACTTTAGGAAAGCGAACTTCGATGTGTGCAGGGCAGTAGTCAGGGAGGCATTTGGAGCCCAGCGTGTAGCTAGTATGGGGGTCCAGGAAAGGTGGTCCTTCCTCAAGGAGGCTATCCTTGGGGCACAGCAGGATGCAATTCCTCTGTGCAGGAAGGCGGGAAAAGGGTCCAAGAAACCTTTACGGCTGAGCATGGATATCCAGGCTGGCCTGAGGGCAAAGGAAAAAGCATACTGGCAGTGGAAGCAGAGGACAGGGACAAAGGAGGAGTACACCTCCCTGACCCGAGCTTGTAGGGATTTGGTGAGGAAGGCAAAAGCAGCACTGGAGCTTAGATTAGCTTCTGGGATTAAAGATAACAAAAAGTCCTTCTTCAAGTATATAGGTAGCAAGAAGAAGTCTTGGGGTAACATTGGACTCCTATGAGGCAGGGCAGGGGAGTTGGTGATGGACACGCGAGAAAAGGCAGAACTCTTCAACAAGTTCTTTGCCTCCATGTTCCTGTCTGCTGACACTGGGGTGCTCTTGGGTGACATCGTAGAGAGGCCTGGGAAGGATGCGAGTCCCCTGACAGTTAGTTTAGGCCTAGTTAAGGATTACCTGGAGGGCTTGGATGTGTCCAAGTCGGCAGGCCCGGATGACCTTCATCCACGGGTGCTGAGGGAATTGGCTGGTGTCATTGCAGAGCCCTTGGCACGCCTGTTCGAGGACTCCTGGTGCTCGGGCCAAGTCCCTGAGGACTGGAAAAGGGCCAGTGTGGTCCCTATTTTCAAGAAGGGGAGGAAGGAAGAGCCTGGCAACTACAGGCCAGTCAGCCTCACTTCTATCCTGGGGAAGGTCTTGGAAAACATTATCAAGGGCCACATTTGTGAGAGCCCTGCAGGGGAAGTGAGGTTGAGGGGTAACCAGCATGAGTTTGTACAAGGCTGATCCTGCCCGACTAACCTGGTCTCTTTCTATGACCAGGTAACAAAGAGCTTAGATGGGAAGGAGGAAGTCGATGTCATCTTCTTGGACTTCCGGAAGGCCTTCGACACAGAGTCCCCCCCGATTCTGGTGGGCAAGCTGAGGGACTGCGGCACTTACGAATATGTGGTCACATGGGTGGCAAACTGGCTCCAGGGGCGCACCCAGAGGGTGGCTGTGGATGGGTCAAAGTCAACCTGGGAGGGTGTAGACAGCGGAGTCCCCCAGGGCTCGGTCCTTGGGCCGGTGCTGTTCAACATCTTCATCAGCGACCTGGACGAGGGTGTGGAGAGCACCCTGTTCAAGTTTGCTGATGACACCAAGCTGTGGGGTAAAGTGAATACACAACGGCAGGCAGGGACTGCATCCAGGTGGACCTGGATAGGTTAAAGAAGTGGGTGGATCTGAACAGGATGCAGTTCAACAAGGACAAGTGCAGGGTGCTGCACCTGGGGAGCGGGAACCAGCATTATGGTTACAGGTTAGGGGCTGCCCCTCTCAGCAGCACAGAGGCAGAGAGGGATCTTGGAGTCAGGATTGACTCCAGGATGAATATGAGTCGCCAATGCGATGAAGCAATAGGCAGAGCCAACCACACCCTGTCCTGCATCAACAGGGGCATCACTAACAGGTCCAGACAGGTCTTGCTCCCCCTCTATGCGGTGCTGGTCAGGCCGCAGCTGGAGTACTGTGTCCAGTTCTGGGTGCCACACTTCAAGAAGGATGTGGAGAACCTGGAGAGGGTCCAGAGGAGGCCACTCATATGGCTGGGGGCCTCTGTGGCCAGCCCTGTGAAGAGAGGCTGAGGGACCTGAATCTCTTCAGTCTCCACAAGAGGAGACTGAGGGGGGATCTTGTGGCTGCCTACAACCTTATCAGAAGCCAGCAGCAGGGACTCGGGAAAAGTCTGTTCACCAGGGCCCCCCCTGGAATCACCAGGAATGATGGCCACAAGCTGAGAGAGGACAGGTTTAGGTTAGATATTAGGAAGACCTGCTTCACGGTAAGAGTGGCCAGAGCTTGGAATAGGCTTCCCAGAGAGGTGATGCTCTCACCTTCCCTGGAAATCTTCAAGAGGAGACTGATAGGCACCTGGTTGGGGTCTTATGACCCCTGCCACCCCCAGTGCTCTTTTCTGCCTATGGCAGGGGGTCGGACTAGATGATCTGTCTAGGTCCCTTCCGAATCACTGATTCTATGGTTCACATCCCTTGCTAGCTGCAACTGCAATTGCGCTTTGGCCTTCCTGACTTCATCCCTGCATGCCTGAGCAATATTCTTATGCTCCTCCCTAGTCATCTGTCCAAGCTTCAACTTCTTGTAAGCTTCCTTTTTGTGTTTAAGCTCACTGGAGAGTTCTCTGCTAAGCCAAGCTAGCTTCCTGTCATGTTTCTTATGCCGTTGGTACAGTTTCTTTAAATACAACCAGCTCCTTTCCCCCCTCAGGCTGGCTTCCCAGCTCCCAGAGGGAATCTAAGTCTGCTCTTCTGTAGTCCATGGTGCATGCTCTGCAGGCAAGAACACAGGGATGGTACAGTTTCCTGGGGCACAGAAATCCAGCAAAATTGAAGAATCCTCTTGCAATTACTTTGTTTTTTTGTGTGGGATGGTGTTTGTCCTTATACTTGTTGGTGAGCAAAATCTTAAGTAAGTTATCCAAGTATAATCATGTTTGACTCAAGACATTTGCTGCCTTAAATATCACAAAGCTTTCATTCCTGCCAACATGTGCAATGCTAGTGTCTGTAGTATGGACTTGTGAAGATGTGACCTAAGGATTCCATGTTTTTACATAAGCAAGGTAGTGACAGTTATTGTCTTTAGGATCTTGTGTATTCTTTCTCCCTACTTACCTGCCCTACATGCATAATCTCATAAAAGCAGCTCCATAGGCAGTGTTGTAGAATTATTGGCCAGTATAGTGTTGGATACAGATTCTTTAATAGGATATAAATTCCTTAGAATCTATTTAAGAAATATGGATGCAAGATTGCTTTATATTTTGGAAACACAAGTTTTCTTAGACTCAGTGGCCATGTCTACACGTGGAATTAGTGGTCATAAATAAATTCCTTCACATCTACATATGTGCTGATGTAGAGTTTTTTACTCCGCAGCAGGATAGTATTTGTATTTACAAGTACTATCCTACTGTAAAGTAAATTATTTTACTCCAGCCTAATAGGGGTGAAAATGTAGATGCACAATGTTTACTGTCCAGCTAATTAGTCTACTGAGCAGTAAATGTCTGGTGTAGAAACCCCGAATCTGGCTATTAATGTGAAGTGGTAAATGAGATGATTCTGTGTGATGATCATGATAATTTCCATTTCTCGTGGATTATATTATTTGCCAAGTTGTAGGCTTGAGGAAAGCATCACCCTTGGACTTATGTTTGTGGAACTGAAATGAGAGCCAGGCAGAAAAATGCCAAAGGCTGCAATACTTAATTGGCATTGAATTTCTGTTGGCATGAAATTCTCTTCTTTCGTTCTTTTTAATCCTCAGAAATTATAGGACAAATGGTCATAGGAGTTCTATTGACTTCCATATGAGTTGTTTTTTTAATGGCTCTACTATTTGTATTGCTGCCAGTCTTTTATTAAAAGAAAGTGTCTTATCTGATGTACAGATGCACATCTCATCTGTATCAGATCTGCATTTGGCCCACAGTTCTAAATACTTTGTTTGTAAATATGTTGAATGTGTAAGCATTTGCTAATTTATTTTTGCCAAATTTCTTTGTGTATTAAAGTAAAACATGTATGTTGCTGTTCGTAGTTGGAAATAGTGGCATTAATAGTGAAACAAAAATTATTTTATGTGTATGTCAGGTTCTTTTATGTGTATGCAAGCGGTGAGATTATTACTAGCTGGGCAAGCACAACTTTCCTAAAAAGTTTGCCAAACAGATGCCATAGAAAATTGTTCCAGAACAGCCTTTGCTTAGTAGTAATCTCTCATACATACATAGACCCTTCCAACATATGGTTATTCTGCATTTTCCAAACTGCATGCCGTTTTTAATGCTTTTAGAGAGGTCTGGTATCTGTTGTCCAACTCACTTGCTAAATCACATGCCCTTGAACCTCCTTCATTCATTCACACCATCCAGTTTACTCAAATGGATTTCTCATTATTATACAGAATAATTTTAAAAGCATACTGTGTTAGCTATTTGGACAGGATCCAAGTTGTTTCATATGAGCTACTCTTTGTGTTTTGCTTTCTTAGATGCATCTAGTTTTGGGGGAAGAAAAAGCACTAACTTACTGTTTACAGCTAGTGAGTCAGGGTATGAACAAATGTTCACTGCTCCTGGTCTAGGTTTAGGTGACTTAAATTAAGTTGCGTAAACCTGAACCGGGAGCAACATGTGAAGTTGTTTTCTGCTGCTGGAAGCCCAAGGTAAGTTAGGTAGGGGGAGAGGCTGGTGGTTCTGGGTGGGGCGCTGGTGGGTCCAAAAGGGGCTGGTGAGTCTGAGGGACGGTGGGGTTTAGTGGTCTGTGGAGGATGAGGTTTGCTTGACCCAAGGGGAAGGAGTCAGGGAGCTAAAAAATAGCTTGCTCAGGGTCAGGGAGGTAGGAATAACACAGCACCAGAACTAGGACTAGTGATAGGCTTTCTCAGCTCCATAGCTGTGCTGCAGGTACTTGCAGGCGTTCACTAGATTGGAGTACCCCTTTCTAGATCAAGTTAACCTTTTTCAATCCAAATTAGTGCAACTTCTAGGGCAGGGGTAGGCAAAGTTTTTTGGCCAGAGTGCCGAAAAAACCACAATGTCTACCTTGGAAGGTGCTGGAGTGTTGGCATGCCAGAAAAACAAAATTGGGGGGAGGATGGGGGCAGGTACGTGGCAGGACACACTGAATATCAGTATATTAAATAATCATAAATGTTGCCTTTGTTGTTGTGTATTCCTTTTTTGCTGAGCAAGTTACAATGAGAGAGAGAGAAAAAAGAGACAAATAAGAGAAAGAGGAGAGAAAGAGAGAGAAAGAGAAAGAAAAAGGAGACTAGAGAGAGAACCAGACACACATGCATACAGAGAACCACGTGCGCAAACACAGAGAACCAGAACGCACCCAGAACAGACAAATGTGCACATACATCCAGAACCAGAAACGTGTGTGCACATGCAGACACACGGAACCAGACAGAGGCAGACCAACTCACATAACCAGATGCGCAGGTGCATGGAGCCGGGCTCCTGGGCCACTGGATAAAGTCCAACCCAACAATACCCTGGTCCCGCCACAGCCCCTGTGCTTCCCCAGGGAGCCAGCCTGCAGGCTGCAGCCAGTTGGCCAAGGCCCTGGCTTGGAGACTGCCTATCTGCTCAACCACCCACCCACCTTGCATAGCTAAGCCCACAAAAGGTGCAGGGGTCCTGGCAAGGGGCAGTGCCAGCCTCATCTTGGTGGGGGGCTGGGCTGAGGCTGGGCTTGGAGTGAGTGGGAGTCAGGTGGGCTCAGCTGGTAGCCCTGCTGCAAGCAGCCTGGGCTTCGTGATTGGCTGTAGCTACTAGAGCCGGGGCCGGCTGCAGCCAGGAGGCTGCAAACAGCCGCTCCAGGCTCTAGCATCACCTCCATACTGGTGGGTGCATGCGCGCCTCAGAGCAGATGGTGGGGCAACACAGCCCTCCTGCTGTCCCCTCTGAGGTACATGTGCAGTTGCCACCAGCCTGGAGCTGATGCCAGGGCTGTGGAGCCCAGCACAGCTGTTTGCAGCCTGCTTGCTGCCTGCTGCAGCTGCTCAGAGTCCAGGCTAGCTACAAACAGCTGCACTGGGCTCCAGAGCCCAATAATCAGCTCTGTGTTGGCAGCAGGGGAGAAGCTGGGGTTGCACTGCCTCAGGCCACTCCCCTACCGTCTGCTCTGAGATGCGTGTACACCTGCCAGTATGGAGCTAACACTGGAGCCTGGAGAAGATGTTTGCAGCCTTCTGTCTGCAACTGGCCCAGGCTCTGGGTAGCTTCTGCCAGCCATGGAGCCTGCTCTGCTTGCAGCAGGGCTTGCAACTGCCCAGCTGCCTGCTGGGAGCAGCCTGGGCTTCACAGCTGGCAGCAGCTGCCTAGAAGCCAGGCTGGTGGTGGTGTGCCGAGCAAAATGGCTTCGCATGCCTTGCTTGGCACACGTGCCGGGGGTTGCTAACCCCTGTTCTAGGATGAACTAACTTAGATTGGGTGTGCTATTTTTTGGCCAAATTAAACCCTCCAATGCCTAGATGAGTAAGCATTTAGATTGACCTAATCCTGGTTAGGTCAGCCTAAATGTAACACCTGTACGTACCTCGGATTTCACAGTAACAACATTGATAGCGTAAGTAGCAGCCTACTTTATATCCATGCTACACCACTAACTTCAGTGGAAATATTCCTGATTTACACTAACAAAAATGAAATCAGAATTGGGCCTGAAAGTGGAAGAATGAAGCATCTTGTATCAGTTTGGGTTTTGGTAACTTTGCAAAATGAACATGTACACTAGGAAGGGAAAAGCAGAAGTGCAACAAGAAGAGGAACTAATAAGGCTTTAAAATAGGGGAATGATTGTTGATGGTATAAAAGGGCCATGAGGCCAGTTTAGTGGGTCTCCTTGAGGATTCCCCTAGTGTAGGGTGGAACCCTGGGTGACCTAGTGTCACAGTTGGCTCTGTCTCCTTTACCCTTTGAAACCAGCAGGTTGGATGTGGTTGGGGAAAAGGGAGTGTGGCTGAAGCACTACTGCACTCCAGTTGTATCTGGCTCTTTACAGATGCTGGCAATCAAATTCTTTTTCATTATCAGTGATTTGGCCCTTTGCATGCCCAGTACCAAGCTGCCACAAATGTGACTAAAGCCACCTTTGTCTCTGGCCCTGTACTAATTGCCATTTAGTAGTTGGACAGAAAAAACAAGGAGTAAAAAAAAAGTTCTGTATATTGCCATTTCATGAATTGGAAAAGAAAATCTATTTGTTGGCCCCATTAGCTTCTAAAATGTCCCTACGGCAAAGGATTAGAGTAGGAAGAACTTTACAAGACTCTGGAGGAAAGATTCAATAGCAGCATATCGACACAAGAGGAAATGCATATCTCCTGCATTCTGAAACATACCGAAGAAAATGTTTTCCTGACAATCGCACCGCAGCTAGTTATTGTTAGAAAAATCTCCTGCTTCAACTCTTAAAAACAATTTTAAAAAAGTGACATTAGTTCTTCTCTTAACCTTTCTGTACTTTTTGTCTATTCCTTTATGTGACCCCCGACATAAATCCCTTAGGTTGTTCTGTGTCCTTTGGTTCCAGCTGGAAGTGTTTGAAGAATTTCTTGCATTTGAAAGCTTGTCTAACTGTATCCCAACTAGAGTTGGTCTGGTAAAACCTCAATATGCCCCTCCACACCTCTTCTCTCCCTCCTCCCCACACCTCCCCAAAAGACTTACCAGCTGGACACTGCTCTCCAAGCTGCCGGGCTGGCTGCATGCATGCACGTGGAATTTATTGCCAACATTATTGGCCATATCAGCCAAAAACACCTGATTGCTGATAATGTCAATTTTCTTTCTATTGTTCAATTTCCACCTCTAGAATTAAGGTAAAAGAATCTGTAAAGGGGAAGTAAAAAAAGAATGAAATCATGAAAAAGATAAGGTTTTATTTTAATCCTTTTACTCTGTGTCCTATGTTCCCACGGTGAAGGGACAAATAATACTTTGTTTTAAATAAGCTGTTTTTTGATTTACTTTAACCAGCCTTTGTCACAGGCTTATGAAGGAAAGAGCCATATTCTGTTGTGTTAGCATGAGTGGGAAACAAGGACTGGAGGCCAGAGATGAAGCAGAAGAGTGGTAGGACTCAATGATTCCATCCATGGTTGGATCCACGATTTTGTAAAGGGAAATGCGGAAACACTGGTATATGCGGTAGGGGTGGTTTCATCTTTACTTCCAGCTCCCCACTGCTCCCTCCACTGGGATGGACAGACCACACTGCTGGAGCAGCAGCCAGGGACTTTCCAGAATCCTGAAAGACTCTCCTGCTCTTAGCTTCCCTCCTCTCTCTGCTCAGTAGCATATCCCTTTCCCAGCCGCTGCTGCCAGGGAGGAACTCCAGAGCTGCTCTTATCCCACTTGGGCAGGGAGAGAGGTAGGAGTAGCTTGTAGTTTCCTCTTTGCTGGATATGCTCCCAGGCTGGTGGAGAACACCAGATGGGATTGAGCAGGGAGGAGGACCCTGCCCACAGCTGCTGCTACTGCTGCCCCAATTTGTGTCTGGTTCCCTGCACAGCTTGGCTGAAGAAGGGCAGGAACAGCTCTAGAGCTCCCTCATCCTGATTAGCTGAAGACAGGGCCAGTGGTGGTCAGGGGAGGGGGGAATTGGAAGAAGGGAGAGGGCATGTTGCTGAGCATGGAGAAGGAAGGGGTTGGGATTTGGGGGATTTTTACCCAATTTGGGGATTTAGGCATCCATGGCTGCTATTCCTGTAGCATGGTCTGAAAGGGGGTCGCAGCCACATTACTGCACCCTCTCTGGATCCACCTTTGAATCCATCCAATGAGGGAGAGCAGGTTGCAAAACCAGTTCTGCTAGAGCAATGCTCTCAAGAGGGATTCTTAATATGAAGCTTGCCTTCTAAGCATGACACTTCTCATTAGCATTTATGATATTTTGTAATCAGAGTATTCATGAAAATCTGTTTTAAAGTATCTAGAATTTATTGTTAACTTAAATTTTGGAACAGTTGCTATACAGTAATCTGCTGTTTTCAGTCTATTTTAAGTTCTCATCACTATTACCAATAAAAATTAGTTTATATTGTTCTCTTGAGATTTTAATTACATTAAGAAATGATTAGCTCTAATTAACTTTTACAGTCTGTGATAATTATAATCAAATATGATATTCACATAAAAGCATAAAGTTATGTTGAAGCAAATGCGTTTTTGTTAATTAATTAGTGAACCATCAAAGGCATCATTGCAGATGTTTGTCACTTTTATTAAAATAAAATCTGATCGTGGCAGCTATGGTATTTTTAAATGTGTGCTGGGCAACGACCGTCATTTGATGCTTATGTTATATGAGTTTCTTTGTATACTAGCTGTCTTCCATGCTTTAGGATTGTTGGTTGTATCCATGTTGGTCTAAGGACATAGGTCTGCAGACTTTTTCTATGCCTGAAGAAGGGTGTTTATGCCCAAAAACTTGCAAAGAGCAATTTTCCCAACTATTTAGTTGGTCTAATAAAAGATACCACATCTACCCAAAGAACTTTGTCTGCCTATATACTAGATACATTCCAGGTTTGTTTCCTCTTGTACAAGAAAACGTCACCTGTGAAAACCTACTGGTCATTTTACTGGTGTCTGACTGTATGCAATACTTCCCAAAACAAGTGTACAGGTAGGGAGGGTCCTTGCCACAAGACTTTAAAATAAAACATAGATCAAAGTGTTGTCTTTCATGTGTGAAGACGACTGCATCCAGTGGGGGGGGAGGGAAGAAGAGAGAAAAGAAACGGGAAAGAAACAGGGAGGGAGAAAAGACAAAAGGAGAAAAGAGAGGGAGGAAAGAGAAAGTAGGGGGGTGGCGGCTAGGTCGTGTGGGTATGTAGGTGACTTATAAGCCTGATCTTTGCCCTGAAACAATCTGCTGCAGGAGGGGCAGGAAAATGATGAGGACTGGGTATGAGAGATTTTCGTTTTTCTGGCCACGTGTTTCCTCATTGCTTCTGCCGTGCATTGCTGTTCGAAGGCCAGCGCTCCGTCCTGGATTGATGACCTCTAGGATGGCCTGTCACGAGTGATTTGCTCCCACGACTCCAGGTCAAAGTCAAAACTCTTCAGGGACACCTTTAGGGTGTCCTTGTACTGCTTCTTTGGTGCACTATGAGAGCGTACTCCATTTGACAGTTCGCTGTAGAAGATTTTCTTCAGCAGGCGACTGTCAGGCATTCTTGAAAGGTGGGTGGCCCATCTTAGCTGCTCCAGTTTCAGTAGTGTGAATACTGGGGAGAGGTGATCGTCTGATCAACTCGGTGTCTGGAATCCCGTCTGGCCACTTGATCTTTAGTGTCTTTTACACGCAGCACAGGTGGAAGTGGTTTAGTTTCTTGACATACTTCTTCATTATTTCCCAGAGGCCTTCACAGTTCACCATAAAATAAAACATAGCTCAAAGTAAGCATTAGGCAACTCTTTGGGGATGGACATATGTGGAGGACACTAAGGGTAATTCACTACTGGGGAAAAAATTGTGGAAAAAAGTTGATTTTCAGAAGGTTTTATGAAGCAGAAGAAGAGGGGATGCTTGATGATAGAGTGACAGGTATTAGGGCGGTATTGGAAGAAAGCTTGTTTCTGAGGAAAAGAAAAGGGAATGAATTGTATACTGATCAAAACATGTTGAAATTCCATGCTGAGGATTAGATCAATCTGCATCTGACAAGTCAATTTACCCATTCCTCCAGGGCAACATAGAGAAATTGCCATCCAAGTACAGTTGTTGACAAGTCTGCCTCCCAACCTAGTCCGGCTTCTGCCACCCCCAGAATGTTTTTTAAGATGAAAGGATGAAGAAAGGCATAATAATCTTTCCATTTCCAATCTTGAAAAAAATATGGACTTAAAGTAGTATAATCTGGGGAGACAAAGATCTGTCAGCAAGGTCAATCTAAACCTTTACCCATGACAGTTTAACTCCCAACTTCAAAATTCTTTAAGTAAAATTTTGACCTAATGATAAACACTCTTTGTTTAGTGTGTGAAAAATACAGCATGTTGCAAGAGGCAAGGGTTTTGGGGCAGTATTCTTTATTGGACCAACTACATAGTTGAGTTAAAGTTAGGCAAGCTTTCACTGGGACCCGATGAAAAATGCCTTGCATTTGAGATCTTGTCAACTTTAACCCAAGCCTTGCATTTGAGATCTTGTCAACTTTAACCCAAGCATGCAGTTGCTCCAATAAATGATATCATCCCAAAAATCTATCCTTCTTGCATTATTCCTGGACCATCACAGCAACAACCTCACTCTAACACTGCCAATATAGAACGAGACATTTTGTTACATATTGGTCCTATACTTAACTGGGCATCACAGTTTTCTCTAAACTCCACATTTTTATTCCCAAACCTTGTGCAGTGGATTTAGATTCCAATTTGATATGTATGGGTTAAAAGTTAAACTTACTTGTTTTGACTGTGTATCTATCTGCTTTATTCATTTTTATCTGTGAAATACAGCCCCACACATTCAACTTCAGAGTAACATTTACATAATCATTACATTTACTATTCTGCTTCCCATCAGTTTTACCATCCTGCTTTCCTTATTATGTGAGCTGTCCACAATTAGTTTCACCCACCCGTGAGAGAGAATTTACATTCGTACTGTAATACAGAATGAACATACGTTGGTAAAAAGGACCTACTAGAAATTTACATCCCTTTATGGTGTCTTATGAACTATTTATCTACTTGGAAGTTCAAAGCACTCCTGGACCCACTGGTTCCCAAATCTCCTCTGTGGACACACCCTGCAGAGAAATGTACTTAGCAGCTGCAGAGTGAAAAGCAGAATAAAATTGCTAATGAGGATAAACCAGGCATTACCACAGATAAATTGACAGTCTGGAGACGAAGCCACATCTCCAACAAAAGCACCTTCATCAGTGTGCATTTGTGGGAGAGTATGCACTAAAAAATCAGCAACCAGAAGAAAAGCAGCTAGTAGCAATCCATATGCAGGATACTGAATGTAAGGGAGGCGATTTGGTTCACTAATCCTTAGTGGTTAGTGAAAGTCAGGTTAGCCTCATGGTACTGATTCATCTCCATGTCAGAGAAGTACATAAAGGCTGCTAAAAGTGTCTGAAAACAAGAACATAGAATCTCTGCTGGGGACTCCTGCTATATCAGAGGAAGAGGAGTGGGAAAAGAAAAAAATAGCTCTCGGGGACTAAAATCACCCCTGGAGCTGAAGCAGCCAGCCATGAGTAAAATGCATAAAATATTTTAGTAGCATGATTTTAGGGTTGTTTCTTCTTTAATTTCTTGGTGAGGTATAGGAGCTCCCATAGGAAGTAACATCCTGTTGTGCTAGGCTGCATGTGGATGCAGATCAAGAAGATGTTCTATGTCTCAAAGGTCATAATCTAAGTAAATCCAAGTTTTCCAGTGCCTACTTACAGTGTAAGTTATGCTGCTCATCCCTGATACTATTTGCCCTTTTAGTATGTAGGTTTTGTGTTTACCTGTTGTTCAGAAAGGATGAGAGGGAGAATGATTCTGAATTTTGGAGGAAAGGAGGAAATAATTTTGTGGCTGTTTGATTTAAAAGAATGTGTGAAACATCTAACCAGTCTAGAGTATAGACAGTAGCCTGAGAGGAGCTGGAATGATGTCCAGAGCGCAGGGGAATCTGTCTGAAGCGGTTATTGCGAACAAACACAAAACCTTCACTGTATTCAGAACAGTGTAGACTTTTTGAAGACTTATTCTTAAAACTCTTCATACCAGTGCCCCTCACTAGCTCCCATGAGCTCTTAGATGCCTTAAAGTTTGTGAAGATTGGATGTGATATTTTATGCCAAACCATACATGCCTACAGTCAAGAGCTACAATACTACTTGGCTAAGGAAGCTTTGTCTTCTGAAACCAGGTCTGAATTTAGCTTAGCTGGTCTCTTTCTATATTATAAATGGGGCGTTTCCCATTTTTGTTGGGGTTAGAATGTTCTCTTTTTTTCCTTGAGATGAACTGGTGAATCATGTTGTCCAGTTTCTCTCTCTTCTTTTTTTATTATTTCACCCTTCTTCCCTTTCCTCTTTTTTATTTTCTGGTCCCCCCTTTATTTCATTCTGTTTTTAATGTGAGTTTTTGTGGACCTTTCCCAAGCCTACTGTCTCTCTCCTCTGTTGTATCTCTGGTTCTTTACCTCATTCCTTCACTTAGAAGAGGGGTGGGCAACTATTTGGGCCTCGGAGCCACATGGGGAGTTTTGATGAGATGTCATGGGCAAAGTCAGTACTTGCCCCCATTGTCATTGCAACAACTCACCAAAACTACCTATGGGGCCACAGGCGGATGGGGAATGGTGGTTAGGAGTGAGATGGGAGGGCAAGGCCAGGATTACAGGGTAGAGTCATGGGGCGGCCTTTGCCTTGTGGGGGTTGTGTCAGGGGTTGGGGGTGTTTGTGCATGTCTGTGTGTGTTGGGGAGCTGCCTGGGTGCTAGGTCTGGGGAGCCGGCCAGGGGTGAGTGGAAAGACGAGGGGGTAGGAGGTGCATGCAGCAGAGCTTGCCTGGATGGTGTGGTGTATGGCTGCCCCCATGGTACTCTGCATGGGGCCAAGCCCCACCCCGCCTGGGACAACCCACACCTGCCAGCCTGACCCCGGCACACAGCTTTCAGTGGGACTGCTTCTGGTGCAGCTGCAGCTACCTGAGTGCTGCTCAGCTCCCCTTACCTCCAGTGGTGGATCCTCCTCCTGCTTCCGCTAGGCCACTCTGGGCCAGGAGGAGGATTCAGCTGGGTGGAAGATAGATGGGAGCTGGAGCTAGGGGCCCGTGTGCTGGGGCAGGAACTACCTGTCTGAAGCTACCTCCCGGTCTGGAGCAGCACAGCCAGGGCAGGAAGAGGAGCCACGGCTGGAGGCGAGGGGAGTTGAGCAGTCCCCACGTGCTTGTAGATGCACTGGAAGCAGCCCTGCCAGTAGACTGTGTGCTGGGGCCGGGGCCGGGCCACTGAACGTGGGCTGGAGTGCCATGCAGGCTGCCCTGGGCGGGGCTTGGCCCCATGTGGAGCACCGTGGGGGCAGCCACGGGCTGGATCCAGTCAATTGGGTGGTGTCTCCTGCAGGCTAGATCCAATCTGTTGGCAGGCCAGATTTTACCCAACTTTGACTTAAAAGCATATAACTTTTGAATAGGGGATGTGATGCCATTTTAGGTTACTCAAGTCTTAACTGAATGCCTTAGTTAAGAGAAGCTTTGGTTGTAATGGTGCTCAGTTTGCTGTCCTGAACATGTAAGCTGTTCAGGCAAATGGTTGGGAGCAAACACTGGGAGAAAGGAGTAGAGGTGGGTGGCTTTCAGGGTACCAGTTACCACTTTTGAATTGGAGTCTACACCAGTACTGATCTCTTGTGCTCTTTGCTTTCTCAACTAGTCTGGAAATCCTTATGGAAGGAATGTGGGTATAAATAGTTTATTTTTAATAATTTTAATAGTATATTTATGATGCATGTACTCTGGGTTTTTTTCCTTTTAAAAATTGGTTTAGAAAAAACCTTTGGCTCTTTAAATATCTAGCAGTGTATCTCAGAATACCTGAGACAGCTGGAGGAGAAATGCTCACAGATGTATTATTTATAATGAGCCAAACGGTGCTCTAACTTTTATAGATGTAAATGTGGAGTAACTATATTCACTTTGATGCAGTTCCACTGGTGCAAATTAAAACAGAATCTGGCCCTCTCTTTTTCTTCAGTCTTTAGAACTTCAGATACTGCCATCGGCACGTGTGACCAGTAGGTGCAAATTGAGGGTTTTAACATTGAAATTGCCCTTGACTTAAGACATTAGTTCTAATGTATAAAATATTTGATCCTCCTTATGGTGCAGACATTTCTCGTCTTGAGCCAGCATTATGTAAAAAATAGATCAGAGAAATGAAAATGTTCTGCTGTATGCTAAACCAGTTCTTTTGTGTGAATTCCCTGAAGAAAGGAAATACAGAAGATTCTCCAGGACGTGGCATCTGTACTCCTTCCTTCAGTGAAACAAAGATCATCGTGATCAGTGAAACTACCCATCGTTTATCTTGTGTGACTGACACCTGATGACTTGTCGTAGTAGTCCAACTGTTAAATATTGTAATCGTTGAGGGTCAGATAACATATGTTACTGGAGGGAGCCATTTAAACATACCAGGGGTACTGAATACATATTTTAATGTAGCTTATAGAAGCTTTTAAATTGTAAATGCTAAATATAGGAGGCTTTAAAGGTATTTTAAAGGTTTGTTTCCCAGCCTTCTGTAAGTTTGGATCCCTCTATCTACTCCCATTTTTCGTGGAAAACTCTTTGCCCATGAAATATGAGTTTAATAAGTAAGGTTCATTCCTTGGTACAGTTTCCTGCACCTGTAAAATTCAGGGGCCTTTACTGTAAATTTAATTTAACAAGCAGTTTATAATAATCAGTTTCCATATTTTGGAAAAAAAAATACTAGTTGCTACAGTAAGCAGATTTTTCGTGCACAGTAACTTTCCTCAAATAGTTTGTGTATTTGAAATTAAATTATTTGAAAGGATTTGTCCTCTACATCAGCATGTGTTGCAATAATTATGGTTTATGATATATGTAGTTTCTGAATTTTGAAATGAGAGCCTAGCCATAGTCTGCATGAATCTAAAACATTCCAGCTAGTAACAAGCCATTACTGAGAGTATTAAAATATATTCCAAGCTTTGCATCTAGATTTTCTTAAGTATATAAAACCATGCGCACACATTTGTGTACACCTGTTTTATCCATTAAAACAAGTAATTTGTATGTGTCTAACTTTGAAAATCTGGCTTTCTAGTATTACCACATAAAATAACACTAGGAGTATTTCTTCTACTTATTGAACACTTAGAACTCATTAATGGTGTTTATTCCAGAGTTGAATAAATTACTTGACAAATTTTTCTATTTTTTTGTTTGTAAACGTGCGCTGATTATTATGATTGTAATATTTAGATATTATTGCCATGCAATCTTGTTTAACCCCCCCCCATAAACTTGCCTGTAAACTGCATGCAGAGCACATTCACTAGCAGTGTCAATTGGACACTGGGTTCACATGGGATTATCATTCTTTCCTGCTTGAAAGAGGTGTAATTAGGTGTGTGCATGCAGGAGCAGACCTAGAGAGGTTCAGGGATATGGCTGCATCCTAAGATCATGCATGCCATCCCTGTTGCCCCTTTTTTCAGTTGCTGCCGAATTTGGCAGGGGGTGAGGGTCTAGTGGCATCAGCATTCACTCCCTGGGGTCAGGTGATAAGCTCAAATGTTCAGAGAGCCCACAGCACCTGAAAAGGGGATGTGGCTGAGCCCTGCCCTCTTGGATCCAACCATGGGAGCCATCAAGTTACTAACTTTTGGTTTGTTCAGGTAGGCTGTAGAGCTTTTGGTGAAGAAAGTGTGGCAAAACTAGGTAATTTATCATTATTACTGTATATTCCTTGAGGTCCCACTAAGTATGTGGCTCCACTGCTCTGGGAACAGTTCTGTACCCAAAAAAACACAGTCGTTGCCCTGAAGAGCTTATACCTCAGCAGACATGACAGAAAGGAGACTCCATCCTGAGGGAGATGGAGGAGATAATCTGCTGCCCTGACCCCTTAGCCCTGGAGGCCTGCATCTGGGACATTGCAGAGAGGATCCCTAAGCTCCTCCAGCCCACAGACCACTATCCCATGCTCGTTATTCATGTGGGCACCAATGACACGGCTCGGAGCACTCCCAGCTGGGTCGTGAGGTGCTACAGGGATTTGGGAGTGGGGCTAAAGGGTCTGGAGGCACAGGTGGTGTTCTCGTCGATCCTCCCAGTCTCGGGGTATGGGCTGTGGAGGGAGAGGAGGATCCACATAGTTAACCAAAGACTGTGGCACTGGTGTCATAGGGAAGGCTTTGGTTTCCATGATGACAGTCTGCTCTTTGGTGTGAGAGGCAGCGAGCTGCTGGGAAGGGACAGCCTCCACTTCTGTCCCCTGGGGAGGAGGCTCTTCTCAGCCAGACTGGCTGACCTGCTCCACCGGGCTTTAAACTAAGCCCGCTGGGGGACGGGGGGACTACCGCCACTGCTGGCCCGCTGAGCAACGCTTGCAAAGCCAGCAGGCCAAGGCACTTAAGGGAGCCCACCCTTGCCCCAGCCCTGGTACAATCTGTGGGCAAGGCAAGAGCCCCCAAGGGGACACTTGCCTGCCTGTACACAAATGCCAGGAGCTTGGGAAATAAGCAGGAGGAACTTGTCTTCCTGCTTAATGCAAATAATTATGATGTCATAGGGATAACGCGGACGTGGTGGGACTCCACCCATGACTGGACCACAGGTATAGATAGCTATACCCTGTACAGGAGGGATCATGTAGATCAAAGGGGCGGGGGTGTAGCTCTCTATGTTAAGGAAAGTTATGAGTCCCTGCAAGCTGATATTGGCGACCAGGGTGGGTGACTGGAGACCCTCTGGGTTAAAATCCATGGGAAACACGGCACAGGGGACACAATGGTGGGAGTCTACTACAGACCTCCCACTCAGTTGTGAGTTTGGCCAGGAGTTTGCCCAGGAACTGGCTGAGGCCGCATGCTCCAGGACCTTGGTTGTTATGGGTGACTTCAATTACCTGGATATCTCGTGGGAGGATCACTCAGCAAAATCCGAGCGGTCGCAAAGCTTCCTATCCTGTGTGGATGACCTCTACCTGATTCAAGAAGTTTATGGGCTAATAAGAGGCAAAGTGCTGTTCGACCTGGTACTGGCTACTGGGGATGACCTAATTGATGACCTAGTGATCTATGGGAAGCTGGGTGACAGCAACCACGAGCTGATCACCTTCACAATCTGCCATATAGCTGGCAAGTCAGTCAGCAACATGGAAGTCCTTGACTTCAGGAAAGCTGACATTAACAAGCTCAGGAGACTGGTCAGTGAGGCCCTAAAGGACCATGACCCCAGGGAGAGGGGAATTCAAGAAGAGTGGTTGCTCCTCAAGGGAGCAGTCCTCAATGCACAAGCTAATTCGATTCCATCTCAGAGGAAAGGCAGGAAGGTAGGGCACAGCAGCCCCCCTGGCTCTCCAGGGACCTAGCAGACCTCCTGAGGCTAAAAAGAAAGGTCTACAAAGGATGGAGGATGGGAATCACCTCCAAGGAGGATTATTCTGCACTGGTCTGGTCCTGCAGGGAGCATACCAGGAAAGCCAAGGCTGCAACTAGCTTTGAGTATCAAGGACAATAAAAAGTTATTTTTCAGATATGTGGGGAGCTGGAGGAAAAGCAAGGGTAACACTGGACCCCTGCTGAACCAGATGGGGCAGCTGACACCCAGGAAAAAGCCAACCTATTAAATGGGTACTTTGCCTCAGTCTTTCATCAGTCCCATGGGATGCCCATGCCCGCTACGGGACAGGGAGTTCCGGGTGGGGGAGATCCCCTGCCTTCCATTAATGCTGACCTTGTGAAGGAACACCTTGAGAAGCTGGATACCTTCAAGTCAGCCAGCCCTGACAATCTACACCCCAGGGTACTCAAGGAGTTGGTGAGCATCATAGCTCAGCCTTTGGCACGGATCTTTGAAAACTCCTGGTTGTCTGCTGTAGTGCCTGAAGACTGGAAGAAGGCCAATGTGGTGCCTATCTTCGAGAAAGGGAGGAAGGTGGATCTGGCTAACTATAGGCCCATCAGCCTGACTTCTGTTCCGGGGAAGATCTTAGAAAAGTTTATTAGAGAGGCCAACCTTAATGGACTGGCTGATGCCAACATCATAATGGATAGCCAGCAGGGATTTGTTGTGGGTAGGTCTTGCTTGACCAATCTCATTTCCTTCTACAAGCAGGTGACCTATCACCTGGACAAGGGAGAAGAGATTGATGTCATATATCTTGACTTCGGAAAAGCTTTTGGTCTGGTATCCCATGATCACCTTTTGGCGAAACTGGCCAATTGTCGCCTTGGGTCCACCATGATCCGCTGGCTGGGAAATTGGTTCCGTGGTCAAATCCAGAGGGTTGTAATTGATGGCAGTCACTCATCGTGGTGCCCTGTGACCAGTGGGGTCCCCCAAGACTCTGTCCTTGGACCCATATTGTTCAACATCTTCATTAATGATGAGGACATTGGAGTCAGAAGCGGACTGGCCAAGTTCACTGATGACATCAAACTTTGGGGCAAAGTATCCACACCAGAAAACAGACAGGTGATCCAGGCTGACCTGGACAGGCTCAGCAAATGGGCAGATGAGAACCTGATGGTGTTTAAGACCAAAAAATGCAAGCTTCTCCATCTTGGGGAAAAAACCCTGCAGCATCCTTATAGGCTCGGCAGTGCTGTGCTGGCTAGCACTATGGAAGAGAGAGAGTTGGGGGTCATCATTGACCACAAGATGAACATGAGCCTGCAATGCGATGCTGCGGCTAGTAAAGTGACCAAAACCCTGGCTTGCATCTCAAGCAAATCCCAGGACGTCATTCTCTTCTTGTACTCGGCCTTGGTGAGGCCGCACCTGGTGTACTGCATCCAGGTTTGGGCTCCACAATTCAAAAAGGATGTGGAGAACCTTGAGAGAGTCCAGAGGAGAGCCACACGCATGATCAGAGGTCAGGAAAACAGACCTTACGACGACAGGCTGAGAGCCATGCGGCTGTTCAGCCTCGAAAAGCGCAGGCTCAGGGGTGATCTGATCGCCACCTATAAGTTTATCAAGGGTGACCACCAGGATCTGGGGGAACGTCTGTTCACCAGAGCGCCCCAAGGGGTGACGAGGTTGAGTGGTCATAAACTACTGCAAGACCATTTCAGGCTGGACATAAGGAAGAATTTCTTTACTGTTCGAGTCCCCAAGGTCTGGAACAGCCTGCCAGCGGAGGTGGTTCAAGCACCTACATTGAACACCTTCAAGAGCAAATTGGATGCTTATCTTGCTGGGATCCTATGACCCAAGCTGGCTTCCTGCCCTTTGGGTGTGGGGCTGGACTCAATGATCTTCCGAGGTCCCTTCCAGCTGTAATGTCTATGAAATCTATGAAATGGATATGAGGAAAAAGAGGGTTTTTGGGGACATGAAGTGATTTGCCTGAAATCTAACACTAACTGGGAATCTCATTATAAACTAATCTGAAAGGGGATTCTGAGCTTATTTCACTGTACTAAAATGTCACTGTAACAAGATTTCTCTCGTTGTTTCTTATGAGCGGTAATAGCAAACAAATCTTTGGGCACCTATACATGTATCAGATGTCTGCTCCAATGCATACTGATTAGCACGTCAGACTAGTGTAGCCCGGGTGTACACGGGGTTGTACTTCCATCTCCAATTGAGGGAATTATTGGCAGGGCAGTGTGCTTTGGGAGGACACAACAGACCAGCGGCCATCTCCGTCCCCTATAGAGTCAGGTCCAGTCAATCAATTACTTAACTAGGTACAGATTTATTATTACAACAAAACCATTAAAGAGTAAGGGCATTGATTTTTATATATATGTGTGTGTGTGTGTGTGTGTGTTTGTGTGTGTGTCTGTGTGTATTTACAAAACATTTAACCCTATTTTACACACACACACAGACACACACACAAACTTATCGTTTAAAATACAAATGAACAATGGAACAAACCACGCCAAAGGATATTGATTGGGCAACCTTATAACTCTATTCATATATAGATTATTACTTCAAATTATTCACATAAATTGTAAGGCACAGCCTACAGATATAATCGGCAGTCCTTAGACTACCTGGGTGCCCTCCAGGGAAGGGGCCCCACTCCCAAGGTACCACTACAGGAAAGGAGGTGGGGGAAAAGAAAAGGAAAGGAAGACCCCAAAGACTCCTAAGCTCCCCTGCTATCACCCAGGAGTGGCCCATGTGGTGCCCCTTCGCAACCCTCGGGGGGGTCCCTCCCTTGTGGGGACCCTCTCTCCAGGGTAACTTACTACTCCACAATCCCAGAGGGTTGCCTTTTGTTCTCCAGGTCAGGCTCTGTTCCCCACTGGGTTTTCCTGCCACCTGACTCTGCTGCCGCCGTCCTGACTTAGGGCCACATGCACTGCTGCGTATAGGGGCGCTTCGCCTTGTGCTAGGGGTTGGAGGCCTGGACAGCCTTGTGCAGCACCGGGGCTCAGTCTGTAACCAGACACTTTAGGCAGCATCATGTGCACGGAGCTGTTGTCCTATGTCAGCAGCTATAGACCCAAGCCACCTCAAGCAGCTCCCAGGGTCTCACCCTCCGTGCAGCACTTCCTGCACCAAGCTCCCAGCCTTGTTCTGGGGGTTGAGGACCTGACCCGCCCAAGAGGCTGCAAAGATCCTGCTCCATGCACCGGCCTGTGCACCATGTCTCTGGCTGCATGCCAGAGGTTGCAGACCCAAGCAGCCTCACGCGGCTCCCAGGGTCTGGATGCCATGTGCCGTGTTGCACACCAAGAGCCTAACTGCTGGAACCGTGCCACACTCCCCGCTGATTAGAAGTCTTCAGGGGCTCTTCCTGGGCTACTGCTTCACCCTGCTGAGCAGCTCTCCTCAGCTCTTCTAAGCCCCGCTCTTCTCCCTTCTCTGTCCCCAGCGCATCTGCCCCTCGTGCTGGGGACTCAAGTCCTTTTATATGCTCCAGGGCTCTGCCCCTGAAGTCTTCAGGACCTGACAGTTTACAGTCTTGAATCAGGTCCAGGGGAGCTCTTCTCCCCCTCCCCTCATAAAAGGGGTGTAATGTTATTTTTCTTGCTGCCTCCTGATTGGTGGATGGGCTCCACCAATCAAAAAGTAGGATCTCAAGCCTGGGATTCAACCCAAGCTCTGAAAGGTAATTCTGCTACAGTAGACTCCATTAATTCAGTCTGGTGGGCTGTGTTAATGCGCTCCAACAGCCTTCATGTGACATCTGTTTAGTGTCCCCATGATTAAAAAAGGGCGGTGGGGGTGCTTGAACTGAAGCTCATTGAATGAGCTTCAGTTCAAGTGCCCCTGCCACCATTTTGAAGTGTGGGATGCTAAATAAACATGATTTTCAGGTGCTTTTGCTAGAGCAGCTCTCAGAGCTACTCTAATTACAGTGTCCCCCTCCACCCCTGAGTACATGTCTTGATGCCGCTAGTGTTTTCCTTTTCTCCAGAGCCTCAGCTCTTCTTTCCAGCCTGGCTGGCTACTCTGTTGCTTATTGCTGCTGTTTCTAGAGTGAATGTTGTCCCTTTACCAGTGGACTACATGTACGTTCATGAAAGTGCTTAGAGGAACAGACATGTCTTCATCTGTCAGGGCCATCAACTTATCTCTGGTCTCATCAGGCACTTAATTCAGCACTTGCCTTTGTTTCTGGCTGCTGACCCATCCTCTGCAGTGTGGATCCACAGAGATGATGAATAACGCCTTTCAACTCTCTTTCTTTTTTTTTTTTCCCTTCCGTCTTTTGTTGGGCAGGATCTCTAATTATGCAAATGCCACAGATAAAATTTATTAAATTGGCAGACTCCTTGAATAATCAGGGATCCATGCAGTGTAAGGGGTTGCTCCTTATTTTGCTAATGGCTTGAGCTTGCTGACCTCAGGGCCCAGGGTACCTTAAAGTATGCACCTGAGGCTGGTCAGCCAGCCAGCTTTGGAAGAAAGGAGCTAGGTATAAACAAAACACTACATTCAGGGTAAGCATGGACAAGTGTGTTATATTATTAAAAAAATGTAAGTTTGTAACAAAAGGTTGGTAAAGAACCCTATATACAACTCTATACATAAAACGTCAATAATGCTAATCTTTTAACTGTACCAATTTACATACAAGTTCAACAAGTTCCCACCAAGTCAAGAGAGTAACACTTACATTGCACTCCAAAAGCAAGGATTGTTTGTGTGTGTGTGACACCCTAAGCAAATTACTTAAGCAAAACAACTACAGTGGCTGTACAACTGACCTAACACTTTCTTCTTTCTGACTATGTATTGTTATACACTTTCCATTCTCAGCAACTTCCCAAACAACATTTTAAAAGTAAATCACAGCATTACTGCATTTATTCTTTACTTGGTATGGGCTGCCAAGGCTGGCACATTCTCAGATGTGCCTGGCCAGTCACTTCAGCTCCTGGCCACTTGTGTTCTAGCTGCCCAGGACCATGGTACAGGAACCCAAGCTGTCCTTGCAGCATAGCAGTGAAGCTGCTCAGACCTCAGGTGCCCTGCTTCTAGATGCCCCATGCTCTGTTAGAACATAAATCCTCAGCTGGCGCTGGAGGCCCTGCCCAGGCTGCTGTTAGGGCTTGTTCAGAGCCCCAAAGAAACCTAAACAAAAAGAAATACATAACTCATAATTTTGCTTAGTTGTCATAGGGCAGCAACTTTTCTAGTTCCCCCTTCTTCCTCAGGGGTTCACCCGGGGACTCCTCAACACCCACTTCCTGGGCAAAGCCACAGCAACTCTGGGTCTCTTCCATCCGGCCACCTTGCTGCTCTTCTTCCCTTCCCTCTTATTCTGTTCGGCATTTCTGCTCACCTGACCTGGCTGGCTGACCGGGTCATGTGCTGTTGCTTGGTAACCTGACTTCCTGCCAATCAGGTAAGCTGGGGAGAGGAGAAGCTGTCTTTGAGGTAGGGAAGGCACCACAGATGCCAGAGAAGGGTCTAAGGGAGGAGTGGGGAAAGAGACAAGAAGGCCCTGACAGAGGGGCTGGGGATGCCCAGGTCCCCATTACACTTGGATTGAATTCTGTTCAGTCATCAGGTAGATATGACCATGAGCTTGAAAATTTTTTTTTTGGTTTTTTTCATGAAAAAGCCTCACATACATGAATACCTGAAAAAGCAAATGCCAAGGCACGTAAAAATGGCAAATTAGAATCAAGTACAGTCTTTGAGGATCTTTTTTTTTCCTCGAGTGGGCATTAAGATTCTATGATTCTATGACAATCTGATTTGTATGGAGAAACTATCATTGCCTCCTTCCTGTTTAGCAGCATACAATTAAAGTCAGTAGTGCTGGAAAATACATACCGTGGTATTTCAGCAGTCCAAAATATGAATTTTGGATTGAATTTTTAAAATATAGCATGCCCAATGGAAGTTCGCATGAAACTAGATAGTCAGAAGGTTAGTAGTGTGTCCTTGATTTTCATTTTAAAGCGTGTTGGAGCAACATGTCAGGATCTACAATATTAAAATAAGCATAGGGGAACAGGATTTTTCTTGTTTGTGGCATCTGTGGCTGGTTAAGTCCAGTACAATGAAATAATTGGGTGTAACGCTGGTCAGACTAGACTAGGAGTAGAAAAGGGAGGTTCTGAAACTAATGCTGAGGAAAAACAGGCTATAAGAGAACACTCAGACAAGGAGTTTATGATCTATTACGGTCTTGAGGGGTTTTGGCTTCTGTTTGGTAAGTTTGACATTAGGCATAAACTTTATATGGGACAAAGTGATCTTTTTGTTCTGGTTAAAAGTTGTGATGTGTGGAAAAGGTGGAGAATGAATAGCAACATAATTACACATTTGTCATCCTTGGAAAATTCTGGAAGCAGCACAAATTATAGCTGGACAAATTTAGATGAATGAAAGTGTTAGCTGAGTAATTGTAATACAGTGTATTTGTATGTGTAAAAAATTAAAGTAGGAAAGCATTTAGTTGCTCATTTTCTCTGCCAACATGACTTTATGGGTTTGAAGGACAATATTTAGGAAAACAAGATGACAGTATTCTGATGTGGTTGAGTAGAAAAGTCAATAAGAGTAATGAAGCAAGAAATTTAACTTGATACTTTAAAGGAAATTAAAGGAAATTATATGAAGTGTTGCTGGTGGTTGCTGGAAACTGAATTCAGTGACCCTCAAAGTCTCTTTCTGTAAGAGCAATTTAAATAGAAGAGGTGCAGTTAAGTTTGGCTGCATATACACAGTCAAATAATTTGGAAGAATTTTCCCAGGTTTGGTTTCTGGGTAGAGAGACTTACCCAGAACTGTGTACAGATATCCAAATGCTGAGGCCCTGAAGAGTGGAGTGCTTGCAGTGTTGACCTGATAAAGCTGGGGTGGGGGAGGGGGTGCGGAGCATACATCTCAGTGTGCTCTGCAGGCTTCCTTAGTCTGCCTGGTGACAGATCACCATAGTGTACAGAGTAATTCTGATTGGCTGTCCGTAGTCAGCCTGTGTTTCCCTGCAGCACAATGTGGGGATTGTGAAGGGGGAGTGGTCTGGAGCAGCAGAGTTGAGCAAGGGACACACTGTCTTCCTGGGGGGAGAAGGAGAGAAGGTGGGGGACTATATTCTCTTCTGAGAGAAGCCATGGCATGTACAGACATTTGTTGTGTACAGAAACTCTCTTGGAAGTGATTTAACTCTGATTGTAGCCAGATTATTTTTCTCTTGGTGTGGTTACCCTGGGAGAAAAAGCCTGAACATCTGAGTAACTGTCCCAGGTGAAACTGAATATCTTTGAGACCTTTGAGAAGTCACACAGGAAGACCTTATGACAAGAGTCTTAACATTTTCTATCCATAAATATATCTGAAAACAATATAAAGGTGTCTTGTGTTTATTGTTTGGAAAAATTGCATTGTACCCCCTTTAGCAATAAGCAATATTAATTAAAAGTAAATAGCTCTTTAAAGAAGACCATTCAACGCAATAATTATTTTAGATAACTGTTTACACCGGGAAGCAATGCATAATATCCAGACACATGAATATTATGAGATTTTTGTAACACTTTTTTATACCTTGGCATGTTCAGATCCAGTATAATTTAAAACCATTGCTGAAAATCTGAAAATTTTAAAGGCTGTTGTTTAGAGGTGGTGAGTTCTGCATTTCCTATGGATTTGAGTTGGATATAGGTGTCCTCAGATACTTTAAAAAGTAGACTTTTAGTGTTTTAAACATACAACTAATATATGATTCCATATCTTAGTTCTCTTTAGCTGATTTAATTAAAAAAAGTAATAATTTTAAACAAAATTAATCCTTTACAAAGCCAATCTCAAAAGCAGATTCTGAAGTTGAACATGCATATGTGAGCACTTGTTCACAAATGATCCAAATTTTATTCTTAATACTGTTGAGGTCCTATCCTGCAGATTTTATGCAGAAAAAATTCCTATTGTAAGCAATTGAAATTTTGCTTAAGCAGGTCTCTCTTTATTAAGCCTATAATGTTGACTTCCTGCTTACCTAAATCCACATGAATTAGAGCTTAGCCAGTGGAGAAAGATATGCTATGACAGGCGTTTGAAGGCTAAGAAATGATACATATTTTTATTCTTCTGAAATCCCAGAAAAGTGTGCATCATTTCCTATAAATGCAACTAGTCAAATAGCATTATTATAAAACAAAATGTCTCATTTCACCTCTAATACAATTTGTATGTGGCTAGTACCCCAATATTTTCTCATTGTGCATTCAGAATATAAGAGTGTTGGTCTATCTCAAGTCAAATTAACTTTATGTGGTACAATGTTTTGAGGCCAGAATAAAAATACGTGTTCAAATAATCATCCATGGCCAAATGACAACATACAGAGTGTCCACTAGAATGAAAGGTCAGTTGACACAAATTCTTTTAATCTTTTGGCTGAAGAACATAAATCTTTTTTTGGACAACTCAGGTAAGCCAGCTAGACTCCTCTGTTGAATATTCTTGCAGTTGGATGTGGATGCTTTCTATAAAGCTGCGTTTATACATGCACATGTGATTCTGTAAAATATGCTAATACCATGAATGTAGCAGTTTAGTGGTCATTGCTGCACAGTTCTTTTATTTGGGCTTGGGTGTAGAATGAATGACAAAGTTTGGGTGGTCTAACTCTTTTTTTCCCCAAACAGCTCGTGTAATCCATCTGATTTGCAAATTAAGAAGGTTTTTCTACATTCAGAAATTATTAATTGTGGTGGCATAGAACCTTCATCTGTTGCTTAATGACCCATCTGAAGGTATCAAACAGTTGGCCCCTTATAGGAGTGGTGACATCAGAGTGCTTTGGAATCACTGAATAAAGAGTATTACCAAAATGCCGTTGTAATCAAAACAAAATTGATTATTTCTTCTTTTAACTGCCTTGACTGGAACGGGAAGATGTCATCAGCGACTCCTCACGGTCAAGGATGATCACTTCCATGGGTCAAGTAAAGGGTTGTGGATATCCAGAAATGGCTAAGAAGGCTGATCCTAGAGCTGAAGACTCTCTGCAAGATGCAATGGGCATAGGCAGAGAGCGCGCGCACACACACACACACACGCACCCCTCCTCCCCCCCCCCCCGTCCACCGCCTAGCAGGTATGTCGGGGAAGGGGAAGGAGCAGGGGTGGGGGAGGGAGGCAGATTGAGGCCCCACAGTTAGGGAGGGAGAGGGGCAGGGGCTGAGGCTGGGGCATGTTGTGGGACAGTTGGAGCTTAGGTGGCTCGTCCAGCGGTTCAGGGGGGTTCTTTCTGCCACGCACACCCTAGGGAAGGCATGGAGGCCATGTTCTGCCTGGATTTGTGAGCAGGGTGGAGGCTGGCTGCTGGTTGGGGCTCTGCCCTGCTGCTTCTGCCACCTTGGGAGCTGCACGACACCATGTGCCTGCTGCTGCTGGGTGGGCAGGGGAACATGGCACAGCTCGGCAGTGGCAGGCACATAGCATTGCACAGATCCTGAGGCAGTGGGGCACAGAGCCCAGTGTGCAGCGGGCAGCCTGCTTCCATCCTGCACACAAATCTGGGGGGCATGTGCCCCCTGTGCCTCCCCTGGGGTGTGTGCAGCAGCGGGAGTTCCCTTACGCCCCTGGACAAGCCACCTGGGCTCTGACTGGCCCATCCTGGGGCCCCATTCACTCCTGCCCCTACCCCACTCCCTCCCTCACTGTAGGGGCCTCAGTCTGCCCCACGCCCCTTCCCAGACTTGCATGCTGTGGTGGGCAGTGCTTAGGGTTAGCATATATTCAGCTCCAAAAAAGAGGATACCTGTTGCGTGTTGGGGGTGGGGTGGGAGGGGGCAGTATGACTATGTGGGGCAGTGATATGGCAGTGCCATGCCTGTGCCCATTTTGTTGCCCCTTCCTCCCAAGCTGCAACCCCCCCGCCCTGTTGCTGTCTCTCACTCCTGACCCACAGACCGCAGCCCTGCCCATGCCCTTCACTCCCAAACTGCAGTACTCTTCCCCCACCCCCACCCCCCAGGCCATGCTGGTTCCTCTCACTGCTGACCAGAAGCCTCCTGCTCCTACCCAGCCCTACGGGTGGCTCTCACTCCTGACCCACAGCTCCCTGCTTCCTCCAGCCCTGTCGGGGGCCCCAGCTGTCCCCATCCTGACAAAGCCAGAGCTCGGTGGCTCGGAACAAGTCTGGCCCCAGTGCAAGCTGGAGGGAAGGCTTGTGCCACCCTCTGCCCTTGACTGGAGCTGCTGTGCTGTGCCAGAAGGCCTGGCCACAAACCACCTTCTCCCTTCCCCACAGCATCTCCTGGCTGTTCTGCCCCTGTAACCATTGGCACTAGCCCCTGTGCTGCTGGCCCAGCCACGGCCCCCTAAAGGCTCACCCGCCCCCTTGCCACACTGGAGGAGGCAGGCAACCCCCCCGATCCCCCTACCCTGCCACAGCCCCAGGCCCCCAGCCCAGATTTACCTGCTTGCAGCTCCCAGGGCAAGTGCAGGCACACTTACCTGCCTGCAGCTCCTTGTCTACAATCACCCCTCCCCCTGCTTCTATCAGTGGAGCAAAGCAATCACCCCTTCCCCCAGACATTTGCTCAGATTTGAAAAACCTGCTCAGGTGGACATAGGAGGACTCAAAATGAGGACATGTCCGGGAAAACCTGGATGTATGGTAACACTAGCAGTGCTCCACAAGCCACCGTGCTACAATCTTGGCTGCATGCAGGCTGCAGCTGGGTGGTTTTGTCTGTGCACATCTCCTGCTGCTGCTGCCCAGAGCCCACACCTGGGCTGCCCGGTGGACCTCTGTGCTGCCACTGCTGCCCCACGTTTGTGGGGGCTTGGCCCCATTAGCCCCAGCCTTCAACCACCTATGGCCATGGGTAGTGATTAAAGGGACTGTCAGACCATTGATTTCTTTGTCTTGTTTCTTTTCCTTCGGTTCTGTTGTTTTTCTGCCTCCAGGATGAGGCGGTTTTCCTCAAAGTAAGCTGTACCTTCTCTCACAAGGCGTCACCATAACCCTGTCCTGGGCTAGTTTTTTCCGGTTTTTGATGTCAGTGTCACACTTCTTAATGTTTGCCTTGATGGTGTCCTTGAAACATTCCTCTGACCACCACGTGTCTTTTCTCCTTGGCTGAGTTGGGAGTATAGCGGTTGTTTTGGTAAATGTACATCAGGCATGTATGTACAACGCCATGTCCACTGCAGCTGATGTTGAACAATCGACACTTCCACACTGGTGGTATTAGTGTTGGTGAAAACATTGTCATTTATGCAAAAATCTTCCCACTTTTTGCTAAGGATCTTCCAGAGGTAGGCATTCCAGGCTTTTCCAGTAGTCCCTGTAGATCATCTAAGCTTCAACAGCTGTAGAAAAGAGTTGGGGTTACCACAGCCATATATAATAGGAGCTTTGCTCAAGTCCTAATGTTGTGATCATTGAACACATGATGATACAGTCTTCTAAAGTCAGAACTGGCACATCAGATCCTATACTGGATCTCCGCATTGATGTTGGCCACCTTTGACAGATGGCTACCAAGGTATGCAAAGTATTCAATATTCTCCAGCTCTTGTCCATCAATGATAGGGGAGTCAATTGGCCTAGAGCAGGTTGGTGAAGCACCTTTGTTTTTTGTTTTTGTTGAGGACCAGTCCCAGGCACTGGCATGCTTGAGAGAAGCAGTTAAGGGTCCTTTGTGGGTCCTCCTCAGTTTGTGCAGTGACAGCACAACCACCAGCATGTTGAAGCTCCAGAACTGAGGCTGATGTAACATTGGTTTTGGTATGGAGGCGGGGAAGATCGCAAAGGTTCCTATCCATCCTATGCTCAGTGCCAATGCCATGTGGCAGATGGTCATGGATGAGTATCTTGGTGACTGCAAAAAAGATTGAAAATAGATTTGATGTGATCACACGGCCCTGTGTGATGCCACTTCAAATGGCAAAGGGCTCTGTAGCGGAGCCACTACATAGCTGGAGGCAGTTGACTGGTCATGAATGAGCCTTAGGATGGTGATAAACTTCCCTGGGCAGCCAAGCTTTGATAAAATCTTCCATAGAGCCTTACGGTTGACAGAGTCAAACACAAATTGATAAAGGCTGTATACAGCTCCTGGTGGTGTTCTCAGCATTTTTCCTGGATCTTCCAGGCAACAAAAATCATGTCCCTGGTGCCTCTCAGTGGTCTAAAGCCACAATGAGCTTCAGAAAGAATTTCCTCAGCAAGAGGGAGCAGCTGGTTCAGCAGAATTTGAGTGAGGATCTTTCCAGCGATGGAGAGGAGGGCGATACCTTGATAGTGTGCCCAATCAGCTTTATCTCCCTTTTTAAAAATGGTGACAATATTGGTATTAATTAGGTCAGCAGGAATTTCCTGTGTTCCAGATTTTAAGAAACAGTGTATGGAGCTTGTTGGTCATTGTTTCCCCACCAACTTTGGAGATCTCAGCTGGCTTGCAATGAAGGCCAGATGCTTTGTTGTTCTTTATCTGTCTTATTGCCTGGTGGACTTCTTCGAAGGTTGGTGGACTGGCAAGTGCTTCCCTTACTGGATGCTGCAGGATGGATTTAATGGTTTCATCATTCACAGTCAATACTCAGTTCAGGAGCCTTTGGTAGTTCTCTTTCCAGGGGGTTTTGGTGGACTTGTCTTTGAGGAGTGTACTGCCATCTTCAAATCTAAGTGAGGTGAGTCCTCAAAAACTTGGTCTGTACACAGCCTTGATTGCACTGAAGAAGCTCTGCACGTCACGATTGCCAACAAATTATTGGATTTCTTTCACCTTCTCTTCCTACTATTTGTTTTTGAATTCTTGAATCTTCCTCTGGGGTTCAGCTTTAAGCCATTGAAAAGTTCCCTGTTTCTGTCTGGACAGAGACTGATTTTTGCCAGTCACGGAAAGGTTTGTTTTTTTTTCCAGTTGAGAAGGGCTTTGATCTCAGTATTGTTTTCATCAATCCAGTCCTGATGGCATTGAGTAATAAAGCCAACTGATTCTGTGCAAGCCTCATAGATGGTCTCTTAGAGCTTGCCCATGTTCCTCAACACAAGTGTTACCATTTTCAATTGTAAAATTGGTGAGTTTCTTACTGAGGTGTGTTTGGAGGGGTTTGTGGTGTCTAGGGGTATGAAGGCATTTGATTTCGTACCATCTTCAGGCTAATTTGGGTTGTTTTCAGTATTTCAGTGCAACCCTGATAGAGATGATTGATTTCACTTAATGATGCTTGGTCCAGCAATCATCGGCTCCTCTCATGACACATGTGATATGGATGTCTTTTAGATGACACGCTCTTATGATGATGTAATTGAGGAGGTGTCCCTGTTTCAAGTGGAAGTGTTGCCATGGTTTTTTGTACCTTTAATATCGCATTGTCTGAAGATTGTGTTAGTAATGGTAAGGTCATGCTCTGCACATTTACGGAGTAAACGGGTTCCATTGGAATTGGCCATGCCCTTCTTTCCTTCCCAGTGGTGCCCCTCCACATTTTAAAGTCCCAGCCAATTCTCACCTTGAAGTCTCCAGAGAGGATGATTTTCTCCTCCTTTGGGATGATAGGATTTAATCGGAGTCACATAAGACTTGTACTGTGTCATGGCTTCTTGAACTCAGCAATTATTTTGTTATGACAGGAAAAGAAAATGACTACAATACCTCAGAAGGTGTCCTGTAGCGACAATGAAGCTTTTAAATGCTGATACCTGTCTATACTTTTAGTTTATTTTCTCCCTAGTCTAAATTTGGGTTACAGTGGGCTCATGTACGCATGCATTATGGCACTTTTTCTAATGCACATTAAATTTAATACCCCCAACATGAGGTATTAAAGAAATGTGCATTAATGCACAATTTTTAAGTGATGCTTCATGCACAGTAGCCTATTTGACTTTGCATTTAGCATAATTGCACTTTATTATGTGATGCTTTAGTGCACAGTAAAATAGGCTACGGCGCATTAAAGCATACATGTAGATGCACCCATTGTGCATACAGGTTATTCAACATTTAGCTGCATGTAGGGCTTAAGGAATAAGAAAAGCATGATGGAGCAACAGTTGAATTGGCAAAAGTATGAAAAATAATTATACTTGTGTCTAGATCAGAACTGGTTAAAAGGTTTTTGTTTTTGTAGAATACATTTGTGTTAAAGTACTAAGCAAAAGACTATCTTTCTAGGTCAGTTGTTTTTAACTGGAGCAATGCGCGATCCTTTTAGGGGTGATGAGAGGTGCCATACAACTGTTAGGTATGCAAACATCTACATGTGATTCACAAGTTAAAAGAGAGATTTCATACAGGAATTCATAGTATCAAAAACACTCTGACATGTTGTGGTCTTTCTGGCCACACCTACATGAGCAGCAGACTGCACAGTTGTTATTGTATAGTCATTTGCATAACTAGGTAGTAAATGACTGCAGTAACCAGCATTACTGCACAGTAGTGTCACTGCATGGTTTTTTTCAAATGCTACCGTGCAGTAGCGTCTCATGTAGATGCACCATCTGAGCTTTTCGGAACAAAAGAATTGCTGTATTTTTTTTTCTGTAAACAAGAAATGAGTGAAAACTAAGATCTGGTTTTGTCTGAGAGGTGCCTTGAGTCTAATGAGGGGTGCCTTGAGTTTCAAAAGGCTGAGAACCACTGATCTAGACTGACCTTGTTACAGATCTAAATTTTAATCATGGAAATGTTGAAAGGTTACCTTATGACGGAGATGTCCTTCTAGTGACTCCACTTGGGGACTTTAATCAGAGCAATGTATGAATTAAATTCTCATAGTAACACTGTTCTACTGTCAATATTTTAGTAAGTTGAGTGACTTCATGTCCTATCATGATGGACCTACAAATGACCTTATTTGAGCTGAAACCAGTTTGTGACAGGTACAGCTTTTTATCTTTTTAAAATCATATATGAAAAGTGGTAATAGTTCTTTGAAACATATTTAAATTAATAACCACTCCATTTTCTTGACAATACTGGTAAAGATAATAAGAGATTTCTGTTATTCTGACCCAGTTATCTATCATTTCTCAGTTAAAATGAAAATGATAAATGCACATTTCCCAGAAATGATATTTGAAAACATTAGATTTGCTGTGTTGGTGACATAGTGGAACAAAGATGCAACAGAAAGATTACTAGTGCTGACACTTAATTCAGAGCTGTCTAAAGATTTATACTTGACTCTCTTAAAAAAGTGTGTTTTAGAAATCAATGTATTCTTGGTTTATGGACGTTTCATAGGTAGTCCTGACAATAGTATAATTCTCAGATTGGTTAAAAAATGGCTGTGGAATAAGTCCATTTTGAGTTATTTCACTAGAGCTACAAAGAAAACCTCTTTTTAATTATTTTTTCATGCAATAAATTGTATTTGTAATGTAAAAAATTAAAAGCTAGCTAATCTTTAGTACATTAGTAACACTATGTATAAACATCTCTGCAATTTGGAGTAAAAGAGGCACCAGAAGTATAATTACATGAGTACATAAACTAAATAAAAATCTACTTCTGTAGAATAGAAATAAGTTTGATGTGAATGCCTTTGCATTTGGGAATATGTATACGTTGCCTACCATTAACCTGTTAATTAAATATAGCAAGGTCTCCATTTTAAAGGCTTGTGTAAGGTGTGAGCCTCATTAAATGAATACTTCCATCCAAGAAAATTTTACCTCTAAAGATTTTCATGTGCAAAGTGTAGACTAAACACCCATATGCAGCTGCTTAAGTTCAGGCTAAAAAATATGCATGTAACAGGTGTGCACATAGAACCGTAATATATCCCTATTCCTACACTTTTGGTTAAAAAAATTGTGGACCGGATATATAGTCTATGCACAGTTACCTGATTTCTGGCCTTGTACAGAGATGTACTTTCACAAGTGGGAATTTATGCTCACAATTTCGGTACATTCATGTGGCATGTGGGGTTTTGAGGGAAAATGAAGCTGTACTAAACAATGGGATCTTACAGTGTGATGTTCTTGTGGGCTTTTCATGAGCCTTACAAATGATGTTTTTAAACAGTGCTATAAGCTTATTGTTCAAAATATAGGTAAAGTTAGGCTTTTTATTCAGTCCTTCAATAAGAAATACTGCCTGTTCAGAAACACATGGGTACTACAGTATGAGGGTCATGGTAAAGGGGTCTTTCCAGGGGAACACAGTTACCTGTAAAAGGCCAATGAAAGGTAAATGGAAGAGTCCTATAAAATGGTCTTTCCGTCAATTTTAAGGTATGACTTGGAATCAAGAAATTACATGAGATTGTTGAAGGAAAAACAGCAGCTTTAAATTGTTGGAACTAAAGTAAAGTCATATTTTCTTTTTTCTTCCCTCAAATGCTTTTGTGCCAAAAATATATAAAAAGAAAGATTGTGCTTGTTCCTGCCACGAGACTGTCAGTTAATATTCTGCACACTGCTGCAGTCACAGAACCTGTGCTCTTGCTGCTGTACTGACCAAGGTTGAGAACACTGTACTCCATTTTTTCCTTAAATTTTCTTTAGACTTTGCCCTAAGGGACTAACCAAAAGGTGGGGTGGGATACCCCTCCCTCCTCCCTCCCCAAATACGCACATGCGCGTGTACACACACACACACACACACACACACACACTCCTCAAGAGGAAAAGGGGGAAAAAATGCTCTTTACATGATATTCAACCCCCTACCCCCCGCTTCTAATTTGGGAAATGTGTTTGCACAATTGAGAAGCTGTCTAACCAGGCTTTCCTCTATGAACTGCACAATGGCATCTGTCCAGGTTCCACTGAGATGAACATTTATGAAGCACTGGTCTGGGAGATGGGTCTAATCTAAAATCACTGCAGAATAATAGAGCCTCTTCTTTTTGACTCTAGATCTCAATATATCTGACTGCCAAGAGCTGTTCCTACTCAAGGCTCTGTTACTGGACAGCTGTTCTTACTAAAGGCCCCAAGGCTCTGTCCTGGGACCGGTACTATTCAATATCTTCATTAGCGAATTGGATGTGGGAGTAGAAAGCACTTTGTCCACGTTCGCAGACAACACCAAACTATGGGAGGAGGTAAACTAGAGGGCAGGGAGCAAATCCAGGTGGATTTGGACAGGCTGGGAAAGTAGGCAGAACAGAATAGGATGCAGTTTAACAAAGGTAAGTGCCATGTGTTGCATCCACACCACTCCCAGGATGCACACTACTCTAAGTAGCACAACGCGGAAAGGCATCTCGGAGTTGTAGTTGACTCCAAAATGAACACGAGTCACCAGTGTGATGAAGTAATAAGTAAAGCTCACCGCACCCTTTCTTACGTAAGTAGGTGCATCACAAACAGGTCTAGGGAGGTGATCTTCCCCTCTGTGCAGCATTGGTCAGGCTGCGGCTGGAGTACTGTGTCCAGTTTTGGGTACCGCACTTCAGGAGGGATGTAGATAACCTGTAAAGGGTTCAGCGGAGGGCCACCCATCCAGTTAAAGGCCTACAGAAAAAACCCTATGAGGACCAGTTGAGGAACCTGAATCTCCTCAGCCCCCCGCAAGCGAAGGCTGAGAGGTGATTTTGTGGCCATCTACAAACTCATCAGGGGGAAAGCAGGAAATAGGGGATATGATGTTTACCAGGGTGCCCATTGGGGTAACTAAAAACAATGCCACAAAGTGAAAGAGAGCAAATTTAGATTGGACATCAGGAAAAAATTCTTTACAGGGAGGGTTGCCAAAATATGGAATATGCTTCCAAGGGAGGTGGTGCTCTCCCCTTCCTGGGAGATATTTAAGAGGAGATTGGACAGACAGCTGGCTGAGGTCATCTGACCCAAGTACTCTTTCCTGCCCAGGGCAGGGGGGTCAGACTTGATGATCTAATAGGTCTCTTCCAACCCTAAAATCTATGAAATCTATGAACTCCCATTCAAGTAGAGTTGAGAGACGTCTCCAAATAAGCGGTGGGTTTTCTTCTTGGCATCCTTACCTATGATTTTTGTACTTCCTAATAAAATGGCAGGATGTGATGATCCTGGTGTCCTCTTCCGGTCTTAAATTCTGACTCCAAGGGAGTTTTTATGGTTATACTTTCTAAGACCCAGTCTGAAAGTGCAAACATAAGTCTAACCATTCAAATAATTTCTTCTGGTTAAGGGAAAACAAATGTATTGTAACGCTGTTCTGCTTAGGAATCGATAACAAGTTCACCTTTTTCTTAAAAAGGAAAATTATTCTGTTTGTCTTTCTTTTTCAAAGTAATAATTTTTTTTCTGCAGCAGCCTCTAAAGAGTTGTCACTCTTTCCTAAAGTGATCAATCAAGTTAAGACATTTCTGACATAAAGGAAATAGGAATTCTAGAAATGCAAGTTCAAAATCAACATCTTTGTTTCTGAAGTACTAAAAGATCAGTGACAACAGAGTTTGAGAGGGACTAAAACTTTGGCCGGGTTACATTTATGTTGTTTATTTCTGCATGCCTGTTTCTAAGTCCTGTAAATCAATGTGCTTTCCTAGGTTACTCTAGCAGTATTTCCTTTCCCAGAACTTGGAATATTCAAGTGGAATGTTCTAGACCTAAGTACAATAGATTTTATTCATTAAGGTCATGGCTTATAAGTCAAAAAAAGTGAAATTCTGTTCAATATGCAATATAGCAGGGGCAGGAAAAATACTGCCCGCAGGCTGGATCTGTCCACCAGGCAATTCCATCCAGCCCGGGGGCCCCTCCATAAGCCCTCTGTGAGCTCTGCCCCTCTGCAAGCCGGTCCCTCCATGCCGGATATGTGGCTCTGGTTGCTAAGCAACCAACACCCACCCCAGTCTGGCCTGATCTGCGCCCAGTCCCAAGCCAGGGGGTGCTGGAGACAACAAGCTTCTGCCTGGTCGAGGCTTTTCCCTGGCTGCCCCAAGACGGTTTCTCAGCTTCCCCTCCATGGCAGAGTGAAAATTCAGGTAAAGGCCCCACTGGCCAGGGCCAGGGTCTCTGGATGGGAGAAAGATTTCATAGATATCAGGGCTGGAAGGGACCTCGGGAGATCGAGTCCAGCCCCCTGCCCAAAGGGCAGGAAGTCAGCTGGGGACATAGGATCCCAGCAATATAAGCATCCAATTTACTCTTGAAGGTGTTCAATGTAGGCACTTGAACCACCTCCGCTGGCAGACTGTTCCAGACCTTGGGGGCTCGGACAGTAAAGAAATTCTTCCTTATGTCGAGCCTGAAACGGTCTTGCAGGAGTTTGTCACCGTTCGACCTCGTCATCCCTTGGGGCGCTCTGGTGAACAGACGTTCCCCCAGATCCTGGTGGTCACCCCTGATAAACTTATAGGTGGCCGTCAGATCACCCCTGAGCCTGCGCTTTTCCAGGCTAAAGAGTCCCATGGCTCTCAGCCTGTCATCGTAAGATCTGTTTTCCTGACCTCTGATCATGCGCGTGGCTCTCCTCTGGACTCTCTCAAGCTTCTCCACATCCTTTTGGAATTGTGGAGCCCAAAACTGGACGCAGTACTCCAGCTGCGGCCTCACCAAGGCCAAGTACAAGGGGAGAATGACGTCCCGGGATTTGCTCGAGAAGCATCTATGGATGCAAGCCAGCGTTCTGGTCGCTTTACTAGCCGCAGCATCGCATTGCAGGCTCATGTTCATCTTGTGGTCAATGATGACCCCCAAGTCTTTCTTCTGTAGTGCTAACCAACGTAGCACTGCCGAGCCTATAAGGGTGCTGCAGGCTTTTCCTCCCAAGGTGGAGAACCTTGCATTTTTCAGTGTTAAACACCATGAGGTTCTCGTCTGCCCATTTGCTGAGCTTGTCCAGGTCAGCCTGGATCACCCGCCTATCTTCTGGCGTGGATGCTTTGCCCCAAAGTTTGGTGTCATCGGCGAACTTGGCCAGTCCACTCCTGACTCCAATGTCCACATCGTTAATGAAGATGTTGAACAGTATGGGTCCCAGGACAGAGCCTTGAGGGACCCCACTGGTCACAGGGCACCACAATGAGTGACTGCCATCGATCACAACCCTCTGGGTCTGACCACAAAGCCAATTTCCCAGCCAGCAGATCGTGGTGGAGCCAAGGCCTCAACTGGCCAGTTTGGCCAAGAGGTGATCATGGGATACCAGATCAAAAGCTTTTTTGAAGTCAAGATATATGACATCAATCTCTTCTCCCTCTTCCAGGTGATAGGTCACCTGGTCATAGAAGGAAATGAGATTGGTCAAACAAGACCTACCCGCAACAAACCCGTGCTGGCTATCCCTTAGGATGTCAGCCTGGGCCAGTCCCTCAAGGATGGCCTCCTTAATAAACTTTTCTAAGATCTTCCCCAGGATAGAAGTCAGGCTAATGGGCCTGTAGTTAGCCGGATCCACTCTCCTCCCTTTCTTGAAGATTGGCACCACATTGGCCTTCTTCCAGTCTTCAGGCACTACACCAGCGCGCCAGGAGTTTTCAAAGACCCGTGCCAGGGGCTGGGCTATGACGCTCGCCAGCTCCTTGAGTACCCTGGGGTGCAGATTGTCAGGGCCGGCTGACTTGAAGGTATCCAGCTTCTCAAGGTGTTCCTTCATGAGGTCAGGATTTATGGAGGGTAGGGGATCCCCATCACCCAGAGGGGGTGGGAGTGCGGGGAGCTACGTGCTAGGGGGCAGGCTGGGCTGGCTCCGCATGCTGCCACCATGTGTAGCTGAGGACTGGGGTGGGAACATGGGAGCTGCAGCTGTGGGGCTGGCCCCACACCCTGCTGCCATGTGCAGCTGGGGACTGAGGTGGGAATGCTATTGGACCAGGTGGGGCTGGCTCTGCATGCTGCCACCATGTGGAGCCAGGGACTTGGGTGGGACCAGCGTGCTATGGGGCTGGGTGGGGCTGATGCCGCTTGCTGTCACCACATGCAGCTCCAGGGACTCTGCAGCTCCAAGGACCCCCCCCCCCACGCATCTCTCACCATGCCCCCCAAAATACCGACACCATCGCACAACCCCCACACACTCCCACCCCCCACCACAACTCCACAGCCTTCACACACACTGCTAATCCCCACCATACCCACACACACACCCACATCCTCCAACACTCCCCCACCCCAACCACATACTCCACAACCACATCTGGCCACACCCACCCTCCCCCCTCCCCCACACACTGCACACACCATACCCACGCCCCACCACGCTCATTTGCCCATTCCCAAGCTACACCCCCCACATACACCCCTGTACCCCCACACACAATATATAAGGCTAGGACTGTATTTTGAGCTATTATGTAATTGACTCTAGAAACACCACACAAGCATACATAAATCAAGGCAAAAATATTTTTTGAGATAAAATTAAAATGAGTTTTAGTAGATGTTTGATTTTTTTAGTGTATGATTTGTTTTTTCTTTCTGGTTTCAAGATAGCAACTCCCCTCCCAAAGGAGTACTTTCATGGCAGAAGGAGGGACTTCTGCTGGAAAAAGTAAGGGGTTAGGGGCAGGAGTTCCAGTCCTAAAATGGTGATCAGGGGTTGGGGGACCTGTGAAAGGGTGGGGCTACGTTTATGGCTCTCGACAGCTCACCAAAACTTGTTATGTGGCTCTGCATCTGAAATAATTGCCCACTCCTGCAATATAGCAATGCATCTAAAGAAGACCTTTCAACTTTGCACCTAATACTTTGCATCCAGTTTTTTTTTTAATTCATTATGCACATAGTTAAAATTGCTGCTCTACCCATTCAGTTCGTGTACTTACACACTGACTTGGTTTGCTGGCTTTGGTTCATTTTGTCAATGTCTTAAATACTAATTAGTGGACATCAAAGGATATGTTGTCTCCTCATAGTTTTCATGAAGCTCCCATTAAAGTTAATGAGAGTTTTCCACACACATAAAGGACTAGTTTTAAGTAAGTGCTGCTTTTTCATGCATGTCCATGATATGTTTTGCTAATGTGTATGCTATTTTAAGTTTGATTAGTTCTTGTCTTTGTATCTTCATTCTGAAATTCTGATTTTTTCCTTAGCAATGCCCTGGGAGAGTCACAATTGCATTTCTTATCACAAAATGAGAAATATGAGTTTAATAAGGAGGATTTTATTTATTTTGATGGTTTTTAACAAGGCTTCTGTTAGGATATTTTTATTTTTTCATAACAGTAAAATGGTATAAGCAAGATTAAAAATGCTGCATGAAGCATTATTATAATTGATGTGTTCATTAATAAGTATGATGTAAGTACACTTATATATAACTCTAATATTGAAGTAAGAATTACAATCCTGAGTCAGCAGAGCACTTGCACAGTTAATATTAACCATTGCTCAAGTGCTTTGCTGAGTATCACTCCTCCTACTTGGATGCTTTGTAGAATCTAAGTCTTAGTCCCATCTTTCTTGTTGATATCTGTGAATCTGTTGAGACATATTTTGTGATAAAAGCCATTTCAGTTTTTAAAGGTTTATTTTGATTTTGCTGAGGTTGAAGCAGTGGCAGTGAAAAAAGATGTAACAAAAGTCAGACATTAAATTTCATTAAAACTTAATGGACATTCCCCTATCCCCAGAACGCAGCCCTCAACATAGACGTCATATGAAAACATACGGCTAAAGACTGAACTGTGACCAATTTATGGTTAGTGAAGCTAGGATATAAGAGAGGAGAGAGAGCAAAAATGGCTTTATGAATCGTACCCACACTCTAGCCTATGAAACATTTTAATGGTTCTCAGCAACCAATGTTTAGTTTTATAGACATACGATGGCCTAAGCTGCAGGCCTTTGGTGCTTGTGGTGTTGTATGCAGACCGGTGATTCTCAGCTAAGGTGCCATAGCGGCATACCTTGCTTTTAGATCTTTTAAAGCATGTCAAGGGGTACTGAGCAACATTAGCATTGATAGGTGTGCAGACACCTACATAATTGACCAAATAAACCCAGAGATTTCAAGTAGGAATCCATAGTGTCAAAAACATTTTGACCTGTTTTGGTCTTTCTGAGTGCACCCCCATGAGCATATGTGTGGTTTATGGTGGTACAAACCATATGCATTGCATGTGCATTTATTTTTTGTGCTGCTAATTTGCAGCACAGTGGCTTTTTATGACATCAGAAAATCCGAGTGTTAAAAAAAATCCAAACAATGATGGAAGAGATTACAGTGATGCACGTGGCTGCAGTGTGCACTTCCCAAAACAGGAGCCTAGCTGACCAGAGCCATACTTCAACTGTTGGCCATGTACTACTGCTACATGCCCGAGAGGCCCTCAGGACCTCAAGGTCAGCCCAGCCTCCCCTAGCCCACCTGAGGCAATCTGCTGTGTGCCAGAGCATGCATGCGGGGGAACACCCAGGAACAACTTGTCTCGGGGAAATGTACGTTTCTGCTCATGGGGGTGTGCCCTCTGACTTCCTTGCAATAGAAGAACAGCTCTGTTATTTTTTTTTATAATCAAGAAACAAGTGAAAGCTAAGAACTGGCATTTTTTGGTGGGTGCCTTGACTCTAAAAAAGATGAAGCCGGAATCTTCACATCTTCAGCCTCTGCATAACAAACTGATCTGATACTTCAAATACATAAATTTGCCTTTCCTTAACATGGCTTTATCTAAGTACTTGGGTCATACCTCATTTCTATAGTATCTGAAAATTTTTCTGTGCTGCAGTTGTTAGTACAAAATAAGTTGTGGGTGATGCAAAATAAAGCAGAAATAATGCCATAATCTTCCTCCAAATTGGAAAGAATAAACCTCAATGGCCAGAAACAGTATCTTATATTAGGGTCAGTGATGACATGTAGGGGGGTCCCCTGAGAGTGCCAGTGCACCCCTTGATCGGCTGCGTTCACCGCTTATGCAATGGGCAGGGGGGACAGGTGGGAGCACCAGTGCCCCCCCTGCAAGTGCTGGCCAATCTCTGTGATCACTAGCTATTCCAGGAGTGGCTGTGGCTGCTTCTGGGAGTGGTTGCAGTGATTGGCCAGCGGTTGCTCCCAGAAGTGGCCACAGCCGCTCTGGGAAGCGGCTCCATGATTGCAGTGGTCGGCCACAGCGATCAGCTATTGTGGGATTGCCTTGGGGGACCCCCCTCCCCTGGTCTGCAAGATTGCCCATGGTGGGATTGGATGCTGGGGGGGACTCCCCGATCGGTGCGAGTGTTTGCAGGGGGGGGCACATGCCCCCCTGACTAAGGCAGCACCAATCGCCAGTGATTAGGGTACATCTGTAGGAGACCTGGGGGACAATTGAACCTTGAGAACTGAATCAGTAATTGTGTGTCAGGGCATATGTCAGAATGGTTTTGCTCGCTCTGGTGCATACCACATCTGGCAAAGTATTATAATCACCATGCTTGTAGTTTCTTGTGTCAGGCAAACTTGTAACATTTCTTACCGTTTAAATTGCTTTGGAAAACTTAAACCTCTGAAAACATTATGAGATGCAAACATAAGTTTATCTTCAGGAAAGGATAAAAATGTGCATGATGGTTTTTAACTGGCTGAGAAAATGCACTTGCTCATCAAAATTCAGATTGAAAGTCTGGTCCTACATTTTTAACACATGTGAAAACTCCCATTGAAACTAATGAGGATTTTATGTGGAGTGCAGAAATTTATCTCAATAGCATTTACATTTTATAAACACATACATTGACTTCAGGAGCCTAAAATAAAATATGGCAATTCTTTGTATGACGTTAGCTGAGTCTATTTCACTGTTACTGAATCAGTGTAAGAATTCTATTGGGAATTCAAGCTCCAAAACAAGGAGAAGTTGAACCACTGCCAACATTTCCCCTTTAACTTTCCTCAAGGGGCTGTGTGTCAGGGCAATCAACCTCTAGCAGAGATGGCCTGGCTATGGTTCCCTTCGGAATCCATTAGTGCTGCTCTTTAAATCATTTGGCAGAGTTCACTGCTGAGAGATGTATGGGTCACTCTATTCCAGGGCTAAGTGTATTGCCTCTGCAGCAATTTTAGCCTTTACAGGACTTATTAGTGAGAAGGTGGCTATGGATATTAGGTCCCAGACTTCTGCCTAGAAGAGGAATAAACTGGAGTGACTTTCTTGGTTGGGTAAAGGCCAACTGGTGTAAGACTGAAAGGAGCAGGAAAAAAAATTGTGTGCAAGTTGCTGCTGTCAAACTGTGTGTCAGATAGTGCATCACATACTGCACTAGTGATGAGTGCATATAATAACTTCAGATTGGAAAGGACCCACTACGTCACAGAGTCCAATCTCCTTCTTTTCCAGGTAACCATGTCCCTTAATACTGAGTGTATTGAATTCTGTCTTAAAATTGGTTACTTTTTGTCATCACTACTCTTTGGAATACAGTTGAACACCTGAGATCCTGCATAGAGCGATCTTGCTCATCAGACTAGAAGGATGGCTCAGACAACTGTTAAATTCTTAAACAAGATTAGGAATGATGAATGGATAGCTGCGCTGGGAGGAGTCAGCACTGCGAAAATTCATTCTGACTTCCATCAGATCCATATGGAGTAGTCATGGCTAAGTGCCCTCTTTTCTGGAAACCCTGAAGTAGTTTTGGTGAAAGTCTAAAAGGAGGGGGGGGTGTTCCCCTTGCTGCTGATTGGCTGAGAGGGCTCCCCATCATGCGGCCCTGCCCTTTGCCACTGATTGGCCAAGAGGGCTGTCCATAGTGTGGCCCCGCTCCTCACCACTGATTGGTGGAGAAGGGCAGGGCCGCATGATGGGCAGCCCTCTCAGGCAATCAGTGGTGGGGGGAAGCTGCCATCTTGGCTGCTCCCCTTTGCACTGGTGGCTCCCCACCACTGGGGAGTCAGGATTTTATTTTTAGTAATTTTTTTTTTTATTTCATGGATTTTGTGGACAATACCTAATTGCACAGTTTCTGCAAAATTGTAAATTAGTAGGTCCCCAGGTAGCTTGGCAATGCAGTGAAATATGGCTGAGGGAGCTGAGGAAGAGTTTGGGGCCACATGCATGGAGCAGTGGGGGGCTGTATGCGATGCAGTGGTGATGGGCTCAGGTGGATGGTCAGTGAGGAAACGCCTATGCAGGCATGCAGTACAGCAGTGGTAAGGGGTGCAGATATATGGTGCGGCAGGCAGAGGGTCTCCTTATGTGCTGCACCAGGGTGGAGGTGGGCATCTGTGTGGCATGTGGCCCATTACTCACAGTGGTACAGGCTATGGGGCATTTGGCTCCCAGCTACTTAGAAACTGGACAGCCCTTGTTTCAGGTGTGCCATAGGGCTAGTGTGGTTGAGATATGCCAGTTTCTGTAGCTAGTGAGCCAGTGATGTTATCTAGCATTACATTCATCCTCCTCTGACTCACCAAGCAAATGGCCATGTACTTTACTCACCTGGTGAGAGAGATTTTCCTAATAGCTAACCTAAATTTCCCTGCTGCAACTTGAGACCGTTGCCCCTTGTTCTGTCATCCACCACCCTGAGAACAGCCTAACATCCTCTTTTGAAATACTGTTCAACTAGTTGAAGCTTGTAATTAAATCCCTCTTCAGTCTTCTCTTCTGAAGATTAAATAAGCCCAGTTCCTACAGGCTCTGCTCAGAAGTCATGTAATGACATCAAGACATTGATTACAACCCTTTGAGCCCAATGATGCAGCCAGTTTTCTATTCATGTTACAGTCCAGTCATCCAACCCATACTTTGTTAGTTTGCTTGCAAGACTTTTGAGGGAGACCATATCAAAAGCCTTGCTGATATCACAATATCATCCTTCTTGTTCTCCCTTCTGACCTTACCCAGAGACTTTAAACAGGCCTGTCTCCTATTGGTGATGCATGGGGGGCACTGATGGCATCTGCAGGTGGTTGCCAACCCCTGGTAGGTGCTTGTCACTCCCCCCCTGTGGCATCTGCGGGAGCTCGCCACTTGCCGCTGTGGTGCTCCCGCCGCTGTGGTGCTCCCATCACCGCTGTGCCCCCCCCAGTCACCAGAGACACGTGTAGTTCATGCTGTCTCCAGTTTCATACTGGAGCTCTGAACAATCATACAGTTCTCTTACATAAAAAGCAACCCCTCCTCTTCTCCCTTCCTGTCCGCCCTGAACAGTTTATACCTATATGTGACAGTACTCCAGTCATACGAGCTACCACCGAATCTCCATTATTTCAATCACGTCATTGTTCTGTGACTGTGCAAGAACTTCCAATTCTTCCTGCCTGTCTCGCAGGCTGTACAGATACCTGAGATAACTGGTCAATTGTCTTACTTTCTCAGGAGAACGAGAAGACCTCCCTTGTTGCCCTCTCCTAATTGTGTTTCCCCCAGGCTGCCTGCTTCCCCACTTGCCTCAGGTCTTTGATCTACATCCCCCAGTAAACCTAATTTAAAGCTCTCCTGACTAAGTTAGCAAGCCTGTCTGTGAAGATGTTCTTCCCTCTCTTCATCAGGTGGATCCTGTCTCTTCCTAGCAATCCTTCTTCTTGGAACAACATCCCATGGTCCAAGATGCCAAAGCCCTGCTGGTTATACCATTTTTGCAGCCATGTATTGATCTTCAGGATGCATTTGCTCCTGCCTGGATCTTCCTCTTGACCAGAAGGATCAAGGAGGACACCACCTAAGCCCCTGTCCCTTTTACCTTTACATCTAGAGACCTGTAGTAACTTTTGATCTGCTCTGACGGTATCATTGGTGCCCACATGGATAGGCAGCATTGGGTAGTAGCTGGAGGGCCAAATGAGCATTGGTTAATCTTCTATGATTTCTCAGATCTGGGCTTCAGGTGAGCATCAGACTGCCCAAGATAACAGTTCAAGCCTGGTAGTTGGATGCCTCCGTCCCCCACAGATGGCACTAACCACTACCACCCACCACTTCCTCTTGTTGGCAGTGGTCTTGATCTTCCCAACTTCGGGGAGTCCTGACCTGGTCTCCTCCTCCTCTGTTGCTAGGACTCCATATCTGTTCTGTAGGCAAACTGCTGCAGGTGGGGATGAAGACTTCTGCTTACTGCCAGTGTCACAAGCTTCCAGCTTGCACTTCCTGGGAGTTCCTTCTCTAGCACTGCCTCTGGCAGTCCTTCCTCCATGGTACTAGAGGTCTCCTCCAGCATCAGCTGATAAAGTCCTTATAATGGGAGGATGCTTTGGAGCCTTGCCATCTCCTGTTGCTCTCTTGCCTGCTACCTGAGGGACAATCCCAGAAGGCACTGCTCCCATTGCAGGCACTCTCCATCCTCTGGCTATCACTAGAAGGAGCCTGCAAGCCTCAGTCACCACAGTACCGAACCAGGATCTGGGTGGAAGCCTCAACAGTGTGTGGTCCTGTCTGAACAACACCTCACATGCGCAAGGATAAGAGCACAGGGAGAACATAGAAAATAAGTAATGAATGAAGACTGCAGAAGATCTTGGTTGTGTGTGGTGTGTCTGGAACACAGTGTGGCTGCTATCTAGTATTTAAAAGTATTTTTCAGATATTTTACAAAAAAGTCCATTTCACCTTTCATCTTCAGGTTCTGTGACTGGTTAGTCTTCATTTTTACCAACTGACTTCTTCAGTGAATAATTTTGCTTCCCCTCTCCCTCTTTTATTGCCCAGAACTTTGGTCCACTCCTTTACTCTATATTTGGCCCTTACATTTGGTTCCACTGGTCTCTGTGCCATCTCTGTATAGTCCAATCTGTCTCTGCCTTTTAAATACGTTTGGGTCTCCTCAGTATCTTTTTAATGTTTTTAATTAGATGTATTACTGCTTCTCCAAACTTAAGTTTACATTTTGTTTCCTTCTTTTTCTCATGCATAATTTTTATCTATCCTCACTGGCAACTTTCTACCCATATTCCAGTCCTTGAGACATACCTCTGACACAAGTAGCTTGTACTTGGGTATCTGAATCCAAAAAAAAAAATGATGCTTTGCATTTCAAGGGCTATACAGAGCTCTGGCTCCATGTATTTTGGTGCAGACTTTGTATCTTTATTTCTGGAAAGTGCAGACAGGCTCATGGCAATAAATACATATTAAAAATAATGAGGAGCAAAATCCAGGTTTCAAGAGAGGGTTTTTATTTTTGTGCATCACTCTAATGGACAGCAAGTGTAGTTTTGGTTATACACAATGAGTTATATTTGGTACATGGGTCATGGAAAGCTCAGAGTTTCTTGGATCAATATATCCTTTAAAAAATGCTTCCTGAATAATACTCCATCGTTTTTATTCAATTTAAAATAATTAGACATTTACAGTATATATTAAATTGCTATTGAAATGAAAAAAGTGTTTAATTTTAAACTATTTTCCTCATTATGATTATATGAGATAAAAAAGTTATTATAAGAATGTTTCCAATATACTTGAACAAGAAACCAGTTTTAACTATTTTTATTCTTTGGCACTAGTAACCAATAATTTATAGGGTTTTTTTAATGGAATTAAAACTAACACTTACTTGAGTCAGCAGCATCTGTCCATGATGATGTATAAAAATAACTTCATTCTTTCTGCTTCATTGGATTCAACCATGATCCTATGGAAAGATTCTAAAATTATGCCAACAGTACTTATGTTAGACTTCAAGTAAAAATATTCAGTCAAAGTATACTATGATGATCCTCAAGAGTTATGGTAAAGTTTGCCTGGGTAATTCTTCAGTCTAGTAGTAATAAGATCATGCTTTGCTGCTAAAATCTGTGGTAATCTTTCTCTTCAGTGAGAATTAATACATTCATTTTAAAGATGCATCAATTCAGCTATGAACAGTTCACCAGTCTATTTTCCTTCTAACTATGACCCTACTTTTGTGATCTAAGCCAAAAGACCTAAAGGACAAACTACTGTCGAAACTCAGTAGAACTGCTACAGTAATTGCTCATTCATTTTCCTTCATTATTTTATTTATCAAAGATGATTTGAAAAGTATCTGTTATTTGTTTAGAATAAATTACAAACACAAATATGTAATTAATTGGTAATCTCTTCCATGAGTTAATAAATTAGTATGTGGCTTCAGAAACAGACTCATTGTGGGAGATATTTACTTTTAATTTCTCTATCTGAGAGTTAATTTATGTCAACTCAGCAGAATGTCATACTAAAACAAATCATAATTATAATAGCAATCTGTATTAAGCAATAACATGCTTATTAAGCTATACTTATTAAAACATATTTTAGGGTTGAAATTTAGTAATGATTCAAAGTGCTTCTAACATACAATCGTGATATAAATAGCTTGTTTTTTTGGATGCTCATGTGCCCTGCATGTCAAAGTGTGAGAGCAAATGTCATTGTGTCCTTGCAAGCATAATTATTGTATAATTTTTTGTCTGCAAGCATGACAAGCAATTCAGATTGCACTATGTAAAATAAGCTACAATTACCATGTTATATTACTTGGTCCTAAATGAATTAGATAAGCAGTGTGGACTAATATCATAGTCTTTTTCTGTCAAATGAAGGATTCCAGACAAAATTATCTATAGATTTCTTTTATTGGATTGATTTAATTTAGTAATTGCTATTTCATCATTATTATGCCAGGGCAGGAGTTTCAAACATATGGCACATGGGCTGGATCTGGCCTGCTGAACTGGATCATCTGACCTGGGCACTTTTGTCTTGGCTCTGGCTACAATGATGGAGCTTCCAGTGGCCACAGGCAGCACCTGGAAGAGCAGCACTGAGCAGCACCATGGGCAGAAGCACTGCCACCATGGCCAGAACCGCGCAAAAGACCTGCTTTAGTGGGTTCTGGCTGCAGGGGCAGACGAGTACATCGTCTGACCGTGGTTCTGCTGGAGCTGCCCATGGTCCTAGCTCTAACCAGAGTGCTGGCTGCCTCTGCGGGAAGTCTCATCACCTTGCCAGAGCCATGACTTTGGCCGCAGTGGAAGTGTTTGTCCATGGTGGACTTAGACACATGCCTCTGTGGGAACCCACAGCACTGCTCAGGTTGACAATGCCGGTTGAAGGGGTTTCTGCTCATGGTGTAGCTGGTGCTGCCAGACTCCAGCTCTCACTGGGGTGTACACTGCCACTGTGGGAAGTCTGAGCCCAGAACCTTGCTCTTGTGCCCACTGAAACTTCAGTGAGATGTCAGACTTTTTTTCAATCCTGTACTGGGTGGCCAAAGGGATTATAATCTGCCTGGTCAAATTCCTAATGAGTTAGGCTAAAATGGTGACAGTGAAGAGCTGCCAGAATCAGCTCACTGGTCCTGGCCCTAAGATGCCCTTTACCTCTTCTGGCTCTTCATTTGATGCATCTGTTTTTTGAGTTTGGGCACTCTGCCCTGAAGCAAATTGTGAGCCAGTTTGCATCCTGCTAGACGACTGAGGAGGTCCTATGCACTGTGGAATAAGGCTGGCTGGTCTATCAACTGTGACCATGGGTGTGTGAAACTGGGGGAGGTGCAAGGGGTTTTCCTTGTTATTTCAGTGAATTGTTCTTCTTTGGTTGTTGTCTCCCTGCCTAGCCCCACATGGGGCTCTGTTTTTAATTAGTTGCTTTTAACTGGTTGGTTTTTGTTTTTTTTTAAACATTTTTTACCTTTTTATAGTAAAGGTCAAAATAGTTTTTAAAAGCATCCTGTCTGTCACATGCCCCTCCTCCCACCCACCGACATGCACACAGTGTTCCTTCAGGGACACGCACACGTGTGCGCATGTGCATGCACACACACATGCGGGCACACACTTGTGTCTCTGTATCAGGCTACCATCGTGGGAAAAGCCACATCACCAGTAGCAGGTTTTGCCCACGGTGTCTCCAGGACTGCCAGCATGACTAAGGATGCAGCCTGTGGGCACCTGAGAAGGAGGAAATGCATCCCTCTGATCAGTGAGCATTTGAAACCCCAGCAGCAGGTGTTAAAGACCAGTTTGAGAAATACTCTGTGAAATGTACTTGTTTGCAGTATGTTTAAATTTTCCAATGTGCCCCTTTACTTTCTCATTTTACTTCACACTATTGAATACTGATGGACTTCCTCTTGTCCTGTGGATACACATGAATATTAAGGACTTTTCGTGCTGTTGTAGGTTCGGAGGACCCTCACCCGTATCAGATTTCACAGGTCTGAACCCATTCTAACTTCTTCCATAAAAAGCACTTCTTCAGCATGTCTGTAGATCCTTATTTAGTAACCTCTCTGCCTACATTGACGTGCCACTTACTTTAATTTATTGACTAGGAACTGCGCAAATGAATGTTGTAAATATATTATGGAACAAGATGCAACCTGAGCTGAACTTGCCCCATTTTTCGTTGTTTGTCTTCTGCCCTCCAGCATACGGAATTTGTTATAGACCGTAAGCTCCTTAGGGGAGAAGGGTAGTCTGTTTTACAAAAAATGAGTAAATTGGAATTTGAGTGGGAGAAGAGAGTGCCCTGGTAATGTTAATTAACATTTGACATTAGCTGCTTTGAAGGGCAAGCAGGCATTTTGATGGACAGTGTAGGCTAGGATCTTTTGCTTATGCTAACAGAAAGACTAGCTTGGTCCAGCTGATATTTCAGCAAGTTAAATTGTATTCCACGTGAAGTGCATTTCACTTGAATAGTTACCACATTTTTCATTGTTTAGTATCAGTGCTCCATTTCTGTGGATTTATTACATAATGAAATAGTCGTTTCTCAAGTGTTACTTGTGGTGGGTTTTCTTCTCTCTTATGATCTTGTTGGCAGCTTCACCTTTTCTCTTGCTCCTTTTATCTTCTATTGGTGATCTGCAGATTTTTATGTCTGAATAGATTTGCCATAGTTTCTTTAGACAAATTATATAAGTGTAGCACCTAGTAACAGAGAACCTTAAAATGCCATATTGGTGGAGTCTATGCAATATGTTGCTGAGATTTATTGCCAACTTCTGTGATAATATTATAGTCTATTATTACCTACAGTGAAAGCCAGTCAAAATAAAAGTTGATGAGTAAGTTATGAGTAAAGTCACCTTTGCAAAAACACTCCATGGCACTAAATTATAAAGGGCCCTTGTGAAAGACTTCATGACTTCCACTCATTGCCTTGTAAGAAAATAATTTTTTTTGCTTATTTGGTTTATAACTTTTTCATTTTGTAACAATGGATGGAAATAGACGGCATTCTTAGCACTATTTCCTCCTTCCCATAGGCTCATCTCTCTCTGAGTGGCCTTGTATTTAAGAGTGCTAACGCATGATTCCAAAATGCTGGTCTTTTGATGCCAGCATTTAAACTGGTTTCTAATAAAGTATAATTACACTGTGGTTCACAATCTGCACTTAGTACTTATAATTAATCTTAGATTTATTTATAGAAAAAGTGTACATTTAACAAAGTTCCTATACAAAAAAAGTAATTAACTACTAATTACAAAGCACACTATTGAGTAGAAAATATCTGCATTCTTCCACTCAATTAAGATACCGAGGAGGAAATTTGGCTGAGCAGTGAAGCATTGTGGATTATTTTACTGCGCTGTCCAAAAGAGATTATTAAGAAGTGCAGAAAATCTATTTTAACGAGACTTGCAATTTGTGGCAGTAATCAATGACGGTCTCATTATGCCTGAGTCATTGCAAGACTGTTTTTTGTAATTCTTTATCCTAAAAATCACATTTGACATAAAGTTCTACTGTTTCTATGTTTTGTTCTATCTATTTCCTCATATCCACTGTAAGAAATAAAAACCTATACCTAAGAACAATCCTGTTGCACAATTCTGCAGTCTGGGAAAGCATTATAAGGATTTCTGAGTGGAATTTGTCTAGCACTCCTATGTAACTTGACTGTATTTCCTTTTGGATTTTAAGGCTACTTTGATGTAGAGATGTAAAAACATAGCTGCACATCATATTAATTAAACTGAAATTCTTTGATCCTTAGGAAAAGTCTTTTTTTAGATGGTATAATATGTTGCAGAGAAAAATGTAAAGTATACAGTGAAGGGAATAGTCAAATTAAATATTTCCATGTAGAAAGTCATCTAAAGCAGTGTTTCCCAACCTTTTCCAGCCCAAGGCAAAATTACATGAATAAAATTTTTCCGTGGCACACCTGTTAAGGCATTCCCCATCCCCATCCTTATGAGATCATTGTAGCTCATTGCCATGGCAAAAATCTGGCACAGCTGTTCAGTGGCTCATGAACTGTGCGTACCCCACAGCCAACATGCGCGCAGTAGATGAATTTCCTTCTGCTCGGCCGGTTCTCTCTCTCCCTCACAGCCAACACGTGCAAGTCTCCTGTGCATATCTCATAGACGCGGTTTATTCGTTAGTGCTACGTGGCTGGAGAACTTCTCATTGTTCCAAAAATTGCGGCACGCCAGTTGAAAAGCACTGATCTAAAGGGTGATCTAATGAAGTACTATTTTAAGAAATATGTTAAACAGCTTTTTTTTCCTGTAACCAAGAAAGTTCATCATAGAGAATGTGTGTTAAAATTGTTTTAGATGGATATGCTTTAATGTAATAAAATCATGGTGCATATGCATTGTGATTATTCTTTATAGTAATTTTACTTCAATGATCAACATTAAATAAATAAGCCATTTAATGCAGCAATACTTGAATAATATGGCTTTTTGCCTGTCATTTTGATAATGACAGATAGTGAATCATTACATGTTATTTAATTGAATATTAATTTTAGAGTCTCCATCTTTTTTATTTGTTAGTACATGTTAATTTCTCTTGAAAATGTATGCCATATTGTAAATTTGTATTATTTAGTTACCATTTCTTATTCAGATTTTCTCTTTGCCACTGTCTGGTATTTACCCGTCTTTGTTTGTGTGAAATACAGGCTAAAATCAGTATTTTCAAAAATACCTGAGGGACAGAAAAAGACTGGCTCACAATACGTGAGCCCAAAGTTGGGATCCTTCATACTGCAACTTGTTCCAGTGTTTTTTGAATTTCAAGAAGGAAGGCAGAAGTGTCCCTCCCAGATAACTAGCAGTCTGGTTTTTTAGGGCATTTTCCTGGATTTAGGTGGTTTATGTTGAGGTCTGCTTGGGGGAAAAGAGAGAACAGCTCTGTGGGTGAGCACCCTAGCCCTAAGGCTGTTGTAGAAGACGGCAGCTCCTGCCTTCATACAAAACAAGTTACCACTACATTTTTCAGTTTAATTTTTTTTTCTTGGGGGTTTTCAGGGTTATTATTTTGGCCTAAATTCCACCAAGGTCTGCCTTAGGTGCCCAAGTCCTTTGTTAGATCTGAATCTTAAGCAATTTTAAAAATTTTACCAATTTTTAATTACATTTTAGTATTAGCTGATTATGACTGGTGTTAAATTCACAGCCCTGGAACAGCAGGGAAAATGGCTGCTGCAGGGAAAATATGCTTCCCACATTGCTCTGGCAGTCTATCTGAGCTAGAGCTCAGGTGCACTGCCTGTGGGGTACATGTCTAGATGAATTCCTGTGTCTCATTTTTCATCTGAATCTTTGTTGCAAATTATCAATGAAGCCTTGTCTACCCTGAGAAAATGTTGAAGTATTTTGAACATGCTACTGAAATGTTTTAATTTATGATTTTAAACATAATTTTACCCTTAGTATGAGCATATAATAATAGCTCAGTTGTTTTCAAACTTTTCTGGCTACATACCTCCTTTACCTGCAATATATGGATGCTCATATCCCCTACACATGATGCGTCTGCATATTCATTCCTTTGGAAGAGTGTCGACATGTGACCAATCAGAAACTGCAGTGCCATTGTTCGAATTGAGGTGTGTACACCTTAGCAAAATGTTATGTACCTCTGGGGGTACATTTATCCCAGTTTGAAAACCACTGTTATTGTGTTAGCTGAAAATATGACTGTCAATAAACGTATCTGTTATGATCTTTTCTATAGCCCTACGTAGCGGTGTAGTAATGCACTTGGGATCCATGTGCAAGAGGCACCCTCCCCACATGTGGATCTCACTCCTTGTTAAAAAGTCTCTTTAGCTAAAGAAATTAAGACAAGCCTGCTATAAGCAATTTTGAAGAAAGTGCTTCATAATGCTTCTTAAAATAACAAGACCGTTGTTTGCCTACCAGGAAAACCTGGTATGAATCCCTGTTTATTGGGAATGCACAAACTAAGAAAAGAGGTTCGGATTGTTGTTGAGGGGTCACCACTGTAGGGCGGATAAAGTTGAGCAAAACTGACCTGCCATCAGTGTAGTATAAAGTACACACTTTAAATTATAAAACAGTGGATGACTGGAGGATAATCTGTAGTAGTAGGCCTCTATCTGGCTCACGAGACAATAGAATTACATTGAATGAGACGACAGCTTGCTGAACATAACCCGCATTTGAAAGATTAAGTGGAGCTGGAATGACCTCTCCATTTCCGGGTTTTCTGTGTTTTCTTCCCCCTTGTATGTCGTGTGAGTATCTTTCCTGCCTACTCCTGTTGCAGACAGATAATCTGTAAACTTTCAATTATAAAATACTTAGTTCTTTCATTTCAAATGCTATACAAATATTTTTTGGTAGGTTTCCTAAGGTTGTGCATGATTATAATAATTTTAGTTTACAAAGGCAGGACAACACACAGTTGAATGCTGTATTTGGGAAATATTCTACATTTAAAGTGACTAAAGTTACATGTGGCTTACAAATTAGGTCTACAAAATTGAAATATTCAAATTGTAAGTGGGAGTTGGGAGTGGGGCTTAGGGGTCTGGGAGCTCAGGTGGTGTTTTCGTCGATCCTCCCAGTCTCGGGCTATGGGCTGAGGAGGAAGAGGAGGATCCACGCGGTGAACCAAAGACTGCGGCGCTGGTGTTATCAGGAAGGCTTTGGCTTCCATGACCAGAGCCTGCTCTTTGGAGAGAGAGGCAGCGAGCTGCTGGGAAGAGATGGCCTCCACCTCTCTCCCCTGGGGAGGAGGCTCTTCTCAGCCAGGCTGGCTGACCTGCTCCACTGGGCTTTAAACTAAGCCCGCTGGGGGATGGGGGGACTAATGCCCCTGCTGGCCCGCTGAACGGCCCTTGCAAAGCCAGCAGACCAAGACACTTAAGGGAGCCCACCCCTGCCCCAGCCCTGGCACAATCTGTGGGCAAGGCAAGAGCCCCCAAGGGCACACTTGCCTGCCTGTACACTAATGCCAGGAGCCTGGGCAACAAACAGGATGAGCTCGTCCTCCTGCTCAGTGCAAAGAAATATGATGTCATTGGGATAACGGAGACCTGGTGGGACTCCACCCATGACTGGACCACGGGTATAGAGGGCTATACCCTATACAGGAGGGATCGTGTTGACAAAAGGGGCGGGGGTGTAGCTCTCTATGTGAAGGAAAGCTACATGTCCCTGCAAGCTGATGTTGGCGACCAGCATGGACAGCTAGAGACCCTCTGGGTAAAAATTCGTGGGGAATTCGGCACAGGGGACACAACGGTGGGAGTCTACTACAGACCTCCCACTCAAAGTCCTGAGCTTGACCAGGAGTTCGCCCGGGAACTGACTGAGGCTGCTTGCTCCAGGACCTTGGTTGTCATGGGTGACTTCAATTACCTGGACGTCTCGTGGGAGGATCACTCAGCTAAATCCGAGCGGGCGCAAAGCTCTCTCACATGCGTGGATGACCTCTACCTGACTCAAGAAGTCTATGGGCCAACGAGAGGCAAAGCACTGCTTGACCTGGTACTGGCTATGGGGGACGACCTAATCGGCGACCTAATGATTGATGGGAAGTTCGGTGACAGTGACCACGAGCTGATCACCTTCACCATCCGCCGTAAAGCTGGCAAGTCAGTCAGCAACACAGAAGTCCTTGACTTCAGAAAAGCCGACTTTGACAAGCTCAAGAGGCTAGTCGGTCAGGCCGTCAGGGACCATGACCCCAGGGAGATGGGAGTTCAAGAAGAGTGGTTGCTTCTCAAGGAAGCGATCCTCAGTGCACAAGCTAAATCTATTCCAACACGGAGGAAAGGCAGCAAGAAGGCACAGCAGCCCTCCTGGCTCTCTAGGGACCTGGCGGACCTCCTGCAGCTAAAAAGGAAAGCCTACAAAGGATGGAGGACGGGATTCACCTCCAAGGAGGATTACTCCGTGCTGGTCCGGTCCTGCAGGGAGCAAACCAGGAAAGCCAAGGCTGCAACTGAACTCCAACTAGCTTTAGGCATCAAGGACAACAAAAAGTCCTTTTTCAGATATGTGGGGAGCCAGAGGAAAAGCAAGGGCAATGTTGGACCCCTGCTAAACCAGATGGGGCAACTGGCAACTGACGCCCAGGAAAAAGCCAACCTATTAAATAGGTACTTTGCGTCAGTCTTTCATCAGTCACACGGGATGCCCATGCCTGCGATGGGACAGGGAAATCTGGGTGAGGGGGATCCCCTACTCTCCATCAATGCTGACCTCGTGAAGGAACACCTTGAGAAGCTGGATACCTTCAAGTCAGCCGGCCCTGACAATCTGCACCCCAGGGTACTCAAGGAGCTGGCGAGCGTCATAGCCCAGCCCCTGGCACGGATCTTTGAAAACTCCTGGCGCTCTGGTGTAGTGCCCGAAGACTGGAAGAAGGCCAACGTGGTGCCGATCTTCAAGAAAGGGAGGAGAGTGGATCCAGCTAACTACAGGCCCATTAGCCTGACTTCTATCCTGGGGAAGATCTTAGAAAAGTTTATTAAGGAGGCCATCCTTGAGGGACTGGCCCAGGCTAACATTCTAAGGGACAGCCAGCACGGGTTTGTTGCAGGTAGGTCTTGTTTGACCAATCTCATTTCCTTCTATGACCAGGTGACCTATCACCTGGACAAGGGAGAAGAGATTGATGTCATATATCTTGACTTCAAAAAAGCTTTTGATCTGGTATCCCATGATCACCTCTTGGCCAAACTGTCCAGTTGTGGCCTTGGCTCCACCACGATCCGCTGGCTGGGAAATTGGCTTCGTGGTCAGACCCAGAGGGTTGTGATCGATGGCAGTCACTCATTGTGGTGCCCTGTGACCAGTGGGGTCCCTCAAGGCTCTGTCCTGGGACCCATACTGTTCAACATCTTCATTAACGACGTGGACACTGGAGTCAGGAGTGGACTGGCCAAGTTCGCCGATGACACCAAACTTTGGGGCAAAGCATCCACGCCAGAAGATAGGCGGGTGATCCAGGCTGACCTGGACAAGCTCAGCAAATGGGCAGACGAGAACCTCATGGTGTTTAACACCGATAAATGCAAGGTTCTCCACCTTGGGAGGAAAAACCTGCAGCACCCTTATAGGCTCGGCAGTGCTACGTTGGTTAGCACTACAGGAGAAAGACTTGGGAGTCATCATTGACCACAAGATGAACATGAGCCTGCAATGCGATGCTGTGGCTAGTAAAGCAACCAAAATGCTGGCTTGCATCCATAGATGCTTCTTGAGCAAATCCTGGGATGTCATTCTCCCCTTGTACTCGGCCTTGGTGAGGCCGCAGCTGGAGTACTGCGTCCAGTTTTGGGCTCCACAATTCCAAAAGGATGTGGAGAAGCTTGAGAGAGTCCAGAGGAGAGCCACACGCGTGATCAGAAGTCAGGAAAACAGATCTTACGATGACAGGCTGAGAGCCACGGGACTCTTTAGCCTGGAAAAGCGCAGGCTCAGGGGTGATCTGATGGCCACCTATAAGTTTATCAGGGGTGACCACCAGGATCTGGGGGAATGTCTGTTCACCAGAGCGCCCCAAGGGATGACGAGGTCGAACGGTCACAAACTCCTGCAAGAGCATTTCAGGCTGGACATAAGGAAGAATTTCTTTACTGTCCGAGCCCCCAAGGTCTGGATCAGTCTGCCATTGGAGGTGGTTCAAGCACCTACATTGAACACCTTCAAGAGTAAATTGGATGCTCATCTTGCTGGGATCCTATGACCCCAGCTGACTTCCTGCCCTTTGGGCAGGGGGCTGGACTCGATGATCTCCCGAGGTCCCTTCCAGCCCTAAAGTCTATGAAAACTATGAAAACATTTATAAGTATGCAGATTAGCATTCTGTTACTTCAGGTCTCCCAACTACTAACCCATTAGAATAGTTTAGATCAAGTTTTGCCAGAGAGGAGACTTTTTAGGGACAGATTGTAGACTCCATTGGATTCTCTTTTAATCCTTCTCTATTGAGTTCAGGTATGCAATTAGTTTAAGAGGAGTTTTGCACTCCAGATCGAAAGCAGGTATGGACCATTAGTCAGCACAGCATATCTGAGCATTATGTGTCCAAACTTGAGCATTACCTAATAAGTTAATAAAAATACTGTGTGTCACGGAGTGGGGCCTGTGAGCGGCCGTGAGCTCGCTAGCGCCCCCTGCCGTGTCAATTAAGGTGATCCAGTACCCTCTTCTCGCCCACCACGTCTTTGATTTTATAAAGTTCAGTAAGGAAGGCTGCCTACTTCCACCTTGACACAGTGCTGGTATCACCTCCGTTCCAAGTGGGGTGCTCTTCCACTCAGGCTCAGGTGGCCTGAGCCTTACCTGGCCCCCTCTGGGGCCTATGTCGTGCCTCTCACACTCGTTGCCCCCTCTCTGGGGCCTATGCCATGCCTCTCACACTCGTTGCCCCCTCTCGGGCTGGCGTCTCAACCCCTATACGCTGAGCGCCTCTACGGCGCTCGCTCGCCATGCCGACTGTGGCACTAGAGTCCCCAGCACTGTGGAGCCCTCCGGGACTCTCTCCTGGCCCTCCCCCAGTTGGGGCTCAGGTGGCCCCAGCCGTGCCTGGCCCCCAGGACCACCGTCTCGGTCCTTTGCCCTAGTAGGGCTTCTCTCTAGTCTCCCCCCACAGGGTGGGGTCAACACCCCTCGATATGCGTGCCACTGGCGCAAACGGTTGTGCCCGTCTGGCACCGCTAGCTGTGCCCGGGTGGGCACCAGGAACCTCCAGATTATTGGGGAGCTCCTGTGAGGCCTCTGCACACCCCCACAGCCTCACCCAGTCCTCTGGTTTAACCATAAAAAAAACCATGAGCCAAGCAGCTGCAACATAAACAAGAAGCCTACTGGCTTATAACCCAAAGCTTGCACTCACTAGGCTCTTTAGTCATGGCCTCTTCTAGCGTTCTCTCCCCTGCATCATTGCAGCCGGTCTGCGTGGTCAGGCAGCAACCCTCCACCTGGCCTGCTCAGCTCTCTCGCAGAGATCCTGCTCCTGCAGCTGCCAGAGGGGAACTGCTGGCTAGGCTTTGGCCTAGCTGTTTATAAGGGCCTGGCCCTGCCCCTTTTTGGTCATGTGACCAGCCTGGTTGCCCAGCAACCCACATTTGTGCTGCTTCAGGGAGCTTCAGCAGCCCTATTCCTACTGCTAGTAGCAGGCACCCTGGGTGCCCTGCTACACCTCTCCCCCTCCTGGGGTGGAGTCTCCTTAGGAGCAGGGCACGGGAGTGCCCTGCGACACTGTGCATCACATGACAGACCTTTGCCCTCAGATTTAAACCAGAGAACAGTGTTAGTTTGTGCCTTCTTTGTTACACTTCTTGTAATACCCTCTGTTACAGAGGCATAATGACCAGGTTTTGCACTCTGGGTGGTAGCAACAGTGGTAGCCACTGTTTCTGCACTCCCTCTAAGTGGGTGTCTTGGGGCTAGTGCCTCAGTCACCCTCCCCTAGTTATGCGAATGCATATATCGAAAATTACCCTAGCAAGGTAGCATGATAAGTAGGCAATTGCATTTTGATTGAAGTACTTTATACTATAATTGCCATTAATAAAACATGTTTAGGGTGTGGATATACAGCAAGATTATTAGTGAGTAAATTACCCCAGATTTTAGTAAATTTAGCAAATGTACTCAGTATTAAAGAGCTGGGTGCTCACACTAGGTGATATTACAGGGCGTGGCCACTAGGGCTAGGGACAAAAGTTGCACATAAACCAGTTCAAGTAATCAGAAACTGGTTTGGGCCTGTAACAGAAAAGAAGCTCAATGCATGTAAACTAGTTTCGAAATGGCTGAAACTGGTTTAAGATAAACCTGGTTGAATGCAGTATCAGACTTAACTCATCTGGGTTAAACTGGTTTATGGGACTTTTGTCCCAGACCCCTTCCTGGTTTAAGTTTAAATCAGAGTCCCCCAGCATCCCAGCCCTGGGCTGGGCTGTCGCCCCTCTCTAGCTGGAGCAGGACCAGGGGTGTGGCCAGATGCTAGCTTAGCATGGCCCCCTGGGATAGAGGGGGCTTATTCCCCCCTCCCCAGGACCCCAGCCAGGCTCTGCCTGGCCAGGGCACAGCAGCCCCTCTCAGTCCCTCCCCCCCCACTGCTCCAGTGGCAGGGGCAGGGTGCAGTGAGATGCTGGCTGGCATGGAGAAGGGGGCAGGGAGGGAGTTTATTTCCTCCCTGCCAGCTCCTGCCAGTTCTTTAACAACTGCATGTCAAACCACTGCCTACACAGCAGAGTTAACTAACATCTTGTTAAAATGTTAATCCAAGAGCCATCAAGACTGCAGGGCTAACAGGTTTGATTGTGTCTCAGTTATTGGCCCACCTACCTAGCAGATGTGTTTTCCTACCCAGAGACTTATTGGAGGAAGGCATAAGATAGGCCCTTCTTAAGGAGAAGACTCCATCCCCTCCCATCTCTGGCAGAGACTAAAGTAAGCAGTTGATAGGAGAAAGTGGGATTCCCCCTAGCTCCCCTAGGCCATGGGGGAAGGGGAAGAGGCTGGGGAACCTGGCTGGTCCTTTGCCACCTGTGAGCATAGGGCCAAGCCCTGCAGGACCAGACTGAGAGGTGGGAGATTGGCAAAGACCTGGCACAATCATCACATATATGTGCTAAAGAAGGAGCTAAGAGAACAGGAGAGGGTCGCACACCTTGAGTTAGTGTGACAAAAGAGTGCAGGTGAACTACATTTACATTATAAAGCAGAAACTGTAAGAAGTGGGAGACTGGAATGCCTAAGCAAGGACTTGTCTTTTTGGTTTACAGGCAGTCTTCAGACTTACGACAGAATTGGTTCCTGAAAATCGTGTCTTAAGTCGAAACATTGTAACTCGGAACCAATTTTACCATAAAAAACAATGTTATAAATGGGGGATTCGTTCTTGAACCAAGGCCCAATACCCTATTTTCACTAAAAATACCCCAGAATTTTGTACTCAATCAATTATAGCTACATTAATGTATTTTTATTGTAAATAACAATCATATTGATTTGGAAGGACTTCTTTGAGGTGACTTTGCCGGACTTTTTGAAGGGCTCTTGGTTGGACTTTTTGAAGGGTTCTTGGCTGGAGTCTTCTCAGCAGCCTTGGCTGCAGGTTTTTCTGGGGTCTTGTCTGCTTTCTTAAAGAAAGTGTCCAAGGAAATTTGGACAGATATTCTCCAGGGAGACAAGTGATGCAGCAAACTTGTTCACTGGCATGGCATCACATTGTATCAACTGTTGTAAAGTTGAAACTGATGTCATAAAGTTGAAGCAGGGTGTCAGTTTATAAACGCTTTAATTGCAAATTGTTGTAACTCAAAATGTTGTAAGTTGAGGACTGCCTGTATTACATTGCAGTTAAGTTAGACTTAGTTTTGTGCGTGCTCTCATTGGGCATTTATATGTATACTTTTTGGTCCTGTGATGAACCAGAGGTCTGCCACTTCAGAGCAGACTTGATTAATCGAGTCTACTCTGCACACAAGTTGATGCACACTGCGCTGCATCCCGTGCGGTTGTATAAGCAGCGAAATGCACCTCAGTGCACAGAAAATGGTGGTGGTGTGCTTTTGAATTAAAGCACTTTCTTTGTGTGTTAGTTCAAAAGTGCACCGCCACCATTTTCTCAGCACTGATGCACATTTCACTGCTTATACAACTGCAAGCGTTGCTCTCTGGGAGCCGCTTTAATTAAAACTTGCCCCCCAGCCAACCAACCCTGGACCATGTGTATAGACACCCAAAACGACTAAGGGAGTGAACACGCAATGTTTGTTCCCGTGTAGTAAAGATGCATACAAAAGTGATTTTATTCTGTGGTTGGGATGAGTGTCATCTGTCTACTCTATATAGTAAACCTGTTGTGTGTCCACACACATATTTGTAAACATAACTGATTATGGTTATTTTTATTTTTATATTTTTCATTTTTGTGTACAATTTGAAATATTCTGAAGTTGCATTTATTGTTATAAATCAACCCACTACTTATTGTGTTGTTTTTCTGGTTCTAAAAACTGTTAAAGAATAATACAATTGTGTATTTTCAAGCAAGTAGTATATTTGCAATAGTATTACTCAATGAAATAATTCTGTTCATTGGTTTTAGAAAGTTTCTAAGGAAAGGAATGATAATAAAAAGTAAGCTCTCAAGACAGGGTCATTAAAATATTTTTAATTTACTAAATTCAAACCCCTTTTCAGTTTACAGGCAATTTTATTGTTCATATACTTGGGCTCCTATTCTGACTTAACAGCAGTTGTGTAAAAAAAAATCGTCTTGTTGAAATAAGATTCTGCTGTTTGAGCTGCTTCTTGTTATGTCATTAAATAAAATTAGTATACCTGCACTGAAAGTTCCCGATGTGATTTTGCTGACATTGTTTAAAATCTCTACTGGAGTTCCTAGGGATATCGCTTGGGTCTCTCCCTTGGCTTCACTGGTCAGATATGGTACTAGGTAGCCTCCAGCTGAAGTACATATTAAATGTAGTTCCACAGTCTTTGTGATGTACTGAGCATTTTCGGTTCTAGGTAGGCCTGTGTGAGTCGGCAGCGATCCGATCCAGCTTTGGATCCAGCCACTTCAGATGGCCACGATACGATCTGGAGCTCTGGACTGGGTTTCCGCCTCGATCTGGCCGAAGCGGCTCCCAGACATAGGGTATAATGGAGAATCAATGAAGTAGCTATGACTTTGTTGTTTCTTGTCCGATTTGGATGAAACTTGCAGGGATGGCAGCTTCTGCTGAGAACATAAAATCTGCCAAGTTTCAAGAAGATCAGTGCAGGGGCCTGGGGGGAACTGTATCCCAAATTCTTGAAAGCCAAACTCATGTCACAGCTATGTGTTACAACACAGGGGGGTCAAAACTGCAGGGATGGTGGCCCTTGGTGAGGCCACAAAACCTGCCAAGTTTCAAAGAGATAAGCACAGGGTTTTGGGGGGAACTGCACCTCAAGCTGCGGACAAGCAAAACTCGTGACATGGGTGACACTGCGTGTGTTAAGGCGCAGCGGGGTAACCGCTGCAGGGATGGTGGCCCCTGCTGAGGCCATGATGCCGGCCAGCTGTCAAGGAGATTGGTGCAGGGGGTTCTGGGGCCCTGCACCCCTACCTGCTGACAGACAAAACTCGTGCCAAGACCGTGTCTGTCCTGGGGCAATTGATTGTCTGAATTGATTCTTTCCTCTCCTTAGCCTGGTTTTGTAGGTGCTAATTGACATCTTTCTTCTAAAATTAGCCTTTCACATTTGGGATGCTTGTCTTAAGCAGGAAACAGTTTTTCTACACAGAATAAAAGAATGGGCTGTTGTAAGATGGCTGTTACTTCTTTTCACAATATCTGCTGCCTGGGAGAGGGGCAGAGTCCAGCGGGGCAGATCCAGCAGGGCTTCAGTGGTGCAGTCATACTCTGCTTTGATTCCTGCTTCTCCTAAGGTTTAAAACCAGCTGTTCCAACAGTGGTGGCATATCTATTTAGACAGCACTGAAGGAATTAGTTGACTGAGTGGATCATCATAATCTACCTGATTCCTGCTAATCGCTCTTTATTCCACCGATGTTAACAACCCTCTCTCTCTTTTAATAGTCCCCATGTTCTGCTAATCAAGCTATCCTTTCTTTGGCAATGTTGCTGTTTGTTAGCTACTTCTGGTCCGTCTTTTTCTATTCCAGAGCCATGTAGACTACTTTTAGCTCTTTTCAAAATTCTAGATCCATGAAGTCCAGTCTTCAGCAGCAGCTAGTTTCAGCTTAAAATAGTATTCTGAATAGGAAAGGGCTCTGTATCTGCTCTGTGCAGCCGTAACTTTGCAAAACTTTTTTTTGATCCATTCTGCCTACCCAAAACCCAGTTGCATGTCTTATTTGAGGGTGTGGAATGGGGAAAATAAAATATATTAATTTTATACGGAAAAAAATGTGGACAAGTTAAATTTTATGTTTGTGTTTCCTTGGACTTTTGGATGAATTTTAGGGAAGTCTATAATATCATTTGGGATATTAAGAAGAGGTTACATGACAAAGATGGGAAATGTTTGCTCAATATAGGCATTTAGGAAAATTGAAAATCACCTCTTTTCCCAAAGCCCGGGTTATGATAGGCCCAGAGTAGCGTCCATAGGACAGTAGGAAAGCCTGTAGTTTTTATGATGTGTTCAGGATATTGCAGGACATGGTGATAATTACTTACTTGTAGACTAAGACTGTGATACTGTCCTAGGGCTTGATCTTGCTATTGGTTTCAGTGACTTCAGTAGGAGTTTGACTGGATTGTACTTAACTGAACTGGACTGTATTTAGTCTCTGAAATGGACTAGCTCAGTTTTCCTTTACTTGGGCATTTCAATCATGTGCTTAATATTTTCTTTCTTTTATAGGTCACTGGGGACGATGTATAGGTGACTGTGGGTCTGGTGGTATTCGGAGTCGTGCAGTGTGGTGTGTCCATGTAGAAGGTTGGACAACCCATCATTCAAACTGCGAACAAAGGGACAAACCTGAAAACCAGAGAAGTTGCTTTAAAGTCTGTGAATGGCACCTTGAGCTCTTTGAGTGGGAAGTTTCAGAATGGAATATTTGTGTGCTTGTTCCTTTTGCTCATGGCGAAGTCAAACCAAGGACTTCAGATTGTGTGACTGCACAGCATGGGCTACAGCACAGAAGTGTACATTGTATTCAGAAACTGAACAGAACTATAGTTGCCAATGAAATATGTGAATATTTTACACCACAACCACCTACAGAACAAGCCTGTCTAATACCCTGTCCCCGGGACTGTGTCGTATCAGACTTCTCAGACTGGTCTGGGTGCAACAAGGATTGTGTAAAGAGTTTACAACACAGAACGCGTTCAGTTCTCTCCCCACCTCTCTACGGTGGTTCCCAATGTCCAAATCTTACGGAATCAAGGATGTGCAACGTTTCTGCCTCTTGCTCTCTTGGGGAAGAAGAATATACCTATAGTCTTATGGTTGGACCTTGGAGTAAGTGTAGACTGTCTCACCCTAAAGAAGTTAGTTTGATTGGAAGAACCATGCTGGACTTCAGTTCGGATTCTGCAGAGCGAAGCTCGTTCAGACTGCAAGTTTACAAACCCCACCATCATTCCAAGCCATGGGATGTAGAGCTAGGTTATCAGACTAGGCAGGTTAGGTGTATAAGGAGTGATGGGAAAAATGCAATGTTGAGGTAAGGGTATCTTTACATTTACTTTTTTTTTTTTTTTTTAATCAAAAACAGATTTGCATGTAGATAGCTGGTAAAATATGAAGTTCCTGGTAACACAACAGCACTTACGTGTTTGAGTTATAATTCCAAATTTTAACATGCTTTTCTTATGGTCATGTTTAATTTTATTTCTCTTTCTTGTAGAGGGAAAAGGGAATTAGCTGAATATTTTGCATGCTTCTACAATTTGTGACTACTTATCTGCATTTTATGTTTTTAACGTGTCTCCTTTATAAGGTCTCAACCAATTTTTGTTTTGGCATTACAGAAAATGGAAGCTTATATCACTTTCTTTGTTTGTTAACAATGCCACTTTATTTTTTGCTATGAACAAATCTTTTTCAATATTGTATTGCTTTTGTTAGATTGGACATACCAAGCTCTACATCGGACTGAACCCCTTGTAGTCTCACTGACCACGGAGAGTCCTTTTTAGAATTTGGTTCATTAAATATATTAAGAAAACAATTTTTTTAGCAAAGTTGCTTGAGCTAATGAGAAATTAATGGTACTATGATTTTATTTTTATTGAAGAAAACTTATTGGCTTTCTCATGCATGTGAAACCTTTGGTGATGCCAATGGTAGGTATGTAGGTGTATGGCAGAGAATAAGCTTATTTTTCTTTTCTTTCATTTTCTATTGACTTATCTTTCCATTTATGATGCCTAATCATTTCTTTTAGTTCATGCAGTATGGATTCCTATAATTTCACAGTCAAGGTTATAATACTCTACAGCAAGTAATGGAAAGATTTATTTTCCATGTTTCTCATGTTTAAATATAAAATGTCTTAGCACAACCATTTGACTTCAGATTGAAAAATATTTTTCAATAACATTAGAAGTTCTTAAAAATCTGGTTCCTGAATTTCTCAGAACTTGATGCATTTGTCAGTAATCTATAGTTCCTGGCACATACTCAAATTCAAATTGGAAAGATAAGGGTTTATTTTATGTCCAGTGCTTTGTTACTGTTAATGTTGCTGGCAGGTTTGCACAGGTACTGAGGTGAAAATATGTCCTCTAGACTTTTCTTTACTGTCTTCTATTATATCTGCAGCAAAGTACAGATATGTCTATTGATTTGAAAAAGATGTAGAGTCTCCAAACTATTCTGCAGTTCCTGACATTGCTACTGTGTTGCCTGATTCTATAGAACCCAATTCTGACTCTGATTTTATTTCCATTCAACTTCCTTGACTTTAACAGAGTTCATTCTTATTTATTGCACTGTAAGCAAGATTGGAATCAGGGGCATGGACACTCGCATACAGTTGTCAACTGACTTCCTGACATCTGTATCACACTCTCTATCACAAACTACACATACAGAATTCTGACTTCAAATACACCAGTGTGGGTGTCGCTGAGATCCCCTTGGCAGACTCCCATCAGGAAAGGCAAGGCTGTTCTCACTATTACATCCCCTCATGCTGATTCCATTGTGGAGGAGAGGTGCAGATTCAATATATGGTTGACGCTTCTTAGAGTCCCCGTTGGAAAAGGCTGTTCAAGAGATACTCTTGAAACAGCAAGGGGCTCCTAGTTCTGGTCATGTCACCTCCTTGTCCATTTTCTCTTTTTTGACCGTGATAACCCATTTGGAGGTGAAGCTTAACTACTTCAACCTCCTAGCGCATTTTCCCACTGGGGCTGTGCTAAGCCTTATGGTAGCAGATGCTGAATCTAGTCCATAATTTACTCTTACCGTCTTCATAAAATGAGCTGCTTTATTGATTTGGAAAGGGGCTAAGGGTTTTGTTGTTTTATAGTGCTCAGTTTGTCACCCACTTGATTGCAAGATACTTTTTTACCCTGTTGCCACTGGTAATTCTATAATTGAAGCTAGAAAATTAAATCCCAAGTACATGGCATATCTGATACTAGGGTAAAATGTCATCACTACTAAATGCCCCTGACAAACTCTCCCTTAATAAAACGTGGTTCATTAATGTCTAACTCATTTTATTGTGCAACATATTTTGCTGTCTTTCTTTTGAAGAATGGGCCGGATCTTGCAGATGTCACTTTACAATAGTGATGATATTTTGGATGCTGATGAAGAAGAGAAAACAGATTTGCATAACCCTGAAGCAGACTTTGGCAGGCAGCCAAATGTCTGCTGTAAAACTGGAATGAAAAAGTGTGCTGATTCTTTTCTGTGGCCAAGTTTTCTTGTTTAGGCACCGTGTTGAATAGGCACTGATGAGATGCATCTTACCTATGGGGAAAACTGAGGCAAGTGAAGAAAGTATCGCAAGATGTCTGAACTGAAATCTCTCAGCATTGCTTAATTATTATGATAAATATCCTAAGAATCTCACCACACTTGTTAGTCCCACTGCTGTCTAATTATTAAAGAAAAATGCCAGGTAATGCAAGCACTCAGCCATCTTCCAATGAACATTTGAGGAAAGTAAATACCTGTTGGTCTAATCACAATTTTTAGACAGTTGCAGGCCATATAACTCTGCACTGTTAACTTGGGGTGTCTTCCCCATTATCAGAGTGCTGTATCTCAGGGGCAGGCAAAATGCAGCCCACAGGCCACATGCAGCCCGGCAGGCCATTCTATCCAGCCCATGGGGACCCTAAAAAATTTAGAAAATGAATATTTATCTGCCCCTCGCTGCCTGTCATGCAGCCCTTAATGGCTTGCCAAAACTCAGTAAGCGGCCCTCTGTCCAAAATAATTGCCCACCCCTGCTGTGTCAGGTATTGCTTAGGTTGATGCACAGTTCTCACTGAGAAGATTTACATGAGTAATGCTTGCACCACCAAACCATATTTTTTTCAAAGATGTCTTGGGTATAAATAAAATAATATCTTGAATAATCACAATGAATTGAAAAAAAAAAGTATTCTGAAATAGAAAAGAATCTCTTTTTGCTTAAAACTGTATTTCAAGAATAAGGTCATGAAAGTGGTTTTGAGCACTCTGAAGGTGAAAAGGGTCAATTCTTGCAGATGCAGGATTAGTGGTGAGAATTTTTGCTTAATTAATAAGCTTATTGTTCTTGTTTATTAATAGTCTTTTTGAACTGGCTAACAGTGTTATGAAACTTACTTGCCTGAACTCAGATTCATTTTCTCATTGATTACTGATAATTAACATAACTAAAGCCAGTCAAAAGAAATCTCTCTTATAAAGCATTGTTAAGAGAACATTGTTTTCATTTAAATAATTGGCCCTGCAGGGATTTGTGAAACTTATATCCACAAGTGCAAGAGCAAAATTAATTTGCATTGTAAAAAGAAAAACCCTAAGTTAGATTATTTCCAAAGGTGTTTAGGTGGCTGAAAGAATATATACACCCTGACGTATTGCAATGCATGCTTTTCTTAGGAGTTGTGAATGGCCGAAACAAATATGCCGAGTTAAACTGAGGGAAATACCACATTTCAAACTGATCCACTCTGTTTTATATATCTTGTATATCACAAAGTGAGCAGAAACTAAACCATGCTAATTATCCAATTATTTCATTCAGGCTCTTGTTTTGCTTCCACTGGGTGTGAGAGAGAGAAGACCTGGAAAAGGTTACTGGGGATCAGATGATGCCTGGCACGTTCTTTCTTGACTTTCTTTTTTCCGTGTTTTAACTAAGTGCAGTTGTTTAATCTGCCCATATTCAGATTGAAATAGGAGCAGTAAGAATAGAGCTGGGTGGGAATTTTTCACTGACACATTTTTTAGTCAGGAAGTACTAGTTTGTCAAAATCAGAAAAGGTTCAAGGGAAAAAGTTGGTTTGTTGCATTTTCCATTTTGAAATAAAAGCACTGTGTTGTTTTTTCTTTTTTAAAGAAAAGTTCATTGGTTTTGGTTCAAAACAGTTCTAGTGTAGAAATATAGGCAAATTTGTGTGTGTGGGGGGTCATTCCTTTGGAATCGGAAAACAGTTTTGCAGCTCTAATTATGAAAACAACGTGCTGCATTCTTCTATTTCAGGGTATTTTCAGATTATTTCCATCCTGTTTCATATTCAAAATGTGTGCCTGTATGTCTGTGTTTAAACACAAATCTGAATAATTCAGCAAGAATATGTATGCTGAGTGTCCTGACTGCCAGACTAGGAAGGCATTTTTGCTCGCTGTCTATTAGGCATTTAAACCCCCCCAGCTGCATTGGGAGGGGTTGCAGGAATGCCCACACAGAATGAGATGTGAATGATGTGGATTCAAGTCCCTCTGGAAGAGTTGGGCTGTGAACTTCAGTCTCCACAAGTCCCTTCACAAATGAGGTGAAACACAAGGTACCTTTTTGGTATTGCACTTCAGCAAGAATTGTTTTACTATTATTTTTTTTTAAATTTGGTCTGAACCAATTTTTTTCCTGGGTTTTTTTGATGTTTCAGGGCTGACCTGGAAAATCAAGTACTCATTCAACCCTAGCTATAAATGCATAACTAGGCGGAATAAATAGAACTGTGTCCATTTTTAATTTAGTTAACAGATTCATAGCTTGTACTGTAGTGACAGTGAACATTTTTGGAGATTGCTTTGGTTAGACAACAAAGCTTATGTGCAGTCAGATGCCTGAGTGAAATGAGATTGGAATTTAAAACAATATTTATCTTTGACCAGTGAAATTACATGTTTAGTTTATAGACTCAAATCAATGTACTTTAATGGTAATGTTTTGCATATTTAGGTGTATTCATATTAGTTTGCCTTACATGCATCTGTAATGCACAACTGTAACACACAAAACCATGTCTGGGCTCTACTCAAGAGGGAAGAGTGTGTTTATGTTTTGGGGTTCTTTTGTATTGCAACTGTTTTGACTTCAGGCCTATGAACTTGTATATACCAACCATTTAGATTCAAATTTTAGCAGGTTATTTCATATAGTTATCTTCTAGAAAACATTCATCTGAGCAGCTGAAAAACTAAGTGGAAGTTGTCAGCTCTACTTTTCATTTACTCTGTAATGAAGAGATTGGCTGTCCTGTGGGCCTTCTATGAAAGGACCAGTGGACACATATACCAAGGAAAGAAATGTGCATATAAGGTCCTGTACATACCAGACATCACTTGTGGTTTTAGCCTTAATAATCTGCTGGGAGGTGTTGTATACTACTATACTAGGTAAGGGCCTATGTCTGCATTCATTTATAGGCTTTTTGTTCGCTGAGTGAGAATTTAGGCTAGCAATATTAAGATATAAAAGATAACCCCTTTCAAGGGTTCTCCATGGCAGTTGGGCATGGTTGATTTACTTAATTCATTAGTGACTGAACTAGTTTTAATCTTGGTTACAGCAATGAAATATTAAAAAAAAAATGGAATGGGAACATGTGGCTGTATCTAAAAGCAAATTTCAGCTGACTCTTTAAAACATTGGGATCAGAAGTCCTCTTAGTCATGTTGACATGTCAACTTCAATTTCTTAGTATAATCAGCCTGGCCAGTAACTTATTTTCATTAACTTCTTACCTTAGGATAACATTTTTCTTTAACAATTTGGCACAGATACACTATAATACAATTGTCCCTATAATGGTGTAGATGAAGCTGTAAAAGGAAATTAATGTTGTGCTTCATGTGACTTAATTTATCTTCAAATTACAGTCAGGAAGATTAAAGATTTTAAGATGGCTATAAATTTGTGAACTTTGAGTATACAGCATTTTGTACCTGTGTAAGGAACTTCATACAAACAGGAAGTTATTCCTATAAAAGAAGAACACATAGTTTTTTATGAGTTTAAAACAGAATAATTTCTTTTTAGAGATATTTCATAGTTTCCTTCCTTTGGAAGGATAAAACTGTTTATATACATGAAGTACTATAAGTCCTTTGAGAACAAAGTTGTTGGAGGCTCTATGGAGAAAGTCTTTATTTATTGGCATTTTATGGGCCTCTTGACTAATAAAGAAACATTATAAGGAGAAAATACAGAAAATATAACATGAAAATTTTAGTGTTGAATTATTACAGTTTAAAAAAATCCTGTAGGGTTTATTTGGTAGATCCATTTGTCCAATTTCTCTAATTATTATATATATATATATATATATATATATAATTACACTTCAGACTACTGAGATTAGGACAGTACTTGTTTTCTATTTCATAAAGCAAATCTAACTAGTTACTCTGTAATTAATGTTGTGCGCAGTGGAGTCCCAGGAATTACATGGATCCTGTCTCGTAGATTGCAAGCTTAATGTAGTAGAGAGGCCTATGTGCTGCCAATGATCCTGAGAGTAATGTTGTCTGGAGTTGTATATTCCTCATATGGTCATTCATGGTTACAAGGTCATGGGCAAGGTTTCTAGACTAATAGTAATCCAAAAATAAAAAGTCCTTAATGACACAGCAGGCAGATGAAGAAAGACTACCTCACAATGGCTGCAGAGGCAGATGAAGGCAGTGGCAGAATAGAAAACTTGGTTGTCTAGGTTTTTCCATTGGATTATGGTTTCCTTCCTGTGAAGTCTTGCATGGTTGCTGATGTGCAATGGCATTCCCACATTACAAGAAGACACATGCAGGTGTCTTTAATAGCCAAATTATAAGGCAGTGGGATGGTGGCAATGGGAGCAGGTGGTACTGATTACCAGAAGTCCATTGTTATGAATCTGCATAGAGGTGATGATTGCATAGTGGTCATTTTGTACTTGGAACTAAGACAGGCACACAATTTGGCAGCTGCAGCCAGGACTAACCAGGCCTATTTAGGATTGCCTCTGAGTACCCCATATGGAGAGGGTGATAGAAAAGGTGGTTTAAATATAATTCATGTAATTTACCTGACTGGAAAAACATGTCCAGTGGGATCACTGTATCCATGGTCCAAATCAAGTAATGACATTTGCGACTTGAAACCTCTGTACCCTGATGGATAATCCTAACAACTGATGCTCTGATTAGCCCAGCAGGGAATTGATAACAGTGTTTATCACGCAATTAAGAAAACAACAGAGGGACATTAGCGGCTACTTGTTGATTCTACCTGTTGATTCAGCAGGGACCATAGCCAGCATGTGGTCTGCTAGCAAATACACAGACACCTCTCAGCAAGGCAGAGGGGACTTCCTGCTTAGCAGGGAGTGGTAATGATGATGGGGGAAACTACAGCCAGGAAGCAGAGAGGAGGAGCTAGCCCTGCTGCGGAGCAGAGAGCCCTGCCTAGCCCAGGAAGCATGCTGGGATGCTGGGAGTGTCTGGTTTATCTTCAGAGGCCTGAAACAAACATTGCATAAACTGTCTTGAGCCAAATCAGTTAAGTCTGTTACTACATTCAACCAGGTTTATTTCAAACCAGTTTCAGGCATTCTCAAATTGGTTTATGTGCACTGAACATCTGTTCTGTTACAGGTTTAAACCAGTTTCTGATCACTTAAACCAGTGTATGTGTAATGCCTGTCCCTAGACAGAGTGGGTAGAGACTTTGCATAATGAAATAGGAGACTTGGAAAGAAAGTTAACTCAAAATTCTCCTGAGCAGGTGTTCAGAATATGATCTCATCAGCATGAACTCCTTATTCTGGCAAAGCAACAGTGGAAGACATAATGGATGCATCCCCTCTCAAAATATTGGCACCCGATTGACCTCATCAGTGTGTGATGACATCCAGGACTGTCATGACATCCATATTGCCAGAGCAGACGACTGCTGTCATAACCATTTGCATCTTCCCAAAATGGCAAAAAAACCCAAACACACAACCCCCCGCAAAAGATTCAGTATTAAATGCTTGAAAGACCCTGCTAAAAGCAATCATTTCCAGCAGTGCCTCAGTGAGAAATACTCTGACTTCCATGATGATCTTGATACCATTGATCACTGGGAGAACTTCAAGAAAGGAATTCATGAGGCAGGTACAAAATCTCTAGACTTCTCCACAAAGAAACATCAGGACTGGTTCAGTGAGAATAGTAGCTAAATTTAAGCTCTCAGTGAGAGAAAAAAGAACCTTCAAAGCTTGGCAGAATGACATGAACTCCAGAACAGAAACAATGTGTTTATCACCTCATTAAAGCTGAAACCTCAAGGACGATATGAGTGAAAAAGAAGTGGTAGGAGGACAAATCAAAAGAAATTCAAAAGTTTGCGAGCAGCTACATGTGTAGTTATTTCTTTTCAGTGCCGTCACATTAGGTTGCGGTAGCCCGGTCTGAAGTTTGAAGTGGTGATCACAGTCAGGAGAAGCAAGCATAATCAGGAAACCAGTGCCTCCATAGCTGTTCTTCACTATGCTCACAATTGTATTGTGTGTGCCCACTCAACTGATGAGGCTCCAGGTTGCTTCTGTGAAATTTATTAAATGCTTGGACTTGCTGTTAACGGCACAAAAACTGCAGTACTTTACCAACCTACCCCAAAACAGCCTCCATATATTACAATTAGAGGACAATCATTGGAGAATGTTGAATGGTTTCTCTACTGTGGTAGCTACTTTTCCCAATAAACTTAACATAGACAATAATATTTAGCAGTTGTTAAATTTAACAGTGTAATGTGTCTCCAAAATTGTGTCTTTGATGATCATGATATTAGGATCCAAACTAAGCTCCTTATAAACCTGGCTGTTGTGACATCTATCCTGTTGTATGATTGTGAAATTTGGATGACATATTGGAAAAATGTCAAAGCCTTGGAATGCTGTCATCAGTGATGTCTTCAGAAAATCTTCCATATCAACTGGAAAGAAAGAAGAACAAATGCCACCACTTTGGCTCTAAAAAAATACCACCAGCATTGAAGCCATATTTGTATTTCACTAGGTTTGTTGGACTGGATATGTCACAAGTATGCCTCACAACTGGCTCCTGAAACAGATCCTGTACTTCCAACTCACTGATGGTCATCACTCTAGAGGTGGGAAACAGAAAAGATACAGGGACATGTTGAAGCGGAATCTGAAGAAATGAGATTTTAATGTCAGTACTTCAAAGTTTCAAGCACTGAATTACCCCCGCTGGTTCCATGATGTGTATGACAAGATATCAGATACTTTGAGCAACTTCTTCTCACTATGGAGGTGGATAGATGAGAGAAAAGGAAACAACTGTGTCCCTGACATTACCAGGACTCATTCCTTCCTCCTGGAACTATCTGCCATACCTGTAGTTCAACATATGCATCTTGGATTAGCCTCCTTCTCCATTTCTGGACTCACCAATGACTGCCCTATTTACTGGAATACTCTCCTCATATTGAGGGACTGCTGCTGCCAACAGTATGATTATTTTCCACTGTACATAATTAAATTCTGGGATAATTTATACCACTGGGGTAGGGTTTAATTTCATAATAAGAGGGGTTATGAACAGGTATTTCACTTCAATGAACCTGAATTCCAATATTTTTTATGTAAAAACATTATGTAAGAGTTTTGTTATGTTTTGTTAAGTTTCAGGGCACATCAGAAAAGTATCCCACTTGATTTATCTTTTTTTTCCCATTCGGGCTTTTCCCTGATTTTATAGATGAAGAAACTGAGAAAGGGAAGAGTTTAGATAAGCTTTTCTAATTTGGAAATATGGCGCACAAAGCTGTATTTAGTAAATAAATTGATCCAACTTCAAATAATCAGAACATTTATTTTTACTTTGACAGGAGCTGGGTGAATCCTTCATTTTTAATCATGCTGAGTGCTTCTACATGTACATTAATGTGCTTTAGTTAATGTGCATTAAATCTAGTACCTCCAGGCACTTTTACATGTGCTCTGGGAGAGGCAGGGGGGAGCAGCACTTTAATTAGAGCAGCTCTGAGAGCCGCTCGCTCTAATTAAAGCACTGTTGTGTCTCGTATATCAGTGTCCCTGCACTAAAAAATGGTGGTGGGGCACTTGAATTAAAGCTCGTTAGATGAGTTTTAGTTCAAGCACCTCACCCCATGATTAAAAATGGTGGGAAAGTGCCATGCTCCAGCAGACTTGATTGATCGAGACTGCTTCAATGCACTGGAATTCCAGTGTGTCGGAGCAGCCTCCGTGCTTGTATATAGGCAACCTTCATTGTGAGGTACTAGGAAAGTGTTCATTAGGGTATCTTTATGTGAATTAACTAAGGAGTATGTGGTGCCTGTAGTGTGTTGGGAGGCTGCTCTGATGCACTGTAATTATAGTGCATCAGAGGAGACTTGATTAATTTAGTCTGCTGGAACATGGTTACCGTGCTCCAGCAGCCTCCCGTGTCTCGTGCGTCAGTGCCTCCACGCTTCAAAATGGCAGCAGGGGCACTGTAACTAAAGCTTGTCAAATGAGCTTTAGTTCAAGTGCTCCTGCTGTTTCGTAGATTACAGGTAACTTTCTGGGTAGGCTACTGATAAAAGAAGCAGAAACAGGTCTACAGCCTGACCTTTTATTTGCTTGCACCTTAAAACATAAGAACAAACATTTATCCTAAAGTCTATCAGCACAACATAGATTTTCACCTATCCCGACAGGGGAGACTCGAGAGGAGGGAGGAGGGTGGCACACAGATTGGCAGCAGGTCTTCTTGAATTTGCAAAGTTCTCCAAATTTCCCCCCAGCCTATGCCCAATATTTATAGATGGCTGGTTTTAATATTCTAATAAATGGCCTCTGTTTAGTTTTATTTAAATGTCTTTGTTTCACTGAAACCTTTGGTATTGGACTGAACCATATCTTTTGTGAACTTGGAAAGTGTCAGTTATTTGGGATTTATATCCTTGGGAAAGAGGGAGGGTTTCTTATCTCCTTTTCTTCCCCATTTTGGAATGCAGTTTCTGTTTCTTCTTTACCTTATTTTATGGCCTTTCTGACAGGTTGTTTTTGTTTTTACAAATTATCTAAGCATTTTAACAAGAACATATCTGTTATAGCAAAATAACATCTGATACATTTGGTTACATCAATCACTACTACTACTATTTTAAGATAAAGCTATGATATAGAGTATATGGATTATTCAAAATATGGGCTTCTCTTTTCTCCTTTTAGGCCTTGTGCTTTGTTTAGTTGTGTTTGATGGTTTCCTTTACTTGCTAACCAAGTTAGTTGTCACATGTATAAAAGTTCACACTATGGCCACTCAGAAACAAGCTTTGGGCCTTCTGCTTAGCCTAGGCCTTTTGAAAATGGCCAAGGCTGGGAACAGCGCCGCTATTTTGAAGTGCAGGAACACTGATACATGAGCTGCTGCGATGCTTTAATTAGAGCAGCTCTTGGAGCTGCATGCATGGCAAGACGGGGGCGAGCAGGCTGCCTTTGTGGCAGGCACTATTGTAGAAGGGCTTTCCCCATGGTGTGCGGCCTGGGGGTCCGTAGCTTGCAGGGTGTGTGACCCCTCTCTGCCCAGGAGCTGGGCAGCCCTCGACTAGACTATCAAGATGAAACACTGGATCTGAACGTTTACCTTAAGCTCTTACTTTAATAGGACTAGAGAGTGGGCAGGAGGTAAGGGGAGAAGGAAGAAAAGATGAAGAAGGGGGAGTGAAGAACTCTTCAGAGAATGAGGAAAGCGTGGGAGGAAAAATAAACAGTTACACTCCTGTGTACCAGCTTTGCATTAAGGGAGAATTCTGTCCGTAGAGCTTAGCAGAGGTTTGCTTTCAGCTAGAAAAGTATTCGATGCATGAATCATGCTTTGTCGCCAGTGGAGGAAATATGGTTTTATATTAAGAGCAAGAAAGTTTTTCAAACGTTAAAAAAAAAAAAAAAAACGAAAAAAAGAAAGTATATGTTGCCATATTATTCAAGCATCACACAGTACTTGTTCCTTGCAGACTGGGAGAGGTAGGGATGGAAAGTTTGGAGCTAGTGATTCACAAAATTCTGTGAACTCCGATCCTCCACATCTGACTCTTCATGGGGAACTGGCCCCCCCAAAGGAACACATGGGAAGAAAATAGGTTCTCTCTTAAGATGGAGCCAGCACCTAAATAAGGAGCCTTCTGCTCTGCTCATGGAGCCAGCCCTTTTTACCCATTTTTCTGTTTTTTCTATTCTGCCCCTCATTTTGTGACCTGGTCCACAGAAGCATCACCATCTTTATATTCAAATCCTTCCTTGAGATCTGCTTTTAAAAGAGGCAAATTACATATGTTAACATTCTCCAACAAACATTGCAGAATAACTGCATTTTCTTGTTAGTATTTGCTTGCAGTTTAGAATGCACCACATTGTTGGGTGCTGTACTAGGAGGCTGTTCTGTCCTAAACGAGGAGTTGTCATCTTAAAACTATTGCTGTAATTTGGTCTTTCATTTTGAATCCTTCCCTGGATTATCCATAGTTTCTCCTAGGCTGATGCCTGTTAGATTAGATCAATAGTGTAACTGGGTGGGGGGGCGGTGAGCAAGGCACCAGCCCTAGACACTAATTCAGGCGGGGCACCAGAATGGCAGCCACTGCGGTGCTCATACTGCCGTAGGTGTGGCTGTCTTCTGGGTGTGTGTCAAGGCAGCAGCTACCTGTGCCAAAGCTGCAGTGGCCCCCAAGTGAGGAGGTCAGCACACAACACCTCCCTTCCCCTCCCTGACCTATGGTGCCAGCATTTTGGGTTATGCCTCTGTGCTAGATTGCCAGCTGGTTGTCCGAGGAAGGGGCTGTCTTTTGTATGCTGTCAGTCACGCAGCACATTTAGGTTACTTTGGAAGAAATAATAATAATTAATAACTAAATGATGTTTATACTAGTTTTAAAAGAGTTCAGCTTTTTTTCAAATAGCCCTGAATTTAAAAAAAAGTGTCCTGACATATTTTCTCAAGAGCAGATTAATAATTAAGAGTGATTCAATAACTGTTCCTGTGACACCAGCATTGGATTTCCCACCTTTAAATGCTAGCATATTTGCTCTTAGTGGGTGATTAAAACCATGATTCTCACTGATAGGAACTGGAAAGGAAAACTAAAAAGAAAAAGGTAAGATTATAAATAGCTTCCATGATTTATTTGTAATACTGCTATGGCATTTATGAGTCTGAGCAAAAGCCTACCTTGTGATCTCTTTTCCCAGGTGACTTCCCGGTGACCCTGGTTTCCCTTCCTGGCTCTATCCTTTCCCCCTCTCTTCTCTTTTGGTGACTCTGAAGTCTTGGCATCCTCTCTTATTACCTCTCCTAACTTCCCATAAGTCTAATACTCCAAGGTATTTGAGGACTAGGAAGGATACTTCTATTCTGGAGATTTTTGTGGTTCTCTGCCTGAACTGTGGTCAAGCAGCAGCTGAGACATTAAAGTGGTAACGCGGGAGAGTTTGCTTTCTGTGAGTTGTTTTGAGCCTGTACTAAATGTCAATTAGGCAGCAAAGAAAAGAAAATTGGTGAGGTGGCTGATCCACACACATGCCTCTGACCAATGCTGGGATGCAGGCACAGGGAGAGAAAGTGGTATTTGGCCGTTACATTATCTGCTTCAATGAATCAAGCTTGTGTGTTTTTAAGAAACTGCTTGATTGTTGTACTTTGCGGCTAGTTTTGTATGAATCCATGAGACTTTTGTACTGTTGATTATGGCAACATTGAGGTTTAAGCTGCCTGTAAGGCCTGTTTTACAGGTATCATGCACCTTCTGTTGTGACTTGCACTGTGCGCAGAGTGAGTGAGGATTTTGTACTGATACAGCATGTAAACAACTACACAGGGAGCAGGGAGTGGAGAATCAAACCCACAGAACTGAGACTGCAGCTGCCAACCTCCAGAAGCTTTTGCCTTAGTGGGTCTATGGTTTTGGAAACATGCTATGCCATTTAATATAGTGGATTTTTATATAGTATGTGCCAAGAGAAGGCAAAAAACAAGAGTTGCTGCTCTCAGAATCAATATGTTGTTCCAATCCTTGGTGTGATTGCAGAGGCAGAGGATTAAAAAAAAATCCTGATTTATTTTCATGTTTGATCCTCAAGGTGTTTGAGTTCCCTCCGGTCTCTCAACGAATTGCTTAACAGGAACTGTTCAGCACCTGAAACAGCTCAGCTTTGGGGCAAAGAGCAATGAGGCAAGCTGTTTAAAAGGATAGCTGTTCTGCAGGGTACTCTCTGTGGTGTGCTGTATTACAGTCATTTGTGAACCACTAACCTAATCCTGTTCATAAGAGAAGTGCAGAATGTGTCAGACATGTGCTGTGTTTCCTATCTGTCCTAATGTAGAGCATGAGCTGGATGTGGTATATTCAAATGAGTTTATCAGACAAAATCTAAACGTTAAGACTATGCCTGATTCACTGAGATACTGCACTTGCTGCTTTTCTTGCCTACACCAGTTTTGCATTAATGCAGATCCATTCATTTAATTGGGATTTCTCTGGATTTACACTGGTGTGAGAGAGATCGGGACCGGGCCCCAAGGTAATGCTGGGATTTTATTGTTGAAAAGAAAAATCTAACTGCAAACAGAAATTCCTTAGCTTCTTTTACTGCTTTCTCATCACAGCCTTTGTATGCAAGAAGCCATCCCCTTGACCTTTCAGTCCTGTGTCATCCCTAAAGACTGTGAAATGTCTGACTGGTCTGCATGGAGCACCTGCTCGAAGACTTGTCACTCAGGGGATCTCTCACCCGGATTCCGAAGCAGACGCAGGCGTATAAAGCACGTTGCGGTGGGCGCGGGGAAGGAGTGTCCTGAGCTAGAAGAGAAGGAGGCCTGCAACATACAAGGAAAAAAGTTTCTGCCGCCTTGTCCCAGGTATAGTATATACTTTGATCAACACTGGGAGCCCTCAGCTGGGATGCCAACCCAGTTTATAGATTTACCGGGGTAAATGAAAGTCAAAATTATTCTGTTTTCCCATTGTTTTTAGCCAGTAGTTTAAGATTGCTTTAATAAAATTATGCATAAATCTCTGGAACCGATTCTTGTGTTCCAAAAGGGAATCCTCAGACTGCTGTGTCCCAGGCCCTATTTTAATTGCAGAAAGCAGAATATCTCCTTCTTGGGAGCTGTCACTTATGGTTAGGTAGCAGCAGGAATGAGCGGGGCAGTACCTTAGACTGTGCAGGTGACATTGGTGAACACGGACCCTTCTAAACGGCATGGAGATTGGGGCAGGGATCCATGGCTGTGGGCAGTTATTTGGGGCCCAAGGGGGGCTGACAGCAGTACCATTCAGTAAAGGCACATTAGAGAACATTTTTCTCTCCCCCCCCCCCCGAAATGACTCCCTTGTGTGCACATGGGAGCAGTAGGAGGCAACAACCTCCACTGCCTAACTAAACTACTTCTAGGCTTCTCTTGCAGAGAAGCACCTTGTCCCTACTCTCCCTGTGCTGGTTGTTGCAGCCCTGGGATCTCTGATGGGAGTGGGGTTTCATTTCCATTCCATTCGCCTCTCTGACTGGGATGCAGCTTTGGATCTCTGCTCTGTTGTGATTCCCCACAAGTTTGGTCAAATTACTGTGGAGGAGCCTGGTCTGCTTTTGGAAGATGTTAAAATGCCTGATATTTCTCCATTTGACAAGGTCTGGGACTGGGTAGCCTCCAGATATCTGAAATTCTTTACCTATGTAGACAAATCTCAGTGGAAGGACTGTAAGTTTAAAAGGGAGCTTATTTCCATGGCCACAATACAGCCTCTGTATTATTGCCAAGACCCCTTAAACAAATCCACAAGCTGATATGCTCCTGGGAAAGAGAAACCTGTGCAAGCATCATTAAGGTATGAATTTCTTCAAAATCAACTAGTCACTGATCATCTCTATGCACCCTGCTAGCAGGAGGACAGGGGAGAATTTAAAAAAAAAAATCTTTTCCTTGATTAGATCTTACAAAAAGCTCTTGTGTACTGATTTTTTCCCCCATCCAAATGCATGTCAATTTCAAAGACAAAAGAACGAGAGGTTGCCTTGCTGATTTTATTCATTGCGTACACTGTGTTGTTTCAGTTGACTCCTGATTGAAATACACCAACCGCTGGTTAATGAGGAAATGAATAGACGTGTGCCTGGAGCTTAGTTTCCTATCCCTATTTTTCCCCCCCTGTATTGAATTAGTGCTTGAGTTGGCCATTTATGCCACTGCTCTGTATAAGGCAAGGTATAGAGCAAGGGCACTCTAGGAAAAGCACAAGATTGTGCTCTGCCCATTCCAGTCTCTAATAAATCTCCCACAGTGCTACTTGCTTAGCTCCATCAATTAAGATGGATAAAATTGTTTTGTTTGTTTTCTTACTTCATAGGTTCATAGTTGTTAGGGGCTGGAAAAGACCTTACACATCATGAGGTCCAGCCCCCTTGCACTTGGGCAGGAAAAACTGCTGGGCTTAGATGACCCCAGCAAGGTGGGTGTCAAGACACTTTTTGAAGATCGCCAGGGTGGGTGACAGTACCACCTCTGGGGGCAGCCTGTTCTCAACCCTCAGCACTTGACTTGTAAAGAAGTTTATCTGTATGTGCCGTCTGAAGCGATCTTCAGTCAGTTTGTGCCCATTGTTTCTTGTCCTCTCCTGGCAGGCCTTGGTGAACAGATGCTCCCCCGGGCCCTGATGTACCCCCTTAATATACTTATAGGCTGCCACCAAGTCCCCTCGGAGTCTTCTCTTCTCCGGGCTGAACAGTCCCAAGTCTTTCAGCCTTTTCCTCTATCACCTGCTCTCTAGGCCTCTAATCACGTGTCCTTTGGACTCTCTCATTATCATTAGGTGTATTCCCTCACCACATTACAGGTTATAGTACAGCAGGTGCTTAGGGTAGGGTATATTCTTTCCCCATCCTACCCCTTGTTTTCCTAGCTCTTGTGTTCCAGGGAGCAGAAGAACTGACATTGCTAGTAGCCCCTTGAGCAAGGAGCCCTTGTGCATTAGGGCAAGACCTGCTTGGGATCAAGCACAGGATACTTACAGTTAAGTTTCAGGATAGCCAGTGGGTCAAGATTACTGCACACAATCTATGATGAATAGGTAGATGTCACAGGGAGGTGGTAATACCCAATATTTATTATTTTAAGAAACTTGTGATAGGCTTTTGGTTTATACCTTCCTTTTGCTTCCTCCACTGCAAAGCTATGTGCTGCATGTTAGAAAATCTAACCAACTGAGAAGGAAAACTGTTATGCAATGTACTGTGTATACAAGCAGACATGTGATTCTTTTAGGATCAGAATTAAATGGTGTAGGAGAATGGGTTTTGAAAGATCTGAATATAGGCCCTACATGCTTCTGTAGCAGTCAGTGCAGGGTGTTATAACACTACATTACAATCAGTGGCATATTGATATAATGATTGTATCCTTATAAACATTCATGGACATTCTCAAATGAGGAAAAGTAAAATTTGGCAGCATGTGAATCTTTCGTGTTCTCTCTCAATCACATAACATGGCAAAATTCCCCATGGTATAATACCAGTGATTTCTGACGTTAAGAATAGAATGTTCTATTTATTTGAGGAGAGTGCCACCTTATTCATTTTATCATTAGTATAATATTGAGACAGAAAAAATATACAGCATTTTTCCTTACAGCATCTGCCTCAGCATTGCATTCTTCAGGTGAGGATTCATTTCTATCCTTTCTTTCCTTCCTTTCCAGAAAGAGGATTAGTTCGAGAAGGTTCAAAATTGGTTCCATTTGTAAGGGGTAAACACACATCTTCTATTATCATCTGAATTTTAGTTATTGCTATTGGTCCTAAAAATTATATAATAGTATTTTACCTTTATTGTCCTAATTTCTAGAAAGCATCTGTTCTATCAGATTTTGGTTTCATGAACTTTAAGGTAACTGCTGTTATTTGGCTCTACCATTTACCTTCCTTTCCTTTATCATGTCCTTGTGGCAAGGTATTTAGCAGAATTTGCAGATTTCTTTGGAATCTGACAGGCCATGCCATGAGCACTTCTTCTGTGGCCTTGAGCTTGCGACCTCTGGGCTGACGATTGTGTAGTATCCATGACACACCAGCTTCTCTGGTCATTTTCCTAAGGAAATGGCATAATGCTTCTTAGGATCATAGGGCTGGAAGCAACCTCACCTGGTCTTCTAGTCCAGCCTCCAGCTCAAGACAGGATTATCCCTGACTTAACCGTTCCAGCAAAGTGTCTGTCCAACCTACTCATGAAAATTTCCAGGGTTGGAGATTCCTTAGTTAGCCAGTTTCAGTGCTTGACCATAGTAAGAAATGTCCTTGTAGTCACCAACTGAAGCTTCCCTTGCTGTAGCCTGAGGCTATTGCTACTAGCCCTTTACCCTACAGCAGTGTGAAATAGTGTGTCTCCATCCTTTCTATATTTTACCCTATATTTACCTTTATTTGAAGACTGTTATCAAATCCCCTCTCAGTCTTCTCTTCTCCAGACTAAATAACCTCACCTTTTTCAGCCTTTCCTCATAAGTGATGCACCCTAAGCCTTGAATCATTTTTTGTGCTCTCTGTTGGACTCTTCAGTTTGTTCACACACTTCTTGATGTGTTGGGCTCAGATTAGACACAGGTCGAGCCTCAGCAGTGCTGAATAGACCTCACCAGAGCAAATGAATCACTTCCTTTGATTTGTAAGTGGTGGTCCAGTTTCTACAACCCAGTATGCTTGTTTTTCCAACAAGAACACACTGTTGGCTTATATTCAGCTTATGGTCTACTGTAACCCCTCAATCCTTCTCTGTACTGCTGCAGCCTAGCTTAGGCTCATTTCTCAGTCTGTAGTTGTGTATGCAATTATTCCATCTGAAGTGCAGCACTTTACACATGTCCTTGGTGAATTTAATCTGGTTAATTGCAGACCGTGTTTTCAGTTTATCCAGGGCATTCTGGATCCTAGGCCTATCTTCCAGAGTGTCTGCAGTTTTACACAGCTTGGTGTCATTCACAAATTTGCTAAGCATTCACTCAGTCCCAATGTCCAAATCATTAATGAATATGTTAAACAATCACCAAACTCAGTTCAGACCCCTGGGGTCCTCACTCTTCCCAACAAGGCATTGAACCATTGAGATCTACTCACTGAATATGTTGATCCAAACAGTTATGCATTCATATTACAGTACTTTTTCTGGTTTCTATTTCCTTAGCTTGTTAATGAAAATGTTGTGAGACAGTGTTAGAACCTTGCTAAAGTCAAGGTATATCATGTTCACGCCTCTCCCCATGTTCATAGATCCTATTACCTTATCACAGAAGGAATCAGGTTGGTCAGGCATGACTTGCTCTTGATGAATCCATGCTGACTGTTCCTGACCACCTTGTTCTCCTCTAGGAACGTCACAGTAGATTCCTTGTAGACCTGCTCCATGAGCCTTCCAGGTATCAAGATCAGACTTACTGGTGTGTAATTCTCCAGATCCTCCTTCTTCGCTTTCTTAAAAAGGGCACTCAGTTTGCTCTTTTGTAATGATCTGGGACCTTATCTGACCTTCATGAGCTCTTCCAGTGGCTCTCAGATTGCCTCAGGCAATTCCTTCAATGCCATAGGGCAGTGGTTTTCAACCATTTTTCATTTGTGGGCCTCTAACATTTTTTTAATAAAGTTGTGGACCCCTTTGGAAATTCTGAATGGTGGTACGAACCCCTTTGAATTGTGAATGTGGGTATTTGCATACTTTTGATTGATCTTTGTAATCTTTTGTGGACCCCTTAGACATAGTCTGCGCATAAAAGCACTGCCCTAGGGTGTATCTCATCCAGGCCTGCCAGCTTGAAAGCCTGTAGCTTCACTAAGTAATCCCTAACCCATTGCTGTAGGCTGTGTCTTCTCTGTCTTTACTGACAACTGGCCTCATAATCTCGTAGCTTCTCCTATGTGTAAAGACTGAGGTACAAAAGCATTTTCAGCCTTCTCTATCATCTGTAATTAGGCTGCTTTCCACGTTCTCTAATGCAGTGGTCTCCAAACTTTTTTGATTGTGCACCCCTATCAGTAAAAAATTTTTGAGCCTGCGCCCCCAGTATATACGTTGCAATACACTGAAAACGAATGAATGAGTGAGGGTGCCATTGGCAACCCCTCCATGTTGTGGAATTCCCACTCTTCCCTCAGGATACCTCGTGTGCCATGTGGGACACGTGGCCGTCTGACATATGGACACCAGTGTCAATTCGTATGTTAAATATTAGGAAAGCTTAATTTCTTTCTTATTCTTTTAGATAAAAAATAAATATAAATAGAAGTTCTAATATTTTCTTCCTGCACCCCATGGATCATCTTGTGCACCTCACTTTGGAGACCACTGCTCTAATGGTCATATGGTTTCTTTGGTCTTTCTCTGAATTTTGACATCCTTATAGAATTCCTTTTTTTATTAACATTTATGTCCCTTCCAATTGCCTCTCAAATCATACTTTGACCTTTCTAATTTTCTCCTTGCATGTCTGTGTAATATTCTTACACTCTTTGCTAATAATATGACCAGGTTTCCACTTTCTTAGGATTCTTTTTTGAGTTTCAACTTGTTGAAGAGATTTCTGTCTAGCCATCTGGCTTCCTGTTGCACTTCCCATTCTTCTGTTGCATTGGGATATGACTGATTATGAGCTGGATACAGTGAAGGAGAGCATTAACCAAGAGGAAAGCCAGTCACTAGAGTTGTTTTGGGGATCATTACCTCATGAAGCCAACTGCCTGAAGAGGAAAGAACAGCAGAGGAAAATGTAACTGGAAATATGTGTTTTGGGGGCTGTAACCTCTGCCTTATTCTTTATGCCCAGAGAAGGAGGGAGTTGCAGAGAGCTACTACTTGAGCTAGTTTGATTGCGTTCAGTGGTGGGCAATGTCACAATAATATTTCTTGGTGCAGAAAAGCATGGAGGAAAGAAGCCTATTTGCTCCAAATAGCCACTTCTTAAGTTTTTACCTTCTTTCGAGAACAGGGGTGTTAAACATGTGGCCTGTGGGCCGCTGGATGGACTCCATGCACTGGCCCCCACCCCACAGACCACATTCAGCATGAAGGCTGGACCGGGCACTCTGCATTGTATGTAGTACAGGGGGCTGGCACGGGGCTGCCAGCTCCAGTGCCATGTGCAGTGCTAGGTCCAGCCCCATGCACTGCCTGCACCATGTGCCGGCCCTGGGGCTCCCAGCATACAGCCCCTGGGGTCAGCATGGGGCATTTGCTGCTGCTGGCACACAGGTTGGACCCAGCGTTGCAAATGGCATATAGGGTCCAGGGCATGGGCTGCATGTGGTACGACCCTTCTGTGATACCTGCAGTGCCAAGTACAGCCCAGCACCCACACTGTGCCATCCCTGGGTGCTGCCAGGGAGTTGGTCTGGTTTAGCCCACAGACTGGCCCAGCAACTCTCATCTAGCCTGCAGAGTTTGGGCCAGATGAGTTTGACACCCTGGCTTTAGAGAAAGTGTATGTTAAGTAATAGGTCCCTAGATTCCACACAGATACATGGTAACTAATGATAAAGTTGCTAAAGTATGAAGAGCTTCTCACTTTACAGTTACAATTACAGTTTACAATGACTTCCTAAATCAGTAGTTTAAAAAAATACAAGGAGGAGAGTATGAATTGTATAAAATATTGGTTTGTACTTTCTATTTGGCTTTTGACTGTTCATGCCTTAGGATTTACCAACATGCCTAGCAATTTTAAAGAATTGATTCTTCTTTTATTTATATTGGGGTAAATCAGGAGTAATTCTCTAAAAAATCAAATGGTGCTACCATTAGGTAATGTGGCCAGTTGAATCCTTGATTGTATGGAGCTGTCAGAGACTTGCATGATCAGTGACCAAGAAATATGGAGTACCACTCTGGTAGCATGGAAGGCAGACATTAATTTAAATTTGCAATAGGATCTGAGGAATTTTATCCTAGATCCCCAAAATCATACATTTTGCCATGCTAGACATTCAAGATCTGACATAGTAGGATGTACGGTTTTTGGGATCTGGGATAAAATTCTTCAGATCTGATCACGTGCCTGGACCTTTAAAGCCACCTTCTGCTTTCTGTTCCCTGATGTTGGGCAGTACAGTGCAGCTTTAAGGGTTCCAGGAGCTAGTGGGCTCCTGTGCACCGGCAAGTTTAAAGTGCTGTACAGCCTGGCATGGGGCTGCATGGCTCAGCTTTTACAAGCCACATGTTAAAATTAAAGTGTAATGCAAGTTTGGAACATCTTTGTGGCTGTTTTGCCTTTTTATCACATGATAAATTGATTGAACATTTGCCATGTTATAGTTTATTGCATGACTAACACAGTAACTATGTAATAAATGTAATGCCTGCTTCTCCGTGTACTATATAGGTAAGTATTACCTTTTCTGGGATGAATTATGGTCTCTCTCTGTATAGGAGCTTCATGCTCATATAGAGGATGATATGTTTGTTGCTCTGAAACTCTTGTGAAAAAGCTGTACATATTAAAATTTAAAATGTCAATACTAGTGAGAATGTAACACCTTCAGGCAGCCATAGCATGTGTATACATTGCACTCTGTTCCTATCCAGGTTTCCTAGATTTGACAGGCCTCTGAGCATCCACATTGCAGAGCAGCTTATGACCCATACTCAGCCATGCTGAAATGGCATTTACTTGAACTTAGCTCTTGGATTCCTGAGAGTGTATCCCAGAGCTCCTAGGCCACTGACAGACATGCAGTTGAAGGCACCATGGGATCTGATCCACAGTCTTAAGAGTCACACCTCCTGCCTTGTCACACATGCATAAAAGAAGGACTGAGAATCAGATCTCAATCACTCCCTATTGCTGGTGCAGGAGACGTCTGGGATCATTGTATAGGGATAGCCCAGTACCACGCTGGGTGTCCAGTGTGCCTGTCTGGAGCACCGGTCAGCTGATCCCAGGTATGGACGCACATTGGAACCCTTTGCTCTGGTGTGCTTCTGAGACTGGGAGTGCTAGTCAGTCCTGGCAGCACGCTAGCCATATGTTTAATTTAAGGCATTATGGGGACCTTACATATTTTATATACTAATTTTGTGTGTTATTCCCTGTTTTAATGGACCATTAATTGCTTGAATGTGTGGTTGGGTTACCACTTAAGACATGACTAAGTGGTTCATTTGGATGCTTGCACACACCTGCTGATGCACAGTATATATATATTTTTTATACTAGATGATAACTGTGATATGTCATTTGTTTCTGGTATAGCTGACTTGTCAATGATAATGAGAGGGTATGTATTTAAAGCAACTAATGCCTATGAGCAGAATTTGTCTTTCAAACACTTCTAACTATTTAGGTCATGTCCAACTGACATAAGCAAATTTGTCAAATTGATATGGTTTTTTTTTTATATTTTGAAATTTGGCTATTGATAAGCAGGTACTAACTATAGCACCTGGTAATGTTTCATTAAATATTGCTCTGTGCCATTGTGGCACAATATACATTTACTTGTCTAATTCTAGTGGGTGTTTATAAGCCTTGCGGGCTGCTGAGTTTAGTTGTCTTTGAACTCAAGTTTAGTAAGGTTGTATAATTTTAAATGTTGATGGCCTGATTTTAAGAGATGCCAGATTCCCATAGGTCATGCTGAGGGGGAGAAACAGGTGCTCTCACCCTTAAAAATTAGTCCAAGGAGGCCTAATTTTCACATGTAGGTACCTAAGTTAGGTATCTGAGGGTGTGTCTACATGTGCATTAGATAGGGGAGCAGTTTACTTGTGAGTAAACTACACTTGAGTAAATGCTCCCAGGTAGGCATCTACACATGTAGGAAGCAGGAGCGGTTTGCTGTTTATGGCAGCAAACAGCTCTTGCTTCCTGGGACCTTGCAGTGGGCGCCCCTGCCACCACCAGGGGTTGCTAGCCCAGGGTTTGGCAGGGAGCACCCGGCCAGGACACAGCTGTCTTCTGGCCAAGGCTGGGACATTGCTCCCTGCCCCCAGGGGCTGCCTGCTGCTGCAGCAGGGACAATGTTGCCGGGCCCCAGCAGGAGGCAGCTTTCAGCCCTAGCTGCCTGATGGGGAAGGGGACTTGGTAAGAGCAGCAGGGGAGCGGGAGGTCCTAGCTCCCTGCCCCAATCTGCTGGTAGGACAGCTAGTGGGCCTGCTAGTAGGCCTAACCTACCCCTGCAGCTCTTTCCAAGCCCTGCTCCTTGATTGTCTGATTGGGGCACAGGGCTCGAACCTGCCCCTAACTGGGACAGTTCCCAGCCTCTGCTCCACGACTGCATGATAGGGGCCTGCTCAGCTCCATAATTGTGGACCTGGATGGGGAATAGGCCTGGGAGCTTGTTCCCCACTCAGTTCTGTGAGCACAGAGCTGGGTGGGGCATAGGCTGGGGAGAATCTCCCAGTGCTGGCCTCACGAGTGCAGAGCTGGCACTGGGAGATATCTCAACTGCTCCCCCCACCCCCGATCTTGATGGCAAAGTGGGGGCTAGTAGATAGGTATATCCTAGCTCCTGCTCTCAGATCATGATCTCATAGTTTCATAGTTGGTAAGGTCAGAAAGGACCTGAGCAGATCATCAAGTCTGACCCCCTGCCATGGGCAGGAAAGAATGCTGGGGTCAAATGACCCTGTCAAGGTGTCTGTCTAGCCTCCTTTTGAAGACCCCCAAGGTAGAAGCGAGCACCACTTCCTTTGGAAGTTGTTTCCAGTTCCTAGCTGCCCTGACTGTGAAGTAATACCTCCTGATATCTAGCCTGAATCTACTCTCCGTCAACTTATGGCCGTTATTCCTTGTTACTGCCAGTAGTGCTTGGGGGAACAGGGACTCTCCCATTGCCTGCTTGTCTCCCTTGGCCAGTTTATAGATGGCCACCAGATCCCCTCTCAGCCTTCTCTTGTGGAGGCTGAACAGATTCAGGTCTCGTAGTGTCTCCTCGTAGGGCCTGCCCTGCTGCTCCCTGATCATACGAATGGCCCTCCTCTGGACCCTCTCCATGTTGTCCACATCCCTCCTGAAATGCGGTGCCCAGAACTGGACACAGTACTCCAGCTGCGGCCTAACAAATGTCATATAAAGGGGGAAGATCACCTCCTTGGACCTGCTTGAGATTCATCTGTGGATGCATGACAAGGTGCAGTTAGCCTTCCTGACTGCGTCCCCATCTTGGTTTCATAGTTTCTAGGGTCGGAAGGGACCTGAGCAGATCATCTAGTCTGACCCCCTGCCATGGCAGGAAAGAATACTGGGGTCAAACGACCCCAGCAAGATGTGCATCCAACCTCCTCTTAAACACCCCCAGGGTAGAAGCCTGCACCACTTCTCTTGGAAGTTGGTTCCAGACCCTAGCTGCCCTGACCGTGAAGTAGCGCCTCCTGATATCTAACCTAAACCTACCCTCTGCCAGCTTGTGACCGTTATTCCTGGTCACTCCTGGTGGTGCTCGGGGGAACAGGGACTCCCCCAATGCCTGCTAATCCCCCCTGACTAGTTTATAACAGGCCACAAGATCCCCCCTCAGCCTTCTCTTCTGGAGGCTGAACAGGTTCAGATCCCGTAACCTCTCCTGGTAGGGCCTGCCCTGTTGTCCCCTGATCATACGAGTGGCCCTCCTCTGGACCTTCTCCATGCTTCTTGAAGTGTGGTGCCCAGAACTGGATGCAGTACTCTAGCTGCGGCCTGACCAGTGCCGCACAGAGGGGGAGGATCACCTCTTTGGACCTGCTCGAGATGCATCTGTGGATGCATGACAAGATGCGGTTGGCCTTCCTGACTGCCTCTCCATACTGCCGGCCCATGTTCATCTTGGAGTCAATGATGACCCCCAGATCCTTTTCCGCTTCCGTGCTGACAAGAGGGGAGTTCCCTAACCTGTAGGTATGGTGCCGGTTGTTCCTCCTGAGGTGCATCTCCTTGCACTTGTCTGTGTTGAAACCCATCCTATTCTCGTCCGCCCACCCTTGTAACCTGTCTAGGTCTGATTGTAGCCTGTTGCATCCTTCCAGTGTGCCCACGTCCCCCCACATCTTAGTGTCATCAGCAAATTTGAACAGGGTGCTTTTTACCCTCTCGTCCAAGTCACTGATGAAGATGTTGAACAGTGCGGGCCTGAGGACCGAGCCCTGCGGAACCCCACTGCCCACGTCCTTCCAGGCTGAGAAGGACCCAACCACTAACACCCTCTGGGTGCGGCCCTCCAGCCAGTTGGCGACCCATTTGACTGTGTGGGTGTCTACACCACAGCCCCCCAGTTTCTTAATGAGAACGGGGTAAGAGACAGTGTCAAAAGCCTTCCGGAAGTCCAGGAAGACTATATCCACTGCTACCCCTGCATCTAATGATCTGGTGATCTGATCGTAAAAGGCCACCAGGTTGGTCTGACAGGACCTGCCACTGATGAACCCATGTTGGTTGCCCATGTTCATCTTGGAATCAGTAGTGACTCCAAGATCCTGTTCTGCCTCTGTGCTGATGAGAAGGGAGTTCCCCAGCCTGTAGGTATGCTGCTGGTTCTTTCTGTGTAGGTGCAGTACTCTGCACTTGTCAGTATTGAATCCCATCCTGTTCTCTTCTGCCCACCCCTGTAATCTGTCTAGGTCTGATTGCAGCCTATTCCTTCCTTCTAGCATACACACTTCTCCCCACATCTTAGTGTCATCTATGAATTTGAACGAGGTGCTTTTCACCCCCTTGTCCAAGTCACTGATGAAGATATTGAACAGTGCGGGCCCCAGGACCGAGCCCTGGTGCACCCTGCTGCCCACATATCTCCAGGTTGAAAATGACCCGTCCACCACCACTCTCTGGATGTGGCCCTCCAGCCAATTGATGACCCATCTGACTGTCTAGGCATCGACACCACAATGTCCTAATTTTTTAATAAGAATGGGGTGACAAACAGTGTTGAAAGCCTTCCTAAAGTCCAGAAAGACTACATCCACTGCAACATCTGCATCCAAGGATTTTGTGACCTGGTCATAGAAGGCAACCAGGTTGGTCTGACAGGACCTGCCTCTAATGAACACATGTTGGTTGCCCCTAAGCATATGCTCCCCTGATTGCCCCTCCCAGATGTGCACCTGAATAATTTTCTCAAAGAGCTTCCCCAGGACCAAGGTAAGACTAACAGGCCTATAATTTCCTGGGTCTTCCTTCTTCCCTTTTTTGAAAATGGGGACCACACTGGCCCTTTTCCAGTCATCTGGCATCTTGCCAGAGCACCATGAGTGCTTGTAAAGCTGCTGCAATGACCCTTGCTAATTCCCTCAGCACTCTGGGGTGGAGATCATCAGGACCTGCTGATTTGAACACATCCAGTCCCACTAGAAGTTCCTGAATAGATCTTCTCTGTCCCTGGGTTTGGTTGTGCCTCCCCTGGGACCATCGGGGATCCCAGTGGGGGGGATGACCTGGTCCCTGCTCAGAAAAATGGAGGCAAAGAAACTGTTAAATAGGTTAGCTTTGTCATCTGGTGAGACCACCAGATTTCCAGTTGTGCCCTGCAGAGGCCCCACATTACCCAGAACCTTCTTTTTACCCTCTATATATTTAAAAAAGGATTTCTTGTTATCTTTGATCTGGGTTGCTAGTCCCAGTTCCATCTCTGCCTTGGCCTTCCTAACGTCCCCCCTACAAGTCTGAGTAATGGAGGTATAGTCCTCCCTGGTGATGCCCCTCCCTTTCATTGGGTGTACGCCTCCTTCTTAGCTTTGAGACGTTCCTGGATGCTTGGAGTGGGGGGCTTGGAGCTCCCTGCTTCTGGGGCAGGGGGACATTCTCCCTGCCCATACTCTTGTGGTGGAGCCCAGCCTGGCAACAGGCAGCTCTCAGGGGCAGGGAGCAATATTCTACCCCCTGGTGGCTGGCTGACCAGGAACAGATTTGCTCTGTGTCAAGCAACTACACAAGCGCTACTGTACAGTAATTGCAAGTAAATTTGCTACTTGCGTTTTCAGGTAGCAAATTTACTTGCATAAGTGAGGCTTACTGTGCAGTAAGCATGTGCACATGTAGATGCACGTGCTTACTGTCCAGTTAACTACACTACTTGATAACAAAGCTCCTTGTGCAGATGCAACCGATAGTAAGTTTATCCGCAGTCACTTATGTACTGATTTAAATTTATATTTAATGGCCTAACACAAGACTTTAATTGCCTAAATAAAGATTTACATATGCTTATATTTAAGCTGCAATTTTGAAAAGTGGGTCCTAGATACTCTAGCAGGCAAGATGTTTTAATTTGGTAGGAGGAATGTGATAGATGATCTTATTCACCTAATTCATGCAGAAGTGCGATTTTCCTTGTCCTCATGTAAAAACTCCGGAGCTGCATTAATGTGGCATATTAGAAAACCTGTGATAACCCACAAAAGGGACTCCTGTCTGAAGAATTAACCACTATGATTTATATGGTGTGGGAGTACAGTTTCTTCATGCATGTCATGCACAAAATGTGTTCTTTATTATTTTTTCTTGCTGGTAATAAACCTTGTGAATGTATCTAGATTTGTATATGATACTCTATATTATATAAGGGAGAACATGACAGCTCATCTGAAAAGTAACTATAAATTAAAAGTAATTGGCAATATTTACAAATATTTTACATGAGTGCTTTACAAAATTCATAAGTGCTCTCTGCTAAAAGTCATTTTTATGCTTATATTCACAAGATAAGATTGTAAGAGAATGTTGACGCATGCAGACTTACTATTTTTTTTCACAAGAATAGCTTCCTCAAGTCTGCAAAGGAGAACACGTGAAGTTATAAGCTGGAAATCTTTTTTCCACACAAGACAGCAGATACTACATTGGTTTATAGTAATCCAGGACAAGGCAGGCACACATCTGACATGCAGATTTACCAATCAGTGCAACTGAGATAACAGGAGAAGTGTTTGTTTTTTGGACAAAGGAAGGAATATAAATTATTTTGCCTATACAATAAAAAATGAAGGTCTTGCTTTGCAGCGAGCATGAAAAGAGCTTGGGGAATATGAAGAAGGGAAAGCAGTGGAAAAGATCACAGGACTATAATAGGAAATGGTAGATAATACAGGAGATGGTAGCAAAGAATGAATACAGTACTCAGAATTTATGTACTACTTTATCAAAGTTCTTGATAAAGCTGTAAGTTATCAGTATTCTCATTTTATGTCATGGAAAAAATGGAAGAACATTGGTGTCTTGTTTCCCAATCTGCTGTCCAATCCACTGGATCAAATTGAAAGTGCCAGTGATAATGGTCAAGTTACTACAAAAGATCCCATCCTCTTGTGGATGGTATGAGGAAAAACATATTTTTATTTCTGTTTTGTTAAATTCCAATCAGTTCTTTTGGGGAGTTCAGTTAGTTTTTAAACCTACAATTAGATAATGTATCATAGTATCGTAGTAGCTAGGGTCAGAAGGGACCTAAACAGATCATCAAGTCTGACCCCCTGCCTTAGGCAAGAATGGATGCTGGGGTCTTATGACCCCAGTCATGTGTCTATCCAGCCTCCTCTTAAAGACCCCCAAGGTAGGAGTGAGCACCACTTCCCTTGGATGTTTGTTCCAGGTCCTAGCTACCCTAACTGCAAAGTAATGCCTCCTGATGTCTAGCCTGAACCTGCTTTCTATCAACTTGTGGCCATTATTCCTAGATACCCCATGTGGTGCCCAGGGGAACAGGGCATCTCCTATTCCCTGCTGATCCCCCCCTGGTGAATTTGTAGACGGCCACCAGATCCCCCCATAGCCTTCTGTTGTGGAGGCTGAATAGGTTCAGGCCCTCTAGTCTCTCCCTGCTGCCCCTGATCATGAGTGGCCCTCCTCTGGACCCTTCCAGTGCCAGCCACATCTCTCTCGGACTTTGGCGCCCAAAACTGGATGGAGTACTCCAACTGCAGCCTGACCAATGCTGCATAGAGGGGGAGGATCACCTCCCTGGACCTGCTTGTGGTGCATCTGTGGATGCATGACAAGGTGCGGTTAGCCTTACAGACAGCTTCCTCATATTGGTGGCTCATGTTTATCCTGGAGTCAACAATGACTCCAAGATCCCTTTCTGCCTCTGTGCTGATGAGAAGGGTGTTCCCCAGCCTGTAGGTATGCTGGTGGTTCCTTTTCCCTAGATGGAGTACCCTGTACTTGTCTGCATTGAATTCCATCCTATTCTCATCTGCCCATCTTTCTAACCTGTCCAGATCTAGCTGGATTTGTCCCCCCCCGCTCTGGCATGCCCACCTTGCCCCACATCTTGGTGTCATTAGTGAACTTGGACAATGTGCTTTCCACCCCCCCGTCCAAGTCATTGATAAAGATGTTGAACAGTATGGGCCCGAGGACCGAACCCTGGGGAACCCCACTGTCCACCTCCCTCCAGGTTGAAAACATCCCATCCACCATCACCCTCTGTGTGTGACTGTCCAGCCAGTCAATTAGCCACCCATCTGTCTGTGTAGGCTAATGCCGCAGTTGCCTAGTTTTTTTATGAGAATGCGGTAGGAGTGTCAAAGGCCTTCTTAAAGTCCAGGAAGATGATATCCACCCCCACGGCTTCATCCAAGGACTTTGTGACCTGATCGTAAAAGGAAATGAGGGTAGTCTGACAGGATCTTCCCTTAATGAACCCATGTTGGTTCCCCCTGACCATGATCTCCGCTGCCGGTCCCTTGCAGATGTGCTCCTTGATAATTTTCTCAAAGATCTTCCCCAGCACTGAGGTAAGACTGACAGGCCTATAAACCTGGGTCTTCCTTTCTCCCTTTCTTGTAAATGGGGACCACATTAGCCTTTTTCGAGTCATCCGGCACTTAACCAGCACTCCATGAGCACTTGTACAGCTGTGCCAGGGGCCTTGCAGTGACCCCCGCCAATTCCCTCAGCACCCTTGGATGAAGAGCATCTGGGCCTCCTGATTTGGACACATTCAGCCCCTCCAGAAGTTCCCTAACTATGTCATCCCTAACTTTGGGCCTGGCAATGCCTACCCTGAGTCCTTCCATACTCCCAGTGGGGGAGGTGTCTTGGTCCCTGCTTTGAAAAATGGAGGCAAAGAATTTGTTAAAGAAGTCCACTGTTTCATTTGCTGCAATCACCGGATTGCCAAGCATGTCCTGCAGGGGTCCTACATTACCTGGTGCCTTCCTCTTGCTCCCTATGTATTTGAAAAAGGACTTTTTGTTTGCCCTGCAGCTTCAAGCAATGGAGGTGTGATCCTTTTTAGTAATAGCCCCTTGCTTCCATTGGATGTACGCCTCCTTTTTAGCCCTCAGGCATTCCTGAATGCCTTTGCTGAGCCATGGGGGCTTTTTAGCACTCTTACCCCACCTTGGTATGCTTTGGGACTGACTCTCTTTGGGTTTGGAGGATCGTCTCCTTGAGGAATGACTACCCATCTTGGACTCCCATCTCCCTGAAACTTCAGGATCCCAGTGCCTCTCATATTAGTCTTCTTAACTCATTGAAGTCGGCCCTCCTGAAGTCAAGACTTCCACCTTACTGCTAGCCCTTGACACCCTGTGCTAGATAGTAAATTCCAGGAGGCGATGATTTCTATCGCCCAGGTGGCTGAGAACCCGCAATTCCCTCACTAGGCCATCACCTGTGGCAAGGACCAGGTCCAGCAGGGCATTTCCCCTGGTGGGACTGTGCATCTCTTGAGTTAAGTGAAGGTCCTGTATCTCAGCTAGGAATCTACATGAGCGGTCAGACCTAGCTGATTGCTCTTCCCAGCAGATGTCTGGGTAGTTCAGGTCGCCCATAACTACCACATCTCTTGACTTGACAGCCTCCATGAGCTGTTCTAAAAATTCTTGGTCCAGTTCTTCCCCCTAGTTGGGTGGTCTGTAATAGACATTCACCATTAAGTCCCTTTCCCCATGACCCCCTTGTATTCTTACCCAGAGCACCTCAGTCAGTCCCTCTTCTGAACCCTCCTTGCTCATCGAGGATGTGTATTGCTCCTTGATGTAGAATGCTACACCCCCTCCTTTTCTCCCTGCCCTGTCCCAGCTGTACAGACTGTAGCCCTTAATATCTACTGCCCAATCGTGGGTAGAATCCCACCAGGTTTCTGTGAGCCCTACTATGCCTGGATTTATGATAGCTAGCAGGAGGGTGAGCTCCTCTTGCTTATTCCCCATACTTGTAGCATTAGTGTAGAGGCATTTAAGACCTCCTGTGGGTTATTTGTGCCACCCCCTCACTCCTAAGTCTATCATGGCCCCGTCACTTACCTATGATGTGTTATGATACACAAAACCTAAGTTTTTCTGGATCAAATCTGTGCATTTTCTAAGTGTCATTTACAAATTTGCATTTAAGAATGTAATTCTGTCCTGGACAGATGATTCCATACTGTTTATACTCTATAGATGTGAATTGAATGTATGAAGAAAATCTTTTTATTTGGATCTTGTTGTATATCACAGCCTCAAGAAAGGAACATTATAGAACTCATCAATTGTAGTCCATCTTTTGAAGGAACTGGTAATAACCATTAATCCCTGGAACTCAGTAAAACCATCTCCAGTAGGACGAATTCCCAAATGACCCTCAGCCTTTGGCCCTACTTTGATTTTTGTGAAGATTGCAAGTATTGTGCATCTCTCTGAATTAGATGCGTAATTATTGACAGAGAGTTATTATTTGGGATTTCAAGCATTGGATTGGGAGTTGGTTTTCATAGTAATCAAATATCTTAATCTCTCTGTTCCTCTTTCACCTTCCCTCAGTTGCATGGTCAGCATTAAATGGTAAATATTTTAAGACTCTGAGTGCTAAGTTGTATGAGTATTTAGGCATGGAAACCTCTACAGAAATGCTACTAACATACTGCCAGACAATGGTATATTTATCTTAAACTAGAAAATTTAAAATAAATATTAAAGCGATTTGCATGCTAAAGAGTCACGAATTTCTGATTTAAAGAATCTGCATGCCCCAATGGCGTTTTATAAAACCTGTTTTACATACTCTATTTTCCTTCCAAAGGTTTTCATGGAGGACTTCTGAATGGAAAACATGCCAAGTGACATTTCTCCTTGACCAGCAGGACCCTCGACGACATAAATACACAATGCTTTGTGGAGGTGGCATACAAATCCGGGAAGTGTTTTGTGCTCAGATCAGGATAGAATCGGGGATACACAAGTTAAAGGAAGGTATGTGTTTGTTCTACAAAATATATATAGAAATTAGAAAAGCAAGGAATCAAAAAGGAACAGCAATAGTGTGAAGTTGCATTACTATTTTTGTTGTCTCAGAGCTGGAGGTAGGGGCTAAAAGTGCAATAGTATACAGGCTTAGGCAGGATAATTCCCTGGGGAGGGAATTAACAGGCTCCAGGATGATCAGGCAGCAAGAAAGCACAGGGCTTCTTTTCAGATTGCTTGTTTCCTACAGGAACTGGCTGGGAGTTTTCCAGGGATGTTCCCAAGGGCTTTGCTAAGGAGTCTGGATGTGGAATCACTGACTGCCCCTTTTGTGTTTTCAGTGCATGTGGGGGGTGAGGAGGGGGGGTACACTGTCTTCCAAACCCCAATCTGTTTTGGAATGGTTTGGGGTAAACTTTCAGTCTTCCTCCAATCTCACACGTCAGACTGTTTGGCTCCTGGCGCAGGGCATTGGAATGTGCCTGCTCCTTTAAGAGAACAAGCAGCCTGAGGGGCTGCTTGCAGGTGTCGGGGGGGGGGGGACTAATGAGGGACTCAGCTGATGGGAAGAGGGCTCAGGCTGGAGCTGTGTTATTCCAGAGCCTGCATGGGTCAGGTAGTTTCTCTCCAGCAGCTGCAAAGCTCCTGGCTGCTGGGCTCCTGAAAGGACCTGGATGTTGCTGGACAACTGCAGGCCTGGGAACAGAATCAAATTCCCTAGGCTGAGGAAGACTGGGTTACAGGCACGTGGGCTTTGTTTAATGTTAACTCCCAGAGGGTTTGAGGTGCCTGCCAAAGGGTCCGAGAGCCCAAGCGGATTGAGTGCATGGGCTAGGTTATAGAGCGGGCTGAAAGGTATGTCCACTGGGAGATGATGAAAGTTTGCCCTCCTAGAGGGGCAGAGGGCTGCTTTTGCTGTGGTTTGTGTTTCTGTTATGGTTTATGCTACTGTTTATACTGGTGGTTTGGGTTGGGACTGTAAGAGAAGGTTTACGGAGGTCCCATTAGTGCCTGACAGGTACACAGTAGGCCTGAGCTGTTGTTGAGCCCAGAGGAAGGAGCAGTGTGAGGTTATAGAGCAGGCGGGGACAAAGGGACTGGTGCTCAAGAGGCGTGCAGCCACACAGGGGCCAGAGGCCCGGCACCAGAGGGGTGTAGCCACACCGGGGCATAGCCACACCAGGGCCTGGGGCCCAGCAGACAGGCCAGGGGCCCAGTGACTAAAAAGGACAAGTGGGAGCCAGTGCCTCAGAGCCAGGTCCAGTACAGTGGGCCCAGGTTAGACAGCCCAGCTAGGTTAAACGGGCAGAGGCTGAGGAGGCCAGAGCTCCAACAGAGGGAACAACATCATAGTAACACCTGCAAGGCTTTGGGGCATGGTGTAAGGGAGGAAATGGAGCCACACATTGAGTCCTTAAGGCTGTGGGTGCCTGGGACAGGCACAGATACGCATTGAAGGCCTCCGAGCTGCAGGATCCCTGAAGAGGCAAAGGCCAGCTGAGGGGGTCCATTGAACTTAAGGGTTGAATCAAAGTGATTGGGGTCCAGGAGAGACCCAGTGGTACCACAAGTGGACTAAGGCTCACTCTAAGGCCCGTGGGCAGCCTCCCTTCATGCAACCTTTTGTAAGAGCAAGGCATGGCAGGTGAACAAATAAGGGAGGGCTCTAACAGAGATTGAGCGAGGCAGGAGTCACATGGCCACCAGGTGGCTTGAAGGCTGCCTCTGGGGCATGACTCCACTGCACCTCCCATATTGTTGAAGCCACTTGGCCATATTTTTAGGGCTGGATAGGTGTATTTGTAAGTAAGATGCCATGGTCCATTCCTGGTTTGGCTTTATCCTTTGCCTCAGACCAATATATAACCTTTCTTATGATTTGAAGGGGAAAGCCAAAATAATATTGTCACAGCTTCTGAGTAGACAGTCAGGGCTTGGACTTAAGGAATGAGTTATTTTCCTTTTGAAAGAGTAACGAGTGGATTCTGTTGCTTGATGAATAATTCATCTTAGTCTGTTTTATTTACAGCATGTACTGCTTCTGCAAAATATGCTTTTGAACAGAGATGGTGAGATAATAAGAATGCTATATCGCAGCTTAGACTTATTTACTCACAAAGCCAAAGCAAATCATTTTGGGGCACATTGTGTGTCCTATCAACCTGCACGAGCTCTCGGTTTCCAGAAAACTAGGCCTATTTTAATTTCTATTCTGCCTATATGTAACTTCTGTTTCATCTGTTCCAAAATGCTGGGTTTACCTTGGACTCTGGACACAAAAAAGATTCGTTTGTCCTGTAATATCATATACTACATGTGTCAGTTAGGGTAAGGAAACTGTTTTAGTGACTCCAGTAGCATAGAATATTTGGTGCCTTTCTTATTTTGCAAACATATATCTTGTACCCACTGTTTTTGTACATTCAGGTGCAGTAAACTTCAAAAGTATAATTGTTCTTAAATAATTTTTAAAATTGTATTGAGACTGTGAAAGCTAGTAAGATACTCAGTCATTAATCTAGCCCCCACTATACTATGCACTGTACAGACATGTAATATGTAGCAGTCCTTCCCCCAAAATGATGGAAATTCTTTGATTCTAAAAGTTTCTCTCTGCTGGATATGTAAAAGCTAGGCAGCTACCTTGCACCAAGCTTTATGCTAGTGCTGCTGTGCTACTAGCAGTACCGCAGGTTTAAAGCTAGCAGCAGCCTGGACATAGTATTTTAAGGCACTTGCCAGGGTTTCTTAGCATTGGTTCTAGATGTAGTGGATTTTTGATGGCATCCAGTGAGAAAGAGATGCATGGTGGTACAAGCTACACTTGTAACTTTTTGTCCTTAGTGGAAGAATCTGATTTTGGCTGAATGCATTCAGTTCAGTTGGAGATACAGACTGTCCCAGGTACCTCTATCAACTGGTGCCAACTAGCAACAAATAATTAATCAAACTCTCTTTTATATTTATTGATTCTTTTGTCTATCAGAGGGAAAGCTTCCTTAAATGTGAAGGCAAGAAGGCAAAAACACAAATCCTGATTTTGCTTCTAGCCAGAATTAAACTTTGTTTCAATTTCTAAACTTTTGCAGAATGAGAATACTCCCACTGCCAATATAATACTTGATTTTGTTTTCTGAGAGCTACAGATACTTAAACCTTTTGTAAATATCTAAGCTCAATGTTAGAGTTAGATGGGAATTTTCCGAGGACCTTATTGTGGAGAATTTGGTTCTAGTATAATATTCTGTGGATGCATACAGACATTCAGGAGGTTAAATCAGGTAAAAAATGGTCACCCAATCTAAGTTTGCTCATGTGCAGACCTTAGATTCCTAGTTAGGTTGATCTAAGTGCCAAACTGTACAGATATTCCCTGAAGGTTAGATGGGTCAAAAAATGGCCAGCCTGATCTAACTTCAGTTCACCGGAGAGGTACACTAAGTTAGATAGGGCACAGTTTAGGCTGATCTAACTTAACATCTGTACAAATTTGTAGCATGGCTCCAGGGCTGGGAAAGCCAAGCCCTGAGACGATACTTTCCATAATCTGCCCCCCTCCCCACACTAGGCTATTTTTAGCCCCCTGACCCCTCCCCCAACCCCAGACTGAAAACCACCCCAAGTGCTAATTTTACCAGCATTTGCTAGTGCTGGGAGCCTGATTTGCAATAAATTTGGATGGTGGTGGGGGTGGGGTGTTAGTCTTCAGTGGGGTTGATTGTTGGTGGGGGTGGGGGTCTAAAAATAGCCCCTGGTTGAGGGGGAGAGAACTCCTGCCCCCCAGAGACCACCAGTCTCCCGTGGAGCTTCTTGCCCCCTAATCCCACCAATCAACCCTTGTGGAGTTGCTAGCCCCCCATGATCTGCACGCAGCCTCTTCCTCAGCCCAATTTATTTTGACTGGGCTCCTGGCACTGGTGGACACCTGTGAAATGGGCTTTGGGAGTGGTTTGGAGGGATTGGGGGTGTGGGAGCCTGGGGCAAGAGAACTCTTCCTGACCTCTCCAATCCCCCCGGAGCCAGTAACCCCCAGGTCTCCCTCCCTCCATCCTCCCCAACAGACTCTGCTAGTCTCCTGATCCTGTCTGCTTCTCTGCCTACCCCAGTTTACTATAGATCAGGCTCCTGGCACCTATCTAATCACTGAGTTAGATCAGTGGCCTCTTTTTATTTGATCTAACCTTCTGAACTCCTAAACATGACATCTGTATGTACCGAAAGTTACATCATTATATTCCTGACAACTTGGTGGTCTGGAGAATTATGCAGAAACTCCTACACCAGCACAATTTAGAATAGAATTTCGTCTGTGCCTTCATTTCAGGTATTGTTTGAGCTTTTTCTTTGTTCAAAAGTGAATAGATCTGCAAAGTACTGCCCAAGGCCTTTAGATTTTCCATGGACATCCCCCTCACATTTGTGGAAATCTTTTACCTGTTTATACAATCCTAACAGGAAATGTTGCCCCTGGTGATGATATACAACAGGATAATCCATAATTGTGCAAAGAAGGCAGAGTTGTAGTAATCAAGTGATATACTCAATTGGCTGTGTTTTTGTGGCTTATGTTTGAATTATCAATAACTTTGCCCTACACTAAACAGGCACTGCTCTTCACATTTGTGTCTCTAGGCTAGTATAGCTAAAAGGACAAAAAGTGTTATTTATTAAAAGGAAATTCAATTTTGGAAACTAAGATATTTCAATCCAGATGTCTTGTCCTTTGTGGGGAAATATTTGGAAAGAATAGGTTAGCATACAGGAAAATTTCACTGGAATCAAGGTGAAAAGGTAACTGATGGTCATCTGTGGAACTGAAAAAAAAATCTATTTTTGCTGACTGATTAGTGGTACTAAAGAAAGATAATTCAGCATGTGTATTAGCGGATTTAATTCACAGAAACAAAGGGTGAAAAACCAGCCATTTCTTATCAAGATTGGCTTGAGAAGGAGATGAACATACCTCCACAGTGTGAAATACACTCAATGCCTGTGTCAGATTTACATTGTTGGGCTGTTGAGCTATTGATCTGTAGTCTCACCAAACATTCTGTGAGTAGAATTTACAAGATTAAAGTTGCATAATGGAATAATAAATATGTAACAGCTGGCTTCTTCAGTGGAACCCCTTTGGTAGCACGATTTAAAACGATTTTCCTCAAATCTTTGGGGTGTGAAACTGGCATGGTTTAAATTTGTAATTCAAGGGCTTACAGGTTTAAATCCATAAGGGGAAACCAGACTATTTATCATAGTGGTATAATATTTTTAGTTTTCAGATATCTGGGAACTAATTAATGCAAAAAGTAGAATATATAAAAACATTTTGAAGGAAAAACAGCTAACTTTTTATTGTGTCTTATGTCTCAACAGGCTACTTGATGCAACATGTAGCACTTATCATTTCATTATTACAAATACTTTTATTTATGCAGCTCTTTAATATTATAAAGTAATTAGTTTGCTGCACCCAATCAGTTCACACGAGTATGGATTTTTAGCTCAGTTTCATATCTTATAAAAGATATGCCTTTTATAGTATAAAAGGTCAACTATATACATTTTATAGCTATTTACTGCTACTGGCATAGATAAAGGACTTTGGACAGAGGTTCAGTTTCTCCTGGGAGAGTCCTTGCTCTCTCAGGAGAAACCACAAATGTACAAAAGCTCATAAATTTTCTCCCAAAATAAAATGGCCAGTCTGGGAGAAAAATAATTTGAGTGAAGTCACTCAGCAACCTGAGTGAAGTCACTCCATGGAGAATCTCTCTTGGGAGGCAGAACTTCTGTACAGGCAGAAGATACAGGGCTGACCTGTGCAATCCCAGTGTGCTTTGCTTCTCTCCCCATCCCACAGGGGGAGCAAGAGCACGTGTCAGTCTCAGTCAAGTAGGGATCAAAACGTGCCCCCTGCGTGCTTCTGGCTGGAAAAGCCCAGTGCTGAAACACTTAGGGTTTGTTCCCTGCCCGAATCACACTGCAGCACTTGGGTTCAGGGAAGCATACATGCATACTTCAGCACAGCACTGAGAAGGGGAAATCCTGGCAGTCCCTTCTGCGCACAGCACAGACCCTACCTCTCTCCTCCCCTGCCCTGGCCCTCCTTTCCCTGACCCTATGGATTCCTGCCTGCATTCACTTAAAAAAAAAAAAATTAAAAAAAAAAGGCCTGCAAAGCTCTCTGGGTTGCATGTTCTCAGGTCCCCTGGCGGCCCGGTGTCCACGCTACAGGCTCTTTGCTTTTATGTTTTAACTTTTGTACTGGTCAGGTTTTTTCTCAGGCAGACAGACCTGGGAGAGTTGCCCTGGATGATCTGAATGTATGTATATAGTCTTAGTTGCTTTGAAGCTGTGTGATAGAACAATGCTAATGATGATCCATTTTGAACTTGGAATAAAAGCAGAGGTGATTTACTGAGTTCTTTTACGGTGTGGGGTGTGAGGTATACAGGTACAGCAGAATTCTGGTTCACTTTGTGTGCCTAAATGGTATTTTTCTTGACATGTAAGTGGGTGTCCTGCTTTTTGGGCAAATGCCTTAGCCACTGAGCTCTTGGGACTAAAACTTGGGAGGGTTATACTCTTTCTGCTTTTTGCTGAAGTAATGCTCAGGTACATACATGTAGATAACCACATATGGGACCGGCTAGTGTGTATCCTACTGAATATGCTTACTCGTCCACAGTGCAGGAGTAAGCATCCAAAATGCCCAAGTATGTAACTAGAAAACTACCATTTAAGAGTGCTTACGGATGTGGAAACCCTCCCAGCACTTTACTTTCAGCTCTGGGTACCCCCACACCAAGCAGAACACATGCCCAGAAGAGGAATCATGTCAGTTTGACCTTGCTTGCCCAGTGTCTGTATGACAACATGTTTCAGCCAGGCTTTTTGGTGCTTTTATCTCATTGAATCAGCTATAAGATAAGAGCACTAAAAATCATGCAAGCTATACAGAAGCTGGGCGAGCTTGGTTAAACTGACACGATTCCTTTTCCTGTAAAGCGCTGTTCCCCTCACCCCCAACATCTGTTAGCACCCTAAGTGCATATAGAGAATCTCCCTTCAAAAGGTAACATTATTTTCATGATAAAGCTCTAATTTCTCTTTTTAAATAGATCAGAGAACCCACAATAAAGAGATCGTTCACAAAAAGGTACTTTTACTTAAAGTATCATTAAATATCAAATTTTGAATGTTGAAGAGGCTTTTATGAGGTGTATTCCATAACTTTGGATTCTCTTTTTTTTATTCCTCATGACCCATTATGGCTGCATGACTTCATACTATGCCATGGCCTTTACTAATAGCTAACAGTATCTGATAACACCTCCTTTTTCTAACCAACAATCTTCAAACACCTTTCAGATGCTCCTTTCCCTCCCACAGTTACCTTTATTGGTACTCAGCATTTTCTATACCCCTTAATAACTTTTCTCAACAGAATCCTTCCTGCCTTTGACCTGATCAATCATGGTACCCCTATTGTGTTTGCCAGTTGGTTCTTATGGTATATCCTTGCTGCTCCTGCTGCTATTATTATTATTATTTTGAATGTTTCTATTGTGGTAGCACCTCGATGTCCTAGGCGGGATTGCAGCCCCTTTGTACTAGGAGGTATACAAATAGGTAGAAGAAAAACCTTGTCTGCTCCAAAGCGCTAATAATATGTGTCACTTCGATAAAATTGCAGGGCTTCTTGATTGTTCTTAGATATATTGAATCACATTGCTTTTGGCAACCTACGATTAACCTCTTCTCATGCTGTGATTAGCCTTTTATTCACACCCTGTTTCCTGTCTATTAAATAGTTTTTAATTGATAATGGGACTTCACCTCTTCCCTTGTAGTTTCCAAATTAATTTATTTTTAGCTAGGTAAAAAAACATATTCTGTCAGGTACAGGGTGCATTAAGATTCTTTAATAGACTAATGCAAATAGCTAGCAATAGAACCATTTCCAAGTTCAATAAATAGGGTTTGCCAAATCTTCCATGTTTACTTTTATTTTCATTATAGTCAGCTTAGAAAAGCATGACTTACTCTTATGAAAGTTGATATTTTATATTGTAATGAAATCATCAGTGATTTTTCTCAACTAATTTACTTCTGAAACAGTAGTGAGTACCCCCTGACATCACCACTTTTAAACTGGTAGCTATCCTTTTCACCAGCTTAGGAAATAATTAACTCTGTATGGTTCTGCCAAAAGTTAAACAAATATTGACTTCTGTTGTGGTGAATATCAAGATTTAGTGCCCTGGGAGGTGAATATTGACTGGAAAAAAACAAAGTCGATAAAGACCTTGAGGAACAATAAATCTTGACATTCTCATATTCTTACGTGTATTAAAAAATATGATTTGGGGGCATATTTAGAAACCTCCCCACTTTTATAAGAAATTTTAGAAGTGTAATTTTTTAGTTTAAAGCAAAAAAGGGAAAAAAAAGGGAGTTAAGATGAGATCCTTTCCCTCAGGATCCAGGAGAAAATTGTTTACTTCCAGGGGGGAGTGAAAAATAATTTTGGTAGCTATCACTACGTCCAGGATGCAATCTTGTACTTAACTCTCGGATTGGCTGAGGTTGTACTTGATCTCATTATGGCTCATGTGGATCCAAGTAGGTGAAACTCACTTGTCTCAGTATGACTATATTTACAGATTATTTATTTATTAGCTTGAAATTACTTTATGCAAATAACCGTATCAGATGTAATATTGTTGATTTTCCCTCCCTTACTCCCAACTAGCACCCAATGAAAATCTATAGGAAAATGCATTTCGGAACCTAATTTATGATCTCCCGCTGGTATCAATAATCTGAAAATAACAGCAAATCGTAGAATTCAAACTTCAGGCAGAGCACTGGTACTGACAACTAGGAGAGATTCAATATAACAGCTGTAGAAATGTGCAACGTTTCAAAGGGATCCCAGATTAGCCCTCACTTGCTTTTCAAGGTTTATTCCACAGATTCAGGAGAATATAGGAATAAAAAAATATGAGCATAGTAAATGGGCTAGCACTTGATTTCTATCCCAGAAAAGATCTGGGAGGAAGTACAAGTGTTATTAAGTTGAAAAGAAGATACACTTTTTTTTCCCCAAACAAAGCAAATGATTTATTTACAGGATAATGGCAGTGATCATTAAGTAAGAAGGCCTGTCTGGTATACTGAGTCAGGTTTGGTACCTCTGTTCATTTATCATAGTCATATAATAGCATCTTTGGGAAATTCTGTTTCTGTCTCTTTGATGACTGGATGGGTGAGAACTGCCATCTTACAGTGAAAAAGGTTACAGAAAGAATTGCTTTATTGTGACATTAAAAGACATTTATTAGAACAAGGAACCAAAATTTAATGTAATTTTACCACAGAGAATGAATGAGCTCGGTCTATTTTGCATAAACATTGTAGAACTTCAGTTTACCTGAGAAGAAAAAAGTTTAATATTAAAATTAATGAAGGAGGGGAAATCCAGTACTAAACAATGGCAGAGGTAAAGTACAGTATAGGATCATAGGAAAGTACGACTGAAAAGGACTTCTCAAGGTCATCTAGTTTAGCCCCCTGCTTATAGTAGGATCATACCCCTGACTAAACCATCCCAACCAAGTGTTTGCCTTACCTGCTTTTGAAAATTTCTAGGAATGGAGATTCCTCAACTTCCCCATGTAGCCAGTTCCAATTCCTGACCATCCCATAGTGAAAGCCCCTCCCAGTCTCCAGCCTAAATTTCTCCTGCTGCAGCTTGAGGCCATTGCTCCCAGTCCTGACCCCTATAGTTACTGACAAAAGCCCATTTCATTCGTTTCTTCAGGAATTTGAAGACTATTATCAGGCCCCCTCTGTCTTTTCTTTTCCAGGTAAACAACCTAGTTTTTTCAGCCTTTCCTCATAAGTCTAGTCTCCCAGGCCCCTGATCAGTTTTGTTACCCTGTGCTCGACTCTTTCCAAACTGTCCCTGTCCTTCTTGAAGTGCTGGCTTTTTTTCTGCAACAAGAGCACACTGTTGGCTTTTTTCTGCTTATGGTCCACGGTACTTCCCGGGTCCTTGTTGAAGTGCTGGCTTTTTTTCTGCAACAAGAGCACACTGTTGGCTTTTTTCCGCTTATGGTCCACGGTACTTCCCGGGTCCTTCTCTGCAGTCTTGCAGCTTAGCCAGTCATTCCCCAGTCTCTTTGCTTAAAGATGGGCACTATATTTGTCTTCTTTCAATCATTTGGGACCTCATGCAACCTCCACAAGTTCTTAAAAAGTATAACCAATGTCTCTGAAATTACCTCATCCAATTCTTTCAGTACCCTTGAGTGCATCCCATCTGGCCCTGCTGACTTGAAAGCATCTAGCTTCTCTACGTAATTAATAACCTGTGCTATAATTACACTAGGATGTTTGTCTCCTTCCCTATCTATGCAGCCTATAGCACACGTTATCTGGTAGCTGGCCCTTTTTGTGAAAACTCTTTTTTGAGCTGAGAGTAGAAGTTAAATCTCTTAAAGATGGTGACCAAGAGAAGGAAGTAAAAGCTTCCCAGACTTTGAAAAAATCACTGGGGCCATGGAAGCACCTAGATGGCCTGCTTCTCCCATCCTAGAAAAATGAGCAGAAAGTAGCTTATAGAAGTTAGCAAGGAAAGGTCATGGGGTGTGGTAATACCCATTATTTTAACCCTTAATATTCAGAATACATATTTTTGAATGAATAAAAAATGCTTTGTTCTTAGAGGCTGTCTCAGTGCATCTACACATACAATTAATATGAAGCAGTAAACTCAAATTGGGGCTTTTTACTTTGGAGTTTATTGCTCCCGGGCATGCCTTTTGAACGTACACCCAGGAGAGCATCATACTGAGCTGGGTCACACCAGCCCCGGCTGGCAGAGAGCCTGGGGAGGAGTCAGCCTGCCAGCTAGGGGCTACTCTCCCCCCTTTCCCCCTCCCAGCTAAATGTGTTGTGGAGTGTCTGGCTGGGGCACGAGGGTGCTTCAGTGTGGGGCTAAGCAGCAGGCAGCCCTTGCACTGAAGCACCCCTGTTCCCCCCGCCACAGCATCTACACATGTGCTGCTGTGAAATTTTTTACTCCACAGCAGGATAGTACTTGTATTTATAAGGACTGTCCTGCTGCAGAGTAAATTAGTTTACACCATCCTAACAGAGGTGTATGTATAGATGCTGAAACTTTTACTGCACAGCTAATTAGTCTACTGCACAGTAAATGTGTCGTACAGATGCACCATCTCTTTAAGCAGCTCACCAGGCACAATTCCCTGGAGATTAAGGGCTTCCAGAAGTAATGCATATTTAGGCCTGTTCATTAATATAGTTGGTAAATAGGAAGGATGCAACAGAGATATCTGTTCTGAGTGCTTGAACCACATCTGGAGGAGGTAGGGTCCCCAAATGGGTGACTACAATGGGTCTGGGATGCATCTCTTGTTAGGATTTAGAGCTACTCATCCTCCTTGTGCCCAACTGCAGAACCCTTCCCTACTTTCTTCTTGCTACTGTAGTTTTAGAGTAATAATGTATATATGCACACAGTCACAAGAGTAAGAATAAAGCTGGGAAGTGCAAATGGGGTCAGGAGCTCAGACCAGGCCAACAGATAAATTCCTTCCTAGAGCAAGTGGTGGAGCTTTATGGTTTCAGGTTACCTATCAGTTGGCTTGCCAACTGATGGAGCTCTTCTGAGACATCAGTTTTCTATTTGTGCTCCTCTGGTCTTCACAGAGACAATGGAATCAGTGCTTTGCCAAGTCCCATTGGTTTGCCAGAATGACTTATATCCATTTAGATGCATGCACTGATGCAGCCTGTTCTTCTTCCCTCTTTTCTTAGTTAGATTTTATTTCTGAAATCAATGAGGTTTCTGGTCTCCATGATATGTGTATATTGGCACAAATTTAGAAGACTTTGACATTTGACCATGCTTAATCTGATCATTTTCTAATTCATGCAGGTATTTTTACCAGTTATATTCGCTCACTCTAAATTTAACGGGTTGCTACTTTATTATCTTTAAAAATAAAAATAAAAACACACAACATATTGTAAATGAAACTCATAGTTAGAATGTAATAGTATGTGACTTAATTCTTTAAATTGAGTATATGCCATAAGACTGATTTACTTTCATTTCTGCCAGTGAGTTACAAAAAATGATAAATTACTTGGCAATGCGTAATGCTGAAGGGTGTATTAAGCAATGCATGAGGCCTCTTGATAGAAAATAGCCTTATGCTTAAAACTCTAATATTTATCTTACTCTTTGTGTCATTTGACTTCTACAATCTCTAGAAAAGGTCTATTTACTTTAGCAGGAAGGTGAATTGGTTTCCTGCCAACTTGGTGTAGTCTCTAAATGAATATGTCAAAGGCAATATTGTTTCTCAAAAGTCATTCAGAGACCAGTCTTTTTACATAAGTAGTATCTTTCATTAGTTTTGAATTAAATTTCAGCTATTACCATTTAATAGTAGTTTTATTGTAGAGTGCCTGAAGAGCAAGCAGTGTATAACTCATGAGCCCCAGAGGTAGAATCCCAGGCAAGGTTATTGTTTCTGTATCTGAATTGCAGTACTAGCATGAGAAAGCCTAGTGCATGATGTTTGCTGGGACTCTCGGCACTGAAGGCTGCAAAATCTGCTCAAAATTGTGTGTTCCCGTAAGCCAGAAATCGTGGACAATCAGGCAATAATAAAGAAATAGTTGCTGTTGCATATGGAGTAGAATACTGTACTTTGTGAAAATCTTTTTCAAGTCGGTTTCATGCATGGAAGCACACTTAAAACAAACATTAAAAATAAGAAAATGAGGTAGCAAATTCAGCAGCCATAAAAATTATGAACTTTTGTAATGCCAGAACAGAATAAACTCAAACAAGTCTTTGTCTTTTGAAAGACTGCTTTGATATTGATTTTTCTAGACGGAGAGCCACATTTAACCCCTAATGTAATTGAAATGCAATATTACATAGATATTGAAGATAAAGATTGTACTGCCTTCTCCCGCAACCCCCCCCCCTGCATAATGCAAGACAAATTAACTTGTAATAGAAATCTCCAGAATAAAAAGGAAAGTATCTTTTCAAGGTGATGTTTAATATCAACACAAAGATTCCTCCTAATTTTGATTTTTTTGGATACTAGAAAATGATTTTTTTATGTCACTAATCCATGTAGTTTTGAATTTTTCAAGACAATTTTATTGATAAATTGAATATACTAGAGTAAACATGGATGTGTATGTCTTCTATGTATAGCAGACTACTTATTTGCTAACCCTACAAATGTGCGAGAACAAAAATGACAAAATGTGTTGCTACCACTTTAATTGAAAATGTATGTTAATAGATCTAGTATTATGCCAAATCTTAATTATATTCAGCTCTATGAGAGTGCTTCCTAGTTTTCAGTTGTGCTGTTAATCCATGACATGGTCTTTGAGACTCAGACCTATGTTACTAGTGATGTTGTGAATGAGGGCAACACTTGGTCTATAAATAGAAATTTAGTTAAATCAATGTAGTGATCTGTTAGCCTAAGGTTAATTTAATTAATCATCGCTAAGCTTTTTAGTGCTGATAGGAGTAAGAGATGATAAAAATGCATTTCCTGTCTAAAGTAGGCAAATTTGGCTGGAGTGTCTGCAGGTCGCTGATCTGCTGAATTAAGGCTTTTTCATTTTTTAGTGAAGAGAAGAATTCATCCTGATTCAACAGGACCATCCTTTTCAGCAAAGCAGTTAAGCATGTGCTGAAGTACCTCCCTGAATTGGGCATGTTTAAATGCTTTGCTGAAGCAGAGCCTTTGAATAATATAAACTTTAGATTTGGAAGATGTTTGTTTTTGGTTAGGCTCCTGGTAGGCACCAGATAGTGGTGTGGTGCTAGAAAAAAATGCCAATAGCCAGTTCAGAAGCTTTTTGTAAGACTGATGCTACAGTTTGAATTTTTTTTTCTTTGTAGTCACCAGACCTGATGACAAGAAATTATGCCCTGGCCTTGCTCCCTCTGCCTCCCAGCTGTGCACTGTCCCATGTCCTTCTGAGTGCCTGGTTTCTGCTTGGTCTGTGTGGGGACCTTGTGTTCATGAAAACTGCCAGGATCACCTAGGAAAAAAAGGTACATTTTAATTATTTCTTTCATATGCTAGAGACTGCAGTTGTCTGAATTAAAAGAAATGAAAGCATGCTATGATATGAATATAAAAGCAGTTGGGTGAAATTCCACATCTGAAGGCAAAAGGAGTTCCTGTTGAAGCCACTTTGTGTAAGCTGCATCCTAGGGGGAAACATGGCTTTTGATGTTTTATGCAGCTATTCTTGTATAATCTGGGTGAGATTCTTACCCCACACTATAGCCACTTTGTTGCTCTATAGTTGGCATAAGAGGGTTTTAAACCTAATGAATATGCCTCAAGTAATACCTTGAGGAAGATGCCTCTGGGAAAAGAGCTGTGTTATGTTGTCAGGTTGCTTTCTGGCAACTCCATCAAAATGGAGTGTGGGATAGGGGAAGTGGGGTTGGAGAAGCTTGAAAGCTTGAGGTTCAGGGCCAAGGCTGTAGCATGTACCACTGTGGACGGCGCCACCACTCATATGGCAGCCTGGTGCAATTCACAGAGCAAATCAGTCTACATTTATGCCAAAGACACCTTCACCCCCTAGAAGTGCCTGGGAGTAGGAAGATGCAAAGATGGTTGAAATGTATCTCAGCTCCACTTGCCACTACAGTTTGGATTCTGTGCTGCAACTCTTAGAGGTGCATCAGTGGATATTGGACATGATGATAGGGCAGCAATCTCCACATAAGGACTTCCTGGGCCTCTAAATGTTGGAAGCTGTAAGGGAAGGGGAGAAGTGGACAGATCAGTCAGGATAGGCCCTGAATAAGTATTTTTTTTCCCCTTCCATCTATACTTGGCCACTTTGAGACATGCTACTGAGTTAGATGGATCTGTGGTCTGACCCAGTGTGCAGTTATATTCTTTATGTTTTTACGGCCACTGATTTTTAAAGACTGTGTGGCCGCCAGTAGGACTCAACCAACGTCTTTAAAAATAAAGAAAGGAAAACTGTCAGAAACAACAGCAACAACAACAAAAACAAAAAAAGGAAAGAAAAAAACCAGAAAAGAACCCACCTTACCGACATTGTTTTAACATAATGTTGGAGAGGAAATTCTACTTTCTGAACTGCCCACCTGCCTGAATTTGCTACGGTTTTCCTGCAAGGTTCTTCATTCAAGCGTTGATCTACTCCATCCAATTCTGAACCTATGAGACCTGATGAGATCACTACTTACTGTAAATACACTGGCTGTGTAAGCTGTGCTTGTCATGTTCAAACCGACTCGATGATGAAAGACAATTATTGAATAATTTGCCTGCTATTTTATATACATGATTTTTGATTGTATGCAAAAGGAAGCGAATTATGTAATCAGTACTTTACTTATTAACCATTTAGATGTGAATCTCTCAGTTTATTAGGATGACATTTCAAAGAATCTCAAGCAGAATGATTATTCCTCAGTAAAATTACCTTCTGTACTACAAAATCAGTAAAATGATCTTCTGTACTACAAAATCAGTGTTTTCAATTTCTGATTTTCAGAAATAGGTTAGCTGCAATTTAGATTTTGAATGTCTTAATTTTTTCTTTATTATCTTTTTTTCTTAAACAATATTATCACCATGAAATGTGTTTTATTTTCTGTGTCTCTGTATTTGGATAAGAATCAGTGCTCCTGGCATTCTTTACCCAGCAGGCCAGAACTGTGAGCACAAAGAGCCAAATTCTGTCATTTTTAAAGACTACTGAACTGCCTGTGTGAAGCCTGTGGGGTTTGCCAAATCTGGCTCTCAGATATTATTATTGTTTCACAGTTTTTGTGCAGGATACTGTTTTGAAGTGCTGCTCAATTCCACACATTTTCCTTTGCTAGTGAAACACATTACTTAAAATTGTGATAAAACTGCTTAGTTTAATCTAGTTTCTGTTTTTTCTAGGCTTTAGAATGAGAAAAAGGCATGTTGTTGCAGAACCCATTGGTACTTCTGGGGGCTGTCCACATTTAATAGAATCTATTCCTTGTGAAGACCCAATGTGTTATCAGTGGGCCATTTCAGAGGGCATGTGTGTACCTGATCATGGAAGATGTGGGCATGGGAATCGCGTAGTGAAGGCTGTATGTAAGAACAGTGAAGGTAGGTGGTGGTAACTTCAACTTTAACATCTACAGTAGTTGTTTTATGCCTTCTTTTCAAATGTATTTCCACTAGAGGAGAATTGCTGAGACTGGTGGCTCTTTATTGAAATGAATATGAAACCCAAATATTGGAATGAAGTCTATATTTAGATTAGATTTTCTAATGTAGTGTTTAATCTCTGATTATAACCAATGTTAACCCATCTTCAGTTTTGTCATTTTTATTCTGCATGAATCATGATTTAGGGCAGTAGGGACTAACATTTTTGGCATGCGTGACACACAGAGGCTATACATGTCTACATGTTCTGTGGATTGGCCACCCTGGGTTAGACTATAATTGTAATTTTGCCATTTTGTAAGTATTGACTTTCAAAAGACAGTAAGGTGTTTGTTAGATTAATCGTTCTTTTCCAGACCATGCTATTCATGCATCCAAGGAGGAATCATTGAAATTTGCATTTGAAATAGCTATGCAGGGTAGGTGTTTATGTGAGCCAAGACCCATCCACAAAGGACATTTGTACACATGCTTGTACCGCGGTGCTGGGCTGTTTTAAAAGTGCCCTGTGTGGCGGGCCAGTAGGGGGAGCTCCTGCATTGAGCCTCCCACCTCACTATGCCTGTCCACCTTCCAGACTCCACGTGTCTCTCCAGGGGTGCCTAAGCCCTGGCAGACCCCCTTTTGAGCCCACCACAGAGTCCGGGGGTAACGTGTGATGCCACCACCCCGAGAAGGGACTGTCTAAGTTGTGTGTCCTTGGGGGAATACAGGCCTAATAGTCCTGCAGTACTCGACCCAATACAAGAACTTGGGGTACCTCCCCAAGTCGGGCCAAAAAAACCCGGTAGTCTCTCTTAGTCCACAGACCCAAGGGGCCTCCTAGGCATAATTAAACCCACTCCTCAATAAGTCTCCTACACCAGTCACAAAGGAGTCTACCTGACAGGATGAGGTAGAATAGGGTAAGAGGTAGAGCTCTATCGAGGGATTACCATTGAGCAAAACAGTATGGCCGACGTAGTCGTTTGATATGCAAATGCATCACTGTGAGCTGGCTAGCTCTCTAGAAACACTTACAAGTATTATTCAGAAGATGGTAGAGATCTGGCTCGGAGATTTCCAGAGAGAGAGCATTTCAGAAGGATCAGATTCTCTCCCTGTGTCCTGATGCTTGTGCCATGCTAGAAAAATGGCTTCTTCCCCTTTTTCTTGGACCAGGCCCTTATGTAGCCTTTCTGACCTCAGCAGCCCAGTCCAATAGAAGCCAGAAGTATTGTCAACTAGCCAACCAATTTAAAAAGCATCACTGGTTAACTGGGTAGATGAGCAGGGGCTTTTCCTTCCCCCCCCACTCAGGTGACCAGAGGGGCCACACCCTAGGCACCAGGCTTTTGTCACATAGGCAGGGAGGAAAATCCCCCCTCCCTTAGGAATTCAACCCCAGTGTCCCAAGCTGACAGGGACAGATTCCTGGAGAGAGACACAGACGGTGGCATTTCTGCCACACCTGGCACTGCACTTCAGCGCTGAGAAAATGCAGGTGACATGCTTCTGAACTAAAACACAGCAAAGGTGTTTTTTTTCAAAAGTGCACTGCTGTCATTTTCTCAGTGTTGATGCACATTTCGCCTTTTATACAAATGCATATGAATCCGTGCCGGGCATGTCAGATCACATGTGGAGACACCGGATCTCTGCAGATGTCCAACCAAAGTTGGTTTACACTTTAAAGGGAAAAGCCTTTAGTCAGAAAAAAATATCTTTAGAGGTTGATATCTGTCACCTTTGAGCAGAAAGGAAGAGAGACTGTATCTCTCTGGAATAATTGATAGCTAAGGAAATTGGATTAACGGTCTACATGTCTAACAGGATGTAAATATTTACCAGATATAATTGGATCAGGAATGACACCTGACCTGTCAAACAGGTGGATATCTGGGGCAGTTATCTATATAATATGCACATGCTTCCTAAGAACTAAATAGAAGAATGTAGATGAAAGGATAAGGTGAAAGTACTTAACCAGGGCTAGGCAAACTGTGGCCTGGGGGCTGGATGTGGCCTGCCAGGTCATTCTATCCAGCCCACAGGGCCCCTAAAATATTTAGTAAATTAATATTTGTCTGCCCTGGGCTGCCTGTCATGCAGGCCTCGATGGCTTGTCAAAACTCAGTAAGCAGCCTTCTGCCCAAAATAATTGTCTGCCCCTGACTTAAGGTATGTCTTGAGAGACAAGTGTCAGTCTAAGGATTCATGGGGTTTGGGTAGTTAGTCCCCCAGGTGGGTGAAGCTCGGTAGTAGAAGCTGATGGAGCTCAGAAGCAGAAGCTGCATTTTAAGGGAAAGTGAAGGGTAAGCTCATACCGTGGTCTTACATTTTTTGTTATCATATCTCTGTCTGTTCTAGTATGTCACGGAGTCACATAGGTGCCCCGTGATTGTGAGGGTGATTGGCAGAGCTGTCAATCACCCAGGCCGCTCAGGTGCCTGGTAGCCAGGGCAACCAGGTGGGTCACATGGCCGGAAGGGGGCAGGGCCAGGCCTTTATAACCAGCTTAGGCCGGAGCCTGACACACAGTTCCCTTCTGGCTGCCGGAGGAGCAGGAGCTCTGCGGCTCGAGCTGAGTGGCCTGGATTGGTGGTCGCAGCCTTACCACACTAACCGGCTGCGATGATGCAGGGAACAAGATCACCCTGATGGGAGGTAAGACTAAGAGCCCTGACGGGGCTTGGAGTTATTGTTAGGCGTGTGGAGCCTCTGTTTATGTTGTAGGCAGAGGGCTTGAGTTTACGTTATAGTTTACACCGGAGGACCGGGTGAGGCTGTAGGGGAGCGAGGAGGCCTCACGGGAGCTCCCCCACAGCTTGGGGGTTCCCAGTGCCCAGTAGGGGCACAGTGCCAGGGGCACTATTGTCGGTGCCAGGGAGGCACCGTATGGCGCCAGGGAGGCGCGGTGTGTGGGGTTACAGACCCCGGCCCGTCAGGGCGGTGTTAGGCCTAGCGAGGCAACCAGACCCAGAGAAGGGTCAAGGCGACAGGCACGGCTGCGAGTGCCTGAGCCCCTAGCGCAAGGCGCGCGGTGTCAGCCCTAGAGAGGGCAAGGCCCAGAGCGGGGCAGAGACAGGGCGCGAGGCGCGGTGTCAGCCCTAGAGAGGGCAAGGCCCAGAGCGGGGCAGAGACAGGGCGCGAGGCGCAGTGTCAGCCCTAGAGAGGGCAAGGCCCCAGAGTGGGGCAGAGACACGGCGCGAGGCGCGCGGTGTCAGCCCAGAGTGGGCAAGGCCCCCAGAGTGGGCAAGGCCCCAGAGGGGCGAAGCACAGAGGGTGCAGTACAGGCCCCAAAAGGGGGCGAGGACCCAGAGCGAGACAGAATAACCGGAGAGAGCAAGCCACCCAAGGGCGCCGGTAGATAGGGCGGCGATAGCGCCGGCCCAAGGGCGCCGGTAGATAGGGCGGCGAGAGCGAGCCGGCCCAAGGGCGCCGGTAGATAGGGCGGCGAGAGCGAGCCGGCCCAAGGGCGCCGGTAGATAGGGCGGCGAGAGCGAGCCGGCCCAAGGGCGCCGGTAGATAGGGCGGCGAGAGCGAGCTGGCGGTTAGCTGGACGCCGGCGAGAAGCCGGACTCAAGGGGCGCCGGCATTAGGCGGCGCTAGCGACCCGGACCCAGAGGGTGCTGGCAGTAGACGGCGCTAGCGAGCCGGACCCAGGGGGCGCCAGTGATTAGCTGGAGGCCAGTAAGAGAGGCCTGAGGCGCCGGGAGGGGGCTGGAGATAGGAGCCCGACCCAAGGGGGCGCCAGGTGGGCGAGGAGCCCCGGGGCCCGAGAGAGAGAACGAGGGCACCCGACGGGCGAGGGACCATCCAAATGTCCCCAGAACAGCTGCAAGTCTTGGGGCATGCTGAAGGGGAGGTTTGGAGGCACGCATAGCCCTTAAGGCGGGACGCTCATAGATACCCCAGTCTGGAATAGGGACAGGAACAACAAGACCATCCACTAGGGAAACTGGCAGCCTCCACATTATATATTCAACCATCAAAGTCATGGCGGGCGAGATTCTGAGGGTGCTACGTCACCCTAACGTGACAGTAGGGGGCGCTAGGGAGCTCACGGCCGTCCCTAGCCGCCGCTCCCTCACATAGTACATGAGTACTGCCTTTCTGATTTCTCTTTTTTATGTACTAATTCTTTTTGCCATTTTTTACACCTGACTGTCTCTGGTAAAGGTGATTTTGGAGCAATTCGCAATACAGGCATACCTCAGAGATATTGCGGGTTCAGTTCCAGACCACCGCAATAAAGCGAATATCGCAATAAAGCGAGTCACACAAATTTTTTGGTTTCCCAGTGCATATAAAAGTTATGTTTGCACTATACTATAGTCTATTAAGAGTGCAATAGCATTATGTCTAAAAAAACAATGTACAGACCTTAATTAAAAAATACTTTATTGCTAAAAAATGCTAACCATCATCTGAGCCTTCAGCGAGTCGTAATCTTTTCTGCTGGTGGAGGGTCTTGCCTCGATGTTGATGGCTGCTGACTGATCAGGGTGGTGGTCGCTGAAGGTTGGGGTGGCTATGGCAATTTCTTAAAATAAGACAACAATGAAGTTTGCCGCATCGATTGACTCTTCCTTTCACGAAAGATTTCTCTGTAGCATGCGATGCTGTTTGATAGCATTTTACCCATAGTAGAACTTCTTTCAAAAGATCACAGATCACCATAACAAATATAATAATAATGAAAAAGTTTGAAATATTGCGAGAATTACCAAAATGTGACACAGAGACATGAAGTGAGCAAATGCTGTTGGAAAAATGGCGCCGATGGAAAAATGGCGCCGATAGACTTGCTCGACGCAGGGTTGCCACAATAAAACGAGGTATGCCTGTACAGGCTGATCACACCTATGCTGGGGGAGAACCCATATTAATTTTACACAAACCAGATCTAAGTGTGAGTAGTTAATCTGTTAGAATCTCCTATGCTAGAATTGGTAAATCCTAGATGAGATAGATGGAACTAAGGGTCATTGGTATGGCCTGGTTTAAATTGTGGGCCCATGCGGCACAGCAGTTCCTTTGTAGTGCCTTCTATGTGCCCCCCCGCCACTGATTGGTAAAGGAGACCCATCAGTTCTAAATATGCCTCAGTTTTTGCCTCCCAATGTTTTATCCATATTTAAAACTGCAGTTTTCACCTCCTGACCATCAGGAACAAACAGCAAGTGGCAGGGGAGGATGGGGCCCCTCTGCCAATGAGTGGTGGAGGGGGAAAGAGGCACGTGGGGGAACTTCTAGGTTAAATTTGCCACCACACTACAAGCTTGTCCTGCGATTTAAACCAGGCCCTAGTCATTGTGTTAGGAAGCTGGCCCAGTGGCAAATCTCAGCTTGTTTACAGTGGTCAAGCAGCAGACGGCGAAAAGAGGTTTAGGTTTGGAGAACACCCCTGAAAATGAGCACCTCAACTGTGTTACAGTCTTATTAAAATAAAAAGATTCATTGCTGTTATGACTATCTTTATACTCCACCCAGGGGTCATATCTTGTTAATAACTTTGTATTTATGGCCTGATTCTGCCAGAATGTTTCCCTTACTTTTGTTTTTTTTAGTATCTGTGAAGTACTAAATAACTTTAATAGGGCTTTTTCCATAAATTATGCAACACAAGGGTAGGAGACTCAGGATGTCTGCATTTCCACTAAACTAATGCTAAGTTCTTTTACAAGACATTATGACTACTTTTCTCCTTATAAGAACTGCATACTGAGGAAAGCCTAGTGGTGCCACCAAAATTAATTAGACCACAAGAATCTGATGTTATATAAACGAAAAGACTGTGCTGAGTAATCCTATACTTGGTTGGCAGTGGTTTGAGACCTACACATATTGAGTTTACAGATTATTAATAATGAGTAAGTGTGTTTTATATGAACTTTACAAACAGGAAACAGGATTTTATTTCTTATACATGGTTTGAAACACAGCTAAAAGTTTCATCATTGTCAATAAGGTCAGCATTGTCAGATCTCTAGATTCTATTACATAATGTCTAGCCCATAATCACAGTGACACACTGAGTTGGCTATCATCTCAAAAACAGCAAAAGAGTAGGAGTTGCCAGTTTAATGTTATAGCTGACATGGAGAGATTTCCTCTATCATATGGTGCTTAAAATCATCCCAGGAAACAGTTCTAAGTAATAACAAGTTGGGATAACTGGCAAGTGCTTAAAAATACTTTGTGAGTTAGGGTGTATTAGAATATGATAGACAATTACATTTCAGTGATTGTTCTTCTGGGCTAGGGATAGACATTCAAAAAGCCTGAGCCTGAACTGTTTCAATCTTTGCAGGTTAGTCTAACCTGAAGAGATTGAACCTATTTGCAAGTAGGGTGGCCATCATAGAGGACGTTCTGGTTTTCTGCTACTCTGTCCTCTATTGATATGAAACCGATGCCTTTATGTCCTGTACTTTTCTCTCTGGGTTTTGTATGAGTAGAGGACAGATGGCAACCACAATGTCCTTTATGATGACCACTTATTTGCAAGTGGATAGACACACTTTTGATTTAGGAAATGCAGGCATATGCCTGCCGATAGCACTCTGAGGTAAAAGGGGAGGAGAGGGGGGGACTGCTTGTGTGGACTGCATGCATCTGTTGATGATACTGAGCTTTTCAGTCTCCCTCTCCCTGCTTCTTCATACTGTCTGCAGCAAACTGACAGGCACTGCATTCATTGCAGACCAGGTCACTTCTCACACTTCTCCTTGCCCCCTGTTGAACACTGACAGATTACAGGCTTTGAAGCAAGCGAGCAAGAGCTTATCAGAACACAAAGCTTATCAGCCTATCAAGAGACAAAGTCTCTCTCATTAGTTCAAGCTCTTATGAAACAGCTTTTTGCAAAGCATTTTTAAGGAAGAGCAGCTGGACATTACCAGGTGACCTGTTGATTAGCTGCAAAAAGCCCTAAGCGGACATTGTTCTGTCTGCCTTTGTTCCAGTGAAATTGGACACACACACACACACACACACACACACACACACACACACACACACACACACACACACACACACACACACACACACACACACCCCCCCCCCCCCGCTGTAGCTAGCACGAGAGTGGTGTGAACATGACTAGATGCTGGCTGTGGTCTGTGCTGCTGTGGTCCATGTTTTTGGAGAGGTGGGAGATCCCTGCTTGAACAGCAAGAGGTTGGGGGGTGGAGGGCAAGGGGAAGCCAGGCAGATGCTACTGTCTTCTGGCTGCAGTTTCCATCTCTTTCTCATCCACACAGAGCTCTGGCTAAGGAGGAGAGGGGCAGGGCCAGCCTTACTCTCTGGAGAAGATAGCCCAGCTCAACCCAGGACTGAAAAGCATGCTGGGGTGCTGGGGGACTCTGATTTAACTTAAACCAGAAAGGGGTCTGGAACAGAAGTTCCATGAACTGGTTTGACCTAAATCAGTTAAGTCTGATACTACATTCAGCCAGGTTTATCTTAAACCAGTTTCAGCCATTTTGAAACTGGTTTATGTGCACTGAACTTCTGTTCTGTTACAGGTTCAAACCAGTTTCAGATCACTTGAACTGGTTTATGTGTAACTTCTGCCCTATCTCTGAAGAGTGAATGTCCTTTAAAAGATGTAGGAAGGTAGATGTGGTTTTCTTGTAGGTTCATTGAAACAGAAGTCAAATCTTCTGCTGCTGTAAATTGACAGCTCTGGTGGAGTCATGGGGTATCTCAGAGTACTTTTATATGGTGTTCTTGTTGATATGATCATGATTTGGGCATAATTCTGCAATTACATCGGTACAGGTAGATCCTAGTACTGGTAGAGAGCCCTGATTGTTTAGATAAAGCAGCAATACCATAGATCTCCATCTCCATGCATCTTTTGAGCAGGATCAGAGTCATAGCCACGTGTCCACTTAACTCAGAGGAATATACAAAACCTTTAAGCCTAGTTAATGGCTGATCATTTCCATATGTTCTTCTGCAGTGCTTACTGAGATGTGATGATGTTGTGGCATGTCTGTCAGCCTGTTATTCAACAGGATATTTGAAATCTCAGAATAGTCCTTTCACATTCAGTCACTCAGCTCCTCTTCTAGTTCATAATGAGTAATGTTGGAGGTGGGCTTTTTTTTCCTTATTCGTTTTTTTTTGTTTGTTTCTGACAGTCTTTCTTTCAGATGCGCAGAGTGCTTTTCCAGTTATAGTTTGCTTCACAATGAAAAAAAATCTGAATGTCTCATGGGAAAGTGATTGAAGTCTTTCTTCCAGCATTGGAAGTGTAGCATAAAAGTCCCTTTGAATTTCAGCTTGGAATTTTTTTATTGTTATTGTAAGGGAACATTTGCTTCATTTGTCCAATTCTAATTTGGGACATTTCACACAGCATATCCTGTTCACTTGGCAGGTTGGCCACATTTGTGAGTGCTATTTTAAAATGCCTCTAAATGTTTACTTCCAAAATATACACTTTAGTCCAAGAAGCAAAGCTGAAAAAATCAGTTTGTTTGTACTTGTCCAATCAAGTTAATACAATTAATTGCTTTGACCATCGGATTTAGCCCTTTCACAGTGCTTTGTAAGACAAAAATCAATACAATATTTTTCTGAGTAAAAACTGAGAGATTTGGTATATTCATTTCATAAACAATGTCACTAGTTTGTAAGCGTCCATATCAGTGACTATTAAGCTCTGTGCAGTGGCACCCTAAGATGCCTTGATATCCTTCCAGGGGTGCCATGGCTAGCACGGTTAGGTGTGCAAACAGGATTCATAAGATAAACGCAGCGACTTCAGATAGGAATCAACAGTGTTAAAACCAGTCTGATCTGTTGTGGTCTTTCTGGGGGTTTTCCCACAAAGGAGTTGCTCTTTTATTTTTCTGTAGTCAAAAAATGAGTGAAAACTAAGAGCTGGTGTTTTCTGAGAGGTGCCTCAAGTCTTTTCAAGGGGTGTATTGAATCTATTGGGGGATACCTGGAGCATAAAAAGGTTGCGAACCACTGATCTATATGGAGCTATAATTGATAGGGCTGAGCAAAGCTTTGGTCCCTGATCCGATTCAGCAGAGACTCAGCCCAATTCGGTGGCTGAATCTCTGAATCGGAATCGAATCAGAGGACCCTTTAATCTCTTCACTCGATTCGGAGAGATTAAGAAAGATTCAGCCATTCAGAAATTAGACACATCTTTAAATGCTTTTTCTACATACCTGTAGGTACCAGGTGGCTTGTGAATTCTGTGATGCTGCGGCACATAGAGCATCCCACAGAGGCATGGGGGGCTCCCCAGCACACTCAGCAGCAGACCCAGAATTGGACCAGAGGCACTTCCGGTCCACTTCCAGGTCCACTGGGGAGTGCACTGCCCCCTGTGCCCTCCCCTGGCTTGGTGACTGGTGTCTCCTGGGTCAGGGGGGAAGGGGGCACCAGGGGTCCCCTTGTGGCTGATTGCTGAGCCGGGGGAATGTGGGGGGGGGGGCTGTACACTCTCCGGTGGACCCAGAAGTGAACTGGAAGTATTTCCAGTCCACTTCTGGCTTTGCCACCAAGCATGTGGAGGACCCCCCACTGCCTGCCTGTTGGATGCTCCATACGTCCCAGCATCGCAGCATTCATAAGCCGCGCTCATACCCTGAGGTATGTAGAAAAAACATTGAAAGCTATGTCTATGTCTGAATCAGCGTTGAATCTTAAGATTCAGATTCAGCCAAATTAAATCAGGGACAGTGATCTGAATCAACCAATCAAATCACTGTCCCCGATTTGGACCGAATCCGAATCCAGATCAAATAGGGCCTGCTTTGCACATCCCTAATAATTGACCTCTGATAGGAAATTGTGAAAAATCATAAGATACACTAGGCTTGGATTCAACAGAATAAGAACAGTGTTAGTTCTTAGTGCTTACAGACTTCTGTATATGTTCAAAGAACTGCATATATAATTGCCTTGATACAAACCTTTGGGGTAGCTCTTTTACACGCTGTTGCTTTCATTAGTTTCAGCAGCTACTGTATAATCCACCACCATATCTTGAAATCCAGTCACTTGTTTAGTCTGCTGATGGCAATGTACTATCTAATATTCCCATCAAAAGCCCCAAAGTACATCAATATTCAGCAATGACTAATCCTCCAGGATGGCTAATCTATAGAAGAATGAGTTATTTACAAAGAATAAGTAATTTTGACCATGTAATGTTACAAAACCAAACCCTATTTCCTTGATGAATATAGTATGTCCTTAAAAACCAAGTTCAGCTTGTGAAAGGAAAAGAGAATGTAGAGAGCACTCAGATTCCATGAAATTCTTCTTTCATTATTATAATATGTCTGTTTAGGTTTCCTTAAAGGTTCAGAGAAGCTATTCTATCAGTCTTTGCCTGGTTAGCAAAAAATTCAAAATAATGTTCATTTATGTTTGCTGGAGTGGCAAATGTGTCCAAATATCTATTCTCAAGTGTTTGCATCTATTTTTCTATTAAAGAAAAAGAGTCAATATTTCACTTTCATTACAGCTGTAGCTGTGAACTATGTATATTAAATTTCAGTGTATATAACTTTATAACTTTCTTTCCTTTCTGAACATAGCCATGAATTCTGCCAGTCATGATAAGTAGTCATGGATGTAGATAGAACAAGAACAAATGGCTGTTTTGCTGGTGTTTCTTAAGATTCCAACATTTCTTTTAAGACTTCTTTCCCCAAGCAGTATCTTTTCTTAAAGTATACATACCAGTTTCAATTGCACTCATTTCACTGTTCTTGTGTAATTAGACTAGACACCTAGGAGTGGGGTTTTTTTCGTCTTCGTAATCCATTAGTCCTGATAGAAGCTAGGCATGTAACCCAAGTTTAGTACTTCCATAACTAAGGATATCCATGGAGATTTTTCATCTAACTGCCAGAGCTCATAATTTACAATTTGTGCAGTAGCTCAGTTATATAAAAATTGTAGAAAAATTACAAAGTTCATAATCCTGTCATTATGTTGTTTTCCTCTTGTCTGTCTGCATATACCTGGTATCCCACATTTTAGATTTAGTGTTCTACAGGACAGGCACTGAGCATTTGAAGTGTGTTTAGTATAATGGGACCATAAAGGGGCTCTTCCATTCTATGGGAATATAGATGAAAATATTTTAAAAAAAGCAGAAAATAAATTTTCTATGGAACACAGAGGAATTTATACAAGGTAATTTGGTCAAATAAAATGTCCCGATAAGTAGACCTATATTTAACCACTTCTAGCGGGACACTTTAGTATAAGATTATAGGGCATGTCCCCACGTGCAGGGGCATGCACTTGCAGTGGCAAAAAAAGTTCGGGCTGCTACTTTTTGACACTGTGCATGCCCCTGGACATGTGCTGTGGTGTGGGGCGAAATATTGTGCTTTAGGGAAACTACTGTTTCCCCACTTCTCCCAAATCCTGGATTGCTGGAGGAGCTGGGCAGAACTAGAGGAGGGGAGATGCTTTGGCTGGCAGCCAGAATGTCTCCTACGAGGACTCTATATGCCAGCGCATGGTCCTGTGCTATGTGCCATACTGCTTTTTGCATGGCATTTTTTTTTCTTGCTACCGAGATTTCTTGGTAGCAAGTTTTGCCCCTGTTTTGCAAATTTGCAGAGCAGCATGTTTTAGCATGCCAACTCTGCAATCTGTGGTATCACAAAGAGGTTTGTGGCACCATAAACCACACATGCCTGCACACCTGGATCCAGCTATAGAGTGCAAAATGATACTCTGGGGAAGTCAGTGAAGTACAGGTAACAAAGGAAAGATATGTTAAGATGCAGAGGATTAAATTATCTAATTGTATCTTTAGTTGGCACAGCTGGGCATATAATTCCTAACAGATAATTTATTTGACATCTTTCTCTTTTTTTTTTTTTTTTGTTCGCAACTTTTCCTTGAGCTAATTGTGATTTTCCCAAATTTGATGGTTGAAATTGTTTAGTAGGTAATTTCTGTGAATAATCCTCAGTTTCTGAGAAATTCCTGAAACTTTTTATTTAGACCTATAAAATATTATGGCTCCTGGTCTTTATTTATACCTATAAAATATTACTGATCCTATTACTAGGCTACTGATAAACCATGAATACTCTTGTTCTTGTTTAAAAACACAAATGAAAATTAGTACAATTTTTGTTTGTAAGTATTCAAATCATTCTAGACTCAGGGTGCTCAAACACCCTATGGCCCAGATCCAGTGCTTGGAGCCATATTATTTGGCCCTCAAGGCTGTCCCTAGGTCCAAACATTTGCTAGTGGGGGAATGGTAACAGCTAACTGCCTCTTCCCTGCTGTCAAATTTCTGGACCTGAGGAGAGGCCCGTGGGCAGAACAGCATGGTCCTACATGCTAGATTGAGTGTGTGGTACTTATCAGGAGGGCACTGGTCTGAGTAGGACATTGTGAAGCTGACCCCGATGGCGCAGAGCAGCATGGAGCTGACCGGGGTGGGAGAGGCCAGGTGAGGGAGTATTGGACCTGATTTTGGCATGTGAAATCTGATCTGGCTCAATGGACTGGTCTCATGCCACTTATCCAGCCCATGGAGCCAAAAGATTGAGCACCATTGCTCTAGGCATTAGTCATCCCCCTTGTGTTGTGATCCTTTTATTCTCTGGTAACAGCGTGTACATTGAAGAATATTTACTGAGAGTGAATATACAATTCTATAGTTAGAAGAGCACTCAGGGTTGTGATCCAGAGTGGAAACAGGATCAGTCTGTCATCTCGTATGTTAAAGGTTCATTCCAACCACAAGATCACATTTGTATATTTCTCCAGGCATTTTGTCAGTCAATTAGATGTCAAGAAAAATAATTAAAATTGAACTTAAGTATGTCTAGAGTTATTACTCCAATGGAGAACTGGGGGAGCCATCTTAGTTATTATTACTTTTCCCATTTCTATTGAGCCATGTAAAAGTAGCAGGCATAGACACATTGAAGCAATATGGATGGTAAAGAGGAGAGCTGGAGTGTGATTTTAAGAAATACATATTATATTGAATGTAGCCTGTGAACAAACAGGAGCCGCTCAAATTTTGGTCACTTACATACTTAAAAGGAAATACAGAGTGTTTAGAGTATAACTAAAATGGGTCATACAAGTAACTAGCTATCAATTTTTCAAGCATTAATGAGAATTAGAATATACATTTATTTTTACAATCTTGTGGACTGAATGCTTGCTATCAACAATGTATCTAAATTGTTCATTTTTTTTTTTCTGAAGCATACTAATGTTTCATAGTTTCATAGTTAGTAAGGGTTGGAAGGGACCTGAGCAGATCATCAAGTCCAACCCACTGCCATGGCAGGAAAGAGTACTGGGGTCAATGACCCCAGCAAGGTGTTCATCCAGCTTCCTCTTAAAGTTCCCCAGGGTAGGAGCCAGCACCACTTCTCTTGGAAGTTGGTTCCAGATCCTAGCTGCCCTGACTGTGAAGTAGCGCCTCCTGATATCTAGCCTGAATCTACTCTCTGCCAGCTTGTGACTGTTATTTCTTGTCACTCCTGGCGGTGCTCGGGGGAACAGGGACTTCCCCAATGCCTGCTGGTCCCCTCTGATTAGTTTGTAACAGGCCACTAGATCCCCCCTCAGCCTTCTCTTGTGGAGGTTGAACAGGTTCAGGTCCTGTAGCCTCTCCTCATAGGGCCTGCCCTGCTGTCCCCTGATCATGCAAGTGGCCCTCCTCTGGACCCTCTCCATGTTGTCCACATCCCTCCTGAAGTGTGGCACCCAGAACTGGACACAGTACTCCAGCTGCGGCCTGACCAGTGCCGCATAGAGGGGGAGGATCACCTCTTTGGATCTGCTTGAGATGCATCTGTGGATGCATGACAAGGTGCAGTTGGCCTTCCTGACTGCCTCCCCTCACTGCCGGCACATGTTTATCTTGGCATCAGTGATGACTCCAAGATCCTTTTCTGCCTCTGCACTGACGAGAAGAGAGTTCCCCAGCCCGTAGGTATGGTGCTGGTTCTTCCTCCCCAGGTGCAGCACCTTGCACTTGTCTGTGTTGAAACCCATCCTATTCTCGTCCGCCCACCCCTGTAACTTGTCTAAGCCTGATAGTAGCCTATTCCTTCCTTCTAGCATGCCCATATCCCCCCACATCTTGGTGTCATCAGCAAATTTGAACAGGGTGCTTTTTACCCTCTTGTCCAAGTCGCTGATGAAGTTGTTGAACAGTGCGGGCCCGAGAACTGAGCCCTGGGGAACCCCACTGCCCTCATCCCTCCAGGTCAAAAATGACCCATCCAGCACCACTCTCTGGGTGTGGCCCCCCAGCCAGTTGGCGACCCATTTGACTGTCTGGGTGTCAACACCCCAGTCCCCCAGTTTTTTAATGAGAACGGGGTGAGAGAGTGTTGAAGGCCTTCCTAAAGTCCAGAAAGACTACGTCCACTGCTACCCCTGCATCTAAAGATTTGGTAATTTGGTCATAGAAGGCCACCAGGTTGGTCTGACAGGACCTGCCTCTAACGAACCCGTGTTGGTTGCCCCTAAGCTTAATCTCCCCTGCTGGCCCCTCGTGGACATGCTCTAGGATAATTCTCCCAAAAAGCTTACCCAGGATTGAGGTAAGACTAACTGGCCTATAGTTTCCTGGGTCCTTCTTCCTCCCTTTTTTGAAGATGGGAACCACATTGGCCCTCTTGCAGTCCTCTGGCACCACACCAGAGCACCACGAGTGCTCGTAAAGCCGTGCCAAGGGGTCCCGCAATTACTGAAGCTAATTCCCTCAGCACTCCGGGGTGGAGATCATCTGGACCAGCTGATTTAATACATCCAGTTCCTTCAGAAGTTCCCTGACTAGACCCTCACTGACCCTTGTTCTCTGCGTCAGCAATATACTGTGCTGTAATTCAGGGTCAGTCATTTAATTTGATTTTTACTGGTCCAGTCCTGAACAAAAGACAGAATTAATAACAAAAGAAGTTTACTTTGTGATAGTGGACTAAAGTAAATGTCTAAGTGATCAAAAAGAAAAAGGAGCCTTTTGACGTAAATTAACAGAAATCAGTAAGTCTAGCCATTGTACTTTAGAAAGCAAGCATATCTCGCTGATTTTTCTGTTTTAATGGTGTTTTACCCAGTTTCCAGCTACTACATGCAGTTAAGTCAACGTACTTTAAAATTAAGGATGTTTGAAACTTTGAAGCCTGATTATTTAGGTTGGGCACTCTCCACACCTTTTCCTATAGGGCAGAGTTTATTGTCGAATAAAAATACAAAGTTACACAAATGATCCAAAGAAGACTACAGGTCCCCAGAGGCACCTACTTTTCTGATGCTAACTCCTTTCAGTTCCAGGGCCTTTCTTGGGAGTCCACCTGCTTCCTGAAGCTTCTTCAACCGAGCACTATCAGCTTTTATAGGTTCCATGTGATCCCTTCCTACTTGGATCCTGATAAGTCAAAAAGGGCTATTTAGTCTCCCTAACGCTGAAAAGAAAATGAGCTAGAAATAGAGCATGTTGCTGCCCTTCCTGTCACAGTGACAGAACACCATTACATGTGGCTTTAATGGAAACAAAAACCTGCTGGCTTCAAGTTGCCATAATAGTTTAAGCAAAGGAAGTTAGCATACATAGATCCAGCTGTAATTATAGCGGATGTCAACACAGTGAACCTTAGCTGTGATGGATATGGGTCTGTGCAAACAAAAGGAAAGAACGTTTATGAAAATCAATTCTTGCTGTGTGAAAAATGAATCATTATTGCTGTTTCAACAGAGTGTTACTTTGGGTTCATTAAACTTATTTTCTCATCTTTTAACCCTAACATTTTAAAGACAGACTGAGGAGTATGTACAGGAAGTGATGAATGCTAGATGCATGCAAAACAAGAATATTATTAAGTGTTTATTTCTTAAACATTGAATAATGGAATTTTTTTACAATAACTATTTCAGTTTTAGTATTCTTGGAACCTGGAACTTGTCAGGAAGGCATTTGAATCACTCTAGTTTGCTTTGATAGCTTAAGGATGAGCAGACGTAAATTCATAACATGCTGGTTACATCTTAATATTATTGTCCCCCTTCCCCCATTTTGTTGTGGTTATGGCTAGATTAAGGTAATCCAGGCATGTAGAGCCTGGCCTGTTTAGCTCAACCACTGCTGCCATGAACAGCAATCTTTGGCCTCATTTACAGTCGCAGGCAATGTTAGTGTCATAGAGGCTCCTTCTTGTCCCATGCCTTACAAAGAGCTGCCTCTGAGGATGGTGTTGGTGATCTCCTGTTTACTGACCATCCTCTCCCCACAACATTGGATCCAGGAGTTAACACCGTATTGAAATGTGTAGAGCAGTTTGCCCTTCTTATTCCTGGCTACCTATAGAGACCAGTAAGTGGCTTTGCATCAGTTGTTTGGGTTAGGTTAGGGACAACTTTTTTCTCCTCAACCACAAGGGGGCAAAAATATTTTACTAACCAAAAAAATAAATTTTAAATCATGTGAATGAAATCAGAGACTCAGACTCAGGAGCTGGGCCCCTACCTAAACCAGCTCTGATTTGCCCCTTTTTGTTCCCTTTCTCTTAGATGCAGACATGACTCCAGCATCTGCCCTCCAACTCTGCAGACATGTCACAAGCCAGTGATATCAGAACTGACCACACTTCAGTGGCTAACTGGCACTTCACGTTGCTGTTGCCCTCTTGAGGTTCTTGTCTACAGCTAGGCAAATTTGTCTTGGAGAGTCCCTCTAAAAAATGCTATTTTGGAGGGGCGACCAACAGCTGTTCGTGAATCTGGGTTGAATTTAACAATTAGTTTTGGAAAAACAAGTGTGCTTTGTTTCAACTTTTTTTCTAAATGAAATATTGCAGTTTAACTTTTTCTAAATGAACCTATGCATTTTCTTTGGGAAGTAGCAATTCAGATTCAAACAACCTATTTTTAAAAAGAGATTTAAAAAAAAAATTAAAGAAAAAAAAAAGGAAGGTTAAATATCCTCTTTGTTTCAGCCTGAACAAGATATTTTAGGTTAGCCTCATAATAAATATTTTATTTTGAATAAAAATCCTTTCAGACCTATAACAAATTCTTTCTTGCTTTTTTGTTGTGTTGCGTTTTGTTTTTAAGTACTGCAGCTACACAAACTAGCTCTGTTCAAACCTCTCTACTGACAGAGAAGCCACTTGAAATCCTGTTGCAATTCAAGTGGGAAGTGAACAGGAGTTCAGTAATCAAAGCGGTTTCTTTTAAGATCCTGCATTGTTTCTGCCAGCTCCTGAAACCAATGCTCTGCAATACTAAAAGGCCAGAGACTGGGCTACAATACTGTGTTGTATTTAGTTATGTAACTATATACCTTTATTTCGTGTGCATTGCATCTTTCTATCTCTAAAGATGGTTATTTACAGAGGCGGCCTGTGATGCATGTTAAGCTTAGGAGAGACTTCCCAGAGACTTGCACCCTTGTGCAGATGTTGCTTTTATTCTTGTTATCTATAATTAATCCAGCATAATTAATTTAGACTAAAAGTATGTGCTTAGCTTTTGTAACTGGAAGAAATTGAAACTAATATTTGCAAGCCTTTAAAAGTGTATTGGGATTCTCAGATTACAGATACTGGAAGCTCAATGTTTTATCCATGCTTTGATCCATGTAACTAACAGCTTTACTAAAGGTTCTGATTGAATATGAATCTCTGCAAAGATCTAACTCTTATTAAAATAGTAGAGAATTCTTTTTGAGTTCTCCAATCTATAATGGGTTATTGATAGGGTACAAAGTTGCAAGTTCTGTTTAATTTCTTAGAAAACTTCATTTATTCTGTTAAATTTATTGAAAGTGAGTTTTAAATGTATTTTTTTCTGGCATACGGCAAGCTAAACTCTTAAATCTTATGAATGAGTGATATGTCTAGATCCCTGTTTATCCTGTAAATAAGAACCACATAATCTTACATTTCAATCATTTTTCCTCTTAGAACCTGAATGATGAAATAAATTATTTTGGTAGTAAAGTTAAATATCTGTGTGCTTTCAACGTAACACGCAAATGGAGCAATCTTTGATTTAACCTTAAAGTAGGGAGCAGAGCATATAATTTTCTCTTTAGAGGTGCTTATTTCCAGATCTTCTTATACATTAAGCACACTGGGGAAGGCAGATGAAGAACTGCAACTTTAAATAATAAGGGGTAAATGAGAGAAAAATGGAGAGAATTGTTATGGCTGCAAGACATGGGACCAAGACCTGTTGTGTGCTTAAAGGAAGAACTGCTTTAAACCACTGAGTCTCAAATAGGGTATAGTGATCTATGCTTTATTGATCTTGTTTGCATTGTATCAACATTAACACAGCAGAAATATCAGTTGGGAGTCTTTCCTGATTAAAATCATGTTCTCCTCTATATGGATTGTTCATGCACAGGACAGTTGAGACTGTGTAAGTTTAAACTAGAGAATGACTTTGATTAGTTTCATCAAGCCTTGGCTTTGCAAAATTAGTCATATTGTAAATATATTGTAGCTATTCCTGGAACTATCAAAAAGTCAAGATACGGATTCTGTATTGCTTGGGTTTGGTGGAGTCATGGATGAGTGATTGCACAAATGGTGGTAGAACAGATACCATCATGAACTGAAGTGAATGTATAAATTCAGCCCTCCTAGTTCTAGACTGAAATTGATGTCTAGAAAAGGAAATAACAATCAGCCTTCTGACAAGTAAGGTGCTGTAAAATGAGAGCATTGGTATGATATTCTAATATAAACACTTTTCACTTTTGAAGATTTTAATAGTCTTTACTCACATAAAAGCCCAGGCAAAATATGGTTTACTTGCCCAAAAAGGAAATTCAGAAGGGCTATAAATAATTCATGCAGCTACTACACTTCCATAAATATCAGGTAGTAGGTGTGTGTTTTGAAGTTGGGCATGTCACATCAAAATATGGAGGTGAGATACTTAACAGTGGAAAATGGAAAAAGGTTTGCTTGCAGCCTCAAACTGACAGCCCAAACTCAACATTTTGGTTTGATTGTTTTTACCTCCCACCCCCTGAGGTTGTGTAAAAGTGCCCTATAGAGATGGCACTTCTTGTGCTGCAATACCTCAGAAGACTATCGTGTGAGATCTGAGGCACATCACTACAGCTCTTCAGAGAAAAACAAGGCTGTAAGTCACCTTAGTAAATCTCTAATGTAGCTTAGGGCTTCCGACTAAACAGAGTTACTTCTTAAATACTTAGATATTGGAACCAGCTTCCAAGGGAAGTGGTGCTAGCTTCTACCTTAGGGGTCTTTAAAAGGAGGCTTGATAACTACCTAGCTGGGGTCATTTTAGCTTAACCTTAGTAGGGGTCATATGAGCCCTGTATTCATTCCTGCCCAGGGCAGCGGGTCGGTTTAGATGATCTGCTCAGGTCCCCTCTGACCCTACTTCTGTGAATCTATGAGATAGTCTCAGCTGATGTAATGGTGTATGAGGGGAAAAGCAGATTTCATCTGTAGCAATGTTGGGTGCAACTCCCACTGAAATCAGTGGGAGCAGTGACTGCTGAAACCAGTTTGTAGAGTACGTAGATTTAAAAGAACAGCTTGAGATGCATTTTTGAGTACCAAATATCACACATTACAACAAGTTCTGCTACTGCTCTTCCTTATTTTAAATGTTATGAAATAAGGTTGACATAAGTTGATCTGTGTTTATGATAAAGGTTATCTAAAGAGCATGATGTGTTTGAGTGACCTGCAGGTCTGTTACATTGGAGCTGTAGATTTTAAATCACAGGGTGGAAAGATTCATATTTGTGCCTTTGTCTAGTTCAGAATGTATTGATGTTAATTATGTGGGAGGCAAGGATTTCTTAGGGTGATATCTTTTATTGGACCAACTATGCTGTTGGGATAATGAGACAAGCTTTTGAATGCAAGACATTCTTCATCAAGTCTTACATTTGAAAGCTTGTCAAACTCTATCCCAACAATAAGCTGGTCCGATGAAAGGTATCTCCCTGAGAAATCCTTGCCTCTCAATTTCAGGACCACCATGACTACAACATCACTCTTATACTACCACATCATTATTAATTACTCATTCAAGAAGTGCCTAAAGCCCATTTTGGCTGGTCAGAGAAATGTTGTTCATAATAGCCTTCTTTTTTATCCTTTTAATTATCACACTAAAAAATTCTGCATTTACTGTTTTGTTTTTTTTTTTATAGCAAAGCTAGAAACCTTGGGTAGTTCTTTTAGTCTGAAAACCAAAATTTAAAATAGATCTTTTGTCCTTCAGAATGGATTTTAGATGCTATCCTGCATTGCTGTCATGTGAAACAAAGAAACATAACTGTAAATGCCGATAGCAACGCTCATTTGACTCACTGAAACAGAGCATGCAGCATAAAATACCCTTTCAGCTGTGTTTAAACTAAATATAACTTTGCACATCCATATAGTTCTCTTTTTTTGAAGTGAGTTAGTGAACACTTATTCTACAGGAGGGATATATAAATGCATACTTTTTGAGCTCCACTTAAATGATTAAGTATTGGGTAGATGACAAGTATGAAAAAGACTAGCAAAGTGCCCATCAAGAATGATGGGCGGGCTGTGGGAACAGAGCACCAACACCCATCGCTCTGCATCCCCCCCACCTCAGACACACATAACCACACACACAGCCACATGCCATACACACACCCAGCCACAAGTGTTACCAGATTTGCCCCACACTTTGGGGTGTGCTCATTCTGTCAACGTGCTGCTTGTGTTACTTGTGTTTCTATATGGAGCTGTATATCTCCCTTCTGCAAGTCCTCACCCCCAGTGGAGCTATCTTGCAGGACTCAGGCTCAATGAGGCTGGATTCCTCCAACCACCAAATCAGTCAAACACATGTGCACACATACACACACAGATTAACAGGACACTCCTGAGCCAGGCCGGATTATTCAGCATTGATAGGCTGACATCCTCATGTGTCTTGAACTCAATTCATCCCTTATTTCAGCAGGACAATAACAAATGCAGTTAGCCCCACATATACACACATGCTAACAGAGTACATCTGAGCAGGCTGGGTCTGATCAGCACTTTCAGCTGATACCCTCATGTGCCTCAAAACGCAGCACATCCCCAGTCTCTTGTCACAGTGGTCCTAGTCGTAACCCCCTTGATGAGCAGACCCCACCATAGTTTTGGGCATTACAAGGATCTTTGGCTTAGGTAAAAGAAGTGTTGCTGCAGAACAAATGGGGAGGTCAAGGGGAAGGAAAAGTAAGTGAGGTTCAGAGAGAAAGTATAGCAACCAGCTTGACCATAAAAGTTATTTATTGCCAGGTATATGAACTTAGGATGATACCAGTAGTAACAGACATACGAGAGAGACAAAATAAAACAGTGACAATATTACATAGTTTCAGTTAGGTATTTGGGGAAGTCCAGCTGGAATTTGATTAGCTAAAGTCAGGTTTAGAAAGCTGTGCCTGGAGTAAGGAAGTAAAACTCCAGTTGCTGAAGTCAGAGAGAGAGTGATCAGCAGAAGTCCAGTTTAGGAAGCTGTGTCTGGAGTAAGAAAGCAGAAGTCAGGTTCCTGACTGAAAGAGTTCGGGTCTCACCACTCAGTGAGGCTTGAACCAGTCGAGGTTTCCGGGTGTTCGTTGGAGCTTGCAGACAGGTAGAGCCCTCAGCAGGATCAATGAAGGGATTCCAGGAGAAAGGTGTGGAACCGGTGCAGATTTTGAATCCAAGCACCAGGACAAAAACTTGAGCTTGGGTAGTGGTTTTTGTAAAGAACGAACAATGGCTCAAGGGCAAACACCAGGTTTGTTGAGGGGTGAACAATGGCTCATGCGCTGGTAATAGGAACTGATCACTCCTGGCTGTGGGTGGCGTTACTGTGTGGGAGCTCACAATACAGGCAGGTTCATTGTTTTGGGTACCAGTAAAGGAGTCATTACTGGAATTGGTCTGATAAATGCTGAGCTGGATGTGTCTGGTTGTGTGTTGATTAGCATTTGGAGCAGGGATTCCACATCATACAGTACTCCCCTGCTCCTCTGATCCCAGAATTCAGTGCAGTCCTTGCCTTGGAATCTCTGCTCTCCATCCTGAATGCTAATGAAGGTGCATGCCTGTCCCATCTCCCATTTAACTGAATTGTCATCCAGTTCCATCTCAGATGCAAATGAGAGCGGGGAGTTGCTTCACTCTTGACACCCTTGCCTGGAGGGCTTTAGATGCATCTCCCATGATATCTTCATTGTCTTTTGTAAGTCCTTCCTCTAACCAGTTCTTGTTCAGGCAGAGGTGGGGAGGGGGTGAGTCCTTTGTGGGTCAGACAGGCTGTATACTGTGCCAGGATTCCCCAAGAACGCATTGCTGAGAGGTAATATGTGACACACACACACACACACACACACACACCACCTGCAGCCAGTGGGTGCTTCTGGCATGGGGAGGGGCATGGCGCATAGCTGCAGGGTGAGGCATGAGGGGTGTGCCCCATCCTGTGGCCATGTGCTGCATTTGGTGGGTGCTACTCACGCCCCCGTACCCACTGCCCTTGTGGAACCCCGTGGCTATGCACCACATCCCCCTCCCCTGCAGGGTGCACTCCCTGTGCCGGCTTCCCATGCAGCAGCCTGCAGCCGTGTGCCACACCCCTCAGGCTTTGGTGCTCCCAGCATGGGGGAGCATGGCACGTGGCTGCAGGATACTGCATGGGTAGCAGGCAGGGGGCCATGCCCCACCCCATGGCCATGTGCTGCTTTAGGTGTTTGCTGCCCTTGCGGCACCCTGCAGCGCGGTCATGCCCCACACTCGTCCCCCACAATCATAAGCCACACCTCTGCGTGGCTGGTCCCTGTAGCAGGGTGCACAGCCTGGCTCCACCCATTTCAGCCTCCACCTCCGCCTGTCTGCGCATGCGCAGTTCGCCCGGAGCATTACAGACAGACAGATGGAAGTGGGAAGACTTTTATTGTATTAGATTTCTGGAACTTTTTTCCAAATGGAAGAGGAATCTGGATGGGTACATTTAGAAAAAGGCTCTGGGAATAGACTTGTTTAGGGCCAGTGATTCGGTTCTACTTGTGTTTACCAAAAGCATCTAATGGGAGGATGAACCTCACAAACCACCACGACACCATTTAGTGTGATTAAGTAAGTTGCAGAAAGGTTCAGTGTCAGGGCCTCTACACATGCAGGTAAAGGCATGAAGGGATCTAATGCATGATCCATACAATCAGGCCTTATGTTGTGCTATACATGCATGACAGGAGGTGTGAGTGTGTGGATCATGCATTAGATCCCATTGCACCTTATTGCTGGTGCAGGGTAAGCCTGATTCCAGGCTGACCTGGGCTCAGGTCAGCTCACCTGGTCTCCCAGTTGTATGGGAGCCCCAGGGGTCCCTAGGGATGGAGACCACAGTTGCTGTAATTTCCCAGCTGTGGGGGAAGGGGCTCCATGCGCCTGCAGCTAGGAGATCTCAGCAACTGTGGTCTCCCAGCTGGGGGGTGCATGGATTTCCCCTGTGGCTGGGAGCCTTGTCAGCTGGGAGCTCCCAGGCTCGGGAGTTCACTTGGGTCCTCCCAGCTGCGGGCTTCCAGCCACAGGGTCCCCTGGCCACACATTCAGTGGAGACAGCAAACAGGGCAGTTTGTGGACAGGGACATCAAATGGAGCAGTTTGCAAGCAGTTCACGAGTCAGTTTGCCATCCTTCTCTTTAAAGGGGAGCCTTTAAGGTAAGTCATTTCTTTATTAAGAGTAACTAACCTAGATATTTAGCATAAGTAGCTAAAATTCAGTAGTTAGATCAATGCTTAAGTCCCTTGTTTAACTAGAGACCAGAGAGAGTTGGGAGCCTGCTAGGGATTTTGCCTGGAAACTCTCTCTCTCACTTCCTATGCTGTAAGTTTGGTGAAAGGAAGCAGGTTAGCAGGAAAAAGGGAACCTTTCAGGACCATGGAGCAGCAAACAGGCCAGCTTATAGAACAGTTTGCTAGTGAAGGTCTGCTTGGAGAGTGGGGCAGAAATAGGTAGGTGGCAGATTTAAGAGACCCACAGACATGGCTGGAAGGTGGGTCTTCAATGCCAGAACCACTGCCAGCTCTTTTTCTGCTTGCATCTGTGAGGTGTCTGTCCAGGCAGGACTACTCACTGTTGAGGCTCCACCCAGGACCTGGTTTGGTGCCTGGGGACTTGTGGCTTGCAGGTTCCTTCCAGTGACAGCCAGGTGGGCCTGCCGTGTGAGTGGTGCCTCCTGGTGGTGTCCTTCAGAGTGCAGGCAAGAGAGCAACAGAAGGAGATGGCAAGGGTCCAAAGCATTTTTGGCTATGAGAAGTTAATCAGTTTGATGCTAAAGGAAACTTTTAGGACTGTGGAGGAAGGACTTCTAGAGGCGGCTCTGGAGAAGGAAGAGGACATGAACACATGGGAAGGTGGAAGCTGGAAGTTTGAGACTGCTGACAGCAAGAAGTCTCCATACCCACCGGCAGTGGTTTGCCTGGAGAATAGATGTGGCTCCCTTTTGCAGGGATGGAGGCATCCAGCTGTCAGCCTGACCTGTTGTCTTAGGAGGTCTGCTGCTTGTCTAGTGACTGGATCTGAGATGTCACAAAAAGATTACTAAGACTCATCCAGCCCTCTGACTACTACCCCATACTGCTTATCCATGCGGGCACCAATGAAACTACTAGGGGCAACCATGAGCAGATCAGAAGTTACTACAGAGCTCTGGGTGCAAGGGTGAAGGGGACAGGGGCTTAGGTGGTGTTCCCCTTGATCCTTCTGGTCAAGGGAAAGGGTAGGAGCAGATGCATCCTGAAGATCAATACATGGCTGCAAAAATGGTATCACCAGCAGGGCTTTGGCATCTTTGACCCTGGGATGTTGTTCCAAGAAGAAGGATTGCTAGGAAGAGATCGTCCATCTGACAAAGGGAGGAAAGAACCTGTTCACAAACAGGCTTGGTAACCTAGTGACGAGGGCTTTAAACTAGGTTCCCCAGGGGATAGAGACCAAAGACCTGAGATAAGTGGGGAAGCAGATGGCCTGGAGGAAGCACAAGCAGGAGGGGGCAACAGAGGAGGCCTCCTCATTCTTCCTGAGACAGTGGGGCAATTGGCTAGTTACCTCAGGTACCTCCATGAATGCCTGGAGCCTGGGAAACAGGCAGAAAGAACTGAAAGTCACAGAACTATGATGTGATTGGAATAACAAAGATTTGGTGGGATAGCTTGCATGACTAGAGTACTGTTGTGAATTGGTACAAACTATTCAAGAAGGATAGGCAAGGAGAAAAGTAGGAGGAGTTGCTCTTCATATAAAAGATCTGTATGATTGCTCAGAGTTCCAGCATGAAACTGGAGACAAGCCTGTTTAAAGTCTCTGGGTAGGGTTAGAGGGGAAAGTAACAAGGGTAATGTCATGATATTGGCAAAGCTTTTGATATGCTCTCCCTCAACATTCCTGTAGGCAAGCTAAGGAAGTATGGGTTGGATGACCAGACCATAAGATAGACTGAAAACTGGCTGGATCTTCAGGTTCAAAGGGTAGTAATCAATGGCTCACTGCCTAGTTCACAGCTGGTCTCAACTAGAGTGCCCTAGGGGCCAGTCCTGGGGCCAGTTTTGTTCAATATCTTCATCGAAGTATGGAAGATGGGATGGACTGCACCCTCAGCAAGTTGGCAGATGACTCCAAGCTGGGTGGAGTAATAAATATGCTGGAGGGTAGGGCTAGGATTCAGAGACCTCAAGAGATTGGAGGATTGGACCAAAAGAAGTTCAATAAAGACAAGTGCAAAATCTTACACTTAGGACAGAATAATCCCATGCACCGGTATAGACTGGGAACTGATTGGCTGGGCAGCTCCGCAGAAAGGGACCTGAAGCTTTTAGGGGACAATAAGATGAACATGAGCCAACCCTATGCCTTCGTTGTGAAGAAGGTTAACAGCATACTGGGCTGAGCTTGGGGAATGTTGCCTACAGATCGAGGGAAATGATTCTTCCCTTCTTTTTGGCACTGGTGACACCACTGGAGGACTGTGTCAAGTTTTGGGACCCCCACTACAGAGGGGATGTAGACAAATTGGAGAGAGTCCAATGGAGGGTAGCAAAATGGTTAGAGGGCTGGGGAACATTATTTATGGGGAGAGGTTGAGGGAGCTGGGCTTATTTAGTTTGGAGAAAAAAAGACTGAGGAGGGATTTAATAACAATCTCCAGCTATCTGAAGGGGGGTTTCAAAGAGGATGGAGCTGGACTGTTCTCAGCGGTGGCAGATGACAGAACAAGTGCTCAAATTAAAGATATCACATTTACCCAAAGTCTTAATTTCATATTTAACTTGCATCGCTGAGATGAGATATTGCATATGCACACATATGGTATGTAACACCATGCGTTTGCTTTTATGGAGGACCCTGTACAGAGCACTGTAGCAGTTCTGTGGTCAACCTTTCATTTAAGAAGGCATTCTTATTTGTTCAGATTGATGGGGCTGATGTAGTGCAAAGCTGTTCCACAAATATGTATTTGCAATTAAAAGTAACATATAGAAAGTCTATTTCTAACACGTGGGACCTTTTAATTGCATCTTCCAGACAGAAAATTGTCAAGTTATTTTTAAGCTTTCTAGAGTTTTCATAAAGCAAATGGCCCTTTTGTACCTCTAAACATTGCCTAAAGAATGCCATTGAAGCAAAAGGCAGACAAAGTTCTTTGGGTAAATCAGATAACTTTTATTAGACCAACATAAATAGCTGGAAAAATTCTTCTTAGCAAGCTTTCAGGCACAAACACCCTTCGTCAGGCTGAGGAAGCATCTGCTGATGGTGTGTGCTCTTCCAAAGAACCCAGAGAGCCTTGTCTGCCTAGGTCGTTAGAGCAACACAGCTACACCACTGAAGCAAAAGAGCATACAAGTAAACAAATGAATGGCTATAGCCCTAAAGTGTCTTCTGTCCGTGCTAAAATCAGTGGGGATTTTGCAGGCGATATCTGTGGAAAGGGGTTCAACCCCTGTGTAAATCAAAGGTTCTGCATACACACAAGAATCCAATGGATCTAATTACAGCACTGAGCCCTCATTTCAATCAAGATGCAAAATAGTAGGGAAAGAACAGGAATAAAAGAAAAACCTTCCATTTCCTGTCATTTTGAAGCTCATCTGTCAGTTTAAGTGTAGGTTATATTAACATTTTTATATATCTGTAGTTTTAGTCCTAAATTTTAAAAAGCTTTATATAAAAGTGCTGGAGAAAGTGAATTGAGAAAGGTTAGTCTTTTGAAAAGATTATGGAGAATTATGAATTCTATTGTTCTGTGTTTTTCTTTCAGTCTTTCTGTATAAACCCATCTGTAATTGTCTAAAACTAGGTACTTCTTTTGTTTAAAGGAGTTAAGCAACAAGATACAATTTTTTTTTCACAGCCCCTTTAAAAAGAAACACTGCTTCAATTTTTATCTTTAGGCATTTGGCAAACAGCTGTACCAAACTTTTGTAAAAGAACATATATATTGGGAGAAGTTTCCTTAGAGACTGAATCATCCACACGTTACCGAATAGTTTTTTCCCCAATTTTTTAACCACTTCCTCCCATATTGTACAGGTTTAATGCACCTCTGTAATTCTTCTTAGTACTAGTACTTTTCTTAACTAATTCCTTCTGAGGTGTGGGAATTGGACTGTAAGCATTGATTTTTTTTTTTTCCGTTTCTTTTCTGCAAACTGTGCTGTGTATGTTGCTATCTTGTCTAGTGGTGCTGTTGCTGTGTGCACTCTCAAATGGATATCATTTCAACTTCATGGCTTCCAAGCCCATAGCCAGGATAAATGAGAAATGTGAAAGAGAAGTCAAAAACCTTTCATACTTGTCCAGCAACAACAAAAAAGCCCATCAGGCCCTTATCCTCTCTCATATCTCATGATGGAAAAAATCCCACACAAGCAGTGGGACAGGGCTTGATCCTGCTCCAGCTGATGGAGGAATTTAGCCACGCGGTTCAGTAGGAGCAGAACTGAAATGAAAAATGTTGATGAAAGCAATGTCCTCTCCCAACAAGCAGGTATGGAGAGAGGGAGTGGAGCCCTCTCCCTATCTTTTAGCCTTCCTCAAGGGGTGAAGTAGTTACTTCTGCACTAGGATAGGAGTACCTATCTGAGTCATGGTCTTTTCCCAATCTCCTGTTTTGGCAGTGCAGCTGTGCCTTGTCCTTTGCCAGGTGTGAGCCTAAGGCGTGAGTCTAACCCAGTGGGACTAAATGTTCCCATTTATTTGTATGGGCTATCAAATTTCCACAGTTTACCATGAAAGACTTAATTTTCAAATAAGACCAATTAACAGACTATATAGGTATTTCTGCAATGGGGGAAACTACTTTTTTTTTTTGTTACTCTCTTAAAACTCTTTATGCAGACACTAATGGCATGTTGACCTAGCTGAGAGAGAGGATAATTTGCTCCCTATAGTACTTGGAACAAATGAATCTGATCCCCAATCCTGACTTCACGGAAGTCAATTGCAAATCTTCCATTGCATTTAATGAAGCTGGGATTTCACCCTTAAAGTTTTGCCACACTAGCTTTGTTCTTTAATAGTATGTTGAAGGAAATCAGAATTTAGAAGAGAGACTCTGTTCTTTTCCTTATTCTTTACAGAGCTAAATAAATAAAGGTGACAGATTTGATAGCTATCTTGGAAACTCACTGAGTTGCAGCATTAGTAGAGCGATCCCTAGGCATACATAGATCTAAAAGTAATAGTTTCTTGGATATCAATAAATGAATATCCAAAGGTTTTCACTTCTAATATTATAACAACTTAAATCCCAGGAAAATAATTCTACAACTGTTATTCATTTATTTCATAGTAGTCTACATTAATTCAGACTGTGCTAGGGCTTCTAATACATTATTTATTGTGGCTTTAAGAAATGTGTCTGTGGTACTTCATGTGGTTGACCGAGCATAATTTTGTATATGGGAACCTGTTTTCCCAAGATATAAATGTGCTTGAAATAAAACTGTGATTAAAAAAGGCTTATTTTTGCTACAAAAAGCTGCAAAATCCCATAATCTGTTATCCTTTGTTTCTCTTCACAATAGCTTTCTATTTTTTTCTTTGTTTTTGTATATTTTTAATAATTTTGAAAGGAACTTCACCTATTAATCTTGCTTTCATAAGAAAAAGAAATTGGGCCTGATCCTGAACATTTCACCCAGGGAGTTTTCTCTGGGTGAGGAGAGATAAAACGACCATTTTGTAATGTCCCTTAGGATCAATGAAGAATTATATATTGGGGATGAAATACTGAACTCATCTTTTCTGAGAGTTTACAAAGCTTACAAATCAAAATACATGAGAGTACAGTACAAATATGGGAGAAACAAATAGTACATAAAGCCTGAGAATGAATGCATCCTATGAATGAATGTTGGCATGCACATTTTGAGCTCCATATAGAGATTAAAGTCAGTTGTCTACTATATAGATTGGAGCTGCTCTGTAATAAGTTATGAATGCAGTATGTTGACATGGCTAATAGGGTATTTACTGAATGACTGTACTGGTTAAACTTAATAGAGGGCTGTTGAGAAAACCAAAGTTTGATGTGGGGGTGGGTATTGTTTAAAGATAAGCCACTTCTCAGAAAACATTGAGAGTTAAGAGACAATGTCAGACAGGAAAAAGTCTGGCAACAAACTAACTCTGGCGGGTTTGAAAAGACAGAAGGCAGAGTAGATATGCACCTGACAGACTAATTGAGTCAGAGATGCATAAGCTTTCATAAACAGGGGTTTACTTCATCTTCATCTGATGAAGCAAGCCACTGCTCGTGTTATGAAAGCTTATGCATCTCTTACTGACTCAGTTTATAAGGTGCAAGTCTATCCTGCCTTCTGCCTGACTTCAGACTAACACAGATAGCTACTTCTCTCTGTTCAGGTTGAAAAGAAACACTCCCAAGACGGAGTCCAGGCTGAGACATGACAGCCTGGAGAACTGAGGTCCACTGAAGTAAGGTCAGTTGGTCTCCAGGTCAGATAGATATACATGTAAATTTGGGGTTGCTTTCAAATCCTCTTTCTTTAGATGCTTTTCTCCTACCATTAAAACCCATAAAACCACTAATCTTCCCCCCCCCGCCAAAAAAAAACAACACAAAAAACAAAAAACACATGGTTTTTAAGAAGGCTGTCTGCCCAGTTGGACTCACTGGAAAAGCATAGTTGATACACAGGATGCTGTAGTCCAGGACTTAGACAGTGACTGGGAGAAAATGTAATTTCATCTCCAAATGGGTAAAGATACAAGACCTTATACTTTAGGGGGTGCCCTCAATGAAGCTGGAGAACTACCTCTGCCACCAACAAGACATGCCTTTTTTTTTATGTGCCATTTTCAAATGTAACTATTTAAAATGTTATAGACTAAGATAATTATTTTATAAGAGCATTTTATCTGCAAATTAAACTCAGATCTCTGAGTACATTCAGAAGGAAAGAGATAAAGAATTTTATCAGAAATTACTAGACTTATTGGATTTAATGTAAAGGCCATGGCAAGTAATACATTTAAACTGCATTTAAGTAGAGAAGAGCATGGTATCAACGTCTAGAAGCAATAAACATTAATTTCTTCTGAAAGTGTTTATATTTTTTCTCTTACCGCTTTTTATGTTCTTTTCACAGAATGTCATTTAATGAGGTTATGTTCTGCTTAAAGTAAAAAAAAAAAAGTAAAATGTTTTATTTCAGTAGATAAAATTTAGCTATTTAAACACATCAACCTACCCTGTCTGTTTTAAACTAGTTATACAGCTTTCATTTATGTTATTCAGGAGAGTCATTAGAGTAACACATTTGAAAAATAATCACCCTTATGCATAGTTTCATTTGAGAGTCATAATATAATTTTCAGTTGTGTTGACTGAAAAACATTATGTTACCCTTTCAATTATGACCTGGTGTATAGTATCTCCAGTTATGTGTTCTGCAAGTTAAGGCATATATAGGTAGATTAACTTTCTAACGTTCTTTTCAGAAACACCTATTTGTTTTTTATGGGCTGAAAGATAACAATAATGAGGAGCAAATTTAAAAAATATATTTTTCCACTCAGTTTATATTTCAGTGCAGCAGTTGGATCAGCTATTTTTCTCTCCCTAGAGGAGTATTGCTCACTTCATTACCGATGAATTAGAGCCTGCTCTATGATCAATATTTTTGATACCATTCTAGATGCATGCATTTGTCTCAGCTGACTTGTAGTGGAAGTTTTAACTCCAAGCAACTTGAGTCCTAGCCATACAGCTTAATATAAAAAAGGACTATAAAGTCTTAGTGGAACGAACCTTCATGCTTTCACTCCTGAGACTTGCTTATCACTAAAGCAATTTAAAGTTTGCGATCAATATATCAGGTAATCAGGGAAAAGTAGACGATTTGCTTTCTTAGACACTGTGGCTTTGAGCCTACCAATACTACCCCTTAGTTTTAATTCTGCCTCTGTCTTTACTGGTGATCGTCAGTCCTCCTCCATCAGTTCTTATTGCAAATACATACAGCGAAAGCGTAAGTGAATCATTTCTGTTATCTTCTACATATATCCATTCTCTTTATTCATAAAACTGATCTTGCTTCAGACTCCAGATATTCTTGGTGTTTCTTTGATAGCACAAATGTAGAAGTAAAGACAGATTAAGTGGCGGACGACACAGTGCTTTGTGGTTCTGCACACTTGTGCGTCTCGTGAGGTTCTGAACTGCTCTCAGGCAACTCAGGTAATTGTTATATGGCAAGTCCAGGGAAACTGGAACTGCACCTTCGCATCGCAGCCAGTCCCATAGCAGTGACTTTATTCTTTTTTCTTCCAAATGGTTATTGTGTATATGGTTCAAGTTCCTTTGAATATGCTCCTTCCAGACAGCATTTATTTGTGGTGTACATAGGAAAGATGGAGGGGACAGCATCATTCATTTTGTGGCAAGTTGCACAGTATAAGACTCTAGACAAGATACGTAGGCCTGAGGGCATGAACATTCATCCCATGGTCTCTATGGTGGAGGTGGCCACTGCTGTAATCCCTGTATTTTTCTCTTGTGTGGTGTTTGTAAAGCATTACATAGGGTAGAAGAAATTGCTAGGGAGAAATTAGGGAAAGCAGCCAGGTGGGAAAGTGAAAACTCTGAGGGAAGGTACAAATTGAAATCTCAGTTTTAATTTAATTGATTACCTTATGTGGAGACAAAAAAAAATCGCGCACACAGGATTCATTTTAGTGATATTAACAGAAAAATAACCAGACTAAGCCAGGATCAGATTTTGCATGTTTAGGTGGTAAGGAAGTCACTAAATGTATTCTCATACTATTAAAGTGCAGTAGACATTATGATTATAATGGGACAATGTGTGAAACCAAGCATAGAGGAGAAGTGGGTTTGCAGACTGAGAGCCTTGCTTAGTTGTGACAAATCAGAGCTGCTTCCTTTAGATGTGTTGGTTGTTGAGCAGCATTTGTAGCATTGGGCTGTATGAATGTCTGGCCAAAGGTTACTGCTATAAGTCTTGGTTCTTTGTCACTGTGGAAGTATTTGCGTGTGTCAAAACTTAGAACAGACTGAACAGACTGAGGCTAATCAGAAAGAGACGGTTCAGCTGTGACCCAGAAAGTCCAGGTAGGGCTAAGCAAGACCCAGGGAGAATCGGGATGTGTAGAGAAACAGATAAGACTTTGCAGTGTTGCATATAAATTGTGTTACATGAATGCCTAGAATCCCCAACCAAGACTGGGTCTCCATTGTAAAGGTAGCTATTGAGAGAATGTCTCTTCCTTGGAGACTTTACACTTTGAATAGAAAAAATGAAGGAGAACCACAGGTGCAAGAAGGTGAAATGACTCAAGGACACACCCAAGTCAGCAGTACAGCCCAAACTAGCTGCCCTCAACTAGCCAAACTAGAACTTTGCTTTCCTGAGTCCTAGTCCACTGCCCTGTCTGCTGCTCCATGCTGCTTCTGCTGCTACTTTCCCCAAACCTGAATAGCCACTTCGTGGTTTTGGTAGGCTGTCTTCCTTGCAAATGCGGTCAAAGACATGAAGGCTGCAGTTGTTCTAGCATCATTAGTGAGTACTTCACAGGCTCTGTGACGGCAACCTTAGTGGGGTTGTATAGGTAAAGCAGCACTTCTCAACCTTGTTTAGACTCAGGACACCTACAAAACCTCTCAGAATTTAGTGGCACCATGTAAAAAAACCACCATAATAAATATATTATGCATATAATAATATAAAATATAAATAATAATTAATGTCAGTAATTGATTAGACCTTACATTCTCCTCACTTCACTGCTGCTACCACTATGGCCAGGTGGGACTGCACTGCACACCCCCTGCAGAGCCAGCTTGGAAAGTGGATATAACAGGAGTGTGTGCTCTTGCCACAACCTTTTTGAGTTGGACCCTGTATGGTGCCTTCCGGGAACAGAGGTGCACAAGACCGATGGAACTTCCCTGTTTTCCTGGTACCTCTGTCTTCGAGCTGATTTGAAAAGCAGCTGCCACAGAAAGGTGCACATCTGGCAACATCACGTTATGCAAGCAGGTATGGCATTTCTCTTGCCCCTCTTCCTGGTTTGGCTCTTGAGAACAGAGGCACATGGGGCAGTTCTCCGTGGGGCAGCCAGAGCCTGGAGATAGATGCTGCTGGCACCAGGTAGACCTGCCCCACCCATTTTCAGTAGGCATGTTGAAGCTGAACCAGGAAGAGCAGCAGCAGAAACAGGGTGCCTGTTTGCATAACGTGATGTAAGCATGCGTGCATTTCCGCCATAGCTACTTCTCAGATTGGTTCCTATGTACCTCCTGAGAACAGGGGTACAGGGGGTAGTTTCACTCCATGGCAGCAGTGCCAGCATCATGGTACCCTGGGCACATGCTTGTAGCACTCCAGTTGAGAACCACTGAGATAAAGCAAGATTGCTTGGGCGAATACCCATTTATTCTTCTTAGGGCATCTCTACAATCCAACTTCATAGAAAGCAGTGATTCTTGTAGGCTATTATTAGTGCCTCATGGTCCAAAAACAGACATGCCATAAATGTGTGAAACACCCAGGAAAGGAAGTGAAAAGTGTACCCATGTAATCCAAAGCTGATATTTGCCCTTTTGTGTCCATTCTACTTTTCTTGGAGGAGAATTTCATTTCTTGGCAGAAGCAATAAATTTTTGCCTGCTCAGATAAGTGACTACAGAGGTTCATCATCAGGATTTGAGGAAATAAGCCTAGCAGGAAGATAGATGATAACAGGGGGAGTGAAAGTTGTTATCCAATCATTTGTCATAGTCTGGAACATTAAGATATATGGGTAAGACCCCTAAAGGTGTATAAAAGTTCCTTTCAAGCAGTCTGTTGATATTTAATAATTTATCTTGTGGAGTCAGGGATCATATGCTGTCTGAAAACTCATTTTGTTTGCACCTTTTTAACATACACCATAAGCAAGCAATAATACAAGACAGAATGTGAGTATCACTGGGATCTACATATATGCTTTGCATCATCTAATTGTAATCCTTTGATCACTGACTGTACAGTCAGGTCTTCCTAACTCACGTTAACCATCGCTCCCCCACTTTTCCTTTCCTGGCCATAAAACAGAGCTGTTAAGATAATCATTCTTGCCCTGGCTGTGACCACATTCTAGTAGTTATCGCTTCTCAGCCTCTTGATCAAGTAGTTGTACACTCCAGTTTTCTCTGAAAGATTGCCTGCTCCCAAGTAGTTTTACTTCAGTTCTTTGCATGTCTCAAGGTTTCTGTAACATGCCATACCATCAGTACAATCTCAGTTTCTTTGAAATAAAATGGAACACCCATGGCTATCGGAGTGCTTGTTAATTCTGATTAATTTAACACCTGTCAGCTTCAAATAAGGTTATGTTGCTGGTGAGGTGGCTTACAAATGTTTTGCTTCTGCTGTACTTTTTAACTAAGTAGTTGCGCACAGTTTTAAGTCTCTGTTAAGCAAAGATTTACCTTTGCTTCAAAGAAAGGTTTTGTATTACAATTTAAGTTTAGCAAGTAAATATTTTGCTCTCTACTATAAATACTATCAGGAGCAAATCTTCAGTTTGGTTTTCCTCTCCATTCAACAGAAAATCCTCGTCAATTCTTCATTTCTAACCAAAAAAGTTACATTATTCAGAAATCCTCTCTGTGTCCTGAGAGTGTACTCCAAAATCCTCCCTGCCTGAAGAAAGAACCATTACATTGGTAGTGTTTTTTGTTGGCTTAATGAGACATAAAATGACATTGCTCATTTTATGTAGATAAATTATGGTGATTATATTATAGCCATTTAATAGTAATAATAGTAGACAGGCCCGGACTTTGTCTGTTTTGTGCAACACTAGTATGGATTCTGGAGCTATAGGTCAGGAGTGGGCAAAATGCGGTCCGGGGCCAGATGCGGCCTGCCAGGCCATTCTATCCTGCCCGTGGGGCTCCTATAAAATTTAGAAAATTAATATTTATCTGCCCTGGGCTGTCTGTCATGCGGCCCTCGACGGCTTGGCAAAACTAAGTAAGTGGCCCTCTGCCCAAATAATTACCTGCCCGTGTTATAGGTAGTATAACTCTAAGAAGTTGTTATGGGTCTTTGGTTTGCTTTTTTGAAGCATGGCTTTTTTCCCCTCAGTCGAGCATTATGGATGGGTGCCCAGAACCACAGCACTAGTGGATGATCTCAAGGGCTCTTACAGATAGGTTCATTGGTCAAGGGCTTTTCCTATAGTTGAAAAGATAGAAACAAAAGATTTTGGTGCAGACGTTCTCAGGTTTTGTTCTGACTAACGGTGTTCATGTCTGATATGAGAACATATATATTCTTACAACATAACACTCATGAATGTGTGCGTGCCTCAGAAGTTTGTGATGAACCGGTCTAATGTGGTGTTTTAATGTACAAGCTTATTTTTCTCACTGATGTATGGTCTGACAGCTACAATAGCTATAGGTAGACAGTTAAGCTGGGGACCATACACATAAACTGCTTTGAAAATAGCCAAAACCGGTTTAAGATAAACCTGAATGGTTGTAGTATCAGACTTCACTGATTTAGCTTAAATCAGTTTATTGACCTTCTGTCCCAGACCCCCTCCAGATTCAAGTTAACTCACAGTCCCCCTGCATCCCACAATGCTTTGCACCTCTGCTACAACTCCCCACCCCTTTCAGGGTGAGCAGGCTAGCCTTGGCCCAAGCTGTCTACTCCAACAGAGCAGGAACATGCTCTAGGGCCTCCCGGCTTCTGGCCTGGGCCACTGCAGGCATGTGGCTGCATTTCTGGAATCAAAAGTGAATGTCTCTTTACTTGCTTAATAGTTCAATCTACGCAGTTTAGACTAATCTGCAAAGACTGAATTGATTCAGCTCTGGGGTTTTTGACTGTCTGTACTTAGTGTTATAGGGTGTGTGTAAACAAAACAAGGGGCATATGTGCTTGAGACTTTAAAGTGGGTTAAATGCTTTTGCACTGCTTTGATGGTGTTAGTGTTTGCACGCATCAGCAGCATATTGTGCATTATTTCTAGCCAGTATAGCACATTTGGCAGCATAACCTTAAATGACTGTGGGGCACAGCAAACTAAAACACTTCTGAGGAGTTTTAGTTAGCTGCCCTACAGCCACAGAGCGAAGCACCAAGCTATGTGTGGCTCAGGGGCTCTGCAGGCAGCCTGGCAGCAGCCTGGGAAGGCAGATTCCATTAAAGAAAAAAAGAAAAGCAGCGAGCCTGATCTTTTTTTGTTCTCCCCCTGGAGCCTACCTGCCTGCCTGAGCTGTGCAGGGACCTGGTCTTTCCCTCCATGGCTGCTGTAGTGCCCCCAGGACCGCCTGAGCTGGGGGCTGGATGCGGGGGATGCCGTTGTTGCAGAGGGAAGCACCAACCTCACCCTGCAGCCCAGGGACCACTCTGCCCACTGGCAGCTTGCCCTCCCTTCCCCACCACCAGAGAGGCAGGTGTACATGACACGGGGATTTACTTCACCCTAAATTGAAGCAGTGTTTTAAAGAACTCAATTTGGCTCCCCATTTCATCTACACATGCCCATAGTTTCTTGCTGTATCATAGCAAAGGAGACCTTCTTCAGCTCAGGTAGAAGAGTTCTAAAGGTTCCACCAGGTCTAAAGGTGACAATGGTACCCCGTGTGTGCACAAGTAGTTTATTTAATTGAAATATCAGCCTGCCTCTACGAAAGGGCCTTCAGAATTTGGGGTTCCAGAAAATAAAAGTTTAGTAGTCTTCTCCGTCTGAGCTCTGGATGCACAAGTGAACCTACTGGCTACATACTGCATGCAGCTGTGTGTAATCATCATGATAGTTATGCATGTAAATGAGCGAAGCGGCCAGGTTAAGTGTAATGAACTGCCAGTTAGGTTTTTAAGCTAGGTTGGAGTGGTATGGAGTCTCCCTGCCTGAGCCTGTGCCTTGAGAAGAAAGGAACTCAGCTTCTAAGTCGCAGTTCTGTGATAAAGCTGTTATCGGACAACTATCCTTTCTTCGTTCCTCTATGCCAAAACTGTATATATAGTGTTAAGTGGTCTCTATTACAGCTTCTGCAAGGCTCTCTAAGGTTTTCCTCCTATTTTCACCTTATCTCTACTTGAACAATTATGAAGAGAAGTGTGATGAGAACATTGGACGCAGAAAGTCATGGCATTGTCTGTTTTTCTAAACGATTCTTAGGTCTGTCAAAATGGCAGTTATCTCAGCTTCTAATCAATGAAACTGAAGCTAATGTGCTAAGTGACCTTTCTGAAGAAAAAGAAAGTTGTGCCAATATTATGCCTGCAGTTCAATGTAACATTTACGGTAAATCATGTGTTTGGTTGCAGAAAATGCTATTTTCTTTATTCCCTTATCATTTTGTATTCTCTCAGCTGAGTTAATAATTTTCATGAATTACGATATGTGATCATATTTATTATTGATACTTTGATGCAGTATTATCAGTGTTATAAAATGACTCTTAATCATTTTGGGGCTTGATCTTACCAGTGTCAGTGCCTGATCTTCATGGCTATATATCCCCTTTTTTCCCATCCTGAAGCAGTTCTTCCTTCTATCCAAGGAGCCACCACTCCTACATGGAGAGTAACTGAAAATCCTCCCTGCATTAACTGTATTACATTTAAATCATGGAGCTGGCTAAATTCTTTCTGTCCCCTCACCCATTACTCCCTTTTTTCCTCCTACTCCTCAGCAGTCAATACCAATTCTGTTATGTTGCTGAGCACTGTGCCTCATTCCCTGCTTTAGCCTGGTCAATGGGCATTTTATCACTGATTTCACCAGCAACTGAATCATCTTTGCATATATGCCAGTCAGCACTAAATGTTAGTACTTTGTCCCTGCACTATTTTAATGGCGCTCAGCCGGCTGCTGGATTGAGCTCCTTGATTATTTGGTTGTGTCAAATTCTGAGTCACGACGGTTCCCAAACCAACAATAGCATTTAATATAAACCAATCTAAACAAATGTTATCTGGGCTCCTTTAAGCATATGAAATGTAATTCCATGATATTAATATAAGAAGTCCACTCCAAACAAATTTTGTTGCCTAACCAGTTCTTTCAATGAAATAGCTTTTTTTTTTTCCCGCAACTGAAATTGTAAGTATTCATGAAGGTGGCTAGATTCTAGTTGCAGTGTCAGGATTTTAATAATTTATGAAATTGGTAAAGCTTTATTATATTTATTGTGCCTGCATGCACTCAATTGAGTAAGAGTTGTAATAAATAAAAGTTCAAAGTAAAATATTATTGCTGTGCGTGAGGATAAAAAATAAATGAGAACTAGTAATGTAATCATGCTCATATATGTTATATGAGTTTTGAATACAGTCTATTAGAAAGTTTGTCAAAATATGCTTAACTCTGAAAATATAGATTAACACTGAAGGTTTTAATATTGCTTCCTACTTACATCCTCATTCCTGGAGCACAAGTGTAAAATCTCTCCTGCCAAAAGCAGTTGTCATAAAATGACACTTTCCTATTTTAATAACTGAATAATCAGAATGGAAATTCTTCTCTCCATTGCAGATAGATTATTGCTTTTTTCATGTGTGGAATTTTTAGTGGTAGGAAACCAAATTTTATCAGACATCCTCCAGTTTTCCTGTTTCACTTCTCATTTTCAAAAAATGTATCCAAATGTCTCCTGACAGTCTTGACACTTCAGGGTGTTTACAGAGACAGAGGTTTTCATCTGATTTCATTTACTACTTCTGTGTTTTCTTTAATCTTGTAGCAGACTTAGAATGGTAGTTCCACAGTGGTAGAAAAGCCCTCTTCAGACACTGGTTAGATGGTACCTAGACCAGTTGCAATTCACACATTTGTAGATTTTATTTGGTACCTACACAAATGAAATAATAAGCCATGGTGATGGGTAGACGGAGATACGCACGTTTTCTTCAGGTGCATATAATTTGAACTTTGTGTGAACTGCTACCCTAGTATATAGAGCTAACATCAGCTTGTATCTAAGAGGCTGGAAATGTGCCACAGACAGACTGGAAGATATGGGAAGAAGTCGGGCATCGGCTGACCTTCCTTGAATGTTCCTGTGGAGCCAGAGTTACTTTGAATGACCAATTTATTAAATCAAGAGCAAGACCTTATGACGGGGTAAAGGCAAAATGCTGTGTTTATTGATTACATGAATTAGACATAGAGGTCCGGATACACCATTTATACAGATGCACACAAATCATCCTACACATCATTACACTCAGACGTACACAAACACAAAACAACCATTCCATTCAGATATTATAGTTACCGGCAGCAGTTGTTCAATAGGAGTCCTGGGTGGCTGGCCCAGACCTATTGAGAGAAGTTGCAGATAGCAAGCTGGAGCGGGGTCAACAGACGTGTCCGTGCTCTGAAGAAGGCAGCAGTTGAGAGAGACTCACCCAACCTGGTATATTCCAGAGTCCTCTTTTATGAGGATTGGCATCCCTTGTTTTACACTTTGGGTTTTTTCCATACCCAGTTTTTGTTTTTTCAGTTGTTTCTCATCCATCTTCTGCTTATCTCAGTCCAAGGTCAGTTTGGTCGTAAAAGTTGGTATCTCAGCTTTGAAGTGTCCTTGCTGCCAAGGCATCTGGCAGGATTTGTGCATTCCTCCTCCTTGTTATCTCCTTTGTGCCCTAGGCCTCAAAGGGATTCTTCAGCCATCTATTAATTAGTTTACTGACTGGTAACTTACACATTTGGCACCTTGTTGCTTATAAACACAGTTAAATCTTCTTTTCCTGTCTCTATGAGATTCTCTCACCATTCACCCTTTCACATACACTCATACATAAAGGGCATGCAGAGTTCATTCACTTATGTCAAGCAAAAGAATACAAAATGGAGTTTTCAAGTTACTTACAGGACAGGACTAACATGGTTACAGGTCACTACTATCACACTCTATGTTAACATCAGCTGCATTAGTTCAGTTCATGCTACACCAGGCTGCATCCTCTTGAGACATTGTATAGCTATGCTTCTACTACCTCCCAAATGGGAAGCAATTCAGGCACCTTCTGTGGCTCATGATCTTGGTTGGGAGGCAGACATAACTATAATCACAACTTTATGTTGCTGTATAAACATAGTCTTTATTTCAAGTGACCTGTTAATCTCTATCAGAACTATACAGTGTTACTTCACCACTGCTAATTTCACAGCCCAGTCAAATTTAAAGCAAAATTTAGACAAAGCTCTGAGTCAAGGCTACTAATACTAATGTTTAACGATTTCTTTGCCTCTGTCTTCCTAAGTAGGGACCAGAACAGCCACCTCCCTGCTGGGCCCCCTCGGGCCCCGGGGGAGGCACACCTGGGCCACGGGTTAGCGAGGATTTAGTTAGGGAGCTTCTGGAGTGGTTTGGACATATTCAAGTCAGCCGGCCCAGACGATCTCCATCCTAGAGTTCTAAAGGAACTGGCCGAGGTCATTGCAAGTCCCCTGGCACAACTTTACGAGCACTCGTGGTGCTCTGGTGAGGTACCGGAGGACTGGAAGAGAGCCAACGTGGTCCCCATCTTCAAAAAAGGCAGGAAGGAGGACCCGGGAAACTATAGGCCGGTTAGTCTTACCTCGATCCTAGGCAAGCTGTTCGAGAAAATAATGCTGGCACACATTCAGGAGAGGCCAGCAGGGGACTGCATGCTTAGGGGCAACCAACATGGGTTCATCAGTGGCAGGTCCTGTCAGACCAACCTGGTGGCCTTTTACAATCAGATCACCAGATCATTAGATGCAGGGGTAGCAGTGGATATAGTCTTCCTGGACTTCCGGAAGGCTTTTGACACTGTCTCTCACCCTGTTCTCATTAAGAAACTGGGGGGCTGTGGTGTAGACACCCACACAATCAAATGGGTCACCAACTGGCTGGAGGGCCGCACCCAGAGGGTGGTAGTGGTTGGGTCCTTCTCAACCTGGAAGGACGTGGGCAGTGGGGTTCCGCAGGGCTCAGTCCTCGGGCCTGCACTGTTCAACATCTTCATCAGTGATTTGGACGAGGGGGTAAAAAGCACCCTTTTCAAATTTGCTGATGACACCAAGATATGGGGGGATGTGGGCACACTGGAAGGATGCAACAGGCTACAATCAGACCTAGACAGGTTACAAGGGTGGGCAGACGAGAATAGGATGGGTTTCAACACAGACAAGTGCAAAGTGATGCACCTCGGGAGGAACAACTGGCACCACACCTACAGGTTAGGGAACTCCCCTCTTGTCAGCGTGGAGGTGGAAAAGGATCTGGGGGTCATCATTGACTCCAAGATGAACATGGGCTGGCAGTGTGGGGAGGCAGTTAGGAAGGCCAACCGCACCTTGTCATGCATCCACAGATGCATCTCGAGCAGGTCCAAAGAGGTGATCCTTCTGCTCTATGCGGCACTGGTCAGGCTACAGCTGGAGTACTGCGTCCAGTTCTGGGCACCACACTTCAAGAGGGATGTTGACAGCATGGAGGGGGTCCAGAGGAGGGCCACTCGTATGATCAGGGGACAACAGGGCAGGCCCTATGTGGACAGGCTACGGGACCTGAAGCTGTTCAGCCTCCAAAAGAGAAGGCTGAGGGGGGATCTTGTGGCCTGTTATAAACTAGTCAGGGGGGATCAGCAGGCATTGGGGGAGTCCCTGTTCCCCCGAGCACCGCCAGGAGTGACCAGGAATAGGTCACAAGCTGGCAGAGGGTAGGTTTAGGTTAGATATCAGGAGGCGCTACTTCACGGTCAGGGCGGCTCGGGTCTGGAACCAACTTCCAAGAGAGGTGGTCCTGGCTCCTACCCTGGGGGTGTTTAAGAGGAGGTTAGATGCACATCTTGCTGGGGTCATTTGACCCCAGTACTCTTTCCTGCCATGGCAGGGGGTCGAACTAGATGATCTACTCAGGTCCCTTCCGACCCTAGAAACTATGAAACTATATTTTACAGATGTTTGGACCTACCATCAGTATCAGAGCCATTGTCACTGAGGTGTAATGGGAGTTGTTTCCAGAGACAGAAGACATAACATATCTGTTATTTTTCATTTAATTATTCCTCTATCCATATATGCTCCATCTTCTTGTGCAAGCTTATACAGGGAGATTTCCTGTTGAAGTCAGGAGCTGCCGTCTACTGATGTTTACTGTGGAGTAGCTCATTGCTGCTGTTTAGTAGTGTTGTGGGACATGAACCATGATGGGACATTACTGCACAGTAGTAACGAGCTGCTGTGCAGTCAGTGTCACCAGGAAGGTATGCGGGGATGCAACTGCACAGTAGTGCTGGTTACTGCACAGTCATTTATACTTGGGTATGCATCTCATGCAGATGCGACCAGGCAGAGGTTTGCCTAAGTAAGGAATGCAGACACATATGAAAGCTGTTAGATATGGTTTCTAATGCTAAAGGGCAAAGGAAAGTAATTTTAAATGTGTTTCAACTTTTTAGGTTCATAAAATAACTTTAAAACTTTTTTAGAAGAGTCTTCTACATCTTAGACTACCATAAATGATTCTTCCCCATAAATTCTTTTATAGATGCAGTCAGAACTGAATTGTGAGCAGGATTAGAACTGTTATAATAGCATAGGCAGTGGACCAGTTATAGAAGAAGGAGCAGCTTAGATAACTAATGCTCTTTAAATGACTTCAAAAGAATGATGCACCACAGACCATAAATGTAGACATACTTATTAATGACATAATTAAAGTTCCACCCTCACAAGCAAATTGGAAACACGTTGGAAATATTTATATTGTGGTGTGTAGCTCATTTGACTCTTTTTCCCTTTTAGTGCTACATGATCTATGCCAAATGAACTTCCATTCTTCTAAAAGTGGGGGGGGTTTGTTTACCAGAAAATGGATCAAAGATAGGTTAAGGTCTGTTAGGCAATTGCAACTTAGCTCAACTTAAAAATGCTTCATCAGCCCTGTAATGATGCATAGTTCAATACTTGGCAAAATTTGAATATAGATTAATAGTTTATACTCATTAACACAAGAGCACAGTTTATCATTTTCATGACTTTTACCAAGAACACGTTTCAGGCTTTGTTTTAGCCTCCTGATTAGTGGTCGTGATATTTTGCTCTATGTAGTCTTTTTTGAGTTTCTTTTAAAGCTGCATAAATAGTGTGATTCAGTTCTACTTCATTATTTTCATCGTGTTTACTTTTGTCTAAGTTTTGTGCAGTGGAATAGAGGCAAGGTAGAAAGAGAAACGAGATTAACATCCTTTCCTGCCCTTAACTAGCTACTGGTTCTGGTTCACAGATTCACAGAAGTTTAGGGCTGGAAGTGACCTTGTGAGGTCATCGGGTCCAGCCCACTTGTTTTGAGCAGGAAGGACTGCTGGGGTCAAATAACCAGCAAGTATAATAACCCAGCAAGTTGTGCATCCAGTCTCCTTTTAAAGATCTCCAGGGTAGGTGCCTGCACCACCCTGCACCTTCTTTTAGGAGTTTATGACCATTGGTCCTGGTTTTCCCCTCGGGCTCAGTCCTGCAAGTGCTGAGCATTTTGCAGTAAATGCGGGAAGCCCTCAGAACAGTGCTGAAAAATTAAGCCCCAAGCTGAGTACAAAATATAATGTATATTTGTGTCAATTGCTTCTAAATGAGCTCTCACTTTTGAGTAGTTGGCTTGAATCTAATTGTAATTTACTCTTTTCATTTTCTTTTACATTGATCCTTTTTTGTGGAAATTCAATTGCAGGCTTTGAGAGGGATTTTTTAAAGAGTCCAGATGGTATGTATAATTATTTATTATCATTAGCATTCACTATATCTGAAAACAGGAATTTTGCCAACGCACATTAAAGCCATTTGTGCAGCACTGCTGTTTACAAGTGTTTTAGTTTCTCCTGTTAATTAAAACTTCCTCTTTGGGACATTTATTTATGGGTAAAAAATAGTATTTCTGCAAACATAAGCCAAACTGCTAAGCCTTTTTGGGGCACAATTACATATTTGGGGTTTTGAATGATGCTGTGGACCTGGACAGTCATGATCCTCACCTTAATATGTGGAGCTGAGACATGAGCAATATATAGGAGACACTGAAGAAGTACCATCAGTGCTGCCTGTAGAAGATCTTTTGAATCCAGTGGGAAAATAAGCGCACCAACATTAGCATCCTCCTGCAAGGAAACACTACAAGCATTGAGGAGATGATCATTTGACGTCAACTTTGGTGGGCCAGCTATGTCATCCAGATGTCTAGCTCCAGACTCCTGAAGCAAGTTTTAGTCTCCCAGGTCAGTCAAGGTGTATGATCAAGAGATGGGAGAGAAAACACTTCAAGGACATCCAGGGTCAGGTTGAAAAAAATGTAACGTTGACATCAACTTGTGGGAGACTATTTCTCAGGAACACCCCATATGGAGGAAGAGTCTTCTGCAAGGATCTCAGTATTTTGAAACCTTATAGTGACAACAGGAGATGAAAAATTAGGAGTAGCAGGAACAGTGTGTTGCAGACTGAATCAAGAAGCCAGAATCACCAACCTCACATGGAAACGCACACCCAAGTTGCAACAGTCTGTTGATCATAGATCAGCTATGTCAGCCATTTATGAACCACAGATAAAGCAAGCATGGAAGACAATCATCCTTGATTGTGAAATATTGCCAATATAATATAAGACCTGAATAAAGCTGTTCAATGTAATACACAATCTCCTGTGTAAGGGGATGTAGTGAACATATGTGGCGTTGCAGTGCTGTTTTATATGCCAAGAGAAAGCGTTCACTTTCAGACTGATTTTTTTATTAATAGATCAACAGAAGATGAAGCAATAAAAGTAAAGTCTTTGTAGGAGAAGACACACATCACATAGTGTTATGTATGTCCCTTCTACCACTTCCCACTGAGCTCTGACAAATTATGGCATCTAAACTCTATGCACGTGAAGTTTTAGGAATTTAAAAGCAGTGCATTGATAATTAAAAGCACTATTATCTTAATTATTTAATAACATTCCCTAAAGCCTCCAGAACTGTGAAATAGTTTACAAATGTGAAGGTGAACTGGTCTCTACCCGTTGAGCTTGCAGTTTACACACATCCTATTTTTATTGTTTTGAATAGGCCTATTTACTCCTATTGTTTTCTGTTAAAAATTCTGGAATATACTTCATAGCAGTACACGTTATTGTAACGCAATCAGCTTGTTTATTTAATAGGTTCCTATATGATTTTATTTTGATTGATGTTTTTCACAAAGTGACACTGAGAGGAAAATAGAGGGACACCTGTTTCATAGTTAGACTACAGTACCAGTCTCAACAATGAACTGTAATCATAATCAGTCTTGATCAGCCCACCTGTGTACATTGTACAGTTTAGATCAAGCAGGGGGCAGTGAAAGAAAAAGGGAAACTCTAAAAGAGAGGAAAAGGAAATAGAATAAGCATAAAGGTAATACTTAATGCTACATGGTAACTTAGTATTTTCACATTGCTCTGCAGCCTTAACTAATTATTAGAACCACCTGCATAAGCTCACACACTTGTTTCAAACAATACGGTAGCCCAGTTTCACTTCCAGATGTCTCCGAGCAAATCTTGTTCAAGTCACTTTTTCTTCAATCCTAGGCCCAGCATGTATATGAACAGCAAATGCCTTTAAAGGACTGGATGAGTTTCTAGGTGTAAGAGTAAATATATAGGATCCAACCACTGTTTAATAAACATTATACAGGTATTTTACTACTTCATGTTCATATCCCCTTTCCTGGGATTCTTTATCTGAGCTGATTTGGTTTGCCTTCGGCTTGCTTTTTTAAAGCCTTCTATTGAAATGCTCACAAGGTGCGAGTCAACTAGAGGTTTTCTTATTAAACTTATTTAAATGAAGAAAGAAAAAAAATCTTGTTCCACTGGGCTGCACATATGCCTTTGCTGAATAGCTGTGTGAACCTGTTAAGGTAAAAACCCTTTCCTTTTCCCCATCACTGCACTGCTATATTATTGTGATTTGTTTGAAATGGCAAGAAGGGGGTTTTTTTTGCTCATACACAGTTGATTTTTCACATAAGGTATCCAGCACCCTTCTTGCTTCTGAAGAAAAAAAGCACCTTAGAAATAAATAATAATCATAATTCTACCAAATCTCAAAGCACAGGCTCTGAAAGAATAATATTTTACTAATAACAGTAAGAGCTTTGAAAATATACTGTGGGCATGTATCAAACTGAGAGAATGATTCTCATACCTACTTCTTATCCTTTCTCTGTTGATTTTGTGTGTTCCTTGTGGATATTTATCAAGGTCTCAATTTCTTTAAAAAATTGTTTATCGAGGAAACTTTAATTTTTGCAAATGGATGGCAAGCTTTTAATTGCTCATTTTGACCTTTTGGAGTGTTGCCCCAAGCTTAACACTGCAGGCCATCTGCTTTCCTTGGATTACCAGTACTAGGTGCGGTGAAGGTGAATGGCCCCAAAGCACACACTAGGGAGGCACAAGGAAGAGAAGTAGCTGCTTCAGTATATTGCTCCCCACTAATGTGATCAGTGAGGACACGTGGCTAGGGAGGATGAGAGCAGGGGTTAGAAGTACTCCTTTTGATATTTTGCAATGATTGGGTTTTTTTTCTAAAAAGGTTTTGTTCTTGGTATTTTTTTCTAAAAAGGTTTTGTTCTTTTGGTTTCTTCTCTCTCTGGGTCTTCTGTTTTCTCATTCTTTCCTCAGACTTTTTGCTTTCATTGTCCTTGTTCTCCCATCCCTTTCCCTTTCTTCTCTCCATTTTAGTCTTGTAACTCTTTCACTGTACCTTGCACATTATATGTATTCAGTATAAGTTTTACTTCACTATATAATATATTATATTCCTATTCTTTTGGCCTGTACCACATTCTTCCTTTCTGTTCTTTGTCTGACTTCTATTTTATGTGAAATTTGTTTCTTCGCAATTTTCTCACTCATCATTGTATTTAAACTAATTCCTCCCCTCCTTTTTAGATGTTTAGTTATTGTGTCTAAGTGCTTCAGTCACCTAAATGTTAATTTCCCCCTTTCCCTTCCTCTGTATAGTGTAATATTTTTTTTCTGTTCCATTTAGTTTTTCCTAGTGCTTTTTTGCCCCTATTCTCTTTAATTGTTATTTCATTCTTCCTTTCCATCAGCAGGCTTGATAACAGTGATGGACCACTGCAATTAGATTTATTCCACATGCTGCTGCTTTCAGTGACAAACTGACAACACTTTTCACAGAGGTTCTTACCTATTGACTGGCATTAGCAAAAGTCAACCAAGAGCTAAGATTTTCTGTGAAGTGTGACATTGGCCTTCCAGTTTGAGATGTAATATGTGCTGGAAGATGTAGCAGAGCACTCTGCTGGCATTTAGGTATATACATTTGGTGTTGCAACACTTCCAATATGGAAAAAAAAATCAATTGTGTTGTTATTATAAGCTGAATATATCCCAAATGCTTATGTCCAGTCGTTCTTATTGTTATAGTGTTATCGTTATTACTTTTAAATGTAACATTTCCGTTAGCTGATTAGATGGCAAGGGCAAGATTTTGCTGGCAAGCTGCTTTCCCTGAAGGAGATATGCAGTTGCTCTTAGTGAGCTGGCATACAGTCAATATGAAATTTTCTGAATTTACTACTATTTGCTGACATCTTATTCTGTTAGAGGCAAGTATTTAATCAAAGTTTATTGTCATTCTTTTCTGAGATTTAAATGGAACATAAAATTTTATGATATGTGTAGTATTTTAGATGACGGCCACATTATTTTTCAGTGGATAATTTGAAGTGATACAAGAAGAAATATTGATGGTGAACTGGTAATTGTCATTAAAATATGGAACATTTTTGCCTTATTCATTTCTGGACACGATAATTTTTTCTGAATTTCTAGATACAATCTGTAAAATCTTACAAGGTAAAACTCATCTCTGTCCCCTCTATGCAATACTTAAATGCTACCGAAACTATATTATGTGAGAAGATAGGCAGGAATTTTCCCTTGCAACAGATTTTCAGTGGAAAATGCGGCTGCTTCAAAATTGACATTTTCTACAGGGGTATCTCAATTCTGACATTTTAAATGTTTTCTTTTGGGTCAGGTAAATGTGAAGCAGCACGTCCCTCCAATGCCATATTGCCTCATGTAAATGCTGCTTTTGGTGTTTCAGACTGTCCTCTCCCTGGACCTGCTTCTTATTGCAGACTGCATCTTTTATGAAGTATCATTATCTGACTGAGCCATGTAATGTATCACTGGAATTTACGGGGCAGCAGGGTATTATGGGAGCCAGCTGATTGAGTGGAACAAGGGCATGAGGCGCTGGGACTGTGTACAGGTCAGCACTGCTTCTGCAGTGCTCTTGAAAGTGTTGCTGAAAATTATGCCCTACCCACCTCTTCCTGCTTTACGTGCCCCAGGCTGGTCACAGGTTCAGTTAATGGCATAACAAGAACCAGCCACAAAGTTGTTACAAGTTTTTTGTGTAATACTTTTTTATTACGCAAAATTTTATGTTCCATTTTATGTTCTTGTTTTATCACACCATTAATTTCATTAATCTGTGGCTGTGTAACAACTTAAGATGTGATTAACTTGTTGTTCACATGTTAAGTGAAATATGAGCCGGGGCAGAGGAGACAAGTACATGGGCCCCCCCTTGGGAAGACGGCTGTCACCTAAAATGTGCAAAACTTTCCACATGTCCATCATTTTAGCCTCTTCCCCCCCTCCAGGAAAAATAAAAGATGGCATCTATAGCTGGGAGCCTCTGTCTCTGACATGCTTGAGAATTGTGTTCATCGTCCTGGAAGCTCCTTATTACCTCTGTTCTGGGTTTAGAGTTCGTGGTGTAGAAGTAGGTGGGCAGCAGTGTGGAGAACACTGCAGAGGTAGAGCTGACCTGAATTATGACTCCCCTGAGAAACTGTAGCACAGTGGGCTGGTGCAATTTCATACTGCACTGTCTCAAAATGAAATGGGTTTGGTCAGTTCAACAAACCAAGATGGAATGCTTTCATCCAGGAATGTTGAAAAGTTTAATTTCAATATAAAATGGTGACACAACCTGTTTTGACCTTTCACAAGTGAATTTTTTAAGTATTCATTTGGGGAAAAATCAATATTTTAGATGAGAAAATATTGGAATTTCCTGCATGATGTAATTTGCAGTTTTCACTTAGCTTTTTTCTGGGCATGTTAAGATGGGACTTAAGTGATGCATCGATTTGTATAGTCCCTGTATGCTAGAAGGAATGTCACCCGTAATTATTAGAAATGAATCAAGGTTGCAAAATTTTCACCTAGAGTTGCAGTTCCCTAGTTACTTGCATTTTCCCAGTTACTAGGAATGCTCATTTGTCTAGGTCTGTAGTGATAGTCCTTTCAGGTATTACAGCAAGTACCAGGTGCCTTAGTAATGAGCCTTTCCAGAAGTGGATTTGATATTAGGTCGTACTTAACTTTTGTTTCAGAGATGGTAGGACCATTACATTAGAAGCTTAGGACGCCAAGGCTCATTTTCTGATAATGGTTGTCTTTGATATACTCTATAAGGGTTATTATCTGTTTTATCAGTCAGATTTGTATAGATCTCACCTCTTCTACAGGTTACAAAACAGTACAATTAAACCTGGTCAGGATTTGGGCTTCTGCTGAAATGGTTTTTTATCAGAAAATGCTGGTTTTATGAAACAAGCTTTCTCCAGGAACCTTTGTACCTTGTTCAGTAGGAAAAGTTTCATTTCTCTGCTGGAATTTCTTGTCAAAATAGGGGGCATTGAAGTGTACCCCCTTCTTTCTTAGAAGAGTCCTGTGATGGTAATACACTACCTTTGATGTTGGAAATCTAGATTCAAGTCCTTGCCCTATATGGTGTCAATCAGAAATTTGATAGATTTGACAAGAGCTTGGCTGCCCCACATCCTCAACTAGCATTCCCACCTTTGGGCTACTGGTGATTCAGTGGTGGACAAGGGTCTCTCTTTTTTCATGAAAAGCTTTAGAGATCTTGTTTTCATTCTGGGGCAGAATGAGAAAACCTTTGCAATCTTCCCATTCTATAGGATGGGAAAACCTTTTCCCCTCCTAGGAATGATTACGGTCCCATTTTTCACAGATTGAATCCTGAGCTGCCTTGTTATAGGCACAACTAGTGAGGTGGGAAGGAGCCAGCCTTCTGAATTGTTTCTTCTGATTACTGTCTGCACCTATATCGCAGAAGCAATAAGGGGACATAAGACTAAGCTGGTCTCAGAAGCTCAAGCATCACTGACATCTGGATAAGCCCTCAGAATTAGAAGAAAAAAAACCTCAACTTAAATGTTTGATCATTGCCCAGCCCAAATCCTACTGACTTCTCTTCACTAACAATCATAAATATTCACAGTCCCATTATATATCTGGAAACTGCAGAGAAAATCCTCTTCAAAGAATTTAAACATAATTTCTTGAGACTAATTCTGGGCTGTTTGCCATGCTAAATGAATTTATTTTAAAACTTTAAAAGCTGAACCAGTATTTGGGATCTCCAGAGAACTGAGAAGGCAGTGATAAGAACCAGCGGTGGGTTACATTAAATGGGGCCTGGATTCCATCCGAGCCAATTTAAAGGGCTCCAGGAAAAGTAAAGCATTTCCTTCTACAGAAAACTGCTGGCTCTTGTTTCCTATTTGATATTGATTCATATACTTCAGGGGGTTTTCCCCTCTTTTGGTGGCGTTCTTCACTAATGAACAGAGGTAACACTTTATCCAAATGTCACAGAAATTTGTATACATTAAGTAGGCACACAGCCTGGAAGCTATAAGTGAACAGCGTGTCCAAGGCAAACCTTTGATGCTGGTCTGAGAAAAACCAGGACTTTTGGCGTGTGCTTTTCAAAGTTACCGTACTGGATACATTTAAAAAACAGTATACTTTTTTTTCTCTGTATAATATCTGTCTGACAATCCTCTGCTAGGCAAATGATGGAGGAAAGTATACCATTATTTACATTAGTAGAAGACAATAATTCAAACTACACATAGGGTGCTCCTACATGAAATATTTATTGTGGAGTAGACTAGCTCCGCAGTAAATGTCTGGCATCTACATGTGCGGCTGGCTCTCTTAGGCCATAGGAAACTAATAAACTCCACAGCAGGGTAGTATTTGTTTTCATAAGTACTGCCCCGGTGTGGAGTTTTAGTTTCCTGTGGAGTTTCCAATGGAGTGGAATTTTTTCACTTTGTAGCAGGACATGTGTATAAACTAATGGGGCTGTCTTGGGGCATGAGGGTGCTTCAGTGTGGGAGCTGCCTGCTGGCTAGCTTCACACTGGAGCATCCTTATGGCCCAGCCAGCCCCTCCACAGCAGATTGAGCTGGGGGGAGCAGCCCCAGGCTGGCAGGCTGATCCCCCAGACCTCCTGCCAGCCAGGGCCGCTCTGATCCAGCTCAATGTGCTGCCGCCCCGGGTACACGTTTAAATGTGGCTCCTGGGATCAGTAAGCTCCGGCATGATATGCACTGGAGTTTATTGCTGCGTGCTAATAGCACACATAGATATGTCCACAGTGTGCAGAACTATAAAGATAATCCAAGAAGTAAATGTTTTAAAATTTCTGTTTTGTGGTAAAGTCATCCATTAAATCGAAGCAATTTGTTTCTTTATTTTTTTTTTTCTGAAGTGGGGGAGCCGTTAATTTACAACCTAGCATTCAAGAGTTTTGCTTGTTGCTAGCATTTGGCCAAGAGTACACAGAGCTAAGGTCAGAAGTTCTCAGTGGACTGAAATGAGAGTGTTCTGTTCCTGCCCCTTTGCCTCAATAAGGCTCTGAGATAAACCAGAGCATCTCTACATGGATTTTAGCTATAGGGAGCCCAAGTGCCTCCTTTCACGCTAGGGTCAGGCACCTGTCAAAATTCTCCCCTAATGGGAGTAAATGATCTTGGAACCGTGATCTAACAAGAGCTATACAGATTCACAGATGGGGTGTTCTGAGAGCTAATGAAGTCACTGGAAGGACTCCCAGAATCAGACTCTTTATGCTCTCATAGAAGATACCTATTCTGAAACCATAAGGTAACTCCTAGAAAAGGGAGCAAAATCCAGGACTGGTTAACACTGCATCATATATCAAAAGGATCAGGTATTTCTTTAATGTTTTCACATGGAGGGAAACATTTTTAGGCCAAACATTATAGATGTCTTTGAGAGCAGTGAGCTTTTGAGCATGGATGCATGAACAAGTACTCTTTGATCTAAGGCCCAGCATCTCTTTCCAGCGGCATTGCCCATCAACAGGCACCATCCTCTTCTACAAATCCCAAGTCCAGTATATTAAGTAGAGAATTTCCTGTTGTGCAAGGGAAGAAGTGGAGAAGGAGGGTATGTTTGCAGAGACCTGTTGCTTAATAGCATCCTGGCCTATGAACCAGCCAGTCCATCCTTGTTCGTAAATCCATCACCAAGTATTTGAATGCTCTGCCTGTGAAGATAAATGATAAGAGAAGGAGGAGGATAGATGTTTACTTCTTACCTCACTTAACTGTGTAATTTCCCAACATCATTCTACTGGTGACTTCTTAAAATCCCACCTGACCTAGGTTCATACATTGTGTTACATTGCTATATAGACAAGCTGTCAAAACAGCAGAGATTTTGATATCAAAATGACATAAGGAGACAAGCAGATAATTGGAGTGTGGTTTAAATTTTTTTCCCATACTTATCAGCATGATGTGAGCATTCAGAGGAAGGAGGGTATAATGGACTCTTCCAAGTGAATGATTAAATGTATTCTGAAGGAGGAGTGAGAGAAGGATGCTAAGTGCAATGCAGAAATAGACCTGTATTCATCGGGACTGGAGGCTTTCTGTAGGGAGGTTTTTGGGGCCTGATTTTTTTTATTCATCAAGCTAGAATAATAATATAGCGATCAGGCAAGTGGAGCATTTTCTGATCAGAACAGGCATGTGCGAGGGAGAGGGAGAGGATAAAAATACAGTATTTTAAAATGTATCTTGTTGTCTGATTGCCTGCTAGATTCTCTATTACTTCTCATAATATGCTTGAAAAGTTTTATTTGTACCTTAAGGGCAATGAGCCTGGGCTCATTTAGAGATATGAATGCTGATATTACAACTGTGCTATTGACAGTTTTAAGCAGTTTCACTAGCAGCCTGTCTGTCTTATTTACTCATTGGTACATGTGGTGTCTTGCAAACGCAATAGAGAGCTCTACCCTCATAGTTATAATTGCATCTTGGGCTGCTGTGTTATATACACAATTTCTGCACAAAATGGGAACAAGCCAGCTTTCTCCTATAGCTGCCATTCCAAATTTTCCAAAGGCTCCAAACTCCAAGGTGTTCCTCCTACCTTGAATTGGGGGATGGATCTTCCTAGAATTTTCCATAGATTTATAAGAGTTAAGACAGTTTGAAGGAAAGATTTGCAACTATCCTAAGGCTGAAAGATGATGTAACATTCAGAGTGTTACTCAGAGGCTAGGGACAGAAGTTGCATATACACTGGCTTAAGTGATTTGAAACTGGTTTAAACGTGTAACAGAACAGAAGTTCAGTGCATGTAAACTGCTTTCAAAATAGCTGAACCTGGTTTAAGATAAACCTCATTGGATGTAGTGTCACACTGAGGTGATTTAGATTAATCTGGTTTATGGAACTTCTTTCCCAGATCCTCTCCCAAGTCAAGTTAACTCAGTCACCCAGAATCCCAGGATGCTTTGTAGCCCTGGGCTTTGCTCCAGTGGAGCAGGGCTGGCCCCGTCCCCAGCTGTCACAGAATTGAAGCACTAAAGCAGGGGTCAGCAATGTGTTTGGGCAGTGCCAAAAACACCCACATCCTTCACTTGTAAGTTGTTGGCATGCCAGGCGTAGACAAGAGGGGAGCCATGAGGGCCCAGTCCTTGTGGCAGTGCAGACAAGGCCCCTTCCACACCATCTGCCCTGAGGCACATGTGTACCTGTTGCCAGCAGTGAGCTACATCAGAGCTCTGCAGACCCTGGTGCAGCCACGTACAGCCTCCTGGCTGTCAGCCACAGCCAGCCTGGGTGCTGGGCAGGCCCCTGTTTCCTGCCATGGAGCCTGGGCTGCTCACAGGAAGCTGCAGGAAGGCTGAAAGCAACTGCACTCTGGTCCACAGACCCCCAGCCCAGCTTATTGCCAGCACTTATTTCTTGAGGAGGCAGGGAAGGGGGGGCATGGGGCTGCATTGCCTTAGCAAGGATTGGGCCCCTTGTGCCATTCCCCCCTGAGGTGCATGTGCCAAGCAAAGTGCCTTTGCATGCCACAATCTGGCATGTGTGCTGGGGGTTGCATATCTCTGCATTAAAACCTCTGCTCCCTATCCTGCTTCCTGCCTGTGTCTGTCAACCTGGCAGAGTGGTAGTCTGGGAAACAGCCCCCATGCTCCCCTAACCCTGGACTGTACAGTGCAAGGGGAAGGAAAACCCTGGCTGGGGGGGGGGGATTGCCCACCCCCCATTGAAGCCCAGGCCTGGGATTAGCTCAGCCCTTCCCCCTCCCCAGCTGTCCAACTCCAAGGGGCAGGGGCAGGGGCAAGGGCAGGGCAGGGGAGAATGCACTCCCCCACCTGGCACTTCCACCCCCTAGTCCCATGAGTGGAGCTCAGCCCCGCCCCCTCCCCAGCTCCCACCAGTGAGAGATGGAGGGGCAGGGTGTGTGGGGGAGACAGAATGCAGCCCCCATTCCTGCACCCACCACTGGGGTTGGCCTGGTGCAGGGGGCAGGGGAAGTCCCCACTGGGAGTCTTCTTGCCTCCGACAACCTGGTGAGCAGGGCTGGGATCAGCTGAACCCCTCCCACACCCCAACTGTCTGCCTTGGAGGCTTTCTGAGCTTTTTTCCCTTGCCAGACAGACCCTGGCTTGCAGGGCTGGTGCCCAGCTATGGGGGTGAATTTCTTCCCTCTGCCCCCTGCCTCTCAAAGGTGAGGAGTTGCAGGGGGAGTCTGGCTGAGCCGATTCCAGCACCGGTTGCTGAGCGGAGGGGGGGGCAGGGTCAAAAGCCCCCCAGTGGGGCCTTTCCCCTGTGCTGGGCCTGTGCAGGCTTCTGCCTTACTTGGGCATTCAAATACTGAACATCCGTTCAGTTTGTTTTCGATTTCACTTCGGACTTTTTGAACCTCTGTACTTAACCATAAAAAACTGGAGTTGATCTTTAAAGAATTCAGATATGTGAATCATTAAGCAGAGATTTACCAATTCTTGTTTATCTGTCTTCTTGTTTTATGTATGTATACACACATCTGGGTGGAACATTGCATAGGGGGCTTAGAAAAGTTGCACAGGGGTTGGATTCAACAGAGTTAATCATACCAGATTTTGGCATGATTGGTATGAATGCAGTTCTTGCTTGGGGGAGTCAGTTTTTGCTCAACATGGATTCATGTCTGAAGAATGTTAGCTGTAATTCAGCCATAAATGACGTTACAGATTATTACACAAAGTTTATAGAGCAATTATAAAATAATGAGGAAATACTGCTGGAGTAATTTTAAACAAATCAATACATTTATTTGGCCTTGTTTTTAAATATGAATTTGGTAACTGTGTACAGTCTGTGTTAGAATTCATCTATATTCATATCATCAGCTGATAGGTGCTACGCCCATAATGCTGAACAGTGGAAAAGTTAGTTTACCTGGCTACCCAGGGGTCCCCTTTGTGTAATTCTGTTTGCCAATGAATGGGGTATATCTCTGACCTTAGTTACTTTTCTCCAGACCTTCGCTTTCACAACTCCATCCGTCTATTGTTTTTCCACAGTTCCCATCTCTTTTCCAACTCTGTTGAAGACCCTGGTGGAGAATTGTTTGTTCAAGAGGGTGGGGAGAGAATCCTAAAACTCTGGTTGCTTAAGTCTCCTAGCATACATGTACTTGCATGCTTTCCTGTGGGTTGACTAATTAGCTCCACAGTAAAGTGTCACCATCTACATGTATGCCAGTCTTAGGGTGCAGTAAATTATTTAAATCTACCATACTTAAGTCTACTGAAACGCACATGTAGATGGTAACAGGGGCTGGCTGGGGAACGAGGGTGCTAAAGTGCAGAGGCTGCCTGCTGCCTAGCCCTGCACTTCAGTACCCCTGTGCCCCAGCCAGCCCCTTTGCTTCCTGGAGCCTGGGGCTGACACCCTACCAGCCCAAAGCTGCTCTGCCCCAGCTCAAACTGCTGCAGTTCTGGGCACACGGGTAGACGCTTTGCCTGGGAACAGCTGACTTTGGCATAAACTTCACTGGAGTTTATCACATCTCCTTAATGGCACGTGTAAATGGACCCCTAGGAGCTGAAATAAAAGTATTCCTGGAATTGTCTCTCCAGTTGTTCCGCCTAGGCTCCATGGAAGAAGCAAAATGTTAATCAGACAACTTTGTGACTTGCAAAAGAGAGAAATCAGGCTTCCATGGGGTCTGTGTGATTTGCATTGTTCAGGACAATTCTGCAGCTACTGAAACCTGGATATTTGCAACTTTGACATTAACTGGTTTTTGTTGTTCTTTCGGAAGATTATTCATCCCATTTCCCCATGACTGGGCTTTTGTTTGTTTGTTTGTTTGTTTACATCTTCATATGGTAGAATTGAAATAAGTAGCATTCTTCGTTCCACTGAATCTGGACCAAGCTTGTGGATCAAATACCAGGCTTCAAGCAATTTTTTTAGAGAAGTATTTGTAAGGCAAGTGCTTTTAACACCTTTTTAAAGTCAGGTGGTTTTAACACTTTCTTTTCAAGACTTGTGTCCTTTCCGAGTGTTCTTTCTAGCATATTTCTCCATAAATGTATGTGTATTTTAACACAATCTTGTTGTACATACAGGGCGCTCAATATTTGTTGAAAATCATACCAAGTTTATGCCAATTTATGTTAAATTTTGTCTTGATTGTTTTAGGTCAAGAGGTATCACATAACCTTTGCTCAGAACTTCCCTGTCCTGAAACGATGGCGTGTGAGGTACCATGTGCACTGGATTGTGTTGTCAGTGAGTGGTCAGCATGGTCACCCTGTTCCCACACATGTTCCAGTAAAAATTCTGAAGGCAAACAAAGCAGAACTAGATCTATCCTGGCACTCCCAGGGGAGGGTGAGTAATACATATTTCAACTTGGTCATTAAATGTTCAGTTAACGATAGCTAGATGTGTGGATGCTCCAGGTAGATGTGTTTGGATCAGACTCGCATCCCCAAATTAAAGAAAAAATGAATAAAATTGAGTACTAATCTACACCTAGCCTTTACAAAGAGCTGTACAGGCATTAATATATGTGCTTCTGGGTCATACTCAAGGCCAGCATTGCTACATTTCAACCAGAGTTATATACTTTAATTGTAGCTTTTGGATTATGAAATTTCAAGGAGCTGATCCTCCACTATTGTAAGTCACCATAGTTCTGTTTGCTTCAGTGGAGCCATAACATTTTGAACCAGCTGAGGGTTTGCCCCTACCAAGAGACAAACACACATCTCTGGCTGTGGCACAAATCCAGGGCTGCGATGTAATTGTAGAGCAGCAAATTAGCATATTAAAATGGATTGTAAAAATCACATATTGTAAAAGCAAGGCCATGAAATTTGATAGGATTATACTCCAGACTCTTGAATTTCAGAGAAGATCATGTAAATAGCTTTTGAGAAAACTATACCACGTTGTTTGTAGATATGAGGGTGATGCAGCTGCCTGGGAAAGGCTGCTTCTCAAACTTCCAGTTCATTCATCTTCTTGCTCTCTGGCACCTGCAGCTTTGTGATCAGGTTCAGGCTCCCACTGCATACTATGCCATAGGAGTTTAAAAATAGTTAACACCACTCCTTTCCAGTCTCTGACTAAGTGGACTTGACTGCATTCTTAGATGCGAGACCTCTGTGGCCTTTTCTGCTGTATAAAAATGCCCATTATTCTCAGCAGTGTTTTGCAGCTAAGCCAGCAGTAAAACACTTGACATGCAAATATAGTCCAACAGAAACTCTGTTAAATAGCATTTCAAAAACCCTCATTAAGCTTGAATTTGTGTGCCAGATTTGATGTTGCAAAACTTTCCTTGTGTCAGTGATCATTATTCATGTGAGTACTCCGTAAGATTTTGCAAGGGACTTTAAGGTCCCTTGTGATGAAAACTGCTATGTAAGCATTGACATGATCCTGATAATTATTATTAAAAATAGTATAAATAGTAAATAATTAAAGTGGAAAATAAAGATGTGCATTTTCTACAACAGGAACAATATGATTTGGAATGCAGACAAGATATATGTAGAATTAATAAAGCAAAGTAAAATGGGAGAATTGTTAAAGGAAAAGAAAATAATGGGCAAGTCTGAAGGCCCTGTGATCTCAAACATATGTAGTGTGAAACTTAACATGAAAGTGAAATGCTCTGAACTTAATACATTTCTCAAAAATAAATAATGATGAGCCCCACATTTTTCTGAGGTTCCTGAGCAGCAAATAAAACAACCTTCTGTACAGCAGTAGTGTGATAGACTACATTAGGAAAGTGCTGCTTGAGTAGAACATGCAGGTGAATGAAGATGGATTTAAACAGCAGGTTATTAATTTAGTACCATGTTCTAGTGTTATTTATCCTGCCTTCCTCAACACTAACGTAGCAAGAATTTAATGAACCCAGTGCAGAGATTATAAGGCTCCCTGCAGCTCTATATGGACACTTCTCAGCGTACCGGTTTCAGCTCACTCTTCTGAGTTCTCCTTTTCTCCAAGAGAGGTGTAACAGAGAAACCTTTGCCCATCAAGAGTCCAGCAGTATTTCAGGTCTTGGTTTTGGCTTCTTGGAGCTGGTTCTATTGGCCTTTAGCCACAATGGTCACTAGGCTTTGTTAAGTTTCAGTTGCTGATTTGATTCGGAGGAGATTTGGCCCAATTTGGCAGCTGAATCTCCAAATCCAAATCAAATCAGAAAACCCTTTAATATCTCCAAATAGAATCAGAAGCCTCTGATTCAGTTTGGAGAGACTTGATGATTCGGCCATAGACACAGCATTATATGTTTTTTCTGCATACCTTGAGGTACCAGGTGGTTCATGAATGCTGAGGTGGTGGGGTAGATGGTGCATCCCACAGGAACATGGGGGGTGGTTCCCCAGCATGCTCATCGGTGGACCTAGAAGTGGACCAGGAGCACTTCCAGTCCACTTCCAGGTCCACCGCAGAGTGCACAGTCCCCCTCCCCGCCCCAGCTCAGCGAGTGGTGCATCCTCCGTCTGGAGGGGCACCCAGGGTCCCCCTGAGGCAGATCACTGCGTCAGGAGGATGTGGGGGGATCCCCTGCATGCATGGTGGTAGACTCAGAAGTGGACCAGAAGTACTTCTGGTCCACTTCTGGGTCTGCTGCCAAGCATGCGGGGGGGCCCCCACACTCCTATGGGACACGCCATTTGCCTTACCATTGCAGCGTTCACAAGCCACACCTGGTACCTCAAAGTATGTAGAAAAAACGTATAAAGCTGTGTCTAAGTCTCAATTGCTGATTCACCGAATCAGAATTGAATCTTCAGATTCAAATTCAGCCAAATCGAATTGGGATAGTGATCTGAATCAGCAAATCGAATCACTGTTCCCCAAATCGGTCCAAATTCAAATCGAATACAGCCTGCTTTGCACACCTTTACTAGGCACTATATCTACAAGTGGTTACCTTTGGTGCATTCCTGTCCATACTGCCACATACTTAGATCCTGCCAGAGGTAATCCTTAATGTCCCAAAGCCAAATAACGGTCCTTGCATCCAGCAATGCATTCCATTGTCTCTGAAAAGCTCATGCTCCCTGTGCCAGTACTTTTTGTGTGATCACAGAAACAACCACCTCCAAATATATCTGCATAGGATCATAGGAAAATGGGGACCTCACAAGGTCATTTAATTTGGCCCCCTGCTCAAGACAGGATCATCCCTGACTAAACCATCCCAGCCGAGTGTCTTTCTAACCTACTTTTCAAAGTTTGCAGGCATGGAGTTTCCACAGCTTCTTTAGTTAGTCTGTTCTGATGTCTGACCATTCTCATAGTCAGAAAGTTCCTCCTAATTTCCTGGCTAAATTTTCCCTGATGCAGCTTAAGGCCATTGCTCCTAGTTTTGTCTCCTAAAGCCACGGAGAAAAAAACATCTCCATCTTTTCTATCATCACCCTTTATGTATTTGAAGTTGTTATCAAATCCTCCCTCAGTCATTGCTTCTCTAGGCTAAATTACAACACTTCTTTCTACCTTTTTTCATAAGTCTTACCTCAAAAGCTTCAAATAATTTTTGTTGCCCTGTGTTTGACTTTTTCCAAACTGTCCATGTCCTTTTTGAAGTGTGGGGCCCAGACCTGGATGCAGTGCTCCAGGTGAGGCCTCACCAGTGCTGAACAGAGAGAAAGAATCACTATCCTTGATTTGGAAGTTACATTCCTTTTAAAACAACACAGGATGCTGTTGGCTTTCTTTGCAACAAAACCACATTGTTGGCTTATATTCAGTTTATGGTCTACTCTAACCCATAGATCCTTCTATACATTACTGCAGCCAAGCAGTCATTCCCCAATCTGTATTTGTGCATGCAGTTATTGCATCCCAAGTGCACCATTTTGCATTTGTCCTTGTTTAATCTCATCTAATTGATTGCAGACCATTTTTCCAGCTTATCTGAGTAATTCTGGATCTTAGCCCTGCCCTCCAGTGTCTGCAGTTCTACCCAATTTGGCATCATCCAGAAATTTTCTCTAAGTGTGCACTCGATTCCATCATCCAAATAATTAATGAAGATGTTGAACAGTACTAGAATCAGGACAGATCTCTGGGAAATCCCACTTGACACCTTTTTCCAACTAGACATTGTGGTCTGGTGACCTCCCCCATTCCTCCCTTTAGGGTCTTAAGCTCAGTCTGGCTGTTGTCTTTAGGCACAGTGCACGACCTTGTTTGGGTCGTCTCCTGAAATCATAGAAAGGGTCTATCCCACTCCTTGTCCACTCCCTGCTGTAGGGATAGATTTAAATACCCTAACATTTTAATTTCCAGTACCCTACATTCTGGACCCCTTGATACTTCTAATATTTCTGTATTGATCCTAAAGGAATATATGCTGAAATTTGAAGGACTAAAACCTACAAAGTTTAATAACTTCTTTTGCAGTTGATTGGTACCTGGACTGGTATCTAGTACATTTGCGTTGGCTAAAACTGGATTTGGCTGTTCCATTGCCCTTCTTATAGTTTCGTCTGTGTCTGAATACCACAAGCAAAATTACACTTTTGTATATACAGCGTACATCCATTAAGTCTAATGGATACCTGGGTCTGTCCTAACTGCCTGCTTTACTAATCCTGACAATACCAAAAAAGCTATGGCCAATACCGCTTTTATGTAGAACTGCCACTCTCTCCCAGTTCTTGGGTAGAACCATAAGAGAATCGGTAGAATCACATGAGAATCTGTCATCTTCCATGCATTCATTGCCTCAGGACTTCTACTAATATACATTCACTTATAGCCTACACAAACCACGTTGGCTAACTGTTGATTAACAACAAAATTTTGAACTCTTTTCTAAATGTTTATTTTCAGAGAATGCTTATCACCATGATTTGAACAAAAAAAAAATATAATGCCTTTGTATGCTATGCCACTCATCCTTTAAAAAACTATGTTCAGATCACTTCAGTTCTCAACTGGAGTGTACTTGCAGCTCTCTTAATATCCAGTTGGATCATACGGCTGCTTAAACTTTTCAATAAATGTTTCCTAAATCTCTAAACCAGTGGTTGTCAACTGGAGGATATGCAGACCCCTAGGGGTACTTAAAAAGGTTGTAAGGGGTATGCAAACTTTATATGGCTGATAAATGCTGCCTGCATGTGTGCATCTGCAGCACAGCACAGAGGCAGCCAGGAGAGCAGCCAGGTTTGGCTGGTAAGTGTGTTGTGAGGGAAGGGGCTGGGAGAGGGAGGGTAGGCAGATCAAGGCCCCAGCAGTGGAGGAGGGAGTAGGACAGGGGCTGTCCAGCTGGGGTGGGGTGACAGACTAAGCCACACAGGAGGTAGATCCCACTGCTGCATGCAGCCCAGGATGGCATAGAGGGCATGTGCCCCTGGTTCTGCATGCAGGGAAGGGCAGGGCAGGCTGCCACTGTGGGCTGGGGCTGGGGCTGCACTGGGCTCTTCCTGGTGGTGGCTGGGCCGGACTGTGCTCCGGGCACATAGCAGTGGCACTGGGAATGGGCTACAGGCAGGGCTGCCACCACTCCAGAATTCACTGTAGCCCCCCACCCCACTTCCCCTCTCAGCACCACCACTGCCTCCCACTCCAAGTGCAGCCCGGCCCAGCCCCACACTGGGAACAGCCTTGGGCTGGCCCCAACCCACAGTGGCAGCTGTCCTGCCCCATGCACAGATCCGGAGGCACAAATCACCCATGCCCTCCCAGGGAGTGTGCAACTGCGGGAGCTACCCCCCTGTGCAGCTCAGTCCTGTGCGCTGCCCCAGCTGAGCAGCCCCAGCCATACTCCCTCCCCACCCCTAGCCCTCCTGGGGTGAAGTGCATCAGTGGGAGCCACCCCCACTTCCCATGCCCCTTGGATGAGCTGCTTATGACTCTGTCCTGAAATCTGCTCCAGCTGTTGAGCCCCAGCCCCAGCTCCACTTCCTCCCTCACTGTGGAGGCCTCAATCTGTGCCCTCCCCCCTTAAAAAGTAGAAAAAAATATATAAAGGGGTACATGAGCTGGAACTTTGAGAGAGAAAGGATTCACTTTCAAAAAAGGTTGAGTCCCCCTGCTCTAAACCTTCATTAATTTCTCTGACTGCCCTGACAAAACACAGAGCTCCTGGTGACCTCTGTGTCAGAGGTAGAGTACCAAAATAACACAATTGGGTCAGTCTTATTTTTTACAGGGGAACCTCAAGGGTAAGATAAGTAGTAAATAATTCTCTCCTTCAACATTCAGGTACCACCCTTAAGGGGAAAGAGATGCTCTGGTCTAGCATCTGTAGTTTTAACTTTAATTGTTGACTGTATAAAATCAGGCCTTTTCTTTGTTCCATAGCAAATGGAAGCCCCATGCTGACCTCTATACTTCCTATGACACAGGGGTTTTCAACCTTTTTTAACAAGTGTACCCGTTCTCTCCCAAAGTTCCAGGTCATGTGCCACTTTATATTTTTTTTGTCGTTTTTAAGGGGAGGCCCCCATGGTGAGGGAGGGAGTGGGACTGGGGCTTCACAGCTGGGGCAGAGTGCAGGACAGAGCTGTGAGCAGCTCTTCCGGGGAGGCATGAACAAGGGAGGCGGCTCTCACTGATGCACGACACCTTGGAAGGGCGTGAGGGTGTGTGCCCCCAGATCTGTGCTCAGGGCGGGGCAGGCTGGCTCAGCAGTGGGGAGGGAGTTGGGCTGGGGCTGGGGCTGGGGCAGGGCCTGGGACTGAGCCATGAGGGGGTGGCTCCTGCAGCTGTATGCACCCTGGGAGGGCACAGAGGGCATGGGGCAGGGTGGGCTGCTGCTGCAGGCTGGGGCTGGTGCTGGGCTGTTAACAGCCAGGGTTGGACCAGGCTGTGCTTGGGGCAGGTGGCAGCGGTGCTGGAAGAGGGTGTTGGGGTGCTATGGGAAATTCTGGAGTGGCTGCAGCCCTGCCTGTAGCCCCCTCCCTGTGCCACTGCTGCACACCCAAAGTGCAGCCTGGCCAAGCCGCCGCCAGTAAGACCCCGGTGCAGCCCTGGCCCTAGCCCATAGAGGCAGCACACCCTGCCCCGTATGCAGATCAGGGGGCATATGCCCTCTTGGGCTGCGTGCAGTGGGAGCTGCCCCCCACTTGTTTCAGTCTATTGTCTCACCCTGCCTGGTCAGCCCCAACCCTGCTCCCTCCTCCACTGCTGGAGCCTCAGTCTGCCTCCTAACGCCCCAGGCCCCTTCCCTCACAACACACTTACCAGCTGAACCCAGCTGGTCACCTGGCTGCCCATGTGCTGCACTGCAGCTGTGCACATGCAGGTGGCGTTTCTTGGCCACATTAGGTCTACATACCGCCTATAACCTTTTTAAGTACCCCTAGGTGTATGTGTACCCCCCAGTTGACAAACGCTGCTATAGCAATGTTCTTATTTTAAATGGGAATGGAAACACTTATTGTCAATAAATATAAAACATTTACTGTTGCTGTGCAGTTTGCACTGATAGCCTTCCATCCCTATAAGCATATCCCTTTAGTTGCAAGAAAATCTGTCTCTTTATTTTTATATGCTTTTGCTGTGTTGCAGATTACTTGATTTTTCATCTTTTTAATATCTTTTACCTCCTGTATTCTTAAATTAATGTGTTGTTATTTATTGTTTACCCTATTATTTTATAGGTTTTATAGTTAATATTTGTTCCTTTGATGCAAAAAATCAAGATGTAGATTGGAATGTTACCATTTCTGGATGGAGGTATTTAAGCTCCTGCACTTTGTTTTGGTTTTAAACCTTTTCAAAGGTGACTGCATACTGTAGCATGGCAAAATATTTATATGTTCATTCCAATAATTCTGCAAACCCAGATCATTCTGCAAATAACTCTGAAAAATAAAAGCTGAAAACTCAAAGGCTTCAGGTTCATTCTTCTTGGCTGATCATGGACATCAGAAAATGTATATCAAGCTTCCAGGAACTGATGTAAGACCCTGAATAGTTTTTACCACTGGAGGGGGAATTTTCAGTAACTTCTATCACTGGTCTTCCTGCAAGGTTTGAAAGTAAAATGCTGCATTGCGAACGTGGAGGGAGGACCCTGATTTCTTTTGGTCATTGCATGAATGAAGACCAAGTAATCAAAGGAATTATTATTCATCCTGGAAAAATTAGCAAGTAGAATGAACAAAAAGATAGTGTTTAAGTAAATTATTTAAAACCAGCTGTGTGCTTTCAGGGTGATGTTGAGATTTAAATGGAATCAATTAGCTTATGAATAGCAGCATCAATATAGTGAATTAGAAATACACATCACACTTTTTTAGTGTTATTGCATTACAATTTTGTGCAGGCTGTTTTAACTGAAGAGCAATATTTGCAAAGCTAATGCTACAGCCATAAAGATCAACAAGTCTGTTTAAATAAGAAAAAAGAATTAAATCCATGGAAAACAAAACTATCATTTCCACATCTCTTGCTGACTTTGTACAGTTTAAAATATATTATTCTCTTTCAGGTGGAAAACTGTGTCCTCCTAGTCGAGCCCTGCAGGAATATCGCTTCTGTAATGATCACCCTTGCACACAGTTCTATTGGGAAGCTTCTCCATGGGGTCCTTGTTCTGAAGATACTTTGGTCACTGCCCTCAATGCCACCATTAGCTGGAATGGAGAAGCTACTTGTGGAGTGGGTATACAGACAAGAAAGGTCCTTTGCATGAAGAATAGTTCTGGCCCGGTTATGAATAAAAGGTATTAAGACAGATTCTTGCAAATGCAGGTTTGACTTGAGAGATTATTTCTAGTTAGAACACATTGCAGTGCAGAAAGAAATGTGTGTTAGGAAAACTGAAGTATGAACATATTTTTATTCCTACCTTAAGTTTTCAATCAATTCGCCAGACCCATTTCATTTGTATGTGTGAAAGTGGATCTCTTCGATGGCTGAGACATTTTCCTCTGGATGCTCCTTTCCATGCTTTTTGCAACCATTTTTGCTACAAGGCAGTTGCAATGAAAGTATAACTTGGAACGGAACAAAACAATGTATCAACATATTTTTAACAAGGCTCCCTAAAAGTGAAAGAATAAATATTGCTAGTATTATGGCTGCACTTTAAAGAGGTAGGACCACTTGACATACAAAATACATAATTTTGTTGATTTATATTGCTATTTCAGTGAAAGTGATAAAACCAATTATTTGGTACTGTGCCTATCCTGATCCTGAGCTTTTAGTTTGCTTGCTAACTAAGGAAAATGAGTTGCACAGATGTTTTCCCCAATATCAAAAAATAAAGACCTTGCTAATTACTTTTTGCACTGTTAATGAGTCTAGAGACTTACAGCCTAGTTTCATTTCTTATTGTATCTCTCAAAACAGTCCTGCTAAATATGAGCAGACTGTGTTGACTTCTATAAAGTTAATTAAGATTCTTAAGGTTAATGAGATTAATTGAGCAAAGGAACAAATGTTTAGTGTCCATTGTTATGCTGGAATTTTATCATTAAGTTACATCATCTGTAATATGATATAGAGTGTAAAGTATGCCCATTTGTGATCTAAAGTAGTCTCAGGGGAAATGGAAGTGAAATAAGAAAGCAAATATGCAGGTTGTATGTGCAGGAGACTAGGACTCGGACTAGAGATACATCTTGAGAAAAAAACATGAATTATCTTGTGGGAAATTATTGGCTGCATCTTCAGAACTTAGTGCAAATGTTTCTTTGCAGAATGATTACATAGGTGAGACAGTGTTATATTTGTGTAGTGTAATAGGATGGATTATATTGGTAACATAAAGGCTATTGAACCATTAAAAGGGAATCCTACAGGGATGATGTTTGTTTTTTTTATTGTGCTTTTAAGTATTTTTAGTGGCAAATGTCAAAGAAAAGTAAAAAAAACAACAAAAAAACTCGGGAGCTCTGTGAAGTTACTGAAAAGCAGTTTTTCAATTTTATGATAAGCTTCCAGTATTTCATTAAAATAATAATTTCTGGATTTCCTAAAAAGAATAAATAATGTTTAAAAGAAATGACACTAGAGCTCTAGAATTGCAGGATGAAAAGCAGGAGTTCTTTCTCTGACTGACTGATCAGAGCTGGGGGAGATGATGCATCAGTTATTTTTTTTTAAATATGAAGAGAGTGGTTATTTCTTAAGCAGCCTGCCTACCTGAAAATTAAACGAGACTGGGAAGGGCTGACCTTTGAGACATCTGAGGTTCCTTGAACAGAGAATGCCCCTTTCCCCTCTTTCCCATGCTTAAAATGCAGATCTTTCTACATGTGATTTTTTTATTAAATGCATGTTTCATTTTTTTAGGTAGGATTTTGAATCTGAATTCAACTCATAAAGTTCTTTTTACTATAGGATACTGGAGAAAATATTAGACCCCTGTTCAAATAAAGATACAGGTCCAGATCTTGGGCTGTGCCTGGAGAACCCTCAGGGCAGCTTAGGAATGGCAATTGCAAAAGCAGTTTTAAGGCACTTCTATACCTTCTTAATTGCTGAAGTGGGGTCAAGCTGTGTCATCCCAGAGGCATGAATTAGGGTAGTGTGAGGGCTTTTGCAGTCAGCAGTTACTGATATGGAAATAAGTCCTACTCCTAACTACGTAGACATCCCTTTAAATTCCTTAATAATAAATGTAGCGGTCATGATCTATGGTGCTTTTTCTTTCCTGCATTACATTGAGAGTTGCATTTAGTTTGTAGAGAGAGGTAGTTTGTTTATTTACTGCATTCATAGTCATTGGGCCAGATTTTAGTGCTTTTCTTACCTTTGCAGCATCACTAAAATGAATTGAGTTTCAAGCAAATAGGAGGAAATTGGCCCACTCTGAACAAAAATGAAATTAGAACCAAACTAAAAGCCATCTTGCTATTCTCTTTGACCATGCAGTATGGAGTTGAACTCCAGCTACATGAATCTATTGTTTTGCTTAGGTGTTTGCTTTCCTGAGTATTTTCTTTCAAGGCCACTTATGTGTTGTATTTACAATTGCATTGATAGGTGTCCAGAGTCCATCAGACCTGAAACAGTGCGTCCATGTTTGCTCCCATGCAAGAAAGATTGTGTTGTTACTCCTTTCAGTGAGTGGACACAGTGCCCTACAACATGTCAACATGGTAAGCTGCTTAAAAAGAGGATAAATACAATGTAAAATGAATGCATCAAACTGAATCCCATCGACAATGGATTCCAATACAAATCGTATTTCACATGTCTCTGTGTAACCCAAAGGATGTATTACCTTAAGCAGATACACCAGTAAGAAAGCAAAAAGGTGTGCTGTCTCTAGATTTTATGCAGGGTTAGATAGGGAATTGTCACTGTAGGAAAATTTCTGATTTTTATTAACCTGTAGATTAGTGGGGGGTTCAGGGGGGTTCTTATGAATTGTTAAAATAACTCATCATTTGCTGCAAATGATTTTATTCTCAGAAAATCAAATAGTAGAGTTTCTGATTTGTGTTAAATTCGGGTAAATCTGATTTAACCAAAGCCCTAATTAACCTAAGCACTTACAGTCCCCATTTTTTCGTACCTAGTACTTGCCCCCTAAAATGCAGTCTTCCAACTTTTTTGTTAGACTCACCTCCTCACCTGCAACCATATATATTGTACCTGTGGAAGGAGAAGATTCTCAATAGTGACTCAGGGATTCAGGCACCCAAGAGCAAATGAGGACACCTAGAAATCTCCTCCCGGGTTTACATGGCAGTGATTATACCAGGGTCTGGGTGTTGCTCCACCAGAAGTGCTTGGCGTAGCACTAATAGGCAGGGAATTGCCGTTCTCAGTTACAGTCTTGGTGTTTTCTACCATGGTTTCTGGGAGGATATGAAGGGAGGGATCCCAACTCCAATGTGCAGTGCTTCCAGAAATTAAGAAACAGACAATCCAGAGTAAAACTAGAAAAAAATCCTAACACTTAGATCTGTTTAGAATGATAATTTTTTTCCAGGTGAAATGGTGGAGGCGTAGTAAATATGAAACAGGGAAAAGCAATAGAGTCCCTCCTAACAGAGGAATGGACTAAATGGTTCAAGGTAAAATTCAGCTCACTTTACATGACTATCTTCTCTGAAAGCAAGAATTTTTAACAGTAAAACTCCCACTAACAGTTGCTTCTGGGTTTTGGAATACCATTGCAGAGTCTCGAGGCTGGTTGGGGTTTATGAAGGAAAGCAGGGCAGGAGCAAGGATGATGCTGGATCTGGAATACAGTTACTTGTTTTTCTCAGTCCTTCAGAGAGTAATGGGAGGAGAGAGGAACCTGTCATAAAACCTCAAGATTAAACAGGACAGCCTTCCCTGTTTGCAATGAGGCTTGTGAATTTTTGGCCCTAAAAGGGTCTGCTTTCATCAGGGAGAAGAATGCACTGGAAGAATCCAGTTTTCATTTGAGGACAGAGGTTCTTGTGTTCTCAAGAGGAGTTTCTGGCTGTGCTACAACTGATCCTGCAGCTGAGTTGCTGGCACTGAATTAAGTCCTGGTTGATGACAGCAGAGGCTGCTACTGGCATTTTGGGAAGGGGCACGGGATAAGAATTGATATTGAAGCAGGGAGGCTCAGAGGAGGGAGATGGGCAAGGGTAATGCCCTGCTAGGGAAAAACTTGGACAGAAACACTCATGGTAAAAAGCTCTTGAAGGTCCTTGGGGTGGGAGTAGAAGAGAGTAGAAAGGAGCCTATTCAGGGTCCAAAGAGGAGGTGGTTTATGGGTCTGCCCATCGGTTTTCAATGAAAGGAGGAGATCAGGCAGAGTACATGGGTGGTGGTTTTTATTGCAGTTGTTTTTGCTTTTAGTGTTGTATACATTTGTAAAGATCTGTGCACATGACCCTCCTTGCGGGGTTCAAGAATTGGGTCCAGAAATGGGATTTAAAAACGTTTGGTAATTCTTGTACTTCTGGGTTGTAGTTCAAAGAAAGGTTAGGGCAGCTGTGGGAAAGGGAGATTTACAGTGGATGATTGGACCCTTGTAAACAGATCCACAAATAACAATTCTCTTTATCTGCAAATCCCGATACTCTGTCTTCAGTATCAGAAACCTACCCTGTCACCCCTCTCCTGATATATGTCTGTCTGTCTGTCTGTCTGTCTATCTAAATTGCCTACATGAGGCAGTGCTCATTTGATCTGAATCAAGGCTTTAGACTGCTACGTAAAACACCATTTATCTTTTTCATTTAGCAGATAAGTGTTGCTACATTAAGTCTTTAGCATACTCTGTAATGATTTGTTGTCTGTTTGTGGCATTTATGGGTATGTGCAAGTGTTTGGGACACCTGCTATAGATTTAGGCAGCTTGGTTTTCACCATCTAAACCTAGAGCCTTGTTATACTTTATGCTGTGAGATGTGCAAATGTTGATCAGTTTGTGTAAGCACAAGCTTGAAGCAGTCACTGCATGCCAGCAGGGGCTTGAAGAACTGAAATGTAACCCCCCCCCTCCAAATTCCAGGCTTTCCCTTAGCCCCGGGGTTCCCTTCCTGCCCCTTGGGTTTCCCCCCTGCCTCCTGCCCCCCTCCATCCATGGGGCATTACTTGTGGCTGCCCATGTTGTTTGTCCCACGGGAGCGGTCAGGGAAGGGCTAAACTGCTTGCACAGCTGGCACAGCAGGGCTGGTGGCTGGCACAAGTATGCAGGATACAGGGCATGGAAGAAGTGAGGAGGAATTTGGGGTGCTGGAGAGGGTGGGGGTGGAGGGCCGTGGGCCTGATCTGCGCCAGCAGGGGAGGGGGGCAGGCGGGGTCTATACACTAAGGTGTCTCCTAACATGGCTGCAGATTAGTACAGAAAGAACTGGGTAGCGCAGATCAGAGATAATCCTGAAGTGGCACTGTCCTGAAGTGGCATCACTGCCTAGCAAGTGCTTAAAACCAGTTGCAGGTGTTAATGTGCAGACAATCCAAGGGTTAAGGGCTCTAGGGTCTGTCCAAAATGACCAATGTTACAAGGCCCCTAGAGTGGGAATGGCCCCTGCAGGCATTTGCTACTGTTGGGAGTAGCATGGAAAGCTTGAAGTAAGTAACTTGGGGCGGGGTGGGACGGGACTTGGAGGGCTAAAAATAAGTCCGTCAGAGCTGGGGGAGGAGGAAAGGGGATGTGTTTAGGAACTGCACAGCCCAGGGTTGGGGTGAGTGGCTGAGCTTTCCCAGCCCTGGGGCTGTGCTGCTAGTGCGTACAGGCATTTGCTAGTTTGGGTTCATCTCTTCATAGATCGAGTTAATCCTTTCCTGAACTTAAATCAGGCACACCATTTTTTGGCTGATTGGAGTGCATACATCTGCATGAGCGAGCATTTAGACTGACCTAACCATTGTTAGATTGATCTAAATGTAACACTTGTACATACCCCATGGCAGTACAAAACTCTGTATTAAATTTGTTGTTGGGTGAAACTGTCTTTTGGTATCAGAATACTTCCATTTTTACCACCATCATCCTCACCCTCCAAATATCTCAGTGGACACATAACCTGATCTCAGTTAGATTTCTTAGGTAAATGAGTAGCTTTTAAAATCAATGAATCCTGTTTTAATTAGCTGTTTATTTTTGGACATTAAATGAGCTGCCTATAAAGAAGTGGAATAAATTACCTGGTAAATTACTTTGTTTATTAAATAATCATCTACAATTAAAATGAGAAGAAATTAATTATTTAACCTCCTTGTTGGTGTTATCATTTTAATATAATTCTAAATTAAAACTTCTTGGTTGTGGGAGTGAGTTGCTTGCTAGATTTGTTACTGATATAGCTGCATTGTAAGTTGTTTTTTTTAAATTTTCATTACCCATTTAAAACTGCAGCGTGCTCTGAAAGTTAGAAACCATTCTCTGTATGTGGGTTGTCAGGGTTTCAGGTTTTTTGTAGAGGAGTTGTATTTAATGAAAACAATATACAGATGGTAAATAACTAAGCTACAGATCAAGCAGGAGCAGGTAATGCATGATAAATTTAAAATTAAATGTGTACCAGCCTAAGATCAGAGCTTAGGCAAACATGCAATTGCAAAATCAGGTTTGCACAGCGTTTTACCAGTTCAGCTGTTTATGGTTCATCTGAGAAAACTGCATCCAACTTTAAAAATTGGCATTTTCCTTGCATTTAAATGTCATCAGACATCAGGCACTCTCTTTGCAGCAGGTTAACACATACCTGAAAAGTGTCGAGATCCTTGCTCCTAGGGTAACAACAGATGCATGGACAACATCATTCACAAAAGAATGGCAATTGAATCACATACCTGTGGTGGCTCAGGAATACAAACGTTGGGGCAAGTAAAGTAATTGATTCTGCCATTTCAGACATTGCACGGTGACTTCTATTCACTTTAGTCTCCTAAAACGAAATTTATGTGGTTGGCCTTTGAGGATAAAGATGACAATTCTAACCAAAAACAGATTATATGTAGGTTGTAGAATATGAAACTTCTGGAGTGTGCTAGAGTTAGTTTATCACCTGCCAGATGCATCCATTCTTGTAGCTCAGATTTGCCATATGAATCGTCTACCTAGACTAACCTGGGGAAGTGAGAAGGGATGGTTGCATCCCTAAAATACAATTTTTGAGTAATGTAAAATGTGACAGTGGCCTTAATTTTTTCTCTCTCTTTTGAGAAGAAATTATTATTGAGAGTGTTTAGCATGCTGACAATATTTTATAGGGTCATCATAATGTAAAGCTCTAAATAACTAGGAGCACGTCTACACGTGTCCCTGACTGTGCAGTTGGTACTGCGCAGTCATTTAGTACTTGCTAAAGTGCTAAATGGTGCATGGGTTATTTCTGATGAGCCACGAGCTACTGTGCAGTAGCACTGGCATCACAACAGGGTGTATGTAGACAAAATGGGGGCTCTAAATTGAAGCAGTGGGTTTTTAAAAACACTGCTTCAATTTAGGACCCTTTAAACACCCATGTCATGTGCACACCTGAACTTACCTGCCTTTCCAGCAGCAGGGAGAGGTGACCTAGCTGCTGGTGGGCAGAGTGGTCCCTGGGCTGGGGGAGGGTGGGGGCTGGTGCTTCCCTCTGTGACAGTGGCAGCCCCCCCCCACCCTGTGGTACCTAGCCACAGGCACCCGGCTTGGGCAGTCTTGGGGGGCACCACAGCGGCAGAGGAAAGCACTGGGTCCCCATGCAGCTCAGGCAGGCAGGCTCCAGGGAGAAAAAAAAAGATCTTGGGCAGAGCCTGCCTTCCCAGACTGCTGCCAGGCTGCCTGCATGGACTTCCTGCACGGCCCCTGAGCTGCACAGAGCCCAGTGCTTCGCTCGGAGGAGTTTGTTTGCTGTGCCGCAAGTCATTTAAGGTGCATTACGCTGCCAAATTTGCTACAGTGGCTGGAATTACTGTGCAATGCGCCACTGACGCATGCAAGCACCGTTAAACCAGTGCAAAAGCATTTAAACTGCTTTAAAGTGTCATATACACATGCCCCTTGTTGCATCTACACATGGCCACAGTTGGTGCCTGCTGATGCTGTGTTGCCATAACAAGAAGCTGCATCACCATAGCTCATTATTTTGGCAACAGAGCATCTCTTGTAGATGTGCCCTAGGGTTGTTTTTTCAGTTGACTTCTAATCATGGCAGTTGGTATTTATACATACTAAATTAATTTCATGCTTAAATACAGATGAGAAAATACATTTAAGTTTATTTATAAATCACTTTGAGTAAACTTGGTGAATTGTTGTGCTTGTGAAAACAGAAACATGGAGCCAAACTTTATTTTACATGTAAGTTATTAGCAAACACTTTCTGTGCTCTTTCAATGTATATAAGTGTGTTATACTCCTGTTGTTCTAGGCCCTTGCTGTCCTGAGTAAAACTTAACAATTTTGTTGTGAATCACTCTTAGGGTGAGAGTACCTGTTAGAGTAAGCAAGTACTAATTCTAAATAATGTTTGTCTGTGTTAAGGTTAAATGGTGCTAGTGATCAGTCACACATTTGAGGTTAATATTCTTTCTAATGTGCACAGCTCAGACCTGCAGATAAAGGGCTGGTGAGCAGGTATGTGGCTAAGGGCTGCAAGTCTGCTTCGTGCCTGCCCTGCTGGGTGGCTCCCTAGCCACAGCATAGGCCAGGGAGGATGGGGGGAATGGATACTCTGTGCAATTTTAATCTCTCCCTCTGCCCCCCAAATTGCCCTGCTGCCCTCCATCTAACCCCAGATTTCCCCCCACACACCCCTGAATCACTGCCCTGACACCACAATCAGCCTGAAAGGAGTGTCGATGGCAGTACAGGTGGAGGAGGGGGTGCCCCTTCCTGCCTGCCCCCAGGCTTCCTGCAGCTCCTGCACATCCAGATCCAGATCCAGCCCCCACCAGGCCCCACAACTGCCTGGCAACTCCTCACTCTCCCTGTTCCCTCCTCCCTGCTTCCTTTTCAGTTGAAGAGCCTGGCAGGAGCTGGATCTGGGCATGCAGGGACAGCATGGTCTTCAGGGACCCCAGGAGCAGCCACCAGAATCTCCACCACTGTTGAGCTGATTGGGATGGCAGGGCAGTGAACTGGGGTTGGAGAGGCCAATGCAGGTCCAAGGGGGCAATTTGGGTGGCAGGGGAGTGTTCTGGGAATCGAGGGGGCAGAAGGGGACAACAGCCTACCTGAAGGAAGCCTAGCAGTCTAAGCTCCAGCTGTAGCAGCCTAGCAGTTTGCCCCGCACCCACTTGCCTCTTCCCCCTACTTCCTCCTTCTTCCCGCTTTCAGTCATACCCCCTTCACCTACCTGGTTTGCTGCTCTCCCTCTGCCTCCCCTACCCCCTTTTGAGTCTTTTCCCTCCCTCCCCACTCACCCCATCCCCATCCACCAGCTGTAGAGGGCTGTAGAGTCCTGGATGGTAGCTAGCCTGGGAGCAGTGCCTCTTGGGATACTGGAAGACTGCAGATTGGTGGTTGTATCTGAGGTGAACACCCAGAAGTTAACTTGAGCTAGGTAGCATAGCTCAAAGATAATCTTTGCCCAAACTGGCATAACTTTAAGAAGCCTAAAGGTCACTTAGCACTAGTGAATGGACATAATGTGTGATCATTCACATTTAAAGTGCTGTTCACATGATCTAATTGCAGTGTGTCATTTCACCCTTATGTGTTTTGTGAGAAATGGGCATCTAATTTATTTCACCAGTGGCTTAGATCAGATTTGAAACCACATGAGACAAAGATGCCCAGGGAAAAAAATCACTGTTTTGCCATATTAAAAAAAATTTGGTGACATTATGAACTGTTTGAGCACCACATTTTTTTAACGGAGACAAATTTGGCAAAGGTTAGGATTTAGTAGTATAGGAGATTTCTGTGGGGCCCCTGCCTCATTTGTTCTAGGAGTCTGAAGGTAGTAAATGAGAGAGAGGATTGGAGGAAGGGAAAGAGTGAGCTCATGATTGAGGCAGTTACATTGCTATGGGTAGTTTGATTTTCTACAGGCTGTTTATACTAAACTTTTAACAGGTGGTCACTTGGTTATTCTTCACTTTCTGGATGCCTGAGTTAAGATTCTTTTGATATGAAAAATGCCGCGTAGTCACAACTGAATTGATGTCAGTAGGTACTGAACTTTGAACAAAATGTTCCATAAGGTCTCCTCAAATTGGGTACCAAAATTAATGTATTTTTTTCTTTCGCTATCTAAGAACCAAAATTCCCCAGACATAAAACTGGGATTATACTGCCCTCACCCCTCACAGAATGTTTTAGAGAGAAATCGATCCCGATTTGTAGGGTACCTAGACAAAATAGCACCATAGAAAAACCCATGAAGCGATTTGCTTTCCAGATCATATTTTGAATAGTATGAAGTAATAAGGAAGACCTGCATTGAACAACTACGGTAAAAATACTGGATAACTGCTATGAAGTGAACACAGTCCATCCTGCACATCGAAGAAGGCAGGAATCCTATGGGAAAAAAGAAACATGTGGTCATGTAATTAAAGACTGTATCATAATGCATACACAACAAGTAACTTTAATTCTGGCACTTCCTAGCCCTTTAGTATTTGACTTTTCAACCTTATTGATGCTCCTTTAATGTTGATTTCTGTGTAATTTTTATACTATTTGCTAGTGGGGTTGCTGCTGTGTGATGAAAAACAGATTTGAATAAGAAAGTAATTTCTGTAGCTAACTCCCATTTGAATTATGCATTTTTTTCCTTAGTTCTTAATTTTAATGATTGTTTGCCCACATCTGTCTTCAAACCATGCAAAGAATAACTCTCATCTGCTTCAATGGGAGTTTATGTAAAGACTTCAGGATTTGGCTCTATGCAAAAATGTAGCATTATGGAGCTTGCATAATACAGTTCAGCTAACTGTGCAGTCTGTCAAGGGAGGCATTCATTGTACTAGGGATAGGGCTCATTGATTTGGTAAATTTTACTCTTTTCTACAATGTAATGTACTATATATTTTTTTCTAAATAGTAGAAATTTTGTATAAATAGTGCATAAATCTTTAAAGGATCCTAAAGAAAGAAAATGAGTTTCACAGGGAGTGTGGTATTTTCAAAGCAGAAAGTATAAATTACTTTTTACTTAGACAGATTTACATAGAACTTTTTAAAATGTCTCCAATACATTTTTAAAGTGATATCTTTGTAGATAGCTTTTGGGAAAGTAATTTTCTAGGACTAGTGTTTCAAGTCTTTGCACTGTTTTGGGACAAATCTTTGTGTCAGAAGGTACAGAAAGCTACTAGCAGACAATAATTTTAGATATGACTCTGACTAATAGGGAGGGAAAAGAGCTGCATCATGAGCTCTTCAGTAAGCTGACAATCAAAAGAAATCATGCAAGAAGTGAAAGTAAAGTTCTGCATGTGTTAGAAGTAAAAGGAAGACAAATGAAAAGTCATGCCCGTTACTCAATAGGGAAGGAGAGCAAATAATGGAGGACACGGAGTAAGCTGACATGTCCGGTGCTTTCCTTGCTTCAGCCTTCACAAAAAAGATTAATTGTGACCAGATACTTAATTCAATTAGTTTTATAAAGGGATAGGAATGCAGGGCAAAATAGGGAAATAATAGGATAGATTACATTTAGATAAGTTAGATATATTCAAATTGACAGGGTCTGATGAAATTCAACCTGGAGTACTTAAGGAACTAAAGCAATCATTGAACATTAATAATGAACTTTGGGAACTCATGGAGGACAGGGAAGTCCCAGAGAACTGGAGAAAGGCAAACTTATACCTTTTTTTCAAAAAAAAGAAAAGGAATATGAGGGGAATTATAAGATGATCAGCCTAACTTTGATATACAGGAAGACATAGCATTATTTTACATTCAATCTAGATTATAATGGAATGAAGCATACTTGTGGAGAATAAATTCATTAAAATGAATTTATTTTGCTTCTTTGAGGCTGGAAGCAGGCATCATCTTTATGCTACCACAAAATTTTGTTAGCGGCTATAACAGGACTGGGCCGTAGGGGCAGCCATAATTCCCACTGATGGCTATAACTCCTGCCTTGCTTGGGTACCTCTGATACCCTCCCTCTCCTTCCACCTGCCACACCTTGAAGGGAGTCTGCCCAAGGGTCTTAGAGTGAGCCCTAGTCCTTCTTTCTGTCAACAGATCCCTCTTGTACCCCACCAGTCCCACTCCTGTCCTCATGCTTGCCTATCCATCCCCCAGGGCACAATTGTCTTATAGGCTATTTGTGGCCTCTAACCTCCCCTGGAGCTCCACTCATGCATCATGGATGTTATTGGTCAATCCCCCGAATGGGATACTTTGCCCCCCGCTAGGCCTCTGCCCCCTTCCTCTCATTGGTCCTCTTAACCTAAGGTCCACTATGCCAGACCTGTCTTCTGGGCTTGGGCTCAAGCTCTAGTCTCACCTTTTTTGGGTCCTGGTTTTGCCCTCTTGGATTTAACCTCTCTTGGGGTTTTAGCGCCTACCCCTGGTTTCATCCTTTTTGGGCTCTGGCCTTAGCCCTTCCAGATTCAGTCCTTTTCTAGCTCACCTTCTTGGGTGGTGGGCCCCTGGACCTGACTCCACCTTGCTCAGGCCCTGGGCCCCTTGGCCCTGACTCCGCCCTGCTAGGGCACTAGGTCCCTTGGCCCTCTCTCTGCCTTGCTAGGGCACTGAGCATCTTGGCCCTGTCTCTGTCCTATTTGTGCACTGGGCCCCTAGCCCAGACTCCACCCTGCTAGGGCAGTGCTGGGACCTCCTCTACCCCTGATAGCCCAACCCAAACCACCGGTCAGTCCAACAAAACATCATCATTCTGGCTATAACTAAAACACCTATCTCACTGCCTGTACTCGTCTTGGGTCCTAGTCCCCTGCAAGCCCTAGCTCCTTATTCACTGTTCCCAGGCATAGCAAGATCTCAGACAGAGATTTTCTCACTGCAGTGCTCTGCTCCCTGCAGCCTGAAGGACCAGGCTGACTGCCCTGGTTCAGGCTGTGGGCTTAGATGCCTCCCACACCATGCTTCTTCTGGTTAGCTGCTCCCTTGACTGGCAGGTGGGCCCCTTTATCTTAATGAGCAGCTGACTGCCTAGGCTGCAGTCACTCCCTTTGTTGCCTTCCCTCCTGCAGCTAACCCCTGTTTAGCTTCCTGGGGCTCTTTCTGCTGCATTTTCTCCCTTAAAGTAACAAGAGCCTCTCACTCCCTGCTACAGTGGCACAAAATCCAAGCAAACGGACATCCATGCCCCTTGTGCCACAAATGCCCAAAATAGTAGCTATGACAATAAGCGGTAAAGAATTGTGCTGTTTTTTAAGGCATACATCTGTTTGTTTTATGGTAGAAGAGCACGGGCAGCCCAGAGGATTGGGTCCCTAAAGCCCTGGAAGTGCCTGCCCAGGTTTCCTCACTTGCAGAGGTGAGTCCCAGAAATCACCTGGGTATACATACCACTCTGCTGTGCCTTGACTTGAAACAACAGGAGACATCTGTGCCATCTAATGCTGACACATTTCAGCACAGTTGATCCTGCTCTAAGGACATCTGTTTATTAGGGCTGTGCAAAGCTTCGGATCATGATTCAGATTCAGAGATGATTCAGATGATTTGAACGCTGAATCTATGAATCCGAATCAAATTTCGGGAAGCTTTAGGCTTTCCAAATCAATTCAGAGCTTCTGAATCAATTTGGAAAAGATTCAGCGTTTCGGTCATAGGGTATAATGGGGAATCAATGAAATAGCTCTAACTTTGTTGTCTTTTGGCTGATTCAGATGAAACTTGCAGGGATGGTAGTCTCTGTGGAGAGCATGACATGTGCCAAGGTGATAGGTGCAGGAATTTCTGGGAAACTGCACCCCAAAGTTCTGAAAGAAAAACTTATGTCACGTGTTTGTGTTAAGCCACAGTAGGGTGAAAACTGCAGGGATGGTATCTCTTACTGAGGCACAAAGCCTGCTGAGTTTCAAGGAGATAGGTGCAGGGATTTGGGGGAAACTGCACCCCAAATTCTTGAAAGCAAAACTCATGTCACATGTACATGTTAAGCCACAGTGGGGTCAAAGCTGCAGGGATGTTAGCCCCCGGTGAGTCCAGAAAGCCTGCCAAGTTTCAAGCAGATGGCTGCAGGGCTTTGGGGGAAACTGCACCTCAAGCTGCGGACAAGCAAAACTCATGACATGGGTGACGGTGTGTGTTAAGGTACAGCGGGGTGAAAGCTGCAGGCTTGCTAGCCCCTGCTGAGGCCATGAAGTCTGCTATCTGTCAAGGAGATAGGTGCAGGGGCTTCTGGATTCAAAATGAGGAACAGTTGCCTAGGCAGAGACAGGAAAAGATTTGGGGTTATTATGGGTCACAAACTGATTGAGTCAACAGTGATGCTTTTGCAGAAAAGGAAAATCTGTAATAAGGGCTATATTAACCATGGTGTCAGAGGTAAGACGTAGAAGATACTTATTCAGCTTTGCTTAGTACTGTAGCAGCCTCATCTGGGTATTGTGTGATCAGTTTTGGGCACCACAGAAAGATGTAGACAATTTGAAGAAAGTCCAGAACAAAAAAGGATGAGAGGTTTACCTTGTGGAATTGCCTTCATTGACAGGTTTTAAGAAGTTAGACAAACATCTGGCATTCTTAATGCAACTAGATATACTTAATTACCTTCAATCTAGATATAATTGTCCAGTTGGACTATATGACCTCTAAAAATTCGTTTCATCCAAACATTATTAGGATTTCTTGACTCTGATGCTTCAGTTCAGTTGGCATTAGTTTGAAACTATGTTGTGTGTCTGATCCTGTAGGAGCTGAACATCTTTAAAAGGACTTGTGGGTACTCCTACCTCCTAAGAGTGGGCTGTATGAGCTTTCCTAAACATTCCTACCAGTAAGCCATCCTTCAATCTTGACCTTTATTCTTGTCTTGACTGGAAAATGCCAACTAGGATTTGAATAACATTTTCAGAATTTCAGTCAGCTTTATAGCTTTTTTTCTGACCCCTTTGTAGTTTTTCAGCATCCTTTTTGATGTCTTACTGGACACAGTGATTTCAGTAGGAGATTCACTAATGCCACAAATGGGAGTTATGCAGCACCGATATAATGATGGGGCTTTATAATAGGCTACCAAATCAGGAAGAGGTGGTGGGTGTGACAAATCTATCCGAAAACTATGGGATGGTGCTGATGGGAGACTTCAGTTTTCTGGACATCTATTGGAAGAACAGTATAGCCAAACATAAAATGTCAATCTGGTTCTTGTGTGGAGGAAAGCTTTGTGTTCCAGAAGGTGGTTACAACTAGGGGACTATCTATCTTGGATCTTTTCCTGACCAAAAGGGAAAAACTGGTGGAGGATGTGAAGGTGATGGGAACTTGGGAAGAAGTGATCACGATGTGATAGAATTCCAGATCCTGAGACAGGGAAAGCATAAGGTCAGCAAAATTAGGTCAGCCACATCTCAAAAGGGCAGATTTCAATTGACTCAATGAGTTAATAGGGATGGTGCCATGGGAAGGTAGACTGAAGGATAAAGGTGCCTAGGAGGGTTGGGAGCTCCTAAAGAGCACAATACTGGAACCCCAACAAGAAACTGTTCTAACATGGTGAGGAGGAATCCGATCCAGGCCTTGACAGATTGGGGAAGTGGGCAGAGAACAACAGGATGCAGTTCAATAAGGACAAGTGCAAGGTGCTGAATTTAGGGAGGAAAAACTGCCATCCTACCTGTAGCGTAGGGGGCAACCTTCTCAGCACCACTGAGGCATAAAGAAATCTTGGAGTCACTGTTGACTCCAGAATGAACATGAGTTGGCAATGTGATGAAGTAGTTGGCGGAGCCAGTCCCACCATGTTGTATATCCGTAGGTGCTTCACAAACAGATCCAGGGAGGTGATTCTCCCTCTCTGTGCGGCACTGGTCATGCCACAGCTGGAGTACTGTGTCCAGTTCTGGATGCTGCATTTCAAGTGGGATGCAGACAACATGGAGAGGGTCCAAAGAAGAGCCACTTCTCTTATTGGAGGCCTGCAGGGAAGGCCTTACGAGGAAAAGCTAAGGGACCTCAACCTTTTCAGCCTCTCCAAGAGAGGGGACCTTGTGATGGCATACAAATTCATAAGGGGTGAGCAGCATGAAGTATGCAATTATCTCTTTACCAGGGCACCCCTTGGAATAACAAGGAACAATGGCCATAAGCTGTTGGACAGTAGGTTTAGCCTGGACATTAGAAAAAAGTTCTTCACGGTCAGGGTTGCAAGGATCTGGAATGGGCTTCCAAGGGAGGTGGTGCTTGCTCCATCCTTGGGGGTCTTCAAGAGAAGGCTGGACAGGCACCTCGCTGGGATCACATGATCCTGGGTTTGGTGACCTTTTTCTGGCCTGCCAGGGGCAGGTAATCAGACTAGATGGCTCACTGAGGTCCCTTCCGACCCTGGAATCTATGGATCTATGATGGAAGCACAAGAATGGCAAGAGACCATTATGACTGCACAGGGAGCTTCTAGGATACCTTGAATGCAAAAACAAAGCATACAGCTGATGGAAGAATGGGCAGGTCACCAAGGATACATACTAGGGAAAAGCCAGAAGTTGTAGGGATAAAATCAGGCAGGAAAAGGTAAAGAATAAGCCATATTAGGTGCAGGAGGTTAAAGACAATAAGAAGAGGTTATATAAATATGTTGGCCAGCAATGAAAGACCAAGGAAGCTGCGGGCTGACTGCTACCTAGCCAGGGGGTACTCTTAAGAGAAGATACAAAGCAGGGCCTGATGCACTTCATCCCAGAGTACCGAATAAATTGGCAGAGGAGATCTCAGAGCCCCTGGCAATGAGGTTGTAGGAGATGGGCCAGGTACCAGAGGAAATAGGCCAGTGTAGTGCCAGTCATTAAAAAAGGCAAAAGGGAGAACCCGGGTAACTACAGATGGGTTAGCCTCGCCTCACTACCTGGGAAATTACTAGAGCATACGCTAAGGAAGGCCATTTGCAAGCATCTGGAGGAGGAAAGGCTGATCACAAGCAAACAGCATAGATTTACTAAGAACAAATAATGTCAAACAAACTTGATATCCTTCTTTGATGGAATAACTACTTGGTTGGATGAAGGGACTGCTGTAGATATAATGCATCTGGACTGCAGCAAGGCTTTTGACCGGGTCCTGGATGACCTTCTTAAAGCGACTGAGGGAAATGTGGGCTAGACAAAACTACTATAAAGTGGATAGACAAGTGGCTGAATGGCTGCAAGGAAAGGGTACTTATTAATGGGTCCATGTCAGAATGGCAGGGGGTTTTGAGTGAAGTCCTACGGGGGTCTGTCCTTGGCCCATTGCTGGTCAATGCATTTGGATGCTGACATAGAAAGCTTCTTAAGCAACTTTGCATATGACATGAAACTGAGGAGGATTGTGAACATTTTGGAGGATGGGAGCACAATTCAGAAGGATCTTGACAGACTGGAAAGCTGGGCTGGAGCTAACAACACGAAGTTTAGTGATGACATGGAAGGTGCCTTTGGAAGAATAATCAAAGACGAATACAAAATAGGAGACAACTGGCTGGATGGCAGCACTGTGGAGGAGGATCTCTGAGTCTTGGTAAGTCACAGGCTCAGTATGTGTCTACAGTGTGATGCAGCTGCACAAAAGTCAAATGCAGTTTGTGCTACATCAGTAGAAGCATTAGCTGCAAGAAATGAAATGTAATAGTGCCTCCCTACTTGGTGCTGGTTAGGCCTCATCTAGAGTGTTATGTGGAGTTTTCGGTTCCACATTTTCATAGATTTCATAGACATTAGGGCTGGAAGGGACCTCGGGAGATCATCGAGTCCAGCCCCCTGCCCAAAGGGCAGGAAGTCAGCTGGGGTCATAGGATCCCAGCAAGATAAGCATCCAATTTACTCTTGAAGGTGTTCAATGTAGGTGCTTGAACCACCTCCGCTGGCAGACTGTTCCAGACCTTGGGGGCTCAGACAGTAAAGAAATTCTTCCTTATGTCCAGCCTGAAACGGTCTTGCAGGAGTTTGTGACCGTTCGACATCGTCATCCCTTGGGGCGCTCTGGTGAACAAACGTTCCCCCAGATCCTGGTGGTCACCCCTGATAAACTTATAGGTGGCCATCAGACCACCCCTGAGCCTGAGCAATTCCAGGCTAAAGAGTCCCATGGCTCTCAGCCTGTCATCGTAAGATCTGTTTTCCTGACTTCTGATCATGCGCGTGGCTCTCCTCTGGACTCTCTCAAGTTTCTCCACATCCTTTTTGAATTGTGGAGCCCAAAACTGGACACAGTACTCCAGCTGCGGCCTCACCAAGGCCGAGTACAAGGGGAGAATGACGTCCCGGGATTTGCTCGAGAAGCATCTATGGATGCACGCCAGCATTTTGGTCGCTTTATTAGCTGCAGCATCGCATTGCAGGCTCATGTTCATCTTGTGGTCAATGATGACCCCCAAGTCTCTTTCTTCTGTAGTGCTAACCAACGTAGCACTGCTGAGCCTATAAGGGTGCTGCAGGTTTTTCCTCCCAAGGTGGAGAACCTTGCATTTATCGGTGTTAAACACCATGAGGTTCTCATCTGCCCATTTGCTGAGCTTGTCCAGGTCAGCCTGGATCACCCGCCTATCTTCTGGCGTGGATGCTTTGCCCCAAAGTTTGGTGTCATTGGCGAACTTGGCCAGTCCACTCCTGACTCCAATGTCCACATCGTTAATGAAGATGTTGAACAGTATGGGTCCCAGGACAGAGCCTTGAGGGACCCCACTGGTCACAGGGCACCACGATGAGTGACTGCCATCGATCACAACCCTCTGGGTCCGACCACGGAGCCAATTTCCCAGCCAGCGGATTGTGGTGGAGCGAAGGCCACAACTGGGCAGTTTGACCAAGAGGTGATCATGGGATACCAGATCAAAAGCTTTTTTGAAGTCAAGATATATGACATCAATCTCTTCTCCCTTGTCCAGGTGATAGGTCACCTGGTCATAGAGGGAAATGAGATTGGTCAAACAAGACCTACCCGCAACAAAACCCATGCTGGCTGTCCTTTAGGATGTTAGCTTGGGCCAGTCCCTCAAGGATGGCCTCCTTAATAAACTTTTCTAAGATCTTCCCCAGGATAGAAGTCAGGCTAATGGGCCTGTAGTTAGCTGGATCCACTCTCCTCCCTTTCTTGAAGATCAGCACCACGTTGGCCTTCTTCCAGTCTTCGGGCACTACACCAGAGCGCCAGGAGTTTTCAAAGATCTGTGCCAGGGGCTGGGCTATGAGGCTCGCCAGCTCCTTGAGTACCCTGGGGTGCAGGTTGTCAGGGCCGGCTGACTTGAAGGTATCCAGCTTCTCAAAATGTTCCTTCATGAGGTCAGCATTGATGGAGGGTAGGGGATCCACATCACCCGGATCTCCCTGTCCCATAGCAGGCATGGGCATCCCATGTGACTGATGAAAGACTGACGCAAAGTACCTATTTAATAGGTTGGCTTTTTCCTGGGTGTCAGCTGTCAGTTGCCCCATCTGGTTTAGCAGGGGTCCAACATTGCCCTTGCTTTTCCTCCGGCTCCCCACATATCTGAAAAAGGACTTTTTGTTGTCCTTGATGCTTGAAGCTAGTTGGAGTTCAGTTGCAGCCTTGGCTTTCCTGGTTTGCTCCCTGCAGGACCGGACCAGCACGGAGTAATCCTCCTCGGAGGTGAATCCCGTCCTCCATCCTTTGTAGGCTTTCCTTTTTAGCCACAGGAGGTCCGCTAGGTCCCTGGAGAGCCAAGGGGGCTGCTGTGCCTTCTTGCTGCCTTTCCTCCGTGTTGGGATAGATTTAGCTTGTGCATTGAGGATCGCTTCCTTGAGAAGCAACACTCTTCTTGAACTCCCATCTCCCTGGGGTCATGGTCCCTGAGGGCCTGACCAACAAGCCTCTTGAGCTTGTCAAAGTCGGCTTTTCTGAAGTCAAGGATTTCTGTGTTGCTGACTGACTTGCCAGCTTTACGGTAGATGGTGAAGGTGATCAGCTCGTGGTCGCTGTCACCCAGCTTCCCATCGATCACTAGGTCGGTCCAGAAAGGAAATGGAGAAGTTAGAGACATTCCAGAGGTAGACGACAAAGATGATAAAGGGCTTGGAAAGTAAGTTGTAGCAGGAGATGCTGAAGGAAGTAGGCATATTCAGTTTAAGTAAAAGGCTCTTAAGAGGGGACATGGTAGTAATTTTCAAATACTTGAAAGGCTGTCATAAAAAAGAGGGGAAGAACCTTTTCTCTCTTGCTGCAGGGATGATCTAGGTTCTGTGTTTTGCCTGTGTTCTACTATGGGTAGTTCCCATGCTTCTGGGCTTTGCTGATTGCTGTATGGGGCTGGTCAGAAAATACCCTCCCTCTCCGCCATCTTTTCTGCTACGTGTAACAGGATTTGGGTTTTTTTTTTAAATTTTTCCTCAGAGGTATTGGGTGTTTGCTGCAGCCAAGGCTGGGGATTTTGACTGGGACGTGGCAATGCTTCTGCTGGTATTTAATTAAACCCAGGTTGATGGCTAGAGGGTCTTGCCCCTCCATTCAAGGTCAGACTGATCACCATATTTGGGGTCAGGAAACACCTTTATGCCATGGTCAGATTGGCGTGGACTCTGTGGGTGTGGGTGTGGGTGTGTGTGGTGGGGGGGGAGGGGGTTGCCATCCTCTGTAGCAAGGGACTTGACCCTCTACCTCGAATCTCTTGAGCATATATTAACAACCTTTTACAAAAGCAGGATGTTGGCTGCAGTCGTCCCCTTGTTTTACCTGTGGCAGGGTAGGGTGTTAGGTCTTTTGTTGGGTCAGGGATGACAGTAGGATTTGAATGGGATGGTTTGGATAGAGATGATCCTCAGGTAGGGGATTGCACTGGATGACCAATTCAAGACAGAATCTGTCTTTGATTCAAGACAGAATCAAAGGATGAGGAAGTAGAAGGACTGTGGGTTAGGCTACATGGGGGGCAAGGAGAAAAGGATTTGGTGGTAGGGGTCTGCTACAGACCCCCACATCAAGGGGAAGAAATAGATTTGGGGCTCCTGAGGCAACTCTCAGAGACCATAAAAGCTAAAGAGGCGGTGGTCATGGGGGACCTAAACTACCCGGACATCTGCTGGGAGACACAGACAGCAAAGTCCCACCGCTCACGCAGGTTTCTAACCTGTGTATAAGACCTCCACCTGACGCAGGAGGTACATGGTCCCACTAGGGGGAATGCCTTACTGGATCTGGTATTGGCAACGGGGGATGACATAGTAGGGGACCTACAGATCGGTAGCCATCTGGGGGACAGTGATCACCTAAAAGTACAATTCAACATAAGGCGTCGAGTGGGTAAGGTAACCAGTAGGGTGAATGTGCTGGACTTTAGGAAAGCTGATTTCAGCAAACTCAGGCAATTAGTGAAGGATGCACTGCAGAGTAGTAGTTTTGAAATGATGGGAGCCCAAGAAGGGTGGCTGTGCCTTAAGGAAGCTATCCTTCTCGCACAAAGCGAGACGATCCCCGTGCGAGGTAAAAGAGGGAAAGGGGCCAGGAGGCTTCCCTGGCTGACCAGAGAAATCCTGGGCAGACTAAGGGCCAAAAGGGGAGCACATAAAAAGTGGAAACAGGGAGAGATCACCAAAGAGGAATATACCTCTTCTGCTCGTGCTTGTAGGGAGGCAGTTAGACAGGCCAAAGCTACCATGGAGCTGAGGATGGCAACCCAAGTAAAAGACAATAAGAAATTGTTTTTTAGATATATAGGGAGTAAAAGGAAGGCCCAAGGAGGAATAGGACCCCTGCTAAATGGGCAGAAACAATTGGTGACGGACAGAGGGGACAAGGCTGAACTCCTCAACGAGTTCTTCGCCTCAGTGTTCCTAAGTGAGAGGCATGACAAGTCTCTCACTGGGAGTGTAGGGAGGCAGCAGCAAGGCACCAGACTTCCATGCGTGGACCCTGAGGTGGTGCAGGGTCACTTGGAGGAACTGGATGCCTTTAAGTCGGCAGGCCCGGATGAGCTCCATCCGAGGGTACTGAAGGCACTGGCCGACATCATTGCAGAGCCATTGGCGGGAATATTTGAACGCTCGTGGTGCATGGGTCAAGTCCCGGAGGACTGGAAAAGGGCCAATGTGGTTCCCATTTTCAAGAAGGGGAGGAAGAAGGACCCAGGTAACTATAGGCCAGTCAGTCTCACCTCCATCCTTGGCAAAATCTTTGAGAAAATCATCAAGGCTCACATTTGTGAGAGCCCGGCAGGACAAATTATGCTGAGGGGAAACCAGCACGGGTTCGTGGCAGGTAGATCGTGCCTGACCAATCTAGTCTCTTTTTATGACCAGGTCACAAAACGCCTCGACGCAGGAGGAGGGGTGGATGTCGTATACTTGGACTTCAGGAAGGCCTTTGACACGGTATCCCACCCCATACTGGTGAACAAGTTAAGGGGCTGTGACTTGGATGACTGCACAGTCCGGTGGGTGGAGAATTGGCTGGAGGGTCGCACCCAGAGAGTTGTGGTGGATGGGTCGGTTTCGACCTGGAAGAGTGTGGGCAGTGGGGTCCCGCAGGGCTCGGTGCTTGGACTGATACTCTTTAATGTCTTCATCAGCGACTTGGACGAGGGGGTGAAATGTACTCTGTCCAAGTTTGCAGATGACACTAAGCTATGGGGCGAAGTGGACACGCCGGAGGGCAGGGAACAGCTGCAAGCAGACCTGGACAGGTTAGACAAGTGGGCAGAAAACAACAGAATGCAGTTCAACAAGGAGAAATGCAAAGTGCTGCATCTAGGGAGGAAAAATGTCCAGCACACCTACAGCCTAGGAAATAACCTGCTGGGTGGCACGGAAGTGGAAAGGGATCTTGGAGTCCTAGTAGACTCCAAGATGAACACGAGTCGGCAGTGTGACGAAACCATCAGAAAAGCCAATGGCACTTTATCGTGCATCAGCAGATGCATGACAAATAGGTCCAAGGAGGTGATACTTCCCCTCTATCGGGCGCTGGTCAGACCGCAGCTGGAGTACTGCGTGCAATTCTGGGCGCCGCACTTCAAGAAAGATGCGGATAACCTGGAGAGGGTCCAGAGAAGGGCCACTCGTATGGTTAAGGGCCTGCAGGCCAAGCCCTATGAGGAGAGATTAGAGAAACTGGACCTTTTCAGCCTCCGCAAGAGAAGGTTGAGAGGCGACCTGGTGGCTGCCTATAAGTTCGTCAGGGGGGCACAGAAGGGAATTGGTGAGTATTTATTCACCAAGGCGCCCCCGGGGGTTACAAGAAATAATGGCCACAAGCTGGAGGAGAGCAGATTTAGATTAGATATTAGGAGGAACTTCTTCACAGTTCGAGTGGCCAAGGTCTGGAACGGGCTCCCAAGGGAGGTGGTGCTCTCCCCTACCCTGGGGGTATTCAAGAGAAGGTTGGATGTGTATCTAGCTGGGGTAATGTAGGCCCAGCACTCTTTCCTGCTTATGCAGGGGGTCGGACTCGATGATCTATTGAGGTCCCTTCCGACCCTAGCATCTATGAATCTATGAATCTATGACCTATGGAGGTCCCTTCCAGCCGTACATCTCTGTGATATATATATATATATATATATAGCAGAAGCTTTTGTGGGCTGAAACTCACTAAAACATGAAAGTTTGTACTATTCATATGCATATCTACTTTGGTTAGTCTATAAGGTGCAACTCTACCCTGCCTTCCACTTAACTTCAGAGTAACATGGCTAACAACATCTCTCTGCTGATAAATTCTTTGTTTCTAGATTGTACGAGCTTGCATTAGAAGGAAGTATAATATAGCATTTCCCCATCTTTGGTTACAGTGTGTTAGAAAGTATTTTTCTCTCATTTTTAGAAACTACAAGGATGTTTCTAGTGGCATTATGTGACCTCCATCATTGACCCCATGATTAAAATCTGGCAAGATAATATTGTTTTTCTATATAAACCTCACAAATATACTTTTTAATAGAAGCCCGTCTTATTTTCTTGTCTGATGTGATATGCTTTAATAGACCTTATGTTATGATTTATCACTTAGAACATTGATCCAGGAGCAGGCCAAGTGGTATTCTTCTGAATTGTTGATAACTGTACAGCAGGTAATGGTATCTTTACTATATAGAGCTAATTTTCCTTTCTTTCCTGGATTGGTGCCAGATTGCTCAGCACTTTGCAGAATCCATCCCTCAATGTATTTAGTTGTAACCTAAGGCAGAAATGTAGCTGAGGTGTACTAGTACACTAAGTCATGTTGCCAGGTTTTCTGGGTAGACAAATGTTTTTCTCTTACAGGCAATGCTACAGGAATTAAACAGTCCCGCTATAGGATTATCATTCAGGATGCTGTCAATGGGGGACAGGAGTGCCCAGACACTTTGTATGAAGAAAGAGAATGTGAAGATATTCCTGTCTGCCCAGCATACAGGTGCTGTGATATATCCACTAAGAAATTCTGACATTGGGTTGCTGTTTCTCAGGTTATTCCTGTAAATTTATGAAATAATTTTTAACTTAGGACACCACAGGTGTTTATACACATGCTCTGGGCGTGTGGGGTAGAGGCACTTTAATTAGAGTGGCTCTGAGAGCTGCTCTAATTAAAGTGCCCAGAGCATCTTATGTATCAGCATTCCCATGCTGAAGAATGGTGGCAGGGTGCTTTAACTAAAGCTCATTGAATGTTCCAGCAGACTTGATTAATCGAGTCTCCTCTGATGAACTGTAATTACATCATGTCAGAGCAGCCTCACTGAATGTGTATAGGTGCCCTATAGATTGAAAATTGTGTCTGGGGAAAAATAACATGCAAAAGCTATGGACATATTGTAAAAGAAAAATGCAATTGAAATATTACGTTTCAGTAGAGGTAATGCATGGCTGCACCAGAAAAAAGCATAAGGAAACATGGTATTTTATAATGAGTAAGGCATAAAATATAAGAAATATTACTGGGGGAAAATCCTGAATATATTCTCATATCATAAAGGGCTTAGTCTTCCTGTCTGTCTGTCCATAATGCTCTTGGAGCACTCTGAATGTTACTAAAACAAGCAATCAGAGTGCTCCAAGAGCATTACTGACAGGAGGCGGCGGTGGTGCTGTGGAGCACCGCCACAATGGAGGGGATAGAGCTGGGGGGTGAGGCCAGCACTGATGACCTGGCCTCCACCCCCTTCCTGTCCTGGTCCCCGGAGGCAGTGGAGCACTGCTGTGATAGAGGGGTGGAGCAGGGTGCTGGCAGAGGGGGACAAAGGAGACAGTGGGGCAAACTTCTCCTCCCCCCCAGCTTCTGGGAAGTGGCAGCAGTGCAAGGTGTGGGAGGGGTTAGGGTTAGCAAGCTTCCTGGCCACCCCTCCCCCCATCATTCTTGATGGGCAATTTGCTAGTTTTAAAATATTAAACTGATTTGGCACCGACTTAATTATAATGGTATAGTTATTGCAGCTACTCTGCCTTCTCTCTAGCTACGTGCAGGTCAAGGAATAATATGTATTTTTTATGTTTCTGATTAGATAAATAGCACAATGAAGACTGTTATTCATTATTCTTCATTAAAATTCTATGATCCATCTATTTCACAAATATAGATGGTAGATATATAATATGTTATGTTTGTGTACATACCTCCAAGGCCTAGATCGTACAGGAGAGCTCCCTGAAAAGAGTGAAAAATAAATATGGTTACAAAGCAATATACTTACTGCTGATGTCACAGACACTGATTTCTACTAATTACATACATATGGATAGTTGATCCCTTATATTCTTCCATAATGCATGCAAGAACATAGTGCAGAAGGTAAATCTGCAAAATGTCAGTGCATGAATAAGGGTTTGTAAAAAAAAAAAAAATAGAAAACTGCTGTTTAATTCTTACAGGCTTTGAAAAAGAGAAAAGACAATGAAAAGAAACCCCAAAAGGAGGACTGGAAGCAAATGTGGATTTCTTATAGAGTTAATCTTTTTTAGTATGTTTTGCCTGTTTCAGGGATAATTAAGGGTGTGCAAAGTGGGCTCTATTCATTACGGATTCAGATTTGGCCTGATTGTGGGGACAGTGATTTGATTTGGATAACTGTCCCAATTTGATTCGGCCGAATCCAAATCTGAAGATTCAATGCCAATTCAGAGAATCAGCGTTTTGGTCATAGACACAGTTTTAAATGTTTTTTCTACATGCCTTGAGGTACCAGGCATGGCTTGTGAATGATGAGGTGGTGGGGTGAATGGAGCGTCTCACAGGAGCGCATAGGGGGAGCGCTTGCTTGGCGGCAGACCCGAAAGTGGACTGAAAGTACTTCTGGTCCACTTCTAGGTCCACCCCTGAGCACATTGGGGACCCCCCCAGCTCAGCTATCGGCCATGGGGGGGATGCTGGGTGCCCCCCCAGACCCAGGACGCACCAGCTGGGGGATGTGGGAGGTCCCCCGCACACTGTTCAGTGGACGCAAAAGTGAACTGGAAGTGCTTCTGGTCCACTTCTATGTCTGTTGCTGAGTGCTCTGGGGACCCTCCCGCGCTCCCATGGGGCACTGTATCTGCCCCACCATCTCAATGTTCATGAGCCACCTGGTACCTTGAGGTATGCAGAAAAAACATTTAAAGCTGTGTCTATGTCCGAATCTTTGAATCTCTCCTAATCGATTCAGGGGGTTCCGATTCAATTTGGAGAGATTAAAGGGTCTCCTGATTTGATTCGGATTTGGAGATTCAGCCGCGAAATCGGGTGACATCACCACCAAATCAAATCAGCGGCCAAAGGTTCACACAGCCCTAATAATTAACACATTCTTGTAGTTTTTATTATTAAGTGGTGATATAGCCTGTCAGTGAAGAATTTTGTAATGAAGAATGTTGTCAAGGCACGTTAGTTTTTTCATCAAAGTTATTCAATTCAAATAATTATCACAGTTTGTGAACACTTTGTTGCTTTTTGTCACAGGTGGAAGGCCCATAAATGGAGCCATTGTGTATTAGTGCCAGACTCTGTGAGACAGGGCATACTGGGACATAATGAAGCATGTGGCCACGGCCTGCAATCAAGGGGTAAGCCTTTTTCTTTTCAGAAACATTAGTTTAAGTTGTAAATTAACTGATACTATAGCATGTTTTTTGTTTTCCATAGTTTAATAAATACATGAATTTAACACTTATGCAAGTGAAATAGAAACTTATTCTTATTATCAGTTGACAAATATTTGCTATGCTGAAATTGAGTAGTAGACAGTTACTCAGCATTGTTTAAAAATTCTGGATGAGACTGTGAACTTAAGAAATAGGAAGTTCTACTGGCTGCTTACAAAGGGACTTCAGAAAATGGCACCTCTCAATGTACGACAAAGGAAACAATCTTGAAGCACCATTCAGAACAGCTAGGCAGATGTTATTTTAACTGCAACTATTAAATAAAGTGTTTCCAATGCTGGAGAACTTTTTCAGAAACAGGTTGTGCATGGAATGCCTGATTTAGAATAATAGAACTTTTTGAATATATTTGGATTTAAAACATTGGAAAGGTCATATACTAACCTTATAGCCATCCTTTCTGTTTTGGCTGGCTGAGTAGTTGTACAACTAACTAGCCAGCGCTGCACGGTATAAGGGGGAGTAGAAGAGGCTGTCCATTGTTTCCTCCCTGTATACCATTTTGGGTTAGTAATACAATTTGGTTCTTAACCCCTTTTGTCTTCCTCACAAGGCTATTATAGGAATAGCAGCTATACAAGTTGACTTCATGATAAGCTTGAATTTACAGGAACTCCCTTCATTGACTCTCAGCTTTCTACATCTGCATGCAGCCTTCTGTGTAGGTGCAGAATTACTTTCATGGTAGTGATTTGTGGCTAAAGTAGTCAAAATGTTATGGGTAAGACACTGTTACACTAAATCTAGACATGGTTGGTGTCACTAATTTGTTGAGCTATCTGCAGTGAAGTAGAACTGGATTTTTACTCTTTCACACATTACAACCTGGAAACAAATAGGGTACAGCTATTATCACTTGTAGACATGGGTAGATCTAGGGTTTTGAAAAGGGGGATGCAGGTGGAATGGTGTATCGTCACATAATACAGTATATATTTTTCTCCATTTAAAAAGAAGCAAGCTTTACTAATTTGCTAGAAGTCTAGGACTGTATTATTCAGTTTATGATGCAAGCAAAAACTAGCAAGGCTGTGAGGGGCTGAATGCCAGCTCCAGGATGAGGCAGGCATCTGTTGCTGGGCGTACAACTGTTAGCCCTCAATCTGGCCATGGACAAAATTGCCTCCTGTACAGCTCCACAAGAGTTCTCCTGGCATTCTACCGTGGTCATCATTGTCTTTTATGCACAGCCCCTGCCACCTCCGATGCTCTCTGGATCCACTCTGTCCCTTGTTATCCCACATAACCTCATTCTGAGTCCCACCGCATTGTGCCCCACACCCATCAGACCTTCCCCTCCCCTTCATGCCCCCCTCACTGCCTCCATAAATCCACTGCTTCTTGTATAGACTCATCTTCATCTTGCCTCACCTTCTTTGCCCCCTCATCATCCTCCTCTTCCCTGTCGCTCTGAGTACCCATATGTTACTGCCACCTCTCATGCATCCCCTGTTTGTCGCCCACAATTCCTCTTTCTTCAAAACCACCCTCACACCCTATTTCACTCCCCCTAGACCCCACAATCCCTTTCAGCTCCAAACCCCAGTTGTCCCTCACACCTTCCCATTCCTTCTACCCTTCGCAGCCCCCAAGCACGGGGCAGGTCAGGGGCAGGGATGTAATCGCCCCCTCTTTCTCATCGTATGCCTGTAACTGGCTCCCACTGCCTTCCACCTTCAATGTACAGAAACAAACAGTTGGGGCTATGAAGGATTTGCTTCAGCTGCTGGCACTGCCAGTATCTCTGGATCCACCCATGACTGGCTTTATTCTGCTTTGGTTGTATCCCTGTTCCACCTCCCACTGCCTCCATCATCTGCTGCAGTACTTGACTCAGGAAAGGATCACTTTGGTAACTTACCACTTCAACTCACCTTTGTAACACCCTTCTCCCTCTGACTGCCTTGACACTGCATAGCTCATCCTCTTGTTATCCCCCCCTCCCCTCCTTGTCTCTGGCATGAATACTCTAGGGACAAAACTACTCAGTACAGATTTCAAGGTAGGGGCACACCTTAACTGGACATGCTCTGGGGGTCAGCAGAGGAACATTTCCAGGAGTAGATAACAGCCGGGGTAATTGTAGAAAAAGGCTAACTTGATTAGAGGAAGATCAAGGGGTTTAACACATACCAAATAAAGAGATTAGCAGGAATTAGGCAGATGATAATAATGGGCCTTGAAGTCAATTGCCTTCCTCAGCTCCACGTGAATAGAAATACTGCCATTCCAGCCATCCTGGGCAGTTTGTTTTAAACTTTGAGTAGAGGTAGGAATCAAAAGAGGGTATGAATGCACCCCCCCCCCCTCCCAGATCTGTTCCAGCATTTAGGCTTCCCAAGCAGTGTTGTTATGCCGGCAAATGGGAAATCTAATTTCAAACTGTGTGCTATTGTGCTTGGCTCATAAGAAAGGCAGTATGCTCAATTTTACAAGATGGTGATTGTGAAATCGTTTTGGAAACTTGACACTTGGTGGCAAGGTGGATTGTCTGATGGAAGGGCTACATGTTGTCTGCCATGAAGTAGTATTTTGGCTTTGCCAAAAAATCCAAGGAAAAATCTTCCTAAAAGTTTAATCTTTGTCTTTAATTTACTAAGGGCTAGTTTATCAATGTGAATGTTTGACAAATAAGGTTTTATTAGTCAATATGTAGAAGGGTATCATACTCTGACCCTTGATGATTAAATGGTTTTGCAAAATAGAGTCAATTATATGAACAACAACAAAAAAAGAGACTTGATTTATTGAGCGTAAGCAGTCTGCAGTGATTCTAGCGTAGTGGCTGAGAAATTTGACTGATACCAATCTGCTGGGAAAATTCACTAACCTCTTTAACACAGGTTATTTTTTGGGGGGGGAAAACAACTATGGGGGTATATTAAATTAGAAGAAACTTGACATAACAATTTACTCCTTCACAAGGTTAGAATTCTCATTTTTTAAAGATGAACTTCATTTGTTGTATAATTATGCAGCAAACGAAAGGAGAGAGAAGCCAGGCAATGTGTGGGCTGCAAATGGAAGAAAAAATGTTGTTTTAAATTGATGCTGAAAACTGAAAATAAAGTTAACCAGGAGGTTTTGACCACATGACCTTCCACAGGAGGTTTCCAAAAAGGGCTTCATAAATTGAAATGTCATGCCCAAATGTATTCCCCATTTTCTGTGTGAAGTGAAGATAATCTTTTTGTTCCAATAGGTGTACGAACTTTCTATTAACCTTATGCTGCCAAAATTCAAAGTATAATAGAAGAGCGCTGTACTTTCTTTGCACTTTGAAGAGGTCTCCTACATTAAAACCAAGGGCTCTTCACTGGTTTCAGGGGGGAAAAGTCTTAATCATGGGGAAGGAACCTGGTAGCACGGTGGGTTTAAGTGAAGCATGTATCTGATAAAATGAATCGGAGCCAACCTGATTTTTTTCCTTCTTTTCAATATCTTTATTCTTTGTTTATATTGAACTTAGGTTTTTGAAACAGCTTGATATAGCATATGATAGAAGCAGGGTACCATGCATTATTACATAGGAGAGCCACTGGAGATTCAGGGGAAATAATTTTGAGGAGGGTACAATGTAAGGAGACTCTTGAGATGATTTCTGTAGCTGAAGGTGCCATGTTCTGTCACTGTGGAGCCCAAGGAAGCACCATACTGACACTTTTGCTCCTACCACTGCTGAAAAGAGGCAAAAGTTATTCAGTTTTAAAGATCTCCTGTAGGTGGCTAAAATAAAAGGAAAGCACCTTTTTTCTGGTAGTTTTCTTTAATGGCAGGGACTTTAAAAAATACTACTGGCTGATTTCCTGCTTTTTTTGTTACCATCTGTGTACTTCCACAGCTGCGGGGATATGTAAAGTTGCCTTCTTGCTTGGGAAAGCGGGTGCTTCTTTTTCCACTGCTTCTCTTAATGGGCAGTTATAGTCTTGCAGGCTTCTGAAGTTACATTTAAGAGCGTATCTGTAAATATTTATACATCTGACCCCAGCTACAACTTGGGACATAGAGGAATCTTTCAGTGCAGGTTTAACTTTACTTTTTCAGTGGGGGGGTTGTGTGTCCTTACCTGTGATAGTCAGATTTCCTCTGTGTAAACCCATATACCCTATATCACTGCCACTCTTGAAAATAATTGGCTTTTTTTTGTAGCAGATGCAGAAGAGAAGGTACATTTTTAGAGCTGAATAAAATGTTTTGTAAGACATTGTGGCAAACAGTCAGGAAGCACTTACTTTTCAAAGGGTGCTTATATGAATTTGCTTCATTTTCTTTTCCATCTATGTAGCAAGAACTATCTTTTTGCCACTAGTGATAAGTAGGCTTGCTGCACATTACATCAGCATCACGTTGTAGAAAATTTCCCTTTTTCTGCCCATGCCAAACCTAAGCCTATCCTGTAGATAACAGGATTTTACTCAGGGCTATCATACCTGACAAATGTGAGCATTCAATTTATACATAATTATTATGCAGTAAATATCTATATTTAAAAGAGGCAAGCTTATATTAGGGAAAAATCCTTAAAGGCCTTCAAATTCATATTTACTTCTAGGCGAGCGTCTTTGTTACTCTTAGAGAAACAAACAAGTGTGTCTTGACTTAGGCTCAAGACTGTAGTATTTGGTAGCTTGATCAGCAAGTCAGAGAGCCAGGGTCCAGAAACTATAATGCAGTTTATTGAAAATTATAGTACGAGAAAACCTGCTAGGAAGAGCTGCTGCTGATTTCCCCAGCTAGCACGCATGCTGCGAGAGCTCTGTGACTTTTCCAGAGCAGGGCAAAATTAACAGTTTGCAGACCTCGAACAGCTATCTTTACAAAGAGATAAACCAGAGTCAGATATCATTATGACAGCAACACACAAATGAGCAGGCTGTGCTCAATTATTGTGAATTTGAGTGTGCCCACGGGCAAGACTTGTTTTGCATTTGACCAACAGTAGGGGGTTTGGTATCCCATGGTTTCTTGCTCTTGTGTTTCTTTTAGTGCATTGTGGGATACTCCTGAAGTTTATGTTGATCTATTTGAGTGTAGGTGCTTCTAAGTCTCCAACTTTAGCTTCAATGAGTCGGCCATAAATAAATCCAAAATTCACCTAGGCCAGTGATTCTGAACCAGCATGCCCCACTGTCCTGGGATGACTTGAGATCCTTTCAAGGGTGCTATGGGGTGCCACACAATGTGAGCACTGTTAGGTATGCAAATATGATTCACAGGATAAACTCCAACATTTGAAATAAGAATCCTGACCTGTTGTGGTCTTTCTGAATTCTTTGAAATTGAAGAATTACTTTTTTTATTTTCTGTAGTCTAAAACAAGTGGAAACTAAGAGCTGGCATTTTCCAAGGCATGTTTATCCTGCTTCTATACCTCTGTCTCTTGGCTAGCCCCAGTCTTGGGTGCTCTGTGGGCAGTGTGCATGGACTGTTAAGGCACCTGTAGCCTTAATGACTATTTATGGCCTCTGACCTCCCATACAGCCTTGGAGATGTTACCTGTTAATCTTTTCATTGGGAACTTAGCGTTAGTCCAATGTCAGGTTTCCCTGGGCCTTTATGCTCTTGTCAAGGCCTTAGCCCCCCTGGCCTCTACCCGTCTTCTCTAGCTGGGCCTTCTAGCTCAGGTCCACCATGCTGGAGTGGCTCATGGGGCTCCAATGCCTGTTTCACCTCTTTCGGCTGTGTGGGCTCACTGGCCCCATCTCTGCCTCTGCTCTCCCACCTCTGTGCATGCCCTTATCTGGCTTCCTTATCACTTGTGTCTCTGATTCCTGGCCCCAGATGTTTCCCTTTTGAGTTGATGAGTTGCCCCTCTTTCCCAGGGCTGCCTAATCTACAGCTTTTAGTCCTTATCTTAACTTCCCGTTAACTCATACAGAGGCCAGATCCCCTAACAAGCCTGCTTTCTCTGCCTAACAGGAGTCTCCAGCTCCCTGTTACAGGTGCCTTTAGTCTTAAAACTTTGAAGAATCACTGATTTAGACACTTCTTTCTGGGAGGTAGATGATGCTAATTTCAAACTGCAAGGTAACAGCATGGACTTGTATTAAGGCCCTGTATGTGCTACAATTTGCTAAACTACTCTGGTTTCCTGCTGCTGAATATGCACTCCCCTACAAGTCCTAGTGTGTATATCACAGTTAGCAGTTGTGGATCATTCCACTACAATGCCAGCATCAGAGATACCTAATGAACCTGCGTAGCATGTTTACATATGATAGTGGTGACCCAGCTAATGACAAGGCTCTCTAGATGACTTACAAAGATAAATTGTTCTTGGACCATCTGCATTCTGTTGACTACTGGTTTTGGCTGCATTTCAAATTGGCTTGCGAGCCCCCAGAAGTTTGTCAGTGGATTTGTGTGCACTGAGCTCCTTAAGTGCATCAGGGTGGCAAGATGGAATACACAGGGCCTTGGAATTCATGAATAGGAAGGGTTTTTTCCTCCCTTGTGCTATAGGGCATGATGGGCATTGTGGGAGATGCATACTAGATGGTCCAGAAAAGTTCATGATATAAGAATTACCAAAATTTCACCATGGCTTCTTTTAGAAGAGGTAGGAGGCTTGCCAGGCCTGCTCACATAATAGAGACCAAGAGTGTAACTGTCCATCCACTGACAGTAACCCTCCCTACTAGGGCTGTGCGAAGCTTTGGTTCCTGATTTGATTTGGTGGAGATTTGTCCCAATTCAGTGGAAGAATTTCTGAATCCAAATCGAATCAGAGGACACTTTAATCTCTCCAAATTGATTTGGAACCGTACAAATCGATTTGGAGAGATTTGGATATTTCAGCAATTTGGACGTAGATACAGCTTTAAATGATTTTTCTACATAACTCTAGGTAGTAAGGGGTCTGAACACTGCGGTGCTGGGGCAGACGCAGCATCCCACAGAAGCATGGGGGGCTCCTGGTCCACTTCTGGGTTTGCTGCTGAGCATGCTGGAGGGCCCCTCTGTACTCCTGTGGGAGGCTTCATGTGCTGCAGCACTGCAGTGTTCGTGAGCCATGCTGCTACCTCTAAGTATCTAGAAAAAAAAACTTTTAAAGCTGTGCCTGTGTGCGAATCACTGATTCACCAAAACAGCATCGAATTGTCAGATTTGGATTCGGGCAAATCGAATCAGGGACAGCAATCTCAATCAATGGGTTGAGTCAGTGTCCCTGATTTGGGCTCAATCCAAATCAAATAGGGCCCATTTCACACAGCCCTACTGCCTACCCAGTGCTGTCATGGCTAACGAAACAGCTTTAGACGTCTTGGTCAGTGAAAAGACTTGTTTAAAGTTATCGGAAGCTACTGGATGACAGTTGAATGTGCCGTCAGCTGGTTGAACATGAATGTTCTTGCTGTCAGGCAGGCAGCAGCTGGCAACTGTAGCTGCCCAGGATGTTGTTTGCCTGCTGCATCCCACACGACTGCAAGAGCTAGGCTGAGGATCTGGACAATGGAGGCCAAGAGACTGAGGAGCCAGAGCCCCTACAATCTGTCGGGTGGGATATCTTTTTTGAAAGGCTTTGATTGCCCGCTTTGAGGAAAGCATGAGGATGTGCCTGAGGCTCCATGATGAGACAATCTTAGTTCATGATCTTACTCTGAAGTCACCCATGGAATCAGGTGCTACAGGAGAAAAGTTATGGACCAATAAATGAGGTACAGTCAATTGAAAGGAGGGAGGGGTTACTGTAGTAAAGACCTGCGTGCATACACTTACCTTGATGTCAGTAAAAAAGAAACTGCAGTAATCTTTTGCCTTCAGTGATATAGGATTGGTCTACCCTAGTTAAGATTTGGAATGCAGCAATTACTGGAGAGAAACTGATAAACACAGTAAATCACTCTGCTTTTAACTTCCTGTAAATTGTTAATTTGCCCATACTTTATGACAGTCATTCTCAGTCTTGTTAGACTCAGGGCACTTCTCATTAGATCCAAGGCACCCTTCAGACTTGTTTTTGACTACAGAAAAATAATAGAGCCAAGAACTTGGAGGCTGTATTTACATGTGCAGCGGACTGCGCTGTACCATTGCCGCATGTTTTTTCCCCGCCACAACTGTGCAGTAGCAATGAGCCACTGCACTGTAGCTTGTTGCTACTGTGTAGTAGCATCGCATCACAGTTGGTGCCCGGCAGTGCTATTGCAGGGTAGGAAATGAGCTACAGCTCGGTAGCTCATTTCTACTGCGCCATAGCATCTCGTGTAGAAGTGCCCAGAAAGACCACAACAGGTAAGAATGTTTTTGACTGTAGAGATTACATATGAAATGTCTGTGTTTATCTTGTGAATCAGAGTAGGTGTTTGCGCCCAGTGGCATTCTTGACAGGACCTCATGGCACTAGTGTGCTATGGCAGGGGCTCTCTACTGCAATGAGAGACATCAAAATCTGACTCTGTTATTAATTTGCTGTATAGTCACACATTTGATAGATCTCTAATGCCTATTGTCAGATTTTCAAATTCTGAAATTTATGTATAATTGAATACATACAGTTTTACATATATAAAACTGGTGTGCATTTGTTAAATAACTTGCTTTTAAGTATTCCCCGTGCATTGGCTTCGTTACAGTAGAAAATCTCATAAAAGTAGTTGGGGAATGTTTGCCATACCAAAAGCCAAAAAAAGTACTTGTCATTTAAACTTCATTAAGGGATCATTTGCAAGAAGCCCCCTGAGTTAGGACACTCCGGGAAAAACAGAATAGACAGTGACATAGACAACATTTCCAAGAATAAATGAAGAGCTCTACAAGCTTTTCTACTGCTGTATAGCTGTCACTTTGCTCGACAAGGTGTCAAGACTATGAGAAAATTGCTCTGCTCCAGACGCCCTTCAATGACTTTATTGCTCTGTGATGTCTGTGATGGAGGATCCTTGAGAAATGACTTCTTACTTCAACTCTGACATGATCATCTACCCTTAGAAATTTAGGTTTTGGGAAGGGAAAAGTGCTGCTCATTACAGGGGATTGTTAGTATATAATTAGTGGATGGATAACCTATTTTATGAAAGTGCCTTCGAAGTTTTTTTCAAAAGCCATTAGATAAAGTAAACACTTATGTATAAAAGAGCAGACCAACTGTAATGAGGGTATACTAGTCATAAAAATACTGTAGTAAAAAAGGGAACCGTTTTTCCTTCATGGCTCCAACCATAATCATTGTTGCATCTTGCTTTATCATTTTCTAGGAGCAACCTGCTTTTTGTCTTCTTTCCTCTCCAGTTCTCCTTTGCTCTCCATTTTTGAAAAGCCTCTTTAGGATTGACCAGAGGCTCTGATCCTCCACCTTTAAACATAGGAGACCTTTTCTGATGCATAGCAAAAACACCCATTTAGAGAAGTTTATTAATTGAAGCACAGAGAAATAAATAATCCCAGAAGACAAGATTTGGACCACCCAGACCATTATTTTGGCTCCTTAACGCTTAGCTAAAAAAAAGTCTACCATATTTCCCATGGACATGGAAAGCAGTTCTCCTCACATACTTCTGCCCTGAGAAACTCCCTCTCTCTTTATAATCTATGGTTTCCAATGGTCCCAAGCATTAATATACTGTTGCGTCTTTTAGTGGGATCTTCTGAAAGCTCTCAGATCATTTCAGCTGAAAGAGGTGCTTGCCTATCTTAGTGCTTTCTTGTAGTAGAGACAATAAAAGGGCCACATGAAGGACAACTTTGGATTTCTGAAGTGATCATCACTCCTGTGCACTAAGGAGGTCTGTACTCATGTAAGCCCTGATCCAGCCAACAGACAGATTAGGTTATTTGAGAAAGAATCAAAGTATTTCATTTGCTGTAGGGATTGCTCAATCTGTCTGGTTACTGACTCACGTAACAGCCTTTTTTGATACTTATGCATAGTTTTCAATCCTATGTCATGTGCAGTACAGGGGTTTGAACTTACCTAAAACATAATAAGAAATGTCCTTGACTGGGTCAGACATCAGACTGGGTCAGGTAAGTCCATCTTGGGGGCTGGACTCGATGATCTCCTGAGGTCCCTTCCAGCCCTAATGTCTATGAAATCTTGGCCAGTATCATAGTGGCAGAGAGTGAATGCTGAAAGGGAGAGATATGGTGGGATTTTCCAGTCCATCTCCTCACCAGCCCTCCTCTTGAAGTGGAGTCATTGGACCTTGCATTTAATAGTTACTGGATAAAACAGATAGACATTAGTAGTGAAGTTTCAATGGAGCAAGGGTCCAGGTTAGAAACTGAAGCCTATCCTCTTTCAGAACAGCAGCCATCTCACTGAGTCATACACGCCCTAGCTTGTTTTCTTTTTCCAAATCCCAACTCTTTTTCTTTTTTGGCTGGCAGGGGGTCAACTTTGAGAGGCTAGTGAGAGTATTGAATAATGCCTAACCTGTGGGGTGGTGTTGGAGAGTCAGAGGTGTAAATTCATACCTTCTCTCTGGGTGGGGTGGTCTTAGAACCTGAGTTTCCTGGCATAGTACCCAGGGTACTGGGCTAAAATATAGGAGGCTCTTCTTCCTCCTCTGGTGCTTGCTGGTCAGGTTAGGTGGGTGCAATTTTGTAAATTATGCTTGCGCAGATGAGGCTTGAGTGGAACCTTTACTTGTCTGGAATTCTCCATAGCCCTGTGAAGGCTTATACACACACAGTGCATATAGAGTAAGATTACAAACTGTGCCTAAGTGTCAAAAATCATTGTTATTTTGTGGCACCAAGTACAAGGTTAAATATAGACTGTGTCAATGAAAAAGAGAGGAGTTTAAATGGATAATATAGAAATTGAAATCTAAGCAACATCAGACTCATTGCAGAGAATTTAAGAGTATTTCATCGCCATTGCAAGTTTTAGGGTCTGGCTTGAGCTTTTGTGATAGCTGCAGGTGTATTGCACACCTGGTTCTTTTTTAACTGATATGGAGATTAAAAACTGATCATTATGGCAACCGCCCCTCCCCCAGTAATGTGGCATTCCAGTTTCAGTTACAGTGTGCTTAAATGGGGTGATTATTTCAACAAAAATCTCATTGCTTGAAATATAGACGGCTTTGTCTTTACAAATATAATGTATATGAATTTAGTGAGATAAATTCTTGTATTTGTTCTAAAACTAAGTAAGATGAAAGAAGGAATTCTTGTACCATCTGTGAATGTAGCATATAGAATCATGCTCAAAGCAAACATTCTCTGCACAAATTATAGATATCTAGTATATTATTGAGCTGTAGCATAGTAATGGCAATATAAATTACCATTGTTTCCACTGGAGTTATTTTGCGGTAACCCAGTTTAATGAAACACACCAGCAAAATGCATCAATATTATAATTTTTTCACTTGTAAAACAATTATCAGAGACTACTTATTAGCTATTATGAATGCAGTTAATATACTTGCTGGTTAGCTAGATGAGAAGACCTATTAATTGTAAACTTCAGCTGTAAAATACTACAGAGAGTTTTCTTGCAGAAATATTGATTTCAGATGCACACATTGGAATTTTTTATAATTTGCTGGTTGGGACAACATGATACTGACAAATTCAAGTTTAATAAGTTTATGACATTAAATTTAGTACAATTCAGCTTACTCATTTCTGCAGTGGTATTCTAATAGTAGGACTGGGTAAAATACAGACCTGTTTGTAACTCATTTCCATTGTCAGTGGCTTTCCTGTAATTATTGACTCCCTCTAATGTTAGCTTTTAAATTATAGGAATGTTAGTACAGTGAGTGCCAGTAGGTGATCTGCTTCAAGCTAGAGTTTTTTTTCATTAAAGTTGAGCTCAGGAATAAAACCCTAAAAGAGAACTGTAAGAACTTCAAGGAGGCTCTGAATTGGGGAACATGAGTTCTGAACTTGAGTGATCTTCTTTTACCACTAAAATGGTGTTGTTGACAAGAGTGTTATCAACTCTGTCCCACAACACCCAGAGATGATCTCAGAATCCTTCCAACCCTTGATGAGGTGAGGAAAGCCATCAAGCAGATGAAGAGTAACAAAGCGCCTGCAGCTGATGGAATCCCTGCTGAAAACTTCAAGCAGGGGGAAGAGGAGCTTACACGCCCTCCTCATATTAAGGATCTGGAATGATAAGGAAATCCCAGATGACCCAAGGGACACCATGATCATGACAATCTTCCAGAAAGGAGACGAGTCCAATTGTGAAAGGTACAGATGGATTGCCTCTCTGTCCACCACAGATCATTGTGAGAGCCCTTCTAAACTTGCTGAAGTGCTGCTCCTGGAATCCCAGAGTGGGAGTTTAGGTCATTGAGAAGCACCACTGCCATTATCTTCACTGCTTGCCAACTACAGGAAAAATGTCAGGAACAACATAAGCCTTTCTACCTGGCTTTCTTTGGATCTCAAGAAGGCTTTGACTGTCAACCGAGAAGCGCTGTGTAGGATCCTTCTGAAGTACAGCTGTCCACTGAAATTCGTCACCATTCTTTGCCTGCTCCATAATATTATGTAAGCAGTGGGTCTCAATAATGAATCTATCGCATAGCTCTTTGAAGTTAAGATAGGAGTTAACCGAGGCTGCATTATAACTTGAACACTCTTCTCAAAATTCATTACCATGATGGTACATCTGACAACAAGCTTCCAGTCAGAGTGGAGCTAAACTCTACTAGGATTCAATACTGACAATGGGATTCAATACTGACAAGTGCAAGGTGTTGCACCTGTGGAGGAAGAACCAGTGCAACCCGCCCCCCCCCAACACACCTTTTTTCCCCTTCCTATCTCTTCTAAACAACCTATAGCCCTCTATGTCTACTGCCCAGTCAAACATTTCATCCCACCATATCTCCACTAGGCCAACCAGGTCGATTTGACTACATGCAAGCAGGAGAGCAAGGTGATGTCTTCCCCAGAATGTCGCCTGCTTGTCCTTCTGTCTCAGTGAAGTTTTAGGGTCTGGCTTGAGCTTTTGTGATCGCTGCAGGTGTATTGCACACCTGGTTCTTTTTTAAGTGATATGGAGATTAAAAACTGATCATTATGGCAACCGCCCCTCCCCCAGCAATGTGGCATTCCAGTTTCAGTTACAGTGTGCTTAACTGAAACTGGAATGCCACTTGGTGCTGGATGAGAGGACACCACTGAGGGTCATGCTTCACTACCTTTTATCCCTTTCTGGTAGATCTGTGTGATCCCCAGTATCATCTTGGCTACCCAATCTGGAGGTTGCTGTTCCATGTGGGTCTTGAGTAGTACCTGACAGCTGTTAGTCACAGGGGTCTCTGCCTGCTGGTACCTGAAGTTTTGGGAGTCCACCCTTGACTTATTGACTTAATGGCTGTATTGTCATGGGTTACAGGAATAGTCCATAGGGTGAATGCTCAGTTCCAGAAATCAGTTCTTTAGCTTGATTAGCTTAAAATGGAGTTCCTTTGGCTAGTCTATTGTCTACTGATGATCATCATTCACTTGCATTCACTCAACAGATTTTATCACTTAACAATTACAATTTCAATGGTCCAGGGTGTAACTTCATTCTATAGGGAGTACATTCCTTAAGAGTTTAAAAGTATAAAATACAAAATGCCATGGTAAAGATGAGACAGATGAAATATGAAAATGCAGTGTGAGACATATATAAAAATGCAGTGTGAGGTAGTGAGGATTAAAGGCTACTGGGGACAGGATATATTTACAGTCTTTGCAGTGGATATTTTAGTTCTTTTGTTTTCTTTAGTGACACTGAGCTTAACTGATACGTAGTTTCTAGGCTTCTCCTGCAGAAAACCACTTCAGTTTTCTAGCTTGCTCTGAGTCTTGTCACACCCATGCAATGAGTGTGTTAGGTCTCTGCCAATACTTAGAAGGAAAAGAAATGGGGTGTGTGTGAAATAAGGGGCTTCTGTTATGTCCATGACCAGAAGGGAAACGTACAAAGAGGGATTTCTGCTACATTACGACTGCCTCAAATGAAGGAAGAGTCTTTTGCAAGGATCTCAGTAGTCTGAAACCTTGTGATGACAACAGGAGATGGAAAATTGGGAGTGGCAGAAACAGTGCGCTACGGACCAAATCAAGAACTTGGAGCACCCCCACGGCATACAGAAACATGTGCCCAAGCTGCAATAGAGTCTGTCTGTACCCACCAGGCCTCAAACATCTGGTCTTGTGTGGCCTTGGTCTGGGCAGCCAGTAGAGGGCATCCTACGATCTCCTGTAGGGCTGTGGGCTGCCGTCTATCCCCTGAGTGGCTTCTCCCAGTTTCTCTTGCCACGACTTTGAATGTTACATCAGTGGGGGGGCCAGTCACCCAGGGTCTGGCTGCAGCGCGGCAACTGGCTGGCGGTAGTCCATGGGGCTCCACCTTCCCTACACCCCAACCTCACCCCAACCTCCGGTGGGTCATCAGATCTTCTCGGCTGTACTCCCGAGGATGTTTGTCTTCTGTGGGACCCGTTGGCTCGTGTGTCTCTACCACGCTCTAGGACCTGCCTCCTGAGGAAACTAACTCAATCAGAAGTAGGGCTGTGGAAAATCGTACCTTCCTGGCTCTACCAGTCCCTACCCAGGACTCCAAAATTCACTCTATGCTCCAACAAAATATGGAGGCTCAAATAAAGATATGATACAGTGCCCTCCTGTCTATATTGCCTCGCCCTAGCTCTCAGCCCCTCCAAACGGGGTAAAACTAAAAAAAGAGAAGACTAATGAAAATGAAGCATGGGAGGACCCGATCGATCCTTTTCCTGTACCCTTATGTTAGGGTGATGGTCAACCCTTCATGCCCTCTGACCCTCCTGATATCTGGCCCGTTGTAGTCAGCGTAGACTGTGGCCCTTCGCCTTGAGTTTTTACAGCTCTTCCTCTGCCCTATATGACACAAGTCGTTGTCTTCCTTCTCCCCTGTAGGGAGTGGCCCATTTCTGCTATCCTAGGGTGTTTCCCCACGTGTCCAGCCACTCCTCATGTTGTGGGCTGACACCCAGCCTCTGGCTGAGCTATACCTTGGTTTCCCTCATTGCCCCATTGCATCTCCGCCCGGAGGGGAAACCTCCTTTGCCTCCTGTGCTTCTCCAATGTTCCCACCTCCGTTAGCGAGGAGAGCTTCCTCCGGCTCTGTCATCTCTCTGTTGACCCTGCCTTTGTCGGCGCAGGGAGCCTCTTCTGACTTTCCTGCATCCTTGGCACTTTGTCTCTCATTGCAGTAGAGAGTCCCTGCCGGCTCTCTCACCCTCCAGGTATTCCAGGCAGGGCCTGGTGTCAGAGACTTCCCCGTCTCTGTGTCGCTCCTCCTGCTGTCTTCCCTGGCAGTTTGCTTTATCCCTGCCAGCCGGTGATTGCCAGTTACGTTACCAGCCGGTTTCAGCTGGATAAAGGTGTGGTTTATGATCTGTGTGGATTTCCTCTCTCCCTGCAGCTGCATCATGGGTCCTGCTGCTTCCAGTAAGTAATCTCTTCGGGTTATTTTTATATCTTTTCCCTTTTCGTCGTGTGCTCCCCACCCCAGGGGGTTCCCGTTTATTGTTTGGAGTTCTTTCCTCCATTCTCCCCTGGGACACTGTCAATCCTTGTTAGGCCTTGCCAGCCATTTTCAGACCCATAAATAATACAGTTATGGAAGACAATCATCATCAACTGAGAGGAATTGCTGCTGCTGATGAGCAGAAACTAGCTAAGTCAACCTCACTATGTATGGGCAATAAGTTTTTTCTTCCAGGAATGGGGAAAGATGGAGAGACTGATCAGCTGACACACTTCAGATGGTCAGTGGCATTTCTGAGTCACCAAATTTTATCCTGTCATTGGGAAGAGAATGTAGGGTCATGCTACCTAAACCTCCTTAGACCCACAGAAAACGGAAGAGGGGACTGGCAAAAACCTCAGAAGGGAGCAATGTTTTCATGTGTAGCAGGACAGGGAGAATGTGCAAATCTCCTTTGTCCCAGAAGTTAAACATATAGCATCCCTTCTTGTGACCTAAAGTTTTGTGCTTCCCACTATCAAGGACAAAAAGAACCTATGTTGTTGGCAGCTGGGCATTGGCATGTCCTATGATTCCCACTCACTACTGTACACATTACTGTATGAGGAGGACGACTAGTAGACTAATAATAAATAGCCTGATGTGTGACAGCACCAATGATGAGGATCTGAAGTATTTAAAGTGATAAAAATAAAATGAGATTAAGAAAAGAATCTGAGTTGTGATATGTTTTGCAGGTTTTGGGGAAAAGACTAAGAGATAAAATCTGTATCAAAATTTTGGTGCCGCTTTGAAATTCACACTTGCAGATGAAATGTAGGATTATTTTTATGTTACAGTCATATTATTCATGAATATGTAAATCATGTTAAAGCTGAATGATCTTTTACCAGTGTTAGATGATCTTGTCAATTCATAAGAATTGCATCGCTTGCATGTTTGTTTGCTTGTTAATGATACTACCATATTTAATTAATAAGCACCTATAAGCACCTAAAGAATAATTTAGTGAAAAGAAATAGCAAAGATGGATTTTTGTCAAAAGTTGTCAAATTTGTTAAACCAATCCAATTTCTTTGAGGAAGGTACTGGCCTTGTAGGTAAAGGGCTCTGCAAGATCTGTCCTAAGCCCAGTTCTGCTCATTAACAACTTGGAAGGTTACATAAAAAGCACACTTATAACATTTCCAGATCAGCAAATTTGCAGTGTTACATTTAGGAAGGAGGAGTAAACTGAACAAAAACAAAATGGGGAAAATGGCAAAGCAGTCATAAAAGCATACCTTTCTCTCCTTGTACCCCATAACACAGCTCATTTCTAAACTACATATGGGGCCACTAGGGGTCTCACAGGACACGTAGCATTCATTGTATCTAGATCGTTATAAGCATTACTGTGATGGATTAAAATTAGACTCTGTTCTGAGTAGTTGCATGATAATACTTACTATGATCTCAGTCTGTTCTGGGCAGGGTTGGCTATGTCTCCCCACCTTTCCAGTCCACCCCCACAACACTGACTCCAACCCCAGTTACCACAGCTTGCATGTCCACCCATGATGAAGTGCAACTCCAACCTCCATGCCTGGAGCCTGCGCTCTTTTTTCCATGGACCATTTTTTTCCATTGCTGGGATGGACCCAGCAATGTCCAGCAGGCAGAGGAAGGCATGGGGAGCTGAGCCCAGAAGAGGGTGTTGCTTCTGCCACTGAATCAACACCTTCTACTGGTTCAGTGGGGTAAGCTGGGTCTCTGCCTCTGACAGTCTTAAGCCAGCTCTGGTTCAAGACTCTGGTGACTAAGGAGGCTGGGACTGACAAGCAGCTGATTATTGGTCCCAGCCCTGCTACCAACCCAAAGCTGGTATAAGACTAGTGCAGTGTGAGTGCTGGACTAGCAACCAGCTGATTGTTGGTTGGTCCCAGCCCTGGTACCACACCAGAGCTGGTTCAAGTCTCCAGTGTGCTTTGGGGGCTGGACTGACAGTCTGCGGCTTGTTGGTCCTGGCCCTTACACTGGAGCTGGTTCAAGACTGGTGCAGTGCTAGGGCTGGCACCAAAAATCAGCTGATCATCAGTCCCAGTCCTGGCATTGCACAGTTCAAGAATCCTATATGGTGCTGGAGTGAATCTAGAAATCCTTCAGGTTTTTAATCTTTTAATTTACTGTAAAGTCCAGCCTCCCCACCTCATAGAAGTCTTGAACTGGGTCTGGTGTAATGTGGGGGTTAGGACCAACAGTTGACTGATTGTCAGTCCCAACCCCCACACCACACAGGAGTCTTTTAAGTGGCTTTAGTGAGCTCTCAGCCCTCGTACAGCATGGGAGTCCTGAACCAGCTCCAGTGCAATTTGAACTTACATTATCTCGCTGTAACAGTCCAATGAGAGCTGAACATCTGTTATTTTGTGTGACGCTCCTCTCTCAGAAAGTAATTTTACTACAATACAATTGTGTTTAGCCTGTGTTTTACTGCTTAAATGCTCAGACGCTTGTGTTTTAAGTACGGGTTAAGTGTTCTAAGTGTAACGTGCAACGTGGCCCTAAGGCTCTTGCCTCATGTCCCACTGGGCACATCTACATGAGATGCTTCGCTGCACGTAGCGTAGCTTACTGCACAGTAAGCATGTTCGTCTATATAAGTACATGCTTACTACACAGTAAACATCATTAATTGTGAGTACATTTGCTACCTGCAAATGAAAGAAGCAAATTTACTTTTGATTAGCAATGGCACATTAGCACTCATGTAGACACTTGACCAGGAGTAAACTAGCTCCCAGTCATCTGTCCACCAGGGAGTGGAAAATTTCTCCCTGTCCCTGAGAGCTGCCCTCCGCTAGGGTGGGCTCCACCACAAGAGGAGCCCACCCAGGACTATGTCTTCTGCCTTGGCAGCAGGGAGCTCCAAGGCCCCCGCTTTGAGATTGCGTTTGTGGAGCAGGGGGCTGGGAGATCCTCAGCCTGCACCCTGCATGCAGGGTGGCAGCTGGGAACTGTCCTGGTCAGGGGCATTCCCCAGTCCTGTGCCCTGATTGGGTGATTGAGGCATGAGGCTTGGAAAGAGCTGCAGGGTGGGGGTAGGTCCCAGCCCCCTGCCTAAATCTACCTGCTCATCTTTCATGAGTTTCTGGCCTTCTTGAGCCAGAAAGAGGAGAAGTAAAGCAGAGAAGGAAAAAGTCTTGCTAGAAAGGCTGTCACCCTTGATATAAGAATCAATATAGACAAATTACAGAGGTGGGCAGATGAGAATAGAATGAAATTCAATGCAGACAAGTGCAAGGTGCTGCATCTAGGGAGAAGGAACCAGCAACACACCTATAGGCTGGGGAACACCCTTCTTGTCAACGCAGCGGAAGAAAGGGATCTTGGAGTCATTGTGGATTCCAGGATGAACATGAGCCGCCAGTGCGAGGAAGCCATCAGTACGGCTAACTGCACCTTGTCGTGCATCTAGAGGTCCAGGGAGGTGATCCTCCCCCTCTATGTGGTGTTGGTCAGGTTGCAGTTGGAGTACCGCATCCGGTTCTGGGTGCCGCACTTCAAGAGGGATGTGGCTAGCGTTGAGAGGGTCCAGAGTAGGGCCACCCACAGGGTCAAGGGGCAGTGGGGCAGGCCCTATGAAGAGAGGCCTGAACCTATTCAGCCTCCACAAGTGAAGGCTGAGAGGAGATCTGGTGGCTGTCTACAAACTAACCAGGGGGGACCTGCGGGAATTGGGGGAGGCTCTGTTCCCCCAGGCACCACCCGGGTTATTAGGAATAATGGCCACAAATTATTAGAGAGAAGGTTCAGGCTGGACATCAGGAGACATTACTTTACAGTTAGGGCTGCCAGGCTCTGGAATGGGCTCTCAAGTGAGGTGGTGCTCTCTCCCCTACCTTGGGGGTCTTCAAGAGGAGGCTGGACAGATGTTTGGCTGGGGTGATATGACCCCAGCACCCTTTTCTGCTCGATGATCTGATGATCTGTTTAGGTCCCTTTCAACCCTAAGCACTATGATACTATGAATATTTGGAGAAGGAACAGGAAAAATTCTGTGGCAAATATATATTTTTTAATGACATGTATTCCAAACTGCTCTAAGTTTTGGAGTGTTAGGACCAGGCCTGTGGTGATGTATTAGCGGGTGGAGAGTGGGTGAGACAGTATGAAAATTGATGGATGGGTAGTTATGAGATTTTATGACTGCCTTTAAGACTCATAAAATTGGCCTCATGGCAGCAAAAACATTTACTTAGCTTTACAGAGGAGAGATGCAAAAATCAAGTTTCAGATACAGCAGGATACAAGTACAGTTTCTTAATGCATGATAGCATGGTGGTATGTGTGCGCACATACTCATATAATTTATGGTCTGAAGTTAGGTAATGGAGTTGTGAATGAAAATTAATCCTCATCATTATTTGCACTCCATTGATCTCATGGTGATGTGTTCTTTCAGAACAATTTTTCTTTACTTCAGACTTAGTTAATAGGATAAAATGAGGAAAGATTGATTATGGCAGGTTGTTCACAAAAGAGTGATAGTTGCTCACCCTGCTCATTCATAGGTGGGAATCTCTAGAAGGTATCAAGAGTAAGGTATTTACAATATCTGTAAAGTCCCTTTGCTTACTATGTGTTGCTCAGCATTTGCTTCAAATGAGCACGACAGCGTCACCATTTTGTAAGCAGTACAAATCTTCCATGGCCTTTTTTTTGTGCAGCTACTAACCAATAGCAAGATAGAATCCACGATGCTTTGCTTTTCTCTACCATTTTTCTCAGCATCATAATCATTGAGATGGCTCTTATGAATATGTCCTGACAGTAATTTGTACTGTGCAACTTTTTATCCAAAGGTCGTTTAGTAATCTGCAGAGTTTCTGTAAAATAAAGATTGTGTTAAAGACTGTGTTAGATAAATTATAAATATTTGATTTCCTGCAAAAACAGGCAACATATTCCACTCAGACAAGGAAATAAGCCATTTTCTAACACTGTGTGATGTTTTTCTACATACTGCTTGTATCTGATAAAGAGAATGAAAGCACCAACATCTTACCACCATATGCAGCATTTATTTTCTATATAAAATGTCCTGACTGAGTATAAGAGCTCTTTGAAGCCAGAAGGCATAGACAGAGAAAACATATTACAAGATGTGTACCAATACAGGGATTGTTAGAAGATCAAAATAATGAGGAGTAAAACAAAGGAACATCAAAGCTTTTCAGGCTAAATCTTTTTACCTCGATGAAGAAGAAGGGGGAGGATGGGTAGATCAATGGGAAATGGCCCAATCACCTCCAAGTTAAAAGCAACAGAGCCTTTCCATCCTAATATTTACAATGTACAGGAACCACAAGAACATCTCAGTCCTTGAGCTCCAAATGCTTTTACATACTTGGACTGTATTTAACAGGCATGCAGGAAGAGTAGAGATCATCTTTCTGAAGAAAACTCCTCTTTAAATTTAACAAGAAATAGATTTTTATTTTGTCTTTCATCCCCCTGATTAGGTTCACCTCTCTTTGGTCCTCCGTAGATTTCTTTCATCTCGCGTGTAGGGTATGGGATCTAAGCAACTATTCATGGTGAATCTATTTTGGTCCTTTTTTAAACGATAGATCATCATTACACAGAACATAGTAGATGAAAGAAGTTAGAGGAGAACCAAACTGTGCCAGGTCTTACTTAGGAGGATGAAAGACATAATGAGAGACATAATAAGGGACAATCTCTTCTCCAGGTTGAATATGGGCCTTTCCAGGTACTGTTTTTTTCAGTTGTTCAGGGATGTTCAGAGATACTGTTTTCCCAACATTTTAAAAATCATAGTTACAAGCATTTGGCTCTGACTTTCTCAGAGGCAGTTAAAATCTTACACAAAAGAAAAACTGAGCCCAGTTCTGCAGTCCATTGTCCAGGGGTATTTTCTGTGCTAGCTGATGCTCTGTGTGGACAGTGGTATATATTGGCCCAATAACCAATGATTGCCATGATCGTTGGTATGATCACCAATTGTTTGTGTATAGATCCAGTCATGAAGCCCCCAGGTTCACTGGATTTGAGAAGAGTATGCCCACAGTCTGTAGCCCAGGCACACCTCCAGGCTTATATGCTTTGTCTGAGCCCTCCTCATGACATGAAAGGTTGCTGCCCGGGGACTCTAGATCCCCATAATCAGTACCTGAGACCTACTAAAATTCTCTCCAGTTACTGGATTTGCTGTCCTAAAGCTCCACCTCTGCTAGGAGGCATTCTGGGCTACTAGTCTGACTCCTTTGGGTTAGTATTGCAAGAAAGCAAGGAGTGTTGGCTGTGCAAAGGAGTTTCTGAACCATAATGGCTTTAATCTTAGAAACATTCTTTCAAAGTAATGGAAGTCTTGGGGTGCACCCTTCTCTAATCTGATCTCACACCTACTGTTTGTAATGCAGTGCAGACACAGCCATGAACCAGGCTAAAGCATTTGTTCAACACATAACACAAAATAGAGTTCAGAATTTGATATATATCCACCCTGTCACACAAAATAGTTGCAGACTTGCACCTATTTCTTAAACAGTTTGTAACTGTAGTGCTGTTTGTATGAGTTACAATCACGTATGGGTTGGACCTGTTGACATTTTTTTTTTTTTTTTTAACCTAGACTGGGAAAAATTTCAATGTTTTGAGCATGTTGTGGCGAGCCAGTAGGGGGCGCTCCTGCATTGAGCCGCCCACCTCCCTGCGCCCAACCACCTTCCAGACTCCAAATGCCTCCCTTGGGGCGCCTTATGCTTGGCCGACCCCTCTCCCAGAGCACACTCTCTACTCTGGGGGTAACGTAGCCACCACCACCCCGAGAAGGGACTGTCTCAGCCCTGTGTCCTCGGGGAAACACAGGCCTAATAGTCCGACGGGTACTCGACCCAGTACAGGCACTTGGGGCACTTCCCCAAGTCAAGGGGCAAGAAGTAAAGTCTCCCTTAGTCCGCAGACCTAAGGGGTCTCTTAGGCATAATTTAGACCCACCCCTCAATAAGTCTCCCACACCAGTCAAAAAGGAGAACTTTATTGATTACAAGGGGTAGGGGAAACTAGGGTACAGGACTGAGCAATATCTTAGAAATCCTAAAGAGCAAACAGTGTGGCTGAGGTAGCCTTTTGATTATGCATCTGTGTTACTTCAGCTAAATATCTAATCCGATTGAGTAGCTTACTCACAAGCATCTTCCAGAGTTCTCTAGTTTCCTCTCTGGAGTCTTGGGGTGAGAGAGAGCTAGGTCCCGATGGTAAGGCTTCTCTGTCTCCCCTGCTTTGCTGCTGCTTCACCTTATGGCTGAAGAGAGAGAGCCTCCTCCCCCCCCCCAGCCTATATAGCCCCTGTGACCTCATTCACCTGGTCCAGTGGAAGTCAACCCCAGTTGGCTGTCAGCCAACCAATTTGAAATACATCACCTGTTACCAGGCAGATTCCAGCTCCCCAGGTAGAAACCCCTCACCCAGGTGGCTGATGCCAGTCACGTAGGCAGAGGGAGCAGGTTTCCCCCTCCCTCAGGAATGCAGCCAGCTCAGGTTACCTAAATAGTCAGGCTGAGGATGCGGTCCCCTGTGTGCTGGGCCCATCCTAATCAAATGGTTGCAGCTCAGAGATTTTAGCCACAGTGTCACAGGGCAGAGATTTTGGGGAGAAACAAGGTGGCGTTCTGCCACACATGTCACGTTTCACATAGAACCCCTGTGGATGACATTAGTATATAGACAGAAGGATTACTGTGCTGGGTTAAACCAGAAATCTTGTTAACTCAGTATCCCATTTCAGCAAATGACCACAGCACAAAACATTTCATTGTGAACAATCAGTGAATATCTTGCACAATATCCTCTGTTTCTTTTTCATTCTCTCTGGTGTTTGTTTGATTTATGTCCTGAAACACGAGGACAGCATATAACCGTTAGTATTTTACATTAATTTTCATAACTATCAATGTTTTTATAATTTATGAGTGATCTTTTTATCTTTTAACTTCTCAGCCACAACTATATACAGTAGCAGTGAATTCTACAGATTGTGTCTTGTGTAAACCAGCATATTATATCAGTTTTAAATTTTTGCTGCCTTCCATATTAATTGAATGTTTCTTTGTTCTTGAATTATGAGGCATGATGAAACCAATTTACTATCTAGTTTTCATTATTTTCTGTACTTCTCTAATGCTCCCTTTTTATTAATTTCCTCTATTCTAAACAGTCACCTTCTCTTCAATGTTAGACTCATTCAATTACTTTGCTTTCTTAAAAATGCAATACAATTACTTGTTGTGTTTGTTTTTTTCCATAGGTAATGAATGTCAAAGTAATATTTGCTTATTCTGAGCTTGTCATAATTTATCATTAGTAACATACATTTCTAGAAAAAATTACTTTAATCAAGACTGTACATCAAAATGATCACAACAAACCAGGGAATTTTAGCCCAGCCAAAGATGAGAAATGTATTGAAAAAGGGTTTCTATACTTGTCATTTGCTTGATTTGATGCTTTGTAATAGAACAGTAGAGATTTTTTCTCCAACAAGTTGCAAAAATGATTTTCTTTCTCTGTTCATGGTGACATCCCTTAAATGGGATAGATGAACTCTGGCGAATTCAGGAGAGAGTAATTATAGACGTGGGAAATTTTAGCCACACATTTTAGATTGAAGAGTTACAATTTATGTACCTTCTGAACAACAGGCAGTGGCTAAATCATTCTTGCTGTAAATGGCATAACAATGGAGGTAAGCATCCGTTTTAACTAAACAGCAGCAAGAAAGCACAAAGATGCTCCTTAAGTTAATATGGTATTTCAGGAGGGTTTTACTTCTAGAATTATCTTTAAAAATTGGCTAATTAAACACCATTGTTTTTAAAGGAAATGTAGGATTAGGTTCTTCGCACCATAATTTTGTTTATGAGCACATTGCCAACTATTGCCTAGAGAGAAGATTCCTCCAAAGTAGGTTGGCAAGGGCTTGCGTGTGGTTTTCTTTTCCCCATCCTTCTTTGACACTGATGAGGGACCATGTATTAGGAGACTAAATGATCTCAGATTTTTGTGATAATAGAAAGGAGAACATCTGTTATTGAAATAACACAGCCCATCAGCTCTGCATTTAAAATTTTATTTTATTTTAGAATAGTCTGTTGAATTTCAGAATAATTGAACAACAGAGGATCAAATGCCATTCAGAAATAATGGAATCTTTAGAATAGATAGAATAGACATTTTAGATCAACTGTATAGTAATTGGTGATGCCTTTGAAGGTTGTATGTCAGTTAAATATGAAAGATATCTAGTGGTACCACCAAAGGTGTCCAGTGATATTTACAGTTGTTTTATATGCCCAAGGGCAAAAATAGCTTGGGGCTATTTTTTGATATGTCATTTTGGAGACACTTCTTCTAAGAGCAATGTCAGATTTGTCTTCGTTGTGTAATGGTGATATTGTAGCCACAACCAGCTATTATGTGAGAAGCATGGATTTCTTAGAGTGCTATCTTTTATTGCACCAGCTATGTAATTGGGTTAGAGTTAGACAAACTTGACATTCTTCCTGGAATCTGATCACGATGAGCCAGGCAGAGCATAGTAAAGAACAGCACTGGGAGAATGTGAGAGAGATCCCCAGGGGTGATAGGCACACAATTAGCAAAAGAAAATAAGCTCTTTTGTATGGCATTAGATATTAACTTCATAGTTTCATAGTTGGTAGGGTCAGAAGGGACCTAAACAGATCATCTAGTCCAACCTTCTGCCATGGGCAGGAAAGGATGCTGGGGTCAAACGACCCCGGCTAGGTGATCGTCTAGCCTCCTTTTGAAGACCCCCAGGGTAGGAGCAAGCAGCAATTCCCTTGGAAGTTGATTCCAGATCCTAGCCGCCCTGACTGTGAAGTAGCGCCTCCTGATATCTAGCCTGAATCTACTCTCTATCAAATTATGGCTTTTATTCCTTGTTACTCCCAGTATTGGTTGGGGGAACAGGGACTCTCCCATTGCCCGCTGGTCCCCTTTGGTCAGTTTATAGATGGCCACCAGATCCCCCCTCAACCTTCTCTTGTGGAGGCTGAACAGGTTCAGGTCCTGTAACCTCTCCTCATAGGACCTGCCTTGCTGCCTCCTGATCATGCGAGTGGCTCTCCTCTGGACCCTCTCGATGCTGTCCACATCCCTCCTGAACTTCCAAATGCATGAGCTACTGTCTGGTATTATTGCCTAACGTGCGGATTCCCTCTGCCCTGTCTGGGCATTTGTAAAGATTGCAGCTTTTGATTAGTGCTGTGCTGTTTGTTGGACATTGCATTCACACAGGGCTGTCTGATAAGATGTTCTTCTTGTGAAGTCTTGTTTTGGAGCATCTATATCCAGATCTCAGTCTGTTCAGCTTGGCCCACGCTTCTCTGTCAAGGTCTGCCCAATGGGGTACTTGTTTGGTGTTGGTATAAAATGCTGTAGGAAGAGGTCTGACCTTTCCCAGCAGACAGCACACTCTGTTGCTGCCCATAGGTTTGGTTCAGCTTCCCCATTCTCTTCCAGGAGTCTGTGGGCTTCATGTATAAACAGTTTATGACTTTTAAGCCTCTTAAGCTTCCATCTATTTGGGTCTTCAGTTAACGGCTGATAGAGTAGGTGATTTTCATCCTCTCTTACCTCTATTGCCGGTAATGATGATAGGGTCTGTCTTCTTATATCACTTGGTCTATTGCCCAAGAATACATCTCTGTGCGTAGAAGTCGTGCAACCTCCTGTGTCTCTCAGCACACTGTTAAGTACAGTGTTGAGCTTTTAGGTGTGATGGTTTTTGGTCCATACAGGAGCACAATATCTTGCTGGGGCATCTATCATTGCAAGTGCAGTGGTTCTGAGCACTTTGAAGTTTGCATCCCTTGTTGTACTGGCTAAACTTCATAAGGCAGCTACCCATGTAGACACACTACTGCTGATCTTCTGACTGTGATGTTTATAGGTCAGGGAATGATCTAATGTGACTCCTAGGTAGGTTGGGACATGCTCAGGGGGAAGGATGTGGTTGCCTACTCTGCTATTCACTGTGGTCTTGGCTTGATGATTGTCAAGGTAGAACAGTGATGATACTGTTTTACTGATGCTCAGCTTTAAGTGCCACTTGTGGAGATAGCACTGCTTTCCATATCAGTACTTAGTAAGTTTTCCAGTTCTGTCAGGTCAATTGCTTGGGCTACTGTTGTCAGTGGAGATGTATCACTTAGATGTTGTATGCTGGACGTTATGTACATTGTAAAGTATTGGCGCTAGCACTGACCCTTGAGAGACTCCATTCTTTAGAGTTTTTACTTTGTGGGCATGTCTACATGAGACACTTTACTGCTCAGCACACTAATTTGCTGCTTAGTAAAGCATCAGCATCTATGCATGCTGGTGGTTAGGGCACAGTAGACTAATTTACTGTGCTGCCAGATAGTCCCGTCAGATACAAGTGGTATCTGGCAGCTCACTAAATCACTGCACATAAGTGCACATGTAGATGATGATATTGGGATTAGTTAACTGGCTCAGATTGAGCCAAATTATATTCACTCGCATTAATTGCACCTTTAGATGCAATCTGTTTCTTTCTTCTTGGTTAGTAGTGGGCTTGAATGTTCTGCTGAAGATCATGTCCATGATGAAAGGCTCATAGCTTGTGATCAGGTATCATACAGTTTATATCTGAGGCCTTGATGCCATATAGTACTATTGCCAGTTGTAAGTTCCATCAAGGCCTGTCAAAAGGAAGGAGGGTTAGTCTTACCTTTCATGTGTGGAAAGAATTCAGGATCCAGATAAAATATAATGTGCCATAACGCTAATATCAGTGTTTAGTCCTTGGTTCTTAGTGTCTAGCCAGCTTATACATGTTTGTTCCCAAGTTTGTCTTTCAAAGGTGTTACGTAGATTTCCTTTGAGCACAAAGATTGTGAGATCAGAGGAAGAGTGGTGGTTCTGTGGGAAATGGTCTCCTAATAGTATGTTTATGTCTCTGTCCTTTATATTTGTTTCTGAGAGACTTCATTCTGGTGCATAGTTGCTATTCAGTTTCACCCACATAGTTAGTGTAAGGGTACTTGGTGCATCAGATCAGGTATATCACATTTTGGGAAAGGCATGTGTAGATACCATGGATTCTGATGGCTTTGTTATTGGGGGGTGCTGATAATAGAGAAAGTGGAGATGTGCTGACAGTGAGCATCTCTTGCCAAGGAAAGACTATGTCCCGCTTGATGTCTGTTGGACAGTGGAGAGTTTGCTTCTGATGATGAGTTGGACAAGATTAGCGGGCTTTTCGAAAGCCAGGAGCAAAGGGGCTAGGAATGTTTATCTCAAGGTCTGATCTGTGTCTAGTATAGGCTGCAGTTCGGTGATTTTTCTGAGCAGTCCCAGTGCGGGGTAATAGGTGAACACAGGGAGGGGTCAACTCAAAGGTTTTTGAACCCTGTGCAACACTTCCTAAGACTGAGACATGTGAACTATTACGTTTGCCTTATTACATTACTTTTGAGCTCTGTTGTACCTCCTTTTTATTCCCCTGGTTCACAGTGTTAAGCTGTTTCTGTTACTTAAGAGAGAAGGTCTGATTCTGTCTTTTCTACTCGATTGTAAATCGGGAGATACTCCATTAAAAAAGGAGTTGTTACACTGGAGTAAAACTGACATGAAAGGAGAATCCATCTATATTCTTTGATGACTAAAGGTGGTATTAGAAAGACCTTCATTTATTATCATATAACAAAAATCTTTCTTTAATCAAAGTTATGTTTTGCTCATGTACCAGGCTGATTTATTTTCCTACTGTTGGATCCATGGTAAGTTAACAGTTTGGATGAGCTCTTTCTGTAAAATGACAAGCTTTTCTGAAAATAGAAAGGAGATTCTGCAATCTTGAACTAGTAGTGGACACTCAAACTACTGGAAAATATGCCACCATCTGTATATTTTTTTTCCTCCACGCTGGTACCCAAGGGTCTTAATTCTGCAGTCAAACCCAAGGGTCTTAATTCTGCAATCAAGTGCTTATTTTCTTTGATAGTACTTCAGCTGTTTTGGAGGTAGATATTTCTTCTGGATTTACTCTTGGATACTTTGCTTGCTTTTTCTTCTTGCGATCTTAGCCTTTGTTTGTCAAAGCAAACTTCTCAATTAAAGGCATATAATATGAAAGAATCCATCCAGCCTTTTAAAATGTAATTGGCTTGTCAAAGGCTATCTATTTCAGCTCTTGTTTAATTCAGAGTGAAGCAGATTGACATATCCTCAAGGGATGTGTTGCATGAGAGTGTGGTTTTACAGCCACTGTTTTGTGGTAAGAATATAGGATTTCTTTAGCTACTACCCTAGCTGATCATAATGTGGATAAACTTTTAGAGTTGATGTATTCTGTCTATCAGGCTCTGAGCAAAGAGGTCTTTTTGATAGGTACTCACCTGAGATAGCTAGTCACCTATCAGCAGTGTTTGAAAAAATAAGGGAGAATTAGTCTTTGGAATTGAACAGATATACTGTACTCCGTGGAATGCCCAAGCCACATCTTTCTTATATTTTTTTAATTGAAAAAGAATATAGAAACATGCTAAAAAGTTATTTTGGGATCAGCCCTGTGGGGATATATACTGGACATGTGAAGAATATTTTTACTTTCTGCCTTCTGTAAGTCTGATGTTGCTCAGTACTAAGTAGGGGAGAACTCGGATGTGTAAGAATAAAGCAAGGGTATTTGATTGCCTTGGAAATAGGTACTACAACCTATGTGGGAAGCTGCTCTCATCAACAGGTGATTTTTCAATAGATCTTTGAAAAACTGAGTTAATGGAATGAAATAAAAATAACTATTTATGAGGAAGATAAAGGTGACAGGACTGTAAATGAATGATTTTGCTTTGTACAGTCTAGTTGCTGATGAGCTTACCCATCAACAAACCCCTAAATAAACAGGAAATGTATTTGTGCATTAAAATATATGTCTTTATTCAGTACTTAGTTTCATGGAATATAAATTTTCATGTAATCTAAACACATCTGTTCATAATTAACTTCTGTGGTTGGTGAATAGAAAAGCTACATCAGCTCTACAGTCTGATGAAATGCATTGCTTTGTATTTTTTCAGCATAATGATTAATTGTAGCATTTATATGAAAATGACTGCTTTTAATTCACTTTTGTTTTAGATCATATATCATGTTGTGCTCATTAACTTACTTAAACGTAGATACTCTTCTAGTCCAGTATAAAAGAATAAACTTACCAAGTTTAAGTGCTTTGATGAGAAACCTCATAACACATCTCTCCTTAAAATGTTGTTTGACATATTTGAAAGATATCTGCCTTTTCTAGTTATATGAATTTTACAGATTAACCTAAATATTACAGTATTTAGTGCTGGAGGATTATGAAGTCATGTGACCTTAGAGGTCAATATCTCTGACAGGTACATATAATAATAATGAAAAACAGTTGTTGTTTGCAGGTGATCTTGTGAATCCAACGGTAATAAACTGGTATCATTGCTGCAGTTAAATGTATTTGATTACCAGGCTCTGGTTTAGTAATATTTGAGTGTGTTCTGTAGAATGTGGGCTTTCAGGCTTGTAGCAGAAGAAGAGGTGATGGACATTTCAGCTCTGCTTGTCAAGTAGAGTTTAGAATGGTTTCATCACTGGAGCTGAGTGATTCTATTGACTTTCTTCCTTGCTCAGTGATCTCTGACTCCACCGCATGAAAAAAAAATGGATATTTATAGCATAGGTTATTTAAAACATCCATGATTTGGAACCTGCATTACTTCAGGTTATGTATTTTGAGGCTGATTTCCTTCCACCTCTTCAAGTGGTTCAACACCTGCCAAATTTACAGAGTGGCAAGCAGCATTCTTTCCCCCACAGTTTTTGTGAGTTATCGGTAGAAATCATTTCATACCCTTGCACACTAACCTTCCTTGTAACTTTGACAGAGAAATTTCATTAATAGGAATAATAGCTGATGAACTCAAGTGTCAAGATTCAGACATTTTTTAACCATGTTGCAAGTGTAGCAGGTTGACTCATAATATGTAAGAGCACCTACAGTGTGCTACTAGGGAGGACTGAATGCAGGAACCAGAGCCCTAAAAGTGGTCTTATATCTTCCTCTCCTTGCAAAAAGTGGAGTAAAAGTTTGTCAACAGTGTTAGGGTGACTCTATTTGGAACTTGGGGAGCGCTGGATTTGCAGATGAATACAAGGCTGTAAGCTGTGGCCTAGCAGAGCTGCTGACCACAAGGCAGAATAATATATTAAAAATAACATGGCAAGACACTTTGGCAAGCAGTGTTCTAACAATGTGGTAGTGTGTAGGACATATGATCCATCGTGTAAGGGGAACAGGATGAAGCCCAACAGCTTTATTCAGAATGGAGACAGCTTCGGACTAGCTCCCAAAAAAACCAGGGAACTGCCCCGAATATTAAGTTCTTTCCACATTTATACATTTTGGTTCATGCTCATTAACATTTACTCCACATTTGTCCCTCGTTTGTTCCGCCTTTATTCCCTCCTATCTCAAGCTCTGCCTGTTTACTGTCTGTTTCATTAGCGTGGAATTACCTATGCATTTTACTCATTTACATGTCTTTTTTGCTATGAACACATGCATAAGACCATGAACCCAGCTTCTTTCAATCACTTGTGGTTTCTTGCTGACTCCTCCTTCATCTCCAAGGTCTTGCTTCTGCTTATCTCCTAATGATAGCTGGTAGGCTACTATATTTTTAATATATCATTCTGCCTTGTGGTTAGCAGCTCTGCTAGGTCACAGGTTACAGCCAATCCAATGCTCCCCATGATCCAAATACAGTCATCCTAACAAAAAGTAGTTTTTTATTGCTGGTGATCGCAAATGGTAAATTTTTCTCTTGGGGTAACAGAAGTCAGGAACATTAATACATTGCATGAATGTAAGTGAAGAAAATGTAGCCCAATGAGCATAAGAAAGGTCTTAAGAAAGTGATTGTGTTCACTTATTTATTTCAGTTTTTACTACCTTATAACCTTGCCATCATTAAGAGCCTTTTTTTGGTTAATTGGCCTCTGCAGAGTCTCAGAAGAAGGATTTGATTACCAATCTGTTTTTTTCAGAGGCTCGGAGTTAAAAGCTGTGTATTCTCACAAAAAAAATCAACCAAATAAGTCCTAACAAAATACTCTCTAAGAGATCTCACCATGATTTTCAGGTGGCATGGACTTCTAGATTGGATTCCCTTGCACACATCAACACTTGAAAACATCTTTTCAGTTGTCTTCACCATTTTTTATTAAAATTCGAAGTATCAGGATTTTGTCAGAAGACAAACTAGAATCAACAAAGAAGTTAATGCACAGATAATTATTGCAATTAGTATTAATGCACAAATATAATAAGCAAATAAGCAGTTTATAGATAAAAGACTGATATTCCATGAAATATTTATAAAGGTAATATTTGAGGTTTTATAAAATAATATGGTATTAAATTGTATAAAATGATATTCAAATGTATTGACAAATGTCAGTAATATACTAGTGGGGAATCACGAAACAAGAAGCTCTCTTCCATTTCTGAGGTTTCCTGGAGTTAAACATACTGTACGCTGTGTGGTTAACTCCATCTAGTCTTTGCCTACCTAGTGATTTGTTTGAGAAGGCATGTATGAATAGCAAACTTCTAAATGCATGAGATATTTTAAACAATATTTAATAAAAAAATTCATTCAGGTGTCATTTAGTGTTCAGAGTGCTTTGCCTCTTGGCATATTTTGTCCTGAAATTAAAATGTACCTTCCTGTTCTCCATTCAGCTCAAAAAACATGAGCGTTTGGGAGGACTTGAACTCTCCAACATTACTGAAAGACAGAAGAATCTTCTGACTTCACATCTCAGAAGGTCCCAGCCACATAGCCCCAGTATTGATTGCCTCCTATATAGTGCATATGCAACAGTTTTTGCATCTTTTGGAGCCTTCTGAAAGTGCAAAGGTCTGGGTTTCCTCTTATAATCTAACTCAGTAGTACTCAAACGTTTGGCCCTGTGGGACAGAGAAGTGGTGCAGGGCCTACCCATTGGCTGGATTGAGCCCTGGATCATGCCCCACCCAGCCTCAGCTGGCCCTTGCATGCTAGGATCAGGCTCTGGAGCTTGGTGCTGCTGGTGCATGCCAGGATTGGGCTCTGGTGTCCAGCACCACCCCTGCCTAGCCCCTTGCATTGGCATTGGGCACCAGATATAGTGCACAGGGCCTGGGGCTCACCATGGATTCAGAGATTGCCTGCAGGGGAAGAGTGCCATTGCTCCCCAGCCACCAAATTTCTGGACCTGTAGGGAGCCCCATGGTTGGATTATGCAGTGCTGGTACCTGATCTGGCCAGTGGGCTGGTGGGTTGAGCACCACGATACAATCCAATACTTTTAAAGCCTTCTTCTGTTGAAGTCAAGGGCAAAACTCCCAATAGTTAGTTAGTACTGGATGAGATTCTTATTAGGGATTTTATTTCTGAATTCTCTTTTAGTCATGAACAGTTGTTTTGAGTTGATTGTTGTTTTAAAATTATTTCCTTGCTAAATTTTAAAAAAAAATGTCACTATTCAGCAATCAGGTTTTGAGAGAGATTTTTTTGACAATGTGTTTTACTGAATTTTCTTTGTGCCACAATGGCCCCATAATTATTCAACTTTGCTTGACTGAGCAAGTGCAGTTTTATAAAGAATTAAATTTGCTCAGATAGAATTTAAGGTATATTTATATGTAACCCAAGTGTACTTGGTTGTGTACCCCTTCTCCAATTGAAGGGAGATGTTGGCAGGGCAAGTGCTCCATCGTGGGAGAATTGCTGGCTACGTGCAGTTTCCCCTCGCCCATGGAAAGTCAGATCCACACTTTACATCTTAGCTATATACAAAGTTATTACTATATATAAGATTTACAGAAAAATGTTAATAAACATATATACAATATATAATCACTTATACAAGACTATATTCTATAAATAGCAACTAGAGGATTACCCCATTTCAAGAGCTTCACACTCTACACAGGAAATTAGCTTACTTAAAACAAATAGCAAACAGGTAAGTATAGGTGAACCATAAATAAGTATCCACAAAGGTGTCACTAGAATATACATATATAACAAAACATTTAGACTATCAAGAATATAGGCAATATTTACAAAGTCCTATATCCTCCCTCAGGATACAGGTAACTATTCCACTAAGAATTAAATTAAATTTTTAGACTTGTCTTACAGCTTTTCATTCTGTCAGATCCAAATCTGGTTAAACATTAAATATAAACATATAAAACATACATACTCTATCACTGCTTAGCCTCATTATATATCAGATTAATGATTTTAATATACCTCTTCAGTTTAGACTTTATCCACTTGCACTCATAAAATATAAACTATATAATACAGGATGCCCATTTATGAAATATAAGGAGCAACCCCCTTTGAATACAGCTAACTTTTATTAAAAAACCCCTCCAATGAGTAGACCATTCTGGAGCCTTGGCTGTGTTCCTGTGGCCCGGGGGTGGGGAGAGAGAGAGACTCCCCCTGTGCCCCTTAGGCTTTCCCCAGCCCAGTCAAAATGCCCCTAAAAGACTATAGTACATTTAAACTCGGGGAGCCCTGCCCTTCTGGGCTTCCCCTTAAAGGGTCAGCTCCACTGATCCAGGTGGACTTCTGCTGAGGTTCCAGCAGTCTCTTTCTCCTTCTGGGCCTGCTGGCCCGGATGGCCCTGTGCACCGTGATGTGTGCTGGTGGCTTAGCTCCTTTGCTGGGGGCTGGGGCCCCAGGTCCTGGGGCCTTGATCTGTGCTGGGTCCCTCCATGCAAGGCTTGGGTTTCAAATGCCTGGTCTCGTGCCAGGGTGGGCTGCAGGCCCCAGCAGCCCCATGCAGCTTCCAGGGCCTGGGTCCACTCGTGGACCCTTCGTGCAGCGCTGCCTGCACCAAGCTTTTCTGGCCTTATGCCAGGAGTTAAAGGCCCGAGATGCCTCTTATGGCTCCGGGACCTTGGTCCCACTTGGGCTGCACCATGCACTGATTCTTGGCTACTTACTACGGGTTGTGGACCCAAGCTGCCTCATACGGCTCCCAGGGCCCTGGTCCACTCCCAGACCCTCCGTGCAGTGCTACCTGCCTCATACCTGGAGTTGTGGACCTTAGCTGCCCCATATGGCTCCAGGGTCCCTGCTCCATGCACTGTCCCATGTACTGTGCTTCTGGCCACACGCCAGAGGTGCAGACCCAAGCTGCCTCACGCAGCCTCCATGGTCTCATTTCATGCACTGAGCCGTTCACCACTGTCACATTTCTCAGCAGTGCTGCTGTGGGCCACACCGCTCCCCGCTCCCCGTCCGGTGACAAGAAGGGGTCTTCGGGCTCTTCTGGGACTTCTGCATTTGCCCTGCTGGGCAGCTCTCCGCAGCTCTTCTTTAGCACATCTTCCCTCTTCTCTGTCTGTTGCAGCAGTTTGCATGTGCCGGGCATGCTGTTCTTTTATAGTCTCCAGAGGCTCTGCCCCTGGATTGCAAAAAGGACCAATCAGGGGTGAGGGGCAGCAGGGGCCTCACTCAGGTCCGGGCTCTTCGCCTTGCCCTGGGCAGGGGCAGGGGCAGGGACAGGGGCAGCCTCTCCTCCATCGCCTCCTGATTGGTGGGAAAGTCCCACCAATGGCTTGAAGGCCTTTTGAGCTGGCAAGCCAGGCTGCTTACTGGCATGCCTGGCACACGCATCTTTATTTTCCATTTGCTTTATTTAGACAGTCTCTTATAGATTATGGATTATAAATAGAAAAACATGACCTGTGACAATCTGACATATATGTAAATAATATTTTTAAAGTCAGCTTTGAAGGATCTTATTTCTTTTGCTAACTTCCTTTCAGGACAAGTCTTGTAGCATTATTATAGTGAAGAAGTATGGGCTGCACAAACTAGAGAAAATAAATGTTCGGTTAGTGTATCCTGCAAACATCAAGGACAACCTCACGCAACACAAACAGGTGTGCTTGTTCTGTGTAGCAAGTGAAAAAGTGATGAGACCAAGTAACAAAGTCCTTTTTTCCCCTTCTTGCTGGATTTCTGGAGGGAAGTCTAGCAGAGTGTATGAAACAACCAGATGTACACATCAGCTGTCAGTCATGTATTGAGACAGGAATGTCAGTGTCACGAAGGAAAAACACCTCTGGCAATACTTGGATAAGGTATACCAGGCAAACTCTTTTGAAAAAAAAAAATATTTCAGGTCTTATTTCTAAATGACTTATGTCCTGCGTAAGTGAAAATTTCATGTAAGATACGTGGAAAAATCACTACAGCATTGGCAGTTTTTGCCCCTGGTTTGTTAGTTACAGTTTAATGTGTGTGCAAGACGCACAGAGTATCTGTTATGTTGATAAGTGGGTGTCTCGGGCTATGACCATACTTTGTTCTGGTGGCTTAGGGTTACCACTTTAACAAAAAACCTTGCCCCACTCTTCTCATTTCACACACACCCAGTCCTGGCGTTTAGATAGCTTAGCAGTGTGGTCATGATTTCTTTAGGATCCCTTTAGGGTCTAGACCCTACACAGTCTCACTGCTGACATACGGCATGCACTTGTGTGAAGTTATTACCAGAAACTTCTACTGTAACAAACAAGATGAAGAAGTATTTATTGAGCCCACATGAAAAAAAGGCAAGTGGTTAAGGCATATGAAATGTAAAGAGTTAAGTAAGATTTTAATGTTTGTAATTGTTCCTGTATAATGTTTTAGGGAAAGAAATCCTAGTTTGACAGTCTTGTTATGTATTATTAGGTATTATATTAACTATTCTTTGGGGCAAAATGGATGAAGTTAGTTTTTATGATCTTACGCAGTTGCTGCTGTTGGAGAAATTTGATTCAATTTCCTTCCAGGTAAAAGACAAATTCATACCATGGAAGAAATTAGAGAAGAGAAAGGAAATGTGGCCTCCATCCTGATACTTTATCAGCATAGCTAATAGGAAATGTACAGAGCCAGCATGTGGTTTTATCCCTCATTTCAAGACCCATCAAACTCTTACCAGCAGCAGGCTGTCTGAAGCATTGCCCTTGGCTAACCTTTCTGGTTACAGCTTCTTGGCAGGGTTGCAAATGTCAGAATGGTCTTTTCCACCTAAATCAGACTCTCTTGAGACGGAAAGTAAGAAGAAAAAATAAGAAAACAGAAAAATAGACTGGGAAATGATATGCAAGGGAGATGACAATGGCAGGATGATCAGACTTGTGTTTTAGATTTTGTTAACATTTTATCCAAAGATAAGAGCTAATGATGGGCATTCTGTCCCTCTCTGGCTTGGTCTGGCCTGGACATAATTTAGGATCAGGCTGATGAAGGCCCAGTAGCATCATTGTAGATGCTGAGGATATCAGGAGCAACAGCTGCCATGTTCTTTCCAATCACTCATCCTGCTACCCCTTTAGCCTTTTTCAGTAAGTCTCCTTCTCCCTCCAACCCACCCCTTTCAAATAAAGACGAAAAATCAAAAACAAAAAAACTAAACAAAAACGCAATTGCTGCCTCATTCAGTTAAAATCAAATGGATCCCAGAGATTTCAACATCCCCTCCCAGCTCTAGGATCTTTATGCTTAAGTCTTCTGGTCGCCTGAGGCATTGCCAATAACCCTGAAGCTTGCTTATCACGGTTCTTTTAACTTCAGTGTCTCCAGTATTTCTGTTTCCAAATTTTGCCCACTTATATTGTATACAACAGGCCAAATTGGAATTTACTTTGGCCAGCTTAGAATTTGAAAGGCTGCACAGCACATCAAATATGTTTAATTTTTGCTTGTCTATTTGTACTACAAAGATTCTTTCTTGGCTTATCCAGTCACAAATACGGGTGGAATGCATGTTGGCACGCAACAGGTAATTACTGTATCTGTCTCTTCTTTTTACTACCAAAAATATGCCATATTTATGAAGATCAATACAAAAAAATATTTTGACTTGTGTGTATTCCAGCATGTTTATCTCTGTGTATAGCAGTGCATTGAGTGATACTCTCCAGGTTTCCCTCTCAAGCCCATGTCTGTTATATTTTGCACTGAAATGCTTTTGTAAGGTTTCTTTGTAAGATTTGTAAAGTAGCTTCTAGCAGCAGCTTGTTGAACAGCAGTGGGTCCGTCTTTTAAAGACAAACACTAAGGGTTTGCTTCCCCACTTCTTTGTTCCTTGTGTCATCACTAACCTTGCATAAGTGAACATAAAATTATACCAGATAAGAATGGTGGCATCTTATACCACCTGTGAAAATGATGACAGAGGAAGCAAGGCAACACAGAATTAGACTCTGAGTCCCCCGTCCCCCCCCCCGCCCTTCTACGTAATTCAGAGAGTACCATTTACTGTTTCAAAATGTAAAGATACTATAAAAATATTAGGTTTTAGGACTTCAGAAGTACCCATATCCAGCCAATGCTCTCATCTGGCCAAGCAAGCAATAATGTATTAAATTGGAATGTGCCCACGCAAGTGAAATACAAAGCAGCGTGTCTCACTCTTATCACAATTATTTGAAGTAAAAAAAAAAACTAACCCCAAATCCTTCAGTAGATGTTTACATTGATGTGAATATTTAGCACTGTGTTATTTCTTAAGCTATTGATCCAGATATCATATGTAATCCCTGAGGATATTGTCAATGACTTGAGAATGATATTGTCAACAATATCTGGGGGAACGTTTGTTCATCAGAGCGCCCCAAGGGGTGACGAGGTCGAACAGTCACAAACTACTGTAAGACCGTTTCAGGCTGGACATAAGGAAGAATTTCTTTATTGTCCGAGCCCCCAAGGTCTGGAACAGTCTGCCAGCGGAGGTGGTTCAAGCACCTACATTGAATGCCTTCAAGAGAAAATTGGATGCTTATCTTGCTGGGATCCTATGACCCCAGCTGACTTTCTGCCCTTTGGGCAGGGGGCTGGACTCGATGATCTCCCGAGGTCCCTTCCAGCCCTGATGTCTATGAAATCTATGAAAACAACTCAACAATGACTGTTTTTCCTAAATAATGAGTAACATTATCAGTATTAGAAGTCAAGTTTTTCAGCACTTTCTTCTTCTTCACCTTTTATGCAGGTTTCAGTTTTAAGTACAGTTAATCTTATACCCTCAATACATGGTATTTCATTTACTGTTCTGGCCTTTTATCATTTTACCTGCTACAGATGATCCCTGCACAGAATGCATAAGCGATGTCTTTGTTACACACGCCTAATACTTTATGAGATAAACAAGTAATTCAGGCTTTGTAGTTTCTAGTTGCCACATACAGACCTAGTCATAATTTTTGAATTGTCTGTTGATACACATTAAATCAGAGCATCTGTTTGAAACAGTAATAGTATTTCATAAACTGTATATGACAGTTTATTATCTTATCTGTGAGGACTCCCTTCGTTCTTCAGCTCTTCTCCAAAACAATATCCCTGCAGTTGAACTTTTGGGTAAAGTCAAGGTTACATCTTTGGACTAATGTTCTTATATGGGAATAACCGGCTTTGCTGCAAATATGAGTAAATCAAACATACTGATATGGTATCTAAATCTATGATAGGCTTGTATGTTATTTGAACTAAATTTTAAGTTTTATTGGCCTTTTAAAAGTGTGTACTCCTTTGTGGGGCTTCCTTAAGAATGTTTTCCACTGTCTGCTATGGATGTGATCCTGTAGTTAAAAGAAAAAGCGTGTCTGTCAAAGGAATGACTCACAATTTTAACAGACATTCCTTCTTGCAACAGGAGTGAACTAATGTGGGTATTAACTTACAAGATCTTAGCCTATAAACATTCGTGAACTGCACACAACTGCCCTGCATTTTCTCTGGGAATCATTCTGTGGAGGTAGGAGGAGTTTTTAATGAGCAGTCCCTTCATTACCCACCTGTTTATAATTTCTCATAAAAGAAATGGCTGGAAAAAGGAATATCTTAATTTGTAAAAGTGATTATATTTTGTTTCATCTGATTAAAGGAGTGTGGGAAACAGACCTGCTTTGCTGATTATAGGACCTGTAGCTAGCATGCACAAGATAGTTTTTTTTTTTAAAAGTCCGTAGCAATTTATGAAATAAATGGAGAAGTATGGAGAGATGCATTTCTTGTGTTAATAAACCTTTAATACATGAGGTTTTTAATATATTTCTGATGTGTTACCAGTAGTTAAAAGCTATTTCATTTATTGTTTACTATAACCTCTGCTTTTTGGTATAATTGACCACTTCACTACGTCGCCATATTAATTTGTTTCTCTGTTTAACAGACTTTTTACTTAAGTGTCGAGTTTCTCTTCAGCTACTGATGGGAGCCATTCAATGCTATTTTTGTTTCTTAGTTCCAATTTTAAAGAGTATTTGCAGCAAAGGTGATGTGATTATTTACACGCATACATTATTAAATGAACCATAAACTGATAGCTTTTGAAAGAAGTCCAGCACTCAGGAAGTTTCTGCACAAATATTGTAAATTAGTGTTTTCCAAGGAATCTAGCCCTTAACATTAGTGTTGCTTTTTAGCAAAACTTTGATGAACAATTCTCTAAACATTCAGAGAAAACAAATCCTTTGTATGCTAATGTATTGCTTGTTCTTAATCATCTGATATTTTTTCAGTGTTATGACCTGAAAAATCCAATAAATGCCAGCTTCTGACTCCTGTGATAAATGTACATTTTCATCTCCACCGACTTAATAATTTCTTCACATATATCCCTAAAAAGGGATGAAAGAAATCCTAACAGCAGAATATTTTGGTCTTTGGATTATGATTTGGGGGATGCATAGCCTCATGTGTATCATTCCCCAAGCCAGTGGACGGAAGTGGTGATGAAGGACCCAGCATGAGCTCCATGTGGTCAGAATTCAATAGAGACAGCCCTGGGTAAGGATACAGCCAAACTGGATGAAAGTTGCTCTTGCTGGCTGGCATCATTTTGGTGGAAATTTTGATAAGTTTATGTTACCACTTTTGAAGATGGAGCTTGCCCTAATGATTGGAACAGCAGGTTGGGAGGTAGGACACTGTCACACAAGCTGTTGGAAACTTGATCTTTAGGTTTGTGCAAGCGATTGTACTTTGGTTTGCTTCAGTTTGCTCAGTTGTCATATGGGGGATAATCACCTTTGTTCAAAGCTTTGAGATCTTGAGATGCTTGGTTTTTATTCTGAAGTAGCTGTTTATTTGATAACTGGTGTGAACGCTGGCTCACTGTGATCACATCACTCTGGCAAAAGAGGGTTTGGACTTGCTCTGGGTAGGGACCCCAGAGCTTTCTGGGGAGCTATCCAAGGATAAGGAGGCATGACATAAAGAATGATGGGGCAGAGGGGACTGGGCTCACAAGCTGTGACTGTCAACTTCCAAGGATATCTTGACAACTTGAGTTTTTGTATGTAGATCTTATGGTTCCTGTGGTTTAGGCAGACTTTATCGTATGCAGACCAAATTTCCCATTCACTCTAACCCCTAAATGCTTTCAGGGCCATGCAATTCCCAGATAAAGCAGGGCCCCTGTTTTCTGCTTTAATTGTCTACATACTTCAAACATGTATCCAGTAATTGTCTAATCAGTCTGGCCCATAGCTTTCAGCTAGGGAAATCCTTTGTGAAACATTTTACCTGTAGGACATGTTGTCTTTTATTGAACTCTGTAAATTGGAGGGACTGGTGTGGCATTTAGATGACGCACAGATTTTTCCCTGCCTTTATATGGAAAAGCACTACTATCAAGTTCTGATTTGAAAAATAAATAAAAACCTCATGCGACCTTCACTCCCTTACTGCTGTCTGTTTCAAATACCTTATTTACTTGATTATAAAATGATGTTCCCCCCATTTAACACAGGGAAAATCAGGCCTTGTCTTATAATTGCATACAACTTCCCCTGTGCATTATTTGATTTTAGGTATGGCAAGGTTAGTGGGGAGGCAGTGTGGCCAGGCACCTAGCACATGGCCAGCCAGCACAGGGTGCCCGGGGTTCCCCTCAGCATACAGGGTTTCTGGCCAGTGCAGGGTCACTCCACGTTGCTGCCTGCTGTTTGCAGAGATGCTTTGTTACCCACTGGCCAGAAACCCCACATGTAGCGTAAAATGACCTGGAGGTGTCAGCCAGGCACCATCCCCACAGCCTGCAGGATTTCTGGCCAGCACATGCTGAGTCACTCTGACCTGCTTCCCCAGTGGTGAGTGCCAGAGCAACTCATCACATGCTACTAGTCTGGCTGGGTCCCTTGCTGGGTACCTGGTTGCTCCAGCACCTACCACTGGGGCAGCAGCTCAGAGTGACTTAGCATGTGCTGGCCAGAAACCCCACATGCTACGGGGACGGTGCCTGTCTAGCAACTGCCAGGTCATGCTGAGCTGCATTCAAGGAGTCTTGCCAGTGCATGCTGAGTTGCCTCAGCACCCACCAGCTGAGAGTGACCGGATCACCTGCCTGCCAGGCTTGGGCTCAGGGCAGATTGGGAAAGCCTGGGAGCTCCAGCATGAGCTGTCTCCAGGCCTGCAGGTCCCCTGTGCATCTCTAGTCTGGGCCCCTGGGGAGTGGCAGCGCTGGTGGCCCCATGCCCTGTGCCCTCACAGAGGCAGCTGCTGCTGGTGGGCAGGGGTGGGATTCCTGAGAAGCCACCTCCTGCAGCCCCCACCCATGCAGCCCTGCACTCCCAGCCCTAGCCCAACACTGACAGAGCCTGAGCCATGCCCAGTGCCATCGCTGCTGAGCTGCACAGAGCTGCTGCTCTCTTCTGTGTGCTGCCCAGATCCCCACCAGGATCTGGCAGGTCTGGCTGCTCCGTGCGGGTCCCAGTGGGAGCCCAGGTGGTGCAGGGAGGAGAGCAGTGGTTCAACCCAGCTCAGCAGCAGGAGCACTGGGCATGGCTCCAAAACCAAGTGCACAATTAATGCATTAAAAAATGAACACATTAATTGCTTCTTGCATTAATTACATACATTGACAGCCCTAGTTAGCAGTATTGGCACCTGGGACAAAATTGCCACCATATGTGATTTTGGAACTCAGAACTCTGCCAAAAGAAAAGTTGCCATCAGGAATAATGGTTAGATGCCAGGAGGAAGGATGGAAGTCAAATGAACTGATGAATGACTGGTTAGAGGTTGCGTGGAAACAGAGACCTGGGGCACTGCTAAAAAAAAAAAAAAAAAAAAAAGAGGAATGTTAATGTCAGATGTGAAAGCAAAAATTCAGTCAGTGACCTGTGATCTTGTAGTCAGACCTGCTAGTATGACATCTCGACTCCAAGTACTGGATGTTGTAGTAAATAAGCCCCTTAAGGATCATCTACTGTGTCAGTATTCAGACTGGATCTTGGCAGGGAACCATGCACTTACACTTGGTGGGAAGATTAAGAAGCAAACCAGAGCACTGCTTTGGAAATTGATTCTGGCTTCTTGGGGCAGGATATTTTCAGAATCTATCCAGAAGTATAATATATCCAATGCCATGGGTGGAACTGAAGATAATTTTTTGTGTGAAGATGAGGGAGAAGAGGAGAACAGTGAAGAGTGTGAGAGTGAGGATGCACGTGAAAGTGACCAGCCCTAAGTTGTAGGATCTAAGAAAAGCATAGCACTCACCAGATTCTGGATACTATCTGGATTAAGTTATGTTAATGTTTGAATTGAACTGAAGCTAATGTTGAATTTATGACTTACTGGTCTTGCTATAATTTTTGTTAGTAAGTCTGATTATAAAAATAAAATCAAATTAATTTTTTCCTTTCGTGGAATCTAATTATTGGGTGGTTGTCTTAAATTCAGGGTAGTCTTAGATTTGAGTAAATATGGTAATCCTTTCCTTGGCAGCTTTTTTGAGAAATTGATCTTCTCTCAGCTCTCTGAGCACCGACCTTAGCACAACATTTGTGACATTTGCAGTACTATCATTGCCAACGGTCAAATCCCTCCCTCTTGGATCTTATCCATGTCAGTGAAGGTTTAAGTACTGTTGATCACCCAGTCCTTCCTAAACAGTATGAGCCCACAGCCAATGAGTGAGGCCAATGAGTCAGAGAACAGGAAAGTTATTTACTGTAGCATATCTGAGATGAGAAATTAGCTCCAACTTTAAAAAACCTAATCGTGTGTAAGTTTTCCCAATCTAGTTGTCTCTTTAGACATTTCTGGAGGCAGTTGTGTCTATTTCATTATACCTCCTTCCTTTGTAGCATGTTCCCATTTTCACTAGTTTCTTTTCCTTCTCTCAGTCAGGTCATTACCATTACAATCCTAAAATATCAATGCTCATTAGATGAGACAAAACATGAGCTCTTGTGCAGTTCCTTTTTATTCACATTTCTATTGTACCCATTATCATGGTCTCTTGAGCCCATGAGGGAATTAGAAACAATAGAAAATTTATTCTTTGAGGACTTTGTTCTCTCCTACTACTTAATTCAGAATTCTAGTGTAATTTATGTTTATTCATAGGGAGGTGGTGCTGTCCCCTACCCTGAGGGTCTTCAAGAGGAGGTTGGATGGGCATCTGGCTGGGGTCATCTGAAGCCAGGGGGTTGGACTTGATGATCTATTGAGGTCCCTTCTGACCCTAACATCTATGAATCTATAATTATATTTTCTTCATTTCGCTTTCTCATTGACCAAGTAAACAGTTTTGTTATCTGTTCAAAGCTTTAGTTTTAATTTCATAACATTAGCTTTTTTCATGAGATGAGGTTGTTGAGTTCATGCCCAACTTGGAGAACCAGGATTGTACTCTTAGTCTGGTTTTTACCCTTTGACACACTCAGCATCGGAAGCCTTGGTGGTGAATATGCAGTGCTATTGCTGGCATAGCTCTCGGAGTTACAGACATAAAAGCCACTCCACTACATCAAATTGCGAATATTGTCAAGTGTGAGGTTACTGTACTTCGCTGAAATATACTGAACTCCTTTGAATAAGGTTGATACATTAAAAACCATGTGAAATCCTGCTGCCTCTGAAATCATCTCTGAAATCAAGTAATGTTACTCAATATATTATTTAAAAACTGTCATAGTGGTGTCAAAACCTAATACCCCCAAGTTATAACCAAAACAAGATTTATTTTTGACATATAATCCTTACCTGTCTGGCTCAGCTGCCCAAGAACTGCATTACTCAACATCAGCTACCATATAGATGAGCAAGGATTTATAGTAATATTTTTGTATGTTTTCACTTTGAAAAAAGTTAATTAGCTGATAAGATATAAGCCCTTTGAGTCTCATTCTAAGAATAGAATAAGAAAAGGTTCAAAGAGAAGCTGCAAAAAAGGTATAAGGAAATGAAAGGAAGAGGCTCCAGAACTGCCCCCACCCACGAATATAAACACCTTAGTGGGTCCATCAGTGCTGTATATTTTTAAATGCCTTAATCTGATTGACCTTGTATTCAGAAAGCTTACAGATACAAAAAAAAAAGGGTTGTGAATTAATGGTATGCTACAAATATTTATACTTGCAGTAGAGTAGCAGCAAGCGTTAGAGCTTTCTAAGTATTGTACATTCTTATTGAATGGTTTCTTTCTTTTGTAATTCTGATGAAATAATAAGAATAAAACAGCTACTATTTACTGTATCTCTGAAATACTCACTTAAAATTTCAAACAGTACTCTTAGAAAAAGTCTATATGTGAGAAGAATTTTAATGGGATTTCAAAGCGCTGAGTTGTATTCTCATTAAATTTTATTTCCTAAGTAACTTATCTTAAAATGGAAGAGATAATTATCACCGTAGGAAGTTTTAGAAGTTCCTTTTTTATGTTTTCTCAGTTTTAAGTGTAATGGTACTGTCAGTATAATTGGTTATATTTGTTTCCTTCCTACCAGCTACAGTCATTTTTGTTTATGACATAAACAAGAATTGCCAGTTGCGAGGGATACTAAGGTTATGCTGGTTTAATTTTACTGAGGTTACAATGGGAGTAAATTAGTGAATGTCATCCAGGATGACCTCTAAATGGTTGTAATGGATTCTCCTCGAATCTGATTTCAGGCCCTGCGTCTCTGAAGTGGTGATGAGCACTGCTCTGAGGGGATGAGATCTTTAAATCCCAGTAAAGTGAATGAAAGATGAGGATACTCAGCATCTGTCAGATCCATAGTGCCTTTTGGAGTTAGTCCCTCAGCCAGTGGGAGTTTACAGAAAGGGGTCCATTGCTATGACACTGCTAAAACCTCATATGTGCTACAACCTCATATATAGGTTGCCATTGCTCGCTGGTGCTTCAGTCTCTGCTGAACTATTTGGATTCCTGTACCTTTTTCTCCCTGTTTTTGTTGACTACCATTTCTCAGACATGAGTTTTTTAAAGACTTTTTAAAGGAATTCAACAAATAATCCAAAAAATTAGAATATTTGTGTAAAATTTAGGTTATTCCACCTGACTTCCCAAAGACTCTCACACTAGCTTCCCTTTTTGTGCCCTCTTTCTTGGAAGTTTGAAATGCCTTGATTGTGTTTTAAGAAGCAGCCAGTGAAGACATTTTACATCGGGTAGAAATCACGCACAGAGCAATATCATGGCAAAATGTGCGCTGAGCTTTTAGCAAAGATGAACAGAAATACACAGGTGAGAAGAGGGAAGAAGATGAGAATCAGCCTGGCCATTTATTATTGTCAGGATTAATGGTTTGTACTGGAAGGGCTGTAATATAAGAAAACGTATGATGGTATCAAAGTTAGTCTTACCCTGAGGACAAATAGAATGAAACACAGGAAGAAAACCTAAAAGTGTTAATGATTTTCCAGTAATATGGGCAATAAGACAAGTGCTGATGGAACTTACATTGTATGGAAGAAATTTATTTTTTGTATGTTTAAACCAACAAATTAGACCATTATTTGTCCTGATGAAGAAGGTATAGAAAAAAGAATTTTAATGTGGTTTGAACTAAGGTAAGAGCAGTCGTAAGTGGAAAAACATTTCAGCCCAATACTGTATACAAATAACTGCATATAAATCAATCAGATTTTCATGTGTGTAAGGTCTGCAGAGACGGGCACCTTATAAATACACATTAAAGGAAAGTCTAGTAGGACCTTTTTCTCTTCCCACTGAAATAAATGGAAGTTTTGCCAGTTACTTCAATAAAAACACAATCGGCCCCATCATTTTCATTCACTATAATAATATGGTATGAGCTTTACTTTCGCTACAGCAACTAACTGAGAAATGAGCTTGCTTTCTTTCTTAATAAGAAAGAAATGAAGAACAAAGCATCACAAGAAGGCCAGTAACATTGCAGGTGACAGCCTGCTGTTTACATTTTGTCTTGGGCCTTTTCTGTCTTCTTTTGCCCCCATTTTAGACGAAACAAAAACAGAAAGAAACTAGTCTATTTAGATAAGCATAGACCCATAATAACAGTAAAACGAATGTGCTATTAGTGATAATGACCTTAGCAACAAACATAATTATACCAACAATGAAAATAATTGCGTGCTCATCTCTCCCTAGGAAGGAAACCTGTTGGAATTCCTCTGTTGGCATGAAGGCTGAATACTTTAAATGGTTCAGGAAAAATACTGATTTCTTTTCTTAGTGGAAATCAGTATCTTTGGCTGTTAGTCCATTCTTTATGATGATTTTTTTTCTGCTTAAGAGAGCAATTATGTCTTGAGGTAGTTTCTTTCCTCACAGTATCTGAGAACGTTCAAGCAGATGTGTAAACGAAGATTCTCTTTTCTTTCTTTCTGACTTTCTTTCTTTCTTTGGATCTCTGGCACGTCACCGTCTGACTTTGTTCTTAATGGGATTCAAAGCTGTATACTGAAGTTTTTCATTGAGCAAATCTACTGAAAGATGCAACACTTTAGATTTCTTAAGTATCTGCCTGAGAACCTTTTCACAATCCCTCCCTCGCTTTTTAATTTAAATTCAAAGTGACCTCCTAATCTCATGAAGTGATATCTTTGTTTTAGGTCACCTAATGTAGGGTTACCATATTTCCAGTTCCAAAAAGGGGACACCTCATTCGCAGCCCACAGACCCTCACCCCCTGGGCTATGCAGGTGACCCGCAGTCCCAACCTGCAGCCCCCCCCCGGCCCTGCCAGTGCCTGTCGCTCCTGATCTGCAGCCCCACCCAACCCTGTCAGTGCCCCTCACTTCCGACCCACAAGTCTCCTGCCCCTCCCATGCCCTCAACCCCAAGCCACAGACCCCCCAGTCCTACTGGAGGGGGCCCCAGCTGCCCCCATCCCAATCAGGCTGGAGCATGGGGACTCTGATTTGTGTGGGCAGCAGCAGATCAAGTCCAGCCATAGCATGAGCTAGAGGGAAGAGGCAAAGCCTGTGCCCCCCTTCCCCCCCTCCCCACCAGGCTGGGGCTCCCACAACATGCCAGGTGACCTGGCTATAACCCCTGCCCTACCCCATGGAGCATCTTCTGGCCACCACACTCCCACGAGCATGGGCAATGGTTCCTGTGCTGCCAGCCCAGCCATGGAGTGCCCTGCTGCCCTCAAAGGGCTCCTCCCTGCCCCCCACTGGAGGGGCAGGCACTTCCCCCTGCCACAACCCCAGCCCCAGTGCCTGGACAACACCCCCCGGCACCCCCCACCTCACGCATCCATCCCCTCCATGCACCGCTGCTGTACAGTCCCTTCCCCCAGACAGTCCCCAGGCCCTGGCCCTCCAACACCCACCCCCCACAGATTTACCATCATTCAGGTGCCAAGGTTGCTCCTACCTGGATGCATGCCAGCCACATGTGCGTGTGCATGCAGGCGCATGTGGTGCTCCCTGCTTCCAATCACCCTTCTCCTGTTTGTACCGGGGAGAGGAGCAAAATCTTGGATGTTGGTTCAGATTTCAAAAAAACCACCTGGCCGGAGATTGGAGGGCTAAAAAAGAGGACATCTCCAGGAAAACCTAGACATATGGTAACAATAACTTAAAAGGAACAATATTGTAGAGTGATTGAAATATATATAATTTAGATGTAACAGATTGTTTGAATGTCCATTTTTATTATAGCTAGTCAGAATAAATGTCGTTGTTTATCATTTCCATCTGGATGGGAGTATTCAGAATTTAGATCAAAAAAGCATTTAAACATTTGTGTTTAACTTTTCCTAAAGGTGCTGTGAAGCACCTAAAATTGTTGGAATTTAGGAACAACTTGACTAAAAATATTTTTCTCTCAGTTCCACCAGTGGGAGTCTGAGATATTTGCACTGAGACCTACCAGTGTTAGGCTGGGGGTGCTTGACAGCCAGCCTGTGGGCCAATTGCAGGCCACAGAATCATGGCATCTGGCCTGTGGGGCTTCCCATGGGTCAGGAAATTTGGTGAGAGGGGGAGAAGTGGTAGTTAATACAGGCTTCCTACCCTGCTGCCAGGGCTTCCAGGCCAGACCACTTTCCCTTTATGTGGTTAGTCTGGGGTCAAGCCACACTCCTTTCCCCCTGTGCGACTGGGTTGGGGCTGGCCCCTCTGCCTACCCCACGGGGCTTGGCTGGGGCCAGGTAAAAACTCCTTATTTCCCCACAGGGCTAGGTCAAGTCCTGCTGCCCCAACAGGGTCAGTTTAGGACTAGGCTGTCTCCTGCCCCCTCTGCATGGCTGGATGGGGCCCTGATATGCCAGCCCTAAATCAGGATCGCCAGCTGAATACAGCCTGTGGATGGACCAGGCACTAACATTTTGGCCTGCCAGGCAAAATTTTTGAGCATCACTCACATTGGTGTAGACAATGGAATTGAGAGACAATGGAATTTAGTAGTGCAGAATAAATGTATTTCATTTCAGGACAAGTATTGTCCTCCCCAATGTCCTGAACAGGCAGGAGACAGCTACACAATCACTTCATGGAAATGTCAGCTCAAAAAGTGAAGCTGCATGCACAGGTTGTGTGTGTTCTCTCCATAATGAGAGAAGTAGATTATTTTTTATGCTGCATATCAACCTGCACTCTCGGATCCTATGGAACTTTCTGCCCATGAAGACGGTCTGAATATATTTGCTGAAACTATGGCATAGAGAGCCTGCACCATAAAAAGCATGTGCACCTCTTCATGCAGTCTCTCTGGTCTGAAAGACGCATCAAGGCACGGGTGCTACTGTGTTTATTGTTGTCCTCATACTTCTCTGTCATCCCTGCTTTATTGTTCAGAAACATGGACTACTAGAGATGCTAGGCATATCATAGTTTCATAGTTTCCCCTGATCATACGAGTGGCCTCCTCCATGCTGTCCATGCTGTCCACATCCCTCTTGAAGTGTGGCGCCTAGAAGTGGACGCAGTACTCCAGCTGCATAGAGTGGGAGGATCACCTCTTTGGACCTGCTCGAGATGCATCTGTGGATGCACGCCAAGGTGCGGTTGGCCTTCCTGACTGCCTCCCCACACTGCCAGCCCATGTTCATCTTGGAGTCAATGATGACCCCGGGATCCCTTTCCGCCTCCGTGCTGACAAGAGGGGAGTTCCCTAACCTGTAGGTATGGTGCCGGTTGTTCCTCCCGAGGTGCATCACCTTGCACTTGTCTGTGTTGAAACCCATCCTATTCTTGTCTGCCCACCCTTGTAACCTGTCTAGGTGTGATTGTAGCCTGTTGCATCCTTCCAGTGTGCCCACGTCCCCCCACATCTTGGTGTCATCAGCAAATTTGAACAGGGTGCTTTTTACCCCCTCGTCCAAGTCACTGATGAAGATGTTGAACACTGCGGGCCCAAGGACCGAGCCCTGCGGGACCCCACTGCCCACGTCCTTCCAGGCTGAGAAGGACCCATCCACTGCCACCCTCTGGGTGCGGCCCTCTAGCCAGTTGGCGACCCATTTGACTGTGTGGGTGTCTACACCACAGCCCCGCAGTTTCTTAATGAGAACGGGGTGAGAGACAGTGTCAAAAGCCTTCCGGAAGTCCAGGAAGACTATATCCACTGCTACCCCTGCATCTAATGATCTGGTGATCTGATTGTAAAAGGCTACCAGATTGCCAAACACAGAGACTGAACAGCTTCTACATGAGATATCTGCATAAGATGCTGAAAATAAAGTAGAAAGACCGATTACCAAACACAGAGGGACTGGAGTGTGCTGGGCTGATACATTTAGAAACCACTATCAAGAAGAAAAGGTTGCAATGGATTAGCCATGTTAGGAGAATGGCAGAAGACCATAACCCCAAGAATATTTTGTATACTGAGTTTCAGGACAGCACTAGAAAGTGGGTCATCCACTATGGTGGTATCACAATGTGTGCAAATGTTATATGAAGTCATTCAACATTAATGGATGCTGGAAGGAGTGCACAGAATCCCGTCCGATCTGTAGGGAACAGCTGGCACTGGGTACAGCTCAACATGATGCGGCTTTGATCCGGAGGATAGAAGCAAAGCGAGAAAGAAGAAAGGAGCATGCTGGAAACTTTGACTCCAACTTAGACAACATGTGGATCTGTGAAACTTGTAACAAGCTGTGTCGCTCTTGAATTGGGCTTCTCCATCTCAAACAGATTCATCAGGCATCTGACTAGACATCTTGCATGTATACCATGGTCCAGAGGTTTGACAGTTGCCTATGTCCTTCTCTGGTCCTTTTTAACTGTTCTGTTTCCTTGATTATAGTCCCCTGTCAAATTTAAATTATAAACTCTCCAAGTTTACAATGAATTACAGCCTTACTTGTTTTTATGAGGCCCCCAGCCTATTTTTGGGTGCTCAGTCAGTGATTAATAGCAACAATGTAAGGAAGATTGCTGGAATTCAGTGACCTTTCTTTTTAAATGCAAAGGCTCAATTATCTGCAATTAACTGCCCATCAAGTTCAAAGGCATCTATTAGACCCATTTAGGTCCTCAATCAATGCAGATGTGCTCCTTTGAGAATTTCTTTTGCACCCTGTATTCTGTCACTAAAGTGAAGATAAGTGCTAGGTTGTTGGTTGTAGCTGTGTTGGTTTAAGGACATAGGCTGACAAGGTTCGTTGGGTAGATGTGCTGTCTTTTAGTAGACCAACTAAATAAGTTGGAAAAAAAGTTCTTTCCAAGTTTACCTTCGTCAGGCATAGGGAAACTCTGCTGTGGTGTTATGTGTGCTAGAAACCACTGGTCATAATCTCAGTACTTTGGGCCTGAGTCTTTTCTTGTTTATACCATGATTCTAGTAAGAATCATTTCAGATATCTGCCTGAAGGGAATATTTAATGGCAACCTAGGGTTCAAGGCAGAGTGAAGGCCTTTGTTTCCATTTCACACCCAAAGGGACCTTCCCAGGCCCTCAGAGATGCTTCCTCAGTTCCTCCCACAAAGCAGCCAGCACCTGGCTGTCTACTTGGCATTGCAAACAAGTCAAGGCCTTTCAGCTTTTGTTTCCCACTAAGCAGGGGTTCCCAACATTTATGTGCCCAAGGGCACATTCGAATTTAAAAGGAAAAGCAGTGGGCTGCAATATGACAGCATTTTTTGTTGGAATAGTGATTTTTACTGATCATGAAAATACGTGCAGGGCACCTGAATGAACCTCGGGGGGTCACCATGGCGCCTGCGGGCACTGCGTTGGGAACCACTGCTCTAAGGAATACCAAGAGACTTATTTAAGGTCACCAGCCCCACAGGATAATTCTCTTAAAAATCAGATTTGGGATGTATATTATTTTGGAGTGTGAGGAGGGAATAAAGAGCAGGACTGACTGAAAGCAAGAACAGATGTGAATGAGGGGTGGAATGATGCTGGGACTTAAGGGACTAAATATATTTGGGGATGATTGACAGGGGACAGTATTTAGATGGGGATGGTGGCAGAACTGATTGCTGGGCAGGGGTTTGGGCAGATGGAGAGGTGATGATAGACTCCCCTTACTTTACCTCTTAAATCAATCACTTCTAGATCCTTGTAAATATTCACTACAGATCCCCCAACCTTTAGTCTCCTTCATGCACTAGCAGGATTCATATCCCCTGTCTCCTCCCAATGCTCATCCTGTTGGTGGCCAGGCAAAATGAAAGATGCAGTAATCTGACTTGAATGCAGAGGCCAGAGCCATGGGTCAACAGATGAGACTGGGAGCAAACAGAGAGGAGAAAGATGAAGGGTTTTGACTTCGCAGTTTTAACATGCTTTAATAGTTTTCTGGAGGTAACATATAGAAATGGGTATGGTGCTGTGGTGTCACATATGTGTCTTTCTACTATAGTGAAAGGCTGCATAAAAATTAAAGAGTTAGGAGTACTGCTGTCTCTTTCCAATTAAAAGCTTTGGTCCATCTGCTATATGTCACAGTAATGTAGGTAAATCCTAACGTTTTTCAAAATCCAGTCATCCGAAAAGCTTCATACAGGGGAAAATTGAAGCGTTTCCTGCCTCTTCCTGAGACCATGGACTGTGTCCCTGTTCCCTCTGCTGTGGGACCAGCGATGAAGTGCTGCACTGGGGAGAAGTGCCACCCCACTCACAACACTTGGGAGCCCTGTCCCAACAGCCCAATGAGTGGGGCTCTGGGTGCCAGCTTTAAATCACCCCTTGGAGAAGTCCCCTCCAGCTCAGCAGTTCAGATCCCTGCTCCCACAGCCACATGACTCCAGATACGGCTGTGGAAGCCAGCTTTGAAGTGGCTCATGGGGAAGAAGCTCTCCTTCCATGGGGCACTAAGCCCCTACTCCAATCCCCCTAGGAGCAGGAGGAGTGGGGCAGCTTCTGCTCCCCACACCTTCCCCAGTCTGAAAAAGAAGGAGAGACCAGGAGAAGGACAGCTGTAGGCTGAACAATTTCCAATGGTGGAAATATAATTTCTGGAACCAGCATAGGTGCTGACTTTGTGGGTGCTCAGCACCCTGCTTGCAGATGTTAATCCCCCCCCCCAAAAAAAACAACCCCAAAACCCAACACTTTACTTGAAGAAGCAGTGTGTGACTTCAACATGGCTCTTTAGTGTCTGTAAAGTTTGGGCACTTCAGGAGGGCTTTTTGGCACTTTTAGCTAAAGCTGATTCAATCACCTATTAGATAAAAGTGCCAAAAAAGTCCCACTGAAGTACCTGATCTTTACAGACACTGCAGAGCTGGGTAGAAGTAATATGCTGCCTCTCCTGGGCATGCGCGGGACTCAGCATGGGAATGTGCTGAGTTAAAAGTAAAGTGCCATATTGGAGGGGGCGAATTATGCCTGCGAGCATCCACTAGCAAAAAAAAAAGTTGATGCCTATGGCTCTCAGAAATGAATGTCTGTTAGCAGCCAGTAACTTAATGTTATTAGAAATGTATATCAGAGCCCATATTTCATATTCATATTGAAATATAAACCTGCCTTTTCACAATTGCAGTTTTACCGAGGTGTTGGGAAGTCTCCTGGGACCTTCCTTAAATTGTGATTGCTATTTCTGTCACCCCCACCAACATCAAACCACAGGCCGTGGTTATGAGCTTCATAAAGCATCATAAAAAGCCCATGTTTTTATTGTATGCATGCTCTAGGATAAGCACATGCTTTTCTGGAGGATATTAGAAGCATATAGAGATTGAGCTGACTGCAGACGCATCAGTTTATCTTGAGACAGGATCACCTCAAAACATCGGAGGAGTCAGTCAGTTTAGTCAATGCCAGCAACATTTCCTGTGCTCAGAAATAATGCCATAGGCACACAGATTCAATTCAAAACGATAGAACCACTGTGGTCTTTATTCTCATTTATGCTAAGGCCACTTGCACTTCTTTGGTAGTGTTTTCTCATTAAAACCCACTTTAATATCCCTTTAGACTGCCACAGTGATGTAAAGGGGCCCTCATGCAAAAGGTAATCAAGCTGTGTAAGTTTATTAAAATGGATGATTTTACTTCAAAGCCATAAAGTAACCCAGGTTTATTTAAGAGATTGTAAACCCCAGAGGCACGCTTGGGAATGCTGGCTTTCCAGGCAATGGAGGGCTGGCGACGGTATTAAGATCTGTAGCAGAAGGATGCTGACCAGTGATGTACCGTGGGTCTCTGGCACCTGGGGGCCGACGCTTGCATTTGTGTCTCCCACCCCCTCCCCGTCCTTCTCATAGCAATACTTAGTCATGTTGCATGATAAGAAATCTGAAGGGCCGGCACCCCCCCAGCAGGCCATGGCCCCTTCCCACCCCCCACCTTGTCAGTCCACCACTGATGCTGACATGGCACAGGGTCCTCAGACAAAGGCTGCTGCTTTCACAATATGCTTTGTGGTCCCTGAGACCCCAATTCTGGTAAAGCACCTCTCTTGCCAATCCTGAGTAATGCTACCATGAAAACCCCAGCAAATGGGTTTTATCTAGAACATGGTCTGAGTGTACGGTGTTTCGTGTGGTTTGGGGACCTGTTGTGAATATTCCCACAGTGCCTGATTTAAGAACCCTGACTGTTCACTTGCTTAGAACCAGTAAAGACTGACCAGTAAGCAGGAGGACTTACTCTGAAAAAAAGGTTGCAGAGTCCACAGAATGGTTTATATGCTCTCCTCCTATCTCCTGGGAAAAGGTAGCATGACTAAAACTTTGCTGTACCTTGCTACATTATGCCCATCTATTGTGAATGTCCTTTAGGCCATCAAAGATATGATCTATAATATGTCAGGGGATGAGGACAGCACACACAGTCAAGCCCCCTTTGCATCTCTCACATCCTTACACACCTTTGACATGCCGTGCTCTTCTCATCTGAAGCTCCCTTTTGCTCAAGTTATTTAATTAGCTGTGTTGGAGTTAATGGTGCCATGTCCAGTCCCACTTGCATAAAAACTGTTGAGAGTCTTTCACTGACTTCAGTGGAATCCAAATTAGCCTGCTGGTGTTTTTAGACTAGCGGTTTTAGGCTAACACTTGCCTGTTCTCAATGATGTTAATGGTAAAATTCCTGTTAATGTTCAATCAGAAGAGACTCCCTTAAGCAAAGGGGTTTTCTACCTGGACTTAGTAAGAAGTCTGCACTTTCTTTTATTATTTTCTGCCTTTTGTGTCAGTTGACTTACATCCTAAGAACATAAGAAATAAAAAGGATATGGTGTGTGTCTTACACATCCTTGCTTATTTTCAGTTTCTGCAGTAAAAAAGAATCTGTCTTAAATGGAGATTTGATGTGTTGGTTGGTTCTGATGGTAATTTTAAATGAAATGGGGATCACAGAAAGATGAAAAAATAAGCCCATTTTTGTGTTTCGATATATTTTATGGAAAGACAACCTTATAATTTTTAAAATTAAATACCTTGCCTATTTTTCTTGATTTCCTTTTTATTAGACAGCAAAAGTAAATGCAAAATTCAAAACCTATAATAAAGTCAGAAAAGGGGGGGGCAATGAAATAGATCCACAGATGGATTGCATAACCCAGAAGTCCTTAAATTACAGTTATACATCAACCACAGTTAATATGAAACATAAAAATTGTATTATTTCCTCTCTTGACCTGTGCAGAAGATGAGCCAGCGTAATACAAATTCAACTTTTCTAAAAGTTGTATTAGCCATCAATGTAAGAAACTTATGTTTTGTCTTTGTAATCTAGTATTTTTGTGGGCTTTTTAAGCACACCTTTCTCATACTATTTATCCTGAGAGAATAGAAAAAGTGTAAGTCAAGGACAGATAAAAAAATAAACAAAAAATCAAGTCACATAGGCTAGTAGAAGAGATACCTACGATTTAATTTCTCCAATGATTCAAATAATCTACTCCTAACCAAATAATCAATGTCCTCATACATAAGACCAAAAGGAAAATTGCACTGTGTCAAGTAATTTTTAAATGGAACTAAATTATACTCAGTTTAAGGTTCCTGTTTTGCAGGGGCAAATAAAGACAGACCTCTGTGCCTGCAAAGAATCCCACTGATTTTAGTGATCTTAACATGCAAGTGTAGAAAAGTATTTTATCCCTCTAAGGTGAAATGTTCCATTTTGTCTTTATCATGCTGGCTTTATAGTATTACTCTTCATATTTGGAAGATGCCAATAATACCTGGTCCTAAAAGAAAACTGCAGAGCCAAAGCAACCACAGACTGCAGCTATTTAGGAGCAGAAGTCACTCTGAAGTAGTGACTAGGGCTGTGTGAAATTTCAGTGGCCATTTCAATTCATTTTGGATTCAGACATTTCAGCGGTTGAAATACCAAATGTGAAACAAAACACAGGGCTCCAAAATGCAATGGGCCATCTGAAACGATTTGGATGTTTCAGAGCTGTTTTGAAGCAGTTTCGGAGACGGGCTTGCAGGGAAAGGAAGACGGGGAGGCAGCTGGGGAGGGGAGGACTGCTCTGATACTGACATCTGTAGCTGGCCAGTGACAACAATCTGGCCCTGAGGTCCCTTCCAATCCCAGTGCTGCAGAATCAAACAGGGAGCTGGGGAATCGAACTGGGGGCTGGGGGAATGTTCACGTCCTAGTTTGATTCCCTGGCTTCCCAGTCTTTCCCCTGGTTCTGTGATCACTTCTCCCAGCTCCTCCCATGGGATGCAGGCCCCCAGATAATGCAGGATGACAGCAGGCTGTTGCTGCCAGCTGGGGATGGCAGCGACTCTGGACTATTTCCCCAGCTGGCAGCAGCAGTCTGCTGAAACCCCGTGCAGATCTGGGGGCTGAGTCCCCCAGGAAGAGCTGGGGGAATGATCAGAGAGGTGGGAATTGAACTGGGAGCTCTGGCTGACTGCTGGAGCCAACCCAGCTCCCAGACAGTGCCTTGTGCCCTACTGAGCCACACTGCACCCACACAATGGTGCAGGTGCCAGGCAGGGGGAGCAATTCCCCGCTGCCCCCCTGCTGCCCAGTGCAGCATGGAGGGACTCTGCCATGAGCCTTCAGAGGCCCCAGTTGTCGCTGCCAGTGGTGGTGAGTGCAGGGCTTTTTAAAAATCCACACTTACCGGCTGCGGATGACAGCGGGCTGCTGCTGCCAGCTGGGGCCAGCACCAAAACCTGAGTCTGCCTAGTGCAGCCTGCATCCAGCGCTGGGAAGAACCCAGCACTGGCTCTGGCCCCAGCCGGTGGCAGCAGCCTGCTGTCATCCTGCACGCAGATCCGGGGGCCTGTATCCCCCGGGAGGGTGCTGGTCTGTGGCAGACTCCTCTCAGGGGGAGCAACCTCCAGATCTGCCTGTGGGATGACAGTGTGCTGCCTCTGCAGTCAAGTGATATTAGTTTTGCTTTGAACAGTTTGAGGTAGTTTCACAAATCCCCCTGCACCTATCTCCTTGAAACGTGGCAGGTGTCATGGCCTCAGAAAGGGGCTAGCATCCCTGCATGTTTCTTCTGAATCAGGCAAGAAATGACAACGTTATAGGCAGTTTTGTGATTCCCCATTATAGCCTATGGCTGAAACACTTTTGAAATTCCAAAACCGCTCTGAAATAGTTTCAGCCAAAATGAAACAGGACAGTGATTCAAAATGCCAAAATGAATTACTGTCCCTCCAAAACACCAAATCTAAAACTAAACAAAACACAGCCGTTTCGGACAGCCCTATGAAACATTGACGTGAAACACTGTCCCTCCGAAATGCCAAATCCAAAATGAAATGTAGGTGTTTTGCACAGCCCTAGTAGTGACTGCTGCACTGTGGGGAGGTCATAAAATGGTTCTCTGCATCTAGTTTGATTTAGAAATGTGCAGTAAGCACCCCTGAAACTCTGGGACACAAAGGGTCTCCCGAACTCATCTGGCTTTGAAGTAAAACTGTGGAGAAGAGCCAGTCAGAGATCTTCAGGTGTTCAGAGACCCTTAGAGATTTTCTCTGCCCTGCTCTGTTCAGCTTTTATCCCTGACACACATCCAAAGACACTTGCTTCTCTTTGGATTCACTCCACTTCTTTCCCTCTTCATCTTCCCTACTCTGTGACCTTCATTCTCCTTCACTTCCTTTCCTTTGTTTCTCCATTTAACTTATATCCTCTTGATGGAGACTGTCTAGGAAAAAATCCATAGAACTAATATATCATTTCTTGTTATCATGTTGTTCATCGTTGCACCTTATCCCCACTGTGTCTGCTCATCCATTTAGAATATACATTCTTTGGAGCTGGGACTGCATGCTACTCTGTGATTACAGCAGTCCCTTGCACAACAGGACCCCATTCTTGGTTTGCCCTTTGGCATAACTGTAACATCAGCAGTAGCAGCAGTCTTATCATTTCTAAACTTAAGTATCTTGCATGTTTTACTTGATTTCCTTTTTAATAGATAGCAAAACTAAATGCAAAATTCAAACCCTATAATAATGTCATAAATAGGGTGGAGGGTAGAGGGGGGATGAAATGGCTTCCACAGATGGATTGCATAAACCAGAAGACCTTGCGTTACAACTGTTGTTGTTGTTATTTTTGTTATTACTATTGCTGTGTGGGAAGGAAAAACTAGTTTACTGAACTGAGTCAGCCTTTGATCACTAATCTGCACCCAGCACAGCACTGTTTGCTCCTTTCCTTCTGCCTTATCATTCATCATTATGTTGCAGTTTCCTGCCTTTGGCCCTGGTACTGCAAACACACATGCTTGACTTCCATTGAGTCAAATGGGACTTGTCATGGTAGTGAAGTTAAACTTTTTCAGGATGAGAGTTATATATTGTAATCTCCTTTAGACATTATGTTTCTGTGGTTATGAGTTGCATAGTAAACATTTGTATCATCATAATAAACTAATAGAGTGATGTAATATTGCTACATTGGTTCTGTGAACAAAGTAGACCTCAAATATGAAGCAGTATCAGCATGGAAAATAAATGAGATCATCAGGCTGATTTATGAACCTATTCTTAGATTCAGCATTGTGGATCTCTAAAGGTATTTTCATTTTTTTTTAAAGCCAAATTATCCCTAAGTTCTGGTTTCACATCTCATTTGTTACCTAGTTACTCTTACATTTAGAGATAATGAGAATAATTATCCTAACACAGAATATAGATATTTTTTCTGAACAATAATAAAGCAAGCAGTCATGCTAAAAATAGTTCATTTCAACTTTACATGCTTGCTCCGATTCATAGATTTGTAGAGTTTTAGGCCAGGTGCTGCCATTAGGTCATGTAGTCTGCCCTCCTACATGTGAATTCATACAGCTCTTGTATTAAGGCTAATAATTTATTTATACTAAAACAGGGGTGGCCAACCTGTGTCTGGCATGCCAAAAGTGGTGAGAAATCTCTGCGTGGCATGCAGCAGAGGGAGCAGACGGGGCACACCACAGTGGCAGAATGGGCAGGGAGCAGAAAGCAGAGCAGCAGATAGGGCAGAAAAAGCGAATCAAAGTGGCACTCAGGGAGAGTGTGGGGCTAATTTGTGGCCTGCCAAAAGGAGGCCCACACTGCACTAAAACACAGCTGAGGTTGGCTAAATCGTATCTTTTGGGAAGGCATTCACTCTTAATTTGAAGGCATCAGGTGATAGAGAATCCACAATTTCCTGAGGTGGCTTGTTTCAATGGTTAATAATAATCATGGTGGTATTAACTTTTGAAATGAGCCAGAAATTATGGTTAAAAATTTGTGGGCCTCATTTCAAATTTGAATTTGTCTGACTTCAGCTTTCAACCATTTGTACTTGTTAAGACAGCACTCTCTGGTAGTCAGTATTTTTCTTCCCATGAGAGCTGTTTTGTACTAGAATTAAGCCACCTTTCATTCTTCCTTCTGTTAAACTAAAGAAATTGAGTTTAAGCCTTTTACTGAAAGGCATTGTCTCCAGATGTTGAATCATTTTTGGATCTCTTTTCATCAGTCCCAATTATTCAGCTTCCTTTTTTAAATGGGGTTATCAGACCTGTGCATAGCATTCCTGTTTTAGTCTCATCAATGCTCTTTTTCCAACTCATTGCTCTCCTGACTATACATGAAAGGATTGCAACTGTGTTACATTAGGATATGTGCTTACTTGTATATTCTCTTTGACTCCTAGACTCTCTTCCACATCGGTGCTCTGCAACATAGAGTCCTCCATCTTCTTGACTGGCCTGCAGTCCATCTTCCTAGATTTATGACTTTGCATTTGGCTGTATTATAATGCATTTTTGTTTTAGCGGATTTGGTTGCTAAGCCCTCCAGTTTGCTCTTAGAAACTTCACTGTCTTCAGCATTTAATTAGAACGTGACAGTTGGTCATTCATGTATCTAATCTTTGATAATTTTATGTATACTTTTGGATCATAGCTGAAAATGTTGACCCCTTCTGAGGCTACTATCCTGGTGAAATACCACTGGAGATGCATCTATTTCATGATATTTCCCACTGACAAGCTACTCGTTGATGCCCATACTTAACCTGTGCAATATATGCTTTACTGATGTTGTATGGTATTCATTTTGTAATCAGAACACCGTGTAGAACTAAGTCAAAGGCCTTACAAAAGTTTATAATATTTATGCATATACCTTTACCCCTCAAGCTTGAAGTCTTAGCATGAAATCAGGATTGTCTGTCCTCCATGAGATCACATTGACTCTAGTATTCACTATATTTCTATCCTTTACTTTTTCACTAGTGTAAGAGTGATTTTGTAGCCATGATGGTCCAGAAATTATGTGAAAGTCATGGATTTCTGATGTCTTGCATTTGCAAGCTTGTCTAATTTTTCAGAGACTATTACCCATGCCATTTTTTCTGTTGTTTGGTCTGGGACTGAAGTCTGAGTAGCTGGCCTGAAGTTGTTCAGGTTATCCTCCTTGCTCTTTTTGAAGCACAAAGAAATATATTACTGGAGGGGATTCTTTTCTTTTCTATATGGACTTTAAACCAACATGCATTATTCCCTAGGCTACCACCACCTTCTAGTCCAGTGCTTAATCTTTATCTTTTATAGTAGAATCCAAAACAGAGTGGCTATGTGTTGAGTGTATTTTTTTACATAAAAAATATCCTTTATGATTTCAGTCATGAAATCAAGCACACACCTGCTATATTGAAGTCTCCCATTACCATATCAATTTATTTTTTGATAGTCTAATTTGCTAACTCTCCCCTTCCAGAACAATAGGTTGGAATTTTTAAAAATACGTGTTTAAAGATTTGATTACAACCTGTGTAAGTACACAATTTTAGGCAGAGATTTAAATATCACCACCATTAGTGCAATATTTCTTAGGTTTTTTCATTAATCTTTCTTAGAAGTAGATATTGCCTTAATCCTACAGGCTTATTTTAAGTATCTAAGTAATCTCATTGACATGAGTTAGGGATCTGGCCCCATATTTCTGTAATTGGGAGGGACAACAGATAACAAATGAGTGAGAGGAGCTCCTCTCTCTTTACAAAAGAACACCTGGGTACATGCTTGAGACTTAAGCGCATGTTTCAAGGATATCATATGGTTATTTTCTTGAATTGGAGCACTGGACCTAATACTGCTAGCATTAAGTGTGCATCCCTGAAATCAATGGCGCTTCTGTGTACGCTTCAAGTTGGTTAGTACAGACTGAGGTTGACATAAACTGTGAAAAATATATGCTTTTTCAGTGAATGTGTGGGGGAGCACCAGTGGCTTGCCGGTGGAGGGGTGGAGGAGGACTGCAAGCTGTGGGGGAGCTTGTTGGCTGTGCAGCAGGGAAAACCTTCCCCAGGAACCATTTTAAAGGGGAAGGCATGTAAGAGTACTCAAGGTGCTCTGCCACTTTAAGGACTGGGCCAGGCAGCAGGCAGGTCCAGACCAGCCCTGACAAGCAGCCAGCAAGGCTGGAGGAAGCAGTTTCATAGATTTCTTAGACATTAGGGCTGGAAGGGACCTTGGAAGATCATTGAGTCCAGCCCCCCGCCCAAAGGCAGGAAGTCAGCTGGGGTCATAGTTTCCCAGCAAGATAAGCATCCAATTTACTCTTGAAGGTGTTCAATGTAGGTGCTTGAACCACCTCCGCTGGCAGACTGTTCCAGACCTTGGGGGCTCAGACAGTAAAGAAATTCTTCCTTATGTCCAGCCTGAAATGGTCTTGTAGTAGTTTATGACCATTTGACCTTGTCACCCCTTGGGGCGCTCTGGTGAACAAACGTTCCCCCAGATCCTGGTGGTCACCCCTGATAAACTTATAGGTGGCCATCACATCACCCCTGAGCCTGCGCTTTTCCAGGCTAAAAAGCCCCATGGCTCTCAGCCTGTCATTGTAAGGTCTGTTTTCCTGACCTCTGATCATGTGTGTGGCTCTTCTCTGGACTCTCTCAAGCTTCTCCACATCCTTTTTGAATTGTGGAGCCCAAAACTGGATGCAATACTCCAGCTGCGGCCTCACCAAGGCCAGGTATGGGGGAGAATGACATCCTGGGATTTGCTTGAGAAGCATCTGTGGATGCAAGCCAGCGTCTTGGTCGCTTTAGTAGCTACAGCATTGCATTGCAGGCTCATGTTCATCCTGTGGTCAATGATGACCCCCAAGTAGCACTGCCGAGCCTATAAGGGTGCTGCAGGTTTTTCCTCCCAAGGTGGAGAACCTTGCATTTTTCAGTGTTAAACACCATCAGGTTCTCATCCACCCATTTGCTGAGCCTGTCCAGGTCAGCCTGGATCACCTGCTTATCTTCTGGCGTGGGTGCTTTGCCCCAAAGTTTGGTGTCTTTGGCAAACTTGGCCAGTCTGCTCCTGACTCCAATATCCGCATCATTAATGAAGATGTTGAACAATATGGGTCCAAGGACAGAGCCTTGGGGGACCCCACTGGTCACAGGACACCATGATGAGTGACTTCCATCAATTACTACCCTCTGGGTCTGACCACGGAGCCAATTTCCCAGCCAGTGGGTCATGGTGGACCCAAGGCCACAATTATCCAGATTCACCAAGAGGTGATCATGGGATACTAGATCGACGGCTTTTTTGAAGTCAAGATATATGGCAGTTGCTGTCTGGCATGGGGGAAGGAACATCTCTTGGCAGAGCTCCTGCTCTGGGGACAACATGGAGGTATGGGCAGGAGCTATGGGGTGACTTGGAGGCTCCTGGTCCTGGGCATGACCTAAAATTGTGTCCTTCTGGGATAGGGAGGCCTGATGGTTCTGCCAGTGTCTGGGCAGGGCCAGCAAATTCCAGGTTCGAGGATCATCCTGTTGAAAGGCAGGTCAGGGTGCCTTAATAACCCCTGCCTCCACCATCTGGTGGGTTACTAGTAACAATGGAGGGAGTTAGGGCCATGTACATCCATTAGAGACACCTGAGCCTGATGGGGCACAAGGCCCAAAGTGGGTAGTGGGGCCCCATGAGGGGCACTTGAGCCTGTTTGGAGTGCAAGACCCTGGTAAGAGGGAGTGGTGGGTCAGGCATGCTGATGAGGGGCACCTGACCCATTGGAGTGTTTGTCCCTGGACCACAGAGAAGGGGACAGAGTATGGAGTTGAGGCCCTGTGAGTAAGGGGCCACAAGTTGAGGTCCTGTTAATTTAGGGGACTGAATTTAGTCCACATAAGCCTTGGGCACCTGAGGCCACAGGTGGGCCTGAGGCTGATTGGAGGGCAGCAGAGGAGAAGCCGTGGAGAAAATAAGGAGGTGGGTAAGCAACCCTGTATGGAGAGCAGCTGAGGGGAGTTCCCCATCTATGAGACAAGGGCAGAGTCTGTGCAGTATTTTCATAGATTCATAGATGTAGGGTTGGAAGGGACCTAAGTCCGACCCCCTGCCATGGGCAGGAGACAATACTGGGCTCATATGACCCCAGCTAGGTAATTGTCAAGCCTCCTCTTAAAGACCCCCAAGGAAGGAGCCAGCACCACTTCCCTTGGAAGTTGGTTCCAGATCCTAGCTGCCCCGACTGTGAAATAGTGTCTTCCAATGTCCAGCCTGAACCTACTTGCAAACAATTTATGGCATTATTCCTTGTTATTCCAGGAGGTGCTCAGGTGAACAGGGTCTCTCCCATTCCCCCCTGGTCCCCCCGGTAAGCTTGTAAATGGCCACCAGATCCCCTCTCAGCCTTCTCTTGTAGAGGCTGAACAGGTTCAGGTCCCGTAATCTCTCCTCATGGGGTGTGCCCTGCTGTCCTCTGATCATGCGGGTGGCCCTCCTCTGGACCCTCTTGATGCTATCCACATCCCTCCTGAAATGCGGCGCCCAGAACTGGATGTAGTACTCCAACTGTGGCCTAACTAGTGTCACATAGAGGTGGAAGATAACCTCCTTGGCTCTGCTTGTGATGCATCTGTGGATGCATGACAAGATGCTGTTGGCCTTAGTGACCACGTCCTCATATTGGCAGCCCAGGTTCATTTTGGAATCAATAATGACTCCAAGATCTCTTTCTGCCACTGTGCTTTTGAGAAGGGAGTTTTGCAGTGTATGGGTATACTGCTGGTTCTTACTGCCCAAGTTCAGTACCCTGCACTTGTTAGTATTGAATCCCATCCTAGTCTCATTTGTCCAACCCTGTAACCTGTCCAGGTCCAGCTGTATCCTGTCCCTCCCTTCTACCATGCCCATTTTGCCCCAAATCTTGGTGTTGTCTGTGAATTTGAACAGGGTGCTTTTCATCCCCTTGTCCAAGTCACTAATAAAGAGATTAAACAGTGCAGGCCCGAGGACCAAGCCCTGGGGGACTCCACTGCCCACATCCCTCCAGGTCAAAAAAGACCCATCCACCACCACTTTCTGGGTGTGGTCCCTCAACCAATTTGTGACCCATCTGACCGTGTAGGCATGAACGCCATAGTTGCCTAGCTTTTTAATGAGAATGGGGTGGGAGACAGTGTCAAAGGCCTGCCTAAAGTCCAAAAAGACTATATTCACCATGACACCTGCATCCAATGATTTTGTGACCTGATCGTAGAAGGCAATCAGGTTGGTCTGAGAGGACCTGCCCCTAATGAACCCATGCTGGTTGCCCCTGAGCATCGTCCCCTCTGATGGTCCTTCCCAGATGTGCTCCTGGCTAATCTTCTCAAAGAGCTTCCCCAAGATCTAAGTAAGACTAATGGGCCTATAGTTGCCCAGGTCCTCCCTCCTCCCTTTTTTGAAAATGGGAACCACATTGGCCTTCTTCCAGTTGTCTGGCACTTGGCCAGAGCACCATGAGTGCTTGTAAAGCTGTGCCAGGGGCCCCTTGATAACCCCTGCCAATTCCCTCAGCACCCTGGAGTGGAGAGCATCTGGACCTGCTTATTTGAACACTTCCAGCCCCCACAGAAGTTCCCTAATTTGTTCTTCCCTGACTCTAGGCCTGGAAGAATCTCTCTTGTGTCCATCATGAATCCCAGTGGAGGAGTCCCGGTCCCTGCACAAAAAAATGGAGGCAAAGAAATTGTTAAAAAGGTCTGCAACCACCAGATTGCTAAGCGTATCCCTCAGGGGCCCCACATTACCCAGTGCTTTCTTCATACTCCCTATGTATTTAAAGAAGGACTTTTTGTTGTCCTTGATTCTCGATGCTAGCCCTAGTTCCATGTCTGTCTTAGCTTTCCTGACCGCCCTTCTACATATCCAAGTGATAGAGGTATACTCCTCTTTGGTGATAGCCCCTCCCATCCACTGAGTGTACGCCTCTTTTTTGACTTTCAGGCATTGGTGAGCCAGGGGGGCTTCTGAGCACTCTTTCCCCCTTTGATTCTTGTTGGGACTGTCACGCCTTGGGCTCAGAGGATTGTCTCCTTAAGGAACAACCCAGATGAATGACTGGGCTTCTTGGACACCCAGTTCTCCTTCCCTCCAGGACCCCAGTGCCTCTCATACCAATTTTGTGAACTGCTCAGTGGTCACTCAGATGAGAGTAGAGGGAGATGCCCAAAAGGCATCTAGCTGACCAGAGAGAGTGAAGGAAACCAAGCCTGAGGACCCTCCAGGTGAGGGCAGGGCGAGTGTGGCCCCGGGGAAAAGGAGGGGTGGTACGAATGAGGCCCAGCAAGGGCAGTATGAGAGAGACTGTGTGAGAGATGGTGGAGTGTGAGAGGCCTCAGTGAGAGGGAGGCAGTATGAGTGCGACCCGTAACAGGGCAGGTCATGAGAGGCCTAATACTGCAGTGAGTTGGGCCTGGCCACAGACTGGAGCTTTACACAGTTGTGAGAAACATCTGCAAGGCATGGGATACATAAGGGGAGGTACAAGCATAAACTGAAGGCCCTAGACACCAGGGCCCAGAATGGGCAGGCTCCCACCTAATTAAGATTGTAATTACTTAACAGCAAGGCATGGCAGACGAGATTGGAAAGCAGAGTGCCCAGAGGCAGTAGGAGACCAGCACTGTGGCTGGTTGGGGAGCTCCCACATCTGCTTAAATGCATGTAGTGATTTGTGAAGCATGCGTACAGTTTAACTACATGAAAACCATTGATTTAATTTAATTGACTACCACCTTGCTCTTACGAGTGAAAATGAGTAGGAGCATCTGGTTTACCTTTTTAGTACCAGGCATTGCTTTATATTAAAATCAATAATTTTTTTGAAGTTATGTCACCCTAGAACTTAGAACAAAGGGTTCAGTTCAATACTATTTCCAGTTCAGTTCTGTTCAGTGGTAGTGATGAGTGAACAGCCATAGCTCAAAAGGAAATGCTGTATTTCCTCCAGCCCGCACACTGCATTTAATAACTCAAAAGCATCTAAGCTGCTTTGGGTTTTTACTTCAGAATGTAAATGGGAGCATCTATATAGCTTTTGATTTAGTTTCAAGTAGACGTTCACATTTGAAGTGACCTGTCCTTTACTCTAGTAGATCCTTTAAAACAAGTAAGTCATAGGAAGGAGGGTAAAATTTATGCTTTCTTGAGAGACAGTTTTCAAATATATAGGACTCTACTGTAGAATAAAATGATTTTATTTTAAGACACATTAGTATATGTAAGATTCATACAATGGATTTATTAGTTTTCTGCATAGTAGTTCAGAATGGACTTGCTGGCCAGCAGCGTACGTTACTGCTGTAGGAATCAGGGTGATGATTTGACACACTTCATTGGCTGTTTTTACTCATATGACCCTATCCTTTTATCAGAGTTATATAATAAAGGGTTCTGGTCATCATAACTTTATGATATGATTGACCTGTTAAGCATGTCGTAAATTGTAACATGCCACACATTCAGCCAATTTATAGCTCAATAGAACGGAAAACTAGCTACAACAAAGATGATCTGCACTAAATGAAACATCTTCATAGCTGGCTTGCATTGGACGTTAAATTGAATGTGTAGCGTATGTCCCAGACCCAGGGATGCCTGTGCCCCAACCCGAAGATCAGTTGGTGTTTGGGATTGTGTCAGGGAGAGATTCAGGTCCTGGACTCAGCTGTCCCCCCGCCTAATCACTGATGACAACTCTGGGTCCCACGTCCAGGACCTAGGACTGGCTGCTTCCCATGACAAGGTCTACCAGTGCAGCCTGGCTTCCAGGAACTGGTTCCCCAATGTCAGACCAATGCTGCTAGAGTGCAGGGAGCATGGCATAAGTGACCAGTTTCCTCATGTGAGGCTCCCAGCTGTCTCAGTTATACAATTGGGATCTGAGGAACTTTATACTTAGTCCCCAGAATTGTAATACTATGCATGTCTGGCATGGGAGAGTGCAGATGTTTGGGGATTGGGCATGTTTTAGATCCTCATCCCTTGATCATGTTAATGTCTGCCAGGGACCAGAGAGTTGTAAGTTTGTCATGTGAAATGTTTATTTATATCTCAATATGTATAGGGCTACAGATGTATTGCCATTGTCTTTTGGTTCTGTCCCACTTAAAAGACTGGGAAGTTGATGTAGCAGGTCTTGCTTTGTGTGAAGATTTTTATTAAGAAGTTTAAGAACAGAACTGAGGATTATGGGGACATTTTCTCTTATTGAAGAGAAAACCCACATGGGCCTATGTTATTTCTAGTTTAAATCCATTGAGGGAGATAGTTTTATTAAGCAACTTCACTGGAGTTATACTAAAGAGAATTATGTTTATTGGAGGCATCTGTGGAATTTAACAATGTTTTTACCCTGAAGGGCACTATTGATTTAACTAGGAAACATGTTTACAATAGGCAAAAATGACTTGCATGTTTCTAAAAGTAAACCTCTAATTTGGTTCCTGCAGTCATGCTGCTTCATATATGGTACTTATTAGGGCTGTGCGAAGCTTCAGTAGCCGATTTCGATTTGGAGGAGATTCAGCCTGGTTCAGCGGCCAAATCTCCAAATCCAAATTGAATTGGGAGACCCATTGAAGTAGATGCCGCTGAATCAATTTGGAGTGATTCAGAGTTTTGGAAGGCTTGCAGAAAACAGAAGCTGAGAAGAGGGAGGGGGATGGGATGATCTTCCGTATATGGAAAAGGCTGAGAGGGGGGGAATGACTGCTCTGATACTGATATCTGTAGCTGGCCAGTGACTGTGATCTTTCCCTGAGTTCCCTTCCAATCACAGTGCTCTGGGGGAGGGACATAGAAACAACATATAAAGCTGTGTCTGAAGTGATCCGTGCCTTTTGTGAGCTGTGTCTTTTGGAGCAGCAGTGTCTGAAAGGCTCTGGCTTGCTAGGTAGTATTTTGCTAGCTAGTCTCTCTTCTTGTAAATTGTATACAATCCCTTCCTACTTACCCTTGCCTACAATCCCTATTGTTATCCCTATCCATTCATTTCAACTTATTCTTCCCCCCAAATCCTCTTATTTGTTCTTGTTAGTCTGTCTTGATTCTTTTCCTCCACAAAAAGAAATCTGTGTTTTCCCTGACTCTGTGTCATCACTGTGCAAGAAAGCACAGCATAAATTACACGCGCACTCATTTTGCAGCACACCAAACATTATGAAGTGTGCTGGAAAGACAGATGCCAGGGCTTCTAGCAGGAAAGGGAGAGCTGGGAGAGTTGCAAGTTTCCCCCACCCCAAACATAGACACACCCTCTTTCCTGGCAGCAATGACTCTTCTGTTTCTAGTGGGAACAAGGAGGTGGTAGCAGTGCCTGTACCTGCACCACTACCACTAACACCACCAACCAGCAGCAGCATGACATTCTTCACCCCAATTTCAGTTACCAGCCTCAGCCTTCAAGGGCCAGAGGAAGAGGAGGATCTGGAAGCAGAGGGAAATTCTGGGAAAGGTGGGGGAATCTGGGTTTGTGCTCCACACCCCTAAAAGCTCCCCAAAGGCAGGTCTCATTCTCTGGGAAGCACTTTGGAGGAGGTTGTGGGGGCAGATGGCTCAGCTCCTCCTGTTGTTGTGCCTCTGCCTGAAGAGGAGGGGGAAAGGCAGGATCCCCACCCTCAATCCAGAAGTGGGTGGGTAGTGTAGCGTGGGATCATTTTGAGGTGGCACATGATTCCAGGTATGCTACCTACCAGCACTGGAAGACAGATCAGCTGGGGCAAGGGCATGAAACACTTTGCCACCATGGCAATGCTGCTACATCTCAGGAGGCAGCACCCACTTGCCCTTGCTCCTGCTCAGCCTGGCACCAGTGGGAACATGCCCAAAAAGAAGTCCACCTCTCACTCCAAAGCACCCGTCACCAAGAAGCAAAGGCAGGCCACCCTGAACCAGTTGAGGAAAGTCGGAGACAAAGAAGGATGTGTTCTGAAGGTGAGCAAGGTCACCCAGAGCATTGGAGAGAGATGCTTGCTCTGGATGGCCAGCTCTTCTCCTTTGCTGAGCGTCAAGGGTTCAAGTGCTTGTGGCCCAATACTACTAAGTGCCCGCATACACCACCTTTAGCAGGATGGTGGTGCCTTCCCTGTATGAGGCATACAGGGAGTACTTGAGGGAGGAGCTGCGCAAGGCAGGGCTGCAGGTAGCCTTGCACTTCACCTTGGACATTTGGAGCAGCCGGGGTTGAGATCATGCCTGCCTCTCTCTCATAGGGCACTGGTGCAATCAGTCAGGGTGTCAGTGGGCTCTCCTTCAAGCGGAGGTGATGGATGAGTCCCACATGGCAAGGGAGATCATGGTGACCATGAACTGCATGGTGCAGGGGTGGCTTATTGAGCAGAGCGAGCTCACCCATGGGTTCATGGTCACTGACAACAGGGCCAGTATGGTCAAGGCGGTGCGTGATGCCAAGTTTATTGGCACCTGCTGTGTGGCACACAGGTTCCACCTCATAGTCAAGGACAGCTTGGAAGGGAACACGGCTCCTGGTGACAGCACACCGTCATTACCAGCCAGCTTATTCTGAAATGTAGGAAGGTGGCAGGTACTTCCATCAGAGCATCAAGGGGGACAAGATGCTGTGGGAAAACAGGGAGAGCTGAGCATCCTGCAGCACAAAATCATGCAGGATGTGGAGACTCGGTGAAACTTTGCATATCTGATACATATCTGGAAAGGCCGGTCAAGCAACAGAAGGCCACCCATGTGAGATGGCCTTGTTTGGGGAGACTGAGATCAGAGGCCCCTTTAAAATGGAGTGGGATACCATCTCCCAGATCTTGGTGGTTCTCAAGCTGTTCCTCAAGGCCACCAAGAGCCTCAGCATTGGCAATGCCCTCCTTAGCCAGGTGAACCCTGTAGTGAAGGAGCTTGAGAACGAAATGGAGAAGTTCCAGGGGATCAGTGTTCCAGACTGGGGCAAGCCATTTTCACTAGAGGTGCAGGCACTGGTGAAACAGCTGAAGGGGGGCATCAAAAAATGGCTGGATCTGTTGTGCTCCAGTACGGTCCATGTGCTGGTGGGCATGTGCGACCCAACGGTGAAGTGGAACATCTGCAGCAGCAAAACCTTCAATCACTGGACAGAGGTGCTGGTGAACAGAGTCAGGGAGGTTAAAGGGCAGAGGTGGGGGGACATGGAAGAAAGGGATCCACTTTCCCATTCCAGCACTCCAACCACAAGCCAATCTCCTCCACCACAGTCGCTGCCAATGTGAGGCCATGCCGTTGGCCCAGTGTTGGGGTCCAGAGGCACTAGACCCCACCATCAGGCAGGTAGCATGGAGGCCTCAGTGGCTACCTATCTCACTGAGGACATGGAGCTGCTGCACTGCTTCTCCTTGGCCTATTGGGCAATTCACAGCCAGGTGTGGCAGGATCTGGCCACAGTTGCCTGGGAGCACCTGTCCTATCCGCCAACCAGTGTTCCAAGCGAGAGGGTGTTCAGCATTCCTGAGGATGTTGTGACACCCCACCACACCTCCTTGGATGCTGGTTTGGTGGAGCAGGTGGTGTTCCTGAAGGTGAATCTTCCGCTGCTGGCGTTCTCCAAGCTTCACATGCAGACAGAGTGAATGCCACCTTCCTCACTCCGCACCTATTTGCTTTTTTTATTTGCTTTCAGAAACTTAAGGTGTGCCTTCACCGAAACCCCTGCACTGATCTCCTTGAAACTTGGCAGGCTTCATGCCCTCAGAAGGCTATGATCCCTGCTGTTTTCATCTGAGTCTGCAAAAAAAATTATAAAGGCATAGGTATTTTAGTGATTCCCCACTATAGTCTGTCGCCAAATCTTTGAATCGGTGTGGAATCTCTAAATCCAAATCAACTGAATCAACTCGGGATAGTAATTCCAATCACTGAATTGAATCACTGTCCCTCCAAATTGGCCGAATCTGAATCCAAAGCAAATACTTGCTGTTTTGCACAGGCCTAGTACTTATGACTCAATGAAAGTGCCCAAACAAGCAATTACTGTTTTATTGTTAAATTTATTTTAGTGATCCATGCTGTTGAGCCCAAAAATCACATATACGTATGTGTCTAGTACAAATCATATCTTTGCCTATGTCAGATATGCTGAAAACAAAGCTTTAGAAGCTCAAGTACAATCAATTCATGCTTTTGAAGATAATTCAAATAAAATTAAAGAAGTAGTCATGTATTTGTGATATGACACGCAGTGACTGACTTTTAAAGATGTTAGCAAATAAAATATTGACTGAAAATGAATGATCTGCTCTGATTATTTGGAAATCAGAAAACTATATTTAAACTAGACTGGGCAAGAGGTTTTGTGGATGTTATTGGAGATGTTTTAAACCAAATATTGAGAGAAAACATCTCATTTTGCAGTTACAAAATAGAGAAGCCAGGTAGTGTGAGTGTCAACAGCTACTCATCTGCGCCTGCCAATATAGTATCTGCTTATTGACCTTTGACATATACAGATTTCTGGGACAATGAACCTGGGTCAAGATTTGCTTTTTGAGGTAATATTAAAACACTCAAAAACATTCTCATTACACGGACACTTTCCTACCCTTCTCCAACTTCCTTCTCCTACTCTCCTCAGATAGAACACAGTCACTTTGTCTTCAACCTGTAAATCTACTGACCAGTTTTATTTCCATGATCAAGGTGTTTGAAGTGAGGAAAAGAATCAAAATGTATACCCTGTTATCTATGTTTTAATTATCTTGTGTCACCACATCCTCTCTGATTTTTTGGTTACAATCTTCCTCCATTCTGTTCCAAATTGCTAAAATCTCCAGTTTTTGCTATTTAGACTATTTTGTCTTTGGTCTAACTTTTAAGGTCTTAGATTTACAGTGGGTCCATCTACACGTGTGCTTTACTGCAGAGTCGACTAATTAGCTCTGCAGCAGAATGTCACAATCTACACATGCTACACATATTAGGGCACAGTAAATTAATTGCCTCCACCATAAGATAGCATTGTTGGGAATGCCACCACCTGGAGCCTGGGTTGACCCCCCTAGACCCTCTGCTGGCTGGGGCTGCTTCCCCCCAGCTCAAAGTGCTGTGGTCCCAGGAGATGCTGTTCCTGGGAGCAGTTTTCTCTGACTCGAACTGCACCAGAATTTGTCACATCACATTAATTGCAAGTGTAGATGCACCCAATATAACATACATTACAAACTTTAATTTTTGACCTCCTTCTCTTACCGTTTCCTATACTTTTCCTTTGCTTTGGCTCAACATTCCTTTATTCTTCCTTTTGCTTCTCTCTGGTATATTTCTCAGTCATCTACCGTGGATTCAATCACTTTATATTCTTCTGTTCATCTCTTTGTCTCCATGCTTTTCCCATTCTACTTCTTCTGCCTGACATCACTCTTCCTATTCTCCAAGAGCCATCTGTCTCATTGTTTGGAGCCTACTATTTTCACCCAGCTTTCCATTGTGTTACAAAAGTTCCCCTCCTGTTGCTACCTCAGTCTCTCTAGAAAACATTATTACTTGGTTTTATGTGCAATGTAATATGATATGCATTGTTATTTATTTTACATCTCCCTTCTTTTCTTCAGTATTACTGTATGATAAAGTTTTCTGCTCCAGGTTCTCTACCAGATCTATCATATACTTGTGCATTTTTTTTTTTTACTTTTAGTATATGAATAAACCTACTCAGCAGATAAATCATAAACACAGGTTTATGGGATCAGGGTGTTAGACTGCAAACTGATAGGGGCATTGAGTGTTGTTTTTAAAATGTTTTGAAAACAGTTGTGTCACAAATACATTAATTAATATTCATTATTGTGGCATACTGTTATACAGTAGTAAATATTGTTGTATGACATTTGAGTATGAAATTGCAAATGTTGCCATATGGTACCCTTACTGTATAGCATATTGTTCTTCTGTAGACACTGGTATGCTTTGAAATCCTTAAGAGAATATTTACATACACTCAGCCATACTTCAGATGGATAGTATGTCAAAGGCAACTTTCTGTAAGTAGTCTTTGGTGTCCTTGGTGAAAATAATGAGACTGTATAGACCCTGGGCATCAAAGTCTATTAGTTGTTTAACCTTCCCAGCTAAGGGCAATTACTGTACCTTATCATACAGGAAAGTGACCTCTGTCCCCTTGCTTTCATAATTGAGAATGAGAATCTCTCAGTATGTCTGACTGCCAGTGTTAAGAGATGGTAAGGGTCAAAAAAGACTGAAAGTCAAAGGCAAGGATCAGCAATTTAGAGGCAGCTATTAATATGCTGATTGACTGTCACTTGAGTTTAGAACATTTTAGCAACTACTAGCTTTATGCATGATCTTTTAAAAACAGATTTCTCCTGAGAAAGAAAATATAATAATTTGTTTTCTTCTCCCCTCATTTCCATAAAATATTGTACTTAAAAATCAAAACTCCTGTGACTTTACTGTGACTTAATTTTACATGGCTGTTACAAGAAAGCTATTTCCCTGCTTTTTGTCTGGTGCACTGTGAACTAGGTTTGGTGCTGGGAATAACAACAACAGCAACAGCAACTTCGCTCTACAGTGTGAGTTCATTAGGAATCTCTATAAAATGACAGAGTGAGCCTTTAAAATTAATACATGATAAAAACTGAGTTGAATCATTTTGTCTTTTACAGCTCTCTGGTACAGTATATGTATTTATGTGAAACCAGAGAGCTTGTCTTATCTAAACTCTTGGGACCAGGCTGTGTTCTCTCTTGAAAGAAGAGCTCCTTCTTAATGAGCAGTTGTCTAGTGTCTGGACAGGGTCTCCCTGGGATCAACTCTGACCATGAGTTGATTACTTTAGTCATGGTGCAAGCTCTTTTTGCTTCCGTTAACTTGTATATAAAATGTGCTTAATAATCTTAATAATCTTACATGAAATGTAATTGTTATTGAAGCTCTTTAAATCCTTTAATGGAAAATGCTTTGAAGGCACAAGCTGCAGTTATTTAATATGATTATTCATATTTGATTATTTAAAATAATCTTATTCAATTGGAACAACAATTGAAAAAGAACAAATGCAATTCAATTAGGGCAAGTGCAAGGCTCTGCACTTAGGATAGAACAATCAAATGCACAAATACAAAATGGGGAACAACTAGCTAGACTGCAGTACTACAAAAAAGGATGGGGTTAGAGAGGACCAAAACTGAATATAAATCAACAGTGTGCTATTGCTGTTAAAAGGAAAATAAGCTAATAGCATATTGGATGCATTCACAGGAGTGCTGTATGACACTGGAAGTCATAAGAAATGATTCTTTCACTCTGTTCAGCACCAGTGGGCCTTCATCTGGAATATTGTGCCTAGCTTTAGGTATTGCACTTCAAGAAAGACCTGAACAAATTGGAAAGTACTCAGTGGAGAATAACAAAAATGTTTAGAGTTCTAGAAAATATGTTATATGAGGAAAATTTGGAAGAACTAGGTTTATTTTGTCTGGAAAAGAGAAGACTGAGTGGGGATTTGTTAAGCTGTGAAATACAAAAAGGCTTGGTGTAAATAGGATGACCATATATGCTGGTTAACCTGGGACAGTCCCAGATTTCAAAGGCGAATCCCAGCCACTTGGTGAAAATTGAAAAAAAGATCCTGAAATTACAGGAGCATGGAGCTCAGTCTAGTGGGGAGGCAGAGCAGCATGCTGCACCAGGCAGTAGAGCTGTGTGAAATTTTGCCAGCTGTTTCATTTTGACACTGTTTCAAGCAATTTCAAGGTTGAAACAGAAAAATTGGAACAAAACAAAAGCCCTCGAAATAGTCTTGAAACAAAACAAAAGTCAAAACGTTTTGACCATTAGTTGGGCTGAGCTGACTTCCCATCCCCAGTGCAAGATCTGATAGGAGGCAGTGAGGCAGTCCAGCTGGGCTGCTTTTGCAACCCCTATGCTAGATGGCACCAGGGGTGGGTGGCATCCCAGCTGGGCTCCTTTCCTGAGCCCTGAGTTAGATCGTGCTAGCATCTGTCTGCAGTACCGTGAGGCATCTGAAAGATGGGCTTAATGGCCATGCCCAGACAAGCAAGGGCCTGCAGTTTGTGGCACCTCAAACCTCTTTGTGTTGCCACAAACCACATGCAGTAAATATTAAAACATGCCCCGCACTGCAAATTTGCAGCATGTTGCCAAAATTTACTACCAGGATTCAGAACAAGTATGCATGAGTGCACACAGGCCAGGCCATCCAGAGCAATTCTCTGGTTGCTGGCCAGGCCTCCGTGCTACCCAACCTGTGCCCCTGCTGCTCCAGGCCACCAGGTAAGACTGCTGGGTCCAGCACTGGTGCTGACCCCAGCCTCCAGCTCTCCCTGGCTGAATAGCTGGGAGGAGCTAGGCAAGACCAGCTTGCCCATTGTGAGACTATTTGTCCCAGAATGAAGCGCACATGCAAAGGCATGTGCTGCGGTAGTTTGTGTCATTGCAAGTACATGCCTCTGCATGTCTGGACATTGGCCTATGACTCAACCAGTAGGGACAGCCAAGTATATGGGAGCTTTAAGCAGCTCCGTGAGGCTGCAGCTGGAATACTGCATCCAATTCTGGACTCCTCAATTTAAAAAGGATGTGGAAAAGCTTGAGAGGGTCCAGAGGAGAGCCACGTGTATGATCAGAGGGCAAGAGAACAGGCCTCATGATGAGAGGCTATGGGACTCTTCAGCCTGGAAAAGCGCAGGCTCAGGGGGGACCTGGTGGCTGCCTATAAGTAAATAAGGGGTGTACTTCAGGATCTGTGGGAACGTCTGTTCACCAGAGTGCCCCAAGGGAAGACAAGGAGCAACGGTCACAAACTCCTCCAAGACCATTTCAGGCTGGACACAAGGAAAAACTTCTTTACTGTCTGAGCACCCAAGGCCTAGAATAGACTGCCTCCACAGGTGGTGCAAGCACCTACTCTGGACTTTTTTAAAGAAACATTTGGACATCTGTGTTTCTGGGATCCTTTGACCCTAGCTGACTTTCTGCCCCTGGGGCAGGGGGCTGGACTGTATGATCGTCTGAGATCCCTTCCAATCCTAATGTCTGTGAAAACCATGCTGACTTCAGAGGCTCACTACGCAGTGTGCTGACTCTCTCAGATCCCATTTTAAGGCCTTTGATTTTCTCTATATGTTATATTAGGAGTCACAGTTTCTGGGACAGAATTCTGGATTCCACTTTGAGACCAGGCACCTAAAACTCTATTGTTGTATTTCTGTCCAAATCCATTATTAGCTTTAGCCCTAATGGATTTTGCTAAGATCCTATACGAAGTCTGTAATAGAGCTGGGAGTTGAACCTCGATGTTCTGAAAGTGACTGCTGCTCTTTAACCGCAAGGTAAACTGGATGTTTCCATATTTTAGTAACTTAACTGGTTGTGGTCAGTTGTCCACAAGTTCTTATCATTTTAGATTCAGAATACTGTATTATTAACATTACTTTCCTAAATAGAACAGATCAACATTTTTAGAAACTCCTTTTTTAGTTTTTCATTTACAATAACGGTACAGAGAAAAGTAGCTGTACAATAAGCTTTTAAAAACTTCTGCCATTCAAATGAATTGGCTAGGAATACTGGGCCACCTCAACACCTGGTACAACTCTGCTGCTGGCAGTGGCTTTGCATTAGGGATAAAATTGGGTCACTGTCTGTGACTGGAAACTCAGAACAGTGTGCCTGCTTTGAACTCTTAGGCACAATATTTTCACAGGAGCAATTACCTTTATCTTTCTTTTTGTATGAATTATCTTACATGACTTTAAATTAATACCCGAGGGCTCAGATCATCAGTCTCTGAAATCCTCAGTTCTGGCAGAAGAATCCCTATGAGTTTATGGAGCTTGGCTTTTGTGGGCCTTTTTATCTTTTATTTTAAAGAGTTCAGACTTAAGCATTAAGCCACCCTTGGACCCCATTTCCAAGTTACATCGTTACATGAAAACATATCTATCCTCGGTTCAGGCATAGGGGAAGTTACCCACACATCTCATTTAGTCATGACTGAATTTATTGTTAACAGACTATACCAGTGTTCCTAGATGGCACAAAACTATCTGAAGGGGATTGGTACCCACATACCTAATGATTTTTAAATCAATATGCACGTCAGGACTTGCCTAAGAGATATTTCTAGGCTCAGAATTACGAGTTATCATCATAACTGTTAAGGATTTTAAGATCAGGGGATCCAGATTGTTCCCCAGCATGGAAAACCCACGCAAGAGACTGGCAGACCCTACAGACTGATCATTCTGTGGAGCCAAAGAGAGTTTTCTATTCTTTGCAGAACTGGGACTGGATTTGGCACCCAAGTTTTCCATTTCCTCCAGATCTGACGGGGCAGTTCACATATTGATTTTTTTTAACTCTTCCTGTACTGTCTGCAGTACCCAATGGGTCAGAGGTACAAATCATAGAAGTATTTCATGCAGAAAATAAATACAAATTTTAGGCTCTGACTGTATTATGTTTACCCTGGATTCTTCATTACTTTTCATATTAAAGGGCATGCATGTGAGCGAAGGCACACAGTTGGTTTTTGTGTGTGTATTGTCTTTAGTGCAGTTGCCACTGTCTCTAACACGCTCGTTTGTACCTGAATCTGTGCATTTCTCATGAGCATTGTACATAGTGACCAATTGTGGAAATTTCCATTTCTTGGTGATTGGAGATAGAAGGATGAGACAAGGATGCTAGAGGGAAAAACACACTGAAGAATTTATATTTGTCTTCTTCCATCTTTGATAACAAGCACACCTAATGTAAAATGAAAGAACTGTACTTCATGCAGAAACATCAGTGTGCAAAAAAAGTTGTAATTGCTGTAGTTCTCACACTGTAATCAAATGCCATGAAACTAAGTTAGTTATGAAGTAAATAAACTGGAAAAAAAATCTTCACTACCAGTGTAATATAAATTGTATTGTATCACACTGTATCTACACTGTCCTAGTGTTGCACTTGGAATAAAAGAGGAAGAAATCTTTAACCCTTGTGCTTCTCTCTATCTGCAAAGGTTGTGCTGAAAACTGATTCTGTTGGAGAGCATACTGTCTGCTGAATTACAAGAGTTAAGACAATATGCCCTGTGAGTTCTTGCAGATTTAACAGCTAAAAATAGTTTTCAAAGAGCTGAGCCATATGGACCAAATTCTTTCCTACCTGTGTTTCTGCAACATCCTTGAATTAATCTGAGTTGTGCAGATGGTTGATTGCATAGTTTAGCCAATACAGATATTGTTGACATTAATCATTTTTCTTCTAGTATTTGTCCAAATGGGTCCCAGTGTTGGTGTTTATGTGCATGATGTACACAAGATTAAAATAGTTTAGGCTAGGGACAGAAGTTACACATAAACCGGTTTAAGCAATCAGAAATCGGTTTAAACCTGTAACAGAACAAAAGTGCAGTGGATGTAAACCAGTTTCAAAATGGCTGAAACTGGTTCGAGATAAACCTGGTTAAGTGTAGTCTCAGACTTAACTGCTTGAGGTCAAACCAGTTTATGGAACTTCTGTCCCAGACCCCTCCCTGCGGTGAAAGGAGTAGGGAGGGGGCTTATTCCTCCCTCTCTCCTGGGGACCCCAGCCGGGGTCTGCCTGGCCAAGACAGAGCAGCCTCTGTCAGGCATTCCTACCTCCACTGTCACTTGAGTTGTGGGGGGGCATGGTCAGCCCTGTGGGCAACCTGAAGTGAACACGGGGAGGGGGATTTAATCTCCTTCTCCCTCCCCTATCCCACTGGCATGGATGCCAGGCTGGGGTGCAGCAGCCTGTCATGACCCCCCTGCCCCTGCTCCAGTGGCAGGGTGGGGGCATGGCCAGATGCAGCTATCACGATGAAGGAGGTTGGGAGGGGGTTTAGTCCTCCCTCCATCCCTTCTCCAACTGGGGGACTGCAGCTGGGGTCTGCCAGCCCTGGATGCCACCTCTGCCGCTTGTACCTGGCCAGACACACTGGCTGGGGTCCCTCAGGGGGGAGAGGGGATGGAGGGGTGAATAAACCCCTTCCCTGCCCCTTTTGCCATGAAACAGCAAGGGGGGGAACCCTGACAGGGGCTTCTCCGCCCTGGCCAGGCAGACCCTGGTTGGGGTCCATGCCAGTGGGACAGGGGAGGAAGGGGGATTAAACCCCCCTCCCTCTGCCAGTTCACTTCAGACTGCCGATGGGGCTGGACATGCCCCCTGCCCCTTGAGGGGAAAATGCCAGACAGGGGCTACTGCGCCCTGGCCAGGCAGACCCAAGTCTGGGTCTTAGGAGGAGGGGGGATGGAGGGGGAAATAAACCCTTTTCCTGCCCCCTTTACTTTAGGGGGGCATACTCATCTGGCATCTGACCAGGGTCTGGCCAGGCTCCTTCCACCCCACCCCCAAAAGCCTGGCAAGGGCTGTTTCTCCTCTCCCCCTCCATGCACAACCCAGCTGGGGTCTCTGAAGGCCAGGGTCAAGGTTTAAACCCCTCACCAATCATAATCAGACCTGTGGGGCCTGGCTACATCCCCGCCTTCAGCTCAGCTTCCTCCTAACCTGGCTACTGTGGAAGGGAAGGGAGGGCTCACTCCAGCACCTCTCCCTGGCTTCTGGCCTGAGTCACTGCAGCATGTGCCTGTATTTCTGGATTCAAAAGTGCATGTCTATTCACTTGCAAATCAGTTCAATCTATGCAGGTTAGTCTAACCTGCAAAGATTGAATCAATTCAGGTTTCTGCTTTTTGAATGTCTGTACTTAGCCTTAACGACAAGTTTCTGTTCTCACTGTTTGATTGACAGCATTCATAGAAACAATCCTTGACTGACAGAAGCCAGAGCTTATCTTCTTCATAGCAATTTTTGTACCATGAAATGTATCACATTAGTCTTCAAGGTCAACTCTATAATTGTATGAGGTAAGCCTGAGTTGTGTTCGAGGAAAGTGACTGTAGTATAAGATACAGATTCCCAAAGCAACTTTAAACTTCTTATCTTGGATATTAGTGGCAGTCAGGCCACTGCAGAACAGAGTGCCCTACTTGTCTGAATAGTTCGGTGCTAGCTTGAGTATCTCAGCACTACACTGTAGTTAGTCACTTCTGTGGCTGTAGTATTAACATCCCTCTTTGGTTACTGGGGGACATGGCATAATACAGTTTTGTAACAACATATTCCAGACTTCACATCAAATCTTTTCAGGAGTAGACAAAGTCAATTTTAATCCAAAGCACAGTATTAACTTACAAGCGACCGTTCCTTACAGTTCTCTAGTAGAAGGTTACAGAAAAGGTTTGTCATGGTGCCCTCATTTTCTACCTCCCAGCAAGAATCTGATAGGTAATGTCTCTCAAAAGAGAGAGGGATTTTTTGGATCATTTTTGGATTCTCCTATAATTACTTTCATGTGTTGGAAAAGATGTACAAATTATTCTCATCTCTCCTGTAAAGAACAGCCACACAGATCATTCTAATAGATGTACTATAATCACATGTTAGATCAGCTTACAAAGAAGGTGTGACCTTATCAGAAATGAGTCCAAGCTGGACCATTCCCAGTCATGCATCATCTACCCACTGCCACATGCATAGTACACAACAGAAATATGTTGAAGATGCTCGAAGATTGTCCTTAGCAATTGCCCTCAAGAATGTTGGAGATCAAGCAAAGGGAAGTAGTCGGGTAGTGGCATATTCATAAGTGTATCAGTCTTACAGTCTGGCAACTTAGAGGAGAACATGGTGATTTTAAACTCCAAAGGGTATGAAGCTAATTCATACTTTTCAAGCATGCAGCATTGTTTGTATAAATCTTAGTTTTGTTTTAGTCTTGTCTTAATTTTGCTCTAAGAGACGCAAGTCCAGGTCATGCACTGGATTCTTTCCTGTTTAGATGAAGTAGTCATTTACTGTGTGTGTTCCCACAATTTCCTCAAATCCTCCGAATCCTTCAGAAGGTGAGATAAGACAAAATTTGGCTAGATACTTATAGCTTTCACTTGGCTACATCAGTAACGGTTCTTGGTCCTCCCAAATAAACTGGTTCAACCGTCTATCATGCCACCAATCCTTTCAGACATAGTTTAATAGAATCATGTGCCCTTTGTACCAAGGTAATCTTCACCAGTACCATCTCCACTGGATCATGGTTGGTTGATCGGTGTAAAGAAAAGCTGTTCGGGTTTTAAGGGTATTCCGATTTTTGTGGATTATTGTATAATAGATCGATTATTTTTTCCCCCACGTTGACTACTCAGTAACAGCTTTGTCCATTGGAAACTTACATTTTGATGTTCTGGACTCTTGGTTGTCTTTAAAATGATCTAGGTTCAGTGAAATTTCACTCAGAATATCACCCATCACTTACCTTTTAAAAAATCACACAATATTTTCACACCCAAGCACACACAAGCTTCTAAAAGTTCTGTTGAGAGGTTCCCCGCACATGGGACCTAAGCGTCATTCCTACCTCTCTGACAGCCTCCCTTTGAACCAGAGTGATTGTGTTTTTTATATTTGGTATCAAGAAATACTGATAAATATTACTATACATGGTAGAAATTACTTTAAAACAGATTGTGTGTGAGATTTAGATTGTTTCTCCATATACTAGTTTTCATATGGGCATAAACCTTAAAACCTTACTCAAAATTTACACAAAAAGTAGTTTCAGATGTTCACCTCAACACTTATGCTTCTGTATGCATGTCTACTTCAGCTAACAGCTAATTAGCTAATGCATTTACACTTGTAGATATAGTTCTACTTCAGCCCTGTACCCTGAACATTTGAGATGGACTATTACCTTATTTACTGCATACGTTGAAGTTATTTTGTAAATCACCCTGGCTATTTGTGGCTTTGGACATGTGTCCAGAAGGTAAGCTGTTTCTTTCTCATAGGCCTTGGAAATAGATCCCAGGTTGCATTAGGGTCTTTGATGATGCAAACAAATTAGCTTCCACATCTGAGATTAAATCTTATTCTACTAAAGTTTAGGCTTAGTAGAATGCTTAAACACAGTCCTTGTTTAAATTTTTAGGATAACTACTTATTAGCTACTTTTAGCTTTGCTTATACATTACTCTTCATTGTTTTCTAGCACTGACCTGTACATTTTTTGCTCATGTTGCCTGGGCTGTTCTGCAACCATCGTTTAGGTAGGACTTTTAGCTCCCTGCTCCCTACAAGGTGAGCTACTGGTCAATCATGAAGTGTGTGATGCTCAAAGCTATTAGCTGTGGTTTTAGCCATTTCCTTTACAGTAACCATGGCTTGTCAAAGGTGTTCTGTCTCTGAATTCTATGAATTGTGCTCCTTCCTATTTGGACTTCTATAATACTAAATGGATCATTACAGTCTTACGTCCTTGGGCGGGATCAAGAGGACATACATCGTTCCCAGTTGATTTCTTTACTGTGCTCACAGTGTAACTGAACACTGAAAATGGAATCTGCATGGGCGTACCATCTTGAATGAGTATATCTGGTGTAATGCAAATGTATCATTTTTAAATAGGTGTAGGTACAGTCAAGTAAATCATTTTTATGGTGTTAGTGATGTTGTAGCCACAGTGGTCCAGGAATTACGCAAAAGGCAGGGATTTTTGTGGGGGGATGATATCTTCTACTGTACCAACTGCATGGTTGAAATAAAGTTAGATAAGCTTATGAATGCAAGCTTCTTCATCTGGTCTGAGGAGGGAAGCATACAAGCTCAGGGCATGTAAAGAGCCAGGAGTAGAGCTGTGAAAATGGAGAGGGGAGGGAAATTCTCAGGGGTAGAGAGCAGAAGAAAAGCAGCTGATTAGCTATCAAAAGGGAGGGGGTAATTAATACCTTGTGTGTGTAGGAAGAAATTCAGAAATCAGGTCCATTATAATGTGTCATAAATCAGTTTCAGTGTTCAGTCCTTGGTTCTCAATGTCTAGCCCCCTTATGATTTTTCATTCCAACACTTACCTTTTAAAGGTGTTTGGTAAAGCACAATGATAGGTCAGAAAGGGACCCTGACCTCATGAAAAATGTGCTCCTACTGATGTTTGTGTGTCTCTGTCCTTTATATTTTTTCTGTGTGAGTTCATTCTGGTGCATAGTTGCCATGAGGGCACTTGGTGCATTGGATCAGATATATTTTGTAAAAAACATGTGTGGGATCTATGGATGCTGATGAGTGTTTTGTGGGTGTGTTAATAGCGGTGGAGATGTGGTGACATCTAAGTAATCTAATGCGAGGTAAGGCTGTGTCCCATATGATGTCTGTTGAGCAGTGGGGAGTTTGCTTCTGGTGGTGAGTTGTGCAAGGTTGAGGGATTGTTTGAAAGCCAGGAGTGGAGGGACTGAGAATATTTCTCTCAAGTTCTGATCTTTGTTGAGTACAGGCTGTAACTGTTTTATGATTCTTCTGATAGGTTCCAGTGCAAGGTGGTAGGTGAAGAATAGTAAATTTCCGGAAAAATGGAGTGTTAGGGTGTGATGGACTATGGAGTTTTATTGTAATATTTTTTGTGTTCTGTTCATGTTATGTTGAATAGGTCATGTTATGTTATATAATTCAGTTAGCTTATGATGCTGGCATGCAGGGAGAAGAAGGGTTAATAGATTCCCAGCTAGGTGTCAGGGCTGCAGCCAAGATGGAATTATAGCCTCCCGGGCCTCAAATATCTTTTTTGACATATCAACAAACGTAAGATGGCCCATACCTGGGAGTCTAGCAGGGCAGATAAGCATACAAATGGAGAAGGGAGTATGAACTAAGGGTTGCCATCTCCTTGTGGGAAAATCTGGAAAGTCAAAGACCAGCAGGGTTGCTCTGGGGCTCAGGGGGTAGAAAGACCAAAGGGGACAACCTTTGAGGGTGCTCTGGGCTGTGTGGGCTGGAATGGTTTTACCCTTTGGAGGGGGCAGACGACCTTTGGCTGAGTTGCCTTTTCCCCAGTAAATATCTTTATTTAAAGAGACTGTCTGCTTTGCTGCTTGGACCCTTAGGAAGCACTCACTCTCCCCAGCAAGAGGCAAAGGCTGTTAACAGGCATTCATTTCTACAAATTTCTGACAAATTTCCACTGGTAGAAATCTTTCCAGAGAGGGAGCATGCAGGTGTTCAGCCTCCCCCTCTACCCTGCTCTCCACAGCTTCCTGAGACTGGTGATCCCAATCTGGGGAAGACACAGGGACCAGTGGCTGCTCAACTTGTTTTGGTCGTTGGGGGTGGGATTGGGTGGTGGTGGTGAGGAAGAGGGTGGAGTGGTGGGAAAAGACTCCCTGCACCTTACCCTGACCAAGGTCTGGGGAAAAGGTAGGGAGCAGCCTCCTCTAGTCTCCCAGTCTCCAGAAGTGGAGCAGAGGGAGCACTGAGAAAAGCCCCCCGCCCCTTTCCCAAGCTGGGAAGTGCTGGATCTGGGGAAGTGGCAGGGAGCAGTGCTGGCTGCTGCCCACCTGTCCCAGGCTGGTCTGGAAGACAAAGGGAGCAACAAGGCAAAGCCCCCTGTCCATTCCCAGCCTGGGGACCTTAATCTGGGGAGTAGGCAGAAAGCAGTGAGCAGGTGCTCTTCTTTACTCCTGGTCATATGGGATAGAGCAGAGGAAGCAGAGGGGAACACCCCCACCTACTCACCAGACCAGGGACTCCAGTTTGGGGAGTGGACAGAGCACAGCAGGAAGCTGCTCCTCCTCTTCCCTCCTGGTGTATGGCAAGGCTGGGAGCAGGTGCCGCGTGCCTTCTCTAGACTGGGGCCTTTCCCTAGTGTGGGGAAGTATACAAGCGTTCATTCTACCAGGAGAAACTCTACCAGGAGCAAACTGTACCAGGTCAGAGTTAGGTTATTTTTCTTCATGAGTTTTTTTTTTGTTGCCATTTTTGTTCTGTGAGAAACCTTGTGAATGCCTCTACACTCATGGTTTCTACTCGAGAGCTCTCTGTACATGGCTGAAGTCCCTCTCTCTGGAGTGGAATTAGATGCTAGGTCCTTGAGTCAGGCCCCTGGAGAACCAGGAAAGGTTGAGAGACTGAAGGGCCAGGGCCTCAGAGAGGGAAGGAGCCTGGGCTCCCGACTTGGTTTGGAAGCTGTGCCTGGCGTGGCTTTGGAGGAATCTCTCAGACCATGGTGGTCCCGAGCGCACACTCCCTAGAGAGCACTCTGACACAGGGACACCAAAACTACTTGTCAGTTTGTTTCCATAGTGTCAAATGGTGTTTATAGGAACTTGAAAGAACAGGTAATTAAAAAAAAAATCAAATAGTTCATTTTGACGTTTTTCAAAAGAAAAGGTTCCATTAGAAAAATGCAAAAACATTTTCTATTGACACTTTCTAAATAACGTTTTTTTGGCTTTTCATTTGGACGTGACTTCCTATTTTAAAAATTTCCCTACGTTTCAAGGAAGCAAGTTAAACCTGTGAGTAAATAATCTGGAGGGAATAAAATGTTTTGGGTCTGCACAAAATAGATTTTTGTTTGTTTGTATTATTTTGCCACAAATCTTCTAAATTGAACTTTTCCCTATTTTTTCAGTTTTGCTGTTGAACCAAATCATCTCTTACTTGTCTAGCTCAGCTTGCAAGCTCTTGTCTACTACTTTGCCAATTCAGAGGCTGTTCCTCACAGCCAGAGTTGTATTCTGTTTGGTGAAGCAAAGCCACATTATGACCTATATCATATTTCTTTTATGACTTATGGAGTTGCAGTACCCTGTGGATGGTGCTGCAATATTTCCTTAGAGTGTAAAAAAATGACTTGTTAAGAACATTGAATTTACAATGTAATTTCAATTATAAGCTCTTTGAAGCAGGATTTGTCCATGTTGTGAAGTGCCTAGTTAGTATGTCTTTGAATGCTGTATGAGTAATGCCTAAAAAGAGATCATCTTTGTACCATCATCTCAGAGGAGCAAAACCTACATTTATAAATGTAGTACGGGTAGGTGTTTCATAAGAATGTTATCATGAAGTAGATAAGAATACATATATAAAGTTTTATTTTTGTTGCATTTATTATATTTATTTATTACTTTTCAGCTGTTACATGCCTCTCAGAGAATAACCATTCTGCAGATGTCACTGAGTGCCTGCAGTGGATAGGACCTATGCCTCCCCTTGTACAGGAGTGTTTGGTTCCCTGCAAAGATGACTGCACATTCACACCTTGGTCTAAATTTACAGCATGCACCGTAGACTGTGAATCAACAAAAAGTAGAAGGCGATCACTGACAGGTACCACCAGTGTTTTACAGAGACAATTACGAATAACTTTTTCAGATATTAATGAACTGAATTTTTGTCCAATTGCAGCTTGAATATTAAACATCTTTGACAACTTTATATATCAAAAGGGCTCATTTGGGTGTGAAAATGGTATAGGATTTGGCCCATACTAGTTCAGTCTGGGCTGCAGATAGATTAAAAGAGGTTTTTTTATACTGAAAATATATAAGAAATATTTAGGTGTAAACTAGCAAAACAAAACTATGTCTCTGCAATGCACAAATCCATGCCGCTTCTGTTACCTTGAGAAAAATCGGCAGAAAACTTGGAAATAACCCAAGTTATTCCATTTAAGAGTGTTGGGCTCAGACTTAGATGTACCACTCCAGTAATCCAAGGTAATGCCAACCTCATAGAATTTTCTTAGGAGTGTTATGCTGATTTTTATCTGATCTTTTGATATATTTAGTAAAAAATTTTGGTTCAGGTTCAAGGTCCATTCCAGTACTTTTATCTCTACGTCAAGTATTTGTCTACAGTATTCTTGTAATATTGTTATTTAAATGCTAAACAAACCGAGAAGCTTTAGGCCTTAATAGTTCAGGCCCATTTGTTTTAGTATCGGCAATCTTTTTCCTCTGCCACACTTTGCTAAGCCAGAATGAAGTGAATTATGCTATTTTTAAAGATTTATAATAAATTTACAGTTATGGTCACACTTTGCACTTGTAGCATTTCATATGTTCTATTTTGCACTTATAAGGGCTGTGCTTTAGTTACTTTTGGTTATTCCATAGCAGGGGTGAAACATCAAAAGCTTTTACACAGAATGAAAGATAAATATGACAGCTTTCATAAACATACCCTAGGTTATAATGTTTAGGAAATGAATAATAGTTTAAGTATGGTGGCTATTATATTTTGCCTTTTTTCTTGTAACTACATACAAAATTATTTTGTTATTGTTGGCATGATTCAGGTTTTCAGCAGTGGACCATTTCATTATACAAAAATAACAGAATAAAAAGTTTTATTCATGAGCTTGGCTCATTAAAGATAAAGGTTTCTCTTTTACATAAAATCCTTATTATGGAATTTTACATCGTTTCTGGCAAAGAATTTATAGTATATTGCCCTCAGTATTGGTGCTAGCACTTATAGACAAACAGAAATTTTCTATCCTTCTCAGACTATTATATGGCTAAATTTACAGTTAAGGTCTGATCATTAGGAATTAATTCAATGACCATTTTTATATGTTTAGATCTATAATTTCCTTATGCTGATATGTATATTCACAACAGTATACCGGGGCCTAATTTTCCTCCTCCTCACTTTAGTAGAAATCTGAGAATAGGTCTAGCTGAGTCAATGGACCCAAGTGAGTGTAAAACTTATGTCCTATGCAGGCTTTTTAACATTGCTGTTCTGCTGCTGAGTCTTTATTGCATTGACCAGGCTGTGTGTATTGCAACACGGCAAATTTAGTGGCCAAGTTAGTTGAAAATTATGAGAAAATAATTTAATTCAATAAGATACAAGAACATTGTACATAACATTTCTACAGTTGAAATTCTGTGCCCCTTGATATTCACTTATGGCATTCAACCTATGCAACAGGCTATGCTGTCCACAGATTCCCAACTTAATGAAGTACCATCCCTGAATCTGATTTTGTTTCTGCACCTTGCATTTTTGCATAGTACCTATGTCTGTGATATCTGTGCACTTGTCTGTGGTGCTATCCATCTCCAGGCAAAGAGGGTATGGCAGAGATAACACGCTCTACTAATAAGTCATGCTTCATCCCTACATCTGGGTTTGCCATCTGATCAGGCTGTCTAATCTGGCAGGTCTCTGGATGATAGGCATTAAATGTTTTGACGCTAAACTAGTAGACTGACTTTCCAAGAGCCAGCATGGCACATCCAGTGATGTGAATCATGTTAGCTGCAGTATGATGAAAAGACAGTTTTCCAGTTTGTCACAGGGCACCCGCACTGGGTTAAACCAGATGAGTTTAACTAATTTAGTCATATATGTTGCTTTTATGGAGTTGGCACTTTGCTGCCTACTGTGTCTACTTTCTTTAGGCCTTGGCTCTTTTTTCTCCCCTGCTTATCATAGCAGGAATTTTCTTCTAAAACATTTTTGGGTGAACATACATGGTCATTTCCTTCTCTGAGCTTTGGCAATTGATCACGTCTTTCCACTCTTCTTTGGAATGGCTTCTGGGCATTATCACCCTGAAAAACGCATATAAACTCCTTGGGTTTTCCTTTTCCTGCCTCTTCTCATCTCCCTCCCAACCACAGGATTCCCAAAACCCTAAGACTGGAAGCAGAAGGGATTCCAAAGTGGTGCTGGCAAGGATCAGAGATGGGCAGAATAGGACAAAAGCAATAGGGAATTGGTTGAAGAATATACTGTTGTCACAGTTTATGGGACAAATGGATGAGGCTATTAAATGTTTCTCTATGTAAGACATCATACAACCTATGCGATGATCCTATAGTTGGATATCAAGAGTCCGCTACAGAAATCTTTGTCTTATGGCCTGAACTATAGTCTGCAACTAAGGTCTCCACATTTACTCAGTCTAAAGATTAAAGCAGAACATTTGTCATGGGAAGTATTTTATGGATTTTAAAAATAAGCCCTGTGTATCTGTGTGAGTGTCTCCTGTTCCTGTTCAACATATTGTCTCCCTATGCTCTAATTAATGCACTGAATTTATCATAAGGGCTCATCTGTGTATGGCATTTGGTAGAAGTGTCCTAACTGAATGTTAAATATCTGTTTCCTTCCCACTGTATGTTTTCAGTCTTAGAGTCATAGAGGCTTAGATTCATAGTGAAGAAGGGCCGGAAGGGACCTCCAGAGGTCATGTAGTCCAACTCTGTGCCTGAGGCAGGCTCATCCCTATCCAAACCATCCCACACACCTGTAATCTAAACTCTATATCAGACTACCCTCAACCCTGACACAAAATAGACCTAATATCCTAACCTGCCCCAGTTAAAGCTGGGGAACCTGCCTCTATAAAAAGTTGTCAATATATGTTCCCCAACCCCCAGGGGAAGGCAAAACCCCCACAATCCATTTCAGTTTGACCATGGGATATAATTCCTTTCTGAGCCCAAATATGGTGATTGTTCTGACCCTGAACATCTAGCCAGGCTTTGCTGCTAGAAGAAAATTGGCATACCCCAGCTGAAGTCCCCAGCCTTAGCTGTAGCCATCACATAGTGCCTCTGAGGAGCCTAAAAAAAACCCTTGACACATATAGCAGAAAAAAAGGGAAGGGGATGGAGCGTGGGAGCAACAGCAACGCTCAGAAGCATGGGAAATTCCCATGGTAGAAAATTGGTATAGCTACACCTAGATACTCCCTAGCCAGTGGCTGTCCAGCCTCTTTTCGAAAACCTCCAGTGAGGGAGAGTTTATAAGTTCCCAAGGCAGTCTATTCCATTGTCTCATTATTCTCACAGTGAAGAAGTGTTTTTTCTGGATATCCAGTCTAAGTTTACTTTGCTGCAACTTCAGGCCATTGGCCTGCATTCTCCTCTCTGCAACAAGAGAGAAAAGGTACTTCCTCTCTTCTTTATGGTAACCTTTCAAGTATTGGAAGACTGCTATCATGTCCCCTCTTAAGTGCCTTTTCCTCAACCTTCAGCCTCACCTCATATGACTTGCTTTCCAAGCCTTTTATCATCTTTGTTGCCTGCCTCTGGACCCTCTCTAACTTCTTTTTTAAAATATGGAGTCCAGAATAGCACACAGTACTCCAAATGAGGCCTAACCAGTGCTGAATAGAGAAGCACTAGCACCTCCCATATCTTCTGTTGATGCATCCTAAAACTACAATGGCCATTTGTTGCCTCACATTATGAACTCATTGAGTCTGTGATCTACCAAGACTACCAAGACTCCCAAATCCTTTTGCATACTGTTGCCATCCAGCCAGGTGTCATTCATTTTATATTTGTGTTTTTGATTATTCCTCCTGAGGTGTAGCACCTTGCATTTGTCTGCATTGAACTACCACCTATTAGCTGTAGCCCAACTTCCCAATCTGTTAAGATCCTTCTGAATTGGATCAAGAAACAGCAAACAGGCCAGTTACAGAGGAGTTTGCTAGGGAAGGTCTGCTTGGAAACTGAGGCAGGATGTGAGAGGCAGCAGATAGAAAACCCAGAGAGAGGCTGGAGTACTTTGCAATCCCAGACCACCCACTTACTGCTCTTACTTTGCTTCCACTTGTGCGATGTCTGTCCAGGCAGGACCACACCCCATCTAGGCTTCTACCCAGGTCCTAATTTGGTGCTGTGGAGGAAGGAATGCAGAGGTGGTGCTAGAAACGAAAGAGGGCATAGACTCCCAGGAAGGTGGACACTTGTAATATCTGGAAGCAAAAGATATATGGAGTGCTAGCAATGGAGAAGGAGGAGCACATTCTATTGGTGAAAGAGGCCAGGCCAGGAATCCTCAAGTTGGGGAGGATTGAGACCACTGTCACAAAGAGGAAGCAAGGGGTGGTGGTGGTTGGAAACTCCCTTCTACAGGGGATGGAGGGATCTATCTGCTGGCCTGAGCTGTTGTCCTGGGAGGTCTGCTGCTTGCCTGGAGCCTGGATCTGAGATGTCGTAGAAGGATTACTGAGACTCATCCACCCCTCTGACTACTACCCCATACTGCTCATCCACATGGGAACCCATGGTACTGCCAGGGGTGACCCTGAATAGATGAAGAGTGACTACAGGGCTCAGGGTGGAAGGGTGAAGGGGACAGGGGCACAGGTGGTGTTCGTCTCAATCCTTCTGGTCAAGGGGAAGGGCCCTGGCAGGAGTGGACACATCCTGCAGATCAATGCATGGCTGCACAGGTGGGGTTGCCAGCAAGGATTTGGCTTCTTCAACCATGGGATGTTGTTCCAAAAAGGATTGCTAGGAAGAGATGGGATTGACCTGATGAAGAGAAGGAAGAGCATCTTCGCAGACCAGCTCGCTAACCTAGTGAGGAGGGTATTAAACTAGGTTCACCGAAGGATGGAGACCAAAGCCCTGAGGTAAATGGGGAAACAGGAAACCTGGAGGAAGCACAAGGGGGATAGGGCAACAAGGGTGACCTCTTCATTCTTCCTGAGAAAGTAGGGCAATCAACTAGTTACCTCAGGTGTCTGTACATGAATGCTTGGAGCCTGGAAAGAACTGGAAGTCCTTGCACAGTCAAGAAACTGATATGATTGACAAAGACTTGGTGGAAAGCGTTCAATGCCTTCTTTACCTCGGTCTTCACAGGAGAGTTCAGCTCCCAGACTACTGCACCACACAACACAGTTTGGGGAGAAGGTGAGCAGCCCTCAGTGGTGAAAGAACAGGTTAGGGACTATTTAGAAAAGCTGGGTGTGTACAGGTCCGTGGGGCCAGAGGCAATGCTTTTGAGGGTGCTGAGGGAGTTGGCTGATGTGATTGCAGAGCCACTGGCCATTATCTTGGAAAACTCATGGTGACTGGGGGAGCTCCCAGATGATTGGAAAAGGGTGAATATAGTGCCCATCTTTAAGAATGGGAAGAAAGAAGATCCAGGGAATTACAGACCAGTAAGGAAAAGCATGGAGCAGATCCCCAAGGAATCTATTTCTAAGCACTTGGAGGAGGAGAAAGTGATCAGGAAAAGTCAGCCTGGATTCACTAAGGGCAAGTCATGCCTGATCAACCTGATTTCCTTCTATGATGAGAACTGGGTCTGTGGATATGGGGAAAGCAGTGGATGTGATATACCTTGACTTTAGCAAGGCTTTTGATATGTCTCCCATAGCATTCTTGCAAGCAAGCTGAGGAAGTATGAGTTGGATGAATGGACTGTAAGGTGGATAGAAAGCTGACTAGATCGTTAGGCTCAACAGGTAGTGATCAATGGCTCGAGGTCTAGTTGGCAGCTTGTAAGAAGTGGAGTGCCCCAAGGGTTGGTCCTGTGGCTGCTTTTGTTCAATATCTTCATTAATGATCTGGGAGATGGGATGGATTGCACCCCAAGCAAGTTCACAGCTGACAACAAGCTGGGGAACACTATAGTCCAGTCCTTTGGTACCTGGCCCGTCTCCCACAACTTCATGAATATCTTTGCCAAGCGCTCTGAGATCTCCTTTGTGAGGAAGCTCATCTGGCCCTGCTGACTTGAATTCATTTAGACCCAACAAAAGCTCTCTTGTTATCTCCTCCCTCAGCTTGCACCCTTCCTTATCCAGATAATCCCGATTAGGTATCTGGCTGCTTAATTTTCTTGAGAAGACTGTGGCAAGGTTGTTGTTGAGTAGCTCTGACTTCTTTGTATCTTCAGTTAGGAGCTCCCTCTGGCTTGTTAACAGAGGACTCACAGTTTCCTTGGTCCTTCTTTTCTGACCAACATACTTACAGAACTTGTTCTTGTTGTCCTTAACCTCCTTTGCTAGGTGTTGCTCATTCTTTATCTCTGCCTTCCTGATTTTGTCCCTGTGGGTACTTGCTATTTCCTGGTATGTGTCCTTGGTGACCTGACCACTGTTTCATTGCCTGTATGCTTTCCTTTTGCATTGGAGGTATTTTAGAAGCTCTATGTGCAGCCATATTGGTCTCTTGCCATTCTTTTTGTGCTTCCATAATGTCATGCCATGTTTCTTGTTGGGCCTCCAATACTGTATCCTTTAGAAGCTCTCAGCCCTCCTGGACATCTTTATTTTTCAATCTGTCCTCTCATGACACCATGCCTATTAGCTCCACAAGTGGGATAAAATCTGCCTTTTTGATATCTAGCATCGTGATTTTGTTGATCTCATGCTTTCCTTGTCTCAGGATCTGGAATTCTAGCATATCATGCTGTGTATATTTGCTGTGCAGGTTGTACACTGTATCTATATGACGTTAGGCATTAATGGAGGATCAGCAATAAACAAAATCCTAGTTGAAAAAATATTTTGGGTCAAAGGCTTATCTAATCACCAGACTTTTAGGCTGAGATTGGGAAATGTGAATTAATGTCAGTTTATTCTGAATGCAGTAAAATATGCACTGTGGTACTGGCAAAATGCATATGAAGGTAAACAGAGTTTTATTTAATGTGGTTTACTAAATAGTTTTATTAGTGCACAAACATATTCCAGCTGAAAAAAAAAATCTTCTTTCGTTGAGGCCTTTGGGTCTTTGAAGAAAATCCAAAATACAGTATTACTGAAAGCTGTTTTTAAAATGGTCTGTGGGAATTATAAAAATCTCTTAATTCTATAACCATTTATTAGAAGATGATAGGTCCTTGAAATGCAACTCTTTACCTGGAGTGTATCCACAGAAGTAGATTCCACTTGTAGAGGATGGCAGGGTCTTGTGGAATCAAAGGCATCATGTAAATATGAACTCAGCATCCTTATTGTTTTTACATTGTGTCATGCTTTTTTTATAAGTAGTACAATATTTAGAAGATGCACATGTATAGATGAGTCCCAGATTACCAAATTTACTCCCTATATACCATATAAACTTGTAAAGCTGTATGTGTGTAGCTCTGTTGGTTTCTGGCAATTTTCAAAATATAGAACACAGTTGATGCCACAAGGGGGCTTGCAAACTATTATAAGGGCACACTCTCCTTTTCATATATACTATGGGGCTTGACTAAAATCAGTGGAGTTGTACTTTCAAATGTTAGAACTGGATGTGTTCCAAACAGACTGTTATACTGTGAATTTTAACTATTAAATGATTTAATTATTCAACTAAATATTGCAAGATAATTGATTTTCACAGGCACCCAATGTTGTAACTTTTTTGTCTTCTAAGATAGTGTACTTAATTTCTGGCCTATTTTCTTAGTCTTATCTCTATATTGAATGTCATTGCAGCTATGTCTGGAAAAAAGGTGGAAATAATTTCTTTAAGATTTGTTTCTGTTTGTTTGCAAATCTAACACTTTCTGGAGCAAAAAATTCCCTAAACTTTTAGAAGACAAATAGGGAAGGAATTAGAGCTTGGAACATGACAATATTGAGATCTTATAAAGCATTTCTCTATGGAAATATGTGAGGACTTGATTCATAAAGTATAATATCAGATGTGACTGATCCAGCTGCCACTGGATTAAGTGAAAAACTCCCATTGCTTTCATGGGTAAAGGACTAGACAACAGGAAAACTGATTATGTGAACTGTTTGGTATATATTTTTGTTTGTGTGCAATATATGAGTGAAAACATGTCCATTGGCATTGTAGCTAAATGACTGCTTACCAAAACGTATTTTCAGAGCGCTTAAGAGATATTGGAACCGTATCTTGGGCACCTACTATGTCTGCAGATTGTAAAAGGTGACCCAAAGATCCTTCTCTTCCAGTCAATTTAATAGATTTCATAGACATCAGGGCTGGAAGGGACCTCAGAAGATCATCGAGTCCAGTCCCCTGACCAAAGGGCAGGAAGTCAGCTGGGGTCATAGGATCCCAGCAAGATAAGCATCCAATTTACTCTTGAAGGTGTTCAGTGTAGCTGTTTGAACCACCTCCGATGGCAGGCTGTTCCAGAACTTGGGGGCTCAGACAGTAAAGAAATTCTTCCTTATGTCCTTCCTTATGTCCAGCCTAAATGGCCTCACAGTTTATGACCGTTCGACCTCGTCATCCCTTCGGGCACTCTGGTGAACAAACGTTCCCCCAGATCCTGGTGGTCACCCCAGATAAACTTATAGGTGGCCATCAGCCTGTGCTTTTCCAAGCTAAAGTGCCCCATAGCTCTCAGCCTGCCGTCATAAGGTCTGTTTTCCTGACCTCTGATCATGTGCGTGGCTCTCCTCTGGACTCTCTTAAGCTTCTCCACATCCTTTTCGAATTGTGGAGCCCAAAACTGGATGCAGTACTCCAGCTGCGGCCTCACCAAGGCCGAGTACAAGGGGAGAATGACGTCCCGGGATTTGCTTGAGAAGTATCTATGGATGAAAGCCAGTGTTTTGGTCACTTTACTAGCTGCAGCATCACATTGCAGGCTCATGTTCATCTTGTGGTCAATGATGAACCCAAGTCTCTTTCTTCCATAGTGCTAGCCAGCGTAGCACTGCCAAGCCTATAAGGATGCTGCAGGTTTTTCTTCCTAAGGTGGAGAACCCTGCATTTTTTAGTGTTAAACACCATCAGGTTCTCATCCGCCCATTTGCTGAGTCTGTCCAGGTCAGCCTGGATCACCCACCTGTCTTCAGGTGTGGATGTTTTGCCCCAAAGTTTGGTGTCATTGGTGGACTTGGCCAGTCTACTTCTGAGTCCAATGTCCACATCATTAATGAAGATGTTGAACAATATGGGTCCAAGGACACAGCCGTGGGGGACCCCACTGGTCAGAGGGCACCATGATGAGTGACTATAATCAATTACAACCCTCTGGGTCTGACCACGGAGCCTGTTTCCCAGCCAGTGGATCATGGTGGACCCAAGGCCACAGTTGGCTAGTTTTGCCAAGAGGTGATCATGGGATACCAGATCAAAGGCTTTTTTGAAGTCAAGATATATGACATCAATCTCTTCTCCCTTGTCCAGGTGATAGGTCACCTGGTCATAGAAGGAAATGAGATTGGTCAAGCAAGACCTACCCACAACAAACCTGTGCTGGCTATCCCTTAGGATGCTGGCGTCGGCCAGTCCATTAAGGATGGCCTCTTTAATAAACAATTCTAAGGTCTTCCCCAGGATAGAAGTCAGGCTAATGGGCCTGTAGTTAGCTGGATCCACTCTCCTCCCTTTCTTGAAGATCGGCACCACATTGGCCTTCTTCCAGTCTTCGGGCACTACACCAGAGCACCAGGAGTTTTCAAAGATCCATGCCAGGGGCTGAGCTATGACACTCGCCAGCTGCTTGAGTACCTTGGGGTGTAGATTGTCAGGGCTGGCTGACTTGAAGGTATCCAGCTTCTCAAGATGTTCCTTCATGAGGTCAGCATTAATGGAGGGCAGGGGATCTCCCCTACCCAGACCTCCCTGTCCCATAATGGGCATGGGCGTCCCATGGGACTGATGAAAGACCAATGTAAAGTACCCATTTAATAGGCTGGCTTTTTCCTGGGTGTCAGTTGCCCCATCTGGTTCAGCAGGGGTCCAGTATTGTCTTTGCTTTTCCTCCGGCTCCCCACATATCTGAAAAAGGACTTTTTATTGTCCTTGATGCTTGATGCTAGTTGGAGTTCACTTGCAGCTTTGGCTTTCCTGGTATGCTCCCTGTAGGACTGGACCAGTGCAGAATAATCCTCCTTGGAGATGAATTCCATCCTCCGTCCTTTTTAGGCTTTTCTTTTTAGCCTCAGACTAGTTCCCTGGAGAGCCAGGAGGGCTGCTGTGCCCTCTTGCTGCCTTTCTTTCGAGATGGAATAGACTTAGCTTGTGCATTGAGGATCGCTCCCTTCAGGAGCAGCCACTCTTCTTGAACTCCCCTCTCCCTGGGGTCATAGTCTCTTAGAGCCTGACTGACAAGTCTCCTGAGCTTGTCAAAGTTGGCTTTTCTGAAGTCAAGGACTTCCGTGTTGCTGACTGACTTGCCAGCTTTAGGGAAGATGGTGAAGGTGTTCAGCTCATAGTCGCTGTCACCCAGCTTCCCATCGATCACTTGGTCACCAATTAGGTCACCCCCTGTAGCCAGTACCAGGTCGAGCGGTGCTTTGCTTTTCGTTGGTCCATAAACTTCATGAGTCAGGTAGAGGTCGTCCACGCATGAGAGGAAGCTTTGCGACCGCTCAGATTTTGCTGAGTGATCCTCCCATGAGATATCCGGGTAATTGAAGTCACCCATGACAACCATGGCCCTGGAGCATGTGGCCTCAGCCTGTTCCCGGGCGAACTCCTGGTCAAGCTCAGGACTTTGGGTGGGAGGTCTGTAGTAGACTCCCACCATTGTGTCCCCTGTGCCATGTCCCCATGAATTTTAACCCAGAGGGTCTCTAGCTGTCCACCCTGGTTGCCAATATCAGCTTGCAGGGACATGTAGCTTTCCTTCACATAGAGAGCTACACCCCCACCTCTTCTATCTACACGATCCCTCCTGTACAGGGTATAGCCCTCTATACCCAAGGTCCAGTCATGGGTGGAGTCCCACCAGGTCTCCGTTATCCCAGTGACGTCATACTTATTTTTATTGAGCAGGAGGATGAGCTCCTCCTGCTTGTTCCCCAAGCTCCTGGCATTTGTGTACAGGCAGGCAAGTGTCCCCTTGGGGGCTCTTGCCTTGCCCACAGATCCTACGAGGGCTGGAGCAGGGCTGGGCTCCCTTAAGTGCCTTGGCCCGCTGGCTTTGCAAGGGTTGCTCAGCCAATCAGCAGTGGCGGTAGTCTCCCCGTCCCCCAGCAGGCTTAGTTTAAAGCCCGTGGAGCAGGTCAGCCAGCCTGGCTGAGAAGAGCCTCCTCCCCAGGGGGGAGAGGTGGAGGCCATCTCTTCCCAGCAGCTCGCTGCCTCTCTTGCCAAAGAGCAGGCTGTGGTCATGGAAGCCAAAGCCTTCCCAATGACACCAGCACCACAGTCTTTGGTTGACTACGTGGATCCTCCTCTCCCTCCTCAGCCCATAGCCTGAGACTGGGAGGATCAACGAGAACACCACCTGTGCTCCCAGACCCTTTAGCCCCACTCCCAAATCCCTGTAGCACCTCATGACCCGGCTGGAAGTGCTCTGAGCCGTATCATTGATGCCCATATGAATAAGGAGCATAGGGCTGTGGGCTGGAGGAGCTTTGGGATTTTCTCTACAATGTCCCGGATGCGGGCCCCCAGGAAGCAGCAGACTTCCCAGGCTATAGGTTCGGGGCGGCAGATTGCCCCTTCAGTCCCCCTCAGGATGGAGTCTCCCACAACAAACACTTTACATTTTGTTTTGGGGAGAGTGGGGATGGTAGCTGCTGAGCCTGTGTTGCCTGTGGGAGCTGGCAACTCAGCAGGCTCTGCTGGAGCAGCAAGAGGTGTGTATCTGTTGCTGAGCCCCGCTTGCTTCCGGCTGTGCTGGAGGTTGGCAGGGGGCTCTGCGGCTGCTGGAGGGTGTCTTGGGTGTCTGGGGGGCTTCAGGGGAACGGGGGTGCAGCGGGTTTTTACCTGCGCATCTCTTGCCGCTCCGGAGCCTTCTATCTGCTGCTATCTGGGAGTTGACCATAGTCCTCTGGTCAGGCATCATGAGACTATCCTGCTCCAGAATAGCCAGATACAATAACCCTAAATTTTACCCTTTCAAAGTTTGGAGTAACTTTCTTGGCCTCCTGAGTTCAGAATGCATCATAGAAAAGGAGTCCTGCTCTGCCCTTAAAAAAACATAACTAAATGATAGTACCTGCATCCTGCATGTGGAGTGGGGGGAGACAGGTCCTTTAGAAACAAGTCTCTGAAGAGTCCAGTTGTGCCCCACTTCCTTCCAATGAAGTACTGTATTTTAAAGACCAATAGATGCATCGTTGGCCTTAAGCTACTGAGAGATGCTTAAATAACATGCCTTAAAAATCTGTTAAGGGAATCAAGCCAGGAACACCTAATCTGGTACCAATGAAATACATTCCAGACTCAAATAATTTACCAAAGATTATCTTTCCTCTTTTCTTCAAAGCACAGTCTGTGTGCAGGGCGCATATTTAACTGGTTTGTAAAGTAGCCTCAAAGAAAGAGTTACAGCTAACTTAGACCCTTTTGTAGGTTTCCCTAGCAACCATTGATTGTAAGGGGAACAGAGGCAAAACAATCAATTTGTTTTCATCAGATAATTAAGGAAAATGATATTACATGAAATTACAAAGAATTTTCTAGCCATACAATTACTGCAGTGAGTCTTTTCATATTGCTTGCTTGCTACCCTATCCCACAGAGCAATATTTCTAAGTTCCTTTAAGTTCCGTGGTTGCCCCTGGAGATAACTACATTGTCCTTGCACTCCAAAGCACTGGCAACAACTAATAGGTGCTTTTGAAACATTCTTGTGTATTAACATCCAGATTGTCTTGGTTTTAATGTACTGAATTCCTGCAAGTATAAATAATATGATGTGTTGTTATCAAAAGCAGCAGATGTTAAGCTAACAAGCATATTTCTCTGGTTGGAACAGGGAGAAGCAGAAAGCGAGACAAATGCCAGAATACAGAAGTTTATCCTCAAGTTGAAATGGAAGCATGCCCCTGTGAAGCGTTTTCCTCCCAGCCCTATGGAAATTGGTCAGATTGCATTATTGCAGGGGATAAAACCGAGCCTCTATTAGGAATTAGATTCCATGGAAACCCCAAAGAATGTGGAGAAGGTATACGACTCCGTGCAATTGCCTGTTATGATAAGACCGGCAGACTTGTGGAGCCATCTTACTGCAGCAGTTCTGGTAAGAAGATAAAGAAGGGCACAATGCATGTAAATGACCCTGATATTCTCTGCTTATCTAGTGAGCAATTCCCCCTCTAGTACCCAAGTGCACTCTTACTTACTGGGCTGTAACAACTTTTATAAAGATCCCATAAATGCTGAATGTGAATCTGCTTTCCAAATATGTGAGTACACTTTCAGCAGCTTTCTGCAGCTTTGATTGTACAGTGCCTGTGACCTTTGAGCATCTTTACACGTGCTCTGTGGGGAGAGGGGGGAGGCTCTTTAATCAGAGTGGCTCTTGGGAGCTGCTTTAATTAAAGTGTCCATGGCATCTCATATATTTATCATCCCAGGCTTCAAAATGGCAGCGGGGGTGCTTTAGCTAAAGCTTGTTCGATCTCAGAGCAGGTGTTGGGCATATGTATAGGTGTCCTTTGTTACTACTTCACTACAAGGATCTGTTTTATTTCTATTATAAATCCCCACCTTACAAGCATTTGTAATTAAGATTGGATAGAAATGTGTTCTATTGTGAACATGGGGAAAGTCACAATCCAGGGAAAGATTTCTTTTATACTTCTTTTAAAACATTATGGTAGTATTAGAGTGGTGTAACTGCGATGGTCCAGAATTATGCAAGAGACAAGGGTTTTTTGGGGTGATATCTTTTATTGAACCAACTCCATAGTTGGGATAGAGTTAAACAAGCTTTTGAATGCAAGATACTTGTCTTCAGGTCCGAGGAGAAAAGCCAACACGGCAATAGTCATTGTAAGCTGCAGATTTTGATATCTTTGTTATGGTAGTGACTGTTACTGTGACAGTGGTATGTGCAAAGGGAACAGTTTGGATCCAAAAAGGAAAAACAGAGAACACAGCACAATTTAAATGAAGATCAATGTGGAGACAATACTGGTGAATGGAGAGGTAGGAAGTAATAAAGGAAACATCTGATTTTTAAAAAGAGGATCAAAGCAAAAGATCTTTTAGGTTTGTTAGATGAGGTACCATGAATTAAAACCAGAACTGAGCTAAGTGTTGGGGTAGGAGAAATGGAGTATCAAGAATAAAAGAGAGAGCCTTTTATGAGAGAAGGGTAGGTGAGACTGCATTGAGGAAGGCCTTTTCAGTGAGCAGGTTGATTATTTTTTGTGGTAAGAGACCGAGTTAATGAAGTGATTTAATCCTAGTGAAAATTCTTCATTCAGCTGTTTATTACTGTTCTAGTTGGCTGCACAGATTCATAAAGCTGCTTTCCAAGGTTTGATTTCTAACAATGTGGTGGACTTTTCAGGGCTTTCAGATAACAATTGATTATATCCCTATGCTATACGGTAGAGAAATGTTGCACTTTTCTCCTTTCACAAAACTTTTTTTTCCTTCAGAAAAAGGAGCAGCTGGTACTTTAGATGGGTTTGTCTGTGCAGTGAGTTATTCTTTTTTGAGAAATCCAAGGTTTGTGTAATTATTAAAAGAAGGAATTATATGCTTGGGGCTTCTCTCAATAGTCTCATCTGTTCTGAGCTATGCTTACTATTAGTTATATTTACATGGAAATGTCATGGCTATAAGTCCCAGATATAGTTTCAGACCCTTTCTCTCTACTACGTGTGGCTTCCAGAGCTTCTGCTTCTTGTCCCAACAGAAATGAGAATATCGGGAAGCCTATTTTAATGTCTTCCACTGGCATAACTTTCCTAAAAGACATTATAATGGTTCTGATCAAGTATAGAACAGCTCCAATCCACTAGGCCTCCTCCCATTGGCTATCTACCTCCGTAAGAACCTTGGAATGCCTTCTGCTTCTTGTATTCGGCACTGGAAGAACAGCTGGTCTTAAAGATATATTTCCATCATCTATATTTGGCCATGCCACTCAATAGTGTATGTATCATGTAAAACAGCCTTAGAATCATGGAAAATTAGGGCTGGAAGGACCTCAGGAGGTCATCTAGTCCAACCCCCTGCTCAAATCAGGACCATCCCCAACTAAATCATCCCAGCCAAAGCATTGTCTAGCCAGGTCTTAAAAACCTCCCAGGATGGAGAGTCCACCACCTCTCTGGGTAACCTGTTCCAGTGTTTTACTACCCCCCTAGAGAGAAAATTCTTCCCAATATTTAACCTAAATTCCCCTTGCTGCAAACTTGAGACCATTGCTATTTGTTCTGTTATCTGCCACCACTGGGGACAGTCTAGCTCCATCCTTTTTCAAACCCAGATTCAGGTCATTGAAGACTGCTATTAAATCCCCCCTCACTCTTCTTGTCTCGTGACTAAATAAGCCCAGTTCCCTCAGCCTGTCCTCATAAGTCATGTCCCCCAGCCCCCTGACCATTTTTGTTGCCCTCCCCTGGACTCTTCAGTTTACCCACATCCTTTCTGTAGTGGGGGGCCCAAAACTGGACACAGTACTCCAGATGTAACCTCACTAGTGCTGAATAGAGAGAAATAATCCCTTCCATTGACCGACTGGCAACTTACCTACCAATGCAGCCCAGTATGCTGTTAGCCTTCTTGGCAACAAGGTCACACTTCTGGTTCTTATTCAGCTTATTGTCCACTCTAACCCCCAGGTCCTTTTCTGCAGAGCTGCTGCCCAGCCAGTCAGCCCCTAGCCTGTACCAGTACATGGGATTATTCCGCCCTAAGTTCAAGACTTTGTACTTGTCCTTGTTGAACCTCATGAGATTCTTTTTAGCCCAATCCTCCAATTTGTCTAGGTCATTCTGAATCCTAGCCCTACCCTCCAGTATATCTACTACTCCCCCCAGCTTGAGGTCATCTACAAACTTGCTGAGTTTGCTATGCCATCTTCCAGGTTGTTGATCAAGATATTGAACAAAACCTGCCCCAGGACTGACCCCAGGGAAACTCCTCTTGATACCGACTGCCAACTAGACACTGACCCATCGATTACTACTCTCTGAGCCCGATGCTCCTGAAACTTTTCTATCCACCTTACTGTTCATTCATCCCATCCATACTTCCTTAGTTTGCCTTAGCTTAATGGAATGGAAAATCTGATGCCACGTGAGTGTTTCCTATACTCTCCAGGGCACTCAGTTTTTCAGACGGTTCTTGTACATGGTGGTGAAGGTGAAGGGAAGGTTATGTGCATCATCCCTCAAACCATCCTCTCATTGTGAACCTCCCTTGAAGACAGGTAGCAGGAATTTAAACTTCTGTCTCCTTTTCAGATTGTTTGAGTAAGACTTGACCAACACTTACGTTTAGTATATTGTCAGGCATTATGTTTGGCTGGGCACAAATGTATTTTTGCATAAATTATTGAATGACTGGTAGAAAAATAATGTCATAAATAACTAGCAGAATTCTGTTCAACATTCATGGAACCGGTCAAATTATAAAAACATGCTGAAATCCTAAAATCCACTAGATAAATTATTCCTTCAGCCATTATACTTGTTGTATTTGCAATGAATGCACTAGTGACCCTTTGACATTTGATAGTTCCCTATCTTTATATCTAATTAAGCAGTCCTGTTAATAAAGTGCCAATTACTGTTATTTACAAGTGCTGAATCTATCATTAGTGTTACCTGTATATCAACCTGTGCTTCTCTCTCCTAGGTCTCTTGACTTCTTTTTCCTTCTTCGTGTTTCCTGGCTTTGCCCTCTTGTAGCTTGCTTTATCAGTACTGCCCTTCCTGAGCAACTGTTTGTTGTTCTCTTCTTTTTTTTTCTATCCTTGCTTTGTTACACTTTTTTTCCACTTATAATTTTGTGAGTCTGAGTCACCATATAACAACTCTGTTGAGTTCTGTTTAGCTAGCCTTACCTAGTTACAGGCTTTTATCTGTTGACTCAGTTTTTACAGTACAGCAAAGATTATAAAGGTTAGCCTTAACTCAGCCTACATCTATAAGCAAGCCTGAAGCAGGTTACAATTTGAATCCCTGTATTTCCTGACTTTCATTATTCAGTTCCTTAAGTTGCAGGTAAACCATACTGGCCAAGAAACAAATTCTGTCATTCCAGTATTTCCTAAAATCATTTTGTTTCAAGTTGTAAGGCAGGGAGCTGTTAAGAGCTTTCTGACTTAAAGGAGAAAGAACTTTTAGAAGAGTTGTGGGACTTCTGCAGGTAGCCTATAATAAGCAATCTTTTGTACTCTGTCTGAAAAATGCTTGTTATATAGATCAATGAGGCTTTCCCATTAATTGGTACATTAAAGAATCCTGGCCAACCTATCATGAAAGTGAGACATCATCTATCAGCCTTATCTATATACCAAGTTTTGTCATTATTTTTAACAGAAAAAGCAGTTTCCTCAAAAAACAGATTCTTATTTCTGGAATTCTGTCACTTTTGACCAAATACCTTATGGATCATTCTTTTGATTTTTTTTTAACAGATTTATTTTGAAAAGCTCTGCAAATTTGTTTCAGAATTTTAAAATTTCCTTTACCCCACCTCTTGCTCCTATATTGCTGAAGTCCTCAACACATCTCATCTTCCATGAAAGTTCAGGGAAACAGCTGTCTTTCTGCAGTGGGTTTTAAAAATGAAACATGGTTTTGCTACTTCAGACCAACTTCCACCATGTTCAGCATACACTGTATTTTTAAAATTAAATATCACAGTGTCAGTGCTATCTTGTGTATCCTTGGACTCATGAAAATTGCAAAGTGTAATACATATAATCTAACATATTCTATTATCACCACAATTTAAAATAACCATGCATTTGCATGCGCTCAGACAAAAAGATTCAGAACTACATATACTCATCATGGAAAAAGAAAACTTTTAAATAAAAATATTCCCTTGAGGTGGAGGATGTCACCAAAGATTTGTCTTTCGTACCATTAAAGGTACTTTCTTCGAATCGGTTTGCCGGCCCTAGAACTCCAGAGTGATTCTGGATGGCGTGCCCATCATAACACCATTTTTAGGCACAGGAAGGATCTGTTCTAGCCTCATAGATTCAGTTGATGCAATTCTTCAGAGCTTTTATCACTTTTGACCAACAGTCTGATATTTAATAGCTAAATGGGTTCCAAATTTAGCTCTGAAACCTTGTCTGCGCCCTTCTTTGGAACCACGCTTAGGCACTTGAAGGACGTGTATTTCCTTGAGTGCAATGTGACATTCTTAATTACAGCTGTGCCTGCTATTGGAGATGTGAATTTGGAGTTATGTCTATTAAAGAACATTTTCTCCATTCTTTTGGCTGAATACATAGTATTATACACGACTTTCAAAATTGTTCTCAAAGTTAATTTATATTGCATGTAAATAATTTCCTTCACTGTTCAAAATCTACTAGCTTAAGAAAATGTAACTACAGTTTTCTTTTTCTGGATGTCAGGATGATAATCAAGTGTTGCTTGCATCACAATGCAACCATTTGGACACTGCTGTTCTGTGTGTTTTATCTGGCAACAGCTTCAAAAGTAACAAAGCATCAAAAATATTTATTTCTAAATGGGTTAAGCTGGCTATCAAAGAATCTTGTCTAAAACAAGATAAGATTCTCTTGAGGCATTAATACACATGGATGCCTGTTCTACTTCTAACAGAGTAAGAAAAAATATGTAAAGTAGCAACATGAGCAACATCCTCTCTTGCTGCTACATTCAGTCACAGTGCACTGCTGTTTCATATGTATAAATGTAAGTCTTTATACCAGAGCTTTCCTTTCCATATAAGCCTATGAAAATGGAAGAGTTTGTTTGCCAGAAAAATTGTTTTCCTGTGCTTGACTATTCACTAGTTTTGAGGCTTGCACTCTTATCTCTTCTTCTTGTTTATTTTTAGCTTTAGATGGCCTTTACATTTTCTGTATTCTTGTTAGTTTGACATAATGTCTTCTTTTCAGGCTCTTAAGTGGAACTCTGGCACAGAAATTGCTGCTCAGCATAGAAGGGGTGTCTTGAAATAGTCTTGGAGCAAGTCAATTTATTATTCAGTCGATTGTACTGATTTGTGTTTTACACTACAGTAAGAAGAATCTTTCTGCAACATGCCCAGTTGCATAACCCACAATAACATTATTAGTTTAAAAAATAATGTAACATTAACGTACCATCTTCCAACAATGTGAAGAAGGAGTCTAAATAAATGCTTTGGTCTCTTATTAACCCAGCTTAATAAGAAAGAATGTTGTTTCCTTTACATTTTACTGCCTCATTATTAATAAATTACGTTAGGCTTAAACTGGAATACCATTTCAGAATAAGGGGCGTATTTGGTAGCCGTGTTCGTCTGAGACAAGAAGATATACAAAAAACTAGAACTCTTGGTTCCAAAATGATACGTTTTGATACGCTTTGGTCTAATAAAAGGTTTCATTTTGGAACCAAGAGTTCTAGTTTCTTGTATTTCAGAGTAAGACATTTTAATGAATTGGTAGATTATACTTTTCAGATCCCTGCTATTCTTGTTAAGGCTGCACTTCATAACTCCATGTGCAACCAGAGTTGATGTTGGAAAGCACATTGATTTCATGTGTCTCTTACATAGATCATGTTTTTCTGCAACTGTATCTATTATACTGACCTGACTTTTCTAAAACTGTGATGGCCAGAACATTCACGTGAATGAATGACATGATAAATGGGTAACGCAGAAAAACCCTTGCTTCTCAGACTGGTCCATTACTTTAACCTAACTACAAAATAAATGGAGGGATTTAAGGCACAACTTCATTAGCTTAAAACTGGGCAGTTGTGTTATAATCCACCTTCTCTTCTGATAGACCCAGCAGGTTAACTGATCTCAGGCTGTGGTCCTTGTCTTCCACTGTACCCCAGGCTAAAATGTGGACTTAAATTTTAATAAATTGACATAATTCAGGATACCAGAGTCTGAATCTACAACGTAAAGTCCAGAATGGGTAAAGCATGTCCTGTTTTGGAAAAACTAGGTCTATGGAAGTTCAGCATGATTTGCTAGAACGCAAAAACGAAGACTTTTGGGAGCAACATCTTGAGTGTTCTCTGAGATTGGAGAGAATCCTGAAGTACCTCCGTTTCATATTTTAATGCAGGTATCCACATAACATTCAAATAACATGGACTGATTGTATACATAATAAAGAGGCTATAGAGTAGGCACCATTGCCTACAACAGTGGTGCTCAACCTTTTCGTCCCATGAGCCAGATGAGTGGTGTGGGGCCCATCTGCAGACCTGATCAGGCCCTGGGGGCCTGTTATTGGAACCTCCTCCTGGGATTGGATCCCAGGGGCCTATCACCACCCCCATCTCAAGCCCCATCTGCACTCTGGGTTTGGGTGTTGGGGGCTGAACACCATCCCCTCCCAGCCCTGAACACAAGAATCAGGTACCAGATCCTGTGTGAAGGGCTGAGGGATCTGCACAGGTCTGAAGATTTGCGGTGCCATCACTCTCCTGCAGCCAAATTTTTGGACATGAGGGGAGCCCCATGGGCTGGATGGTACAGTGCTGCAGGTTGGATATGGCCCATGGGCCAGAGGTTGAGCTCCCCTGACCCACAAAAAAACATGGAAGAAGAGATGGACACATTTGTAAGCACACCTAATAACACACTACTTAAGCATTGTGGGAAGGAGATGAAGAGGGCAACCTGAAATCAGGTAACATCACCAAGGAGGTGTATTTAGAACTGGCCCACACCTGTAGGGAGCAAACTAGGGAAGCCAAGGCTGAAAACCAACTCAAGCTGGCTAAGAGAATCAAAGACAACAAAAAGTCCTTCTTCAGATACATGGATAGTCAGATGAAAAAGAAGGGCAACACTGGACCCTTGCTAAACCAAATCAGGCAACTGACATCCAGGAAAAAGCCAATCTCCTTAATGATTGCTTTGTTGCGGTCTTCTACCAGCCCAAGGAGATCACCCTGCTGAACAGGATGCAGGATTGCCACATCACATGCCCATCATTGGCAAAGATCTCATGAGGGAACACCTTGAGAGGCTGGGTATCCACAAATCAGCTGGCCTAGATGGAATGCACCCAAGAGTGCTAAAGGAAATGGCTGACATCATAGTGTGGCCAATGGCAAGGATATCTGAGAACTTGTGGTACGCAGGAGAGGTTCTGTAAGATTAGAAGAGGGCCAATGCAGTGCCTATCTTCAACAAAAGGAGGAAGGAAGATCCAGAGAACTACAGGCCAATCAGTTTGACCTTAATCCCTTGTAAGAGAATGGAAAAAAATCATTAAAGAAACCATTAACAACAGCCTAATGGAATGCAACATTCTGAAAGACAGCCAACATGGCTTTGTTGTGGGTAGGTCTTGCCTGACCAACCTCATTTCCTTCTCTGATGCATCACCTGGACAAAGCAGCAGAGGTTGATATAATTTATTTGGACCAAATTATAGGGAAGTGTGGTCACATTGAGGATTGGCTGATGATTTCACGCCGACCTGGATAGGCTTGTAAGGTGGATGGATCAAAACCTGATGGCATTCAACACAGAAATACAAGGTGCTCCACTTTGGGGGGAAAAAATCCACATCATACTTATAGGCTTGACAGTGCTACATTCACTAACACCACAACTGAAAGGGACTTGGGGGTCATGATTAAGTAGAAGATGAACAATAACCAGCTCTGGAGCGGCAAGAGACGCACGGGTGAAAGCCTACCGTGCCCCTCCTCCCCCGAAGCCCCCCAGACACCACCCCAGCAGCCGCAGATCCCCCTGCCAACCACTAGCACAGCCAAAGGCAAGCGGGGCTCATGGTGGGAAGGGTTTAACCCCTCTCTGAGTAGGAGGAGGTGGCTGCGTGGAGCCGGGCTGGGTCAAGCCCCCACCCAAGCCCCTACTTGGCCCAGCCCCCCAGGGAGCCACGCGACTGGAGCCACATGAACAGGCTGCACAAACAGGCACGCTTGTATGCCGGTGCATGAGTTAGCGCGGAGTTCATGTGGGAGGGCCCAAGACCCTGCCTGCGAACCCCCCAGGGTAGACAGTCCCAGCCATAGCCAGCCTACCAGATGCATGATACGGATGGGCACGCGCCACACCCCTTCGGTCCCCTCGGGCTCTGTGCCCCGCCCCCTGGGCACCTCAGAGATGGCCACCCAGACGGAGCCCGTAGTTCTGGGTGCCACTCAGACGGAGCCCCCGGCTCTTGGCTGCGGGGGCTGCCTATCCCTTTTTCAGGCTCTGGGGCTGGGGAGCATGGCCACCTCCCTGTGTGGGGTCTTCTCCCTTCTGGAGCCTCTGGCATGCCAGCTGGAGGAGATCCAGGCCACAGTCCAGAGACTATGTGCCATTAGGGACTGTGAGCAGGAGATTGACTCCTACTGCCAGGCCCTTCTCCCCTGGGAGCAGGAGGGTAGACCATCATCTCCCTCCAGGACAAAGGGGGACTCCGGGACCTCCCACTCTGTCCAGTCAGGGCCATGGACCAAGGTGGTCAAGGGCCCTAAGGCCTGCTGCCCTAAGGTCTCCTGCCCTGCTGGAGCTTAGCAACAGATACACACCTCTTGCTGTTCCAGCAGAGCCTGGAGCCCCAGGCTCCCACAGGCAACACAGGCTCACCTGCAGCTACCGTCAACGCTCTCCCCAAGACAAAATGTAAGGTGTTTGTTGTGGGAGACTGCATCCTGAGGGGGCAATCTGCCACCCTGACCCCTTAGCCCAGGAAGCCTGCTGCTTCCTGGGGGCCTGCATCCCAGACATTGCGGAGAAAATCCCAAAGCTTCCACAGCCCACAGTCCACTATGCTATGCTCCTTATTCATGTGGGCACCAATGATACGGATCAGAGCACTCCCAGCCGGGTCATGAGGTGCTACAGGGATATGGGAGTGGGGCTAAAGGGTCTGGGAGCACAGGTGGTGTTCTCGTTGATCCTCCCAGTCTCAGGCTATGGGCTGAGGAGGGAGAGGAGGATCCATGTAGTCAACCAAAGACTGTGGCGCTGGTGTCATTGGGAAGGCTTTGGCTTCCATGACCACAGCCCAATCTTTGGAGAGAGAGGCAGCGAGCTGCTGGGAAGAGATGGCCTCCACCTCTCTCCCCTGGGGAAGAGGCTCTTCTCAGCCAGAATGGCTAACCTGCTCCATGGGCTTTAAGCTAAGCCCACTGGGGGATGGGGGGACTACCGCCACTGCTGGCCCGCTGAGCAACACTTGAAAAGCCAGCAGGTGAAGGAACTTAAGGGAGCCCAGCCCTGCTCCAGCCCTGGTAGGATCTATGGGCAAGGCAAGAGCCCCCAAGGGGACACTTGCCTGCCTGTACACAAATGCCAGGAGCTTGGGGAACAAGCAGGGGGAGCTCGTCCTCCTGCTCAATAAAAATAATTATGATGTCATTGGGATAATGGAGACCTGGTGGGACTCCACCCATGACTGGACCTTGGGTATAGATGGCTATATCCTGTACAGGAGGGACTGTGTAGATAAAAGGGGCGGGGGTGTAGCTCTCTATGTGAAGGAAAGCTACATGTCCCTGCAAGCTGATATTAGCGACCAGGGTGGACGGCTAGAGACCCTCTGGGAACATGGCACAGGGGACACAATGGTGGGAGTCTACTACAGACCTCCCACCCAAAGTCCTGATCTTGACCAGGAACTGGCTAAGGCCGCATGCTCCAGGACCATGGCTGTCATGGGTGACTTCAATTACCCGGACATCTCGTGGGAGGATCACTCAGCAAAATCTGAGCGGTTGCAAAGCTTCCTCTCATGTGTGGATGAGCTGGCTACAGGGGATGACCTAATCGGCGATCTAGTGATCGATGGGAAGCTGGGTGACAGCAACCGCGAGCTGGTCACCTTCACCATCCGCACTAAAGCTGACAAGTCAGTCAGCAACACGGAAGTCCTTGACTTCAGAAAAGCCGACTTTGACAAGCTGAGGAGACTTGTCAGTGAGGCCCTCAGGGACCATGACCCCAGGAAGAGGGGAGTTCAAGAAGAGTGGTTGCTTCTCAAGGAAGCAATCCTAAATGCACAAGCTAAGTCTATTCCATTTCGAAGGAAAGGCAGCAAAAGGGCAGAGCAGCCCCCCTGGCTCTCCAGGGACCTAGCAGACCTCCTATGGCTAAAAAGAAAAGCCTACAAAGGATGGAGGATGGGATTAATCTCCAAGGAGGATTATTCTACACTGGTCCAGTGCTGCAGGGAGCATACCAGGAAAGCCAAAGCCACAACTGAACTCCAACTAGCTTCAAGCATCAAAGACAACAAAACGTCCGTTATCAGATATGTGGGGAGCCAGAGGAAAAGCAAGGGCAATGTTGGACCCATGCTGAAACAGATGGGACAACTGACGCCCAGGAAAAAGCCAACCTATTAAATGGGTACTTTGTGTCGGTCATTCATCAGTCCCATGGGATGCCCATGTCCATTATGGGACAGGGATGTCTGGGTGGGGGAGATCCCCTGCCCTCCTTAAATGATGACCTCGTAAAGGAAAATCTTGAGAAGCTGGATACCTTCAAGTCAGCCGGCCCTGACAATCTACACCCCAAGGTACTCAAGCAGCTGGCGAGCGTCATAGCTCAGCCCCTGGTGTGGAACTTTGAAAACTCCTGGTGCTCTGGTGTAGTACCCAAAGACTGGAAGAAGGCCAATGTGGTGCCGATCTTCAAGAAAGGGAGGAGAGTGGATCCGGCTAACTACAGGCCCATTAGCCTGACTTCTATCCTGGGGAAGACCTTAGAAAAGTTTATTAAAGAGGCCATCCTTAATGGACTGGCCGATGCCAGCATCCTAAGGGATAGCCAGCACAGGTTTGTTGTGGGTAGGTCTTGCTTGACCAATCTCATTTCCTTGTATGACCAGGTGACCTATCACCTGGACAAGGGAGAAGAGATTGATGTTATATATCTTGACTTCAGAAAAGCCTTTGATCTGGTATCCCATGATCACCTCTTCGCAAAACTAGCCAATTGTGGCCTTGGGTTCACCATGATCCGCTGGCTGAGAAATTGGCTCCGTGGTCAGACCCAGAGGGTTGTAATTGATTTTAGTCACTCATCATGGTGCCCTCTGACCAGTGGGGTCCCCAAAGGCTCTGTCCTTGGACCCATATTGCTCACCATCTTCTTTAATGATGTGGACATTGAAGTCAGGAGTGGACTGGCCAAGTTCGCCGATGACACCAAACTTTGGGGCAAAGCATCCACGCCAGAAGACAGGCGGGTGATCCAGGTTGACCTGGACTGGCTCAGCAAATGGGCGGACAAGAACGTGTCTAACACCAAAAAATGCAAAGTTCTTCACCTTGGTAGGAAAAACCAGCATCCTTATAGGCTCGGCAGCGCTATGCTGTCTAGCACTACAGAAGACAGAGGCTTGGGGGTCCTCATTGACCACAAGATGAACATGAGCCTGCAATGCGATGCTGCGGCTAATAGTGACCAAAACGCTGGCTTGCATCCATAGATGCTTCTCAAGCAAATCCCGGGACATCATTCTCCCCTTGTACTCGGCCTTGTTGAGGCCGCAGCTGGAGTACTGTGTCCAGTTTTGGGCTCCACAATTCAAAAAGGATGTGGAGAAGCTTGAGAGAGTCCAGAGGAGAGCCACGCGCATGATCAGAGGTCAGGAAAACAGACCTTATGATGACAGGCTGAGATCTATGGGGCTCTTTAGCTTGTAAAAGCGCAGGCTCAGGAGTGATCTGATGGCACCTATAAGTTTATCAGGGGTGACCACCAGGATCTGGGGGAACATTTGTTCACCAGAGCGCCCCTAGGGAAGATGAGGTCGAACGGGCATAAACTACTGCAAGAACATTTCAGGCTGGACATAAGGAAGAATTTCTTTACTGTCCAAGCCCCCAAGGTCTGGAACAGCCTGCCATCGGAGGTGGTTCAAGCACCTACATTGAACACCTTCAAGAGCAAATTTGATGCTTATGTTGCTGGGATCCTATGACCCCAGCTGTCTTCCTGCCCCTTGTTCAGGGGGCTGGACTTGATGATCTTCCAAGGTCCCTTCCAGCCTTAATGTCTATGAAATCTATGAAAAACCACCATTGTGATTTTGGAGCCGTCAAAGCCAAAAGAACCTTGGCTTGCGTCTACTGATGCATCTCAAGCAACACTCGGGAAGTCATCCTCCCACTTTACTTGGCTTGGTGAGGCCACAGCTGGAATGCTGCATCCAGTTCTGGGCTCTGCACTTTAAAATCGATGTGGAGATGCTTGAGAGAGTTCAGAGGAGAGCCATGCACATGATTAGAGGTTAGAACCAGAGGCCTTATGAGGAGAGGCCGAGAGGTATGGGACTCTTCAGCCTGGAGAAGTGAAGGCTCAGTGGGGACTTGGTGGCAGCCCAGTATATAGGAGTGTCCATAGGATATAGGAGTGTACATCAGGAACTGGAAGAGAGTCTGTTAACCAGGGCACCCCAAGAAAAGACTAGGTCTGACTATCACAAACTCCGGGAAGACCATTTTAGGCTTGACATAAAAACCAAATTTCTTTACTATTGAAGTCCACAGAGCTTGGAATAGACTCCCTCCAGAATTGGAGCAAGCATCTACTCTGGACACTTTTAAGAAACACTTGGATGCCTGTCTTGCTGGGATCATTTGACTCCAGCTGACTTCTTGCCACTTGGGCAAGGGGCTGGACCCAATGATCTTGTGAGGTTCCTTCCGGCTCTAATGTCTATGAAGCCTATGAAGGCATGTTCTGTAATACAGTATGTCTGAAGCCACATTATTCTACCTGGATATAGAAGATTTTTTTTGGGGGGGGGGGGTGAGGGAAGGAGCGCAGAATAAGAATGACTGGTGCCATTTGACTTCTTCTTTAGTCATTTGTTAGGATAGATATAATGATGTGGTTCAACAAGGACAAGTGCAGGGTGCTGCACCTAGGGAGAGGGAACCAGCATTATGGTTACAGGTTAGGGGCTGACCCTCTCAGCAGCACAGAGGCAGAGAGGGATCTTGGAGTCAGGGTTGACTCCAGGATGAATATGAGTCACCAAAGCGACAAAGCAATAGGCAGAGCCAGCTGCACCCTGTCATGCATCAACAGGGGCATCACTAACAGGTCTTGCTCGCCCTCTATGCGGTGCTGGTCAGGCCACAGCTGGAGTACTGTGTCCAGTTCTGGGCGCCGCACTTGAAGAGGGACGTGGAGAACCTGGAGAGGATCCAGAGGAGGCCACTCATATGGTTGAGGGCCTCTGTGGCCAGCCCTGTGAGGAGAGGCTGAGGGACCTGAATCTCTTCAGTCTCCGCAAGAGGAGACTGAGGGGGGATCTTGTAGCTGCCTACAACCTTATCAGGGGCCAGCAGCAGGGACTCGGGGAAAGTCTGTTCACCAGGGCCCCCCTTGGAGTCACCAGGAACAATGGCCACAAGCTGAGGGAGGACAGGTTTAGGTTAGATATTAGGAAGAACGACTTTACTGTAAAGGTGGCCAGAGCCTGGAATGGGCTTCCCAGAGAGGTGGTGCTCTCACCTTCCCTGGAAATCTTCAAGAGGAGACTGGACAGGCACCTGGCTGGGGTCTTATGGCCCCTGCCACCCCCAGTGCTCCTTCCTGCCCATGGCAGGGGTTCGGACTAGATGATCTGTCTAGGTCCCTTCCAATTTATTGATTCTATGATTCTATGACAATGATGATGAATAACTGGGGTTAGCCTCTGCTTGGACTGTCCCTCAGATTCAGATGTATTTTGAAACTTTTCCACTTCCCCTGTTTTATTTAGTGCTTGGCGCTATATGGCCACTACAAAGGGGGAAAGAGTCTGTAACAAGTTTGCATCTTGCCCTTCAAGAATCATCATTTCTGGATCTCATTTACCTCTAAGAGGTTGTTCTGTATCACTTACCTAACTGTTCTGAACACCCAGAGCATTTATACACATGCTCCGGGAGGTGGGGAGAGGGGGGGTGGACATTTTAATTAGAGCGGCTCAGGGAGCCACTCTAATTAAAGCTCCTGGAGAGTCATGTGTATCAGTGTCCCCACACTGAAAAATGGTGGTGGGGGCACTTAAACTAAAGCTCACTGAATAAGCTTTAGTTAAAGAGTTCCTGCTGTCATTTTTCAGTGCGGGGATGCTGATACATGTGACACTGGAGTCTGCTGGACTGTGGTAATTAACATGCTCCAGTGGCCTCGATTAATTAATTTCAGCACATCAGAGCAGCCTCTCTGCACATGTATAGGCAGCCCCAGTGCCTGTGTTTTATCAGTCCCTGCCTTGAGCAAAAGGACTGGTTCCTGTCCTGAAAGCCTGTGAAGCTAACAGATACCTTTTAAACGTAATTGTCCTGAACTTCAGGGAGTCAAAAGTCTTTCCATATTTGCAAGTTATGGCAAGGTGACTTCTAATAACTGCAGTCAAACTGCATTCTAGCAGTATTGCAAAGCATGTTGATAAAACCACCTCCATTCAGTCCACACTGTAGTTGATAGTAGTTGATAGTTGATTGTAGTTAATCTGTTGGTAGTCAGCTGTGGCTTTTCAGAAGAATGCTCACAAGTTTTCCTAGTGTTAGTACACCCTGCGTGGCACAATTAAAATGTATACTTTGTTTATTCATTTAGTCTCAATGAGGCAGAGAGGAATGAAGGCAGTGTATTGATTTAGAATAATTGATTTTAACTACAGTTGGTAAAGGTTACCTGTCACAGGAATGAGAATTTGAGAGTATTTATCGCCTCTGCATACAGTAAAGGTATGTGGTAGGTCAGATGTTTTTGAATCTTTTGTCAGTGCTTATAATGGCATACTGTTTCTTAAAGTTGGCAAAAGGACCCCATTGTGTGCAAATTAAAGTTTTTAGAAACTTGAAGACTACCCCCATGACTGTATGAAGGAGAGATTCCTTTTACCCTCATTCTGGTATATCAGGATTGTTATTTTCTGTCTTCCATAAAAAAAAGAAAAAAAAAGAAAAGAGAAACTATTTTTTATTTTGTTATGTTTAATATTATCAAGTAGTGTGTAAAAGGCTCTAGGTATTTAGTTTTTCCTGATAATATAGAGTACTAAAATAAGATACTAAAAGGATGTATGAGACATATTGGCTAAGTACAGATAGTCAAAATGCCTGAGATTGGGTTGATTCAATCTTTGCAGGTTAGTCTAAACTGTATAGATTGAACCAAGAAGCAAGTGAACAGACAATTCACTTTTGATTCCAAAAATGCAGTGACATCCTTGCAGTGGCTCAGTTTAGAAGCCAGGGGGCACTAGAGCACACTGCCTCCCTGCTCAGTTGAAGCATGGGCCAAACATTGTCCATCTACTCTGTAAGGGGGGAGGAGGGGCTGTGGGAGAGGTACAAAGCATCCTGAGTTGCTAGGGGACTGAGAGTTAACTTGAATCTGGAGGGGATCTGAGACAGAAGTTCAGTAAACTGATTAAACCTGTCCATCCAGGTTTATCTTAAACTGGTTTCAGCCATTTTGAAAGTGATTTAAATGCACTGAACTTCTGTTGTGTTACAGATTTGAACCGGTTTCCAATCACTTATACTGGTTTATGTATTTTGTCTCTTGCCATCATAGCTATAAAATGGATGGCTCACTTATACTTATAATCATACTGAAAATTAAAGGGTGGCCAGCCAACGTACAAACTAATGGCTACATCTGAAAAAGATGAATGGATATACAGAAGTTCAAACCTTTAATAAGCATAAGCAGCTAATTTAGGACCCAATCCTGCAAAATACTCAACACTGCTCTGACTTCAGTGGGAGCACTAATCACTCAGAGGGGTCATTTGTTTTTGTTCTCTGTGAAAACCAAATTGTTGTTTATAAAGCAACAGTAAAATAATTGATTCTTTTTAACATAGTCAATCCAAGCAAATCAATATATTAGGACCTTTATTATATGTGTTCCAGCAAGCAAATTGAGAAAAGCAATCGATCAGGTTTTATCACTTTTTGAATCTTGTAAAGTAAGATGAATTCAGAGCAAAGTTCCCAGAATTCTCCTTGCTGGTAAGAACTGGGAAAAAATAAGGTTGTAAGAAAACAAAATTTTAAGAAATAACTGTGCTTAAATTGTGTTGTTTATGTACAGGGAGATAATATAGATAACATTTTATTGCTAAACTGAAATCTTTTACAGAACTGATGATACCAGTATGATACTAAAAAACCCTGATGGAAGATTTCCTTTCATTTAGGAATCTATTCAAGCCTTACTAATGACCTGGCATTAGAGGATTTGTTCAAAACAAAGGGACGGATTGTTGTCCACATAGTCATTTTTTTCTTCTGATGATAATTCTGGAAGGGATGTTATTCTGTTAAATTATTTGTAATATTTGCCAACAACATATTGTATAATTCTAAAAGCCATTTTTCAAAATGTTATACTCAGCAATTCCTTTTGAATTCTTTGTCAAATGCCAGCTTCTAAAGAGAAATCCAAACACGTTGCTTTTAGTATGGGGGTAATGAAACAGTGGTATATCATTATTTAATATGTATATGTAGCAGGACACTAAGGTGCCTGCTACCCCCAGAGCAGAGGCACAGGTGTGGGTTGCTAGGGCAACCACTGGGAGTCAGCTGACCGGAAGGGGTAGGGCCTGGCACATATAAACCCCAGGGCTGAGGCCAGGAGGGCAGTTCCCTGCTGGCAGCCAAAGGGAAAGGAACTCTGCTGGACTGAATAAAGAAGAGAGGCCAGACTGCATGGTACAGCCCGAGATTGGGGAAAGACAGAGCAACCCTGGTGTGGCAGGAAGAATGATGGTGTAGCCGATTGGCAGAGATTTATGTTATAGCCTAGGGCCTTGAGTTTTCTGTTTACTGGTGGTTTGGGTGAGGCTATTAGAAGTTGGAGGAGCCCTCATAGGGGATCCATGGTGGCATGGGGACCCTGGTGCCAGAGAGGGCACAGCATTTTGGGATGCACTGACTCCAAGCCCCACAGAGGGGGCCAGTAAGAAGCCCCAGAGAGAGGGGGCGACAAGAAGCCACACAGAGAGGGGACAGTGGAGCGCCAGGAAGGCACAGAACGAGATGGAGTGAGACAGGGCTGTGGAAAGCCCATGGAAGATGAGGGGAGGGCCAAATTATAACAAGGTCCAGATCAAACCATGTCAGTATCATCTGCGAGGCTTGGGCTGCAGTGTAGGGGAGGAAAAGGAGCCGCAGATAGCACCCCCTGGCACCGGGGCAAATAAATGGGCGGCCTCCCGCTAATTAACATCCATTAATTAATTAAGATCAAGGTATGGCAGGCGAAAAGACAGGTGGTTGGCCCATATCAGGAGGGCAGAATCAACGATAGACAGACTCCAGTAGAGGCACTCCTGTCATAATATACATCTCCTTGGGTGCTTGTACACATGAGGGGGATTTAGTCCCTAAATGATGGGTTTTTAATTGTGATGATTAAAACCCCATCATTTCAATTTAGGGGCTTCTATCACTGTTACATTGAGGGGCCCGGTCCTCCCCACCCCCCCAGAGCCTGCCCACCACTCCTGGAGTTGGGGAGTGAGCTGCCGGCAGGCTGAACAGGGTGCTGCAGCGGGGGAGGGGGCCGTGTGCTGCCACCGTGGAGGGAATGGTCTTCCTTAGATCAAAACCCAGTAGTTCTGACTCAGTTTTTAAAATTATCTGTCTTTTTATTGCAAAGTCAAACTTGCAGTTTTGCTTCATTTAACTGAAATGCATACCAGAGAGTTTGTACTTCAAGTAAAATGCAGCAAACTGCAACCATAACCTTCTTTAGTAATTCCTATTAATTATTAGGATGCCAGAAAACATACCAGCTCTTTCCTTTACATTAAATAAAAACTATGGAATTATTATCTTGGTTGCCTCCTTTAAATGTAAGACTTGTTTATGTCACAGGCTCATATTTTGGCAGCTGAAATTAGTTGGCATATTGTGTTGATAGTGCCTAGCTTAGTATATTTGGAAGCCAGCACGGAGATATTCACAGTGGTAGGCTCCAAACTCTGGAACTGACTTGTCTAGCTAGCTCCAGCTAAGCCTGAAACCATTCACCTTCAAGCAATTCACTACTTACTGCTGCAGGGCATATTTTTGGTTGTCATTGGGTGCATCTGCACATGCAGTTATAGCATCTGAATAAACTGTAGAGCTTACTGCTCTGGAATTAATTGCTGTGGGTGCACCATTTGAACATGTGCCCAGAAGGAATTAACTCTGGAGCAATGAACTCCACAGTTTATTCAGGCCCAGCAAGTGGAGCTCAGGTAGAGTAACCCTGGGTGGCTGGGGGCCCGGGGTTCAGCCTACCAGCCGGGGGCTGCTCCCCCCAGTTCAGTGTGCTGTGAAGGGGCTGGCTGGGGCACAAGGGAACTTGAGTGCAGGGCTAGATGACAGGTAGCCCCTGCATTAAAACACCCTTGTGCCCCAAGCAGCCAGGCAGTGTCTACATGTATGCTGCTGTAAAATAAAAAAAACTGTGCAGCAAGATAGTACTTGCAGACAGCAAGTACTATCCTGCTGTGGAGTAAATTAGTTTACTCCAGCCTCATAGGGGCACATGTATAGACACTGAGACATTTACTGCACGGCTAATTAGTATACTGCAGTAAACATCTCATGTAGATGTGCACATTTAATGGTAGAGGCTCCCCTCTGATCCTTGTAGCTCAAGTCCATGCATCTTCAGAAAATACTGCTCTATACCTCTATCTGTGCACAAAAGTGGACCTTTTAGAGAAAAGTGTATGGGGAAGATGGGAATTCAGTATTCGGCTGATGATCTCATTTTATTTTGACGATATATTGCAAGCGTATGTAGAGCCTGGAATTAGGAGCCCTGTTTTCTTATATAAATCTAATAATAATATAAATAAGTGTTATTTCATGGTTGTTATAAAATACATGTTTTTTGTTATAGATTAAGTAAACTCTAAGGGCATTGTTGATAAAGAGATTTTATAAATGGAAATAGTACAATATAATAAAGCATACTCAGATCTTTTCTGCTTCTCTCAGATAAAAGATACTTTATAAACAAAAGAGTTACAGAGCAACGGGCAATACATATTAGAGAACACAGCTGACAACCCTAACTGACGTTTTCCCAAATAGATTCTTTTTTTCTTTGAGTAATTGAGAATTAGGTATAAATGGTGAGCAGAGGAGCTGCTGCAACTTCACCTCATTTTTAGCCTCTATAGGTAGTGGAAGGGAGAGATTCATGAGCCAATAAAGTGTATTTTGCCAGTGGAGAGTAAGTAAAGACTTAGGGCTGGATTGTAACCAGACAATCCATCATGAGAAAGGGCTGGAATAGAATCTGACTATGAATCAGCATTTGGTTCTTTCTTTCTTTCTTTCTTTCTTTCTTTCTTCTTGCTTCAGGGGAGAAGTGATGTGTGCCAGGCTATTCCTTCAGCATGTTATTTTTTGCCTTGGTGCCAGTACTGGTATATGAAACAGCTCTATTAATTTCTCATTTTTCCACATGGAGAAAATGCTCTGGTACCCTGAAGTAGAAGACTCCCAATGCCACTTCAATTTCCATATGTGAGAACTCAGTAGTGCTCACATTCAACAAGACATTCAATCCTGTTATGCGTGGAGGGTCCTCTGAACTCAGGGAGAATCCATATGTGACGGACTTTCTGTGTTATGCTCTATTTATTTGCTTGACTGATTCTTAAGGAATGGGCTTGAATTGTGCACAACCACAGTTGGCTTGTGTGCACACGGTTGCATGTTTGGCCATAAACATGGGTATTTCTTATTAAACTTGTCCAAAAATAAATACCACCAAACTTGCCTCCTCTCTACGTACCTGATTTATTTCAAACGTCCACTTTCCACACTACTTGGACAAATAGATGTGGAGAGCAGTATATTCGGAAGATCAGTGGACTTGAGCTGTGACAACAAGAAGGGAAACATGTCCAGAGCAGGAGGCCCCTAGCTGAGAGCCTTCCATCACTAAATGACAACCAAAAATATGCCCCACCAACAGTAAGTAATGCATGCCTTGCATGTGAATGGTTTCAGGCTTTGCTGAAGCGAGCTAGGAAAGTCAGTTCCAGAGTTTTGGGTCTTCCTCTGAGAATATCTTTTGGCCAGCTTCCAAATATACAAAGCTAGGCATTGTCAACACAATATGCCAACTAATTTCAGCTGCCAGAATATGAGAAAGGTTGATCGTATCTTTAAGTATGTATATTTTATAAAGCAACACTACATTCTGATCATACTATTTTAGTCTTGCATGATTCCAGGATCTGAGGTCACTGTGCGATATACCATACTGTTCTTATGGCAATCTGTTAACTGGGAAAAACATGATTTGAGAATTTTCAGCGTTCAGTTTGAAATGTTTCTGTTTATTTTGCAATGTTTATCACTTAATTTTTTTCTGTATAATGAAACAGATTTCAATGTTAAATAAGACAATATATTGTATTCCCTATTAATATTAGAATTTTAGTCAAGTATTATACAGATTTCATAGATTTTTAGGGTTGGAAGGGAACTCAGTAGATGGAGTCCAACCCCCTGCCCTGGGCAGGAAAGAGGGTTGGAATCAGATGACCCCAGCAAGGTGCTTGTTCAGTCTCCTTTTAAGACCTCCAGTGTAGGGGAAAGCACCACCTACCTTGGAATCCCAGTCCAGATTCTGGTAACCCGTACCGTGAAGACGTTCTTCCTGATGTCCAGTCCAAATCTGTTCTCTGTCAGTTTGTGGACATTGTTTCTAGTTACCCCAAGGGGCTTCCTGGTAAAAAGAGTAGCTCCTATTCCTCGCTGTCCCCCCGATGAATTTGTAGATGGCCACAAGATCACCTCTCAGTCTTCTTTTGTGGAGGCTGAAGAGATCCAGATCCCACAATCTCTCCTCATAGGGCCTTACCTGCATGCCCCTAACCATACCTCTGACCACTCTCGTACCTTTGGCCCTCCTTTGGACCCTCTCAAGGTTATCCACATCCCTCCTGAAGTACGACCCCAAAACTGGATGCAGTACTCCAGTTGCGGCCTCACCAGTGCCACAAAGAGGAGAAGTATCACTTCCTTAGACCTGCTTATGATGCACCTGTTAATGCATGATAGAGTGCCGTTAGCTTTACCGATCACTTCTTCACTTTGATGACTCATGTTCATCTTGGAGTCTACTATGACTCCGAGATCCCATTCTGCCACTGTGCTACTTATAAGGTCATCTCCCAATTTGTATGTGTGTTGGTGATTCTTCCTCCCTAGGTGCAGCCCTTCGCACTTGTCTTCGTTAAACTGCATCCTATTCTGTTCTGTCCACTTTTCCAACCTGCCCAAATCCACCTGAATCTATTCCCTGCCCACCCATGTGTTTACTTTGCCCCATAATTTGGTGTTGTCCACAAATTTAGACGAAGGGCTCTCCACACCTTCCTCCAAGTTGCTGATGAAGATATTGAATAGCACTGGTCCAAGGACCGAACCTTGGGGAACCCCACTGCCCACACCTTTCCAGGTCCATACCAGCCCATCAACCATCACTCTCTGGGTGCATCCCATAAGCCAATTTGCCACCCACGTGACTATGTAAGCATCTACATCACCACTGCTTAGTTTATTTATAAGGATGGGATGAGACACTGTATCGAAGGCCTTTTTAAAATCCAAGTAAAAGACATCTACCTCGACTCCTGCATCTGAGCATTTTGTGACCTGGTCATAAAAGGAAACAAGGTTAGTCAGGCAGAACTGACTTATGTCACTTTTTCTTAAAGGAAAGGCATAATGCAAAGCCACTACCAAGAAAACTGCTGTGTTAGGGTTTATAAATGATCTAAAACTGAACAATATAAGAGCAATCTTTGGCTAAATTTCAACACCAGTAATGATGAGTTAAACTTAACATCATTGTTTGCTAAGTGCTCTTTGGTCTTTTTTAGACTCTAATCAGTCTGCTACAGATAATGAAGGAGCATGTCTTCTCAGTTCAGAAAACTAGTAAGCATAAATTAGCTAAGGCAATTCAATACTTAAGATGGGCAAAATATTCATTGTGAAAGGGTATTTATGAAGTTTTGCTCATTATATTATCTCTTAAATACCCAAAATAACAAACTAATGGTGCATGCAACATCTGAAATCATTGCAAATAACAAAAAATGATACCAGCATTTAATCCACTGTGATATCATGTTCTTATCAGAGTCCTTTAAGTTCACTTATCATGTCAGCAGTTTAGACAGTGAGCCCTCTTCCCCTTGTTTGCTTGCTTTTTTAAGATTTAAAATGCACTTGTGTAACATTAACAGCTGTGAAAAAGCTGTATCTAAGATTTCTCCCCTGCATGACTTCTTTCCTTTGAGGATAACAATCTATTGCTGTTGCCAACTAGTGGAGTAATGCTGTCAACTGAAAAGATAGAGGGCTGTGCTTGACCCTGAGGGTCCTGAGTGCTAACTTGTGCTGAGGTTCTGTGGATTGAAGACAAGTATAGATGAGCAGAATATGGCCCACTAAGTGGCATGGGATTTGTTAAAGTTACTGGTGTTGGACCTTGTAAATTTACTTCACTGGTAATAATTGATAGTTCACATATTCATATGGATTCATATAGTCCATGCACTCAGTGGCCCCACTATGTAAATATTAACCGTATGAGCAGAATGAATTAATGTTATTGTTTCTTTCCTCAAAACCCAGTCTGTGTTATTGGACATGCTGCCTCCAACTCTATGTCCGCTGAGCTGCTTATTTGTTTGTTAAAGGGTGAGCTGTTTTATCCAAGGGAAATTAGTGGTGTTATTACCAGTGACATTTAGAGTGATATACAGAATTGTCCCTTTCTTAGTAATGACCTTGAATTTTATGAAGCACCTTGGGGTTTAGTAACAAGGCTAGAACTGCTAGAAGTTTGTTAATTGAAATGATGAAATATGCTAGTGTGGGTACAAATGAGTTTAAAGCCAATTCAATTAGAAGTGCATCTGTTTTCAAAGCTGCTTAAGAAGGGTGTTTATTTTCAAATCACTTTAAAGTCAGCCTCATGGAATTCTGCTGGCACTATTGTTTAACACTGTGTGCAGACCTAATACCCTCAACAGATTTAACATTTAGCAAAGCAAAAACCAGGCAAATATCAATGCCCTGCATGAGGCATGGAAAGTATTAATTGCATAGTCTGCTAGAGTGGTCTTCACATTTACCCACCAACACTCTTTCCTGGAATGAACCTTGAATCCTTCATGACTGAGAAAATATATTCCTCTCATTGTTCAGTGATGTGATATCATGTTTGGCATGAGCCAACTATAATGATTATAAGAACAAAGCAACTTGTAGTTGCTCCTTCATCTGGCCTTCTTGGTCTATCACATTTGTTCTGTGTCAGCTTTTTCTCATTATAAGCTCTTTAGGGAACAGACTACATTTTATGGCTTGTACAGCAACATGCACTTGTTAATCCTTAATGAATAAGTAATGAATTATAAAATGTGAGGAGCAGGTTTAGTAAATATGTTTTGCTATATGGTCATCTTGGCAGTGCTTAGGAAATAAAACATAATCAATTAAAGACAGGAAAGGCCTTTTTGATCTAGTTCATTTTCCTGCCTGTGAAGAATTATTCTCTGTAGTAGTCTTCAGAGTGGCTGGATAAATATCCTTGGGAAATAGCCTTTAATTACAGATATTACCTTGATTACCTTATGTGAGATCTGAATTCATAACTGTAACTTGGTTGTTTGCTCCCAGCTTCCAGATCAGTGGCTTTCCATTAACCACTATTGTCTACACAGAAGTGGGACTGGTGCAGCTCGTGTACCTAAATGCAAGTAAATGTTGACTTAACCTGGGTCCAAGAAGGGATGTAGGAACAGAAGTGGCGAATTGCAGGAGATGAGCATGGAGACGGGAGGGAGCCGGATCCAGGGAAGGATCTGAAGAGCAACCATGAGATTAAATGTTATAAATAACCCATGGCAGTGGGGACCAAGCCTTCTGGCATGGGTACTAAAGATTAGCTCCTCACCCCCCTCAAGTGTCACTCCAGTCCCCTTCCCCTGCCTGATCTGCTTTTTGCTTGGAGCCCTGTGCTCCCTGCCTGTTCTGCTTCTGCTTCCTGCCCCGTCTGCTGCTGCGCTGTCTGTTCCCTCCCCCATCTGCCATGTGCCACATACACTGAGGCTGCACTTATGGGATCCATGCCACAGGTTGGTTACCCCTGATCTCAGGCATAGGCAGGTATATGATTATCCTGCCACTCAGGAGTGCCCATCAGGTAATCTGAGTAACTGCTTCATCTGCCCTTTCCTAACTTGTGGTAAATTAAGCTACATCCTAGTAATTTATCCCTGAGTAAAATGGGTAAAATTTAGCTTTGCTTCGTGCAGGTTAGGAACAGTTACCCTGGATACAACTACTGAAGGAAGCCTGCTCCACTTTTACTGCAGTTTTTAGTTCATACTTTGATTTAACCTAAGTCAAAGGTGCTCTTTGCAAATCTAGGTGAGTTAAAAAAAACCCCTTGAAATAATGCCATTGATTTAAATGAGATTACAGTAGGGATGACATTAGCTAATGCTTTTTATTCCATTTTGATATGGTCAGTAATCTGATATACAAAACACAGAATTCAGCATTATTATGCACTGGGGCATGGGTGGTCTTACACCTGATGTAAGGGTGCAGCCCAGATTGGTTGCCAGGGAGTGGGGGTCTGGAGGGTCTGGTGTCAGAACTGGATATGGAAACCAGAGCTAGAGTCAGAAACTGAAGTTGGAGGCAGGGTGAGCCGAGAGTTAACAGGTCAGAAGCCAAAAGTCAGAGCTGAAGGTCAAGCCACAATCAAGAGCAGAGAACCAAAATTTGGGAATGCTGAGTTGGAGCCAGGAGTCAAACCCAGAAAACCAGCAAAGCAGCATGCAGAAAGCTAGGAGCTAAACTTTTGTCTTTGCCCAGATGACAGACCTAGCTAGAATAGGTAGGGCCTGTTGCCTGTGGCTTCAGGGGATTGGCTGGTTGCCTCACTCAGCCCAGCTGGGACCAGAGTGCTGTTCTGGACCTGCTGCAGGTGGTGTTTGTTCAGAGGATGACCTGCCCCGATCTCTCGATTGGGACCGGTTGGCCAGGGTTCTGGTCTGGCCTCATTACAAATATTAAAAAGTGGTCTCTTCCTTTATATACATTTCTTTTTGGGGATTCTTCTGTGCATTTGTATATTGCCAGTATTGAAGGATAATAGCCAACACCTAGGATTCCTGTGAACATCAGAAGTGGACTTCTTTCAATTTATTGTCTGATGTGGAAGACAGTTGCCTAATCTTCCGCTAGAGGATCTAGCTGGCTTTGGTAGGTGAGAACACCCAACTGACTGACTTAAAGGAACAGGAACAAAACTCTGGCCATTTTCCACAATATTTCTAGAAAAGCTGTTTAGCAGGTCCTACCATGGCCAGCGAAGACCCACCTGGATCATCTTGGTAACATTTGGGTAGTCAGCTCCCTTGAATCTTTTTTATTCACTGGATACCCATACATGAACATGCATGGAAAGGTTTCATGTTTTAAGATCCTCTGAATATCACTATTTCATCACATATTTTTGTGCAAGGAAATATTTATCCATTGAAATATCTGAGCATAGAGACCTCAGTGCATATAATGGAAGCGGTTAATAAAAGAAATAGTGTTGTCTGGCAAGAAAAGCAAATTTGTTTCTTTAGTTCCAATGACTATGAAATATAGCTCAGTCTGGAGAACCAAGAATATTCCCTTTGGGCAATATTCTACTGGTATTGCCCTCAAACTAGGCATTATTTATGTGTGATTTCTAAGGGGTGGGGGGGAGGGATATCAGCCTGACACTTCAAGCAAAATAAAATAAATTAACCTTTTATTGCTAGGAAGTCTTTACAGGTTAAGAAGTGGGAGGAAGATCTTGGCATATATATGTTGGAATGAAATAGGATGTTTTGTGTGTTTTATATGTTATATTCAAATGTCCTACTTCTTTCTGAGGTCATTAAGTTTCATTTCATTTTACATATAGGTCTTTCATTAGACCTTGAACTTGTATCTGCTGTCAAAGTCTTAGCTCATTTTTCCTCCAATGATAGGTTGATAACCCCTCTGTCTAATCCTACATTGCAACAAGGCACTCTCTTTGTGTCTAGTGAGAGTTAATTACCTAAACTGTCACACAACCTGAGGACAAAAAAAATCATAGTTCATAGGAGGGTGTAACAGAACTCTTTGGAGATTTGCCCAAAATATGATTTTCAAAAATCTATCCCTGACAAAGTTTCTTTTATTTTTCATAATTTATTGTAAATGGCTTTGAATTACAGTCTCTCTAATTGTTTAAGTAACAATGCTATGTTATCCCAGGGTCTGTTTTGCATCCCCTCCTGATTTATATAAGAAATTCTTATTCATAGATTATAAGGCTGGAAGGGGACCTCGGGAGATCGTCAGGTCCAGCCCCCTGCACCAAGCAGGAAAGATAACTCACAGTAGGCAAGATAACTGGGGGTCAGGTGACCCCAGCAAGGTGACTGTCTAGTCTCTTCTTAAATATTTCTGGGGTAGGTGATTGCACTACCTCTGGAGGGAGCTTATTCCATAGTCTGGACACCCTGACTGTGAAGAAGCTTTTCCTAATGTTGAATCCAGGAGTTGGTGGCCATTACTCCTGCTTTTCCCCTCGGTAAACAGTTTACCTGGTGAATAGTTACTCACTGAGCCCTTGGTGTACTCCTCTAGTGTAGCGATAAGCTGCTGCCAGGTCTCTCTCAGCCTTCTTTTCCTCAGTCTGAAGAGTCCCAGATCCCTCAACATTGCCTCATACGGCTTGCCTTTTAAGACTCTGATCATATGGGTTGCTTGTCTTTGGACTCTCTCAAGCTTGTCCACATCCTTGTTAAAGTGTGGTGCCCAGAACTGGATGCAGTACTCCAGCTGCGGTCTCACCAGTGCTGAGTAGAGCAGAAGAATCACCGCCTTGGTTTTGCTGGAGATGCACTGGTTGATGCATGACAGAGTATTATTTGCTCTACTGGTACAGCATTGCACTGCCAGCTCATATTCATACTGTGGTCTATTATTACCCCCCAGGTTCCTTTCATTTGTGGTACTAGTCAGTTTGGTGCTGCCAAGCCTGTAGGTGTGTTGGGGGTTGTTCGTCTCCAGGTGAAATGCTTTACATTTCTCAGTGTTGAACTTCATCAGATTCTGATCTGCCCAACTTTCTAGCCCGTCTAGGTCTGCTTATATCTGTAGCCTATCTTCAAGCAAAACCCCGCTCCCCTATAACTTGGTGTCATCTGTGAACTTGGCCAGTGAGGTCTTCACCCCCACATCTACATAGTTAATAAAGATGTTGAGAAGTACTGGACTGAGCACCAACCCCTGTGGGAAACTGCTGCCCACTTCTCACCAGGATGATGCAGATCCATGCACTACAACTCTCTGGGTTCTATCCTCCAGCCAGTTTCTCACCCACCTAACTGACTTGGAGTTAAGCCCACAATCCTCCAATTTTCTCACAAGGACATTGTGGGATACTAGATCAAAGGCCTTTTGGAAGTCAAGGTATATAATGTCAACCTGCTCTCTCATGTCTAGGTGGCGAGTTACCTCGTCATAGAAGGAGGTGAGGTTGGTAAGGCAAGACCTGCCCACGGTGAAGCCATGCTGGCTGTCACTGAGAATCTTACCTTCTGCAAGCTTATCTACAAAATCAAAAGATTGCAAGATCTGCCAATAACACCAAAATTAAGGGAACAGCAAAAAAAATGAAGAATGAAAATAATTCAGATGGATTTGGAACAGGAAGTGAACTAAGTAACTTAACATACACTGGGTGTGTCTACACAAGACATTTACTGCACAGTTGACTAATTAACTGCTCAGTAAACATTTCAGGATCTACACACATTCCCCTATTAGGGCACACAAAACTAATAAACTCCACAGCAGGGTAGCACTTGCAAAATACAAGTACTATCCTGCTGCAGAGTTTTTATGTGCCCAGCAGCACATGTATAGATGCTTTCCCAGGGTGCTTCAGTGCGGTGCTAGCCGGCAGGGAGCCCTAGCCAGCCACTCCATAGCACATACAGCCCAGTCAGCTCAGGCTAGCAGGCTCATCCCCCAGCTTGCCTGCAAGTTTGGGCTGCTCTGAGCAGGTTCCGTGTGCTGTGCGTGAACCTGGGAGCAAAAAACTCTGGAGCTTATTAATCACATGTGTAGATGTGCCCACAGATATAAAACTATAGATCAGAAAGTAACAATCAAAATAGAGCACTTTTTATGTTAACTTTGGGAAGGAGTTACAGTAGGACATGCTGTGAAAAATTTATTACAGGTGTATATTGTCTGGCTGAAGTAAAAGGCTAGCAGAATATTGGTGCACAGCAAAACAGGAGAAAGGATACAATTGAAGGAAGTGATACTAAATTCATATTTCTAGCACTTTTGGACTCTCATGTGTAAAGCTAACTTAGGTACTGATCATATTTAAAACAGAAGGATGGATATTTAATCCATTTGCTGTGGATGAAACATTTTGAAAATCTCTAGGACTGTGTTTCCTTAAAAATGCCTTTTGTGAAAAATCCAATGGAGTCATTGGTAGTCCCTTGACATGAGGAAAAGTCTTATAGTAAGTAGGGGAGTCATTGCTGAGTCCTTAGATGACTGAGGAGGCCAGTCTGAGAACCACATGTTTGACTGCCAACATGGCTAATAGTTCTAGGACGAAGGAGTAGATCTTGATAATGTCAGGTGACAGATATTTCCCTATTTCTCTCCTACCTATTTGCATCCATAGTGAGGCAAGTTTGCTTGAAATGATCTATGCTTTGTTGTACATCATGGCACCGCTGGGAACAATTCAGTGCTGGAGTCGCCCAGGTACTGATGTTAATACTGCATATTGTTAGAGTGGTCATCAAGGTGTCCTTGAAATTCTTCTTTTGCCCACCCCTAGAGCAGTGACCATTGGTAGGTTTGGAGGTATAGGACCTGTTTTGGGAGCTGGTTGTCAGCCATCCATATGAAATGTCCTATTCAATGGAGCTGGTGCCACATGCACATGTTTTGTCCACTTGTGTATACATTTTAACTGATATTCCATCAGGACCATATGCTTTGTTCTTCATTTGCTTAATAGCTTTTTTCAAGGCCTCTTGATAAGTGGTGGACCTGCTAGGTAGTTCTTAGTGGGGTGTTGTGCAGTGACTTTGATTGTATTGCCTTCAACAGCAGAATCTCAGTTCAGTGATTCTTGGAAGTGCTTCTTCCACTGTGTGTTGATGGTTGATCTGTCTTTAAAGGGTGGTGTGCTGTTCTTGGACCTCAGATGGATGGCTCCTGTGTTTGGCCCATAGATAGCTTTGGTTGTGCTGAAGAAACTAGGCATGTTGTAGCTGTCTCAAACTTTTGAATCTCTTTTGCTTGTGGTCCTCTCACCACTTATTTTTGTACTCAAATTTTCCTCTGGGTCTCAGCTTTAATGCAGCAGTACATATCTTGCATCTGTTTGGAGTTTACATCATTCTGCCAAGCTTTGAAGGGCCTGCTTTTTTCTGTTAATAAGAGCTTGAATTTCCCTATCATTCTCATTTAACTAGTCCTGATGTTTCTTTGTGGAGAACTCTATAGAGAGTTTTTGCACACATCCTGGATGCCTGTTTTGAGGTCCTCCCAGTGATAAGAGGTGTCAGGATCATTAGAGAGATCAGAGAATTTTTTCACTAAGGCACTGCTGGACATGTTCATTTTTAGCAGGGTCTTTCAAGTACTCAATATTGCATCTCTTATTTGGTTTCTTCTTTTGTTTACATCACTTTGGAGCAATATAAAGTAACATAAAACTTACAGAATGATGATCTGTTCAACAGCTTTCTGCACCAGTCTGGCAATAAGGACATTGTGACAGTCCCAGGCACACACTATGATTTGTCAGTCAGGTGCTAGTGTTTTGTGCCATTAGGGCTGTGCAAAGCTTCAGTCCCTGATTCAGTTCAGCGGACATTCGGCCCAATTCGGTGGCCAAATCTCCAAATCAGAATTGAATCAGGAGACCCTTTAATCCCTCTGACTCGAATCAGAACCCTCCAAATCAATTCAGAGAGATTTGGAAAGATTCAGTGATTCAGACAGACACAGCTTTAAATGTGTTTTCTACATAATTCAAGGTACTAGGGGGCTCGCGAATGCTGTGATGGTGAGGCAGATGGAGCATCCTGCAGGAGCTTGAGGGGCTTTCCAGCAGACCCAGAAATGGAGCAGAAGCACTTCCTGTCCACTTCTGGGTCCACCATGGAGCATGCAGTGACACCCCGGGGGCTCCCCAGCTGGGAAATTGGTCCTTCCTGGATCGGGGGGCACCTGGGGTCCCCCCCATGGCCGATCACCAAGCTAGAGGGATTCAGGGGGCCCCCCCTTTGCAATCAGCGGCAGACCCAGAAGTGGAACAGAAGTACTTCCACTCCACTTCTGGCCTTGCCACCAAGCATGCAGGCCCCGCCCCCCCGTGCTCCTGTGGGATGCTCCATCTGCCCCAACACTGCAGGGTTCATGAGCCATGCCTGCTACCTCGAGATATGTAGAAAAAACATTTAAAGCTATGTCTGGCCGAAGCACTGATTGTCTGAATCGGCATCAAATCTTCAGATTTGGATTTGGCTGAATCAGATCAGGACAGTGATCCAAATCAACTAATTGAATCACTGTCCCTGATTCAGGCTGAATCCAAATTGAATACAGACCATTTCTCACACCCCTACTTTGCAGCCTTTTCTTCATCTTCTTGCTCCACCATTGATGACCTTTATTTTTATTTTTGGATCATTATTATTCTGGAAACCTCACTCTCATTCTTGTTGCCATGGGTAACGCTGCCTGGAGTAGAAAACTGAGACAGTATTGCTCTTGAAGTCATTTGTAGCGCACAACCCATGTCAAGGTTGCAATCCTTGGGAGGTCCAATGAAGTATCCAACATGCTGTCATCTTAAAATCAAAGTTTAAGACTTAGTATAATCTCCTAGAACAGGAAGAAGTCAGTTGTCTCTGCCACTGGGGAGGGTGAATCATCCATGGTTTGGCAGTGATCTATCCAGATTATACAGAAGCATTGTCGATGGGTTTTAGGAAGAGCCAATTTCTGGTCTTCTTCACTACTGTGCCACACCTTGGGAAGTCCCTCACGATAGAGACATAATCAGCTTGAGGGGGAGGGTTTTCAGGGTATTATTTAGCACTCCTGGCCGGATAAGAACTGACTGAAAAATTCCTGTCAGAACAAAAATTTTGGTAAGCAAGAAGGAAAAAAGCATTCCATGAAATTTTTTTTGGAAGCTGTTTTCCATTTTCTGAAGGAAGATGGATTAGTGGTTTGATTGCTAGCCTATGAGTGCCCTGTTCAATACTCTTTCACCATAAACTTCCCACATAACCCTTAGCAAGTAACAGAAGTCTAGATCTACAAAAGGATCACAATGTCTGGCTTCTGGAATACAATCAATAGCTCTGCTTTAGGGACCTAAACGCGATATACAAGTTATGGAGACAGTTTGGCACCACAAAGTGAGATTCACAGCACAGAGCTGTCTAGGAGAAGCTTTGTCGAGAAAGGTACCACTTTAGTCCTATCTCTTTCCAGAAATAAGCACCTACCTCTCGGACAAATGAGTTACCTAACTTCATTCAAGACCTACCCACATTCACCCCTAAGGTTTAGTCCAGCATTCAGGTGCCTGCTCAGGAGCTTTTAAATGATTTATACATCAACATTTTAACATATCTTATGATGGCTATGTGGCAGAAGGCCACCTCTGTTTCTCCCCAGAAACTCTGCTCTGTGACAGTTACGCTAGTATGGGCCCTGCAGAGAGTATACACCTTACCCTATCTCTTTTGGTAACCTGAGTTGGATACATTCCTGAGGGAATGGGGAAACCTGCTCCCTGTTGCCTATGTGACTGGCATCACATACCCGGGTGAGGGGCTTGGGCTCCCTAGTGTTCTAGAGACTCTGCCAGTCTGCCCAGCAACCAGTGATGCATTTCAAATTGGTTAGCTGGCAGCCAACAGGTGCTGGCCTCCATTGGACCGGGTAAATGAGGTAATAAGGGCTGTATAAGTTAAGGACTGCCCAGTAGGAAGGGCAGTAGCCATGATGAAAACTCAGAGAGAGAGAAGAGGTGGCCTATGTGAAACATGCTCTCTCTCAACTCACCATCAATGGACTGCCTGCCTCCAGAGGGAATCTCCACCTGCTTCTGGATGATATTTGTGAGTAAGCTACCTGAGATCTAACTATATACATAGCTTTCAGTAACTCAGATGCTACCCCAGCCACCCTGTTTGCTTTATAGGATTTCTCTGATACTACGCAACTCTGTACCCTATTCCAACCCTACTCCTTGTAACCAATAAAGTTCTCCTTTGTACCTAGCATGGGAGACTTATTGGGAGTGGGTCTAGATTATGCCTTGGAGTCCCCTTGGTTCGGCAGACTAAGGGAGACCACTACTTGTGCTTCTGACTGAGGGAAGCACCCCACGTTCTTAAAGTGAGTCAAGTACCCTCGAGGAATACTAGGCCTGTGTTTCCCAGGGGGAACGGTGTCAGGATCAAGCCCGTCCCTGGGGGGTGGCAGCTATTCCCCCAGGCTGGTGGGTGTGCTCCAGGAAGGGGGTCAGCCAGATGTGAGGTGCCCTAGGGAAGCACTTGGAGCCTGGAAGGTGGTCAAGCACAGTGGGGTGGGTGGCTCAGCCCAGGATGAGCCACAGGCTGTCAAGTAATTTCCTCCATAACTAAGTAATGGTACACAACTTGTCTTCCTTCTAAAAGCAGAGAGCTTGCTTTACTACTTCAGTATCACACTGATGTAAAATAGAGACAATTGCAATTTACGGTAAGTCTGTTTTCTCTCTGTATGTGCTGTTTCTCTCACATCAACACAGTGTTTATGCAGCAATATGTTACTGGCTGCTTCTTGACTTTTGACCATTCAGCTTTTCATTAAAAAAATGCAGGATGGTAGGCATTGATTCTGTCATGTGGATTTTGTCTTGCACTGTAGGTTTTCAGATGCTGTCATACAAGTTCCATGAAGTACACATTTGACAGATAAGAGGATTATCTTTTTGTTAAATTTAATAAAGTAAGCTTTGGGATAAGTACCTATCTGTGTCCATAATGCCAGTGGGTACAAGGACCTCTTTAATGTGCCTTTTTGCAGCTACAAAGCTGAAGTCTCCTGTAGCATGGAAATTGACATGCTCTGGCAGCCTTCCACATCATGTGCATCAGAGTTCCAGCACACCTCTGCTGAAAAAATGGCAGTGGGGCGCTTTAAAATAAAACACATTCAATGAGCTTTAGTTTAAAGCACTGTGTTGCTATTTTTTCAGCCTGGGAACGCACAGGGATGCTAATACATGTGACATGCAGGCACCTTTAATTTCTGCAGCTAAAGCGCCCAGTGCCACGTCCCATAGCACATGCAAAAATGTCCGAGATATTTACACAGTGCACCAGAGCTAAGTGATTTATGCTATTTCCTGTAAGGATACATAATTGCCGCCTAGTGTCTGGTACAATTTCAAAGAGTTACAGGAAACCCCCCGCTATTCGCGAGTTCGGCATTCACTGTTTTAGATATTCACAAATGCCAAACCCACATTTTAAATACACTTTATGCACTTACAGGAGCTCCTTGGGAGCTTGCCGCTGCTAGGCTCCCCCCATCACTGCTGTGCCCCCCACCCCTCCAGTGCCGGGGGCATTGCATTCATGAACGCAGTGCCTTATTTGCTGATTCCCCCATTTGTGGGGGATACGAGAACGTATCCCCTGTGAATGGCGAGGGTTGCCTGTACTACTTTTAAGTGTAAATCTGTATCCCTTTAATGTTGTTTAAGTTTATTGGGTCCACCATGAGACTGTTGAATTTTTTAATTAATCCTAGCTCATACTAAATGAGCTTCATTGTCAAGAAAAACACCTTCAGCATGCATTGCTTCATATCCGTGGACTTAATTCTTTCTGTGATATATATCTGTTCGATGGCTCTGAAAGCATTATGTAGATTTTGCTGAGAAATTAGGGGTCAACAGCTTTTGGTCAACTAAAATATTTTCCCTGAATTTTTGTTTTTAGGTTACATTGAAGAAGCTTGTATATTGCCTTGTCCGTTTGATTGCAAGCTAAGTGACTGGTCTAGCTGGGCCCCTTGCAGTTCATCTTGTGGAACTGGGATGAAAATAAGATCAAAGTGGCTTAAAGAAAAGCCTTATAATGGAGGTCGTCCATGTCCAAAATTGGATCTCAAGAATCAGGTGAGAAAGTAGCCAACAAAATATTAAATATTTTTGCTTTGATTAGTATGCTCTTAGAAGCATGAAAAAAGTACTGTTCTCAACTACTGAGCTCTGTGGTGCTTGACCTCCAGCCTACGGAGTTACGTCAGCCGCCAGGGGGGTCTTCTAATGGGTCCAGCGTTTGGTGGCAAATGGGGATGAGACCTAATTTGGTATGCAGGGCTGGATCTATGTGCTGGAGTGACTTGCAAAGACTGGATTGGGCCCTGGCTGTCCTGCCCTCCTACACTGGATCATATCGTAGCCAACCTGGCCCCACACACCAGATCAGGCCCTAGCAGAGTGATCCCCATGTACTGGTTCAGGTTTCAGCCTTGCAAACGGGAATGGATCCACAGACCTCATCTGGCCTGTGTACCAAACCTGCACCACTCAGCTGGTCACAGGGTTGGAAGGTTGGGCACCACTGACTCAGTTTATCAACAGAGCTTCTGGCTTCCCTTTAAAAATAATTACTGAAGGTTCTCAAATTTCCTTTTGATGTGCATCTAAGAAAAATCCAAAATATTATCAAAGAGATTTTATGCCGTAAGCGTTAACATTTTAAGCACATCTGCTCTGGTAGTTTAAAAAACGTGGAATTCTTTAAATGTTCTTAGGTATTTCAAAAGATGATCTTGTTAGTGATCTTACTGGTTGGGGATCTGCAATCTACTGGAATTTTTTAAAGTTACTATAAAACAATTACAAGACAATTTTCAGAAATAAGTGCTAATACAGATTTACATTAATACAAAATGAAACACTTTCACGTGGAAAACTAATTATTTAAATCATGTGGTAATTAAAAGCAACTTTTCTATTAAAGCTGATATCAAAACATATACCTCTCTTAATTTTTTGTTTGTTTCTAAAGAGAAACCTAACATGATAATTCAGTATTGGTGCAGGTGCTCCATTACTTTCATGTCAGATACTTGTAAATTTTCACCTGTATTCCATTTCACTTTGCAAAGCCATCGTCTGAACACAAAGCAAGATTAACACATACCTCCAGTAAGAAGTGGCTTTCCTGTCCTTTGATTCACTGTAATTGAAATCATTCTTTTGAATGTCACAGTCTTGAGCCCATTATGTTTATAATGAATTACAATCCAGTGATTGAACTCTGTATATTTCAAAACATCTGGGAGCAGAACTGCATGAAAAGTCTGCACTGGAATAAGGCTTAGTGGCCTGACTCATAAGGATTTGGCTGTTTTATACAGCATGCACGTACATTGAACAGCCAACCAGTGCATGTTGGGAAAACAATAAACCAAATCCATATCCCTTTTCAAGTGCAAGCTCTACAAGCAACTTCAAGCCCATTAGAGCATGGAGTGACAATATGTGGCCCATGGGCCAGATTTGGCTCCTGGAACCACTGGATCCAGTCTGCAGATCCCAAGGGCTTTGCCTATGCCTGCAGCTGCACCAGGGCTAAGCAGCGAGGGGCTGTGGTGGGACAAGGCAACTGCCTTCCAGCTGCCTTTGCTGCTGCTGCTTCTTTTCCCTGCTGCCTACCCTCTCCCTGGAGACAGTATGGGCATAGCTTCCAGCTGGTGGAGAGTCCTGCTGTAGCTGTTCAGCTGGAAGGTGCATCCATACTGTTGACCCTTCTCCTTCCCTTCTTCCCTCCCCACTACTTCTTCCCTCTTCCACCTCCCAGATGTGGCACAGAAGTGGCAACAGTGGGGATGCAGCTTCCAGCTGCCCAGCCCTGGCTTAGGTCCACACAGTTGGAAGCTATACCTACACCCCAACTGGAGAGCAGCAGGGCTGAGAGAAGCAGCCATAGCATGGGCTCAGCTCTCAGCTGCCTGGCCCTGACTTGGGTGCAGAAAAAGTCCTCTGATGCTGAAGTGCCACAGAAGCAACCTGGTTCACATCAGACTGAAGCTGCATTGTTCCAGTCTGCAGCTTGAAAAGTTTGCCAGCCACTGTTCTAGGCTATTGTGCATGTGACTGAGATCTCTTCTTTTCTATCTAGTGCCTATCCTTATTTGTATAGCCGTTCCGTTCACACTCCAGTCACAGACCCTCTTCTATGCATAAACAAACAACAAGGTGACCCCTGGCCAATCCAAGTACAATCTAGCTGTGTAACTGGGACCATCAAATTCCTTTTCACTCATTCTGTGCTTATAAGATCAAAATTTGATTTTTAAAAACTAAACTGCATTTTCACAAAAAATAGATTTACAAGATTTCATTGACTTTATTTTCCCCTCTGAGAAACATCTTTAGAATCTCACTGTGGGGCAAACCTTGCATTCAGTACAGTAAATCACACAGGAATGTACGGATCACACTCCCAAAAACAGAATTTGATAATAAAATTTTAGTTATTTTCTAAGACAGAAAAATAATTTTGTGTTCTTTCTTGAGCTCTTTTTGCTCCATGAATGCGAATAATATATATATATTTCCTAGCAGCCCCCTTGCTGCTCCACGGGTGGGGGTGTGGCCAGAGGCCGGCTGGCAGGGCCCCTTAGACAAGGGAGTAGGGAGAGGTTTTATTCCCCCCTGTCTCCGGCACCTGGCAAAGAGGGTAGGAGGGGACTTATCTCATCTCTTGTCCTTTGCAGGGAGTAATCAGCAGTGGCGGTCTGGAGGTACAGGCCCACTCCCTGCCCGCTTCGCCTCAGGGGGCCATGCCACCGGCATCTGGCTGCACCCCCCGCCCCCGCCACTGCAGCAGCAACAGGGGATGCCCAGCAGATCCCTGGATCGGGTCTGTGCTGGTGGGATGCAAAGGGAGAAACTAAACCCCCTTCCTGGCCAGTTCACTCCAGGTTACAGCAAGGGCTGGCCACGCCCCCCCAGCTCAGCTTCTCTGCAGCTGAGGATTACTCTAGCAGCCCCCTTGCTTCTGGCCTGAGCCACTGCAGGCATGCGCCTGCATTTCTAGAGTTAACAGTGAATGTCTATTCACTTGCAAATTGGTTCAATCTAGGCAGGTTAGACTAACCTGCAAAGATTGAATCAAGTTCGGCTCTGGCTTTTTGAATGTCTGTCCCTAGCCCATGTGTTCAATATCTGTAATCTGCTAGGAAAAAAATATTATCAATAAACTGTTACCCTAAAAAAAGTTTAAGAACTTTACAAGCAAATTTTTAAATAATATTATATGTGGAAACAAACTTTGTGTTTTCCTAACTATATTCTACACACGTATACGCTAACTCAAATGGATAAAATATTATTTGAAGTTTTTCCTTTTCTCTCAGCTCAGTGGATATATTCTGTCAAAATTAATTGACAAAGGGGCAAAACACTTACGTAGGCATATTTTTCAGGCTTTTGCAATAATTATGTTTGAGTAGAGCTTTGTACAATGCCCTATGGGTCATGCAACTAGAAGAATGAGTCATTAAATTGCAAGTGTGTTTACAGTATTCATGTTCTATGTGCCATAGGGCCTATTTGGAAAGCCTAGATTTAGAATTAGCTAAGTTTTATTCAGAGTTCATTCTGTTCTGTTTCTAGACATAGAAGACTTTTTAAAAATATTTTTGTTTCTTTGTATACATTGAAGGATGCAGAATCATGGGGAAAGTGCTGGCAGGAACCTCATGAGATCAGATCATCTCCAGAGGTTCCCAGTTTGTGGCATGGATACCACCAGTGGTATGCAGACAACCTGTCAGTGGAACACATTAATATAACTATTATAATTACTTTATATGACAACAATTTGCTGGTGGAACTTAAAAATTTGCTGGTAGAACTTAAGGTTGTATCATTTTAAATTGGTGGTACATAATCTGTCAGAGTTTGGAAACCCATGAATCCATACTGCCTGCTCAAGGAAGAATTATTTCGGAGTGAACCATCTGAGTCAACTGTACTTCTAAACTACTTTTGAAACTTTCCAAGGAGAAGATTCTGAGACTCCCCTAGGTCACCTGTTTCAGTGCTTAGCCACTCTCGTAGTCAGAAAGTTCTTGTTCTGCTGCAGCTGAGGCCATTGTTCCTTGTCCTGTTCCTTCAGTCACAGAGAATAATCTATCTTCATCTGTTTTATAGCCATTCTTCAGGTATGTGAAGACTGTTACTGAATGCTCCCTCAGTCTTCTGTTTGCCAAACTAAATATTCCTAGTTCTTCCAGCCTTTCCTCATAAGTCATATTTCCAAGATATCTAATCTTTTTTGTCATTCTCCATTGGACTCATTCTAATGTGTCCATATGTCTTTGTTGAAGCAGGGAGCCCAAAACTGGATACAGGGCTCCAGGTGGGATGTCCCCAGTGCTAAACAAAGTGGCAGATTCACTTTCCTTGCTTTGCAGGAGGCATCGCTGTTAATAAAATTAAGTATGCTGTTGATTTTTTTTATTTATTTATTTGCAACAAGAGCACACACATTCAGCTTCTGATCTACTTTGAGCCCCAGTTCCTTCTTTGACGTCTTGCAGCCTAGCCAGTCATTCCCCAGACTTAATTTTTGCATGCAGTTATTCCATTCCAAGTGCAGGACTTTGCACTTGTCCTTGTTGGATTTCATCTGATTGATTTTGGACAATTTTTCCAGTCTATCCACATCATTCTGGATCCTACACTCCGTAATTCCTGTAACTCTACCCACCTTGGTGTCATGCACAAATTTGCTAAGCATGCTCTCAATCCCATTCTTCCAAACCATTAACAAAGATGTTAGACAATATTGGACCCAAGACAAACCCATGGAGAACCCTACCTGACACCTTCTCTCAACTAGACATGAAGTCATCTACTCACTGAGTATGATGATCCAACCACTTACATATTACACTACTTTCATCTAGTCTGTTATTATTAAAGAAAGTATTATGGGAGGCTATGTCAAAAGCCTTGCCAAAGTCAAGGTCACAATGTGACACCTCCCCCCCCCCAACCTTGGATATCATTGAACACTGGGGTTAGAAAGGACCTCAGGAGGTCATCTAGTCCAACCCCCTGCTCAAAGCAGGACCACCCCAAACTATATCACCCAGCCAGGGAGTTGTCTAGTCAGGTCTTAAAGACCTCCAAGGATGGAGATTCCACAAGTGCTCCAGATAACCTGTTCCAGTGTTATACTGCCCTCCTGTTGAGATAATTTTTCCTAATATCGAACATAAACTACCCTTGCTGCAATTTGAGACTGTTGATCCTTGTTCCATCATCTGCCACCACTGAGAACAGTCTAGCCCCATTCTCTTTCAAACCTCCTTCTGGTAGTTGCAGGCTGCTATTAAATCCCCTCTCAGTCTTCTCTTCCCTAGACTAAATTAGCCCAGTTCCCTCAGCCTCTCCTCAGAAGTCATGTGCCCCAGCCACCTCACCATTTTTGTTGCCCTCTGCTGGACTCTCTCCAATTTGTCCACATCCATTCTGTAGTGGGGGGCCCAACACTGGACACAGTACTGCAGATGTGACTTACAATAATCACAGAGGGGAATAATCACTTTCCTGGATCTGTTGGCAACACTCCTACCAATGCAGCCCAGTAAACTGTTAGCCTTCTTTGCAACAAGGGTGCACTGTTGGCTCATATTCAGCTTATTGTCCACTGGCCTTTTCTGCAGAGCTGTTACTTAGCCAGTCAGTCCCCAGCCTGTACCAGTGCATGGCATTGTTGTGTCCTACGTGCAGGACTTTGGACTAGTCCTAACTGAACCACTGAATGGGTGAGTATGTCTGTGAGAGACATTCCCAGGATTTCCTCACACCTTTAGTGTTGCCCTTCTCCCCCAAACCCCTCTCTGCCATTGCTACTTGATCACTGAGAACAGACTGAGATGCCCCCAAGGTCACCTTCCTGACCTCTGGTGTCTCAGCTTCACCAGCATCTCACAGGTCTGGCCAGCTCTTAGCAAAGTGGATTATGCCAGCTAAAAGAATCACACCTTTGTCCAGTCATGTGCTCAGAAAAGATTCCCCTGTTCCTTTGCAGAAGCCTTGCTGTATGGCCATATACTCTAGCATCACATTTATCACTGAAAATAAGTTCATTATAAAGGATAAAGAAAAGATGTATTAAAGAAAAATAAGACCAAGCACAAGAAATCATTAACTATATTTTGAGATACAGACAGAGATAAAGGCATAAATGAGAAAAAAAGAGAAAATATCAGATATCAGTTCTTACCCTGCTTCTTATGGTGCAGACTGACACAACATTTAACCCATTCCAAGAATGTCACTGTTTAGGAACTGGTTCACATTTTTCCATCATGGAAATGTCCATCCATACACCACTAAGGGTTTTAAGTAGAACTATTCCTTTTTAGGGATTATGCTGCTGCCAAAATGCCACCAGGGGGTAGTAGAGTACCCAGACTATCAATTCTTTTAGTGCCCAGAGTTTTGCCCTTTGGCTGATGGGCAAGAAAGAGGAAGGAGCTATGGCCCACAATTGCAATTTCTACTCTCAAAAAAAGAGAATGAAAGAAGACAGATTGAGTTGAACAAAGAACATGCTTACACTTTACAAAATCTATGTGGTAGTTCCCTGACTGGGAATGCACAGATGAATATATATGTGGGGGGTGAGGTTGGGGGAGGAGGGCTGCTGTATCCCATGACAGTAAATGGATGCCACTTGGCAAGATCTCAGGCTTATTTAGGATAGATGTGGGAGTGGAGAGTTGCTGCCAGATGGAGGGGTGAGGGTGGTAAGGCGTGAAGGGCCTGTGTGTCTACCTGCTTGTGTTTCTTAAGGGAGCTGGGAAGATTTCTATGGCTTTTTGACCCCTGCATTGGAAAGCAGCTTGCCAGTTCCATCTCCCTGCTCCCTGTGCTCAAGTGTTTGCAGGCTAATTTGGAGTAGCGGGTTTGTCAGGTGCTGGCGTGGGGCTTGTAGTGACCGGCAGAGTGTGCTAAGGGTCTCCCAAGCTCTCCACAGCTTTTCTGTCCCTGTGCTGGAAAAGGGACTTGTCAGTTTCGGTTTCTTTCTAGAGTCCTGTTCTCTGTGGTTCATAGGTTGATTTTGGAAAGCCATGGAAGTTGTTCAGGCATGACTTTCTTTTGGTAAATCCATGCTGTCTGTTCCTGATCACCTTGTTCTCCTATAGGTGCTTCAAAATAGATTCTTTGATGACCTGCTCCGTATTTTTTTCAGGTATTGAGGTCAGACTGATTGGTCTCTTATTCCCCAGATGCTCCTTCTTCTGTTTCTTAAAGATGGACATTGTATTTGCCCATTTCCAGTCAGTGGGGACCTTACCCAACCTCCACAAGCTGTCAAAGATGATATCCAGTGGCTCTGAATTTACCTCAGATAATTTCTTCAGTATTCTAGGGTGTATCCCATCTAATCTGAAAAAGGTCTACTTCTGTAAGTAATCTCTAACCTGTTCTTCCATTACTCTACTCCTTCCTGTCTTCTTCCCTATTTTTCCTGCCAGCTGAACTCATCATCTGCTAGCTGACTTTATTTGCAAAGGCTGAAGCAAAAGATGGATTAAATAGTTCAGCCTTCTCTGCATTATCTGTTACTAGGTTGCCTTCTGCATTCCATAAAAGGCCTACACTTCCTTTGGTCCTTCTCATCTTTATGACATACTTGTAGAGTCCCTTGCCATTTGCATCTGAAATAGTGCCTTAGCTTTCCTCATTTTCTCCTTGCATGTTCCTGTGATACTCTTACTTTTCCCTCGTAGTATGACCACATTGCCGCTTTTGGTAGGATTGCAATAAGGACCTGTAACTTAAGTGGAGAGAGTTCAGCATTATACAGCTGCAAAAGTGGCAGACAGTTGACTTGGAGCAAGTTGTGGTTTGCAGCCAGCCAAGCAAAGTTCATAGCAGGTGATTATACCTGATTGTAAGAGGGGAAAGGTCAGATGACTGGAAGTTGTAAGCTAGGACCTGTCTGAGCCTGGCTCCTGGGTTGGAGGCCTGCTTCAGTCTAGGACACAGTGGGAAAGGAGCTCCGTGCTAAGTGCTGCAAGCCTAGTCATGACAGCCTGTGGGGAAGAAGTTATTAGAAGTGAGAGACAGTATAGCGAGTAGGTCAGAGGGTGAAGCTGGCAACTAAGAATAACCAGTAAGAAAGAGAAGGGGCTTAGTGAAGGCAACTCCAATTTGGAGAGAAAAGAGGGAGAGCCTTTGGAACAGCAACTCTGGTGATAGTTTGGTTTGCTTTTTTGCTGTGAGGAATAGGATGGCTTATGGGTGCAAGCAGGCCAGTATGGCTGCTTAGCAATGGGCAGTTGTAGCCTAGTGGCCATGGCTTTGTGACCCACCAGTAGTCTGTAGATCATATGATGAGGCCTGCTGCAGTAAGATGTAGGGATGTACTTAACTCTAGTTTTCGTGTTTTTCAGGGAAAGCAGATGGTTGCAGCCCTTAAGGTTGCTTATGTAAGGGGCATTGAGGTTGCTACAACCATGAAGGAGTGCCTGGTAAAAGGTGCTGGGTTTCTTATGTAATTGGCATGCCATCCATCCCTGGTGGGCTAATTGGTGGGCTGACCAATGCCCTGCAGAAACTAAGTAGGTGACATGAGGGCCTATGAGCCAAGATGTATCGAAGGAGGCCCAGAGGAATAAGGGGGCCAACAGAGACCAGTTGGGAATAGAGATGCCTTGCTTCACATTGGAATTGGTCACTGACTAGCTCAGGGATGACCCAAGCAAAGTGCAGCCCCTAAGATTTCACTCTGGTAGCTTGAGGACATTTTACTAATTAACAGCAAGTTATGGCAGGAAAGGACATGGCAGTATCTTGGGAGGTGACTGGAGGGCAGAACAGACTTGGGCTGGCCATGTGAAGGTACAAGAGCCAGCTTAAAGACAAAGCCTGTTACAAGGATTCCTTATTTAATCTTAACTCATTGAAGAGATCGCAATTTAGCCAGGCTGCACTCTTCATTAGTATAATAATAGAAGCATTAGAAACCGAAAAAAAAATTGCATGGAAATGTTTTAAGTTCATGGTTCCTCAACTTTTTGGACCATCTAACCAGAGTCAAGCCTCAAACTATGTCATGGAGCACCTCCCTGCTTGCTATTTGACAGCTCCAGGGAAGGAATCCTACTTGATCTACACAACAAAGAGCAAGTCAAAACAACTCACAAAGACACTCTTAGGGACCCAGAGTGATAGATTTCCAGTTTATTTCCTACCTATGAGAACTTTTTAGTATATTTAATTTTCCCAGAGCCTGATGAAGGCCATTTGAGCCTGAAAGCTTGCAGAAAAAGATTTTTTTTTTTGTGATTTCTAGTTGGTCTAATACAAGCTATAATTTCTGAACCAAGAGTTCTAGATTTTTGTATTTCATTTAGCACCAAGCACCCTTGTCATTAAACTTTGAATTGAAAAAGATGGGGGTAAAATCTGTAGGGCAGTTGTAGCCTAGTAGCCATGGCCTTATGAACCACCAGCAGTCTGTGGATCATATGCTGAGGCCTGCTGCAGTAATATGTAGGGATGTACTTAAATCTTGTTTTCGTGTTTTTCAGGGAAAGCAAAAAATCCCCTGAAGATCAGGGAAATGACCTTCCCGCCTGAAATTGGCACAAAATCACCTGGGGGAGGTGGGACAGAGAGGGGAAAAAGGGTTAATGGAGGTGAGTAGGAGCAAGCAGGGAGCGAAGAAAAGTGGGGGAAGCCTTCCCCTGCAGCACAGGGACCCCAGGGAAAGTACAAGGCCTCTAAGCCAGCCTCAGTGATTGAGTCAATCAGGATGCTGATTAGCCCAATCACTAGACAACACAGGAGACTGGTAGGATTAAAGAGACAGAGCATGCAGTACAGTGAGGCTGGCTGCTGCACTTAAGATCAGGATGAGTGGGAAGAGTCTGCAAAGCAAAGCACATTTCTGCCATGGATCTTGTCAAGCATCACTTTAATGAGGTGTGAAGGTGCTTTTATTTAGGCTACTGGTTGGGCAATGGCCACCTGAAAATAATCAGCAGCCAGCCCAATTTAAGTAGATGCCTAGTAGTATATCATCCATAACTCAGTGCTTTCTCTCATCAATCAGACAGATCAGCAAAGCAGCAAAATACAATCCCACAGTAAGTGCATGGGCACACAGTGCATTTGCATCAATGTAATTTGCCTTTTTCACTGGTTGAAAAAAGGAATGGGCACATATTGTGCAGCCCAACACGGATCACTTACTTAAATCCAATCTAGAATTATTTTAGGAAGAAATCAGATAAAATGATATCAGGGTAAGTGTCGTGAGTCTATAATGTATTCTGGGAGAGATTCTCATTTAGGACAAACAGCCTACATAACCTGCTCCCTCCCTAACCTAATGACAAGGTGTTAGAAAAGCCATCTACTTCATGCAGCCACCCAGTGTAGGATCCCAGTGTAATTTACACTGACGTGCAAAACCACTGTAAATTCCATCAGTGCAGATGTGTCATGTGTCCATGCTTGAAGTCAGTGATTCTCAGCCAGGGTGCCATAGCACCCCGGGTTACCTTGAGATGCTTTCAGTGCTGCCACAGGCTGCCATGCAGTATTACCGCTGTTTGCTATGCAAACATAATTCAAAAGATAAATCCAGAGATTTCAAGTAGGAATCCATAGTGCTAAAAACGTTCTGGCCTATCATAGTCTTTCTGAATTCTTTGCAACAAAAGAAAATTGCTCTATTATTTTTTCATAGGCAAAAGACAAATGAAGACTAAGAGCTAGCATTTTCTGAGGGTTGCTTTGAGTCTGACAGTATCAGAAAAAATACTGATTTTTCCCCTGAAGAAACTGTAAGTTCCTATAAAAACCCCTTAATTCTATGAAGTGTTAATTGTCCTCTAGCAATATTTGATTTGCTAATTTCAAAAGGTATTAAAGGGAAAACATGGTCAGAAGTTAAGAATGACTTACTCTGTAGGATTTACTTGCATATGCTTCTTACAGAGAGTTGCAAAAGCTAATAATATAAATGTGATGAAATCTTTCGCCTACTTATTGAGGCAAATGAGGCCTGAACAAAAGCCCCTTGAATTCACAAGAAATATTTCCACTGACTTCTCTATATGTTGAATTAGGTTTACAAATGAGAAGTGTTGACATCATTAGAGCTTCAATAAGCACTCCATTTTTCTTTTGGATTGTAGGCATGTCCAAGGTGGCATGAGATTAGTTTTCCCTCTTAGGGGCATGTGTATTCCCAAAGTAGAATTAAGTTTTCCCAACTGAATATCACAGGATCACATTGCCTGAATTATAGCTGTAATGTTGACTGTAGATTGTGCTCCTTACATCCTGCATCTAGTCAAATAACATGTGGTAAGCTAGAATTTACATTTTGGAAACACACCTAGCGTGATCAGTGCTGGGTGCTCATGAACAGTGGAAATCTCGCAATTAAGTTAGAAGGCCTTCCTAAAGTTGTGCCAGTGATTGATTACCCTGTTAAAAGACACATATCTTATTTTCATCCTCTAGTTTTGTCTAGCTTCAGTCCTCATTCAGTGGAGTGTGCTATACTTTGCTAAATTAAAGGGCTCTCTGCTATCAGAAATCTTCTCCCCAAACATTGGGACCAAGTTATTCCGTTTCAATAAAGTAAATAGATGGAGCTTCTTAAGTCCAAAACAGGGTTTCCAGACCTTGAATGATTCTTGTACCTACCCCACCCCCAATTTTCAAAATTATTTTTAAAGCACTGATGTCAGGACAGGCTACAAGACAGTTTGCCTGTCAGTCAGTCCAGAGTTAGGGCATCTAGAAGCTGCGGTTGCTCGAGCTCTGAAGAAACCTAGCTGGTAGACTGTCCAGCCTCTCGCAGAGCAATGGTCCTTGAAGGCAGGTGGCCTAGTAAAGAAACCAGTAGATGAGCTGCAAGGAAATCTGGCAGTTTTCCATCAAGGAAACCTTGTTTCGATAATAATTTCATTTAACTTGACACATCTTTTGGTTTTAACAAATTACAATTTTTGGCAAAAAGCAGTTTCATCAAACTTCTTTTGAGCACCTTTCTGCAGTCCCTAATCTGACCTACATTCTCAGTTAACTACTTCAGTAGGTAAAACATTTGCCTTGAGGTATATGAACATGTATGTTCAGGTTAGTCCAGTTTACCAAGAGATCCAGGTCTCTGTAGGCCTAACCATACTGCTATTTATAATGCTGTTGTAACTCCCCATTTTTTATCATCTGCAGCTTTTACCAGCTGAGTTTCTGTTATACTTCAAATTATTGATAAAGATATTGCATAGTAATATGGCCTGACACTCCAGTATGATTCCTCATTCACAATTACTTTTAGAGCTCTATTTTTCTAGACAGTTCTTCTCCCTTCAGAGCCTATTGTACCTTAACTTAGTTTAAAAACAAAACCAAACCCTTTAGTAGGGCTGTAAATAACCTGCATTGGGACTTAATGGATTTTAATCAATTTGTCTCTTAAATATCTCTTTATTAAGTTAAATGAATGGCTTGATTCTCTTACAGGGGGTAAGGAACATTATCCAAACCTCATACCGGATAGTGTGAATGCTGCATGCTTTCTATTTCTTTCAGCACTATTTTAAAGCAGAGAGACCAAAATTGGGTGTAGTGTTCCCATCAGGCTGTTCTTCACTATGCAGACACTGCCGCAGCCCCCCGCAGGGAGGAGGCAACTTCTAGAGCATTTTAAAGGTCAGAACGGTCTAAGCAGTCTGTTTCCTGTAGAAGTTGAGCTTACACGGAGTATTTTGCTCACATACCAAGCTACATTACCAAATCTTAGTAGCACAGGCCTGGCTTTATACAAATGTGGTATCATGTCCTTACTTCTCTGTGATAGGCTAATGTTTACCATTGAAATCTTTGGAAAATGTTGACATAACAGAAAGGGGTTTGAAAGCCTGAATTAAGAGGCATAATTTGCCACCTTAGGTTATTAGCTACCACACAATTCAGTAAGTGCTGAGGACACTTTACACTTAAGTGAAAGCACTGATCACCTCATGGTACCGGGCATTAGTCTTTGCCGTTATTTCAGACTGCCTGCCTGCTCTACAGTCATTTCTGGATACCAAAGTTTGGAGCGTTTCTTCCTAATAAATTAATTCTTGAATGGACATGAGAACCCAATTTAGAGTTTATACAAGTCCTACTGCTGTGATATGTCTCTGCCTTTCATTCATAGAGCCAGCTGTGAACCAGTGATACAGTAGAATGAATCCTTGATTTCTGCTGTAACTTTGCGCTATTTTTTAAGAAGTCGTTGATTTAAAAGAACAAAGAAAAAACCCGTGTGTGAGAGCGATTCCAACTTAATCATTTTATTTGCTTTGTGCATGTTATCCCTTAATTTACAGGTGTACCCCTTAAAATCAAGTGTAAAACTGTAGCATCTTAACAAATAGTATTTTAACACATACCGCTATACTCTGAAGCATCCCTTTAGTGTTAGAACTCTAGTTGCGATCAGTAATTTTGGGCTCATATTAAATACACTGCTGAAATACACCAACACTAAGTGGGCATGGTATGTAAAACTGGATAGCTTTTATTTCCACAGAAAATCGTTTCCAAACAGCTGATTGGATCATGGGATTAGTTGGCAGGGGCTTTTTTTTTCCTGCCTGGTGAATATTAAAAGATGTATAGCCTTTATATTTTACTCTTTATTGTCCTTATTTAAATGCACTTATGCAGCATGCAATTACTAAGATATTTAATATATAGTCCTAAGTGTTGGAATATTAAATGTGAGTTATGGGGGATGAGGGGTTATTGCTTGATTGTATTTTATAGGTTTGGGAGATTACTACAAAAATGCATCTTATTTTAAAGACTCATGGTTCTCAGTATCATTGCTGTATTGGTTGTTCGAAAATATATGTCTACCAAGATTATTTTCCTTTTAAGGAAAAATGACAGGACTATTATTACCTGGATTTTGTAATGTTTTAGTGTTTATTTAAGTACATATACTTTCAGTTTAAAGCCAAATAGTGGACCCTGTCATAAGCTATTATATCAGTAACATTGACTTTTCTAGGTCACTTACATGCTTATCTTACATGTAGTGTATATTGTTGGTGGTATACTACTGATCAGTAGAAGAAAAATCGTTACTATGATAGGCTGGAGAACATTGTTTAGTTGGGAGAAAAAATGGCTGTAAGTTCTGGCTTTGCTTACCTGTGGAAGGAGACGGGTGTTTGCTCATTTATTTTTGGCTTTTGCCTCTAGTTCTGCCTTTGTATTTTCACTCATTTTCTTCATATCAAACTCATTTTCAGACAGCTAAATCCTCCCTGTATCTTCAATTTGTCCTATAGAAACATAGAATGATTTCTGCATGCTTTCAAAATAAAAAGGAGGAATTACAGTAAAGATTGTATTTCCCCCCAATATTAGTACCTTTTTCTACAATATATTGAAAATGCTATGTGTTTTGTTATCCTAGAGATGTGTGGGAACATATTCTCAGTGGCAAAAAACACTAAAAAGTCCTGCTTTTTGCAGACCCTTTTTTTCTCCAACTGAAAATACTTTTTAAAATTAAAACAGTATATTTTCTGTCAGTGCACTCACCCACCCAATGAGTTGAGAAGGAAACAAAATCTGACCTTTGAAGGCTGCATATTGTACCCCCGCCTGAAAAAATGTGAAAACAAGCCTACACTAAGTATTTGGTACCACTCCAGCAGTCTCCGGTCTCCAAGAAGACTGCAAAGTTATCCTACATTGTCTTTCTGGACAGTGGTTTGACTGGTCTGGTTAAACTCTCAGCAGCTACTAATTCTGCATTCATACACATTTTTCAAATAGCAGGTACAGACATTACACTTTTACTGGTATAAACAGTTGGAAATCAGTCTATAACTGTAACAGAAGTTCAGTACACATAGACTGGTTTAAAAATGGAGGAACCCAGTCTAAGATTTGCCTCCCTTCCCCCCACCAGAGGGCAAGTTTATGTTCTGTTTGCTAGCAATCTAAATTACACCGCTTACAGAAAACTGCGTAACTTGGACCCATTCTGTCTCAGGCTTTTTGTATGTACCTAGCCCTAGAATGCAAAGGTGCCCCAGAGGGGTATACAAAATTTTATCCATGGCTGTTGTCTTTTTACTTAGGACCTTGATTTCATTTCTCTTATACGTTTTATGCTCCCTGGGGACATTACGTAAGTCCATTTGGGGACTTCAAGGGTAATCTAGTCTACAAAAGCAGATTTCCTTGTTCCTTAGCCATCCCAGACTTATGACACTCCAGCCTTTTCTCAAAAACCTCTAATAGAGAAAATTTTGCAACACACAAAAAACTTGTTCTTTGCAAAATGTCGTAATGTGCAATTTCTTAGAAACCATCCATTTTACTGATATTGTATTCACTGTTTCATACTACATCATTAAAGTTGCACATTACACTTAGATCATACTAAGGGCACTTAAAATAAACATGTACCTACATTAAAGCTAATTAATTCAGCCCTCTGAGCATGCAAAATTATGCCACTTCAGGTGAGGGTTAACTCTTGGCCATGCTACCTAGTTCACGTTAGGGTAATTTCAGTCTGCTGCATGGGGATAAAATTAGCAATTTGCAATCCTCCAGCGTCCCCGGATGCATCCCCCACTCTCCACCCAGAGCAGGTATAGAGCCCAGGTGTCCTGCTTCTGTCCTTCCTCCTTACCAGCCTTCTAGTGGCAAGTCAGAGCTATTCAGGCAAGACGCACACATTCAAATTTTAACAATGTTTAATGTTTCACAGATTTAGTATGGTCTAAGTGTAACATGTAACTTCGTTCTTATAATACTACCTATTTGTATATATCGAGTACTGTAGTGCTGTTTATATAAGGATTTCAGAGTGCTTTACAAACCCGAGTTAAGTCTCATAATATGCTCATCTTCTCCATAGGATCTGTTAGCCTCATTTTATAGATGATTGTACAAGCAGAGACTTGTCATAGCTCAGTGTAAAACATGGAGTCAGTGGAAGAGCCTAAAATAGAACCCAGAGACACGAAGAGCCAGGCTTCTTCTCCAGTGACTAGGTTGCATTCTTCATTTAGTCAATTCACTATGAATTCTTTAATAAAAGTGTCCAACCCATTTTTTATATTATAAAAGGCCATTTTATGTGTAATCCACTGTATATTGGATTGAAACTATTGTAGCAATGGCACCTTCTCGTTTAAATTTGGAGTTGCCTTTTTGAAAGAAAAATCTCATAACTTTATGATAATTTACTAGAAAAGTGTAAGAAAGCAACAACCCTACGAAAATTGTTTAGTCACTGTTTTTTTTTTTTCCTGCTTTGCAGAAATGCTGCTAAATGGAAAGGCAGCAGTAGGAGGTCAAGCTGGCCAACGGACAAAGTATTATCTTTTCACCTCAGGAACTGGAGTTAAATTAGTTTGGGCAGTATTTTTAAAGGAAAGAAGTTTGGTTTGTTCCAAATCTCTTGTGGATGGTATGTCATGTTGCAAAACCAGCACAGACTGTGTCATAAATCAGTGTGACAATGGCTAACACTGAGACTGAACTTACTCTTGCTTGTCTCTGTCTTAGGAGGAAAGGAGCACAGTACGATTGATGCCTTAGTTATTCCTTGGCAGCAGATTTGGTCTTTTTCTTTCCTCCCTTTTAAACTTTCTAGAGCTGCTTTGCAAAGTTTCCACAGTAACAGTTACTGCCCAGTTTTTCCCTATTCTGGAGAACATAGTAGCATTCATTCAAAAATAAAATTATTGCATAACATAGTTAAAATAACAATGAACAATGAAATTACAGTTGGATTTGATCATAACTAAGAATATTCAAAATTAAAATGTCAGTGTTTCCTTGCCTTAGCTCTTACTTATAAGGGGATATTACAAGGATCTGAGAAAGAGGGTTAATCTTTGTTTACATTCGGTATAAGTGTCAATGCAATTGTCCAGAAATTGGATGTATTCAAGAAAGCTAAACTATAGGGTGTCCTTTCATTGTCATCTGAAATTAAATTTAAAAAAATTCCTTTTTGTAATGCACACAAACATACATGCAAAATATGTATTTAAATATGCTCTTGATAATGGTGCAATATGCTTATACTATAACTAGCAAATTGCCCCTCAAGAATGACGGGCTGGCGGGTGTGCAGGAACAGAGGTCTGCGTCTGCCCCCCCCCATGGGGTCTGGGGCCACTCCCTGCCTCCCCAACCCCCCACCCCCCAGCTGATTTGGGCCAGGGTCGGGGCTGGGGCTGGGGTCACTCCTCCTCTCCTTGTGCCACTTCAGGATGGAGCCGGGACCTCGCACCCTCTCCGCCCCCTATCCATTGCTGCTGTCACTTCATATCTTTCGCCACCATCACGGCGACACAGCTGCTAGCTCCTGTCCAAACGCTTGCATTCTAATTGGTTGTTTCAGACAACCAATTAGAATGCAAATAAAGCATTATGGTCAAACAGACAGACAGATGAACTAAGGCTTTTTTAATACTAGAATGAATGTGAACATTTATCCATTCCTTACCCAAATCCTTTACTGCAAGTTCTAAACCAAGCAAGCATCTCAGAGAAATTAATGCTTTGGGGTCTTTGTAGTACAGCAAAAGCTTTGTTATCCGGCACCCATGGGAAATGGGGGGTGCCAGATAACAAAATATGCCAGTTAACTAGGAAGCCTGAATAGGTCTCTTTGCTTGTTTGGGCCGTCACCCCTTCTGCCGCATCACTGCCCCTCCCATGGGCCCTGAGAGACAGGGAGGCAGGCCCCACGTGGGCTGCTATGCCCCGGGCTGCACAAGCTGGCATACCAGTTAATAGAGCATGCTGGCTTGTATGGTGCCAGATAACGCAGCTTTTACTGAAGCTAAAGTTTTCAAAACATTTTTCAAATAGAAATAAAATATGGTAAACTACACTCCAGAAGGTTTGACAAACGATGCCCCTTCTTTACAGATGAGAAAATCGAGTTGTCAAAATTCTTCAGATGTCTAAATTCCCAGGACTCTGCTTTATCAGCATTACCATCTTTCTTCTCCATTTTTATTTTTTTTTAACATTATTACATTACTTTAGTTACTTGGAAAGTTATTTTGACATTTTATCAAATTGTCAATGGTTTCTTGATCCACTGAGTTATCTGTGGAAGTGATAGGATTAGTACATTCATATATTGGTGCAGAAAGCTTCATAGGCTGCTATGGATTTTCTCTAGACCCCTGCCCAGGAGGCTGTAAAATAAAGAGAGTACGTTATGTCAGAAGCAACACAGCTGTACAGTTTTAGTAGGCTTGTGTGGTATGCTTGCATGCATGCTAACAAAAAAAGCCCAGCATGGATGGAATAATCATTGTTTGGGAGCAAGGGGTCAACTGCATCTTCATATACTAACTTCTGAGAACAGTAAGGACTACATGTATAACAAGAAGTTAAAATGGGGATTTCACAGTATGCTTGGCACACCCAGGCTGGCCAGCTGGGAAATCCGTAAAATATGATATGAGAGGTCTCTCCACCATAACAATATTCTACCACCCCTTCATAAACAGAATTGCTGCTGCATTAAAGTCCGTCTGCGTCATATTTGCCTTTGGGTGTATTTCACCCTTGGTTCATAGGTAAAAATTTGACCCATTTCATTCAGTCTTTTGGACAAAACATGTCATAGTGCAAGAGTATACAGTCTTCTATTTTTATATACATTATATCATGTCAAATGAACTAGTGAAGTTCATATTATTAAAATACATATTGTATTACAAAGCATGTGTCTGGATTACACTGCCCATATAAGGATGCCTTTCCTTATAATACTTGAAAAGCATGGCTGTGTTGCCTTTTTCTTACCTTAGATGACCTTACCTTTCTTTACCTTAGATTATCTAAATGGTTAATTTCCTACTCTTCAATTGGTCCAATGGCCTCAGACTCTTATGCCCACCTGGGGCATGTCCACACATGCAGGGGTGTGCACTTAGCAGCAGCACAAATTTTGCACCGGTGATTTGTGCCTCAGCACACACGCCTGAACATGCCCTTTGTTGTGGGACAAATTGTGCCACTTTGGGCAAACAGCCCTTGCCCAACTCCTCCTGGCTCTTTCAGCCGGGGGAAGCTGGAGGCTGGGGCAGCACCAGTGCTGGCCCCAGCAATATAACAAGATGCCCTGGTGAGCAGCTCAGGGCTACTTGCCTTCAGTTGGTGTCCCCCTCTGGATAACTTATTTTTACACTTTGGCCCTTTGACCCCCACAATATTCCTATCCTGTTTTTGCTTTTGTTGGCCAAAGAAATTAGTTGCATCTTTCACCCTTTGGCCCCACAAAGGGGCTATTAGCTCGGTGGGTCTTGAGGCCCGCATTAATATGGAAGATACAAATAGACAGGAGCTTCTCAATCCCATTCAATTGGTTTCTGGGGACACTAGCCCCCTGTGCCAGCTGGCATGCTGCAGCAGCCCTGACGTAGAGTTGGCGCCTTGCATCCTATATCCATTGCAGTGGTTTGGCTGTGAGAACTGGTGCCTGACATAGACCCACTGCCTCCTTCAATAGCATCTGCCCCCTCAGACCTGTGGCCCCATGAGAGACCTGTGAGACCTGGCCAGGGACCACATGGCCACTGCCTCCTCAGAGCAGTACAGGAACGACCCACAATAACTAGGTGTGCTCTGTAGCTGTATTTTAAAAATCAAAGTAGGTTCTGTAATTTTGATCAGGAAGCAAGTAATATTAATGAAAAAACCTTCACGTCTATTTTTATCCAGTCTATTACTACAGAACAATGTAGTCAGTCTGTTCAGTACTTTAAAGGAAAACTTAACTTTAGAGCTGACAACTCCTACAGTAAAGTAGCTTTCAACCTCCTGAAAAATGTAGATTAAAATGGCTGATTAATAAACCCCTGACAATGTAAGTGTATAACAGAAATAACAACTGACCTTAAACTATACCTTTTCAAACTTAATGCTGTATATAATGTCAGGGAGGATAAAAAGTCTCAACAAAATAATATACCTAGCAAACTTTTCCACATTACAGAATGCCTGAATAAATCCTCCCACTATGTCCTGAGGGTTTTACCATGTAGGGAGCCTTAGTATAATTAAAAGGTATGCTTACTAGAAGCCTATGAAACACATTTTTGGCTCTTTTTTAATATCTATCAATTGTTCCATGCTGCGATGCTGTAGACTAAAATAGAACATGAGATAACTCTTATAGAATGACTTAATGTGTATAATGTACATGAGCATGCAGTATGATTACCATGTCAGGTTAAAATATTAGATCATCTTTTTACTTTTGTGTAAAAAGTATAAAAATATAATTTGGTAACCAGGTGCTTCTGCAAAGCTCACTTCTAGTGCTTGACTATATTTGCTCTGGCATCAATCTTCTGAGGTTAATTGTGCAATGGTCGCTGTTTAACACCGTTAAAAATTCACCACTCATATACAAAGCTGTGAGAGCTATTGCCGTTATGTCCTGTCCCATGCACTGAAAAACACTACAGGAAGTCTGGTCTGAATACCTCAACTACAGTCAAATGCTTTTTAAAAATACTATTCATGTATATTATATACAGTGTTGTACTCTGGGTATTTCTTTTTACTTGCTCTAAATTTGCTGGCCTTAATTTCAACTTATGCCATCCTTTTCAAACAAAGGAGAAACTTGTACATATTAATTTACTTTAATCATCTTGAAAACCTCAGTTAAGATCTCTCCAGCTTTTGTTTCTAGACAAAATTAACATCGTTTTCCCCCATTGTTTTGTAGATATATACAGTAATACTTGGGTTGAGATTTCAAAGTAGTTCAGAGGGCCGAGGTACACATTTTCAAATGATTTTAATGCAGATGTGTGTCTAAATTCATTACATTACTTTGAAATCTCCAATTTAAGTTCTACCATATTATAACATTCTCAGTAAAGCTAGATTACATCTATACATGGATATATCATTTAGAGTTAAAATATTAATATTTGTGAGGGGAGAGGACGATCAATAAATAAAAGAAATTCATAGATTTCATAGACATTAGGGCTGGAAGGGACCTTGGAAGATCATTGAGTCTAGCCCCCTACCCCAGGGACAGGAAGTCAGCTGGAGTCATAGGATCCCAGCAAGATAAATGTCCAATTGACTCTTAAAGGAGTCCAGAGTAGGTGCTTGCACCACCTCTGGTGGCAGTCTGTTCCAGACCTTGGGGGCTCAGTCAGTAAAGAAGTTCTTCCTTATGTCCAGCCTGAAACAGTCGTGGAGGAGTTTGTGACCAATTGACCTTGTCATACCTTGGGATGCTCTGGTGAACAGGTGTTCCCCCAGATCCTGATGCACACTCCTTATATACTTATAGACAGCCACCAGGTTCCCCCTAAGCCTGTGCTTTTCCAGGCTGAAGAGTCCCATATCTCTCAGCCTCTCATCATAAGGTTTGTTTTCCTGTCCTCTGGTCATGTGCCTGGCTCTCCTCTGGACTCTTTCAAGCTTCTCCACATCCTTTTTAAATTGTGGAGCCCAGAATTGGATGCAGTATTCCAGCTGCAGCCTCACCAAGGCCAAGTACAGTGGGAGGATGACATCCTGAGATTTGCATCTATGGATGCAAGCCAGAGATTTGCTTGCTTTGCCAGCTGCAACATCACACTGGTGGCTTATATTTGTCTTGCGGTCAGTCATGACCACCAAGTCCCTTTTGGCCGTGGTGCTAGCAAGCATAGCACTGCCGAGCCTATAAGCATGCTGTGGGTTTTTCTTCCCAAGGTAGAGAACCTTGCATTTTTCGGTGTTGAAGGCCATCAGGTTTTCATCCGCCCATTTTCTGAGTCTATCAAGGTTGGCCTGGATCACCATCCTGTCCTCGGGTGCGGACGCTTTACCCCAAAGTTTGGTGTCATCAGTGAACTTGGCCAGTCGCTTCTGATACCAATGTCCACATCATTAATGAAGATGTTGAAAAGAACAGGCCCAAGGACAGAGCCTTGGGGGACCCCACTGGTCATGGCACACCACAACGATTGACTTCCATCAACCACCACCACCCTCTGGGTCCTACCACAGAGCCAATTCTCCAGCCAGTGGACTGTGATGTAGCTGAGGCTGCAGTTGGCCAGTTTTTCTATGAGATGATCATGGGATACCACATAGAAAACTTTTTTAGAATCAAGATATATGATGTCAATCTCTTCTCCCTTGTCCAGGTGATAGGTCACCTGGTTATAGAAGCAGATGAGATTGGTCAGGCAAGACCTACCCACAACAATCCTGTGCTAGCTATTCCTCAGGAAGTTGCCTTCAGCCAGTTTGTCAAGAATGGCCTCTTTGGTTTTTTTCCAGAGTTTCCAGAGAAACTAAGAGTTTTATTATGTTTATATAAGTAAATTAAATTCCGTCAGTCATCAAAGTGCTAAAAGTAACTGGTTTATACAAGTTAGAACTGGAGAACAATAATGTGGTATATTGTGAGTCTGTCAAAGACACCAGCATTTAATTGACAAAAATCATTTAACAGCTGGCAGTGGGCACAGAAAAATACCTGGGTACTTCTGTCATTATAGGTGCATGAATGAATCACACTCCATTTAAGAAAGCCACATACCTAGAGAAGGTCTTTTGAAAAGGAGAAACAGAAGAAAATTTATCTCAACACTTGAAACATACTGGGCATGTCTACACGTGCATTAGATCCGGGAGCAGGTTACTTGTAAGTAAACACTCCTGGGCAGGTGTCTACAAGTGTAGGAAAGCTGGAGCAGATTTGCTGCTAATGGCAACAAACAGCTTTTGCTTCCTGGGGCCCTGCAATGGGCCCCTGCGAACACTGGAGGGTGCTCTAGGCTCCCTCTGGGTTCTAGCCCAGGGACATTGCTCCCTGCCCCTGGGGAGCTGCCTCCTGCTGAAGTAGGGACAATGTCCCCCTGCCCTGGCAGCAGGGAGCACTGAGCCCTGGCTCCCTGATTGGGGCAGGGTACTTGAAATGGACTGCAGGGAAAGGCCAAGTCCCAGCCCCCTGCCCCGATCCATCAGTAGGGTAACTAGGGTAGCTAGGAGCATGGCTTGGCAGAGAATCCCCAGCCTATTCCCCACCCAGCCCTGTGATCACAGAGCTGAGCAGGGAACAAGCTCTCCATCCCTTGCCCTGTGATCACTGAGCAGGGGTTGGGAACTGTCCCGATCAAGGCAGAGAGCTTGCAAAGAGCTGCAGGTGAGGGGCTCCAGTGACAGGGTTCATCCTGGCAGCAGGCAGCTCTTGGGGCAGGGAGCAATCTTCCCCTGGTGGCCAGCTAACTGGGAGAAGATTTGCTCTTAGTCTGGTGTCTACATGAGCAGCATGGCAGGAAGCCATCTTTGCTTCTCCCCAAAATCTCTGTGCTGTGACAATTTGATTAGGATGGGCCCAGCAGAGGAGACACACCTTTACCCTGTCTCTTTAGGTAACCTGAGCTGGATACATTCCTGAGGGAGGGGGGAAACCAGCTCCCTCTGCCTACGTGACTGGTATCAGTTACCTGGGTGAGGGACTTCTACCTGGTGGGCTGGAGTCTGCCCGGCAACTGGTGATGTATTTCAAACTGGTTGGCCAACAGCCAGCAGGTGCTGGCCTCTATTGGACCAGGTGAATGAGGTCACAGGGGCTTTATAAGTTAAGACTGCCCAGGAGGAGGGGGCAGTGGCCATGCAGGGGACACAGACTTAGAGAGGAGCTTTACCATCAGAAACTGGCTCTCTCCCCCATAACTCATGAGCTAGGAATGGCCTGCCTCCAGAGGGAATCTCCAACAGCCTCTGGATGATGCTTGTGAGTAAGCTACTCGAGATCTGGTTAGATATCTAGCTGGCAGTAACTCAGATGCGTGACCAAAAGGCTACCTCAGCCAGACTGTTTTGCTCTATGGGATTTCTATGATATTGCTCTATCTTGTACCCTATTTTCACCCTACCCCTGTAATCAGTAAAGTTCTCCTTCGTGACCGGTGTTGGAGACTTATTGAGGGGTGGGTCTAAATTATACCTAAGAGGCCCCTTAGGTCTGCAGACTAAGGGAGACCTTCCTTTTTGGCCCCCCAATTTGTGGAAGTACCCCAAGTGCCTGTACTGTGTCGAGTACCTGTAGGACTATTAGGCTTGTGTTTCCCCAAGGACACAGGGCCGAGAGAGTCTCTTCTCGGGGTGGTGGCAGCTTACGTTACCCCCAGGCTAGTGAGTGTCGTCCAGGAAGGGGGTCAGTCAGACGCAAGGTGCCCCCAGGGAGGCACTCGGAGCCTCGAAGGTAGTCGGGCGCAGTGAGGTGGGAGGCTCAATGCAGGAGTGCCCCTACTGGCCCGCCACAAGCATTACTGTGCAGTTAGTAATTTCAAATAAATTTACTGATGATGAGTGAGGTTTACTGCCTCACTCATCATGACGCACATGCTTGCTGCCCAGTAAACTATGCTACTTTGCAGTAAAGCATCTCGTGTAGACGCACCCACTGTGAATCTTTTGTTGGTGTCCCGAAGGGTCCCAGGTAAGTTGGTAGGTTCTTATCTTATGCAAAAGGAGAAGGGGCTTTTTATGAACTGTCCATACGTCTAATGGGTGAAGGAAGTTTCTTCAGCATCTAGAACTCCTGCCTGTATCCTAAGAATATAACTCAGCAACTTCATTTATGACACTTAGCTTTGTGCAAAATTGTTTAGTCCAAGCAGTAGCATTAGAAGGGGTGGGTGCATAGATAACTAGCCCTGCATGCCAAGTTAGAGAAGGCATCAAAATGGGGCTCCCTGGGTGTCTGAGTCATGGTGGCAGCAGTCGCTGGGTGCAGAGGTGGGGAAGACCCTTGCTTTAGCTACTCTTGCATTTTAGCTACCTCTCTCTCACTGCCATATTCCCCACTCCATATTGCCACTGGCCACTGTAGCAAAGATAAGCCACGGCACTTGGTAGCAAAGAAGGCAGTGGTAGTGGCTGTAGTGCAGGGGTGCAAGGGTGCCCAGCTTCACTACGGTGGGATGTAAACCCACCAGGTTTGAAAAATACTACCCCAGGATGCCTAATTTACTAGTTTTGCCTCAGAGTGCAAGTGAGAAGGAGCTGTGCTAATGCCAAGTAGAACAATGGACTTGAAAAAGTAAGTTATGTGACCTTACATACCAATACTTAGAACTCTTGGTAAAATCCAGTTAAGCAATTAAAATCATACCTGAGCAATTATACTTTCGCTATTAAAATAATTATATCTTTGCCTTTTCAAGTGCATAATATTGCTGTAGTATTCTGTGTACAGTAGTTAATGTTAATTTATACTTGATAATTATCAATACTTTCTCTTACACAGACATTTTTGCTGCCATTCTCCAGAAATTAATCTTATATCATCCTAATTTACTATGTATAATCTTTTTATTATACAGTATATCTGATGGAACATTTCAGTAATGGAGCCTATTCTTCTGTTTTGTTCTATTGCTTTCCTCTCCCAAGGCAGCAGAGTAAAAGTGAAATGAAAATCACCTGTTTATGTTTCTTGGCATTTTACTGCATGCCTATATAGATTGTGTACCATTTACCATCAACTAAATGTGCACAGCTGAATTACAAGCTGAATGTTTGAACCTGGTGTCTTTTTAGGTAACAGTATTGGAATCATAAGCTTTAGCAGATTTCTAGACCAGTCTTTTGAACTGAAAGTGCAATCTGCAGTCTCTGAGTGGTTATCAGATGTATTGCTCATGTCTAGGAGGGCAATTAAGTGTGAGAATGTGATAGATTCCATAGATCCTAAGTGTTTGAGTTCCATATGGGAAGGACTGGTGAGTGACACCCATCCTTGTCCAGAATGTGAAGCCAGAATGAAGAACCCCTGTGTGACCCCACAGCAATTAATCAATCATTTTGAATCTGCGCAAGTTCAAAAACCAATAATTAGTATCAATAATTGGTATCTAGCAGTCTGCTAATGCTGATGATCTCAATGCTCTTCCCTAAAAGATGTTGGATTCAAATATTTAGGTGGTACTTCATCTGTGCACTGTTAGTTGATAGCAAATTCTATCCCTGGAAGCTTTTAGGAGTAAATTAGACAAATACTTGACTGGAATAGTTCAGCATCTGATGAAGCAAGATTGGGTTCATGAAAGCTTATGCATCTCTGATTTAGTTCCTCTATAAAGTACATCTGCTACATCCTGCCTTCTGGAATGGTTTAAACATGATTCTGCCATGAGTATGGGATTGGACTTGATGAGCTCTTGAGCTTCCTTCCAGCTCTGTGATTCTGTGATTTGCACTATTAGAGTAAGTGAAGTATCTCTGCGTAGGTGGTATATGGGTAGTAAAACATACCAGATTGATCCTTCCAGCAGGTTTTTTTTTCTCCTTTATTGTGAGCTGACTTCCTCTCCTGCGGTGGCCAAATGAAACAAAATTAAATGACTTCTTTATATCTCAGTAAGGTGTACCCATTTACACCCATGTACTCCCACTGAAGTCAAGGTTAGAATTTGACTCATAGATTTGTAACCCCAATGGAGAGCTCTGACATGATAATCGCTACCATCAGACATCAGCCAGCCAATGTATCTTATTGCTTAATGGTTAACGCCCATAAAGAGCTTTTGTTAAGGTAACTTTTCAGTCTGGTCCTCAGAGTGTAATAAAACATAGCCTCATTTTGGGGAAGATACGGATTTAAATTCCAACAGATCCAGGAAGGAATTGAATGTTAGTCTCTAGCTTCCTGGGAGAGAGCTCTAGCTATTAAGCTGTTACCTGTAAGGGATGTGGGGAGGGGGTTGTCTCTCCCATATATACGACCATCTCTTTAGGCTGTGTTTTAAAAGAAAGTGGCTATATCAACTGCATGTTGTGTGGCACTCAGTGCTTTAAGCCTGCTTTGACCCTACTTGACTGAGCTCCTCAGCCAAGTCAGGTGTAGGAATGCCTATTTCTCAGTCCCACTGAGACACTGACATTACACTAATGTGCAGTAAAATAGTCTACTGCGCATTGTGTCACTAAAAAAAAGCATGCAAATGTGTTACTAGACATTAGCACGACCTAATTTTGTGCTAAATTCATTTAGTACTTCACATTGGAGGTACTAAACTTAATGTGCATTAATGCACATGTAGACATGCTTAGGTATGAGCTAGGAACTTCGTTGCTCTGGCAAGACCATGTCATTCTCAGGCATGTGTGGATGTGTAATTCCATCTGCCATGGAACTTCAATTAAAGAAAAAAGGGGAAAAAATGGATCTGTAGCATTTATGTGTCTTTAGATGAGGCAGCAGCTGATGGGAGGACAGAGATATGAGTAGGGTAGGATCACAGTTTTAGATTTAGGTGCCAAACTTCCACCTAAGCCTTGTAGGTACTTAAGTATTTATTGGGATCTGTCCCTAAGTCTATTGAGTGGGTCACTTGTTCTGGATTTTACTTATTAGAGGAAATAAACAGAGCTTAGCCCATTATTTTAATATATATGGCTACATTCTAGGGATTCGCATGTTTGAAAAGTACAGTTGTGGCTAATCTCTGCTCATTTATTGATATAGAGCCGGGTATCTTTTGTCTTATAGATAAGTATGTTGTAGATTTCACCCGTAGGTACAGAAACTGAAGAGAAATGGATTTTTATGCATTAATGGAATGTGAATGGATAGAGGTCTTCTGTAATAAGATGTATATTCTGCCTTGCCTTGTCTTATTTACTGTGTTCCACTTGAGGTGTGCATAAATCAGCAGTCCTGCATAGTCTGTTGTGATTTATTGCTTAATTAAAAGAAAGTTATGAGGGCTTTTAATCCTTATATAATTCATATTATTTGTGAGTCAGCTGTTTCCTGTGTTTATATCTTAACCAGTAACCAAGCATTACTGTATTAAGGCAGTCTTTTTTTTAATCCTTTCCATTCTCCAACAGATGTTACTCGAGACAGCGTCACAGACGTTGAAAATAGCTGTATGGCACATGCTAAAAACAAGATTTATTATCTGTAATTCAAGTACTTAATTCAAGAAATCTGTAAACTTTTTCTCACAAGCAGGACTAGTTGACAATATAGAATTGTGAGCTTTTATTTTAGAAGCTTTTGATGTCCCAGGGAGACTTGGCTCTTTCCTTTAGCAAATACATACAATTATGCTGTTACCTTAGTATGTTATTGAGGACAGTTATAATGATGGAATACAAAGCAAATTTGTCTGGATATAGTCTCCTTAAACTAAAAATATCTACCGTATCCTTACATTAAATAATATGTACCAGGTATATAATGCTTAAAGTCAAACTAAGAACCAATGGCAATTTACATATTAGTACATAGAGTAATGTTAAATAAAACTCATTGTATTTGCATAGCAAATATGTTTGTTAGTGTAACAGAGTGGTATTAATGGAATTAAAAGCAATTGTGATCCTTCTATGGTAGCATGATAAACAAGTTTTTATGTAGTTTTGTTTTAATTAAAGTAATACCTTGAACCACACATTGCAGATTCTAATCTTGGATGTTTGTTTGAATTCAGTTAAGAAGTTCTTCAGTTGAAAGCCCAGTAGAGCAGTATTGAAGTGAATTGACTTCTGTAGCATTTTGTTTCAATATGTTTGACTGGATGAATTCTTTATATTCACTGATATATTACAGCAGTTGCCTGTTGCCTCTTTCTAGTTAAAGTGGTGATCGACTTTCTTTATAAAACTGTATTTTCCTTCAGTATACCTTTTGAATTAGAGAATTAGTATGACATGGAAACTCTTTTTATTCTGATAGCAAAGGAAAAAAACAGCAAGCTTTGAAGAACATTCATTGAAACATTTTATGTTTTTAGAACATTGAATATCATTCTGATTTGAGATGGGATTTTGTCTAAAATTTGTCTTCATGTAACTCAAAAATGGCTTTTTATAATCTCATCAGACATTCCACAGTGTTGAAAACTCACATTCGAGCTTCATTTGAAAAAGATAGTTTATGCTGAACAAAATTATGATATTGTGAATGTGTCTGCATGAGATGCTTACTGCGCATTAGCCTCATAACACTGTACAGTAGTGTGGCGGTTAAAAACTGTGCTAATAGCCTACTGTGCAGTGTTGTTAGGCTAATGCACAGTAAGGGTCACAAAATAACCATGCACTGGCGCTACTGTTCAGTAACTTTAGTTACTGCACATTCAGTTAGTACTTTATTAAGGAAGTACTAAACTAAATGCAAAGTAACTAGGGCACATCAATGAACATGTAGACAAGCCCAGTGAATGCTTTGTGCCTAGACCTGCTCTCATTGATTTTGATCAGAGTTATGGTCCAAAGTGAGATTTCATTGTTGTCAGTAATAATGGAAATTTTTGTATCATTGACTTTATTGAGAATCAGAATGATCCCGTGTATATGAGTAAGCTGCCCTCTATTGGCTAATTATAGATTTTATGTAATTAAGTATTCATGTAATGGACCTAAGTCACTCCTGCATTACCTGAACTTTCTAATTCTGAAATCTCATTGAGTTCAATGGAGTTAATGCCGTGTTCTTCCTCTTTTGTATCTATTAAGTATGAAATCTATGAAGTTTTATGGGGTGTACTTGGTAGTCGTGTTGGTCTGAGACAAAAAGATGTACAAAAAACTAGAACTCTTGGTTCCAAAATGATACCTTTTATTAGACCAACTGGAAAATGACAAGACAAGTGTCCTTTTCTGCAAGCTTTTGGGATCAAAGTTCTTTCATCAGGCTCTGGGAAAAGTGTAGATGGTACAAGCATGGGGTAAAATTCCTCCCTTGTCCCAAATGTAACAACTGGTCAGACCCTGAGTAGAGGGGCAAAACCTTCTAACCAGGAACCTTTGGGCTCCTATACATGTGCTGGAAATCTGGCACATCAGAGCAGACTCACTTAATCAAGTCTGCTGGAGCATAGAAATAAACACGCTCCAGCAGACTCTGGCATCCTGTTTATTACCATCCCCACGTTGAAAAATGGCAGCGGGGAACTTTGAACTAAATCTTGGTTGATGAGCTTTAGTTGAAAGCACCCCATCACCATTTTTCAGCACAGGGGCTCTGATGCACATGATGCTTCAGTGCTTTTAATTTAAAGGGCTCGCTAATTAAAGCATCCCCCTGCCCCTGCACCTCCCAGAGCACGTGTAAAAATGCCCTAAAGGTTTAAGTCCCAGCAGAAGCATTGACACCCCCCAAATCAAAGTCCCCAGCCTTGACTGAAGCAGAAGTATTGACACCCCGCCAAATCAAAGTCCCCAGCCTTGACTGCAGCCAACATCTAATGTTTCTAAAGAAAATGTAGCAGCAAGAAGGGAAAAAAATCCCTCCCAGCCTCATGAGGCAACCAGCAAAGCCCAGAAGCATGGTAAATATAGAAGATAGTAGAACATACCCATATCTGTGCCTAGATCATCCCTCATCAGTGAAAATCATTACTAAAAATCCTACAACCCTTCATCCCTTGTGATTTCACACCATAATTCATGCAATTGCTCCTATTAACTTAAATACAAAACAAGAATATTTTTCTGGGGTACTATTAAAAAAAAACAACCTCTCCAAGCATTTTTCAGATAAAAATTATAGTGGTCTCTTACATATTCACTGAAGATTGTACCAGTAGCATCCTACAAAGCTTTGATTATTTGCTTAAAGAACTGAATCAAATAGGATTTACTGTATGGCAAATCTTGCTGGCAACACACAGTAAAACATTTATTATAGCACCTGCAAAGATGTAGTCTAAATAAATATGCCTATATTACTGTTTAATTTTATGAAATGTAGATGTGTTGTACTTTATCCTTTCATCATTTGTGTTTGTTATGGCTTTATTGTGCAAAGATGAGAATTTTCATTTTTTTAATTAAGCAAAATGATATTTCAAGAACTTTTCAATTAACTAGCATGCACACAGATATTTTCATTAGTGTTTCGAGGAGGCTAAATTGCATCTCATTAATAAATGAAGAAGGAACATTGAACAGAACGTGGATTTAGCAGCAGTCTTCTAAGTAGGACCTTCTGAAGTAATAGTCAATATGCTTTAAAAAAAATGAACAAACTTTGTTTTCTGATCTCAGGATTATCTGGGGAATGGGCATATATTTGCTGCTTTCATTGTAGGTGTCTGTGTACAAGTGTTTTCTAATTTTCTACGTGAAATGTAGTTCAGAGCAAACCAACAATATGTAGTAATAGTGTAACAGAAAGACTTCTGAAGCATAATACCACTTGTAATTATAATATTATTTGAAGTTATCCATGAGGAACATGTTAGGCATGAACACCCATAAAAGTGCTGAGCATCCTTGGGTCCTATTAACTTGACTGGAAGCTTTTGGTGCTTACCACCTCAATGGACGAACTCAGCCTGGGACAAGATGAAGTACCTAGATTTTCCAGAGTGCTGTTACCAGCAGTTACTGTGGTCTTTTGTGAGAGATGAAGATTTTTGAGCACTTCTCAAAAAAGTAGCTTTTTATTCATTTTTGAACTGTCTCAAAATAGGTACATTCTCTTGCTAAATCTAAATTCACCATTCTCAAATAAATGTGGACATGTATGTACAAGCAATTTCTTTGCAATCAAATAATATTATCCTTGCTGCCATTAGTCCAGTTTTTCTTCAAAGATTTCTGTTTACAACAGGATCTGTCAGACATTTCATCTGGATCCTGCTCTTGCTGTCATTGAAGTCAGAAACAAAACTTTGGTTGGGTTCAGTAGGGGAAGACAAGACTGTTACCATGGGTTGTGACAGAATACTGCAATAAGTGACATCCTCTTATGAACTTTGTGGCTGTCCTTGATTTGGAAGCAAAATGAGATCTGGGTGTTGTACAATCTGTAACCAGGGAAGCATGAGCATACAGGTCACAGAAATACTTTTCTGAGATAACTTGTACCAATGCATATACAATTATGTTTATTTTCAGATTGCTGAATTGCCCCCCTCCCGCCTTTAAAAGAAGTCAATAAAAGATCATTACATTTTTGGTAAAAATACTGAAAAGTTCCAAAAGTTGGAAATTCTCTGTTCTTTTTCAGCAAACTAGAGATTAGCACCAAGCCAACCATAACTAAGAAAATCCAGCCCTGACCTTAAATTCCTATGCTAAATTCTCATACAGCTCCTTTCTGAATGGGCCAAATTCAGAGCATAAGAATGATGGAAAAATCCTGTTCCGGGTCTGCATTCATACTTATAGTTAGGCCCAGAAATAATATTAATTCCCATTAATATATATATTTAATAACATAACAATGATGGAAAAATATAGTGTTTAAACTTTTACAGTTTAACCGTATGCTATTGAAGTAGTGCAGTGCAACTTTGCAGGTGGTTATGTTGTATGTGAGCTTTTACTAAAGACTAGATCCTGCAAATACTAAGTACAGGACATAATACATGCACGAACAGGTATATTGATGTGAGACATAAGCACTAAACTTGTCGCTATTTGTAGGACAAGGATGCTCGTTTCAAAAATAAAATTTCCAGGACCATGAACATCAAGCTTTTTCTTTCATGTTCTATTTTTTTGTAGCTAATAGCTGGCTGGTAAAGTTAGATAGTAAATAAACAGGTTTATACTTGTTGGAAAACAAAGATAAGTGAGTGCGTTCTTTAGCGACTAGAAAAGCAATAGATATTCATTAGAAAATCCATCAGAGAAATCAATTATACTTTGTTCCTGTCATTGAAAGAGAACATAAATACTCAGTCTGTATAAACCAGATATTAACAGAATAATCAGCAGGTGGGCAGGCAAAACAGGTTTTATGGATAGTCCAGCAGGTTAATAAAATAGAATGTATAGCCCCAGTTCTTTCGTCTTTATGCTTTCACAAAAGCCATTGAAGTAAATAGGCATTTCTTGAGGACAAATTCTGGAAGGTTGTCTCCTACAATATACAGTACATACATTGCTCATCAGTCCTGCGTTATGAAGGCAATGATTAAACTCAATCAGGCTAAACATTTGCATATAAGATATATTTATCATATTCATTTCAGGTCAGTGCTTTGATAAATTACTCATAGGTTTTCATCAAAATTCACATATCTTCATTTTTGCATAATTGGTTGACACTGAGGAGCTGTGTGCTGTCTGTGACTTTGCTTTTTTTAAAAAACAAAATATACAATACATTCTTGGGAACATCCTGTCACTGGGTGAAATGTTCTTAACCACAGCACTAAACTCCAGTGAACCATTTTTAACTGTAGTTGGCTTTTTGCACTGCTCCCACACTAGTGGATATTGCCAATTTTGCTGTGGGTGTAAGCAAATACAAATAATTTGGCCAATAGTGACAGCATTTAGATGTTATAAAGTTGTTCATTTGTGTAGACAGTAAAATGTTAAAAAATACATTGATTTCCTATGTATTCTATATTCAGTAACAGGTCAGTGCTTGTTATTACTCTGCAGGAGAATTTACAAACCCTTTTTATTTTTCTGAATGTGAGACAGACTCCACTATGCCTGCACAAGTCAGTATTACAGTTTGTAGCTGCTGTAAATCTGATGGTATAAAAGAGTACATTCTCACGGTGCTGCTTGGGAATTTGTTTCTGGAGGGGCATACCTCTTTTCTTGAATAGCTCAGCAAAAAATGCATCCCAGATCACAAAATACCCTACAGGAGTATTCTAATCAGTGTCTGATGAATATTATTTCTTTAAAGACTGAGCTATGTTTTAAATCTGGAGGCCTGGTTCTATTATTACCTCCATTCAATGAATGTATACCGATATTAAAGACTTACTCCTGATTTACACCAGGATAAAGGGGCTAAAAAAAATAAGACCTGACTAGCTTCTCGTATATATTTCTCATCATTGCATCAGAAAAAGCTCTGTGCTCTATTTGTAATTTCGTCTGATTTTGTGGGTGCTTTATATTGGTTTAAGGCATTGTAGAGCCTGTTTTCTGTTTCCTCTTTACAATCAGTCACTCATGGCTGCAACCACAAGGAATCTCATGGACAAATGGTTGATTGCTGACATGCAGACTTGTAGCTAGGTTGTGGCTGATTTTGTCAAGTTTGTGACACTCTCCACTGGAGCAGACCGGCGTGTCTCATGTGTGGAACACTATTGTGAAACATGAAAAAGACTTGTTCTGTAAAGACAGTTTTCTAATCAGTAATGATATAAGTAGGGGCCTACCAAAATTGTGATTTTGCAAATGTCATGAAATTTGGTATTGCCTGCAAAAGCGGGCAATGATTGCGAAATCCACAGGGAAAAAACCTCCGACTTACTGAAAATAAAATGCTGGCTCCCCAGAGGGAGCCAGCAGTGCTTCGGGTGCTGCAGCAGTCCACCAGGGCAGGGAAGGTGGGAGGAGGGTCTGCCTGCTCATAGGGCTGCCAGCAAGATGACTGCCACCCCCGCCCCTCACCACTGATTGGCTGACAGGCAGCCCTTGCAGGGAATCGAGGTGAGGGCTGGGGCAACTGGGGTCCCTCAGCCAATCAGAGGCTGGGGGGGGCACCACACTCTGCTCATGAAATAGCTGCCGGGCCCCATGTTCTGCCTACAAAATCAGCAGGCAGTTGCCCAAAATTCAGCAGGTCCCTAGATATAAGTAATTTTATCACTTGAGTATTTTACTTGATCATTAAACCCAAAGTTCCAGCTGACTTTGCAGAGAGCAGGAGCCAGTTCTCATTTTACAGAAAGCTGTAGATTGACACCAGCATTTTCCTTGTTTAGGTCTGTACTGTGGACAACATTATCTATTCAACCCAGTGCAGACTTGATGCACGTGAAATGGCTTTTTCAGAACAGTCAAATTGTTTTGTGTCTCTCTAATTTTGTTTGGGTCTTATTTTGCTTTACAAGTGATTTATAGGAGGTGTATCAGGAGTTTAGATAAAAAAACAAACTAAAAGATTGTATTCGGTATACAGTGCACAGTTTGTACTATAGATGTGTGATCTAAAATGACCTTTGGGTGTCCTTTTACACCTCAAATGTAGGGGAAATTTTGGTAGCTTTTTGACATGATCATAACAGTTTGGTTTGTCATTCACTTGTGTTAATGAGGACCATATCCATACTACCCATACCACTTGGAAACTTGCCACGTGATATTTGCAGTAGTTTACCGTTGATTTTAAATGGTGAAATAAAGAACATTTGTTCATTCTTCTCTGCTGAAAGAGAGAAATGTAGATTGTGACATATTAAAATGCATATGCCTGAAGTTACGGGATGGTTTTAGCTGGCATGTGTTACTGTGTTTTGTAATTAATGAGCCCTCATACCAACAAATCAGTTCTTACGATTCATTGAGCAGGCTCACAATTTACAGGTGTCTCACATATGCACTGATAACTTGACAGGCTGTTTAGTGTTTATTTTCATGCTTGATTCATTCCTTTTACATCTTAGGATTTTAAAAGGAAAGGACTACTTCACAAGAAAGAATTACAGTGGCACCGAACTAGGCCATAAGGAAATTCCCCTTAGTGTAAAAGCCACAGAATCTTACATTATGTTGCCCTGAATTGTGCAAATTATAATCTCGTTATACAGATCTTCCTCTGGTAGATCCTATAGGAAAATAAAAATGTTTGGTTAGATATTTTAATTCATTCACAGTCATGCTATCTATATGCAGCATGTAGGTACCTAGATTTCATGCATACAAAGGGCTCCATTTGATGGCATTACTGAGTTAACATATGCTAGATTTATCAGATTTCAAGTATACCAGGAACATGAAAATAAGGGAAGTCAAAAGTTCTTTGATAATTCAGTATCTGATTGTTGCCTTTTCCTCCGTATTATTTTTATCACACTCATAATATCAAATGGGATCTCTTGAATTAAATAACGGGACTTGATATTACCTGATCAACTGTATTTTGGCTAAAGATCCTATCAACTTATGTAGTGACCAAAACAGACATATGTGTTCCCATTTAATCTCTACCAGGCTACCAGTACTAGTCATTAGCTAGCCTTGTAAAAAACATTGTAAAGGAAGAGGCTGTTTCCTTTCTTTTTCAGGTAAATGCAATTACTATAACTTTTTCTATGTTTTGTTCTCATTTTATGACAACCCGTGAAAAACAAGAAATTATCATCTTCATTTTATGTTACTCAGATTGTTTTAAATCTATTTATCCTTTCTCTTAGATCACAGAAATATCTTAAACCAGACTGCTGTTGCTAGAGGGAAAAATAGTTCATTATATCTTTTCAGTCAAAGACTGCACCTACAGTAGATTCTCATTTAATTTGCATTTAATTCAGGATTTCATCAAAAAAAATGTCTATCTGATTCACTCATCTAATTGTGGGTTTGCAAAATGAATATCTGAGCAACCACAAGACAGTGGGTGTACTGTGTTATATTTAAATGCACTCTCAAAAGTAATTCAGTACTTACATTAAGGACTTATTGTATTTTCATATGACACAGAATTGGCATGGACTTCCAATTCTGTATGGGCTAGTCTTCTTCAGGCAAACACCTCATATAACATATACATTAATAAATGTATCCAATTCTCTCTTAAAACTAGTAAGTTTTTGCCTCAATTGCAGATATTGCAAGGGTTTTCCTACTTCCACTGGTTAGAAATCTTCTTCTAATTTCCTGCTTAAATGTATTCATGGCCAGTTTATGGTTCTTGTGCCACTATTGCCCTTTAGCTGAAATGGTTCTTTTTCCTCTCTGATGTTTACCATCTAGCAATCATATTCCCTCTCAGCTTTCAGTTTTCTAGATTTAAAAGGCCAAGGTCTTCAGTTGCCGCTCACATTAGGCTTTCCAGTCGGATCATGCTAATTACTCTTTCTTGAACCTGATCAGTTTGATTTAATCTTTATTGCATATGGGTGACCTAACCTGAATCCAGGATTCCAGGTGAGGTCTCACCAGGGCCTTATAACATTCTTCTCTCTCCTGAAAGTAACCTGCCTGATTTTGGGATTGCATTTCTTTTACTAGCTGCATCACATTCGTGAATCATAGTTACCATGTAAACAAATGATACATTTAGGTCCTTCTCTTATTTCCAACTGATGAACTCCCAGCTGCTATCAATGAGAAGGCAAATTAAGTGTCCTAAGGATTTACAGCTTTACAAAGATATTCTGTGCCAGATCTTTAACAGTTTTTGTGCTTATTTCTTGCTTCCTCTAGCATAAAAGTTTTAATTTACTTTAAGAATGTATACGTTCTAGTAAAACAGCTAAACTATTTTTTTTCTATATGTAAGGCTTAGGTTTGGAATTGAATTTTGTGCTTAGGTGCATGTCTGTATACAAACAGGCACATACACTCATATGGAAAAAAAGATACACTGGAGATAAGGTTGAGGATCCATAATATAAGGAAAATTAAATTATAAATTGTTAGTGATTATTCTAAACATTTTCATTACAATCCCTAAAGAGATGGTTAAATGTAAAAAAAAAAAAAAAAAAAAAAAGGTACACACAACTTAGGAAGCATAGAGATAAGCCACCCAGTTGAATCTGCCAAAGCCAGTGGACTTGCACTAGTGAAAGAAAGTGGATAATCAGGATCAAAACTGTACTATGAGCTTTAAAAAGTCCAGAGATATATTTTCCATTATTTTAATGTTTTATATTTTTGTACTTTTGTACTTTATCCTTTTTAGAAAAATCAGCTGTTTTCTCTGAAGCCTGTTAGCTTAGGTAACTTATGATAGCTAAGCTGAATGATGAATAGAGCTGGTGGGAGGATTTGGGCATAGAACAATATGAAGTACTGGAGTTTAAAGATTTTATTCATATTCATTTGGGATGACTGCAATTATAATTGCTCTATCCGAAACCTTTGTCAGTAAAATACTTGCACGGTGAAACAAAAGCCAACTGATTATGTAGCTGATGCCATATATCTCCTTTAGAAGTTCATAGTTGCTATGTACAACCTCACTACCCTTTAATCTTCAAATAAATATCAGATATGAAATCCACTTGCGTGTATCAGGGTTTGTAAATGAAGAGCTGTTAACAGTTACGATATAGAGAGTGATTGTTCATACTTAATTATTAGATACAGCCTTGAAAGTGAGTTCACTTTGAACAATATAGTATCACACTAATTCTGGTTATAAGGTCACAGGTGAAACAGAAAAAGAAAATACTTTCATAATAATTAATATGGGAAAATTAACTTTACAAGACAATACCCTTGATATTATTGAGCAATTTTTTTACAAAATATTCATATAAAAATAGAAGACATCATAGATAAGGTTCCAATACAATTTCAATTACATATCCTTCTCAGTTCAAAAGTAAAAAAAAAAAAAAACTTTACAAAAACCCATTCCTTCACAAATCAGCAAGTCTAAAAGCAATTTCCTTTTTTCCTGAAAGATGGTATTGTTGCATTTTTTACACAGCTTTAAAACCCTGGAACTGTAAAACGTCAAGCCTAGTATGCAGATAGTGTTCATTTTGGATTATGCCCTCTACTAAACTTAGAGGGCAACTAAACCTGCATGGATAATTAAGTTGAAAAATCACTCTGGAAAATGATTACTAAGTATCTGCTCAGATGCTTTAGGGGTATGAAATGCTTTCCCCCTGACCCTATCCCTACACATGAAAGAAATCAGGTTGAAATGCCTTTATCTACAGGACAAGTACAGTAGGAGCAACAGCAGTGTAGGCTTCATCTACTTCCTCATTAGGGCTTCCCAAACCTATATACTGTCTCCAGCTCTAGGATAGTGGCTTCAGTTTTTATATTCCTCCAGTCATTGGTCTCATTCCTAAGACTCCTAACCAAGGTTCTAGCTAACTGATGTGGTATGCTTTTTATGTGGAAGAAACTTGCTGACTAAGAATTAGACAGAGTAAGCACTACATAATAAATATGATACTTGAAAATGAAAAGTTGTGATATATTACTATGTGGTGGTGGTGGTGCTGCTGCATCCTCTGTTCTGGCATTGTATAAATGCAATGAATATCCACACCCCTTGAATAGCTACATTCTGTTTTTCCTTTTTAATTTAATATTACGTATATTCTTATACTGAGCTCTTCCTGGATTTCATATAAAAACGCTTTTTTCTGCATATAAACTTTTAGTAATTACTCCATAAATTGTTCAGAAATATTTTTACTTTACACTAAACCACTGACATAACAAAGAACATGATAATAGGCAAAATTATCTTTAAACAGTTGCATTTGCAGCTATTTTGTTTTATCACAGTCTGCAAATTTGATTCTGCATTGGTTACTGCAGACATATCTTCATTTCCACCATGGGAAGCATCATAGTGTAAATAGATTAAAGGGATGGAGATGTAGCACTAAGCATTTGCTCTTATTAGTATTACAGTAATGGCCAAAGACCTCCATTGTGCTTGGAACTGGACCCATACACAAAATAATATATTTCTTACTTATCTAGACTGGAACAAAAGTAACAAAACAATAGGAAGGAGTCTGGAAACAAGACAAAGATAATGGTGTTAAGATCATGGTTACATAAACAAATGATGTGCACAACATGATAAGCATAACCATGTAGCAATTGCTTTTTTAAATGTACAAAATAGCTCCAGCTATCTGCAAGGCTAGGGACAGACATTATACATAAACTAGTTTAAGTAGTCCAAAGCTGGTTTAAACCTGTAACAGAACAGATATTCAAAGCACATAAACCAGTTTGAAAATGGCTGAAACTGGTTTAAGATAAACTTGGCCGAATGTAGTATATCAGACTTAACTGATTTGGCTCAAACTGGTGTTACCAGATTAGCCCATCACTTTGGGGTGTGCTCATTTGTTTGGGATACATTTCTAGGGTCTTTGTAATTCTGTCAATGTGCTACTTGTGTTACTTGTGTTTCTATACGGAGCTGTATATCTCCCGTCTGCAAGTCCTCACCCCCAATGGACCTATCTTGCAGGACTCAGTTTCAATGGGGCTGGGTTCCTCCAGGCACCAAATCAGTCATACACACACAGATTAACGTGACACACCTGACCCAGCCGGGTTGATCAGCATGGACAGGCTGACACCCTCATATGCCAAGAATCAGTTCATCAGAGCAACAATAAACTGCAGTCAGACACAAGCACACAAGTGAACAGAATACCTCTGAATCTGGCTGGGTGTCCAGCTGACACCCTCATGGGCCAGCATTCAGTTCATTAGGGCACATCTGAGCCAAACTGGGTCAATCAGCCTGTACAAGCTGATCCCTTTATGTGTTTCAAACTCAGCATGTCCCAGTCTTTAGCCTCTTGATGAGCAGACCCCACAGTATTTCTGGGCTTCACAGGGATCTGTAGCTTAGATAAAAGAAGCATTGCTGCAGAACAAGTGGGGAAAGAGAAGTAGAGAAGGAAAAATATATGCAGTTAATACCAGTTTCACTATAAAAGTTATTTATTGCTAAGCATATGAAATATATAATGGTACTGGTAATAGACATGCAAAGGAAAAACAAACACAAACAATTACAATACTATCCTGGTTTCACTACGTATTTGGGGAAACTTAGCTCAAGCTTAACTAATACAGTTCAGGTTCAGAAATTTATGCCTAGAGAGAAAAGAGAAGAGAGAGAGTGAGAGGGTGCCGGGATCTCACCAGTCCAAGGTACTCGGGTTTCAATGCTGACAGGTAAAGGTCTTAGCGCAGTCCTTGAAGGGAGATGATCTGTTTCTTCCAGCTTCTCTAGAACAGCAGTGGATGGTGTCAGAGAGACTTCTCCTCTTGAAGCACACATACACTTTGCTGCTTTTTTTTTCTTTTACAGATTTTTATACCCTCAGTTCAGCTTCTTCAAAGCATTCTTAATAGTGTAAATAATTGTCTTTTCCATTGACAAGGGGTTATCTGGTTTGGAACATCTCAAGAAACTGATTGATAACTAGGAAAAACATAAGGTTAAGGAGTAACCAGACACCTAGGAGCCATCTTGAAATTCCTATGGATAGCAGATATACTGATATACAATAAATAGCTTGCAGCATCAGGGTTTTGGATTTTTACTTGTTGTGAACAAGCCTCAGCTTAGCATGACTTTTCCAGATCTTACTATAGTCTTTTAACAAACTTAAGGAGTGTCCAGCCCATTGGGGCCCTGACCACAAGTGTTGTCATACTTTTCCCGGGATGAGTGATGGAAGTCCTCCCCACAGAAGGTTATGAACTGAGGTTTCACTAAGTATTTGGGGAAACTTAGCTCAAGCTTAACTTAGAGATGTGTGTATGGGGAGGGGGGGCAAGTCCTTTGTAAATCCAGATTAGAATTGGTCTGATAAATGCTGAGCTGGGTGTGTGCAAATGTGGGTTGATTAGCATTTGGAGCACAGATTCCCCATCATGCAGTGCTCCCCTACTTCTCTGATCCCAGAATTCACTGTGGCCTCTGCTTTGGGTGTTCTGTTCTCCATCTTCCATGTAAATGAATGGTCATCTGGTTCCATGTTGGATGCAAATGAGACCTAGGATAGTTGCTCTCTTATCTGGAGGGCTTTAGGTATGTCTCCCACTGCATCTTAATCAGTTTTGTTTAGGTGGGGGGGAATTCTTTGCAAGTCAGACAGGCTGCGTCCTGTGTCAGGGTTCCCCAAGAACACAGAGCAGAGAGGTAACACTGGTTTATGCAATGTCTGTCCCAGACCCCTTGCTGATTTAAGATAAATCAGATTCCCCCTGCATCCTGGTGTGCTCTCTGGACTGGGCGGGGCTTTCTGCTCCACAGGAGAGTTGGCCTCTCCCCCCTGCTCCCTAGCTGGAGCTCTGATAGAGTCTACAGGTACAGCAGGGTTGGACTGGCTTCTCCATGCCCTCCCCTCCCCCCACAGCTCTCTGCTGAACAGGGATCTCCTCTCCCCCCATCCCCCACAGCACAGACTCCAGACCCATGGACCCTAGGCATGTGGTATGCTAGTTGATGCCAAGAGGTTTCTGTGTGTGTATGTGAGTGTCTCCAATTTCACTGGGACAGGCAGACAGAACAGTGACCCTTTAGGGCTTTTTGGAGCCAATCAGCAGGTCATCTGGTAAACTGTTTAAGAAAAGTTTGAACTAATGGAGAGAAGCTATTGTTTTGCTGATGGGATGATAAACACTGTTATCATCTCCCTGCTGGCTTGCCTGTCAGTTTGGTGCAAACAGTATACAGAAGCAGAGAGAGGGAGATTGAAAAGCTCCATATCATCAACAGATGCATGCACTGCACACCTCTCCTCATTTTAGAGTGCTAGCTGGTGGCTGGCAACACTCCCACCCCTTAAGCAGCCAAAGGGGAAAAGTCTAGGATGGTGCAGGCAGACCTCTCTAATCAGAGATCCTGCCTGGGCCTGACCATGCCCCACTTCAGCTCAGCATTGTGCAAGGGTAGGGAAGGCTGCTGTAGGACCCCGTGGCTTCTAGCTGAGACACTGCAGACATGTGCCTGAATTTCTTCAGTCCAGAGAGTGTGTCTGTCCTGTTACAAGCCAATTCAGCCTAGCCAGGTTAGAATAACCTGCAAAGATTGAATCACTTCAGGCTCAGGCTTTTTGAATGTCTGTCTCTAGCCCAAATGTCACAGAATCCAGCCCTCATGGTTGACTCATCTTAATTTTGTGGGCATCCTAGTAGAAGTGAATCTTAAGAAAGTATCATAACTTAGGGAATGTAGTGGCCTATTGTATTTTTCCATGCTTATTGAGTAGACAAAATAAAATGTTGAGATTCTTATGGAGGAATTCAAGGTTAATAAGAGTGGCAGAGCAAAGTGAGCAGAGCTAATAAAAGAAAGAGAGGGCTGAAACTTATTGGATAGAGGAAGACACTTTGGAAAGGAGAGAGAGAGAGAGATTAGCTAGTGATTAGTTTAAAACCAATAGCTGAAGCTATGTTAGAGTATGAGATCAAGCATAGATAAGGAGCAAAAAGAAAAAAAAGAGGAGCTGAGACAGAATCCTGTGGAACCCCTTGGGAAGGCAGGTGAGGGATAATTACATGATTAAAAGAGGGGCAGTGGCATGCTGCAAGGATCTTGGACAGAAACTCATCACTGTAATTCAGAAGGAGGAATCTCAGGACAGAAGAAAAATTTCATATGCACAAAGTGCAGTTAGCCACCTAATTAATATTTGTGTCTTTGAAACTCTCCTAGAACTACCACTCTTATGTGAATCTACTACTGAAGGGGAAAATTGTCACTGTTTGAACAAGCCCTTGAAGGGCAATGAAACAATGGGTCATTCTATAAATGTGTTACCATGAACTGACCCTGTTCAAGGGAATGAACCTATGAGATAATGTGGCAATTCTTTATTTTAAATATTAATTAGCTAGCATAACATGAACTGTAATGCAACCCCCGCAGAACTCCATGTGATATTTTAATATGCCCAGTGAATTATGATTAGTGCACTTGGATTTTTAATGTTCAGATACTTAAAGTGTCCCATAATAATGGCTGCCATTAAATATACTGCATAGCTATTATGGGTATATAATTGCACTTTAATGTTTGAAAGGAAGCAAACAAGACCCCAACATTTCCAGTGAAATAAACATGGTTATTCCACTGGCTTTAAATCAGCTGGTTAAAATTGTCAAAGTCTTTAATGGACAAGCTTCAGGAATTTACAGGAACAGTATCTTTTGTAAATAAATTAGAGCTCATTGACTAGAAATCATTAAAATATTAGTTCAATTAATGGAGTAAGAATACAGTAAATATATATGAGAACACAAATCATTGATTATCAGAAAATAAATTCAGATTCAGCAGTCCGTGAACAGACCAGCAGAACTGTGGCATATAAAATACCCTATGGATATTTGTTCTAATCAGTATTCTCATGGCACTAACAACTTTCACTGATTCTGCACTCTCTCACACCAGTGAAAATTAGAAGTGACTTCTTCTAAAGTAATGGAGTTACAATGGTTGATGTGAGAGCAGCATCGGGTGCTATGAATTTGGCAGACATGCAGCACTAGCAGAAAATGTTTGCATATTTTAGCATGATTTGTATTTCTACTTCACAGGTAGTATCCAATAATTGATGTTTAGTTTTCATCCAGCTCACTTACCCTAAGCCAGGGTTCCAGTGATGTAGGCAACAAATCAGGGAAAAAAGAATCTGTTATGAATTTGTAAACTGTCAAAGTGTCAAAAGACCTTGAAACTTTGAAAAGGAAAACTCACTTAGGTGCTGATAGGGTCATCTGCAAGTCACAAAAAAGTATCTCCATGTTTTTAGTCAGGGTATCTCCTGTGTAAAAAGCTTTGCAACTCAAGCAAGAGAGCTTTTCCTGTTCATCAGCTGAACATTATTGCAATGACACGCTCTCTTTATATGCCCCCCATCCCCAGGGATGCTTCTCTCTCACCACATCAGCTATGCAACTTCTTCCCTTGGCCATTAGTGCCCCCATCAGTTGCTTCAGCCAGCACTATCAGATCAAGTAGTACATCAAGCAATCAAACCCAGCCTTAGCTTTGTCAGTAACATCGACCTACTTCAGCACTCCCTCTTCAGGCAGTGATGTACCATGGGTCTCTGGCGCTCGGGGCCATTGCTTGCATATGCACCCCATCCCCCCATCTTTGTCATAGCAATACGTAAAGTCATGTCATGCGATAAGAACTCTGAAGGGCCTGGCCAGTGACTCCCCCCAGGACGGTGCCCAGGGGCCATGGCCCCCTCTGTTGGTCTGCCACTGTCTTCAGGCACTCTTCCTCTTGCCACATGTGGGTAACATGTTCTTACAATATATTTTTTTCTGTGATTTATCCCATCCAGCATTGGTTAGGCAAGTCATGCACTAAGACTCCTCGTTTTATGGTCATCTCTGTACTCTGCTTCCCTATTCTGCTCTGTTTTTTGGTCTTGTCCCATTGATACATCTTGTCATAAGGGTCCCCCATCCTTCATTAGGATTTCTAGGTAAATCCATTAGGATTTCTACGTAAATCCATGACAGTTAAGATACTGGAAATGATTCTGTCCATCATTGTGGATCCTTCCTTGTATCACGACCAATAGATTTTCCAGAAACTATTATATACCCTTCCCATTTGATTTACCTACTGCCTGCTATCCTCCGATCTGCCAAAAATCACTACATTGAAAAGTGTCCTTTTCCTGCTATTCTGTTAGTCAGGATTTCTATCGTGCATGTTTCATGTTTCTCTCTCTGTCTTACTTAATTGTTATTTATAGTAACTGATGATCCTCACCTGCTTCTTCACGCACTAATTCCCTTTTTGCCAGCAATACCCCCACAAAATAAATAATTAAACAGAAACTAAGCACAGGATGTATGGATAGAACAGGGGTGGGTAATTATTTGGACTGGTGGGCCACTTAATGAGTTCTAGTGACCTGTCAAGGGCCACACCGCTCGCTCTCCTCCTCCCTCTCTCTCTCTTGCTCCCTCTCCCCATCCCTCCCACCAGGGCTTCGAACAATACAGAAGCCTGAATCTGCCTGAAGCTTTAGCTTACTCCCCCATGGCCAGAGTCCACCTGTGTGCAGCTTTAGTGCATCCTGCCCCTTCCCCCACTCTGAGTCTGGATCTGGCAGCTGCTGGCTGCATCTACAGCTGCCTAAATGTGACTGGCAGCTGCCAGTTTGGGGCTCCAGGTGCTGGGAAAGAGGGGCAGGATGGGACATGCTACAGTTGCAGGCTGTGACCAGCATGGAAGCCTGAAGCCACCCATAGCCATAGCATGCCTCACTCCAGAAGCTGCTGCCCACATTTGGGCAACTGATATAAGGATGTGGGGGTAACCATAGCAGTCAAAGATGTCACTGTCCCAACTTGAAGGCAAGGTCTTGAACTTCAGGGACAAAGAGTATAGTCTTCAAGCTCTGATTTTTGGCTGAAGCCACCCATAGCCATAGCATGCCTCACTCCAGAAGCTGCTGCCCACATTTGGGCAACTGATATAAGGATGTGGGGGTAACCATAGCAGTCAAAGATGTCACTGTCCCAACTTGAAGGCAAGGTCTTGAACTTCAGGGACAAAGAGTATAGTCTTCAAGCTCTGATTTTTGGCTGTGCTCACATTATGTAATTTAAAATATATAGAGAGATTGATTAAGTACAGGTTTTCCTTATTTCATCTTGAAAAATAACATGCAGATTTGTGGGGCTTAGGACAAGAAACATTCTGCCCTTCTTGGAACATCCATCTAGCACTATTTAGATTTTTCCTCAAGTTGTTCTCCAGCCACTTGGAGGAGCATATATTGGATTTGAGCCTATGATAAAGGTGATGTGAGAGCATTTGACATATTCTGACCCAGTGAGAGGAAGCATCAGCGGAAGAGTGAAGGTTGGAAAGAAATGAGGCATATTCCTGTAAGTTTGAGGAAGCTAAATAAGTGGCAATAAATCACATGCAGTAAGATGACAAGAAACATGATAATAGATATTTCCTAATATTTTGCTTAGGAAAGATAAGCAGGATAATGGGAGACAGTTCTTGTGGATTCTGTTCACAGATCATGTAGCAAAGTAGGCTTCTTTTGGGCCAGCTGTCGCCAACCTCCCACCTGCTTCCGGGCATGCCACCCACTGGTTTCACCCCCCACAACTTGCTGGAAAATTAATAAGTAGATGTTGATTAAGCAGGAGGCTGCTCATTTCTTGCCCTTATGCCAGGAGGTGCTATCTGTGGCTCTGATCCTCCCCTACACCATAGCCCAAACATCACGGATGGCATCCGGATGTTCCAAGCACACCAGCCCCACACTAGGCTCCAGAATCCTCCCCATAGGACTCTCCTTTGGTTCCCCCACTCTGGTGACCTATGCCACCTTCATCTGGTTTGCTGAGTTCCATGTAGCTGGCTCCCCTCTTGGGCGTGGTCCTCACTTTAGCCTTACACAAGCCCTGGCCTTATCTCAAAGGCCAGCCAGGGTCCCAGGCCCATGACTCTGGGTGCCCCTTGTGGTGGGCCCCTGACCATTTTGACCTTCTCAGTCCTGGCCCCAGCATAGGCCAGTCAAAGGGGCACTCTATCTCTGGTCTCACTAGCCCACACTCTCTCCAGGTTTCCCTTCCTGGACATGGGGAGCTGGGGTACCTCACACCACAGCTGGTGCCCCAGGGTCTCACAGGGGACTCTCGCTCCCCCCCAGGGCACCAGGTCGTGGTGCTATTCCGAATGTTACTTTCAACCCACTCTCTGCCTCCCAGCAGTAGAGGACCTATCAGGGACAGGACTCGCCTCTTGCTCTTGGGCTGAGCCCCACCCATTCACTCACCCCCTGGCTCAAATCTCAGCCTCAGAAATCCAGAGACTTACCTGAGCCTGCTCCCCTTGCTTGGGGCTCCACATCACCCCCCTTACTGGGGCTTCAGATCTCTGCCTCTTACTAGGGGCTACCCCCTCACTGGGGCTCCATTACTCTACCCCACCTTTGGGGCTAGTACACTGCCAATCACTGGGGCTTCAGATCTTGGCCCCCTTTTTCTGGGGCTGCCAGCTCACTGGGGCTCCATTACTCTGCCCCTCAGGATCTCGAACCCCCTTAGGGCTCAGGTGGCCATAGCTGTTCCTGGTCCCACTCTCTCTCTTGGGGTCTCGAACCCCCATAAGGCTCAGGCAGCCTCAGCTGTACTTGGCCCCAACTCTCCCTCATGGGGTCTTGAACCCCCATGTTGCCTCAGCCATACCTGGCCCCCACTTTCCTCCTTGGGGCTTGCACCCCCATAACTACCTCCAATGGAATGCAAACTGAGCCAAAGGTGAGGGCTAGGGTTAATGTGCCCCTACCCACTTTTCAGCAGGGTGATAACTGGTCTGGCATTTCCTGGGGGCTCCTGCACCACTGAGATCCCCATCAGGCCACCCACTTCTGGCAGGGTGCAGTTTTAGGTCATGCTCAGGACCAGGAGCATCCTATCCATCCCCTACAGCTCCTCCCTTGCCTCCAGATAACACCAACAGCCCTATGGCCAGGCAATGTTGTTGCCCCAAGGGGACACTTGCCTGCCTGTACACTAATGCCAGGAGCCTGGGTAACAAGCAGGAGGAGCTTGTCCTCCTGCTCAGTGCAAAGAATTATGATGTCATTGGGATAACGGAGACCTGGTGGGACTCCACCCATGACTGGACCATGGGTATAGAGGGCTATACCCTGTACAGGAGGGATCGTGTTGACAAAAGGGGCGGGGGTGTAGCTCTCTATGTGAAGGAAAGCTACGTGTCCCTGCAAGCTGATGTTGGCGACCGGCATGGACAGCTAGAGACAGTATGGGTAAAAATTCATGGGGAATACGGCACAGGGGACACAACGGTGGGAGACTACTACAGACCTTTCACTCAAAGTCCTGAGCTTGACCAGGAGTTCGCCCGGGAACTGACTGAGGCCGCTTGCTCCAGGACCTTGGTTGTCATGGGTGACTTCAATACCTGGACGTCTCGTGGGAGGATCACTCAGCAAAATCCGAGCGGTCACAAAGCTTTCTCTCATGCATGGATGATCTCTACCTGACTCAAGAAGTCTATGGACCAATGAGAGGCAAAGCACTGCTCGACCTGGTACTGGCTATGGGGGACGACCTAATCGGCGACCTAGTGATCGATGGGAAACTGGGTGACAGCGACCATAAGCTGATCACCTTCACCATCCGCTGTAAAGCTGGCAAGTCAGTCAGCAGCACAGAAGTCCTTGACTTCAGAAAAGCCGACTTTGACAAGCTCAAGAGGCTTGTCAGTCAGGCCCTCAGGGACCATGACCCCAGAGAGATGGGAGTTCAAGAAGAGTGGTTGCTTCTCAAGGAAGCGATCCTCAATGCACAAGCCAAATCTATTCCAACATGTAAGAAAGGCAGCAAGAAGGCACAGCAGCCCTCCTGGCTCTCCAGGGACCTAGCGGACCTCCTGCAGCTAAAAAGGAAAGCCTACAAAGGAGGGAGGATGGGATTCACCTCCAAGGAGGATTATTCTGCGCTGGTCCGGTCCTGCAGGGAGCAAACCAGGAAAGCCAAGGTTGCAACTGAACTCCAACTAGCTTCAAGCATCAAGGACAACAAAAAGTCCTTTTTCAGATATGTGGGGAGCCGGAGGAAAAGCAAGGGCAATGTTGGACCCCTGCTAAACCAGATGGGGCAACTGACAACTGATGCTCAGGAAAAAGCCAACCTATTAAATAGGTACTTTGCATCAGTCTTTCATCAGTCCCATGGGATGCCCATGCCTGCTATGGGACAGGGAGATCTGGGTGCTGGGGATCCCCTACCATCCATAAATGCTGACCTCGTGAAGGAACACCTTGAGAAGCTGGATACCTTCAAGTCAGCCGACCCTGACAATCTGCACCCCAGGGTACTCAAGGAGCTGGCGAGCGTCATAGCCCAGCCCCTGGCACAGATCTTTGAAAACTCCTGGCACTCTGGTGTAGTGCCCAAAGACTGGAAGAAGGCCAATGTGGTGCCGATCTTCAAGAAAGGGAGGAGAGTGGATCCGGCTAACTACAGGCCCATTAGCCTGACTTCTATCCTGGGGAAGATCTTAGAAAAGTTTATTAAAGAGGCCATTCTTAATGGACTGGCCAACGCCAACATCCTAAGGGATATCCAGAACAGGTTTGTTGTGGGTAGGTCTTGCTTGACCCATCTCATTTCCTTCTATGACCAGGTGACCTATCACCTGGTCAAGGGAGAAGAGATTGATGTCATACATCTTGACTTCAAAAAAGCTTTTGATCTGGTATCCCATGATCACCTCTTGGCCAAACTGGCCAGTTGTGGCCTTGGCTCCACCACAATCCACTGGCTGGGAACCTGGCTCTGTGGTCGGACCCAGAGCGTTGTAATTGATGGCAGTCACTCATCGTGGTGCCCTGTGACCAGTGGGGTCCCCCAAGGCTCTGTCCTTGGACCCATACTGTTCAACATCTTCATTAACGATGTGGACATTGGAGTCAGGATTGGACTGGCCAAGTTCGCCGATGACACCAAACTTTGGGGCAAAGCATCCACGCCAGAAGATAGGCGGGTGATCCAGGCTGACCTGGACAAGCTCAGCAAATGGGCAGACGAGAACCTCATGGTGTTTAACACCGAAAAATGCAAGGTTCTCCACCTTGGGAGGAAAAACCTGCAGCACCCTTATAGGCTCGGCAGTGCTACGTTGGATAGCACTACAGAAGAAAGAGACTTGGGGGTCATCATTGACCACAAGATGAACATGAGCCTGCAATGCGATGCTGTGGCTAGTAAAGTGACCAAAACACTGGCTTGCATCCGTAGATGCTTCTCGAGCAAATCCCGGGACGTCATTCTCCCCTTGTACTCGGCCTTGGTGAGGCCGCAGCTGGAGTACTGCGTCCAGTTTTGGGCTCCACAATTCAAAAAGGATGTGGAGAAGCTTGAGAGAGTCCAGAGGAGAGCCACGCGCATGATCAGAGGTCAGGAAAACAGATCTTATGATGATAGGCTGAGAGCCATGGGGCTCTTTAGCCTGGAAAAGCGTAGGCTCAGGGGCGATCTGATAGCCACCTATAAGTTTATCAAGGGTGACCACCAGGATCTGGGGGAACGTTTGTTCACCAGAGCGCCCCAAGGGATGACGAGGTCGAACAGTCACAAACTCCTGCAAGACCGTTTCAGGCTCGACATAAGGAAGAATTTCTTTACTGTCCTAGTCCCCAAGGTCTGGAACAGTCTGCCAGCGGAGGTGGTTTAAGCACCTACATTGAACACCTTCAAGAGTAAATTTGATGCTTATGTTGCTGGGATCCTATGACCCCAGCTGACTTCCTGCCCTTTGGGCAGGGGGTGGACTTGATGATCTCCTGAGGTCCCTTCCAGCCCTAATGCCTATGAAATCTATGAATTTATATGGGCACTCCTAAGTCCAAAATGGCTGCCCTCATCAGGTACCTGGCTGCATCAGGCCCTTAAAGTGGCAGAAGCCTATCGTGTCCTGCCACAGATCACTTTTGTGATGAATGATTTAACAACCACAGGTGAAGTCATGACCCATTAAGACGGTAGCAAAACTCCCATTGACTTTGAACTCATTTTTGTATATGGAAGGAGCAATTTCCCTGAATCTGTATTTGTTAATAATTGTGGTAATGTGTAAGATCAGAGTAGCAAGTCATGAAAAGATTAAAAGAATCACTGTGCTGTTTTGAGGTGGTGATTTGCTTTTTAGTGCAGATGTTATAGTGGAAGGTATTGATAGTTGAGCTAGAAGTAGTGAGGGTAGAAATGATCCAGTTTTGCATGGGGGACCCATTCAGAGTTACAGGAGAGTTGTGGTTGACAATTTGTTGTGACACATGATGTTCTGAATGCATCTTTACAATGGAAGGAAGTGGCAGTCATTGATAAGGGGAGGTGGAATACAACACGGCAAGCATATGCTCTTCCCTGGTGTTTCTAACTGTAACTTTCTCCTATTTTATCTCTTCTTTTATGTTTTCCAATAAAAATACATTATAACTTGGCATAACCATTACTTCTGAGAATCCTTTGGCTGAATGCTCTTCCTTTTGCAGAGGTAGATTGATCTCCAATAACTGTAATTTGTTGTAGGGATGCATGAATCTTTTTATATGTGTTTCCTTTCTGAAATTTAACGAACACATCAATATAAGAGAGAACATGACCCCCTTCAATTTCTCAAGCATATTTTCAAAAGCAGTATGAACTCATTGTGCCGAAGAGTCAGGTAGGTTTACAACACAATCATCTCTGGAGATTGTAGAACAATAAGTAATACCTGGGAGACTGTGGTGTCGATGCCCACACAGTCAAATGGGTCGCCAACTGGTTGGAGGGCCGCACCCAGAGGGTGGTAGTGGATGGGTTCTTCTCGACCTGGAAGGATGTGGGCAGTGGGGTTCCGCAGGGCTCGGTCCTCGGGCCTGCACTGTTCAACATCTTCATCAGTGACTTGGATGAGGGGGTAGAAAGCACCCTGTTCAAGTTTGCTGATGACACTAAGATGTGGGGGGATGTGGGTGCACTAGAAGGGTGCAATAGGCTACAAGCTGACCTTGACAGGTTGCAACGGTGGGCGGATGAGAATAGGATGGGGTTTAACACTGATAAGTGCAAGGTGTTGCACATGGGGAGGAAGAACCGGCACCACACTTACAGGTTGGGGAACTCCCCTCTTGCCAGCACGGAGACGGAAAAGGATCTTGGAGTCGTCATTGACTCCACGATGAACATGGGCCGGCAGTGTGGGGAGGCAGTCAAGAAGGCCAATCGTACCCTGTCATGCATCCACAGATGCATCTCGAGCAGGTCCAGGGAGGTGATCCTCCCCCTCTATGCGGCACTGGTCAGGCCGCAGCTGGAGTACTGCGTCCAGTTCTGGGCGCCACACTTCAAGAGGGACGTGGACAATATGGAAAGAGTTCAGAGGAGGGCCACTCGTATGATCAGGGGTCAGCAGGGCAGGCCTTATGAGGATAGGCTACGGGACCTGAACCTGTTTAGCCTCCACAAGAGAAGGTTAAGGGGGGACCTTGTGGCCTGCTACAAACTGGTCAGGGGGGATCAGCAGGTATTGGGGGAGTCCCTGTTCCCCCGTGCGCTGCCAGGAGTGACCAGGAATAACGGTCACAAACTGGCGGAGGGTAAGTTTAGATTAGATATTAGGAGGCGCTACTTCACAGTCAGGGTGGCTAGGGCCTGGAACCAGCTTCCAGGGGAAGTGGTGCAGGCTCCTAGCCTGGGGATTTTTAAAAGGAAGTTAGATGAGCACCTTGCCGGGGTCATCTGACCCCGGTGCTCTTTCCTGCTAAGGCAGGGGGTCGGACTAGATGATCTACCTAGGTCCCTTCCGACTCTAGCTACTATGAAACTATGAAACTACCTTGTGGTTCAGAAGAAGGCTTCCAGAGGACAAAGAGTTCTTTCCATATTCTCACTGAATGACTGATTATTTTGTGATCTACCATGCTTCTCATCCTGAATTTAAACATTCAGAGTACCTTAGATATACAGGGTTGCAATGCGAGTAGCAGCAATTGTGTGTTCATCATGGGCAAAATGTTTTATGTATAAAGAGTCATACAAGCTTTTTCTGCAAACAGATTGCAGAAAGGAGAATCTGGGGAATAGGAATTTATCCCAGATTGCATTGAAATTTTACTGATTAATGGTAGTTGTTGCTTTCTAATGACATGAATCTCAGTTCTCATAGGATGATTATCTTCATTGCTTTTGGTCACTTGAAGTGTATAGTTGCTTAAGTGGGCAGTAGGCAAACTTAAGTAGGTGAGGGAAGGGGGGCCATGAAATAAAGGTTAAATTTAATCAGGAGGAGGGCTCTTGGTTATGAAATTAATAAATGAATTGAGTCACAAAAGTTATCAGATCAAGGATTCGGTCATGTTTGTGGAAACAATGCATTTTCCTAAACCAGCATTGACATTGACATCAGGCACAATACTAATATTGTGCCTGATGCTGTTTCCATTGCCATTTAAACAGTGTCCTTTATCTTCAAAGGGAGTAGGATTGGGCCTTTTATTATTTCTGTACGTAGATAAGGATAAAAAAAAAATTGCACATATAGAAATAGTTCTCCATAACACATAACTTAAACTTGTGCAGATACAGGCTACATAAATACATTCAAATAATATGAGAGGTTTCTCCTGGTAAAGAAACCTATCCAGAGCCACGTGTACTGCCATTCATGTGTTGAGCCCCTGAAGAGTGGAGAGCAGCATTGCCAGGTCTTAAATATGAAATTATCATATTGGAAGCTCAAGTTATCCTATTTTCTGAAAAAGTATTATACACTGGAAAAAAGATGCAAACAAGTATGCAAATAAGTCTTTGTATTTACTTTATATTGCTCACTGTAAGTCTGAAGTAAGTGCATGAGAACTGAGTCATCAGAGTTGAAACATTTCTTTATTTTGAGGCAGGCAGGCATAAGAAAGCATTGACAGCAAACCTAAAAGTCAGTTAAGACTCCCTAAGAGTGACTTGGGTTTTGTATAGGCTGCATCAATTAACTACCTTAAAAGTATCATTCATTGTGAACACTTCTTAGTATTATCTAGTGTACATCATACAAAGGTTGAAATGGTTGTACAATAAGAATTATTGTACACCTGGCAATGCTGGTGGAGAGCTTGCTGTGCTGACTGTGCAGCCAGGGGGAGGGCATCTTAGCATGCTTTGAAGGCTTCCATAGTCTGCCTGGCAAGAGCTCTTATTGGCTGCCCCAGGCTGCCCATATTCGTCTTATTTCTCTGAAACACAATCTGGGGATTGTTAAAGGAGCATGTTTTTTGTGCTTTCTGGAGCAGCAGAGTCCAGCAAGGGATCCAGTGCTTCTTGCTGGAGGACTATTTTCTCTTCTTCAGAAAGACACAGCGCATACAAACATTCATTCTCCCAGGAGAAACTCTCTGGGGAGTGATATAACCTGGTTGGTGCCAGGTAATTTTTTCTCCTGGAGTGGCCATTTTTACCATGGGAGAAAAAGCCTGAACATCTATATAGTCATGGTTTCTCTTGGGAGAGCAGCAGCTCTCCCAGGAGACACTGAATGTCTGTACAACGCCTGAGTGAGTCTTTGAATATCTCTTAAAGTGGTAGGGGCCAACATTTTTAGCAGGTATGCCACAACTTAAGCCCTGTGCTCTCCCCAAATGCCACTTGGATCTTCTTCCCCTGACCAATCTGCTGTTCTGCCTTCTACCTTTCCCCCACACCTCCCCAAACTGCCATGTGCCACACACAGAGGCTGCCTATGTCACTTGTGGCACACATGCCACAAGTTGACCACTCCTATTTTAAAGGATTCTTCCTATCAACTCTAAAGGAAACAAACCCATTCTAGAAAGAATTATAATACAAGCGTAAAACATTTCACTTAAAATAATGGTACCATTTTCTTGTGCTTTAGAAATCTTTTGGTGTTATACATGTGCAATCAGTGTCTTTCTTTTGCTCTATGCTAAATCTTAGTCCACTTGGGTGGGTGACTCCTAGTATAGTATTGAGCAGCAGTCAGTCTCCCATGCCCTCCTCCGATATCATCACATCCTGTCCTAACTTTTGCAGTAAAAACTTGTCAGCTCATTAACTGCTTTCACATTTCTTTAATCTTCAGAGGCTGAAACTCAAGCTGATATGCTTAGTAAGGTTCTAGAAAAATGCATATTTAGTAACTTTTTGTATTTATGTTTGACCAGTTTTAGCACAATGAGGTGCTAGGCATACTCGCTGTGCCATTCTCTCATTGCAGTTTGATTTATGAACCCATGTTGTTCAAGCATATTTAAGATCTTTAACAATGCTGAAGACTAACTCCATTGAGAGACTGAAGATAACAAAATGTTTGGGGTTTCTGAGAGAAAGAAGCTCCTTTTTGCTATGCTATATTTAACTCAGAAAAGCTTCACTTTGAAAGTTTTCATTTACTTTGGGACTGAGATTCAATAAAAAATGTCATAATCTAGAGAAATCTTCAAAAGGTTTATATGGCTAAGAAAGTTGCTGGACAGAGAAGAAGGATTCTTTCAACCTGTTTTCATTTAGTCTTTTTGGTACTCATAAAGACTTACACTGTAACAGACAGATCAAGAGTTCTGCAGCTCAGAATTCAGGGACATTTTGGGCTGAAAATAAAGAAAAATCTTGATTACTGAGATTTTTCACATGGTGAAAGAGTACCCTAAAGTAAATGGTGATGGCTCAGGTAATCTTTTGAAATCTAGATTGCATGAAGCACCCAAGACTAGTACAGCAATGAAAATTCAGATAGAGGGTTGGTTAAGATAGCTGAGTAGTAATTTTTCAGCTCCATTGGTTATGATTCTAACTTGTGCATGCTTGTTTTGTCCTTGGTTTCATTGAATGTTAATGTTGGGAAGAATAATAACCTGTGATAAAATTCATGCCTTCTAAAGTCTAGCATGTGGTTATTTGCCAAAACAGTCAGAATGGCAAGTATTCTAATGGGAGAATGGAATAAAGGACAACACAACCATAACAAGAAAAACTGGTTGAATTAAAAAGGCATTGAGGTAGCCAATATAATAATCAGTAACACCTGCTGAGTCTAATAAATAATTCAAGAGGTCCATGAAGTCCATAAGCTCTTGGAAGAGATTAGGGATGCTGAACTAAACTTAAGGGCAACAATGGAGTGGGCTGTCCACTGGGAAGGTCAGACCTATTCCTACAGTTTTTTATTACACCAAATGAGTACCCCATAGGGCACAACCTTGACAGAAAAGCATGGGTCAAGCTGAACAGACTGAGATCTGGATATAGATGCTTCAAAACAGCACTTCACAAGATGAACATCTTGGACAGCCCCCTGTGTGAATGCTGTGTCTAACAAACAGCACAGCACTAATCAAAAGCTGCAATCTTTACAAATGCCCAGGTGGGGCAGATGGAATCCACACATTGAGCAATAATACCAGATAGTGGCTCATAGATTTGGAAGCTGATAGCTGATACCATACAAAAGAAGAAGTATAGCTGACAAACTTTCTACTCCAGGGAAAATGTTTGGAGTTCCTCCAGGCTGACCTCAGCAGTCTGTGCATTGAATTTTACTGTCCTGAGATGTCCCTAATTTTCCCTTCTCCCATTACCATATCAGACTTTAGAAACCATCTGCCACATATCTGACTGTCAACTGATTGACAAAATTCCTCTGCACAAGCTGTCACATCCTTCACCTACATAGGTACAAACATTCAACAAATATCCAACTACTGTACATATTTGCCAACAAATTAGTTTTCTTGATACAGAAAAATGTAATACTATAAAGATGAAAATGTGTAAGGTGCCTAAATGACTTCAGAGCATTAAGCCCATTGACCCTCAGTGGCATGTGGCCTCCTAAGTGGCTAAATTACCTTTAAAATGGGATTCAGGTTGCCAAATCACTTACAGGCACTTTTGAAAAATGTATCATATATATCTAATTAACATAAACTATAGCAGTAAACATGTTACAACTATAAACAAACACAACTCTAAAGAGAAATTGACTTCAGCCCAGGGGTAGTTAAGTGGGAGATTCATTCAGGGCAATGGCTATTTAAAATGGTTCCTGACCCCCTAAAATAACTCAAAACCTTCCCCAACTTACAGTTCTTTACTCTTCTTCCCCACCACCCTTGTGGGACAGAGACTGGATAGACAGAGCAGATGATACATTATCCATGAATTTTCATATTGTACTGCTTTAGGCTAGGGACAGAAATTATACTTGAACCAGTATAAGTGAGTGGAAGCTGGTTCAAGTCTGTAACACAACAGAAGTTCAGTGCACATAAACCACTTTCAAAATGGCCAAAATCTGTTTAAGATAAACCTGGATGCAGTGTCAGATTTAACTGATTTAAGTTAAATTGGTTTATTGAACTTCTGTCCCAGATCCCCTCCAGATTCAAGTTTAACAGTCCCCCAGCATCCCAGGATGCTTTGCACCTCCCCTGCAAAACCCTTCTCATAAGGTGTGTGGGCTACCCTTAGTCCAAGCTGTCTGTGCCAGCTGAGTAGGGGAGCATGCTCTGGTGCCCTCAGCTTCTGGCCTGAGCCACCACATTTCTAGAATCAAAAGCACTGCATTTCTGGAATGAAAAGTGAATGACTGTTCACCTGCTTAGCAGTTCAATCAACACAGTTTAGACTAACCTAGATTGAATCGATTCAGAAGATTGAATCAATTCAACCTTGGGTTTTTGAATGTCTGTGCTTAGCCATAATGTAAGGAAGGATTACAAGGATGAAAATATAGAAATATACTGATACACTGATATGCAAACAAGTATTATAAAGACCCTAGCTATTTATTAAAGTTTATCATGTAATCAATAATATTAAAAAATAGAAAGTGTAGGCAGAGATAAGCATATAGGCACATGGTAGTTGTCATGCCAGGGACAATAATCCGTTTGAGCGAGAGACAAATCCCCAGATCTGCCAGTAGAATCTTTTGAGGTTTATTTGTGAGAATACTGGGTGGTTATGTAACATGGTGACATATAATTTTGGTTTGAGAGAATTAAACACTTACACTTCTGGTTCTTCTGTGAGGAATCATGGTGCATTATAAGAATGGATAAAGCATGAGTTAATAAGAATATCGAGTATACTAGAACCTAGTGTATGTTCAATTAAGGGAAAGTATCAACTTAATCCCAGAAGACTTAATTCCACAGTTCTTTGCTGTTTTGAATCTACACAATTGTCCTTGGCAGCAGGGGTAACAATAAACAAGATACATATCCTCATGATATATAACTAAACTGAGTAATAAGTACAGTGTCACAGACCCCTCTGATTCACTTACACACATGGGGAGGAAAAGAAAGAAAAGAAGTCATACCTCTAGAATCCATAAATAGTAACTGCATCCCTCTCCCATCCTCCTTAGGAGATTTCAGAAGCTTATTTTCCCTTACTTCAGGTCTCATAGTATCTGAGAGCGTACCATGGCCAACTCTGTGGCCCACTTTCCTCAAGTACTAAGGGATTTGTGAATGGAAATTGGCTGGGTATTTCATACCTGGCAAATCAACCTACAGGGAGTGTGAGGATGACATAAGGGTGCAGGCATGAAAGGGTTTACATGGTTAAACAGCAGCTGAAAGGGTTCACAACAACTCAGGAGCATTTGGAGGGTGTTAATACCAATTATATAGTATGTTTCCCAGGGGCATAAGTAGAAGTAATGAGATGAAATTAAGGCAAGAAAATACAGGCTGAGTATAAGCAAAATAACTTTCCTAACCAGTTGACCGATGCAAAAATGTGCTTTGCAGACTAAAAGAGCTAATATTTAAAGAGAAGTGAGAGAATTCTTCTTTGAGTACTTTCTTAACTTCCTTAGGTACCATTACTGGGTCTAATTCAGATATTATTTCTTTGCATAGTCCCATTGCACTTAATGACCCTATATGCAGTAATACATGTATGGTTGGGAGAAAAAAGTGTGCAGGATAGTGGCCATTATTTCCTTTAGTATCCAACAAACATTGGTCCCAATCAGTCTACAAATGCCATGGAAATAAATTTCAACTGTACGTTGGTATGTTTCTCATTGTATCCTAGGGTTCTGGAATACATATTTGTTCCGCATTTTAGGCTTCCCTTCACCAAAAAAAAAAAATAGTACCACGTTGTCAATTTTTACACTAGCTTGCCTTCCTTGGAATTTTCCAACATCAGTTGAAGTGGGTATGTATTTTGTTGTAGGTTGTATGTATGTGTGTTGTATGTATGTAGCAGGTCCTGATAGCAGTGTTTGAAATTGTCAGCATTAGGCACCTTTTCTACAGCATTATATTCCAAAGTCTCTAAAACCCATTTTCTAAAGGTCTTAAAGCGTGTTGTCAAACTCACATCCTATGGGCCAGATCTGGCATGTGGAGCTACTAGAGGGGCTGAAAATTTAGGGGCAGGGCAAACGGGGATGGGGCCCACCATCAAAATCTGAGATATGAAATCCTACTGGAGATGCTTGTTGGTGGCAGAGAAGCAAGCAATGGCTGCATTAATCCCTGTGGCTCCCTAATGCTGCTGTTGTGGTCACTTCACCATTAAACGTGGGGCTAGATCTGGCTAGGGGACGGGATTGGCCCAGTCAGGATTGGGGGTGGGAAGAGTGCAACAGTGGGGCTGGGGCCAGTGGCTGGGCTTCCCCAGCCTAGGGGGCACACAGTGAATGTGTACAACACTTGTGAGATTGGGTTAACCTTTTCTTAGATTGGGTTAACCTGATCTCAGTCTAAGTTAGTGCACCTCCTCAGGTGAAATAATTTCATAGTTAATAGTTTCATAGTTGGTAGGGTCTGAAGGGACCTGAGAAGATCACCAAGTCCAACCCCCTGCTATGTGTAGGAAAGAATTCTGGGGTCAAATGACCATGGCTAGGTGATTATCTAGCCTCCTTTTGAAGACCCCCAGGGTAGGAGAGAGCACCAATTCCCTTGGAAGTTGGTTCCAGATCCTAGCCACCCTGACAGTGAAGTAGCGCCTCCTGATATCTAGCCTGAATCAACTTATGGCCGTTATTCCTTGTTACTTCTGGTAGTGTTCAAGGGAACAGGAACTCCCCCATTTCCTGCTGGTCCCCCTTGGTCAGTTTGTAAATGGCCACCAGATCCCCTCTCACCCTTCTCTTGCAGAGGCTGAGCAGGTTCAGGTCCTGTAGCCTCTCCTCGTAGGGCCTGCTTTGCTGTTCCCGATCATGTGAGTGGCCCTCCTCTGGACGCTCTCAGTGCTGGCCATATCCCTCCTGAAGTGTGTTGCCCAGAACTGGACTCAATACTCCAGCTGTGGCCTGACTAGTGTCACATAGAGGGGGAGGATCACTTCCTTGGACCTGCTCGTGTTGCACCTGTGGATGCATGACAAGGCGCGGTTAGCTTTCCTGACTGTCCTCACACTGGCAGCCCATGTTCATCTTGGAATCGATAATGACTCCAAGATCTTTTCATGCCTCTGTGCTGATGAGAAGGGAGTTCCCCAACCTGTAGGTATACTGCTGGTTCTTTCTCCCTAGGTGCAGTACCCTGCACTTCTCAGTATTGAATCCCATCTTACTCTCATCTGCCCACCCCTGTAAACTGTCCAGATCCAATTGCAGCCTGTCCCTCCATTCTAGCGTGCCCACTTCTCCCCACATCTTAGTGTCATCTGCACATTTGAACAAGGTGCTTTTCACCCCCTCGTCCAAGTTGCTGATGAAAATGTTGAACAGTGCAGGCCTGAGGACTGAGCCCTGGGGAACCCCACTCCCCACATCCCTCCCGGTTGAAAATGACCCATCCACCACCACTCTCTGGGTGCAGCCCTCCAGCCAATTTGCAACCCATCTGACTGTGTAGGCATCGACACCACAATCTCCTATTTTTTTTATTGAGAATGGGGTTAGAGATGGTGTTGAAGGCCTTCCTAAAGTCCAGAAAGACTACGTCCACCATGACACCTGCATCCAAGGATTTTGTGACCTGGTCATAGAAGGCCACCAGGTTGGTCTGAAAGGACCTGCCTCTAATGAACCCATGTTGGTTGTCCCTAAGCATACACTCCCCTGCTGGTCCCTCCCAGATGTGCTCCTGGATAATTTTCTCAAAGAGTTTCCCCAGGACTGAGGTAAGACTAACGGGGCTATAGCTTCCTGGGTCCGCCTTTCTCCCTCTTTTGAAAATGGGACCACATTGGCTCTTTTCCAGCCCTCTGGCACCTTGGCAGAGCACCATGTGTGCTCGTAAAGCTGTGCCGGGGTCCCACAATGCCTTTGCTAATTCCCTCAGCACTCTGGGGTGGAGATAATCAGGACCTGCTGATTTGAACATGTCTAGTCCCACCAGAAGTTCCCTGACTAGGTCCTTACAGACTCTGGGCCTGGCTGCGCCTTGTTGGGGTCCATCTGGGATCCCAGTAGGAGGGATGACCTGGTCCCTGCTTAGAAAAATGGAGGCAAAGAAATTGTTAAAGGGATTAGCTTTGTCATCTGGTGTGATCACCAGATTTCATAGCGTGTCCTGCTGAGGCCCCATGTTGCCCAGTACCTTCTTTTTACCCACTATGTATTTAAAAAAGGACCTCTTGTTTTCTTTGATCCAGGTTAGTAGTCCCAGTTCCGTCTCTGCTTTAGCCTTCCTAAGAGCCCCCCTACAATCTGGAGCAATGGAGGTATAATTCTTCTTGGTGATGCCCCCCACCCCCCTTTTTAGCATTGAGTGTACGCCTCCTTTTTAGCATTGAGACATTTCTGGATGCTTTTGGTGAGCCATGGGGGCTTTTGTGCACTCTTGCCCCCTTTGATCCACATTGGGATTGTCACCCTTTGGGCTTGGAGGATCGTCTCCTTAAGGAACAACCACTTAAGGAATGGTCCAAGCATACCATTTTTTGGACAATTTAAGCCCTCTGGAAGCCTTTACAACTGGGCTTTTAGATCATCCTAACCCTGGCTAGGTCAGTCTAAGTGTAACGCACGTACATACCCTTTATGTCACAGACCAAATTTCAGACTTGTGTTTCACCCAAAACTTGTACATTGGGGTACATTATTTGGTAAATGATAATGTCTTGAACTTCAGTAAAATCACAATAATTAGGAATATAATTCCCACTGAATTTCAGCAAGAATTACATTTGTAAGAGTTAAATTCACCAGTGAGTTGCAGGTACCCAGTGAAATTCACAGCCCTAAACTGAGCTCCAAGCATAGGAGCAAAGCATAGGAGTAATTAGATAGATTAAAAAAAAAAAAAGCATTACAAGAAGCCAGCATGGGGAGTGGGGAGATGCTTCAGTTAGTAGAAAAACCTTGGAATGAATGAGTCCTAAACCCAGTCTCTGATGGGTATCGAACAGAGCTAGAGGAACACCCTTCATTTATTAATTATTCCATACCCAGAAGAGCTGAATCCTATGTAAAATAATTCTGGAAAAAATACAGGAATAAACTACATTGACGTAAGTTACAGAAGTAACTTGAAGTCTGTCCACAGTTTATCCCAAGTTGTTTACTCAAGGCAAACAAGCTAATACCTGCTTCTGTACCACCTAGGTTAAATACAGAAAGTCAAAAAGCCTGAGGCTGAATTGATTCAATCTTTGTAGGTTAGTCTAAGCTGTAAAGATAGAACCAATAAGCAAGTGAACAGACATTCACTTCTGATTCCAGAAAAGCAGTCACATGCCTGCAGTGACCCAGGCCAGAAGCTTGGGAGCACTAGCGCATGCATCCCTGCTCAGCTGGAGCAGACAGCTTGTGCACCCTGAGAGGGGGGTGGAGGGGATTTGCATGGGAGGTGCAAAGGATCCTGGTATGACAGGGGATTGTGAGTTAACTTGAATGTGGAAGGGGTCTGTGATAAAAGTTCAATAAACTGATTTAACCTAAATTAGTGAAGTTTGATACTACATCCATCCAGGTTTATCTTAAACCAGTACTCGCGACTTTGAAAGTGGTTTATGTGCACTGAACTTCTGTTGTGCTATAAATTTGAACCAGTTTTCAATCGCTTACACTGTTTTTTGTGTAACTTCTGTCCCTGGATGTAATGGCAAGGCATTGTAGTAGTGCTTACAGGATAGCTGTATGTCTGTACACATACACTCTTAATCCTGGTGTAATTTATAGCCGTATGTAAAATTAACATAAAGTATACTTGTATACACTTGTCATTTGTCCAGTTCCTAAGTCTCCCTCGTGAATTAGTTTCTGTAACTCAGTATGTGATGATGTAGTAGATCTTTTAGCCCATGAATCAGGATTTTGGACTGATAATAACGGCTGAATATATACAGGCAGTTGCATTGGCTACGTCAGAATAACCACTTTAAGGATGTCAGTATCAATACACCATTGAGACTACAGTGATAGTAAACATTTCTGAACGTGTCTTCTAATTTTTATGCTGGTTAGATGCCAACCTTAATGATACCTCTGTTGTCCTTTGTTCAAGTTATATAAAATCATACAGTTTCTGTGTACTGTGTGATAAGGGTTTTTGTCTGATTGCTTTGTTTTTGCTCTGTAGCATTCGAGTGAAGCATAACTCATTTTCTTTGTATGAGTCAAAGAAGGAAAGTCCCCTTTCCCTTTGTGCATGAAATCTATACCCAGATATATCCACTATAGCCCATCCAGATGGCAGGACACAGCAACATACTTTTTGTATTCTTTTTGTTTAATAATGTGACAATGCTTGCTGTATCAAAAAGATCCATGTGGCTCACAGAGAAATCATGTAAGAACAGGGCTGCATAAATCTAATGATTTGAATGAGGCTGTCATTTACTTTTTATAAACAAACTGCTGATTCTCATTTTCCCAATGGCTTTCACGGTGGCATGATTTTCATTCATGATGGTAAAGAGAAATCAGAATCAGAGCTGATATATCTTTTTTTGAAATACTGGGGAAAACCCCCCATGATACGTATATGCTTTTCAAGGAGGAGAGAAGAGATGATTGCTGTATTCAGAGCAAATTCCCAAACTGGACCAAACCAGACCATAGCATACCAATCTTAGCATCACAGAGATAGCGTCCACCTGGACTGTAGGGGAAGGAAAGGAAGGGGAGGGGGCGAGTTCCACTGTGGGTTTTCCTGAATAAGAAGTGTAGTCTCAGATGAGTTGAGACTTCAGTAAATCAGGAGAAATTCCAGTGAAATCCCATTTTAACCTGAGGCTTGCATCTCTGACGATCCTTAAAGTCTTTTCTAATCTTATGATTCTACAGGTATATGCACACACTATAGTTACTATGGAGTAATTCACCCCAGACTTTATTCTATAGTAAATTTATTATATAGTAAAGAGTAGGCACATGGCCAGCTGTCCCAAGGTGACTGCAGTAGCAGCTACAGGACTTGGCCATTAAGTTCTAACATGTTTGGTGTGTGCTGAGCAAAATAACTACTATCAGATGACATAGATTAGGAGAGCAGACACATGCATAGTACACCACTGTAACTCGCACTGGAAATATTTCTGCCCTTTCTGGGCATGCCTACATGTGCTTTCAAGGGATAGCATTAAACCCTGGCACATATCATGCCAGAATTTATTGCTCCTGGGTACCAAGTTTTCACATGCGCCCAGAACCACAGCACGTTGAGCAAAGTTGGAGCAGCCTCAGTTGGCAGAGCGCACAGGGGTTCAGCTTGTCATCCTGGGGCTGCATGCTGTGGAGGGGCTGGCTGGGGCACAAGCGTGGTCCAATACAGGATTAGCCAATAGTTTAAAAAAAAGAACGTTACAGAAAAACAGTATTTTTCCCCAAGTTGTTTTTTTTGTTTTTGTTAGGCGTAATGCATCCATATCTAAACATAAGCTATTAAACTATCACTATTTCTCCTCTGATGGTGTTTTTCTTCTCCAGTTAATACAGGAAAGAAATCATTTGTCAATTTTCCTTTTTGAGGGTATAAATAGACCTTGTCTTTGGAGCGGAATCAGCTGTGACAGAATATGTCCCAGAAGAGCTGACCTACTTCATTGGTGCCTACAGACGTCCCCTGAGGCCTGCAAGGTTAGGCCCCTGCTGTTTCCTGGGCTTTAGGGGCCCGATCCTGTGGGACAACGGTTCTGGCATTTGCCCTAAATCAGGGCATGACTTCAAGACAAGGGTGTGCATCTGCAAAAACCAAGAGGGGGGATTTCCTGCTGTGCAGAAACAGGGAATTTCTGGTGCACATTTCACACCGCTCCCCCCTATATCTGCAATCAGGGGATCTCCCTGCAGAATCCCTGGGAATGTCTGCCCAGGGTGAACGGAGAGCATAGACAGCCTCAGGCAAACAGACATCTGCTACAAAAAGGCAGCACAAACTATTACTACAAATTGTCATGGCCAAAATTTTGGGCATATGTGGCATGATAAAAGGCATGGATGTCATTTTGCTTGCGTTTTGTGACATCGTAAAAAATTTTATAGTAACCCAAAGGCGACGTCTGTTTTCAGCCTGATATTTTTTGTTGATTAATGGGAGAACAGAAGGTTCTTGGCTCTTCTATTGCACTAATTGGGATTGAGTAAAGAACTATTACAGTAGCTGTTACCAAATGTGATCAATCTTTTGTGACCTAACTGTTATTTTTCCATGTCCAGCTTACATTTTGTTGTGTATAGACCTGCCCTTATCTCTATCCTATTCACAGCAGTACCATTTGAAAAAATATTGGCAACTGCCTGATGCATATATGAAAAACACTGGGAGGAATATTTACTGTCACTGCTTAAGTGTTTTTTTTTTAATAAATGAAGCTCAGAGAGCAGTTACTTTGCTTGTCACACAGCATTTAATGGTTAGCTATTTATCAGTCTAAATGAAAGGAAATGAAACACTGTTGATAATTTCCCATTTCAATACGTATCAATTGTTTGTTTGCCCTGAACTATCCTGTCTTTTTCTGTCCAAAGGCAACTGTAGAAATAAGTGTTTCTGGAATTGGAACAAAACTGTACAGTGGTAGGGCAAAGCTGATGAAGTATGACTTGAATTCCAACATAGTTAATCAAAAGCAAAGATTTCCAAAAATAACTTAGTAAGAGAGGTGGAATATAATCAGGAATATGTTGTTTTATCACCCATTGAAAGAGTAAGGAGGAACCACATCTGAATATTCATCTGACAAATTATGATTATAAAAATAGCAACCAACATCTCTGCAACAATTAGTCTTTACAGTTTTCTAATATTGTTTTTATTCTGAAACATTGCCAGTCTTCTCAGTAGCCTCGAAAGTGGGGGAGTGTAGCCCCTATTTTACAAGCAGGGATCTAGGAGTTGGAGAGCTTATGTGACTTACCCAGTGCTACAGTGGGCCTGTCCATACAGCACAGTGGTGTGTCCTGGCAGCATAAAAGCCAAGTCCCATTGCCCACCCAAGTCGGCTAGCACACTTCCAACTGGAAAGTCATCAGTGAAGCTGCTGAGGCCTTGCCCCTCTGCGCCTGCTGTTTAGTTCTTACTGTCCCCGGCAGGATTAGAGCCTGTCAATGCATCAGTGGCTAGTTTCTGTTCCAGCCATAAGCTTTTTTTTTTGCTCTAGGTTGAATTCAGCATCGGTGCCCATGCATTTGCCCCTCCTGTTCCATTATATCCTGTGTTGAGTAACTGATTTAAAACACTATCTTCTGGAATAAATGTTTGTCCTTCTCTTCCCCTTTTTCTTTCCCTTGCTCCTTTCTCTACCATTAACTGTGTTTTCTGTTTTACCTCAATTTTGTTTTGTAAATATTTTCTTGTTTTCTCTTTAAAAAGCTTGCTTTTTTCTTCCCTGTTTTGATGATTTTTTCTATTCTTCCTTCTCTCCTCCCTTCCCCATCAATCCTTCCATCTTCATTGACCACTGCAGACCTTCCAGACTTTGAGATATTACCCCATATGTTTTCAGCCTCTCACACTCATCCCTCATTTTCCTTAATCTCAGTTTCTAGGTCTCACATTCTCTCAACTCTATCATTCTCCTTCCTCTTATTCCCTTCTCCTTGTGGGCACACACACATTACCTATAGTATATTGTTTCAATACAATGACCTCTTTAATTCAAGTTCAAAAGCATGGCAGAGGTGAACTGAGTGATGAGACAGGATGGACAGGGATCTAGCACTGAGCAAGGGGATTAATCAGTAGGGACAAGCAACTGAACAGTGGGTGTAGTCTGTCTGCAAGGGACAGTCATCTGTGCATGGTGTCTCTGGTCAAAGCTAATTGAGTAAAGGAGAATCTCTTCTTCTTCGTGGAATCCAGATGTATAAAAGCACCTAAATGTCTTCATATTCCTTCACAAAGTGCATGTTCATAAAATAGCCTATGCCTTACATTGTTCAGAATGTGTCTTAGGGATATTGCATCTTCAATAGCATTTATGGATTTTTACATTTGAAAAATGTTGTATAGCTCAATTAATGTTGAGTTTAATTAATGGTTAACAAGTGATTCTATAATTCTGCTTTGAAGATACTAATTCATAGATTTTTAGGATGAAAGGGGGGATCACAATAATGATTTCTAGCCTTTTGCATAACAAAGGCCTTAGTGATATTTGTGAGTAGTTTCTGCCTCCATTCCAACTGATTCACCCAGAGCATATTTTTAGAAAGATATCCTACTTTGATTTAAAGACCCCATGTAATGGAGAATCTACTGCATCCCCAGATAAGTTTTTCCAATGATTAATTATACTGACTGTTAGAAATTTGCATCTTGGTTCTAATCTAAATTTATCTAACTTCAGCTTCCAGGACTGGACTTTATGCCCTTGCCCGCTGGATTAAAATGCTGTTTACAATAACTAATCCTCCAACAGAGGTATTTAAAGGGCATGTCTACATGAGACATTTACTTCAGAGTAGATTAATTAACTTTGCAGTAAATGTCTCAGCATCTATATATACAGAGCTATTAGGTTGGAATAAATTAATAAACTCCGCAGCAGAGCAGTACTTGTAAATACAAATACTATCCTGCTTTGGAGTTTTTTACACTGCCGCAGTGCAGATGTAAACTCTGACCTGGCTGGCTGGGGCACAAAGATGCTTCAGTGTAGGAGCTGCTGCCAGCTAGCTCTGCACTGGAGCACCCTTGTGCCCCAGCCAGCCCCTCTGTGGCACATGGAGCTGGGTCAGAGCAGCCCCAGGCTGGGAAGCTGACCCCCTGAGGCCTCTTCCAGCTGCGGCTGCTCTGACCTGGCTCAACATGCTACAGTTCTGGGTACACATGTAAATGCAGTGCCCAGGAGCAATAAACTCCATCGCGATAAGTGTTGGAATTTATTGTATCACATTAATATGCACATATAGATGTGCCCACAGTCTGTGATAAAGTGACCTCTTGACACCCTCTCTGATAGTCTAGAATGATTGACTTTCTCTAGGTTTCCATAGTAAGGCAAGCTTTCCAAACCTTGGACCATTCTTGTGGTCTCTTTTAATCTATCCACACACCCCTTGGGGGTCCATGGACCCCAGGTTAAGAACCCCTGCTCTAGAGTCATGAGTATCAGCGTCCCTGCACTGAAAAATGGTGGCAGGGGCACTTTAAAGCTCATTCGACAAACTTCAGTTGAAGTGCCCCTACTGCCATTTTTCAGTGTGGAGACACTGATACACATGATGCTTTGGGTGCTTTAATTAGAGCGGCTCTCAGAGCCGCTCTAATTAAAGCATCCCCCCGCTGCCTCCTGGAGCATGTCTATCAGTGCCCTTGGAGTCTTCCTGGTGTAGCTTCTGTTATCCAAAATAAAAGCTTTCCTCTCTTTCTTTGCCTCACTGACGTTTCATGTTTTGTAAATCACATCTTCCTTGTCTCTAAGCATTTCTTCTTCTGCTCTTGGCTTTCTGACTTACGTTTAATAAAGTTAAGGGTTTTTTTAGGTGCTGTCCTTTTATTTGTACCTTTTATTTGTTCTTCTGTGTTGTATTTTTTAATTTTCTAAAAGGTTTTCGGACAGAGTGGCTTGTAGGGAAGACCTTATACACAATATAGTTGGGTTATATTAGAGAGGTACATATTTACCTTCCATGGTCACGTTCTATTTTGTGTTTTGGGAAACTCTTTCATACCATTACTTCCATAGTGCCTTTGGAAATGGCATGCTTAAGAAATGCTTTGTAGGATTTCAGTAACGTGATAGGTCTTTAGCAAGTTTGTGATTAGCAGGGATCCGGGATTTGCATTTCCCATGGCAAAAAGGAGTAAACCACGGATTTTACCTTTTACCAGAGGTAAACACAGATTCTCATTTTACAAGAGAAACCTGCAGATTTTACCATTTTGCAATGAGCTCGGAGGGAGTGAGAGGAAGGCAGAGAAATGGGTAACCATGTGCATGTCTATGCACGTGGCCCCAGGCAGCCTGCAGAGCAACTCCAGCAGGTAAGAGGGGGCAAAAGGAGCTGGGTAGGGCTGAGGATGCTGCCCATCCAGGTGGGGCCTGGGGCCTGGGGCTGCAATGCATGGCTGCAGGGCCCTAGCAGGGAGCAGGACAGGGCTGTGGGTAGATTGTCCGGGTGAGGGGGAAAAGGCAGTTCTCCACTGCTGTGTGCACTTCTGGGGGGCAAGGGGGACCTGGGCCCCCTAGATCTGTACCTAGGGCAGGTGCAGGCTTCAGGCTTGGGCTCCCACCCTGCTTCTCTCCCATGGAGCCTCTGGAGCCCAGTAGGCATGACCCAGCATGGCTGGGGACCACAGGGCCACGTGGGGATCTGCTCGCCACTGCTCTCCCCTCCCCTCCACGGTGCAATGTGCCTGCTGCTGCTTTGAGGGGTACAGCCCTGCATTGCTGCCCTCACTGCAGCCACACACACAGGAAGTGCATCACCGGAGCAGCGGGAGGGAGGGGGCAGCAACATTCCTGGTTGCACTTTGTAGACATCTTTTAATTGTATAAATGTATATTACCTAACTCTATATAATTTCTATACGTATCATATCCCACAACTAAATTAAAATTCCTGCAGTAAGGTCCTGTAGCTAAAATTTAGCAAAAGCAAATTTGATTTTTTCAAGTTAAGTCTGCACTTAAACACCTGGGAGCTCTGTTTATTCTTGACTACTATTTTTTTAACTAAATGATGTGTACTTTTTCTAGAGTCTTGCATGCCAGAGTGTAATGAACTCAGTGAAAGTCTTACCATTGACTCTGATGGATTTGGATTAGGTCTGTATTGAGGTGTATCCAACCAAATACTTTCCTGCCTGGAGGTATAGTCCAACGTAATGCACATCGGGAGTCAATTAGAAAATGCTCTCAGTTTCAACAGAAAGAACAGGAAATGCTGAACAAGAATACAAACAGTTGGGCGTGTGTGAAGGTAGGCAACAGACAAGCAGTTACCATTACTCTGTGCATCAGGGATAATATATAACACTTGGCTATGTATGACATGAGTGCCCAATTTATTTCTTGCCTCATTTTACTGATTGAATTCACTTGCCACGGAGTAAGTTCAGATAGGAACCGTTTCTTTTTGCAACACATCAGCTTTATATAGCACATGATTTTGGTGAGCAAAATTAGGCTTTTTCATGTTTAACTCCTATTCAGCAGAAGCCACTTATATGATAATAGAACTGTCCAAGAAGCCCCGTTATTTGTCAGATTGTAACAACTTCAGAAAGTAGACTTCAAATTCTGCAACAATGGGTTTGCCACTACCTTCAGATCTGTGCAGAAACCCGACTTCAGCTAGCCATATTACTGAATGTGGTCTCATACCAGTAATACAAAGAGGTCTGCATTACCTATAATTACATCAAATAAATTCCTTTTCTTAATAGCATCTTTGTAGGTAGTGCTGACATCTGCCTGATATGAAAATACGATAGTAATACCAGCCTACAACCTATCAAAATATCTTGGGTTCTAGAGGTACCTGCTATTGTATGGATGATTTTCTAAATCCAAGAAAGAATAGGTCATGAGCAGCAGCACCCCCTTCCTCACCTCCCCCCATGCACCTCGGTTTTGAAGCTATAGGGAGTATCAAGTCTTATATAACGTCCATTCTTGTGCCAGGGCCTCTGAGGTGGTGTGGGTCACCCACTTTTTCCATCTTGCTAGCAAACAGTACATTTCCTCCTTTCTGTAGACCCATTGACCAAAGAGTAGGGATGAGGATTTTTGAGACTTCCCTTCCCTCCTATTAAGGAAGCAGTAAGGCTGTCAGTTGGTTTCCATTTCTATTCCTCCTGACAGAGAGAAGGAATCAGACTGTTTCTGGGCAAACAAAAAGGCCTAGGTATAGCCTGTGTTGCTTCTGCCCCCCTGCTTCCTTTGAACAGAATATTCTGAAACCAGCTATCTTGGAGCCATCCTGCCACTAACCAGTGCTCCTTGACTGAAATATTAGCAGACTATTCCCAGCTTTAACTCTTCCGAGGAAACTGTCAGTCCAAGACTAAAATCTTGATAAGGAAGATACCATGTATACGCTGTAACATTTTAGGGGATTCTGGTGCAAGATTTGAAGGTTGTATGTTGATAAGACACTGCGGAGTTGCTGTGGTTGTGCTCCTTACGGTAGAATATTCTTGTTGGATCACATTGAGTCTCTCTTAGATAATAGACGGTAACAGAAAAGGAGGACTTCTAAATTTGTTCTGTACTGAGAACCAAAAGGGAATCAGGTTGAATCGAGTTTTTGTGTTATCAAGGGACTACAGGAGCAGCTGAAACACAGAGCTTTGTTAATGCTGTAAAAACACTTGTGTTTTTCCTTGGTTCTGCTGAGTTATGTCACAGATTGTGTGTCACAGCCAGGTAATGCTTAGTGCCAAACTTTTAGGCTACTGAAGATAATTGATTTAAGATATTTCGTGAAAGAAACTTAGAGGAGCTTTTGTGCCACTTGAGCATAACTTTCTGGCAATAAAATGATTATATGACTTCGCGTTATATAGAAGCCCACAAAGAAAATGGCCCATTGCAGCTACTTATAATTACTGCCCTTTTTAATTTTACTTCATTGCAGATGACTTGGCTCTTGGATCTAAGGTCTCTGGCTCTCATGAGCGGGGCAGTTTTCTCACCTAATGAAGTGGCATTTTTTGATTTAAAGAAACAGATGTATTGTGTGGAGCAACACTGTGTTTAAAAGGGCACTCTCAGGACTGGTGATGAACTGCTGAGAGATTTCCAAGGAGCTAAACCAGCTGTGGGCTTCTAGGGTACTTCTCTATGCATGTTCCTCTTCAAGCATTATTAAAATAATTGGAACTGGGACTTCATCCTGCTCATATTATTTTAACAGAAGATGATTGTGCTGTTTGTTTTGGCATACAATTTCAGTAAGATTTCCTGTAGGTTACAGGACAACTTACATAAAAGTTTAGCCAGTGCTGCATCTGCACTGCTGAGGTGTTCTTTGTCAGTGCAGGTATCTACTATCCTTATACAAATGCACTCCTTTAGAATATGGGTGTGTGCTATACACCCATATTATTGAAATTATCTTTATTATTTTTCTTAATGCAGTCAGTTTTGTAGTAATTGATTAGTATTTGTGGTGGTTCACTACTGGCTGATAAAGCAGAGTTGGCTGTGCACTAGCCTGATGTATATTCTGCTTTAATCTATATACTTTACAAAAACAGCATCATGCAAGTAAGATGAAAATGTCTAAAATGCATTAATATCTGTTGCAATTGATATTCTGTAATTGTGGGATTTCTTAAGAGGTTTCAAGTTATAAACCTTATGACTAGGGACAGACACTCAAAAAGGCTGAGCCTGAATCTTTGCAGGTTAGTCTAACCTGGCTAGACTAATTCAGTTTGTAATTGCACAAACATCCCAGAAATGCAGGCACATACCTGCAGTGGCTCAGGATAGAAGCTGGGGCGGGGGTGCTAGAGCAGCCCTCCCTTCCCTTCTACAGTACTGAGTTGAGGGGCGCATGGCCAGGCAGGAGGCTCTGATTAGGAAGTGGTTTTTCCCCCTCCTGACCAGCACAGCAGGGAATTGATAACACAGTGTTTGTCACTCCTAACTCAGTGTTCATCAGCCCATTAAGAAAACAACAGAGGGACATTACCAGCTACCTGTTGAATCTGCTTTTGTCCTGTCTGCCACAGCATGGACTGTAGCGAGCATGTGGTCTGCTAGCTAATGCTGAGAGGTGTCTGTGTAAGGTAAGGGGATAGGACAATCCCTGCTTGGGAGGGAGGGGGAGCAGGGAGATGCCTGCAGTCTCTGCCGAGCTCCAGCTAGGGAGCAGATGGGAGGGGCTAGCTGTGTTGTGGAGAAGAGAGCTCTGCCCAGCCCAGAGAGCATGCCAGGATGCTGGGGGAGTCTGGTTTAACTTAAACCAGCAAGAGGTCTGGGACAGACATTGCATAAATCAGTTTGAGCCAAATCAGTTAAGTCTGATACTACCAGGTTTATCTCAAACTGGTTTCAGCCATTTTTCAACTGGTTTATGTACATTGAACATCTTTTCTGTTACAGGTTTAAACCAGATTCTGGTCACTTAAACCAGTTTATGTGCAAAATCTGTCCCTACCCTATAGGTCCCCCCTCCCTCAAGCCTTATTTTTGAGATTTCATTATGCAATCCAGAGGATAGGTGTAAGAAATCTGTTTCATTGTTCAGAATAGTCATGCTTTTCATTCACCCACAAATGTGTGCTTGATTTCTACTTAGAAGGATTTTTTGGAGAGTTGGGGAAATCCTTACATTGTAGCAATTTTACTTTTAAGCAGGGTTTCTGCTTTTCTTTTTCAGCATTTTCATACAGCAGCTAAACTAATGAATATATAATTTTCTCTCCTTTCTGCTTGTCATGCCTTGCTAACATGGACATCTACAAAGGCTCAGGTTGGTGTTGCAATCTGTCTTCATCTTTATTGTTCTCATTTAGTAAAAAGGGACTTTGATGTTGTTCTCCATCAATCAGCATTCCCCCTCCTCTCCTTAAGGCCAGATCAGACCTAATTGCTGCTTAAGTAAGGCTCATCTAGAAAGGCACCATATTCTTTTGTTACTCCTGAAGCTATCCTTCTGCTTCAGCAAAATTTGCTGTTTCAAAAACACAGAGCATTGATTTATTTATATCTGTTTAAATTTGCTATGCTTGCCTTGCTTTATGACACAGAGAAAGCAGAAGCTACAGTATATAGAGACTCAAGAATCAGCAAAAAATCCACAAATGCTCATCGGATTCTCACTAATGATTTAGCTCTGTAGCTTAAGCCTTTGCATGTTAGCAGCACGGTAACATTTTATTTTGGCGTTGAGCAGGCTGGTGAGAATCGGGTGATACCACTATTTATGTATAGGATCCAGAACCACCACGTCTAACGAAGTATTTTTCTTGACTGTGAAATAACAAGCATAATGTAAAAATATGCACGAACTAAACATTTGCAATGTCATTAGCATATGTGCAGGTACATATATGACATGTTGCCATCCCAATGCTTTAGCATCATTTTAAGATTAAATTACCCAGTGTAGGTATCAAACTAGTAAGTAGTTCTGTCTCCTCTCGGATAGCTAAGGGCTTATCCTGCCAGGTGCCAAGTGCTCTTTGCTTGCCATGCAGCACTTTATGGAACAGGCTTCAGAGTTCCAGTAAACCTGTAAAGTTGTTTCTTTCTGTTTGTCTGTCTTTTTGTTTGGAGTGTTATTAGGTGTTTCATCATTAGTATTTTCAGGCTCATCAGTAAACTGAAATAATACATTCAGATTAGGCTTTAGGGGACAACCCGTAAGGACAGCAAAAGTGTATTGTGTTGACCTGAAGGAATTCTGCTTTCTAATATAGCAGACCTTGAGGGGGCTGAGAACAGGTGTAATGAAAAGGTCATGCATTTGGGCACCAGCACTACAGGAAAGGTGCCAGGTGCTTTCACTCTGCAGTTGCACCTAGTGGAGGGAGGCAGTGTGGTTTACTGGCTTGAAGCCTGTTGTTCATGCTAGCACTGACACAGCTTTAGGGGCTCATAGCTCCTGCTGCTGCTAATTAGAGAAATGGAATGTATTGGAATGAACAATCACTTGGAGAGTATTTCGTCTCATATTTTTCACATTTAATTACACCAACTTATTTTAATCTCCAGTAAAGAATGGTTATGCTTTAGAGTAATATCGCTTGAGATTTTAATGTATACACCAGTTTTTCAAAAAAACCCCAAAACTTAGCACTAGTAAATATGAACTAATAAACCTCAGCCAGTGAGATATTAGTTTTATACATACCAACTGTAATAACTGTGGCTTAATGGAGCTCACTTCAATTAACTTTTTAAACAAGGCATTTTCTATTCGTTGCACTTATGAATTTGAACTACACAGGTACCTGTCTTTGCATATTTAATTACCCATTAGAAGAAAATGAGAGACTTACTGAGAGACCAGTGCTTTGCAAGTCAGACAAAGGGGAAAAAAAACATCTAAAGAACACGCCTGGGGAGTACTGGGTATCCAACTGTCTTTATATTAGCAATCTATCGTCTCTTTCTAAATTTCTTCTTTTCTCCTATGACATTTAAAAGCCAGAATTCTGTATGGGAGCATTAGAACTGCGTTATTTGCTGACAGGTTCATCAGCTAGTGTTTCTTGCAGATTTGCTAGTGTTTTGATTTTAAAACAAGGTGTGGTTTGAAGTTAGATTTTGAAAAGGGAATGGGCCATGCCAGAATGTTAATCCTATCTCTCACATTGACTCGCTGTCCCTCTAGTTCTGGGTAAATCCATGATCTTTCAGCCTCAGTTCTTTTCCTCTATAAATTGGGAGTAAATCCAGACTGTTCTGAGGGTCATAACTAGATAATCTGGGGCTGGAGGAATGGATTTCTATATATTTCTCTCCTGTCATCACAAAAGTCTTCCTCACACTAATAATTGTTTTTGAATGTGCCATCACTGCAACTCGCAACACAAGGGGTATTATAAGTGTGAGCATTAACCATCAGGAGTAACCCTGCTTTATAAGGGCTGTTGCACTCTCAGGCAGCAGGGGGAACTAGGGATTGGATGTGGAAAATTATCTTCGACACCCCATGTGGTTGGTTATTTATGATATTGTTCATAGATATTAGACTCAAACTGATTTTATATTTTTGTCAGCTGATCACTTCAGTGATTTTTCTGGGTTTGACTATAAACTTAGGTCAGCAGCAGTGAATATTTAAATAACCTTATTTAAGTAATTACTTGTTTTCCTTATTCCTTACCATTGGGGCTAGTCGAACTGTAGTAAAAACTTCTGATTCAGATAGTTACTAATGAATAAAAGTGCTGGATTTGTTTTGCTGATTGGTGTGCTTACGTTGTGTTATAGATGCATGTCTGGACAAACTGCCAGCAGTCATAAAAAGGCAATGAATCTCAAGTTTCGCAAATTTTAGCAGACAATTATTTTTCTAAACGCTTATAGATTCATAGATTCATAACGAAGTAGGATTGGAAGGTTCTTCAAATGGTCACCTTGTCCAAACACCTGCTTTCCCCTATCTAAATCATCTCATTCAAGTGTATGTCTAAACTAATCTTAAAATATTCCAAGGACAGCTATTCCACAACCTCTCTAGGTACTCGGTTCCGTTCTTTAACTACCCTTAGAGTGAGAGTTTGTCCTACTACTCAACCTAGATTTCCCTTGTTGCAATATAAGACTATTGCTCATTGTCAAATCTCATAGTTTTATAGTTGGTAGGGTCGGAAGGGACCTGAGCAGATCACTAAGTCCAACCCCCTGCCACGGGCGGGAAAGAATGCTGGGGTCAAACGACTCTGGCAAGGTGTCTATCTAGCCTCCTTTTGAAGCCCCCCGGAGTAGGGGCGAGCACCACTTCCCTTGGAAGTTGGTTCCAGATCCTAGCTGCCCTGACAGTGAAGCAGTGTCTCCTGATATCGAGTCTAAACCTACTCTCTAACAACTTGTGGCCGTTTTTTCTTGTTACTCCCGGTATTGCTCGGGGGAACAGGGACTCTCCCATTGCCTGCTGGTCTCCCCTGACAATTTTATAGATGGCCACCAGATCCCCTCTTACCCAACTCTTGTGGAGGCTGAACAGGTTCAGGTCCCGTAGCCTCTCCTTGTAGGGCCTGCCCTGCCCTGCTGTCCCCAGTCATGCAAGTGGCCCTCCTCTGGACCCTCTCCATGTTGTCCACATCCCTGCTGAAGTGCGGTGCCCAGAACTGGATGCAGTACTCCAACAGCAGTCTGACCAATGTCATATAGAGGGGGAGGATCACCTCCCTGGACCTGCTCGTGATGCATCTGTGGATGCATGACAAGGTGCGGTTAGCCGTACCAATTGTGTCCCCACATTGGAGGCCCGTGTTCATCTTGGAGACTATAATCACTCCAAGATCCTTTTCTGCCTCTGTACTGATGAGAAGGGAGTTCCCCAGGCTGTAGGTATACTGCTGGTTCTTTCTCCCTAGGTGCAGTACCCTGCACTTGTCAGTATTGAATCCCATCTTACTCTCATCTGCCCACCCCTGTAAACTGTCCAGATCCAATTGCAGCCTGTCCCTCTCTTCTAGCATGCCCACTTCTCCCCACATCTTAGTGTCATCTGCAAATTTGAACAAGGTGCTTTTCACCCCCTCGTACAAGTCACAAGTGATGAAGATGTTGAACAGTGCGGGCCTGAGGACTGAGCCTTGAGGAACCCCACTCCCCACATCCCTCCAGGTCGAAAATGACCCATGCACCACCACTCTCTGGGTGCGGCCCTCCAGCCAATTTGCAACCCATCTGACTGTGTAGGCTTCAATACAACAATCTCCTAATTTTTTAATGAGAACGGGGTGAGAGACAGTGTTGAAAGCCTTTCTAAAGTCCAGAAAGACTACGTCCACCGTGACACCTGTGTCCGAGGATTTTGTGACCTGGTCGTAGAAGACCACCAGGTTGGTTTGACAGGACTTGCCTCTAATGAACCCATGTTGGTTGCCCCTAAGCATACACTCCCCTGCTTGCCCCTCACAAATGTGCACCTGGATAATTTTCTCAAAGAGCTTCCCCAGGACTGAGGTAAGACTGACAGGCCTATAATTTCCTGGGTCCTCCTTCCTCCCTTTTTTGAAAATGGGGATCACATTGGCCCTTTTCCAGTCCTCTGCCACCTCACCAGAGCACTATGAGTGCTTGTAAAGCTGTTCCAGAGGTCCTGGAATGACCTCTGCTAATTCCCTTAGCACTCTGGGGTGGAGATCATCAGGACCTGCTGATTTGAACATGTCCAGTCCCACCAGAAGTTCCCTGACGAGGTCCTCTCTGACTCTGGGCCTGGCTGCACCTCCCCTGGGACCGTCAGGGATCCCAGTGGTGGGGATGACCTGGTCCCTGCTCAGAAAAATGGAGGCAAAGGAATTGCTAAATAAGTTAGCTTTGTCATCTGGTGAGACCACCAGATTCCCAGGCGTGTCCTGCAGAGGCCCCATGTTACCTGGAACCTTCTTTTTACCCTCTATGTATTTAAAAAAGGATTTGTTGTTATCCTTGATCTAGGTTGCTAATCCCTGCTCCATCTCTGCCTTGGGCTTCCTAACAGGCCCTCTACAACCCCGAGCAATGGGGGTATAGTCCTCCCTAGTGATGGCCCCTCCCTTTCATTGGGTGTATGCCTCCTTCTTAGCTTTGAGATGTTCCTGGTTGATTTTGGTGAACCATGGAGGCTTTTGAGCATACTCTTTCCCCCTTTGATCCATGTTAGGATTGCCACCCTTTGGGCTTGGAGGATTGTCTCCTTCAGGAACGACCACTCTTCTTGGACTCCCAATCCCCCACCCCTCTGGGACCTCAGTGCCTCCCTGACTAGTCTCCTTAGCTCAATGAAGTCTGCCCTCCTGAAGTCCAGGGCCGCTGCCTTGCTGCAGGCCTTTGCCACCTTGCGCTGGATGGTGAATTCCAATAGGCGACGATTGCTATCCCCCACGGTGATCGAGCACCCACTGTCCTCTTACCAGGTTGTCTCTTGTGGCCAGGACCAGGTCTAACAAGGAATTTCCCCCCCTGGGACTGTGCACCTCCTGGGTTAGATGGAGGTCCTGTAACATGGCTAGGAACCTATGTGAGTGGTCAGATCTGGCTCACTGTTCTTCCCAGCAAATGTCTGGGTAGTTTAGGTCACTCATGATGACTACATCCTTTGCCTTAAATGCCTCTGCGAGCTGACCTGAAAATTCCCGGTCTAGCTCTTGTCCCTCATTGGGTGGACTGTAGCAGACCCCCACCGTTAAGTCCCTTTCCCCCCCACCACCTTGTATTCTGGCCCAGATCATTTCAATCTGCCTCGCCTCTGACCCAGTGCTGCTTGTTGAGGATGTGAATTGTTCTTTGACATAGACCGTCACACCCCCACTTTTCCTCCCTGTTCCATCCCTCCTGTACAGCCTATAGCCTTTGATATTCACCACCCAGTCATGTGTTGGATCCCACCATGTTTTGGTGAGCCCCACTATATCTGGGTTTGTATTAGCTAGCAGGAGGGAAAATTCCTCCTGCTTCTTCCTCATACTATAAGTATTAGTGAATAGCCATTTAATGCCACCTGTAGGTATGTGCACTGCCCCCCCTAATCCCAGGAATATCCGGGTCTCTTACCTGGTTATTTCTTGTGCTCGTCATCAGTCTTGTCTGGGCTATTCTTGTGGGCAACACTTGGTTTGGTGTTCCAAGGCTCCCTCTGACCTCATCCTCCCCTTCCTCCAATGGGCCTCGTTTAAAGCCCGCTGGAGAAGATCGTCCAACCTGAAAGAGAACATGTACTTACCTTTGGGGGAGAGGTGAAGGCCATCCCACCCGAGCATGTCTCTCATCTTGAAGTATGGGTCATGGTCCAAGAAGCCGAAGCCCACCTTGGACACCATTCCCGAAGGTGCAAGTTGACCACTCTGATGTAGGTCTCATAGTGTAGTCCACGTCTGCTCACTGGAAGGACAGATGAGAAGACCACGTGTGCCCCTGTCTCCTTCAGCTTGCCCCCCAGAGCATGGTAGTCTTTCATCAGATGATCTGGGCTTCTCCTGGCCGCATCATTAGTGCCCACATGAATTAATACCATGAGGTAGTAATCAGCGGACCGGATAATGGCCGGGATCATCTCCATCACATCCTGGATCCTCCCTCCAGGCAGGAGGAGACCTCGCATGTCAAGGGATCCTGGAGACAGATGGGACACTTTGTACCTCTCAGGATGGAGTTGCCTATGACGAGCACTCAGTGTTTCTTCTTCTGGGTCAACTTGCCTCCTTCAGTCTGTTCAGCATGTGGAGTGGCTTCCTCTCCAGAGGTTTCCTTCCTCTTCCTCCTCCAGTGTTGCCAGGACTTCATACCTGTTCTCCAGCTGGATTGGAAGACCTGGTAGTGCACCTCTGCGTGCAGCCCTGACTCCAGAGGGAAACTTCTGCCATTCTGCTGTGGAGAGCATCTCCCAGGGTGCTTTTACCTTTGGTGCTTGGCCTGGCAGGGAAAGGAAATACCTGTCAATTTCATCCTCCAATTCTCTGGTCCCCCTCAGCCTGCTAACCTGAAGCTCCATCACCCACACCTTCTAGGCCCTAAGATGGGCACCTGCAGGACAGGCGTAGGGACCCCCATTCTGTGCCCATCTGGCCCCACTGGGTATCCCCACAGGCCAGGGGGCAGGATGATGCCAGCTCCCCCGTGGGCTCCATTTGGGTGGAGGCCTCAGAGGAGCCCCAGGAAGGCCACACCCCCTGGGCAGGGGCCCTAGCAGCACTCCGTGTCAACACCATTTTTTGGGGGCGGGGGGGTGGCTAAATTTCCTTCTGGCCCTTCCTGCTTGCCCACCTGTGCAAACACCAGTGCATTGTGCCGTCCCCCCCGCCCCGCCCTGCTTACCTTATCCTATGACCCTGAAAAATCTGTGGCAGAAGATCCTGTGTACTCCTGCCCATGAACTGGCCTGTGAACTGCCTGGAAACTGCTCCTGTTGGCAGTCTCTGTTCGCTGCCTTCCTGGTCGCCTGGGGTGTCCCCTTTTATACCCTCCTGGGCCTGGCCTGGGCTGACTCAGGCCCAGGCAGCTATCCCACACCAATCACAATCAGCAGTCACCACTCACTCACCAAACAGACACACACTTAGCTGAACCAAAGCTTCAGGCAACTGGATCACTTACCTTTCCTGGGTAGGATCTAGTGCCTGGCCTGGCTTCTCACCTCCTTCCTCCCTCCTCTTGCCTCCAGCAACTGCCTGTGGCCACAGACTATTAGCATCTGTGTTATAAGCCCCTTTCCTTTCAAGACTAATATCAAATATCCCCCTAGTCCTCCTTTCTCCAAATTAAATAATCCTAGTTCTTCCAACCATTTCTTGTAAATCACCTTTCCTACATCTCTAAGCATTCTGTGAGTTATTCAGTATTTTCCCTTAGTTGTTCTTCTGTTGTCTAACCTGGGACTTAGGCAACCAGCCATAAAACCCAAATAGTGAATAATGAATAGCAAGCCATCAAAAGTAACAATCTGTTGAAAAATCAGAATTCTCTCATAAAAATTCTAAACTTCTGTGATTAAAACCCCCAAATCTGAATTTTTCCATGATTAAAAAGAAACACTGCTGTAAGTATAGCTATCAGTTGAACACAATGCTTTATTGATATATTTACAACTTTAAGGCGATTTGGAAGCCTGCCAGTGCTTCAACTACTATAATAAAATAAATTCTAAATAACTATAAATGTTGGTGTTTGATTTTGGAGTTTTTGTCATGGAAAATCAGAGTTCTCCCTGCTCCCTTTGCTCACCAAGACAGAGGTCCAGCTATGATTGTTCCTTCCACTGCTTTGTGGCACTGAGCAGCCCTGGTATGCCAGTTCCCGGTCCATGCAATTGCCCCTCACACCCAAGCCACAGCTCCCCAGCCTTGCTAGTGTCCCTCACTCTGGACTCACAGCTCCTCTGGCCCCACTGGTGCCCCTCCCCACCCACAGCCCTGCTGGTGCCCCTCACTCCCCACCCACAGCCCCCTAGCCCTGCTGGTGCCCCTCACTGCCCACCCACAGCCTCCTATTCCCCCAAGCCCTGCTGGAGGGGGCCCCACCAGCCAAGGATACAGGGCCAGGGACCTAGGCCTACAACCCCCTGGCTGCTACCTGTGGGAGGCAGTGGCTACTGCAGCAGAGTGGAGCTTGGAGCCCAGCTTCCCCCTTCCACATGGGCAGCATGGCTGAAGCGAAACCCGTGGGGGACAGCTGCAGGTTTAGCGCTATCTGCCCTGCTGCCCTGCCCCCAGGGGCCTCCATGGCCCAGTGGGCAGGACTTGACATGGCAGAGCAAGGGGAGAAGGCTTGGTACCACCACTGACAGCAGCTGGGGTGGTACCCCTTAATGCTGCCAGGTGGGCAGGGGGCAACTTGCCATGGTGGCACAGGGCTTCCACCAGCAGCAGTGAGCCTCCCCACCCTGGTCTACCCTGCCGTGCCAGGTGCCACCCATTGGGCTGTGGAAGCTGTGGGAGGAGGACAGCAGGGCGGGGAGCCCTGAGCCTGCAGCAGGCAACCTACATCTGCCCCCACCCTGTGCACAAATCTGGGAGATGCATGTCTCCCATGCCCCACCTCCCAGGAGTGCACACAGTAGCAGGAAGCCAGCCCCGCATACCATCCCTCAGACAAGCCCCCTATGGCTTTGTCTGACTCCTTGCCCAGTCCCTGTATCCAGGCATTCCAGCTCCAGTCCTCAAGCCCCACACACCACTTTGACTGGGCAGCAGCCCCAGCCCTGCCAACTCCCTGCCTCACTTTGGGGGCCTCAGTTCCCACCCCCCAGACTTACCTGCGGGGAACTACAGGAGCTGCTGTCATGCTGCCTGGCTGCCATGTGCATGTGTATGCATGGATGTGATTATGGTACTGCCTGATCATCACCCTCCTCCCACTCCCCTAGCCCCTTGCAGCCTGCACGAGGAAACTTGCCAAAAGAGAAATTCTAGGTTGTCCTCCTTAAAATGAGAAAATCCAGTTTTTACCATGTTTTTCCATGGCGAGTGAAAGGCCCAGATCCCTGGTGATGTTGCACAGCACACTGTGATATAACACGTTAATATGGTAATACTGTCCTTCAAAAATATTTCATGTCATTAGGCTTTAATGCAGGAAAGCATTAAAATCTGTGCACAAAGCAATTAAGCATGTGTTTAAGTAATTACCTTACTAAGGATGCTTTCCAAATTCAGAGTCTTAATGAATTAAGTGGAAGAAACTCTAGTTTGAAATTGAATGAAGTCAAAATAGAAAATAGGTACTAGTTATTAACCAAGAAAAAATATCTTTATTTCTCTTACAGGCACATGTAACACCTCACAGAAAAGAAATTCTCATGAATTTTGAACAAACTGTGATTGGTCAGGGTCAGCATCCAAATCAAAATTGCAGACAATGGGCTTACATTGTACATCCACTCCCCCTTTACTGTGTTAGGACAGAGGTTGTTGAAGATTGCTGCAGCTATGGTTCCCAATTTGCTGTAGACCCAGTCATGTCACATTGGTTATGAAAGCCACGTTGCCACAGTTCAGGTTTTAAATGTCATTGAGGTTCTGCATGGACTTTTAATGTAACAGAAGAAGAGACTCGTTACAGCTCTACTGAGTCGAACAGCTGCCTCCTCTTGAACTCTGCACACCCAGGGTAAAATGGATTTAAAAATGTTCAAAATGAAAATCTTGTCTGGAAGGTCTCTGTTAGATTTCTCGTAACCAACTCCATGGCAACCAGGGTCTTTTTAAAATCAAAATAAATCAACTTACTGTCTTTTAGAACTCTATTATTTGGGGGGAAAAGTTTCTAGTTTTATTTTTGGTGGTGTTCATAATTCAAAAATACATTATTATTTCTTAGTATCTGGCTGTTCAAATACATTTGCTACAATTTATCCCATGACATAGGGACATTAGCATGAGATGAGCTTACAGCAGAGATTAATTTAAACTATTGTGATAAAACTGAGTAGCATCAGGTTGTCCTCAGGGTTCCAGTCAACTGCTACAGTGATCAGTTTGGTTGTTCTAATATAATAAGCTGATATTGACTTCTTTTGAGGTGAACATCAAGATTTACTGACTTGAAAGCTAAAATATCGACTGAGGCAAAGCTAGGGTCAATACCTACCTTGAGGAACAATAAATCTGAATCACTGAAATATGAAGTCGCTAGGATTTTCAGAATTGCTGATTACTTGCAACTTCGGTTGAAGCCAGGTAAAGCTACAGGTGCTCCACGGCAATTTGAGTCCTTTTTTCTCTCAAGCATAGCCATGGGTTTCTTTTAACCAGTCAGATTATCTTGTTTCCGTAAATGATCTGATAGGGTGGCATGGATCAACACCTGCTTCTGAGGTGCACATAGTAAACCATGTCATGATTATTTTAAAAAAACTCATGGACTAAGCTAATAACAAACTTTGTATTTGTCCTGGGACAAGTTGTGCCTGTATTTGTCCCAGAACAGAAAAGTCTCAGGATTGGTATGCGCACACATTGTCCATTGTGAGCAGCTGAATGTAGTGCTGTGTTTTTGCCATTGATTCAATGTTGCAGTCTCAGGACAGCAGTTCAGAGACATCTCACAGTGTCCCAAGACAAATGGTTAACACTTTTTATCCCATGAACCTTTTTAGGATTTGCCTCCTGACAAGCAATGTGGACATCTGAGGGTGAAAACAGATGTCGCTTTTCTTCACTTTTTGAAGCAAACAGATGTCCATACCCCTTGTCATTTCACAAATACCCCAAAATCATGGCTGTCATACAGGTATTATCAGTTTGTGTCCCTAATTAGCAGCAGAAGTCTGTTTACTTTCTGGCACAATAGTGCCAGTAGCACAGAGCTGCTCACACTCTCCAGCCAGCTACTCTAGGGGCTTGAGGGACCTTGTTACTCAAATTGCTAATTACTCAAATCACGAGCGAGACATACATAAAGGCTATGCAGAGTTTATTCACTTATAGTTTCATAGTTGGCAGGGTCGGAAGGGACCTGAGCAGATCATGAAGCCTGGCCCCCTGCCATGGCCAGGAAAGGATGCCGGGGTCAAACGACTTTGGCTAGGTGATTGTCTAGCCTACTTCTGAAGACCCCCAGGGTAGGAGTGAGCACAAGTTCCCTTGGAAATTGGTTCCAGATCCTAGCTCCCCTGACTGTGAACTAGTGCCTCCTGATATCTAGCCTGAATCTACTCTGTCAACTTATGGCCATTATTCCTTGTTACTCCCAGTAGTGCTCAGGGGAACAGGGATCCTCCCATTGCCTGCTGGCCCCCCTTGGCCAGTTTGTAGACGGCCACCAGATCCCTGCTCAGCCTTCTCTTGTGGAGGCTGAACAGGTTCAGATCCCATAGCCTCTCCTCATAGGGCCTGCCCTGCTGCCCCTTGATCATGCAAGTGGTCCTCCTCTGGACCCTCTCAGTGTTGTCCATATCCCTCCTGAAGTGCGATGCCCAAAACTGGATGCAGTACTCCAACTGCAGCTTGACCAGTGTTGCATACAGGGGGAGGATCACCTCCTTGGACCTGCTTGTGATGCATCTGTGGATGCATCTTTATGTCAAGCAAAAGGATACAAAATGGAGTTTTCAAGTTGCCTACAGGACAAGACTAACATGGTTATATTTTACTATTATTACACTCTGTGTTAACATCAGCTACATTAGTTCAGTTCATGCTACAACCTGATCCTGCATACCCCAGAAATTCTCACATAAGATTGGGCTTTCAAGCCCTGGGGCTGCCTGCCCAGATTTCCCCACTTACAAAGATGAGCTCCTGGAATCTCCTTGGAGTGTTTTTGTTAACTGGTAAAACCTGACTTCCCTGACTTAGAGGTGCCCCAATGATCCCAGGGACAGGAAAAGAGTTGCCCCAAAGATCCCAGAAGGACACTTGTAGAGACTGAGGGGCATGACCATACATGGGAATTGCCAAAACGTACCAGACTCGAGACCTCAAGCCCCAGGAGAACACATCGCCTGTTGTACCACAGCATCAAGCTCAAGAGGCTAGTCAGTCAGGCCCTCAGGGACCATGACCCCAGGGAGTTGGGAGTTCAAGAAGAGTGGTTGCTTCTCAAGGAAGCGATCCTCAGTGCACAAGCTAAATCTATTCCAACACGGAGGAAAGGCAGCAAGAAGGCACAGCAGCCCCCCTGGCTCTCCAGGGACCTAGTGGACCTACTGTGGCTAAAAAGGAAAGCCTACAAAGGCTGGAGGATGGGATTCACCTCCAAGGAGGATTACTCCGCGCTGGTCCGGTCCTGCAGGGAGCAAACCAGGAAAGCCAAGGCTGCAACTGAACTCCAACAAGCTTCAGGCATCAAGGACAACAAAAAGTCCTTTTTCAGATATGTGGGGAGCTGGAGGAAAAGCAAGGGCAATGTTGGACCCCTGCTAAACCAGATGGGGCAACCGAGAACTGACGCCCAGGAAAAAGCCAACCTATTAAATAGGTACTTTGCGTCAGTCTTTCATCAGTCACACGGGATGCCCATGCCTGCTATGGGACAGGGAAATCTGGGTGATGGGGATCCCCTACCCTCCATAAATGCTGACCTCGTGAAGGAACACCTTGAGAAGCTGGATACCTTCAAGTCAGCCGACCCTGACAACCTGCACCCCAGGGTACTCAAGGAGCTGGCGAGCGTCATAGCCCAGCCCCTGGCACAGATCTTTGAAAACTCCTGGCGCTCTGGTGTAGTGCCCGAAGACTGGAAGAAGGCCAATGTGGTGCCGATCTTCAAGAAAGGGAGGAGAGTGGATCTGGCTAACTACAGGCCCATTAGCCTGACTTCTATCCTGGGGAAGATCTTAGAAAAGTTTATTAAGGAGGCCATCCTTGAGGGACTGGCCCAGGCTAACATCCTAAGGGACAGCCAGCACGGGTTTGTTGCGGGTAGGTCTTGTTTGACCAATCTCATTTCCTTCTATGACCAGGTGACCTATCACCTGGACAAGGGAGAAGAGATTGATGTCATATATCTTGACTTCAAAAAAGCTTTTGATCTGGTATCCCATGATCACCTCTTGGCCAAACTGGCCAATTGTGGCTTTGGCTCCACCACGATCCGCTGGCTGGGAAATTGGCTTCGTGGTCGGACCCAGAGGGTTGTGATTGATGGCAGTCACTCATCGTGGTGCCCTGTGACCAGTGGGGTCCCTCACGGCTCTGTCCTGGGACCCATACTGTTCAACATCTTCATTAACAATGTGGACATTGGAGTCAGGATTGGACTGGCCAAGTTCGCTGATGACACCAAACTTTGGGGCAAAGCATCCACGCCAGAAGAAAGGCGGCTGATCCAGGCTGACCTGGACAAGCTCAGCAAATGGGCAGACGAGAACCTCATGGTGTTTAACACCGAAAAATGCAAGGTTCTCCACCTTGGGAGGAAAAACCTGCAGCACCCTTATAGGCTCGGCAGTGCTACGTTGGTTAGCACTACAGAAGAAAAAGACTTGGGGGTCATCATTGACCACAAGATGAACATGAGCCTGCAATGCGATGCTGCGGGTAGTAAAGCGACCAAAATGCTGGCGTGCATCCATAGATGCTTCTCGAGCAAATCCCGGGACATCATTCTCCCCTTCTACTCGGCCTTAGTGAGGCCGCAGCTGGAGTACTGCGTCCAGTTTTGGGATTTTCAGAATTGCTGATTACTTGCAACTTCGGTTGAAGCCAGGTAAAGCTACAGGTGCTCCACGGCAATTTGAGTCCTTTTTTCTCTCAAGCATAGCCATGGGTTTCTTTTAACCAGTCAGATTATCTTGTTTCCGTAAGTGATCTGATAGGGTGGCATTGATCAACACCTGCTTCTGAGGTGCACATAGTAAACCATGTCATGATGAATTCTCCACAATTCAAAAAGGATGTGGAGAAGCTTGAGAGAGTCCAGAGGAGAGCCACGCGCATGATCAGAAGTCAGGAAAACATCTTACGATGACAGGCTGAGAGCCATGGGACTCTTTAGCCTGGAAAAGCGCAGGCTCAGGGGTGATCTGATGGCCACCTATAAGTTTATCAGGGGTGACCACCAGGATCTGGGGGAACATCTGTTCACCAGAGCGCCCCATGGGATGACGAGGTCGAACGGTCACAAACTCCTGCAAGACCGTTTCAGGCTGGACATAAGGAAGAATTTCTTTACTGTCCGAGCCCCCAAGGTCTGGAACAGTCTGCCAGTGGAGGTGGTTCAAGCACCTACATTGAACACCTTCAAGAGTAAATTGGATGCTTATCTTGCTGGGATCCTATAACCCCAGCTGACTTCCTGCCCTTTGGGCAGGGGGTGGACTCGATGATCTCCCGAGGTCTCTTCCAGCCCTAATGTCTATGAAATCTATGAAATCAATGGGCAGGTGTGTTTCACCTAATGAAGTGGATCAGCTGTGCCAGGACACATCAAGGTCTAATTCATTTAATAGAATCATTGAAATTTACAGTTGGAAGGGACCTCAGGAGGTCATCTAGTCCAACCCCCTACTCAAAGCAGGGCCATCTCCAATTATACCATTCCAGCCAGGGCTTTGTTGAACCAGACCTTCAAAACCTCAAAAGATAGATATTCCCTCACCTCCCTAGGTAACCCATTCCAGTGCTTTACCACCCTCTTAGTGAGAAAGTTCTTCCTAATATCTAATTTAACCTTCCCTTGCTACAACTTGAGACCATTTCTCCTTGTTCTGTTATGTGCACCAATGAGAACAGTCTAGCTTCATCTTCTTTGGAACCACCCTTCAGGTAGTGAAAGGCTGTTATCAAATCCCCTTTTAATCTTCTCTTCTGCAGCCTAAATAAAGTAAGCTCCCTCACCATCTCCTCAAAAGTCATGTGCCCCAGCCATCAAACCATTTTTCTTGCCCTCTGCTGGATTCTCTCCAACTGGTGGACATCCTTTCTACAGTGGGGGGCCCAAAACTGGACACTACTTCAGATGTGGCCTCATCAGTGCAGAAAAGAGTCACTTGTCTCAGTCTGCTGGCAACACTTCTACTAATGCAGCCTAGTATGCTGTTAGACTTCTTGGCAACAAGGGCACATTGCTGACCCATATCCTTTTACTGTGAACCTCCAGTCCTTTCTGCAGAGCTTATTCTTAGACAATCAGTCTCCAGGCTGTAGCAGTGCATGGAAATCTTCTGTTGTAAGTGCAGGACTTAGCACTTTTCTATATTGAACCTCATGAGATTTCTTTTGGCCCCATCCTCAAATTTATCTAGTTTACTATGAATTCTAGCTCTACCCTCCAGTGTGCCTACTACTCCCTCCCCCCACTCCAGCATGGTGTCATCCATGAATTTGCCGAGGGTACAGTCCATCTGATTTTCCATATCATTAATGAAGATATTGAACAAAACCAGCCCCCAGACTAACCCCTGGGGCACTCCACTTGATACCAGCTGCCAACTAGACATTGAGTGATCACTACCTGTTGAGCCCAACAATCCAGCCAGCTTTCTATCCACCTTACAGTCCACTCATCCAGCCCATACTTCCTCAGCTTGCTTGTGAGAATGTTGTAGGAGATGGTATCAAAAGTCTTGCTAAAGTCGAGGTATATCATGCCTACTGCTTTTGCTGCATCTACAGAGCCAGTCATCTCATCATAGAAGGCAATCTGCTTGGTCAGGCATGACTTACCCTTGGTGAATCCATGCTGACTGTTCTGAATCACCTTCTCCAAGTGCTTGGAAATGGATTCTTTGGTGACCTGCTCCATGATTCTTATGGCAATATTTATTACTAGTCTGAAAGACTGCATTTTGCCCTGTGATACAGTAGGTTTTCCTGGAATAAAGGTAATGTTGGTTTGTAGCAAGTGATTTTTTTTCTAGTTTGTTAAAGTACCAAAAGGAAGCAAAGTGATTAAAAATGTTTTTAGTTAACTCTTAAGAAAGGCTTACTTCTGCTTTCATATACACTTATGAAGCTTGCACTGAAGTGAGTGAAAGTCATCTCGTATTTTTAGGGCAAAATTTAGTTTTTACTATATTGGTTCTGTTTTTTAAAAAGAGACCTTTTCACTTTCTGTCCGTTTATTCATTTAGGGCTGAGTTGTTTACGAATCATGTGCTTAGTGTAGGGTTCAGTTCACAAAAGCATCCAATAGTTCATTTGTTTATCTAAAGTCAGTCTGCACCATTCTTCTCGGTTACAATTTCAGCTTCATAGAATTTTCTCAAGATTTGTGGTGGCTCTTACTTCTAATGGGCCATAATGACCCTGGGGACATACTTGCTCCCTCAAAGTGAATAGCAAAATTCCCATTGACTTCATTGAGGCATGATTTCATCTCTTGTAGTATCCTGGCACTTCCAAATGCAAATGGTAACTGAGGAAAATAGTTAAATAAATACTTCAGAAATTTCAAAAGGATTTGGTTGGGTTTGTTTCTAGAAAAGGATAAAGGTTAATAGTCAGGTTCTGCATGAGGCCATCCTGGCCTCTCAAACTCCAAGGCTAGGGAGAGATGTTCAATAAGCCTGAGCCTGAATGGATTCAATCTTTGCAGGTTAGTCTAACCTGCAAAACTTGAAGCAATTGGAGGTGGATAGACAGTCCTTTTTCATTGCAGAAATGCAGACACATGCCTACAGTGGCTCAGGCTAGAAGCTGGGGGCACTATAGCAGCCCTCCCTCCCTTCCCTTCCATAATGCTTAGCTGGGGCGGGGGCATGGCCAGGCCCAGGCAGGATGCTCTGATTAGGGAGAGGTGTAAACCCCCACCCTACCTGCATTGTCCCAGGCTTTTCCCAGCTTGCTGGTCAAGGGGCAGAACTGTTGTCAGACCCCAGCTCCAGGCTAGCACTCTGAGGCAAAGGCAGGGTGTACAGTGTGCATGCATCTCTAGATGATACTGAGTTTTTATATCTCCCTCTCCCCATCTGCAAACATGACAGGGCTGCAAACCACAGTGTTTATCAGTCCATCAGCAAAACAAAAGACACTCTCATTTCTTCAACAGCTCTTAAACAGCTTTTTCCAAGGAGAAACATTACTAGCTGACCTGTTGATTAGCTCCAAAGTGGACACTGTTCTGTCTGTCTTTGTCCTGTCTGCCTGTCTCAGTGAAATTGGAGACACACAGACTCCTCTCAACGTTAACTAACATACCACATGCTAAGGATCTGTGGGGCTGGGGTCCATGCTGTGGGAGGTGGAAGGGAAGGGGGAATCCCTTGTTGATCAGCGACCCTACTGTACCTGCAGTCTCCCCTGGAGCTTTGGCTAGGGAGGAGAAGGGCAGAGCCATCATGTTCTTTGTTGGAAAGAGAACAGTCTAGCCCAGCCCAGCCCAGTCCAGGGCTGCAAAGCATTTGAGATACTGGGCGACTCTGGTTTAACTTAAACCAGGAAAGGGTCTCTGACAGACATTTCAAAAACTGGTTTGATCCAAATCAGTTAAGTCTGATACTACATGCAACCAGGTTTATCTTAAACCAGTTTGAGCCATTTTGAAACTGGTTTATGTGTACTGAACTTATGTTCTGTTACAGTTTTAAATCAGTTTCTGATCACTTAAACCAGTTTATGTGTATTGTCTGTCCCTAACCCAAATGTCATCAGGTAACAACCACTTTCTGCCACTGAAGTAATGCAAAATGTCATTATGTAGTGAGGAATCAAGCCCATGAATCTAAAGGAAAGTTTACAAGAAAAAAAAGTAATTGCAAACCTTGATGAGGCTTTTACTTCAATATGCTGTCAATATTTAAAAAGTACATAGGGGGAAAGAAAGACGTAGGCATCTGCTAATTCTCTTTGTTCTTCTCTTTGAGGCAGTGATATGAGGGGGTGTTCTGAGAAAAAATGGTGCGTCTGTGTTGTACCACTATGCTTCTGGGATGTCACATGTATATTATCTGTGCTTGCATAAATTCAGAGAACTCTGGGAATTCAGCAAATGATTTTAAATAAGGTAACTATTTTCTGTGTATAAGCTGTATTTTAGCACATTGAGTGGTGGGTGCTGGACCACAGGCTTTATTAGCTGCTGTGTATAGTGCTTCAGAGAGAACACAGTAAACAAGCACAGTGACAGCCAGCAGCAGAAGGATACAAAAAGTATCAAGGCAAAGTCTCTGGAGACTCTGGAATCAAAAGTTAATCCCCTTGATCTTCTTAAATAACAGAGCTATAAGTGAAGGATTTGAACTGGGGCATTCTTGCTGATGCAGAGAAAACAACCAGCTTTGATTAAAAATAGCTGATAAATAGCAAGAAGACAGAAATTTGCAAATGACCTTAGTCCATAAAGAAATAGATGAAGATTGAAGCCAAGTCACCACCCATCTGTAAGGCCAGAATCAAAGCTACAAATTTGATCCTGTAAATAGATGAATGCATGCAGATCTGTATGGAACACCATTGATGTCAATCTTCCTTTTCATGTTGGGATCTGAATCTTTAACCAGGTATAATGTCCAGGACTGCCCCACAATTTTTGGGGGCGCCTGCAAGGCATAGCTTTGGGGCCCCCTGACACAAAAAAGGCATTGGTGGGGGGGGGAAGGGTAGCAAGTGTATAGGCAGATTAAGGTGTACTGGAGCACTGGGCAAGCACAAAATTGGAGGCGCCCTCCCCCCATGGAGCTGGGCTTCAGGAGGGGACAGAGGGGCCCCTTCCCCTCCTAGTGCTGGCAGGGGAGGCTGGTGAACCCTGCCAGGCTGGGGGGCACATGCCCACCACTTCTCCCTGCTCCCCACCCCTGCTACAGCCAAATGTACACATACACATGGCAGACAAGGTTCTTTGGGTAAATCTGATATCTTTTATTAGACCAACTAAATAGTTGGAAACATTTTTTCTAGCAAGCTTTTGGGTTTAAAAACCCTTGATCAGGCTGAGGAAGCATCTTCAGTTGGTGTATGCTCTTCCTGGATGGAACAAATAGTAAAGAAGCCAGAGGCTGGTCTGCATGCAAGCCAGTCAGTGAAAATGTAAATTGAGGAGTCAGTGGGTGAGAGTCAGTGGGTTTTCGTGGAATCAATCCTTAAACCGCTTTTTACTGAAAGAGTGAGTTTTGTCCAAGACACTACAGACTTTCTACAAAAACTTAAAAACATAGACCACCTTCCCAGCAACACCCTCCTAGCCACCATGGATGTTACCAGCTTATATACCAACATCCCACACCAGGACGGCATCCAAGCCTTCCTTACATACCTACAAGAGCAAGATGACAACTCTGAGTACAGACCCAAAGATATTACTGAAATTATATGCTTCATCCTCACACACAACAATTTCACTTTTAATAACCAACACTTCCTCCAGACCATGGGCACAGCTATGGGCACCAAAATGGCCCCACAGTATGCCAACCTTTTTATGAGCCACCTGGAAGAAGAATTCCTCAAAGACTGCACCATCAAACCCTTGCTGTACTTAAGATAATAGTGATGACATCTTCATCATTTGGACTGAAAACCTGCAATCTCTGATTGAGTTCCATCAGAAATTCAGCAATCATCACCCCTCCATCCGACTATCTCTTGAGTACTCCAGCACCAACATCTCCTTTTTAGACAGAATGATCAGCATCCAGAATGGTAAAATACAGACCACATTATACAAGAAACCTGCAGACCAACATACATATCTGCACAGAACCAGCAAATCACCTAAACACACCAAGAAACCTGTGATACACAGCCAAGCCCTCAGATCCCACCAAATTTGCACTGAGGAGAACACCCAGGATTGCTACCTCACAAATCTTAAAAAGGATTTCACACAAGGACATTCCTCCAAAGAGATAGATACACATTTGAAAGAGTTACCTGGATACCATGTGAAGAATTGCTGCAGTGCAGAAGGAAAACCCCCACAAATCACACACCACTGGTTATGACATATCACCCCTCCCTTGAAACTATATGGAAAATCCTCAAACAATTGCAACCCATACTAGAAGGAGACCCAATTCTTAAAGAGATCTTCCCAGATCCACCCATCCTAGCCTTCAAACAAGCTTGCTAATCCTCATCACCAGAAGCAAACTTCCTACAGCCCAAAACACACCAAATGGATCCAGGCCATGCCATGAAAAGAAATGCAAAACCTGCCAATATATCTCCACCACCCCACACAATTACTACACCCCGCAACAGAACCATCACCATTCCTGGATCTTACACCTGCACCTCCAGAAACGTTATATATCTCATCCAGTGCACCAAATGCCCTGATAGAAAATACATAGGAGAGACCAAACAACAACTGCTCAACCAGAATGAATGCACACTGGAACTCTATTAAAGACCAGAATACCCAATTACACATTTCTCATAAGAAAACCACTCTCTCTCCAATCTCTTGGTATTAATCCTCAAAGGGAATTCACAAAACACTTTTCACAGATGAGCCTATGAACTTCACTTCATCAACCTCCTGGATACAAAAAATCATGGACTAAACATAGAAGAAATACAAAAATCTAGAACTCTTGGTTCCAAAATGATACCTTTTATTAAACCAACCAGGAAATCACAAGGAAATTGTCCTTTTCTGCAAGCTTTTGGGCTTAAAGGCCCTTCATCAGGCTCTGAGAAAAGTATAGATGGTAAAAAGTCCCCATAGGTAGAAATAAACTTCATTTTTGAACAGAGGGAGCTGGAGATGGAAATCTGTCCCTCTGGGTCCAGCTTTTTCTTGTGATTTCCCAGTTGATCTAATAAAAGGTATCGTTTTGGAACCAAGAGTTCTACATTTTTGTATTTCTTCTTGTCTCAGACCAACATAGCTACCAAGTACATCCCTGAAACATGGAAGATGCAGAATTTTAGTTGATTTGGATTTTAAACTTCATTTCAGAACAAGAAAGATTTTTTTTTTTTTACCTCCCCACCTGCCATCTGACACTCCTCCAGGGAAGGAATTTTACCTAATCTACATACCAAAGAGCAACTCAGCACAACTCTCAAAGACACAGCTACTAAGTACATCCCTGGACTAAACATAGACATTGGATTTATGACACACTATAAGCTGCCTGACATCTGACTCCCCAGGTACCTCTCCACTTTCCCTGCTACATTCATCACCTTTCTCCCCCCTGCAGCCTGCCTCTCATCCACTGGCTCCTCAATTTACATCTTCACTGACTATGCCCTTCTTGCTGCAGCCCAGCCTCTGGCTTCTTTACTATTCGTTCCATCCAGGAAGAGCACATACCAACTGCAGATGCTTCCCCAGACTGACGAAGGGTTTTTAAGTACAAAAGCTTGCTAAGAAAAATGTTTCTAACTATTTAGTTGGTCTAATAAAAGATATCACACACACACACACACACACACACACACCACAGACAGCCCTGTGCTGTCCCCACCCTCCCCAGCTGCCCACTGCTCAGTCTCACTCCCTCCCCCACCCCATTTACACTCACATGCAGGGAGCTGCTGCCCAGCTGTCCCAAGCAGCCCCACAGATGCAGAGGGCTGGGCTGGGCTGGGCTGGCAGGGAGCAGGTAAGGCAGGGCTCTCCCAGCCTGGATCGGCCCCCTCCCCCACAGCGCACGTGCCACCTGGCCCGCAGGTGCAGACTCTTCAGGCAAGACCCCAGCCCTGCCCCCCTGCCCCAGACCCATTGGTGAAGGAGGGGTCCTGTTTCCAGCTGCCAGGGAAGCAAATGTGAAAGCCACAGTTTTAAACTTGGTGCTGAAAATGGGTGCAGAGTTTAAAACTGCGGCTTTCACTTTCCTGCTGGGGAGGATGCACATGGGATCCCTTGGCTGTGGGGGCCCCCTGTGGCTGCAAGTTTCACAGGCATGGAATGGGCCGGCACTGATTATACTATGGTTGGAACAAGCCCTGCTGTGCTCCCCACCAGGTCAACAGTCGACTGGTTATCAGCCTGGTGGGAACCATACTGGGGCTGATTCCTGACCCCAATGTGGTCCCCTGGCCGAGCTCATAAACAGCTGATTGTTGGGCACTTGGCTTTCAACTTGCTGGTGTGCGAGCAGCCTGGGATCATAGCCCAGTTGAGATCTGATCCCTGATCCCAAAATTGCACATCCTGCCATGCATGTGTAGCATGGCAGGAGGCAAAAAGTTTGAGAGCTGGGATCAGATCCCATCATGCCTATAAATAAACATCTGTCAGTAGCCTAGAAGTATGCATTATAATAGGAGGTTGGGGGATCAGGGCTGTCCTAATTACCTGCTCTATTAATAGACATCAGAAACCTGCATATATTTAACACTCTCCTGATGCAGAGGTGCAGCTCTATAATGTCTTCCAAAATGTAACTTAGCTAGAAGAGAACAAATTTAGAGGTGAACTCTGAGGATATATGGTAGTGCACATTTATTTGGTGATTTGTGAACTAGAGAACTCATGGTCTCTAGCCCAGATCCTGGGTATTGTTGGAATGGATGGGTTTGATAGTATTGGAAAAGTACATAGAACACCAACCTGAGAAGGTGCAGAAATAGGTGTGTCAACATCAGCCATCCATACAGACAGGCCAGTTGGAAACAAGCAATACTGGAGAGCCTTGGATATCTTCCGAAGACCCGAGGACCTGTTGGAAGGACTGAGAGGGCATTGTAGCCAAAAAAAAAAAAAAGAAGAAGTATTAAGGCAAGACAGGAGTGACAAGTGCTTTTGAGGAAAGCAAGGAGGAATCTTAGACTGATGGTTTGTTTTTTGGTTTGCTGGTGGATGTGACATCAGAGAGGATACCTGGCTTCTTCATAATGAACACTTCTGCAGAGCTCATGGGAGTGATGTATGTGTAGATGTTACTCACTTCTCCCCAGGTGTTGATTCACCCTGAGAATGATGGCAGGGTAGACAGAGCCTCTTCACTATGTGAAGCTGTGGTTTAGTTTGTAAAAATGATGTGGTAATGTTAGAAAAGCATTACTACTTAGAAAAAGGGGGTTTTAGTACCAGGTTTTTCTAGTATTTCTAACCTAAGAATCCTTATCAAATGTTACAGTCCTTACTTCAGTGCAACTTCAAACTAAGCTGGGACTGTAGGATTTGGCCTAGTAGCTAAAGTACCAACACAGTGATTTCCACTAGTATTGTTGGTACTCTGTGCCCTTTACCTGACCTCCTGTGAACTCCTCCTCAATCAGGATTTAGCTCAGAGGACATAGGATTAGGTAACTTCATATGGAACGATATGGGTGTTGCACAATTAGAGAATAAAATGTTGCTGTTATGCTTGAAAGCCCATCTTCTTTATAAAGAAGCTATTTAAATCAGCATTATTCCAGTTTCTTTTGTGGATCATCTTTATTTATTTTTTAATTTTTACCTTGTTTTATTTCTTAATGTACAGTAATTTACGTCTATCAGAATCTGTCATCTAGTTTCTTTCTTGTAAATTCGCGACTAGTGAAGTTTCCTAGAATGTTTTGATTCTTTATACAAAAAACAGGTACTGTATATTTTTGACACATACCTGCAATTTGTCCGTACTAGTAACTCTTACCGAGTCAACAAATCTGATTACAGTTCGTCCTCAGATGCATGCAACAGAGAGGTATAATGAAGCCAATGGATGGGAGTTGCTAGGACCAATCCTCTTTCCAAGCAAGTAGGAATACGAGACAAGGAAATCTTTTAATCCAAAACCCTAACGGAGTAAGGAGTAATATTATGGTGTAGCGCTTGAATTATGATGTGATGCTGATGCCATGTAATAGCAGTTGATAAATTATAAAGTTATATCCGTCTAACACAGAACAAGAAACTTAAGGAAAAGAGGATTTCAGTCCTAAAAATATTGTTTTTCTTGCACTTCACAGTACAGCTTCTGGGTCCTATTCTGTCTCCATTTTGGGAGAGGTTTATAAGGCCCCTGGCTCATGTAAAGACACCATGGGATCTGATTTCCAAACTCAACAATCATGTTTCCTCTCATGCATCACATGCATGGCAGGAAGTACAGATTTAGACCTGTCCAATTGTACCCTTTTTACTTGCCAATACAGGGGTTCAGCAAGGCAGCTTAGCTTGTCCTCCGAAGAGGGGGCAGGTAGCCCTACTGAATAACTAACTGTAGGGAGGCTGCTGATTAAGGAGTGGCTCACCACATGCTTAAAAACCCTGGAGAGAAGAGCAGTGGGATAGAAGCTGAAGGGACAGCTGTGGTGCAGGTGGTGGGCTAAGCAGCTGGCCACAGCAGGGGATAGACTGCTCTATAAAGGCCAGATCTACAGGGATCCCCTATTGGTGTCTGTGGCAGGACAAAAAGGTTGTGTTTGCATGTTTTGTTTGCTTAGAAAACTCTGTTTTATTTGGGGACTGGCTGAGGAGCTTCTCAGGGAGCAAGAGCCTGCTTGGAGAAACCCACAGGCAAAGCAGTCTGCTTACAAAGGGGAGCCCAAGATTATGGTCCTGGGCATCCCCTGCACCAGCAAGTTGAAAACCAGATGCCTGCAGGTACAAGACCAGAGGCAACAATCCTGTCCCTGTCCCTGGGACTACACCATGGTCTCAAATGAACCCTGGTAAAGTCCTGATGCCTGGACCAACAATTAACTAATTCCAGTCCTAGCCTGGAACCTGTATATGTAGAACATTTTTATGCTTCATTTGACATTTTTGTCACCTTAAATTGTGTCACATACAGTACTCTTGCCATTTGTCCCGCATTTAAAATGTTCATTATGGCATAAATGTAACTTGTAGAGGGGGCCTACAAACTAGGTAAGATTCAGGCAAGAAGTTCTCAAATGCAGGAGCCAAGTAGGGTCTATTTCAATAGCCATATGTGACTAGCCTACCTTCACAATCCCTTGTAGGTGGTGTTTGGGAATCAAAAGGGTGCCTGCTCACAGTATTGAGCACTTCTGGGGCTTGAAGAGCTGCCCATAAATAGACCAGGTGACATTTGGAAAAGGATTTGGAATGCTAGTGATTGGGAAAGGGCAAATATAGTGCCCATCTTTAAGAAACGGAAGAAGGAGGTTTCAGGGAACTACAGACCCATCAACCTCACCTTAGACCCTGGAAGAATCATGGATCAGGTCCTCAAAGGATCCATTTATAAGCACTTGGAGGAGAAGAAGGCGATTAGGAACAGTCACCATGGATTCGCCAAGTGCAAGTCATGCCTCAACAATCCGATTGTCTTCTATGGCTCTGTGGATGTGGGAACAGCAGTGGATGTAATATACCTTGACTTTAGCAAGGCTTTTGAAATCCCACAACATTATTGCAAGCAAGCTAAGGAAGTATGGGTTGGATGAATGGATTGTAAGGTGTATAGAAAACTGGCTGGATCCTTGGTCTCAGAGTGTAAGTAGTCAATGGTTCAATGTCTACTTGGCAAGTGGTATCAAGTAGAGTGCCCCAGGGGTCGATTCTAGGGCTGGTTTGTTCAATATCTTCATCCGTAATCTAGAAGGTAGCATGGAATGCTGGAGGGTAAGGCTAACATTCAGAGAGACCTTGACAAATTGAAGGATTGGACCAAAAGAAATCTCACGAGGTTCAGTAAGGAGAAGTGTGAAGTCCCGCACTTAAAATGGAACAATCTTATGCACCATCACAGGTTGGGGACCAACTGGCTAAGCAGCATCTGCAGAAAAGGACCTGGGGTTTACACTGGACAGTTAGCTGGATGAGTCAACAGTGTGCTGTTGTTGCAAAGAAGGCTAATGGCATACTAGGCTGCATCAGTAGGAGCATTGTCAGCCAATCAAGGGAAGTGATTATTCCCTTCTATTCAGCACCACTGAGGCAACAACTGGAGCACTGTGTCCAGTTTTGGGCCCCCCACTACAGAAAGAATGTGGACAAATTGGAGAGTCCAGCAGAGGGCAATGAAAAATAGAGGTACACTGATACATCAGTCTGATATCGGATTGGTACTGATATAAAGAAAATTGGCTGTATTGGATATTGGCCTGATGGGGCCGATAATTTGGCTGATAAATGCCTGTGCTGTGTGCAGCTGAAGCGCAGCACTCAGGCAGTGAGGAGCAGAGCAGGCAGCATGGAGAGCTACCTCCAGGTGGTAAGTCCGGTATGGTGGAAGGAGATGGGGGTGGGAAGGGAAGTGGGGGGGAAGATCACATGCTGTGCAGTGAGGGAGGGAGCAGGGGCAGGTGCTGCCCAGGCTGGGTGAGGTGGGGAGCAGAGCTGTGGCTTGTGGAGGAGGGGAGGCAGCTCCCACTGCTGCTTGCACCCCTGGAGGGCATGGGGGGGCATGTGCTCCCTGGATCTGAGTGGAGCGGACTGTAGCCGGGGCTGCACAGGGCTCTACATGTTGGGGGCTGGGCTTAAAGTGGGCACTGGTGGCAGTGGAAGGATGCTGCGTCCATCCCAAATTTTGCCACCACTCCGCTCCCACCGCCACTGCCACCAGTTGCCCAGTGCAGCCCCAGCTCTTCTCAGCGCATGGGTGGAGGCAGAGCGTTGAGCTGGGGCTGGACCAGGCAGCTGGTGGCAGCAGCGCTGAGAGTGGAGAGGCAGCAGCACCTGCTCCAAGGCCAGGCCCCACCTGAGAAGAGCCCTGCACAGCCCCAGCTGCAGCCTGCCTCGCCCCATCCTGAGCAGATCTGCGGGGCACACCCCCACCCCCTGTGCCCTCCTGGGGTGCAAGCAGTGGCAGGAGTTGCCTCCGACCCATGAGCTGTGGCTCCAGCCCCCGCCCCCCTGCCCTGCCTGGGCAGCGCCTGCCCCTGCCTCCTCCATCACCGTGGGGAACCTTGATTTGCCTCCAGTCCCCTTCCACCACACCAGACTTGCCAGCTGGAAGCGGCTCTATCAGAAATCGGATTGATATCGACCAATATGCTTCCTTACATATTGGGTATCGGGATCAGCCACCAAAATCTGTATCGATGCACCCCTAGTGAAAATGGTTAGGGGGCTGGGGCACATGACTTATGAGAGGTTGAGGCAGCTGGGGTTATTAACTCTAGAGAAGACTGAGAAGGGATTTAATAGCAGCCTTCAACTACCTGAAGGTTGCCAAAGAGGATGGAGCTAGACTGTTCTTATTGGTGCACATAACAGAACAAGGGGCAATGGTCTCAAGTTGCAGCAAGGGAAGTTGAGGCTGAATATTAGGGAAAGCCTTCTCACTAGGAGGGTAGTAAAACACTGGAGCAGTTTACTCAGAGAGCTTGTGGAATCTCCATCTATTTAAGACCCAGGTGGACAAAGGCTTGGCTGAGATGATCTAGTTGGGTCTGGTCCTGCTTTGAGCAGGGGGTTGGATTAGATACGACCTCCTGAGGTCCCATCCAACCCTTATTTTCTATGATTCCTTGATTTCTTTTATTATTCACTTTCAACCCATCCAGGCCCTAGATTTTTAGGCTTCCTAATGGGCCTTTCAAGCCCATTCTTCCATCTAGAGATTTAAATAGGCAGTACAAGCATTCTCATGGTGCTTGATCACACCAAAGATGTAAATACCACTATATTGAAGTTTCACTCCGTTAAATATTTCGTGATTTGGTGTGCTGGATTGAAATCGCTTTTCAGAGGCTGAGCATTGCTCTACTGGCAATCCCACTTGCTTATGGCTATTCTTGTTTAGTGTTGTTTTTCCTCATGCTGTCTACATTCTTTACCTCACTTTTGTGACAGGGTCATTCCATTCAAGCCTATGAGAAATAATGTCTTATTTTATTTTTATCTCCTATTGAATGTCATAGAACCTAGGCAGGAAAAAAGTGATTTTTTTTCTCTTGAATATGAAGCCATTAATCATGTCCTCTGAACATCTAAGTCAGTCTCATGACATGTTTGAAAACATTAAAACATTTAAGGCTCCATTATCCATTTGTCACATGGATAAGCCGATGCACCAAGACGAACTCACTCAAGATCATGCAGGGCGCATCTACATGTTCATTAATACACTCTCGTTACTATGCATTAAGTTTAGTACTTAGTTAACCAAGTACTAATTCAATGTGCAGTAACTTACTCTACTGCTCAGTAGTGCTGGTGCACGGGGTGTTTTTTTACACTTACAAAACAGCCTGATAACACTGTGCAGTACTGTATTAGCCCGGTTTTTGACTGGCACACTACTGCGTAGTGTTATTAGGCTACTGTGCAGTAAGCGTCTTGTGTAGATGCACCCACAGTGAACTAGCACAAAAGCAGGAGTAGATGGATAAGAAAGTAACACCAGACCATAGGAAAGCATTGTCTCTGCAGACTTGTCAGCAATGACATATTTCACTCCCCTATATTATTGTAAAGCTTTGTAAGTGATACCCCAAATAAAATATTAGACTCTTTTAGTGCTCTTGTATACATCAGAGTAACATTAGTGAGAATTAATGTACTGCAAAATGACAGAAATGTGTTGATGCTAGACTTGTCATTATGATTTGTAACCCAGAGTGTCCTAATATTTATGTTAATGCCCTCAATACAAGTGCCAATTTTTTTGTGATTTCTTAGTTGGCCTAATAAAAGGTATCGTCTCTGAACCAAGAGTTCTAGAGTTTTGCATTTCTTCTTGGTGTAAGGAAGGCATTAGCTCAGATTCATTGGTTAGTGTGCGGTATGAGCTGACATTGACCTCGGTGCAGGCTCATCTAATTAGGAGGTGAGCTGCAAATGTAAAATTCTCCTTCCTTATAGCTCAAGATAAGGGTGAAAATATGAAACGTCTTGCTCTTCTTCCTGATGTATCTGGACTGAAGTGTAATTTTCACCCCTACCATATTAGCATATTAGGAAAAGTAGGAAGGAAGAACAAAGGATGAAAGATTTTTTTTTATTACCCCTAAAGTAAAGTCTTTATTACCTCCTGTCAAGCTGATCCACAGGCTCAGTAATCTGGGATTTGTTGCTTTTCTTTCTTTTCTCCCTCTTTACACTAGTTTCTTAAATAGCTATTCTGCTTATTACTGCACTATCGCTGCATTCGGAGCTGACTCCTATTGTACTTCTCACCTCCTCATTCTGACAGAGCAGTTAGCTTCTGACTTTTCTGCTCCCCTTCACTTCCGCTTTTGGTGAATAAAGCGCAATTCTTTTACTGGTTAAAATCTCACTTTCTTCTTGCCAGCTCCTGCTTCCACTGCCTTATTTCCCTTCATTTTGCCTTCCCCTTTTCAGTTTATTTTATCCCCCTTTCAGCTAAACCTGTACACTATAGACAGAGAGCCAAAGACAGGCCCACAGTTCATATTCGTTTCTGACATCATTTTCTATTCCTGAGGTGTTCCTTAACAAATAATTTCTTTTTCATTTGATTTGCAGCTAACGTGCTGACACTGCACCAATCTTGTTTGGAGAATATTCCATTACATAGTATGTAATCTCTACTCCCCTCAAAAATCTTGCAAATATGACTTTCTTATTGTTAAGGCCAGAACGTGCATAGTCATCATCTGCCTCTTTTATGAAATTATGAGCTGCCATACTAAAACTGTATGGTTTAAGTTCCACATTTTGTAAGAGAGGGTATGAATTACAGTTGTAATGCTGAAAATTGAACTATTCCCCAGAAGCAAGGCCAAAAAGATTTTGGTGTGCTGGAGAACAATATTTTATATGCTGTAATTTTTTTTTCATTGCAGTGTATTGTGTTTCATATATAGCAACGGACAGCTTTGTGTCTCACATTTAGCTCCATCTAGGCAGGGAAACTGGATTTATAGTCCAAGTTCAATGAAATACAAGCAAAATAAATGCACAGAAAGCTGCCCTTTAGAGCATTGCTTATCAACATTGTTAAGACATTCATTCATTTTAAACATAACAATATACTTTTAAATAATATTTCTCACTAATAGCTTGAATATTGAGGCTCCCCCTCTCCCCCCCCACCTTTATAATATTTTTTTCCAGCTTTCAAATGTATTCTTCACATGGAAAATAAAGTTTAGATGAATGAACAGTCTATTTGCCTGGAAGACATGCTGAAGTTAAGTGACTATTAGAAAACAAACATCTAAATTTTTTGTATATAAAAACGAAATTTCTAGGATGTATATATACACTTTCATTTCTTTTCAGTAAATAACATATAGATACGTTACATGCAAAACATGCTTATTTTTCAGTTAGTACCTTAAGAACATCAAAGGCCATAATATGTGCTGTAGTTGTAGGAAGATCTATCTGATAGATGATATGTGAGTAGTCTGAGAAAATGAGATTGTAATGGAATTCTTGTTCAGGCTTCAGAAAACAGCTTTTTATTTATTCAGTTTTTTAAAATGCTTCATACACATTACAGCTTTTATTATTTTTTTGAAAATCTTTTGGCAAGCCAATAACGTTTCCCTGAATTTAAGCCTATTGCAACCTTTTTAGCATAAGGAGCATGATCCAGGGTATTTTTCAGTAGTACACTTTTAATGTTGTTTTGCTCAGGCATTTCTATGGAGATACAAACTTGGATGGTTGAAATGAATAATTTTGATTCTTTTCCCTGACAGGTGTATGAGGCAGTCCCATGCTACACTGAATGCAATCAGTATTCCTGGATAGTAGAGCCATGGTCTCCATGCAAAATCAACACTGAGCAAAATTCCCTACATTGTGGGGAAGGAATACAAACAAGAAAAGTCAGGTGTGTGATAACAAAGGCAGTTACTTTAAATATATAAAAATTAGCATAAAACAAAATAATTGGCCTTATGACAGTAAATATGTTATTCAGCTCAATGTTTTAGGTGAAAGGAGGACTGCATTGACCTACAAAGGTTTTCATAAAAATACGTCTCTGAGATGCAGTTTCATGTGTGTAAAGATAATGACTTCTTTGAACAACCTGCTTTAGTTTCTGTATTACAACTCTTCCGCTGAGATTCCAGCTGTATAGAAAACCTGGCTGAACAGAAAAAAAGATTAATAAAAGCATCACACCCGGTTTAATATGATTTTAATGGAAATATTATTACTTCTAAGATTATTGCTGCCAGTGGTATTTATGAAAATACTCAGACGTCCCCCAAGTTTTTGTTGTTAATATTTGTGCAAAAAATTATGCTGGGACTCTGCCGTCTGTTCTTCACTGTTTTTAGAATTGTTTTCTGTCCAGTCAAGGAGCAGGAACAATGATGTATGATCTAGATGACCTATTAAGTATTCACATTCACATGGCAACTACACAGAGCAATCAGAATTAAAAGCTCACATGCCATAGTCTGAAGCTTATTTGTTACTATTCAGCAAATAGTTTAATTGAATAACAAACAGATATACAGTCGGCATCAATTCGCCAACCATTCATTAGATTCATAATTAATATTATTTGTATAATAATTTAACCAGTGTTGTGGGACAGAGGTAGAGTGTACATGTATTAGCTCATCTGAAATCAGATGAACACCTCTCTTGTTTTATACAAGGTATTTTCTGTCAGGTGAAAAAAAATATTTATTTTTTCCTTGTAGATGTGTAAATACTTCAGAGGATGGTGAAGGAGAGGCTGTGCCCAGCATGCTATGTAATCAGTCTGAAACCCCTAATGAAGTTCAAAAGTGTAGCCTGTACTGCCCCTACGAGTGTGTGATGTCTAACTGGGGACAATGGAGCAAATGCCCGCAGGTAACTATCTTCACAGTCTTTCTGGAGGGAGTGTTTTCATGTCCGTTTCACAATTTCCTTTCCTTAAGTCGCTTTATGCTCCCTTTCTATTATTCCTACATTCCAGCAGCAACGGCAAACAGTTTTCTTGTAGGAAGTTGGGCTTAATGGATTTTACATCCAGCCTGGTTATGATTTTTAAATGTCAACTATTCCTACGAAGCCTGAGCCTCATAAAAAAAAAACCAAAACTAATTAGTAAAATACACAGTGAGTATAATGTGACAGATGGCCAGATCACCTCTCCATTTGGTCTGGGGGAGGAACCAAAGCAGGTACAAAGAGAACGGAGAATAGCAGCTTCATTGCGTATCTCCTGTTTTCTCTTAATCTCCTAAGAGGTGCATGCAGGAAAATGCTTTATACTTGATAGACCACTCTTGAGAGGCAATGTATGAGCTCAGCCATATTTGAACTGTGCGGTGCTGTGCAGCTCTGAGAAAGGAAGTACTGGGGCTGCACAGAAGACTGATCTCCCACCCCACCCCCACTCCACCAAAGCTGCAGAAAACAGCATTATCTGCACTGTTTCCTGTTATGCATCTTGAAACACCCTGGAGACAGGAATTGGCACAACAGCCAGTGAGAAGATGGTGGCAGCAAGATCCCCCCTGTGAAGAAGAAAGAATCCTATTAGTTGTTCAGAGGTGCAGGCCACTGTTCAGCTGTCCTTAATCTTTGCAAATGTCATGCGTTCTATGAGATTTCCTTACAAATTCCCCATTCTCAAAAGGATAAAAGAAAACAAGTTCGGTCTTGTTCAGATTCTTGGCCCTTGTGGGCATAGCATCTAACAGAGTATTCATCACAGTAATTGCCCAGCTTTACTCTTGTTACTTTAAATAAGAAGAAAGAAGCAAGTTTTGTGTGGCTTTCCTGAATGAGCATACTTGCCTAGTGGACTTCAGTGGCAGATAAACATTCACGGTCCTGTTAGGAGTAGAAGAAACGCTATCAAAAGCATGGGCAGTTTGGGGCAGGTATGTCCATTACTGCAAGCATGGTTTTTTGTCTTCCACAGTCAGGCAGGTTTCTCTCATTTCTCAGTGTTTTGTGTATTGTGCAGATATTTTCAGTCAGAACCGGTCAAATAAAATTGTGTATTTGAGTTCCTGTATTTGCCCCACGTAGAGCACCAGAGTTGTGATTCAGCGTAGCACTTCATTCCAAATCCAGGTGGTTTCTTGGATGTCTTTTCTTACTCTCACTGTAGTACAGCCCATACTCTTCTGAGCTGATTTTGTTCTTCACTGGGAGTCTCTTCAGGAATAGAAATAGATTGTCTTCATTTTAGAATTCGTGATAACCGAAAAGGCCACATTTTGATCCTGACCGAGAGTTGCAACAACGTACTCGCCACAGAAGGATGTTAACCCTGACATTTCAGGGCATCAGAAGTGTTGGACTTATTACAGTTTACTGCACAGAATATTATGGAATCTGTTCTACAATACTTTGCTGTGAATATGAGGCTACTGTTTGCTGCTGGTGTTTGCTTTCAAGTCACTTATTGATTGTTGCCTGGATGGTGCTTATTTGAAGCTTCACAGACAATATGAGGTCCAATGTTGAAGAACCTGCTACGGACCATAGTGATTACAATTATAATAGGACTTGATCAATAGGACTAATTGTATGAGTAAAGAGTTATAGGACTGGATTGCATTGTGCCTATGCATGCCTACAGACTCACGACTAAGGCCAGAACCAGTCATAGGACTGGAGTAGATCAGAGTACTTATGAAGAAACCAGGAGAGAGCAAGAGTGGTTCTAGGCTGGAGGAAATCTGTGGTCTGTACTTGTTGAATAACATCTTAGCCTGTGAACCAACAATTCCTCCTCCCTTGTAAATTTTAGACGGGTCTTCGACATCATGTAAACCAGCTGCATGATAGCTTAAAATACACTGCAGTGAAGGAAAACCAGAGTATAACTTTTGAAAATTATATTCTGAATTTAAATAGCTGAACTGTACATACTGTGTGCATAATAACAGATGTGACAGCTAATGAGTGGGAATATTAAGTGTAGACAGTGCCTTGTCTGGTTTTGAGATTTATTAAATAATTCTTCAAGTACAACCTACTAATCTAACAGTAGCTCAGTTTTTCAGCTTTATCACCAAGACAACCATTTGAGTGGTGACATAAAAGGAGATTCCTATGAGAGAAGCTACTTAGACTTCAAAAGAATAAAAGCTAGATCGAGTCTCTTTTAAAACTGCCAAAGGGCGGGGTCTTAACCGTTGTGCTAAAAAGAACAGGAATAGACACCAGGTTTTGTCAGAATGGGTCAAAATAATTTTAGGAAAAGGCAATGTGGACATTTATTTGCATGTCTGCTGTCTGTTTTAATGGCTATCCTAAGAAGAATAGCTTAAGAACAACACTTTCTCTCACTATTTTTGTAGTAGTGAGATGAGTAATTATTTTATGGTATCAAACATAAAAAGGTTCAAGTACTATCCCAGCAAATCTGAGATCAAGGAACGTCCTTTCATGACAATCCTACTGTGAGAGCTAAATATTAAGGGAAACACACTCATATAGCAGTTAAATATTCACTTTGTTACCAGGTCAGTGGGAATTCTGTCTATGATTTGAGGTATAATTTTGATATCCCTCATTATTTCCATTCATTTCTGAGGGGTTAGTGCTAACTGTAGTAATGCATAAAACACTGTGTACACTTGTGTATATGGAAACAAAGATGTTCTACAAAAGCCAGGTTATTATAGGTTTCTTTAGGGACCTAAGATTCAGCTAACCAAGTGAGTGGACAGTCATACAGGCACTTTTAAAAATCTCTGTAGGAACCCATCTTTAGATTTAGGTACCTGAATGCCTTTTGAAAATCTGACTCCAAAGGACAGATTTTGTTCCATCTATTGATGGTCTAGGTGGATTTAGAGCCTAAATGCTACTCTCGTCCATGCTTAATGCACCTGTTAATGTATCTACTTTTGTAACATGCTGTCACATAACTATCATGATTGTCCCAAAAAGAGGTAGAATAGAATCACACTTAGGCACGTAAGTCCAGTTACGTGCCTAATACCTGCAATACAATTTCACCCTTAGGGCTTTTTTACACATGCAAGGGACACAGTGCTGGGTGCCCTGAAAAGCACCCGGTGCTCTAACAGTTACAATTGTATAAGCAGCGAAATGCGCACTGGTGCAAAGAAAATGGCGGTGGTGCACTTTTGAACTAAAACACCTTGAAGGTGTTTTAGTTCAAAAGTGCACCGCCACCATTTTCTGCATGCTGACGCTCATTTAGCTGGTTATACAACTGTATGCAGTGCAGCACAGTGACCGTCACCTTGAGCACAAAACAGACTTGGTTAATCGAATTAATTGAAGCAGTGGATCTCCAGCGCGTTGTGGGACAAAAAGGTATGTGTATAAATGCTATGTAAAGTTCTTGGTGTTGCTCATGGCTCTTCTCCTGCTATCTAACATCAAAGATTATATCTACTGTACCTCTGAGTGGTCGGTAACCACATTGGGACTTGAGCAGAATCTCCTCAGCAAGGAAGGAGAGTCTATTGGGCAGAGTGCGGGTTAAGATCTTTCCAACTATGAACAGGAATGCAATACCACAATGATTACTGCACTCCAGTCTACCTCCTTTCTTGAATACGGTAATAATTTTGGCATCTTACATGTCAATTCAAGTCTGTTCCAGATTTTCAGAATAACAACATGTAGTTGATGAGTTTTTTTCACCCGGCTTATAAATTTCAGCTGGCATCCATTAGGACCACATGATTTGTTGTTCCTTAACTGCTTAATAGATTTCAAGGCCTCTGGATAAGTTGATGGACCTGTAAGTTAGTCTTTAATGGGGTGTTATAATGTTGATGTTATTGCTTTGACATTAGAATTTTGGTTTAGGGGCTCTTGAAAGTGCTCTACCACGTGTTGAAAGAGGAGCGCCACGAAGAAAAAGCCCTCCAAGGAAGGACCTGGGGGAATCATCATCCATCTTATGTCCAACTCCCAATAATATTTATATATGTGGGGTATATATAATATATAACACATGGGGTAGATGGTGATGATGCTCCCTGGATCTTCCCAGTGGTCCACCAAAGAGAGCATTGGGTAGGCGAGGGCCCTGGCCTTATAATACCCACCCCGACATGCTCTAATGCTCTTCAGCTTCTGGCCTGAGCCAATGCAGGCATAGAATCATAGAAAGGAAGAACTGGAAGGGACCTGTAAGATCATCAAATCCAGTCCCCTGTCCTGGGCAGGAAATTGTTGGGCTTGACAAGCTCAACAAGGTGCCTACCCAGTCTCCCCTTGAACATCTCCAAGGATGGTGACTGTACCACCTCTGCTGGGAGTATGTTCCAGATTCTGGTGACCCATACAGAGAAGTTCTTTCTTATATCTAGCCTGAGTTTACCCTCCATAACCTTATATCCATTGGTCCTCGTCCTTCCTTGAAGTGGCTTCCTGAATCTTGGTGTTCACCCTGATGTACTTGTAGGTGGCTATCAAGTCACCTCTCAGCCTTTTCTTACTTAAACTGAGTAGGCCCAATTCCCCAAAGAAAGATAATGAAGGATAGGCTCTCCTCACAGAGCTCTCCTCATAGAGCCTATCCTTCATGCCCTTGACCATGAAGGTGGCTTTTGTTTGTACCCTCTCAAGCTTATCCATGTCCTTCTTGAAGTGCAGTGGCCAGAACTGGGCACGGTACTCCAGCTGAGTACCAAATAGAGAGGGAGGAGCACCCCCTGGATCTATTGAACACACAATGGCTGATGCATGCCAGAGTTCTCTTTGCTTTCCTGGCAACCTCATTGAACTACTGGCTCATATTCATCTTCTGGTCAATAGTAACCCCCAGGTTTGCTCAGATGCTGTACCAGCCAGTGGGCCGCCATCCATCGTGTAGCTGTGGTGAGGGTTCTTCCTACCCAGATGAAGGACTTTGCACTTATCCTTGTTAAATCTCATCTGATTCCATTCTGCCCATAAGTCCAATCTGTTAAGGTTGTCCTGGATCCTGACCCTATCTTCCAGTGTGCCTGCATTTCCCTACAGTTTGGTATCATCTGCAAACTTAATCATTGAGCTTTCCACCTCCCTCATCCAAGTCATTAATGAATATATTACAGAGCACGGGTCCAAGCATCAATCCCTGGGGGACACCACTGGAGACAGCCCTCTAGGATGAGGCTATCCCATCAATTACCACCCTCTGGGTGCAGCTTCTAAGCCAATTGACCAGTCTGCAGTGAGGTGGGTGGACAAGTCCAGCACCCTCCAGTTTGTTTGAGAGAATCCTGTGGAAAACAGAATCAAAGGTTTTACTGAAGTCTAAGTAAATCGCATCAACCTTGTGTCCTTTGTCTAGATGGGTAGTTACCTCGTCATAGAAGGACACAAGGTTTGTCAGGCTTGAACTACTCTCAACAAAGCCGTGCTGATTACTTCTTAACACCTTGTCCATTTCCAGGTTGAAAATGATGGCCTGCTTAATAAATTTTCCAAATATTTTACTCAGGACTGAGGTCAGACTGATCAGTTTGTAGTTATCAGGGTCATCCCACTTCCCTTTCTTAAAGATGGGCACCAAATTGTCTGTATTTCATTTGTCTGGGAACATTCCTGAGTTCCATGACTCCTCAAACAGCTTGGCCAGTGGTGCTGCTATAAGCTCAGCCATTTATGTCAGGGCTCTTGGGTGCAGGTCATCAGGCCCAGCAGACTTGAATACATCCAAGTGTTTCAGGAGATCCCTCGCTTGTTCAGGACCGATTTTGAATAGCCTGTTGTCTACACCATGTTCCCTGGGCCTCTGGTCAGGTGAACAGACCCTGTTTGATTTCAGGAATACTGACATGAAGTATACATTTTGGCGTTCAGCATTTTCGCAGGCATCAACTGTGGCCTGCCCCTGAGCATTCAGTAAGGTTCCCGCAGTGGAGCCTGACTTTTTTTTGCTCTTTTTGTATCTGTAGAGAACTTTTATTGTCTTTTATTCTAGTAGTCAGCTTGATCTCTATGCCTGCCTTGGCTTTCCTTGTCTTGTATCTGTAGGCCCTGGCAACACTGGTATATTTCTCTCTGGTTGCTTAGTCATTCTTCCATTGCTTATATGCTGCTTTTTTTTCTTTTTCAAAAGCTCTCTAATATTCTTGTTGAGCTAAGTGGGTCTCTTGGCTCCTTTTGCCGTTTTTTGCCTGGAGATGGCCTGTTTTTAGGTTATGAGAATTGCCTCCTTAAAGGAAGCACCACCATTCCTGAACTCCCAAGTCGTTTAGTTGTTGGTTGCAGAGGGACTTTCCAACTAGCCTCTTGAGTCTCCTAGAATCTGCTTTCTTGAAGTCCAGGACTCCTGTTCTGCCCCAGTCTTATGGTGGATGGTGAATCTAACCAGGTTATGATTGCTGTCTCCCAGAGTACTGACAATCCTTAGATCTCCTATGATGTCATCACCATTGGCCAGACCTAAATCCAGGGTGGCCTTATCCCTGGTAGGCCCTTCCAAAACCTGTATCAGAAACGGGTCATCTGTTGTTGCCAAGAAGTTGGCTGACCTGCTGGAGGTTGCCAAGTGATCCTCCCAACAGATATCAGAGTAGTTAAAGTCACCCGTGACAATCATGTCTGTAGAGCTAGCTGCCTCAGTCAATTCTCTGAAGAACACCTGATCACTCTCCTCTTCTTGGGAGGGAGGCCTATAGTAGACTCCCACCCTCATCGGGTCTCCCTCTCATGATTCCCCTTGTATCCTGACCCAGAGGGTCTCAAGGGACACTTCCCTGCTGTCAAACGTGACCTGCAGGGAGGGTACTGCTCTTTCACATAGAGGGCTGCACCTCCTACCTTCTATCCAACCCAGTCCTTCCTGTAAAGCCTATAACCCTCAATATTAAATGCCCAATCATGTGCTTCATGCAACCAAGTCTCTGTTAACCCAACCAGATCAAAATCTTCATCAACCAGGAGGAGTACCAGTTCCTCCTCTTTATTTCCCATGCTTCTGGCATTCCCATAAAGGCACTGGAGCTGTCCCCTAGTTATGTTAGGTTTTCTGTCATGCTGCCTGTGTTGCAAGATGTCAGTACCAATCTGGTTATCCATTTCTTGAACATCCTCCCATGTGTCATTGTGGTTAGTGGCTTTGTGTACAGCAGTGCAACCTTCTCCCCAGCCCTTGGACTTGTCTAGTTTAAAGCTCTCCTCAACACGTTGGTGACTTTCATAGTGAAGAACTTCTTCCCTCTGTTTGTGAGATGAATACCATCCCTTGCATGTAGACCGTCCCTGTCATAGAACTGTGTACCAAGGTCAATGTGTCCAAAGCCCACACAGTGACACCATCTCCTAAGCCTTCAGTTGACCACCTCAATGCATTCCTCCTACTGATGGCCATGGCCTCTGACCAGGAGGATTGAAGAGAACACAGCTTGTGCTCCTAGGCTCTTTAGCTTTGCCCCAATGTTCTTATAGTCTCTCATGATCCTCCTAGGGCTACTTCTTGCAGTGTCATTGGTGCCTATGTGGACAAGAAGCATGTGGTAATGGTCAGTAGGGTGAACCAGCTTAGGGCTTCTTGCCATAACATCTCTGATCCTGGCTCCTGGAAGGCAGCAGACCCCTTGTGCAAGGGGGTCTGGATGGCTCCTTATGTTGTCCTGCAGCAGGGAGTCTCCCACAACTATCGCCCTACATTGCTTCCTTGCTGGGATCTGCTGATCCCACACAGATGCAATGTCCATTGATGGTGAGAGATCTGCATAACTGTTGTGGAGGGTTATTGGTGGGGCAGCTGATGCACAGTCCTGACGTGACCGGTTTCCATTCACTATTGGTTGGAGTATCATGGTCAGGTTAGCTCTTCTGCCCTGTCTCCATGGCATTGTTCTCAAGATGCAGGGCCTGGCAATAGGTGTCAGTCTCTGCCTTGTGTTTCCTGATTGATCCGCAGCTTGTCCACTTCCTCTTGTAGCTCCCTCACCCGGCCCTCCAGAGTCTACCGGAGTGAAAACATCCCACAAGTGGGAGTGTTCATGCCCCTGGTCCCAGAAACCAGCAGGTGTGCCAGGCACCCCCCACAGTCTGGAGTCAAGGGCTGTGTCTGTGTGGAGACCAGGATGCAGCATGTGGTTGCATTTCCAGAATCAAAAGTAATAGTCTGTTTACTTGCATATTGGTTCAGTCCACACAGCTTAGACTAACCTGCAAAGATTGAATCGCTTTAGCCTTGGGCTTTTTGACTGTCTGTACTTAGCCCAGTAATCAAAGTACTGAATTCGAAAGTCATCTTATTTCATATGGTTCACCAAACATATTGGATAACTTTTTGTTGATACCAATCAAAACATATCATTTGGAGATTTAAAGTTATATCTCACATTACTGTTTTTGAGCCATCCAGTCCATTTATCTTATTCTCTTTTTAAAAATCTTTTGATGGTGAATGTATGAAAATAACTGATTAAGGTCGAAAATGTTAACTAATAATATAATAAATGATAGTGATAAAATAAGTGTTAAATATAGGACTTGATTTTGTTTAAATTAAAATGAATAGGAAAACTCCCATTGATTTTTGGGAATTGATTTTGAGCCCATCAAAAAAAATACTATTGCAAATGTACTGATTTTAGTTGAAATGTACTAGTAATTTAAAATAATCTCTTATTTAGCAGGATTTTATATAATAGATGTCCTGTTACATATGAGGTTGCTTTTGTCAAATATAAAAAACCAAAAATATGCAAAACAATAATATTTGTATGTTGATTTAAAAAAAGGTCCTGTATTTTTAAATATGGGTATTTTGTGTGTCTTAATAGTCCTGTATTTAGGCAAGTTTGGGAAGATCAGATTCTGTTTAAATGCAAAAAAAAAATAACTTTAGCAAGAGAAGAGAAATAACTCACACAAACTCACTCATATAAACATTTTGTATGTTTGGGAATTTTTTACACATTTTCAGTGATAGATCCCTTGTAAGCCAAGATTACTATATTATGGGGAAGCCTACCTACTCACAAATCTGCTTCTCCATTCCCATGACATCTTTGGCTGTCTTGTGTTAGAGGAAGTTTGTGAAACTTGACAAATCCTAGCAGTTGACTTAAACTAAGTCACCATTGTGTTAAAGCCATCTTGGAAATGAGTAGACCTGTCATTCTAAAGGAAAAAAAAAACTTTTGATTCTGGACATACTAGAATTTCTTTCCAGCCATTTATAATCAGGTTCTAGTGCTATTGATAATAAGCTTATCCTCAGTAGAGAGTCACACAATTAAAGTAGTTAGACACCAAAAAAGCATTTTAGACCATCCAGTCTATCCTTTGTCAATGCAGCAAGTACCCCTTTTGTTTTTCATCTAGTCTAGTTTTATATACATTCTTTCTTATGTGGATGGGTAACCTTCAAGATGCTCTTCATTCATATGGAAATCAGTGCCCCATAATGATGGTCAGTATTCTTGTTAGTAGGCCTGTTCCTTGTTGGCACTTTTCTCTCCTGATATGTGCTTCATTTATTATATTTCTTTTCACAGCATTACCTGCTTCATATCTTGGGAGGAAGAGAGGATGTTTTGTTTTGCTTTCACTGCCCCCCCCCCCAATTCTCTCTCTCTTTCTCTTTCTCTCTCTCTCTCTCACTCTTTTTTAAACCTCTACGTCTCCTAAATATATATATTTTTAAATTCTACATCTTTCCACAGCTCCAGGTTACATTCTTTTCCCATCAAATTACATTTTTTTCTACCTGGGTATAGTGTCTTTTAGAATTTCCTGCCTTGCTGCTTAGTGGTAGATTTTAATCCTTCCTCTTATTGAACACTTCCAGCGTCCTAAACTTGGTCTTTCTGGAATCTCATATCTGACTGTTGTTGTCTGGGATTGTATTCTTTTCTTGGCTGAATTCAAGAATCTTGTGATTACTGATTCTAAACCGATTCCCTAATATGGTCACATCTTGTATCCTTAAGATGTAAATCAAATGTTTTTTCCTCTCATTAGAACTCCTATGTTTTGGTTCAGAAAGCTTTCTTCTATGTAAATAAGGAACAACTGGGTAGTTTACATTTGGAGACTTGAGTATAGTTCAGAATAATGGTTTGAAATTTGCTTTTTGGAAACATCATTAGAAAATTAGATTTGCTTGCATTGTGCTTCAGAGGTTTCATATTAGTTCCAGAGATGACCATGTATTCAGACATCATCACTTGATTGCTCAAAGAACCAGCTAAACAATCCAGAACTGAAATCCTGTCATCTCTGTTAAAATATTCAGTGATCAGAAAACATGCAGTATCTGCAATGTCTTGACTTCTTATTCATCAGACGTGGAAATGTAATTAATTGACTTCAATTGAATTCATCAAAGCATTCTTAAACTGAGTTAATATGCAAGTTGGGCTACAAGTCCCTGAAATAATTATCTCAAATTCATTTTGTTAGCTCTTTGCTATCGTGTAGATAACAGTCATAGCCCTAATATCAGATCTGAGTGGCCTCCTTGTTCGCTTCAGTGTTTGGCATTTACAGTAGCTAATTCTTAAGGGTGTGAAATTAGTTAATTATGCAGGGTTACATATCTACTGAGTGAGAGCAGCTGTCCCACCTTCAGTGGCAGTTCTCCATATAGATCAATAGTAACATACGGCCCTATATTTGTAACAATGGCGTTATTATTCTTTTAAATCTGCTGTGTACTATTTAAATGCTGATTGATGGTATTAAAAATGGGAGCAGATGATGTGGATTGCACATAGGTTTAGTAATAGCTTTCATCATAGATGGCAAGTCTGAATTGGTATTGAATGGAAATGTTTTTCCTCCAGAGACAGTTGGAAATTAAATGGTGGTCTCATTCATATTCTTGATGTATGGTAGTATGCATTACTGAAGGCTTCATCACAACTGATACCTTTGTGAGCAGGTTTTGCACAGGTTCCAAAGCACAGAGACTGGATTAAAGGATTAAACAACCATGGAACTGTATTTTCCATGCCTGAGATTTGTCTGTTCAAGTCCAAGACGCAAAATATTCTAGTCAAGGGATATTATTGGAGACATTTTAGTAGTACTGCTAATTCCGTGTCTGTTTTAACATACAAGTAGCTGTGCAGTTGAAAGTTGCTTGCATTATGCTACAGTTTTCCTGGAAATCAGTTTTAAAAAATAGTTTAAAAAAAAGGCTGTAAATGAACATAGGAATGGCTTCTGAATGATTTTACAGTACAGAAAAGCCTCAGAAGAACACATAGGCTAATAGATTTACCTTATAAAGGGCTGCTCATGTTATTGTAAATGGCTTATTAAATTGTTACAGAACATTTCCATCTGCATACAGATTATTATGAATGGTTCATTACACAGTTAAAACTGGTCAGAGCCCCTTGCTAGAGATACATTCACTTTCATTTAAGGGTTGCACATTTCATTTTGAATAGCTTGTTAAACATAATGTACCTAACTATTTATAGTTTAATATGGAAGCATTTCAATAAATTAAATGTGTTTAAAGATCTGGCTAACGTGTTGCAACTTTTGCGTTCTATGAGTATGAGAGCCATATGAGAATCTAGTTAGATAAAAAAACTTGTTTATGAATCGTGCTTAAGGTTTAAAATAGTGTATCCTGGGGACTATAATATGTTAGAAACATGATTATTCTGTTACAACTCAGAATACTCTTCAAATAATATTCCTTTTCTTTTATGCTTTTCTTTCATCATAAAACTTTTCTCAGTTGCTATAACTGCCTTTTCATTGGATGACAAAGAAAATGACTTCTCTGGGCTTGTTTCTATTTAGTGCACCATTGTGTTACTTATATAGCAGTAACGGGAAAAAAGTCTAACGGACTGCAAGAAATGTAGTAGTTACAGAATTGCTCTGTCCAACTTTGGTGATGACTTTCAAAGTTTCTGAAGTCTCTCGGTCAGCACATCCTCACCCGTTTCTTACCTCATTTTAGAGTTTTTGCTTGCTGGTTTGGGTAGTTTTGGTATTTTGTATGACCTAATCTATAGGGGCTTTAGTTTAGCTTTCTGTACACTTCATGCAGAGACAATAAAAATGTAAAAAGCTGACAACAGTAATGGTAAGTTGGTAAAGTTATTTGTCACTAAAGAAACTTGTTGCGGTTGAATCAGTCAACTTACACAAGTAAATTTGCCATTGACCTCAGGCTCTGTTATTTTGGGGCCTGAACCTACTGCTATTGAAGTTAATATCACTAATGAAGCATGGATTGGTTACTTGGATTTTAAACACCAATAAATAATACCCTGTATCTAGATCTAATACAGGACATGTACTTGAAAAGCAGGACTTATGTAGAACTTAGATGCCTGAGTCCAAAATTGTGATTCCCTACTCAGCTGCCATCCAGCAGTGTTGTGACATTAGATTTCCCCCTGTGCCTGAAAACTTCACTTTTACATGAACAAGGTATCTCCATTTTTATGTTACTCAGTGTTTCTAAGGCCAGTCAAAATCCAGAAACTTGGCGTTCTTCTATTCAAGCCCTCCGAGGGGCTTGATTTAGCAGGCACACTCAGAGCCTACCCAACATATTCAGACAGAATTAGATATCATACACTATAGCTACTATGGAGGTAGCTATATTGACACAGATGGAAGAGGAAGTGAATATAATGGTTACAAAACTTGCTCAGGACTTGTGAGACCAGGGTTAATTTTCTTCCTCTGAACTATCTCCATGTATGTCTTGGCTCCTAACACAGGGTTTCTGGATTCTACTCCAGGGACCAGACACCCAAGCCCTGTCTTTTAACTTTTTTGTGATGCATTTTTGGTTTATTTCTTTATGTATGGATCGATTTATTTGATTTACATGCAGCCCTTCCCAACAGAGAGTCAGGGTAGTTTATAGTAGGAGAACAAAATAACTTCTAAAACAGGAAAGATTCTTATAGAAAAGGAAATATATAAAATCCAACTAAATCATATCCTAGCCTAGCTTTGTTTGCTAAATGCCTGTCTAAATGGGAAAGTTTTACGGCACTTCTGAAAAAGTCTAGGCTTGCACTATGGTGGGTCTCAACAGGGAGGGAGGTCCAGAGCTATGGGGTAATATAACTGAGTTTGAGCTCCAGGATGCCCTCCAGTTCTCATTCACCTACCACACTTCTGATGTAAATATTTGGATCAAAAGGGAGGCTGCTTAATGGATCCTATAGTGATCCCCCATTCTTCTAACTCCAGCAAATCACTCCTGGACTACGCTGGTCTCAGTCCTGCCCTTAAGCTGAGTGGGCACCTGCTTACACCATGCCCATGCCTCACACCAGTTACCAGTTAATGACTTAGGTGGGCAGTTGCCCCAGTCTGATACCAGACTTTTATACCCTTGTTGGAGCCTCAGCCCTCCCAGCTTCAGCCCCTTTTCTCTTGCTGGTTCCTTTAGCTTAGGTCCACTGTGCCAGGCCTGGCTTCTGTCCTAGCCCAAATCTTACCCCAAGCAGGGCACAACCTGAGGGGGCATAGGCCACTCATCCCTCTAGGGCTGTCTCCACCCTGCCTCTGGTGCTGAGCCTGCTGTGGCTCCATCTGGAGCCCAAGCCCCCATCTTGCCCCTCTAGGACTATCTCTGCCTTGCCTTGGGCGCTGAGCCTACTTGGCTCTCTCTGGGCCCCTGGCTCTGGTGTCTGTTGTTCTGGGCCCTTGGCCTCAGTCGCTGTCCCTGTGTCCCCCTGGCCTGGCTCTGTCCTCCCTGGGTACTGGCCCTCATCCAGTTCTGGTCCAAGCTAGACTTCAGCCTTTCTTTCTCTTGCTCTAGGCTTGGATCTCCCCCCAGGTCTATGCCCTGGATCCAGGCTTCTAGCAGGGGTCTACACACTGGAGTGCTCCTGGAAGTCCACCATGGGTTAAACTACCAGGTGCCCTTCCATGGGTTAAATCTCCAGGCACTCTTCAGGCACCTTGCCATGACCTCTGCTCATTTCCCTTTCAGCCACTCCCATACCACCGGTTAAAACTCTAACCCTGGAGTAAGCTACCTGCCTGTATAACAGCTTTCCCTTACCCCAGGAAATATTCTCCTGTAGGGCACCATCACTCTGTTCACCTTCCTTAAGTCAGCCCCAGTGCCAGATACAAGAGTTTCTGTATTCCCCTTGCTCTGGACCTCTTGCCTCAGCAGCCTCTGGGACCAGACTGACTCTTGTGGCTCAGGGCCTGTGTTTACATGGTTCCTTGCCCCTTGTGGCTCCCTGCCCCTTGCTGGTGACATGTCCCCCCTGAGCTGCCACAGGTGGTTCCTGATTCTCCCTGCTGGCTCAGTCTCAGGGTGATTTACTGCTGCTAGACCCTGCTGTACTCCTATCAATGATGTACTGTGGGCCTCTGGTGCCCAGGGACCAATGCTTGCATTTGCACCCCCCTTGTCCCTGCTGTCCTTTGCACCAGGAACTCCTCCGCTCCCACCCCAGCCCTGTTTGGTTACCTGTTTCAGCCGGGAAGGAAATGAAAGTCCCGGCACACCAGATGTTGGGGGAGGGGTGGCGGCAGGGATTTCCAGCCAGAACAGGTAAATAAACACCCAGCCCTCGGGGCAGGTTAAACAACAAACATGGCCAACACCCATGGGATAGGAGCTTTGAAGGGCCTGACTTGTGCCCCATTCAGGCAGGAATGGGGGCCCTGGCCCCCGCCACTAGTTCCTATGCAAGGGTATAGTCCATGGTGCTACTGCAACCTATATAGTTCTGTGGTAAGTACTTTCCTCGGGTAACTCCCCCAGTACCTGTGCCCTACTGGCTCATATTAGACACCTTTTCTCACCTATGGCTCTCTCTGCTACTCCTTCACCCTTAAAGTAACAGCAGACTTTGGCGCTCTATCACAGGTGAGTACCAAGAATAACCTCCCACATTTTTTTGCCAAGCACCCTTGGAATATAGATATTACTTGCAGGTTCCTCTTGGCTGACCTTAAGGATGACAATAGAGTATAAAGAAGAAGATGGTACCTTAGGCATGTTGGGCCCAAATTGATTAGGACTTTATAGATCAAAACTGACAACTTGAATTGCACCCAAAAAACCTAGTGGGAACTACACAGTGTCATTTCTGGAGTACTGGAATGATGTGCTTCCGGGAACCCACCCCCATCCGAAGGCAGGTCACTGCAGCTTATGGAAGGTTTTCAGTTTGTCCCCAATGCAGTCTCAAGTTTTGTAGGCTCAATTTTCACTTGTAAATAATTTTGCTTCCATAATATATTATTGTGCAAGTATTAATCATGGGAAAGTAACCAGAAGTTACAAATAAATGCATATTTAGGGGGATTCAAAGGCACACTTTAGAATTCAGATCCCAACTCCTCTTGATTCCCCTGAATTCTTTAATAATATATTTTATTTCCCATACTTTCAATTCCTGACTATAGGCTCTTTTATTGCGGTTGTAGTTATATCCTTTCTCTTCTTCTTACCCTTCATCTTGTGCTCACACCAGCCACATAACATAAAAAGCCATTGTGTGGGAAGAAGCATATATTTATCAATAAAAATTTCATGCAAATTACAATGGGGATTCAAATGATAAATTTTTTCTCTATACTTTACAAGAAATGTGAGCTCACACAGGCCACGAACCAACTGTAACTAGCTTCTTGAGAGATACTCATCTTGCTTAACTAGTGAAGAAAAGCTTAATCTTTGATCAAAGAAAATAATAGTTATTACTAGAGCAGTCAGAAAGGAAACAAAGTCTTTGAAAACAAATTCAATTATAGCATCTATTTAATGGAATGAGATTGGTCAAATATGAAGAAACTTTGTAATGTGTAGTTGAATATCATTAATTCCTTTGTATAAAATCTGGTTTGAGATACATTAGAGATAAAAGATACTTGTTGGGTCCATTCTCAGAATAGGTCTGCAGGTATTTCCTAGTAAGGGGCACTGGCAATGTGTTTGTCTCCCCTGCTTCTACTTACGGCCTTTTACAGAGTACACGTCACACCCACATCCAAGTCACTGATGAAGATATTAAAGAGTACAGGTCCAAGGACTAAATCCCGTGGAACCCCACTGCCCACATCCTTCCAGGTCAATACCAACCCATCCACTACCACTCTCTGGGTTTGACCGCTAAGCCAGTTTGCCACCCACTGGACTGTGTAAACATCTATGTCACAGCCTCTTAATTTATTTATGAGAATGGGATGAGATACCATATCGAAGGCCTTCCTAAAATCCAAGAAAATGACATCCACCTGTACTCCTGCATCTAAGCATTTTGTGACCTTGTCATAAAATGAAACCAGATTGGTCAGGCATGCTCTACCTGCTAGGAATCCATGCTGGTTTCCCTGCTGCATTATTTTTCCCACTGGACTCCCACAAACATTATCCTTCATAATCTTTTCAAACACCTTTCCAAGGATGGAGGTGAGCCTGATTGGACTATAATTACTTGGATCCTCCTTCCTGCCCTGCACGTTGGTGCTTTTCCAGGCTTCTAGGACCCAATCTGAGCACCACAAGCATGCAAACAGCCATGCCAGTGGTTCTGCTATAACACTGGACAATTCCTTCAGTACCCTGGGATGGAGCTCATCTGAGTCTGCTGCCTTGAATACATTCAGTCCATACAAATGACTCTGCACCAAGTCAGTGTTGACAGTTGGAGGGCTGGTGTCTCTCTGATGCCTGTCTAAGAACTCATTAGGAGATTTATCTTGAACCCTGTTCAGGAACACTGAACTAAAAAATTCATTGAATAGCTCAGCCTTATCCTCCCTGTCTGTCACTAATTGCTCCTTCTTGTTCAGTAGGGGTCCTATGCTGCCCTGCACCTTCCTTTTACTCCCTACATACCTAAAAAAAAAGACTTTTTGTTGTCTTTAATTTGTGTTGCCAGCCTCAGCTCTGTAGTTGCTTTGGCTTTTCTAACTGCCTCCCTACAAGTGCAGGCTAAGTAGGTATATTCCTCCTTGATAGCTTCCCCCTGATTCCACCCCCTGTATGCCTTCTTTTTTGCTCTTAGGATCCCCTGGATTTCCCTGTTTAGCCAAGGAGGTTTTATTGTGTGATAAAAAGTGTGAATTTGTCACAAAGAAGTTCCTCATTAAATGTGGAGCTACTATGTTGTAGCTATGCATCATGTGTTAATTTGAACACCCAGCATGTTACTTTAGACCCTTCATCAGGGAGAAGGAGACATTGGATGCATCTACATAAAATGCTTACTGTGCATTAGACTGTTCTAATGTGCAGTAATACATCACTGCCTACACGTGCACAGCAGATACTGTGTAGTAGATCAGTCTAATGTGCCATTTTATAGTACCTGTAAATACAGGGATTAGAAATCAGTGCATTAAACTAATGTGCTGAAGTGTACTTGTAGATACTGACTGGGAGCAAGTTCCTCCTGGTCAGACTAGGTAGCAGGGGGCCACAAGGGGCAGGGTAGCAGGGGGCAGGAAGAGCTGTCCGACTCGGCAGGATGCTGCCTTCCAGCCACTTGGAGATGAGGACCTGTCTCAATCGCCACGTGGCTGGGAGGCAGGTGCCCAGCAGCCAGGACAACTCTCCTCAGCACACGGAGATTGGGACCCATGCCCCCTGCCACTCTGGTGGAGCCTGGAGCTCCCCCTGGCTGCCACATGGGGGCAGAGCAGGGCAGGAGCTGCCCTGGACTGAACTGCTTCCATGGGAAGTAAATTTGCTCCCAATGGGTGCACATTCAGATATGTGCAGGGCCCTAGCTTAATATGCCTGAAATTTCTGTGTAGAAAATTCAGGGCCCATTAATTGCACATGTAGATGCACCCCCTGTTATTAAGTGACAGAGAGGTGGGAAGAATAGCAAGCTCCCTGATGGCTTACCTCATGGCAAGCTGTCAGGGGGCGCATCTACACAAGATGCTTAATATGCAGAAGACTAATTCTACTGTGCATTAACATGGCAGGCAAAACCCACATTAATGCACAGTAAATTTAGTCTAATATGCATTAATGTCACTAAAAAAGCATTTATTTGCGCTAATGCACAGTAGGGCAAATTATGGCTCATTAATTTAGTACCTGCCGTTAAAGGTACTAACCTTAATGCACCATAATTATGGTACATTAATGAATATGTACACATGCCCAGGGCGATTTGCCCTGATGCTGCCCAGTGGCTGTGGCTGGGACTGACCAGGGGGCAGAAACCTCTTGCTTAGCCCTTGCTGCCCCTATTGTAGCACAACAAAAATAATATCTAGAGGGGCCCTGAGAATTTGAAGTGGGCATTTGGGGGATTTTTTGGTTTAACAACTGCCTGTGAAAGAAGAGGATTGGACATGATGACCCGAAAGACACCTTCCCATTCTGTGTCTCTATATTGCTCATTTAGTGTCAATGACAAGTCTGAGATTTCCTAAGGAATACCATCTGGTAGCCAGACTCTTGTTGTTTTCTTCATTTATAAAGAGAGGTAGTTAGGTACCTTAGTATGAAGTTAGACAGAAGGCAGAGCAGGCAGCACTAACTGATTCACGGGCATACATTTTTGCAGGCAATGGTATACTTTATTAGACTAAGTATCTGACAAAGTAGGCTGTTGTTTACAGAATCATATGCCTCTTTAAATGAGTCATTCTGTAAGCACTAGCCTGCCCTATCTTTATTTATAATGTTGCTCAGAACTTGGCTTGCTCAGTGAACTGCCCAAATCTTTGCCATTTTCTTGCTCATCACTCACCTTACTTACTCTTAACAGTACACTGCTTGACTTCCTACTTTCCCTCTGTGGCTGCGTTCAGATTAGTGCAGCCACGTGGTATGTGGTGCTGCAGACATGTGCAGTGGCATATACCACACATTCAGCAGTTCTCTGAGCTGCAAGGGAGCAGTCCAGGGGTCAAAAAACCTGCGCAAAAAAACAAAAGTGGAGCGGTGCACACAGGAACAGTGTGCGCTACTCAAAATTGGAGCCATGCTCTGGCTGTGGGCCAAGCTCTGATTGGCAGGACTGCCACAGCTGCAGCCCCCCAGGACTCCAGGTAAGGCTGCTGGGGCCAGCCCAGTAATGGTCCCAGCCTGCCCTACCCCACCCAGGGTAACCTGCTGGATGCCAAAGGGCACATGGCACAGGTATTCCTCAGGAACAACAGGGACAACTAACAATGGCACAAGGTGTCCTGCTGCTAGTTGTCCTTGGGAAACCAAACATCCATGTTGTATGGATGCAGCCTACAAGACTGTCTAAAAATTGCTATGGAAGTTCTTTCTGACTTATTCAGCCATGTCATCTCGAATCCCTATGTAATGTTTCTCTTGTTTCTGCCTTTCACAAGATGAAACTTAAGCTTATCTTCACCTTTAAGGCCCTATGCAAACTTGCCTTTCAACTTCCTTCTACGTCTCCCAGATTTTTCCTGCCATTCTCTTCAACATATTCGTACTGTCTCCTTTTGTGATCTTCCAACAGTTTCCCTTTCGTGTATTTCCTTCAGCTGTCTTTAACCCTGCTCCAAATCTCCGTAGAAAATCCATTCCATCCAAGAGTTATGCTTTTCCACAAATAAGCTTTTCTAGTACCAGACCGTGTCATGTGCTGGCAGATTCCATGATGGATATGCTGGTACAGGTGATGAGTTTGATTATGCTATTTCTATCTTACTAGCCAATTGCCCGTCAAAAATGATGGGGGATAGAGAGGGGAGGGGGCTGGGATGGAGTGCCGCCACCTAACGCCCCATGCTGCTGCTCTTCTGCCTCTTGCAAGGAGCGGGGTGGGGGAGCCGAGGCCAGCAGCGCTCCACCCTCTGTCTGATCCTCAGCATGGCTTCGGAAGCATGGCAGCGCTCCCCCATGGTTGGAGCACTCTGGCTATTTCTGTCAGCCAATGAGAGTGTGAATAAAGTGTTACAGACAGACGGACAGACTTAGGCTTTTATAATATTAGAATTAGGTTCATCTTTGTGATGTGCAATTTATTTGTTTTTCCCCCTTCCTTCCTCATTTATACCATCCTAATGCCTCTTCCTACTTAGTTGGCACATCTACTTGAGATGCTTAATGCACAGGAGCTTAATACTACTGTGCAGCAGCGTGTCAGGGAAAAATCATGCTAACACACTACTGCACGGTAGTTTTAGGCTACTATGCAGTCAGCATCACAAAAAAATAACATGCATAAGTGCTACTGCACAGTAGCATGAGTTACTGCACATTTAGTCAGTACTTCATTAAGCAAGTACTAAATTAAATGTGCAGTAACCACTGTGCATTAATGAATGTGTAGATGAACCCAGTGTTTACTATTTATACTCCTTAACTATTTGCATATTATTCAGATACTCCTTACTTGTTTAATTTAACAGTAATATTTTTCATTCTTTCTGTCTAGAATTTTATGCACCCAAATCCCATTACTATTCCAGCAGAGATGGGTACTCATCTCCTTTCAGCTCCTTTGAAAATTTTAGCTTTAATCTTTTTCTTTGCACATCACCCTCTCCTGCTGTTTACTTAGTCTCACATATACTTGCCTCAATTTTTTATTTAGATAACTTGAAAGAGTAAGGCCAGAAAATCAATTATAACACTAAATTGACTTTTCAACTTATGTAAAGGGAAATTCAACAAATAATATTACAGGGTATTAGTTACAGTTTTCTTTCTTTAAATTTGTGTATGTTTCCCATGGACTCAGAATAATCAGCTGAACACTTTGCCTTCCAAATTCTTTTATTATTCAAATATAACTAACATATTTGGTTTACCATTTATATTCTTGTTTCCAAACAACATGGCTCATCAGTTGTGCTGATCAAAATGACAGCTTCAAGAGTGGCAGTAAAATACTTATTATTTTAACACAGGTAAATGGAGGATGTTCTGTGACCTGTTTGAATCATGGCTGTCCTACTACCTGCTGTGGCTAAGAAGATAGCTGAGAGTGAAAATAGCCCAGCTTTGCAGTAAATTTGTTTCAATATAATAGGCTGTACAATGTTCTGGGATGAGTTATGTTAACATCCTATAATACTACACAACAGGATGCATTCACGAAAAAAGGAAAGTACCTACTATTACTTCCAAAATTTTTCTGATTACAAGTTCTCAGGCTGAAGGACACTGAAAGTAGGCATTTCAGGGCCTGCAGGTTTCTGCTTCTTTCAGCACCTTCATTGATTTCTGAACTGGAATATATAAGCACACTAATTAGGAGCTTCTATTGAGATACCCTCTTTGATTTTTATTGGCAAATCATTTAAGTTATTAGTCTTCCCTGTGAGGACAAACAATTAAATTAATTGCAGGAAAGGTAATAAACTATTGGTAAATACTTAGCATGGGATTAGTTTTCAAATAATTAAGAATAATTGCTTATTTTAGATTACTAGATGACCATTCTCTGGTTAACAGTGGATAGTTCATTAAGATTACTATGTAAAATTATTTGGCATGGAGACCTATAACTCTAAGATGATAATGGCATTCCCCTAATACAACATAAACATATGGAGACTAGTGACAAATCAGTAACAAATCAGAGTCAAATTTGTCTTGTTTCCTTTGGGATATATTAGGAAAATTTCTGCTAATGTTAGTGAAGCTACTTCCAGATTTACAGTAGCCTAATTGAGATCTGTATTTGCTTTTTAATGGCAAGAAATTTCTTTTTTATTATTCATAATAGGAGAATTAATTATATTTTCCCCCACACTGGGTTCAGTATTATAGGCACTTGCAAGGCAATATGGCTGTGTTTTTTAAACTTTTAATGAGTTTTTAATTTTGGAGCTAATATATCAAAATCTATTATTTGAGATTCCCAAGCATTTATGAAAAAGAACACATTTTTATATTTTCCCTCTCAGCTCAGACTGTTTTGTTGGTATCTTTATTGTTCTTACTTTAAGCGGACATTAATACTCATGAGGAATTTTCCTGAATTAAATATGCTTGTGAACAATTTGTTTAATTGATTGTAGTGCATATATTTAATATAGGTATGGTTCCAAGATTTAGTAATAGGATCCACTGGCTCCATTTACTGTGTGTCAGTTTTCTTTTAATCAGTAGCAGCAAAAGATCTATTTACTTCAGTCTGACCAGAACCTTTTCTTTAAGACCCTATTTTTTATGGCCTGTTCCTGATTCTTTACTTCTATAGATAGTTTGTATGCATCTAAACAGTTGCATTAGCTTCAAAGCTATTACTCTCAAGAGTAATTGTTGTAAGAAGGCAAACCTATCTTTGCTTATCATTAGCCTTCACAAGTCCTTCAGGGACTTAAAAAAATAGAACTTCTGTTTACTTAAGTGACGTATTTTTCCCACCATAGTAGTGCTGTGTAGGTGTGTGAGCAGCCGGCCTTGAACAAAGTCTGTAGTGACTGCACCTGTAATATTGGTGATGCCATTAAGTGTACTTGCTCTGTTGTATTTTTGTGTTTTAGAAGAAGGCCCCAGCTGAACTTTCTGACTTGCATTCAGGTAGCCATGGATATGCCTTTGTTCTACTATGGCTATTTCCCATGCTTAGAGACCACTCCCAGAGGGTGATAATTGATGGGATAGCCTCATCCTAGAGAGCTGTCTCCAGTGGTGTCCCCCAGGGATTGGTGCTCAGACCCGTGCTTTTTCATATGTTCATTAATGATTTGGATGAGGGGGTGCAAAGCTCAATGATTAAACTTGTGGATGATACCAAGCTGTGGGGAAACATGGGCACGTTGGAGGTTAGGGTCAGGATGCAGGATGACCTTGACAGACCAGACTCATGGGCGGAACGGAATCAGCTGAGATTTAACAGGGATAAGTGCAAAGGCCTTCACCTTGGTAGGAATAGCCATCACCACAACTACATGATGGGTGGTGGTCCATTGGCTAGCACAGCATCTGAACGACACCTGGGGGTCACGATCAAGTGGAAGGTGAATATGAGCCAACAGTGCGATGAGGTTGCCAGAAAGGCAAAAAGAACTGTGGCATGCATCAGCCGATGTGTGGGGCCACGGCAGGGGACTGGACTTGATGATCTCACCGGTCTCTTCTGGTTCTATGATTCTGGGCTATGCTGGTTGCCACATGGGACTGGGAGGGAATCCTGCCTCTCATTCCCTACCCATTTCTGCTATGTGTCAGAAGGTTTTTTTCTTTAAGCCTTCCTCCAAGGCATTGGGTGTTGGCTGCAGCCAAGCTAGGAATTTTGACTGGAGCGTGCCAGTGCTCCTGCTGAGACTTAAACCATATTTGGAATCAGGAAGGCATTTCACCTCATGGTCAGATTTGGAAGAGATGTGGGTTTTCTGTCTTCCTCTGCAGTGGGAGGCATGACCCTCTACCTAGGATCCCTTGAGTGTACATTAAAATTTTACAGAACACCTCCAGTGATGGAAAGTCCACAAGCTTCCCTAGGCAGCCTGTTTTACTGCTTCACTGTTCTAATGGTGAAGAGGAATTTCCTGATATCCAATATAAATCTATTTTGTTGCCACCTCAAGCCATTGGTCTGTGTCCTATGTAGAGGGATGCTTAGAAAACATGTAGAGGTCCTCCACCCCTTTATGACACTTAGAATACAAAAATATTTACCCTGGTATAAGGAGAAGTGATATTATGAACCTCCATCCATAAAACCGTGACACTTCTATCTACTTTGTCAAAGGCTATACATCTGCAATGCTTTGGAGCTAGTTGCAGTAGAGGCTTCTGCCTCAGGTGAGGTGAGGAGAGAACGGGGGAATGATACAAAATAGAATTGTGTGAGAGAGGAGGGGGATACATTTTTTTAAAATATACCTGTTAGATTGTTACACATACTTTAGGATGGAAAGTCAAATACAGAGATGCTAACATGGACTTGTAAGAGCATGTACTATTTGCTTAAATGTATTTAAATTTGCATGGACACATATGTATTTACTTAATGTATCAGCTGCTGTTGAAAAAGTGGTCCTGTATGGCCTACAATGTCATAACCAGTATGTGTAGTGGCAAATATAGTATAAAAGAATGGTCTGTTGTAATTTCTACCATGGCTGCATGGCTGAAAATAAAAAGCTTTAAATCTTCAGAATGTTCCCAAGTTGCAGCTCAGTTACAGTCATGACATTATTCTTTGATCGTGTTTCATGTGGTCCTTGTAGTAAAGGGTTTTTTTCCAGATGATGCTATCTGTTTCTGTTGGGGTCTTTAAGTTACAAATAAGTGTCGGCAGAAGAATAATGATCAATTCTGAGTCATGAATAAAAAGAGCTTAAGCATTAACCATCTGAGGTAAGTGTCACTCAGTGAAGTCTTGTGTCTCAGACAGACACCTTGATCACTCATGGAACTGAAGCACACTTTTAACTGAGTTACAACATTAAGAATCCTAAAATACTTGATGTAATTAATTTTTTTATCCATCTTTACTGCTACAAGGTTTTGCTTGGGAAATCATAGAGTCGCAACAAAAGACTTCTCAATTTTTTGTTTGCTATCTGCCTTAACCCATTATCCTACTCTTAAGTAGCAATAGGATATATTTGTTAAAGAAGTGATGTGTTTCAAAATAGAGTATAGTAGATGTCAGGCTTGGTAGTATTAGGATAAAGATGTGTTAAATGTTAATGATACCTTTGAAACAGGTTAATTATTGAAAATATTTAAACTGGCTTAAATAACAGGAAGGAAATAATATAATTTGTGGTCTGATATAGGAATAACCATATAACAATATAATATGTGTATGTATCACAGGTAATTGGTATCTATAATATTCACTGAGATCTATTTCTACTTTGCAATTTAAAAAAAAATCTAGGTATGTGATCCCAATGTTATGCAAACACGTGTTCGCCATGTGTTAAGGTCTCCTTCAAATGCCAAGACTTGCCCAGAAGATTCACAAATGCAACCTTGTGTTCTCAATCAAAATTGCTTCCAGTATCAGTACAATCTGACAGGTAAGCATAACTGTGATTCACCTGACAAGTGGAAAAAGTAATCTTTCTCACACACTTTTTACTATACATTTACAAAGTCTGAAGAGACATGACAACTTAAGGTACAATATTAAACTGTGGTTCTAGTCTTAAACATGGCTTTGCCTATAACACTCTACCGCTCTGCAAATCTGCTCTTTGGGTGTATTTACTCAACTACAAGATGAGGGTTTTTTTCCCCCAATCAGCATGGGAGGAAAAGCCCCTCATCTTCCATTCACATACATGGAAAACTCATTAAATACATTATCTATCTGTCGGTGTTAAAAGCAGCATATGCTCAGCAATGGAAACTAACTATGAAGTTGATTAAATGCAGCCAACAGTGAGCATGGCTATAATATACATGTGCTATATTGGACAAACTTGCTGATAGGAGCCTCTCACAAGGATAAATTAATACAGCCCATCTGAGTCAGATATATGGTAATGCCCATTAAACACAGTCCCCCCACTGCTGACTTTTTTTCCAAGTCATGATGAGCATATATTTTGACTTCCTGTTCATTCCAACAGCTGAGCTATGTCCTTCTTTCCTATTTCCACTTATTCCTGTTTTTTCACCAGCCTTAAATGCCTGGCAAACACCATGAAATGAGCTCCTAATAGTTCTCCCAGAATCCTTCTGCCCCACCCCCCTCAGCCTGTCACATGATTAGTGTGGCTTTGCCCCCCCCCCCCGAGGTGGAGCTGGACCAGGTTGCCCCATGTCTCATTTGCTTATAAATTTTTGGAGCATCTCAGGACTCATGGCAAGAACACCCCGTTCCAGTCATTACTGGGGTCTAATTAGCATGTGGCTCCTTTGTAGGGGGTCTACATACTTAGCAGTGCCAAGCTATGGCGTTACCATAGCTTGAAATGCTGCCAACTGCTGGGGCCCTGCTCAATGACCTGTGTGTTAAAGCAGGGGTGAGCGAAATACAGGCCATACTTAGCAAGGGAAATACCATGATCACTAATGCGATTTTCCTCGTGGCTGGGGATGACCGCTTTCTTGACATGAAGTAGTACTTGCAGAAGTAATGTATAGTTAACCTCCCACTTTCGTTTCCAGTGGGAAGATCTGGGCTTTTGCCCACTTCAGGAACATGGAAGACTCCTCCCTAGCTTGCTCCTGCATCCATATGGCTGCGAGCATGCAAAACTCAGGGGCATCAGGACCCCAAACCTCCGAGCGTGGGCCTGCACATAGAATGCCAACCGAGTGATTAGAAAGCATCTGAAGCCCCAGGTGGGGTGGAGGCTGTTTGCCAGTAGTAGGGCCAACATGTGGTTTTTGAATGACTCATGGATTTGGAATTGATTGGGCTGATTTGCTGTGGAACACAAAACATTTTACTTAAAAAATTGGCCTGCCAATGGATTTTATCCCTTGGGTGTGCAGCAAGGCTGGGGTGGCACAGTGGCTGGACTTGCTTCCCAGCAGCCTCAGCAGCGATGGCTGCTGCTGGCACTGTAGATACTGCTGCCGGCCCGTTCACCCTGTGCCCGCCACTGGATGAAGCAGGCATGCTGGGGTTCAAGATGAGTGTTTACTACTTGAGCTATCGCTGCAGCTGCACTATAAATTAACAAGAATGGGATGGAATCTGTTCTTGCGCGAGAATTATTTAAAAGTGAATTGTTGACAAAATTCTAGTTGCAAGGAAATGTTATAGCTGGGCAATCCTATTGAAGAGGATAGTACCCAGGTGAAAGCAGTGGTAAAACCTGAAAGCAATATGGGTTGCATAGAAACAAATGAAGGCAAAATGCATTTAGAAACTTATTTACAAATGACTGGAGCTGGTTGGAAAATTCCAAAATAAAAAAAGGAGAAACAGGGGGGAAAAAAGTCCTCTTTTTAACCATCTTTGCCAGTGCTTATATATATTAAAAAAACCACAGAACTCAGCTTCACTTTTAGATCTGTGTTTCAGTTTTCAGGAGTAACAGGAAAAAAAGATATTTTGAAATATAACTTCAGCGTATTTGAAATGAAAGCTACCGGTAGACAAACATGCAGCATCATGGTACCTCTTTTATAGTCATTTTTCAAATAACAATACTTTCTTATTCTTCATTTTTATTGGTAGCAAGGACAGCAGAATACATATTTTTTCTTTCAGTTTCTTCTTTGATATAAAAAAGGAGCTTCAAAGCTCATGGTAGGTCAGGTAAATGTTAAACATTATTCTGAATAAGGAAACATACAAGGGAGAATGGAAATATCACTTTCACTTAAGACAGAGCTCTGTTTGAGATAATGCTGAGCATTACTTTGAGAGAACAAATAGCTTAAAATGGAGTTGCACTTGAGAAACTTCTATGGCCACTTTATCAAACTGAAATTTTACTTCAGGCTAATAATATGGCCTTGTAAATGTGCCAACTGTTTTTTAAAGATATACTTTATCAGCATTCAACAGTTTTCTACATACTCTGATGTACTGCTTTTGTTAATGGATATCTGAGACTTACTTTTTAGAACATTTTAGAACGTTTATACTTTTTTATCTGTTTTGTTTCTCATATGAGCTCACAATCCTAAAGCTGCACATTAAACAATGATAACCACGTCATGGAGTAAACTGAGGTATAATGAAGTGCAGTGGTCGTTTGCTTTAATAAATATAATTATTGTGTATTTTTAGACTGGAGTACATGTCAACTGAGTGAAAATGCAACCTGTGGACAAGGGATTAGGAGCCGCCTTTTGAGCTGTGTGCGCAGTGATGGAAAAACAGTGCATATAAACCACTGTGACCAGGTGAAGTTTACAAATGCAGTAGAGAAATCTGTTAAAGATTAATGTATGCATTGGTTATAGAAAATTGCAGTTCTCTGACAAAGCTGCCTTTGGAGGTCTACATTTAACATTTGCAAGTCATGGAAGTTTGTGATGATCAATCCTGGATTTTGGAAGTGGTTAAAAAAAAGGGTGGGGGGGGGGACCAGAAAATAAGAGTCTGAAAATGATAATGTATGCTAATTGAATGTATGGCTTCTTTTCACTACTCTAAAGTTGGATTTCAGTGATAGGGTAATGTTTGCATATTTGCATATTGTGGTACTGTGAGATCCTTTAAGGCTGCATGGAGTGCCACACAATAGTAGCACTTTGTGTGCAAAAATCAACACAGGATTCACGTAAATCCAGATTTCAAATAGGAATCCGGTCTCAGAAAATCCTTGCCTGTTATGGTCTTTCTGAGTTCTTTGCAGCCAAAGAATTTTTCTTTTGTTTTTCCACACTGAAAAATGAGTGAAAGTAAAGGGCTGGCATTATTCAAGGCTGCCTTAAGTCTAATGCGGGGTTCCTTTAATCTAAAAAGTTTGAGAACAATTGGACTAAGAATTATGTCCTGTTGAAGTCATATGAGTAAGGGCTTGCAAAATGGAGCCTACAGTAAACAAGGCACCAGGGAAGTTATGAGATGTAAAATTGTCTTAAAATGTAATCCATTATTACTGCACCTTTGAAAAAAAATCCCTGAAAATGATGACATGAGTATCGTTTACATTGCGGTGAACAATTATTTTGGCTGGACGGCCACTTGATAAATTTTGGTGAGTTGTCGAGGGTTGCACATGCAAAATCATTTAGCAGATATAATTTTAATGAATTATAGATAAAAAAATCATATAAAAATCAAGCATCAAATATAACATTTTCATTTTATTTTTAAACATAATTTTTGTCCTCATTTATGGTTTTTTTAGTAGTATACATAGAGGCAATTGTATAATAGCTCAAAATAAAGTCTTAATCTCGTATATTGTGTGTGGGAGGGGGGCTGCCTGGGAGCCAGCTGGGGGTGGGGGAGAGAGGGATGGCAGGGGGAGCATGCAGCAGAATTCACCCAGGAGATGCAGTGGAGGTGCAGTCCACAGCTGCCTCCACAGTGCTGGGCATGGAGCCGAGCCTGGCCCTGACTCCAGCCCTAACCTCAGCCCAGTATGCTGGGCAGGCAGGCAGAGTGGGTGGAAGGCATCCAGGACCTGGAGCTGGAGCCCCACGCAGTGGTGGGGGGCGGTGTGCTGTCCAGCTACAGCTCCCCTCCACCCCGCCTGGACTGGTGCAGCAGGGGCAGGAGCAGGGGAGGCCACTGGAGGTGGGGAGAGCCAAGCTGTATTTGGGCAGCTGCACCCACACTGAGAGTAGCCCCACTGAGAAGCTGTGCTCTCTGATCAGGGGTGGGGATGGGGCCAGTGGGCACAGGCGGGAGTGCGGTGCTGGCTGTTCCGGGTGGTGCTCAGCCCTATGCAGAGTGCCACGGGGCAGCTGCTGGCAGGATGCAATCAATTGGTGGGCTGGATCCAGTCTGTAGGCCGTATTTTGCCCCTCCCCCCGGCTTACATCCTTGTAAATTTTCTAATTTTAGTGATAACCAACCAGTTTCCATTTTTTGTTATTTATTTATTTATAGCTGCATTTGGAAAAACCTATAAAAATGACCATTCAGTGCCTCGTGGATTGCATTGTGAATTGTCAGCTTTCCAAGTGGTCAGCCTGGTCACAATGTTCACACACTTGTGGTGTTGGAGGTAAGCGCTTTTCCAAGACTGTTTTTACCCTTTTTCTGTATCTCTCAAAGACTTACTGTGTGATAAAGAGTGTTAATAAGTGCAGCCCATCCTGCAAATATTTATGCAGAACCTTCAGAACAGGTAAAAAGAAACATACATTTATCTGCAAACTTAAGAAGGGCTGGAATTGCTTCAATATGTAGTAAATCCTCAGAATATTCTTTGGATTTTTTTTTACATGTTTCATTACAATCCCATGAGGACTTTTCTATGGTGGTGTTGGATTTTTTTCATAATTAGTTTTTTTTTTAAATTTAATTAAAATTTGTCAGGCTATTTTTTTGAATTATCCAAATATGAGAAGCAGACAGACGCGTACAGCAAAGATCATTTACTAATTTGTTCCAAAATCTGTAAATTCAGCCACTGAAGAAAAAGCCCCAAACTTTTCTTCTGAGTAGAACCAGGTAAGATAAATGTAACCTGAAAGATAAAGCTAGTGAGACTTGTACATTTTGTTTGGTTTTTTAAAATTGATACTTCCTACTCTTCTCTGTACTTCAGAACTCAAAATATCAGCACAGTTGTGTCTATAGTAACTAAAATAATAACTGTTTATGTTATAGAAAAGGCTTCTGTAAATATTCTGCCTTCTTTAGGATATGCTTAGGCCCTTACTTCATCACTGGGGTTCTGTACAGGTATATGCAGTTGAGTATGTATCTTGTACAGAGAAATGAATGTCATTAGGACTATTAGTTTTGAATGTTTTTGTATTTAATTCTTACCGTTCTGAATTTAAAAGAAGTATTATAGGTTTTCTTCAAAATACACCTATGACATTACTTTCCAAGCTGTGGTGTGCTTTGGAATTACAACACAGTTTCTAATTGTCCTAAAGATTTCAAGGTCTGTAGTGTTATTTTGAATCACATTTATTTGAGGACAAAGAAAGAATGGATTCTCAGCTTCTATGGGAGCCTCTTTTTAGACGGATTTCAGAGATCAAAGCATGTAACAGAAACTATCAAAGAGCTTAATATTCAGATTAATCACATTCTTTGTCTGTTGAGCTTTCATCAGTTCAGTAAAACAGTGCTCCCTAAACTTAACATAAATGAATAATGCATAAATATTATTTAATAGCCACCAGCCATTAAGAAACTATTAATTTGAAGCTGAATTTTTCCTCCCTTTTTAAAACCTTTCTAAGGGTATTAATGTTCATGTTATTAGAAAAAATAGAATAATTTGACAGTGCACAGTGGCTTACTAGGATAAGATGAGTCACTCCTACATATCATCAAAAGCCAGTCATTGCTTCATCCTGGCTTCCACTATACAAAGAGTTACCAAAAAAGGAAGTAAATACCCCAAATACTGTACAGTAGCAAAAAGTTTTCTCTCTTGTATATGTCCTCTGTACCTTGCACAGGTAGTAAAGGGAACTGCTGTACCTTGCACAGGTAGTAAAGGGAACAAGGTATGTTGAAATTTAGGTTTAGGTATTTGGCACATTGAGTTTCCTTAGTCTCTTGAGAACCAAAGAAGTTACTTCACCTGTAGGCCAGGAATTTGCATCCTCCTCTGCAGGTTTCTTAAGTCAATTCTTAAGTCACTGGAAGCCAATTAAAAGTGAGAGGACCTGGAACTTTGAGCCCTCAGCTAATCTAACTAGGATTATAGAAGTGTTTTGGTTCCAACCCTCGCCAAGGCTAATCGCTTCATTACATCTGAATAACTCCATTCAGTATATGTTATGAGTCCTCCATATTTTTCACGTACAACACGCACCCTTTTCCCCAAAAAACAGCTGCTTGAAATTGCAGTGTACATTGTATTTAGGAAATATAAGAGCAGTTTCTTCCTTACCAAGTAAAAATAAAAAATATTATCTTCAGTGTCTCACAGGGAGAACAATGGATAGATAACAACTCCTTAACCATTGCTACAAAGGGTGCTAACAGACATGATGGTTTGTCATAGATTTCATAGACATTAGGGCTGGAAGGGACCTTGGAAGATCATCAAGTTCAACTCCCTGCCTGAAGGGCAGGAAGTCAGCTGGGGTCATAGGATCCCAGCAAGATAAAAATCCAATTTGCTCTTGAAGGTGTTCAGTGTAGATGCTTGAACCACCTCCGATGACAGACTGTTCCAGACCTTGGGGGCTCAGACAGTAAAGAAATTCTTCCTTATGTCCAGCCTGAAACAGTCTTGCAGGAGTTTATAACCGTTCGACCTTGTCATCCCTTGGGGCGCTCTGGTGAACAAACGTTCTCCCAGATCCTGGTGGTCACCCCAATAAACTTATAGGTGGCCATCAGATCACCCCTGAGCCTGCGCTTTTCCAGGCTAAAGAGCGTCATAGCTCTCAGTCCGTCTTCGTATGGTCTGTTTTCCTGACCTCTGATCATATGCATGGCTCTTCTCTGGACTCTCTTGAGCTTCTCTACATCCTTTTTGAATTTTGGGGCCCAAAACTGGATGCAGTACTCCAGCTGCGGCCTCACCAAGGCTGAGTACAAGGGGAGAATGACGTCCCAGGATTTGCTTGAGAAGCATCTATGGATGCAAGCCAGCATTATGGTCGCTTTACTAGCTGCAGCATTGCATTGCAGGCTCATGTTCATCTAGTGGTCAATGATGACCCCCAAGTCTCTTTCTTTCATAGTGCTAGCCAGCGTAGCACTGCCGAGCCTATAAGGATGTTGCAGGTTTTTCCTCCCAAGGTGGAGAAGCTTGCATTTTTCGGTGTCAAACACCATCAGGTTCTCATCCGTCATGCGATTAGCCAGTGGGGACAGAAGTTACACATAAACTAGTTTAAGTGATCAGAAACTGGTTTAAACCGGTAACAGAACAGAAGTTCAGTGCATATAAACCAGTTTCAAAATGGCTGAAACTGGTTTAGGATAAACCTTGTTGAATGTAGTATCAGACTTAGCTGATTTGGGTCAAACCAGTTTATGGAACTTCTGTCCCAAACCGCTTCCTGGTTCAAGTTAAATCAGAGTCCCCCAGGATCCCAGCATACTCTGCAGACCTGTGCTGGACTGGGCTGTGCTGTCTGGTCCAGCAGAGCAAGGCTGGCCCCACTCCTCTGATCTTTAGACAGAGCAGGGGTGGGTGCATGGCCAGACGCAGACCCCCACAAGGTGGAGGGGGTGGGGAAGATGCTTAATCCCCCCCACTCCCCTGTCCCACCAGCATGGGCCCCAGCCAGAGTCTTCCAGGCAAGGGTGCAGTAACCACTGTCAGGCATTTCGCCCTGCTTGCCACTCAAGTGGTGGGGTGTGTGGCCAGCTCCAACAGCAGTATGAAGTGAATGGAGATGGAGGGGGATTTAATTCTCCCTCAGTGCCCTGTCCCACTGGCATGGACCTGATCCCTGGCCACTGCCCTCTTCATCTCAAGGGGCCATGCTGGCCGGCATCTTACCATGCCCCCACCTCTGCTAATGAACCAGTGGGGGGGGGGGGGACTCTAATGGGGCAGCAGCCCCTAGATAGTGTCCCAGGGAGTGCAACCCTATTCCCAGTGGGAAGATGCACTGCAGTCAGCAGCAGGGTGGGCAGAGCTTCCACTACCTATGTAGGGTGAGCAGTGGGGGCGTGGCTTAGAGGAGTGGCTACGGGAGCTAAGCCAGATTTTGAGGTGGCCATAGCCCCCCAAAGGACCCCTAGCACCACTGCTGCCGTTTGCTTCATGTAGTGTGTAGTAGCACATCCCCCCACACCAGAAAAAGATTTGTGCTCCCCAGGACACCATCACAGGGGCTGCTGCCCCATCTGGGTCACTCCCCCCTCTTCAGTCCAGTGGCAGGGCTGGGGGTGTGGACTGACGCCAGCCAGCATAGTCTCCTCCCCAGTTATACTCAGCCTGCTGGGGCCTGGTCACACCCCCACCTCAGTACAGCTTCCCTGCAGCCATGGGCTCACCCTAGCTCTCCCCGGCTTCTAGCCTGAGCCACTGCAGGCATGTGGCTGTATTTCTGGAATCAAAAGTGCATGTCTAGTCATTTGCAAATCGGTTCAATCTATGCAGGTTAGACTAACCTGCAAAGATTGAATCAATTCATGCTCAGGCATTTTGAATGTCTGTACTTAGCCTGAAAGCACTCTACAGCTGTTCACTGCCAGAAGCACCTTTTTTAACATCTGTCAGCATATGCTGGGAGCAGAGCTAGGCTGATTTGGGGTTTATAAACGGAACCTGCTGAGAAAGAATCAATATGGCTTTTGTAAAAGGAGGTCATGTCTCACCTACTTCAGTTTTCTAAGGGCATCAACAAGCACTTGGATGCTAGTGACATGACTGATACATTGTACCTGGGCTTTCACAAAGCTTTTGACTGAGTCCTGCAACAAAGGCTCTTAATGAAATTAGGTTTGTCATGAAATTAGAGGCAAGGTCTCTACTCATAGATCAGTAACTAGTTACAGGCTAGAAAACAAAGAGTGGATAGAAACAATGTATTCTCACAATGGAGGGAGTTAAACAGTAGGGTCTCCCAGGGGTCTGTGCTGGGGCCTGTGTTAAGATATTCATAAATGATTTGCAAAGGAGGGTAAATAGCAAGGTACCAGATTTGTGGATGACACCTAATTATTCAGGACAGTGAAAAACAGACCCAACTGAAGAAATGCAGAAGGATCTTGTGAAACTGGGTGAACAGACAATCAAATAGCAAACGAAGTTTAGTGTTGATAAGTGTGAAATGATGTATGGGGGGAAAAATAACTCAAGATGCTCATACAAAATGATAGGCTCTACGTTTGTTGTTGTTATTCATGAAAAATCTTGGGATTATTGTGACTAGTTCACTCCACTGTTTAGAACCAGTCATAAAAATGGCAAACAGATTGTTAGGAATGATTAAGAAGGGAATTGAAGTTGGAACAGAAAATGTCACTATTCTGCTGTACCAATAAATGGTACACTCACACCTTGAATACTGCAGGCAGTTCTGGTTTTCCCACCTCAAAAAGGATATTGCACAGGTCGAAAACATACAGAGAAAGGCAGCAGGGGGTGATCAAGGGTGTTGAAAGGCTTCCGTGTAACAAGAGACTAAATAGGTTAGGACTTCACAGCTTTGAGACAAGACAACTGGCTTGATGGGGTGGGGGGAAGTGGATTTGATAGAGGTTTATAAAATCGTGGATGACTTGGAGAAATTAAATAAGGATTTGCTCTTTGCCATCTCTCAGATTGCTATAACTAGGGCACATAAAATAAAATGATTAGAAAGCAGATTTAAAACAAACAAAAGGAAGTTATTTTTTACATTGTATAATTGCCTTGTAGAGCTCATTGCCATAAGGTATGTTGTAGAGGCTAGCGGCTTAACTGGGCTCAAAAGAGGATTAGATAAATTCATGCAAGAAAGACATGATTCGTGTGTTAATACCAGCTGGTATTAAACATGGTAATAGGACTGCTACCTCCAAATTAGAACTTCCTAGGCCTGTAAAGGCTTTAAGGGAAGAGGGGCAGAGACAGGTCAGTCAGGATAGGCCCTGCATAAATAGTTTTGCCTTAATAACTACTCTCTGCCACTGTGAGAGAGATGACAGATAGGTTAGATGGAACTGTGGTTTGACCCAGCCGTGGCAGTTCTTACACTCTGATACCCTCCATGTATATTCTTTTACTCTGAGACTGATCCTACAAGCAGAATTGAGCTAGTGATGGTCTGAAAACTAGCCTGCGTCACTTTTTTTTCCTGAAGAAGTCTTCTGAATATATCATTTACTAAACTGAGGCCCTAATCCTGAATCAAACTGAGCTACTGTGAACTGCCAAACAGATGTGGAGCCCCACTGATTTCATACATACCTAGCAAAGCCAAGTGCCAGTGCTACAGATCTAGGCAACTGCCTGTGTATGCCTTCTGCAGAATAATATCTCTCTCAATTTTAGTTCTTTCATCCTATATCATTTCTTCCTCTATTATTATTATATAGCATACAATAATTAAACATTTATTATACTATGCCGTTAAGTGGGTTGTAGTAAATAATAATTTATTGCTGTTATTAATTATGGTAACAACGATCATTATGTAGCTTTGTATTTCTTCATAATATTCAGAAAACTAAAACTGCCCCAAGAATGTAAGCATTTCAGCTGCTTGTAGATGTTAAAAAAAACAAAAAACAACCCAAAATGCACTTTACCTAAAGAAGCAGTTCATTATTTCGACCCAGCTCTGCAGCATCTATATAGATTGGGCGCTTCAGCAAGGCTTTTTGGCCCTTTGAACTAAAGCTGATTCAATCAGCTATTAGATAAAAGCACCAAAAAGGCCCCACTGAAGTGCCCAATCTATACAGACATGCTAGCCAGGTCCAGCTAAGGCATTGCCGCCTCTGGACATGTGTGGGAATGCAACGAGTTTAAATTAAAGCACCACTTTTGTGGAGGTTTTTTAACATCTCCAAGTGGCTAATCATCTTACTGCCCTTGAAATCAGCAAGAGTTTTCAGTTGACTTCAGTGGAAACAGCATTAATCCTTAAATTAAACTTTAGAAGAACAAAAGGTACGTAAACTTCCATAAGACACTTAAGGAAAATGTTCACCTTCTTGTCCTGGATTCACCAGATGAAAACATTATGCATCACTATATCATTTAGTGATACTGCTCTGTATACAGTTAAATAATGTAATGTGCACCCCTCGAACATAATCAAAGGTAGACCATTCACATATATTGCTGCTAAAATTGGTCCTTAATAGTCAAAATACGTATTCCCTCTTCTGACTTCTCTTGGAGAGTTTGTGAAGGGTTTACCTGAGAAACAAGTTTTGGCAAAGGGGAATAAATATTATAAATATCACTGAGATTGAAATTTATGTTGCTTGGTTTCTGTTTTTAACTGTTGCTTAACAGGCAACATCGCTATCATATTTTTCTGTCCGTCTCTTCCAGTAAGTTATTCTGCTGTGGTTTATTTAATAGACAGTAGGAGTGCCCTGTTGTTTTCTGTTCAAGTTTTTTGCTAGGGCACAACACGTAAGAAATATGATGTCGTGCTGCAGTATATGTGGCATTGACATCTAGTGTGGCTGTAGTACGTAACACTATTGATTTTTATAACTGATGATCAATAGAGTATATCTCTCTTTCCTTCCTTGACTGAGCCAACAGAGGCTTGTAAATAGATTATATTTGCCTGTAATAGCTGTAGTGTTAGGTAGTTTCTATTATGGATGCTGACTAGCACTTCTGGTTGACATTGTTTTATATGTTAGAATGCCCCGTGCTTACCCTAGTACTGTTATGGGAGGATTTATAATAGCGTAGCTAAAGGATAGTCCTCTAAGGACCTAATCTAAAGCCTAGTGAAGGCATTGGAAAGGCTGTCAGTGAGGAGGAGCTCCCACAGACATCATTCCCTTTATTAAAATAAACAAGAATGTGTAATGGGTATATAGAAAAGCTGCAGATTAAGCAGAGATCCTCTTGTTCGGTACACACCATTCAGAGCTGTATGTAATCTTTAGAGTTTTCCAACTTTGTGTGCTTAAAATTAGAACAGATCCTTCCTCATCCATTTGTACCTAGAAAAAGTATTTGAATTAGGTGCCTTAAGCCCTTGACAGAAGTTACATATGTGGCATGATTAATGTGTTAATTGCATCATAAAAAGTAATGTGCCACATGTTGAACCAATTTATGCTGCTATAAAATGGCAAATATAATGTAGAAGTTGCTTGTGGCTGGTATATGTCAGAAATTAAAATGCGGCAGATCTTTCTGGCCTGGGGCAGTGCTGGTAAACTCACATGCCATGTCTCCGGGCTGGGGATGCCTTTGCTTCATCCCAATGATTAAATGTTTGTTGAACCCAGGAAAGTCTGGGATCTGGCAAGCGACAGCATAAATGGAGCGAGCTAGCTGCCCCTGCCGAACCTCCAGAGACAGCCTACGGTTTCTGTCCTACCAAACACCGGGTCCTAGGTCTGGAGCTGGGATCTGCCCTCCCACCCAATCCTAGGTGCTTTAGGTTTAGGTGCTGGTATGTGGCCAGTCCAGCAAATGATGAGTCCCCACTTAAAGCCAGACTGTGGATGTTGCATGGGGAGCTCACATGCAAGCATCTAAAGTTGTGTGGCAAGTCTGTCAGATGATGATTACCTGCACCAACATCTAAAGCCTTCCACAGTGCAGCTCAGTGCAGGCCTGCACCACGCAGTTTTTAGCTTGCTAGCAGGCTGGAAGCTCAACGGTTCCCCACATCAGCAAGGTCAAAGGGTGCCCAGGAAGCCCAGCATCAGGGACCAGTCCCTCATACCAGGATCCCGACCTGCATTTGCATGACTAGTATATGGTGATTTTTTTTCCCAGATCCCAACATCATGCATCCTGCCATGTACATCTAGCATAGCAGGATGCACAGTTTTGGGGATCAAGGATAAAATGCATCATATCCCAGTCACACGACTAAATTAATGTCTGCCAGAGGACTTAATTTCAGCACCTGGAGTTTGCTGTTCTCCTACTGCCATCACCAGGACATTTCTTGTTTATCAAGGGACCCAAAACTTGATCATAGGCCATGGAAGAGAAGTGTAAGTTTACACATGTATGTTCATATCTGAAAAGCCTGCTATTATATGGGCATGAAGGACAATTGTCATAACAATATTCACCTTCCTTATCTGGTTGATAAGCTATTTGTGGTTTTACCTCAAGAGTTTTCAACCTTTTTAATGGTTGTCATTCTTTCTCACTTGGTTAGAAAATGCAGAAATCCCAGTATGTTGCGCCTTGCAGACTGAATGACAACAAATCAAAAACCAAAATCCCCCTAAAACCAGTCTTCTCCGAGGTATGAAACTTGTGGTTTGTTTAATCAAAGCACATTTAAACTGCAGTGGCTGACTGAGAGATTGACCATGCAGTTTTTGCTTGGGTTTGTTCTTCATCTTTTCTCTTGTTATCTAGGCTGGCCCTCACAATTATAGTTCAGGCACATATAAAGTGACCTAATTTTAACTTCTTGTCATTCTTCTCTTCTGTATTTGCCTAATGGAGAATACAAAACAAGTTCGTATTAAAGAGGTATCAACATTTTCGGCATTTATTTAATAGACAGTAGGAGTACACTGTTCTTTTCTTCAGATTTTATGCTAGCTAACAACACGTAAGAAATTTGATGTGGTGCTGCTGTGTATGTAACATTGACATCTAGACACGCCACATACACTGCTACGTTTGGCAGTGTCATCTAGAATTAACTTTTGTCATTATTTTACACATCATTTTTGACCATGTAATATTTCTTTCAAGGCAAAGCAGGAAACTCTTATTATAAAAGTGCACTTCTGCGATGACAATATAGTCATTGTTCCAAAAGATAATTTTAAGTATCCAGCAATAACAAACCCAGCAATCTTCTTTTCCTGAACTTCTGACAGATTTGGTGATGTGAAGAGACACTTTCAGTTCCCAGCATACTTTATGCATTTTCAGGTCATTTAATAGTGCATAGCAGATGAAAGAGAAATTCATTTTGTTCACTGAGAAATGGAAGAACCAACAGAGCTTTTACACTGCCACTGTTGTATGGAGAGAAAGTTCATTTCATACATGCAGAGATTATAGTCTCAGTCAATGAGATAATTACAAAGTAAATACTTTTCTGAGTGTTTCCACAACTTGAGTTCCTATTGAGCAGCCAGCTAGAATATAAAGGGAGAAGAAAAGAATGAAAGCCGTCGGGGATCCTCTTCAGTCCATAATCCCAGATTGCAATGCACTTTTCAGTATATTCTTTTAAAAACTGTGGATAGAGAGAAAGGAAATAGCAAGGATTAGTCAAACAGGTGGATCACTGTATACCCCTCTCACCAGTGAGCCCAATGGCTTGGGTCAACAAGCATTCGGAAAATACTTCCAGTCACGTAATAGCTCAGTTATAGGAAATCGTTGCTTAAAAAATAACAATTCAGTTCCTGTTCACAGCTTCTTATTTAAATGTTTACAAAAGTATCCCAATCACAACATAGAAAAATGTACACTATTTCATTTATTTCCATAGATGCATAAGTGCTTTTAAGAGTTTTATGCCTTTTTAATCAAATAAAATCTCTTCAGTGATCTCTGTTTTTTAGCCACTTGAATTTATTATAAAGATCACAGTAATGAAGGGACCTTAGGAGGTCATCTAGTCAGTTTGTCTAACATGGTTTCTGTAACCTGTTCTCCAGAACCTCCACCAGGGGATTTCCTAGCATTGCAATGGAGCCTATTCCAGCGTTTAACTATCCTTACAAGGTTTCTCTTGATGCTAGTCCTAAATCTTCCCTCCTGCAGATTACCCCACTTTTGGTCAGACCCCTAGTGGACAAAGAGAGTAAATGTTCAATATCCTGTTTTTAATGTTTTCTTCCGTATTAGAAACACTATTATTAAACCACTTTTCAGTTTTCTCTTTTTTAGAGATGATCAGCAATACCTGCAACCTTTCTTCAAATGTCATCATTTCCAAATTGCTTATCATTCCCGGTGCTGTCCTCTGGGCTAGCTCCAGGTTGCTTACATCTTCCTTAAAGTGCACCACCCAGAAGTGGTCATAGTATTCCAGCCTGAGGCCTTGATAGTGCCAAGTTAGCGTAGAATAATTATGTTGCGTATTTCAAAGACAACTTAGGCAGAATTCCAAGAAAATCTGTGACAAGTCTGTTTCTTAAAGCATTTTACGTTAGACGTATGCCGATAGTAATCATTATGCAAAGAGATGTGGCCAGTGGCTCTAGCCAGGAGCCCCAAACAATCTGCATTTGCATTGTCCCCATCCACAGAACGCTTGCTTTTCTGTCATCCAAGAGTCTGTGGAGTTGGCTTCCAGACTCCCAAATTTTGCTTCCTTAGATACAAATGCTCTGTAAGAAAGGAGGGAAGGAGGAGCAGATACCTGCAGTGCTGAAGTGTCCCTGGGATTAGAAGGAATGATGCTTAGTACAGGTGAAAGGCAAAACAAGCAGTGAGTAGAAGGCAAAATAAAGATGTTCTCTTCCTTCGAGGCCATGGGACCTAATACCACAAGTATTTGAGGCTTTTTCCCCTTTCACTGATACAGTGGTTTTCATCGCTGAATAGTATCTGATTCCATGGTGGTTTAGAACTTGTTCAGCAACTTCATTTAAAAAATGATCTTAAAATGAGTTTTAAGATACAAGGTTCATTCTGGGAGAATGGCATTGTGACTGTAAAGATTTTGCAAGGTTTTCTGTGTTTAGCTTTTTCAGATGAACTTGCTTTTTATTTTTCTAGCTAAAAAAGCATTTTGGAAATCACAATTTGTAGATATTTATTGTATTAGTTTGTAGCAAAGGGATGACTTCTTTTTTTACTTTCAAGCATGGCCATAACCTAAACAGCAGAAAAGCAACTACTCTTTGTTATAAATAAGTACAGCTAAGAAGCTGTATATCCCAGCTGCCACACATTTCAAGGGTGTTTGCTTCTTGCATTTGGACTGGCCTGTCCCTACTCTAGATGATATCTGTATGACTGCAATCCTAATGGCAGTCCTTTACCATAACAGACTGCCTCCTTCTCTTGCCATGAATTAGTAATGTTATGTCTCTTGTATATATCTGTGACAAGTGTGTATCAGCTAACAGGAGTCATTTTTCCTGCCTCTCAAATGCAGTCCCATTCAAATCTAAGGCAAAACTCTCCATTTGGTGATCTTATGCATCCTTCTGCATGAGGCCTTTCTCCTATTTTTAATTGTAACAAGGACTGTAACAGGCACATTTTGGGCAAGAACATTTTTTCTCTGAATCTTTTACTTGGTATAGAGAATAAAGGCAGAAGAAATCAGATTTCTGAAATGTTAATGAATTGTATTCAGTTCACACGTGGTAACCTCATTTCTTTTTCCTTTCAGTGGGCTGGAGGGAGGGTTACTGAAAACAAGCAGGATTTTAAAGGGAATTATAGAAATGATTCTAGACCATAATAGCCATTAGTGTGCTTGCAATTTTCAGGCAATATGCATACCATTGGGTCATTAAAAAAAATCATTTATAAAGAATAGTGAACATATAGTGAATATTTAATATTAAAAATTATAAGGCCATAGCCATCAATTTTCTTATGATATTTACTAATGAGTCTGGATTTTGTTCAATGTTTTAACAATTAAATGTTTTACATGTACAAGGAATGTGTTTGGAGAATTTAAAAAATGATATTGAAAAGTATTGTTGGCCAAAGCACAGCATTGAAGACATACTAAGTGTGTCTCAAGTCTATTTAATAAAGCATGTTTTCCAAGTATTTTGCAGGGAAATTATTTTAAAAGGCTTTTTATTGGTGGAAAAATGAGCTAATAATGATGATAAGCTTATATAAATAATAATTCATTACATACTATACCTTATCTTTATTGATTAATTTAACATAGAAGCACTTCATAGCAGCACTGCGGGTTAGTTTATCAGCAGTTCCATTAAACCCTCATAAAAAGAGATGGAATTCATATGTGGCTTTCATTAAAGTAAAATCAGAATACTTTCAACTTCATTTCATAAGCTGTTAGTAATTCACAGAGAGTAGATGATCAGGTTTTGTCCATAAAAGTTTTCTGTATGGATCAGGATCAAAAGCTAAAAACATACCACACAGGAGGAAGCAAATGATGTCTGTAGCCGTACTTACATTATCAAAAATACAACTTTTTATTAAGAAACATGAGGATGAACTAGTGAGCGTTACACAGGGTCAGACCTTATATTTCTGCTCTTCAGAGGTAGGAAAGAGAGAACAACTCTCCACTAGGGAGTGGAGAATGTAGAAAGAGGAAATGACTAGGACTGAGAAGGAGGCCCGGGAATGAGGAGACAGAACGATGAGGGGTGCTAGGTGAGAAGAGAGATGGAGGAGAAAGATTTGGGGAAAAGAGAGGTGGGGAAAACAAGACAGAGAAAGAAGGAGCAAACACTTAGACAAGAGGAGGACAGAGGTGAAAAAAAGGGCAGTTCAAACCGACAGGTTGCTTTGTCATCTGATTGACAGCCACAAAGTAATTGCAGGCTGATCTCTTATAACATGTTCATCCCCGTGTTGCACTGACAGTGACATGTTGCATTGACTGTGTTGTTGATGGACTGCGTTCTCAGCTATAGATGCTGTATCATTGTGGAGTGACTTTGGCGCCCTGTCTCTCCCTGGCTGGAAAAAGGCTTCCCACCCTCACCATAGGGAGTGGATTAGGAGTCAAGCACATGCAACCCACTAGAGTTGCATGAAGAGAGTCATGTGTGGTGTGAGAGATGTGGATCAGTCAGGGTGCCTTGTTTCTCATTTTAATATGTTATTTTAAAGTATCCCAACCTCCTCGTGTTTCTTAATAAAAAGTTGTATTTTTGATAATGTAAGTGCGGTTACAGACATCATTTGCTTCCTCCTGTGTGGTATGTTTTTAGCTCTTGATCCTGATCCATACAGAAAACTTTTATGGACAAAACCTGATCATCTACTCTCTGTGAATTACTAACAGCTTATGAAATGAAGTTGAAAGTATTCTGATTTTACTTTAATGAAAGCCACATATGAATTCCATCTCTTTTTATGAGGGTTTAATGGAACTGCTGATAAACTAACCCGCAGTGCTGCTATGAAGTGCTTCTATATTAAATTAAGCCAGGGATTGCTGTCTGGTTACTTACCACTATCACTTACCACTTGAGCCTTACTGCACTGTTTATATCCTCATCTCTTATGGCAAAGTCTTTGTTTCTAATGCAGTGTGTTATGAATGAGTACTTTCTCTGTTTCTTTAGGCCAAATGACACGCACTCGATCCATAATTATGCAGGCACAAGGAGAAGGAAGGCCATGCCCTACGCAGCTCACCCAGTACAGAAATTGCCCTGTAAAACCATGCTACAGTTGGATTCTTGGGGAGTGGTCTCCATGCAAAGTAGAGGTATGTCTCGTTAAAATACTGATTAAAAGCTTCTCACTGAAGATGGTGAAAATACATGTTATTAACAACAAATGACACAAGCGTGTGAGAGAATTTATATAGCTCTTCATAGATCTGAAGGATTTTTCCTGCCATTAAGACCATGATAAAATCCACATTAAATCAAGTGGGTTCACCATGAGTAGACCTACTCATGCAATTATCCAACCATTAGAAACTAATCTTAACAACACAGGTCAAAGTAGTATACACTTATAGTGATATTGATGTGAGTTTTATAGGCTTTTACTCAAGGAAAGCTATAGTAAACCATTATTCATTACTTAAATAAAGACTACTAAACATTGATCTGTAGACATCCAAAGTGTTTTATTTTTGAAGTAATTATAACACTGTACAGGTGGTCTCTGGGCACCTCAGAGGTCTTCCTTACTACATTTGCAAGGTATTGTACAAAGTGCTGATCTCTACATTCTTCTTAGTGTGAGTTACCTTTTAATAGTCTGAAAATGTAAAAGCCTGATTAAATTGTAATGCATCACACATACACATCTTTGCTTGGTCAGCACAAGGAGCCTGCATTTTCTCACTATCTTCAAGTTGCAACATGCTTGCATTGATTTTTCTAATGCTGTCTCCACCCCACTCAGTTATCTGTTAGATAACGTTTTTACGTGTTAAAGCAGATTATTTAGACATTAACTCAACTTAAATTGATGTCAGTTTTCTACTCTGAAATTATTTATATGGGTTGAAATCTACTGCAGCTGCCTAAAGTCAGACAAACTGAGCTCTTTTTGCCAGAATTGTGGTTCAGATGGAGAAGTAAAGTCCCTTCCCATTATCCAAGCACGTGGCTTCAGAGCTCATGGCTCCCACTCCACATTTTGAGGCACAGAAAGTTGAGGGCACTTCATGTACAAGTGGTGTGGCCATGATTTTGCTTTGTCTTCTGGTCTGCACTTTTTACGAATTATGTACTATAACAGGGAGCTTAGTGCTCCTGTGACTAAGAGAAGGAAGGCTGCAGGCAGGGCTTAGGTGGCATTCAAGGGAAAGCATCTGACTGGAAGGGGGCCAGGCTTAGAGAGTATATAAGCTCAGAGCCTGAGCTGGAGCAGGCAGTCTGGCCCAGGAGGCCATGAAAGGAAGAGTTCCTGAGCAGAAGGGCTGCAAAGAAGTTCCTGACTCGCACCAGGGATACACTTGAGCCTGGGATCAGGGCAGGCAAGTAGAATATTGTGGACTTGCCTGGAGAATGTCAGTAGTTGGAAATTGGGACTAGTGAGGGAGGTTGGATGTCCCAGCAGGCCTGACAGTGAGTCCAGAGCCCAGGAACAGGGCAGAAGAAGAAATAGAGATGGGGCTAGGGAGAGACCAGTGCCTAGAGTGGGGTGGACATGAGGCTAGAGAGAGCCTGGCACCCAGAGAGGGGCAGAGAAATAGCTAGAGGGAGCCCAGCACCCAGAGAGGGGTGGAGACATGGCTAGAGAGCCAATTCCAGTGATTGGCTCCACAAACAGGGAAGAGCCTGGGAGTAGGGCATGAATTGATTGATTGGTAACATCTGTGATGCTTGGGTGTGGCTAGAAGGGGAGGTGAGAAGGCCACAAAATGAGTCCTTATTGTACTGAGCAATTAGACCCTAGCTCATGAGTGGGTGAAATGTCGCTCAGGAATTTCTGGGGCAGCCTCCCTTTTCTAAGTACATATTTACAGCAAGGCGTGGCAGGAACATAGAAGGGGACATACCTAAGGAATCAAGGAAAACAAAGGCAGAGTGGCTACCAGGGGCCATCACTGCCAGCCCTGGGGACAGCCTTTGTTACATATAACACCTGTTATACCATCTGTTTCTTCCATAAGGGAAGCAAGAACCCATGTATATGGAGACTGGTGCATCTGGGATAACCTAGAACAGGGGAGGGCAAAATATGGCCCATGGGGCAGATCTGGCATACCAAAGGATTCTTTCCAGCCCATGGTGGGTCTCTTGGCCCTAACCAGCCCGGGCATGGGAGGCCATCTGGGCCATGGAACATGGAGCCAGTCCCACTGCCCCTGGGCATAGAGCCAGGCCAGGGCAGCGTGACAGCCAGACTCAGCTTCCCAGCAGCCCTCACAGTAGTGGCTCCTTCCAGTTGCCACTGCCTGCATCACTACTGCTGCCAGACCTAGACCCACTGCCAAGGCAGCCCAATCCATTTGCCCTGCACCCACCACTGTGGGCACTGGATGGAGCAGGCAGTGTCTTCATGGAGACTACCCTGGGACCCCTGTGGGCAAGGCATGCTGAGTTGGGAAGATGGGATGGGACCACAGGTGAAGAGGGAACAACTTCTGAGAGTGGGCAGGCAGGGGCCAGGATCACAAGGCAGAGAGTGCATGGAGTTAGGGTCCAGGGCATAGCTCCAGTCTGCTCCCTGCATGTCCCTGCCCGTGGAACCAGCGCCTGTCACAGGGGATGTGGGGAGCAGATTGCTGCTCTGCCCTGGGCCCTAGCCCCATGCTGTCAGTACCCCATCCCTGCCCACCCCCCCCAGTCCTGGACACCGCTCCCCACTCTGCCACCCACAGTCCCATCCCATTCACCCAGCTGAGCAAACCTTTCTCACAGGGGTCCCAGCCAGTCTCCATAGAGACCCCATCCTTCCTCCATCTGGCATCCCCAAGGGTGGGTGCAAGGTGAATGTGATCTGGGACAGATAGGATCAGTTGTTCCCTCTCCCCGTGCACTAGGTGAGCACTCCTTCTCCCCCATGCTGCACCAGACCAGGTCAGCACCCTGCTCCCTCCAGTCCACAACAGCTCACTAAAACTCCTTAAGTGGCTCTCCAGCCTAAATAATTGCCCACTTCAACCTAGAATAATCCCTGACTTGTTGCAAAGTAGAACAGGGGTCTTTCAACACTTGGCCAGATCAGGACTTAGGAAGTTATAAAAAGGTTTATAACTTCCTTCCCCTTATCTCTGTTCTGTCAAATAAAAATTCAGTGCACCAGAGAAGGAAAATTAGCCCCATAAATACATATAATATTTATAAAGTAATTGCACTCTCAGCTTTAATCTTGTCAGGCTAAGAAGGGTCAGTTCTCATGAGTAGTCTGATAGGAAGCTCTCAACTGAAGGAAATAGTGTGGTTGATGAGGTTGTTAGTGCTATAACTGAGTTAATACTGAGTCAACACCTTGGCACATAGTTAGGATTATTAACTCAATGACACATTTTGCAGAGTAGAAGTGTGTAAATCTGGTGCCTAGCCAGTTTTCAGTTCACATCATGTAATTACAACCTGTATACTTCATAGTTCCCCCTGCATTGTCAGTTGGGTACACCATTCTTCTCTCTTTGCTCTTTGTATTGTGTTTCTGTGCTTTATTAAATGACTGTCATAGGTGGCTTCATTGCACTGGAAGGAAAGGAGGAGTGCTTTCTTTACATACAGCATATTTTAGTGAAGCATTTGGGGATGAAATGTACTATATTAATATAAAGTGAATAATTTCTGAGTTTTGTAGGAAAGAAACATAAATTCTCCTTGCAAGAATATCAGAACATCCTATTTCTTAATTTGGTTCTCTTGAATAATGTCCTGCATCTACTTTGACTAATGTGAGACTGAAAAATCCATTATGAAAATGACCTCTCACAATTATATGATCAAAATTCTTAAATAGAGTCCGCAATACTGGCTTAATTTTAGAGTAACACTTTTACTACAGATCAGTTGATGCAATGTGAATAATTAGATCCATTTGCAAGTTCTGGAGGATAGTCTGCCTAATACATATATTGCACTGTCTGTTTTTGCATTTCATGAATCGAAGTGCTGCATTCCTACTCATGGAATCACCCATATCACAAAGACATTACACATTTACCCCTTGAATAAATGGCAACCTTTAAAGGAATGTAAAACCTTTGAAGCAGTGAATAGTGACTAGACTACTCCTATAGGAGTAAGTTACATAAATGGCGATGAATTTTCAATCATAACGATGCTGTTGAATGATTCCCTGGGGAAAACACGTAACGGTATCAACTGTTACTATCACTTTGATAGTGAAGGACAAAGAGAGAACTAAGCATCTAAGTATATAACTTCCATTTAAATGAGCAGATGTAAGTGTCTAAATTCATTTACAGCATGACCCTTACAGTCAGAGTGATGTAGTTAGTACAGTTGCCAACCCAAGACAATTTTTTACTGACAGTCTGCAAATTTTTTACTAACAACTAACCTTTTTTTTCTGCCAGGCCCTGGAAAAGAACTCAGTTGAAATTCAGGGGTTTAACAAACCCACTGTCACAGGGCGGGGTCCTAAGAGCGGCCGTGATCTCTCCTAGCACCCCCTACCGTGCTAAGTTGGTATCAGTGCACTCTCATTCTCGCCCGCCACGTCTTTGATGGTATTAGTGTTATGGGAGGCTGCCTTTTCGACCCCTTGGACACGGTACCCCAGATGAATCCTGATCAGTGCCCCGTCTCAGCTGACCCCGTGCACTAAAGCCTTAAGGGCTACGCGTAGCTCCTCCCACCCCTGATACCACGCCTCAAGCCTCTCAGATGTACTGGACGTTGTCTTGTCAAAATCCCTTGCCATGCCCTCATGGCGGCCCCTTGCTTGCCTTGCTATTGCCCGCATCCTCACGGATGCCCTCTGGGCTCGTCTCAGTTGCCTGCACCCTCGTGGGTTCCCTGGCCTCTCTCATGGCTGTTTAGCCTGTGCTCTCTCACAAGCGCTCCCTGGTCTCTCTCTTCTCACTGATGCCAACGTTCCCCGCGGACAATCTCTGGCCTCTCTTGCGGCCATGCCCCACCGGGGCACTCTCACGATCCTGCCCGCACTGGGGCCCTGCCTCACGAGCAGGGCTCAGGTGGCTGTAGCTGTGCCTGGCCCCCAAATCCCCTCCCTGGGGCTTCTATTCCTGTGTGCCCTCCCTGGGGCTTCTCGCCGGTGCCCACACTGGTGCTCCTCACAATTGGGGCTCTGGTGGCCCTAGCCATGCCTGGCCCCTAGATCCCCTCCTCGGGTCTACAATTCCTATATGGCTCAGGCGGCCTTGGCCTTACCTGGCCCTCAATCCACTGGGCCCCTTCTCAGGACTGGAATCAGTGCACCCCTGACTGCTGTGTCCTCTCTGGCACTGGGGTCCCCACACCGCTGTGGAGCCCCACTGAGGCCTCCTCCAACCCCTATTAACCTCACCCGGTCCTGCTCAGACACCAGGTGCTACTCTTGCTCTGCTTCAACATTCATTCTTGTTCAAAGATGGAGCTTCAGTCAATTCTGGTTTCTTAGGTTTTTTATAGAGGTGGCTCCATTTTTTATAGATAAGCATTTTTTACCTTTTTTTTTTTTTTTTTTTTTTTTACAGAGTGTCTGTAATTTACAAACAATTGGCAACCCTGGTAGCTAGTCATGTTAGTTTGAAGTCAAGCAGAAGGCAAGGTAGATTTGCACTTCTATGGACAACCTAAATCAGAGATGCAGAGTATAAGCTTTTGTAAGCAGTGGGCTTCATCAGATGCTGTGATGCAGCAGATGCAGCGCTTGATGAAGTAAGCCCGCTGCTTACAAAAGCATATCTGTGATTTAGGTAGTCTCTAAAGGTGGAAATCTATCCTGCTGTCTGCCTTAGCATCAGATCATTCTAACCTTCCTCACATAGGCTTGCCAACATATGAAAACATTAGCCAATCAACTCATTAATTAATAGCTCTTTACCTTAAAAGGGAGACCATTTACAAATGCATACCTCATTGTAGGGAGTTTCTTATGTCTCATCTAGGGAACCTTCTTCTGATTATGTTGAGATGAATCCTAGTATCCTTACTGAAACAAAGTGCTATGAATCTCAGTACCAGTTGTTTAAGTCTTCAAGGATGGGCCCTGAGTAATTTAGGAAGAAAATAAGGATTAGTGTTGTGCTCTATATTGTTCATGCCTTAGTTTTTTATAGCAAAAAGTAGATGTCACCTTTCCTCTGAAAATTGCCTGTGATATTTCCATATGCAAAAAGTATTATGATATTTAAATCACATTAGGTTCACTTGTAAAACATATGGCTAGCCTTGAATGAGCACTACTAAAGAGATTTCACAGTTAGATGTTAACATTTCCCACATTGTACAGTCCAAAACACTGTGGTCATTTTCAGTTCTAACTATAGAAAATACGAATGTATCACTGATATCACAGTGTGATAATTCTCTTGATAAATGTTGACTTCAAGAGGTGACCAGTATATCAGAAGATGATATTGTCAGCTAAAATAAATATCTTTTTAATATCATCTTTTTTCTATTTTAGTGATATTTGGTCATTTCCTTGAGCTATTCATCTGAGTTGGAAATACATTGTAGTTTGATAGTATTTGTTCCCAAGAGAATTCTCTCCATATCACATTCCATTTCTACCAACAATTTCTATGAATTCTAACCCAATGGACAGTTGGATGAGTTATATGCACACCATTAATCCAGGTCTGCAATAGAGGTTTCTGCAGTGAAATAATAATTGAGAACAGTAAGTTACATACTGACTAGACTGAAACACAGTGTTGAAAACTTAATGTCTAGCTGCAAACACTAAATCTGCACTAATACTCTTCTAAGATACTTTTGATTATCTACTTTAAAACCAACTACTTATACTGCTATTTCCATTTCTATATGTGTCAGTGAGGCGTTATAGAGAAAATGAGAATGATACTGCATGGATATGGGAGCTCCAATCTTGGGATTCCTGCTACCAACCCCATTGCTGAATAAAATATAGTTGGTAGGTCATCATTTAGTTCTGCAGATAGGGTTCATTATTTTCAAAGAATCTACTGGCAAGTGATCCTGGGCACATGTACATGTGCAATTAGCATGGCTAGGTGGCAGGAAGGGGTCTGGGCCAATGCTGGATTGGCGTTTACATGTGTGTTTAGGTGCAGTTATTTTTTCTGCCATAAGATAGTATTGTCCTCAACAGTACTATCTCATGGCAGTGAAAATTAGTTTGCTGTGGTCTAATAGCATTGCATGTGCAGACTGTAATGCTTTACAACACAGCAAGTTAGTCTACTGCACAGTTAAGTACACAGTTAGATGCATCCACTGAGTATCATTTTACAAACCCATATAAAAGAAGTATTTTATCTCTCATCATTGATAGCTAGAAAATGTTATTTAAAGGCTTGCTTTTGGGAATTGGCTTATAGGTAAAATAGCTATGCATTAATATAATGGTCCAGGGCAATGGCAAGGGTTAATTGATTTCTAAAAGCATGGTTTTCATACAATTTCACAGCCTTCAAGGCAGACAAGGATAGAGACACAGGCTGGGAAATTGTAGGCACGTACCAGTGTTCCCTAACATGAGATAAGGTGGCTCCACTGCACAGTACCCAAATGCAGAGCCCTTGAGACTTCTGGTTTGGGGAACAGACCAAATGAGAAGACTGGGAAAGCCCAAATTATGATGTGTGCATGTGATGTGTTTGTGAAAAAAAGCAATGTGCTGTCAGGACAGAATGTGGACAGTATGACAGCCACAGTCATACTGTGCGTCCAGTTCTGGGCATCGCACTTTAAGAAGGATGTGGCCTGCCTTGAGAGAGTTCAGAGGAGGGCCACCTGCTTGATTGAAGGGGAACAGGGCAGGGCCTATGAGGAGAGGCTGAGGGACCTGAACCTGTTCAGCCTCAGCAAGTGGAGGCTGAGTGGGGATTTGGTGGCTGCCTACAAACTCAGGAGAAATCAGCAGCAAATAGGAAGGGCCCTATCCCCCCCAGCAGCACCTGGGGTGACGAGAAACAATGGTCAGAAGCTGCTGGAGAATAGGTTCAGCTTAGAGATTAGGAGACACTATTTCACTGTTAGGGTGGCTAGGATCTGGAACCAGCTTCCTAGGGAGGTGGTCCTCGCTCCTACCTTGGGTAGATTAAAGAAGAGGTTGGACGAACACCTGTCTGGGGTCGTGTGATCCCAGCATGTGCTCTGGCCAGTGGTGGGGGGTTAGACTAGATGATCTGTTCAGGTCCCTTCTGACCCCAAACTACTATGAAACTATGAGAAAGACCAATCAGCGATGCCCATGGATGAAGAGTCATGAATAATAATCAATACAGACAATCAACTGCCCCAAGACAGAGACAGTTACACAAGCACTCGTATCACGAGTTTTGCCTGTCAGCAGCCAGAGGTGCAGGGCCCCAGAACCCCCCTGCACCTATCTCCTCGACTGCTGGCAGGCTTTGTGGCCTCAGCAGGGGCTACCATCCCTGCAGCAGTGACCCCGCTGCGCCTTAACACACAGTGTCACCCATGTCACGAGTTTTACTTGTCCGCAGCTTGAGGTGCAGTTCCCCCCAGACTTATCTCCTTGAAACTTGGCAGGCTTCGTGGCCTCAGCAGGGGCCACTACCCCTGCAGTTTTCAGCCTGCTGCACCTTAACACACACAGGGTCATCTATGTCATGAGTTTTTCCTGTCAGCAGCTGGAGGTGCAGTTCCCCCCAAAAACCTGCACCGATCTTCTTGAAACATGGAAGGCTTTGTGGCCTCACCAGGGGCCACCACCCTTGCAGTTTTCACCCTGTGTTGTAACACATAAATGTGACATGAGTTTTGCTTTCAAGAATTTGGGGTGCAGTTCTCCCCAAACCCCTGCACCTATCATATGGCAGCCTTTGTGGCCTTACCGGGGCTACCACCTCTGAAAATGCCATCCACATCAGACAAAAAACAACAAAGTTATAGCTATTTCACTGATTCCCCATTATACCCTATGGCTGGCTCTCCAAAGCTTTTCTGAAGTGCTTTGGAAAGCCTAACAAAGACAGCGCTTTGATCCAGACAAGCTGCTTCAGACGCCAAAGTATCTAAAGCTTCTCCAGATCCGAAACAGGGTCCAAAGCCTTGCACGATCCTACTGTGTATCAATAACATTTGCCTATTATCGAATGGAGAGGTCGTGGTTCATCTGAGGGTTTGGTTTTGCCTGGAACAAGGTATCTGGGTCATAAATCCAGTGCCAACAATCATGAGTTTCAGTTATTGAATTTTATAAAATTCTCATTTCCAAAAGGCTTAGGATACACATAAAAATAAACACAATATCATTACAACTCAGTGTCATTCAAAGGAGGACCAAAATACCCATCCCCCACAGTCATGGTGCCCCAACTCTTAAAGTATCCTTCAAGTTGTGATAGTCATTTTGTCACCTGTTTAATAAAAGAGTATTGATTTTTATTGATTTCCTGATAGTGTTAGTCCTTTTTAATAAGCATTCTAGAGATGCACTGAAGGGCATGAGATGGCTTAGGTGACTAGTAACAGAATATAGACCCTTTCAGCACCGGTTCAGATAGGATCTATTTCAATATTAACCAGAAGTTCCTATTTTTTCATGGCAGCTCAACAGGAAAATGTTTTGGCAGTCTCTGTCCTCTTCCTAAGCAATCAATGTCTACATAGCTAAGAGAATAAATGCTTACTGCATTGGACAATAGCCTTTGAAGTCTCTGTGATACACCTTCTGCCTGGACACAGCCTGGTCCTGCCTTTGAGACATTTCTGGGGTGCTTTTAAATATTTTGGGTGCCCTTCTGCCCCAAATCCCTCACTGCTGAGATGTGCCAGAGGCCAGCTCCTTGGCTTGTGGTGCCTCAGCTCTTCCTATCTCTATTAGGCTTTGCTAGCCCTTAGCAAAGGGAATTTTGCCACCTAGAAGGCTCACACCCTTGTCCAGTCATGCACTCAGAAAAGATGGATCCCCTTTCCCATGTAATGGGCTAGCTTGTATGGTCAGATACTCTGGAATCGCAAACCTCACTGACAGTAAGTGGTTTGTAAAAAGAAAACAAAAAGGATTTATTATAAAAAACCAAAAACAAAACAAAAACCGGCATAAGAAATCAGTAACCATATGCTGAGATACAGACAGAGATATAAGAATAAGCACACAAAAGAAAATATCAGAACAATAACCTGTGCTTATCCTGCACCTTAAATGCAAGGATGCAGTCCCTAGCCAGCTACAACAGTCTAAAAAGCAGGCCCTGCCCCTGGCTGTTCTCTTGAGGCCTCCTGAAAGTTTTACTTTTCTCTGTCTGCTTTGGCTGAGGGATGAAGACTGAAGACAAGCCATGCTCTCCAAACAGGCTTAAATACAGTTACCACTCTGACTATTTACATACATCACCACTTCAATTCTAGGGGGGTTCACACCATGCCAGTAACTTTCTGCCCCCCAAAGATGCATGGTTACTAGACCACAGGATTTTCCTGGTCTTATAAGGCATCTTTACGCAAGCTCTGGGGGTAGCGGCAGGTGCTTTAATTAGAGCAGCTCTCATGAGCTGCTCTAATTAAAGTGCCTGCAGCATCTCATATATTCAGCATCCCGCATTTCAAAATAGCAGTGGGCACACTTTAACTAAAGCTCGTTTAGTTAAAGAGCCCGCGCCGCCATTTTGAAGTATAGGGACACTGAATACATGAGAGACAGTGGCTGCTGGAGCATGCTAATTAGCATGCTCCAGCAGCCTTGCTTAATCGAGTCTGCTCTGACACACTGTCATTAGAGGATGTTGGAGCAGGTGTCCAGCACATCTACAGGGACCCCTTATGATCAGGAGAATATGTATATCCTTTCAGATATGGAGAATCATTTATCCAATAAACTGTCTCTTTCCCCAGTAGATTGACTACCTGTGTGTCAAACTTCTTTTAAAATGTAAATTCAAGGGAGATAGTAAACAGCTTAAGTCAAATGCTGATCCTAAACCATTACAGTTCTTCTCACTAAAGCGGCCTTGGCTATAACTTAAATATATGTCAATATTACATTTATATCAAGTACTACAATGCATAGAAGCAGAAAGATGCTTGACATTATTTGTATGTACAGAGTACACTTGCCATATTAGTAAAATAAACTTAAGAAATCATGCAAGACACCCCACAAACCCCAAATTCATGACAGTCTTATTGAAAAGTTGAAGAACTTTAATGTTGTAGAGATGAAGCTACCACTTTTAACCACTAAGGTCAGAGGCGGAGTTACTGTCGGAAGGGGTGTGTCTGGAAATGTGCATTCCACATCCCTATTGATGGCACTGTATTCTCAACCCAGCCCCAATACTGTGTTCCAGGCAAGCACCACCTTTCAGACTGACCACAACTCACCCAGTTGATACTGGGCAAATTTTATTGATACACAATGATAGGAAATAAGATAAATGCAGATAAAGCAAGCAAGATGATTACAACATACATTACCCAAATTCTCCAGTGCCCAGAATATACACAAGGTGAGCAGTGCGCCCAGCTGGAACATAAATGCCACCTTGAGGTTCTTTGCTTCAATGGCCAATGTCAGCAGCCTTGAAAGTCGGTGGCGGATGCCAACTGCCAGTGTGTTGTTTTGAAAACTACTCCGGTTGTAGTCTTTCTCCTCCGATGACTCTTCATCTTTGGCCATCGTTGCTTGGTCTTCCTGTGGTTGTCATACTGGCCATGTTCTGTTTTGTCAGCCAAAGTCCTATTTCATAAATCTATCACATGCACATGCCTTCATTTGGTCATTTCATTTGAAACCAGAAATCCCAAGTGGGCACTATAGCCCTGGAGCCAGGCCTATGACTATTTTGAAAATAAAGTTTGGATGTTTTCAGTTTCCCAAGATGTGTATATCCGTTGGCCTCAGACACCCTGTCTTCCCTGAAAGCTGTGAAACTGTGACAAACAGGCTTTTAGAAATCAGATAACCCTTGCCATTCTCCTAAACCATTGTTTTAATGAAATATCTACTTTACCTACAAGCCAATTCCTAAAAGCAAACCTCTACATATTGTTTTCTAGCCGGTGCCCTTTACATATCAAATTGAGGATTTTCAGTGCTGTGAGTTAGACACCTTTTGTGACCATTAAATTAATTTCTTTTAATCATAAATACTCCCAATAAAAGCTATTTTCTTCTATATTGGCCCCCCTTCCTGATACAAAGCCTGGGAGGTCCCAAACTCAGCTAATTGGGAAAGGGCCCGAGTGTCTGAAAATATGAATTTGAGACATACCGCTTTTTCAAGACAAATGCTTGTTCCAGTCATTACGTTCCACGTGCTTGAATCCCTCCTGAAGAGTCATTGGAGTATTGCATTCTTCCTTACTCGCTGTTCCAACCTGTTTGGATTGTCACACAGATGTTTAAGAACCGTAATCTATTCTAGCCCAGATGTGCTTACATGCTAGTGCTGAGTGCAGTGATTTTCTATACATAATGCTTGATCACGTGAACAGTAGCACCGTGTGGAGCCGCACCATCTCAGGAGAAGCTGCTAAAAGAATTCTGCTTGAGACCTTCAACTCCGCAGAATGCCTTCTGGATATTGCAGGAGTGCAAAGGAAGCAAATGCATTGTTTTCTTCACTGTAGGCATGTAGTACACTCTGCTGAATAGACCCGTCAGCTCTGTATGACCCTGCTCCCCACCAAGCACTGCAGCTGCACAGAAGTACGAGGTCTCTTTATATCCAACCCACCTCAACTGGCAACATAGTGGGTTGTGCCAGCCAGCAGCTGGTGCAAAGTAACGCACGGTCTGAAAAGCACCTTGAGATATTTCCAAGTGATAGCTGCTATATAAACTTGTTTTTATCTTTATCTGGTTGCTTTTATATCAGCAGCATGTATTTCTTTTCGCTCTCATAGAGTGGAAAATGTGGTGACGGGTTCCAAGTTCGTAATCTCGCATGTGTCGTACATGATGCTTCTCCCTCTGGTACATCCAAACAAGTAGAAGGTGCATTATGTGGAGAGTTGCCTTCTAAAGACAATGCGCTACAACTATCGTGTTCAGTGCCTTGCCCAGGTGAGTTCTTCGGAGGCTGTGCACTGGAAAACCTATCTGGTATGGCTTCTTCTTGGGTTAGAAGAAGCCATACCAGATACCTTATAAGCCATACCTTATACGTTGAACAGTCACATCGTTGGGATGATGTTGTAATACCATGTCATCCTATAGATAAGTCAGACTATTGCTTATTATTTTCTTTAGGGTAACATTCAGAAGCTGGTGGTCAGGATCAGGTGCCCGTTGGTCTAATACAGAGACACATTACACAAACAGCTTTTGATCTAATCTAAGATGATACAGCAACGTATGAGGAAGGTGAAGCTGACAGTAATAAAATGTACTTCTATGGAGCAGCTTCGCACTCAGCTGATTAGTTCTAAATCATTTCAAAGGGGTTTACCTTTATATTTATATTTTGAAGATAAGATGCTGTTTCAAGATGACACAAAAGGAACTGTATTATTGGGTTATACCACTGTTATTTTCTGACTCCCTTGGTGGTTGGACACTTTTAAACTCTTCTTTGAGACTGTCTCCCTTTGGTAACAGGATTTTATTCCTTGGATTGATAGGTGATTGCCATTTGACAGAATGGTCAGAATGGAGCTCGTGTGAACTAACATGCATTGATGGCAGGAGCTTTGAGACTGTTGGTCGCCAGTCTCGATCAAGAGCATTTATCATACAGTCTTTACAAAACCAAGAGAGCTGTCCTGAACAAGTGATAGAGACACGGCCTTGTTCAGGTATTGAAGTGACAGCCCTTTGTTTTACTCTATTAGATGAGAACGTATATGCCTTTTATAGTAATGCGTGGATTACTTGCTGTTGATTTGTTTAAATTGTAGGAGGGAAATGTTATAACTATTCATGGAAAACCAGTCTTTGGAGAGAGAATGAACGCACCGTGTGGTGTCAGCGATCAGATGGGATGAATGTGACAGGTATGTTTGCACAGCCCAGCACACAAAGTGAAAGCTTATCTCTAAATGATTATGTTTAGCCTGAGAAGGAAATTTGAAAGAGATTATGCAAGTATGTGAAATTTTGGAAGAAAAACATCTGTTATCTGATATCTGTACACTAATTAATGTGCAGGACAGCACGGGACAGTGTGCTGCCTAGATAGGCAAACTTGTCGACCATCGACAGTTGGTGGCCTCTAACTGAGATGTGTGGCTCCTGGGGTGTTGTGCTAGGTGCAGGTTGAAACATCACTTCAGTCTTCTCCGTGTTAATAGTGAGTCCAAAGTTGTCACAGGCTGATGAAAGTAGGTCCATGGATCGTTGCACGTCCGCCTGTGAGCCTGCGCGTAACACACAGAGGAAGTCACGAAGCGCGGCTCTCTGGACTTTGGAGCTCACTCGGAGTCTGCGCAGGTTGAAGATGTCTCTGTCAAAACGGTACCTGATCCGTACACCAGGGTCATCATCTTGGAAGGTGTCCAACAGCATAGCAGAGAATACCATGCTGAAGAGGGTAGGTGCGAGCACACAGCCCTGCTTGATGCCATTTGTGACTGGAAAGGGGTCAGCGCGCTCTCAATCAAAGTCAATGCGAGATTAGCAAAAGCTAGCGTGGCCTTCGGCCGACTTTGTAAGTCAGTCTGGGACCGCAGAGGCATCAGAATGTCGACAAAACTGAAGGTTTACCAAGCCGTCATCCTTCTGACCCTCCTTGATGCCTGGAAAACCTGGACCATTTACCAGTGTCATGCCAAGAAACTAAACCGCTTCCACTTGTGCTGCCTGCAAAAGATACTGCAGATCAAGCGGCAGGACAAGATTCCAGAGACCGAGGTGCTCAGAAGATCAACTCTCCCCGGTATTCACACTCCACTGAAACTGGCACAGCTAGGATGGGCCGGCCACCTCTCAAGAATACCTGACACTCATCTGCCAAAGAAAGTCTTCTATGGCAAACTGTCAAATGGAGTACACTTTTGCAGCACACCAAAGAAATGGTACAAAGACACCCTGAAGGTATCCCTAAAAGGTTTCAGCATCAACGGAGAGTCATGGGAGCAAATCACTCACGACCGTCCGTGCTGTATGTCCCAAATCCAGAACGGAGCATTGGTTCTCCTTCCCTTTTTCTTTCTCACTTCTTTTCTCTCTTCTTCCCTCCCCTTCCCCACTGGATGTGGCCATCTTCACCCATGAAGGATGAAAGTACAGTACAGTACAGTACGCTAATTATCTGATATTTGCTCAAAGCACAATTTGGATTGTTGAGTTAGGTGTTTTTTTATATATAATACCATGTGTTTAAATTTAAACAATTAAGTTCACCAACTTTCTTCTCATGTCGTCAGCACATACATTACAGAAATGAGATTTTCTGGCTGAGTCATCTCTGTGTTTACCTGGTGGTCAAACATGCATACAATCTGATTGCAATGGCCTGAGAAGGCTGAGCCTGTGTTTTCATTATCAGTGCAAGTTTTACATAATACAGAGGGAGAAGGAGAGATCATCTGCGTGGGAGGGGTATCAGATTCTGCAGTTTTCCTTCAATTCTTTTTACCAGGGAGCTTCATTAACTCACCCCTCCACTTGTACTGCTCACACCATTTACAACTTCTCCCTCTGTTATTAAAAGGCATACCGCTTGGTCAGCAGTTCCAGACTGAGTGCCTTGGCCAATGCAGGGTTTTCACAGCCCATTCACAGGTCTTTCCATTATATAAATGATGAACCAGGAACTACAACCTATACTTTTCCACTCACTCCTATTTATAAAGATATATATTTTAATGTCATTTAAAACATAGATGTAAAGACAGCTACATAATTAGAGGAGATGATTCACCTTTTAAATATGCACATGAAAGTTCATAGGGTCCAAAAAGGGAATGCTTTACCCATGGAGGGATAAACTATTAGTGTGGGCATCAGGTCATCTGAATTTTTCACCCTGGGTGTGACACCAACTTCCTATGTAGCCCTGGGGAAGTCACTTAATCTCTGCATGGCTCTGTTCCCCATTGGCAAGATAGTTATGATAATAATTCCTGTCTTGTTAAGATAAATTAATTAATATGATGCCTACAGATATTATGCTAATGAGTTCCATCAAAAAGTGTATAAGTAGATAAAATAAGCAATGAAAAACTTCTCAACTTCAGTGAGCTGAGCATTAATCTTTGTCAAAAATGTTGTAACATATCCTTGAAAGTACTTGGTGAAGAGGATTTCTTTTGCAGGAGGTTGTTCAGTTCAGACCAAACCTGCTGAAACCTGGCACTGCAGTCCAGCATGCAGAAAACCATTCTCCTATTGCACTCAGGTAATTGGATGCTACAGAATGCATTGTAAGACTTAACACCGTGAAGTCTATTAAATTATCTTTAACATCTTCAAATCATCTTAGCCCCTCTAAAATAGTTTGGTGTGCACATGACCCCACCTAGAGGCTGTATCAGGAATTAACTTTATGAAAAGGGAGAATTAGGCTTGTCATTGACATGTACAAAGCTCAGTTTAGTAGCCAGCGTTACATTTTTTTCAATTTACTTTTATTTTAGAGCTCTTGTCAGTCTTTGGCATGGTTAAGTTTTCTTTAGCTGCCATTGCCAGTTGACATACAGATACAGATCAGCTATATACAGAGTGTTTGTGACTGCCTTAGGTGAGCAGTGGAGGTGGTGGTAAAAGGAGTCAAGCATCAAGACTTGATCATATACCTCACAGATAATCCACCTGATTTCACCATGCCATGTAAGGTGTGGATTATGGCAAACCATCAAAACTTTACAAGGGATGTGGCAATTACCCATAACACAAATGAAAATGAAAGACAGTGTGATGTGCAACTGTGGAACAGTGCATGCCATGATGTTTTTCAAGAGGAACAGCCTTGATTTATTTTGTGCTAACGAGAGCCAGAGAATAGAGGACAAGCACAGACATCAGGCAATAGTATAGTTTTTCGCGTAGCTGTATGAAGGAAAAGGAAGACTGAAGTAAATGGGAATGGTTTTTCTAAGTTTCAGCTGAAGCCAGCTGTAATAAAGTGAAAAGTTTTTTTATTGACTTCAGTAGCTTGGGTCAAAACATAATGCCTAACTTTAAACATCTGAGTTTGAAAATGTTTCCATGGGTTTTGGTTTTTTTAAGTTACCACTAGTTTTTCAGTGGTAACTCCATTTTTTTATTGGGTTTTTCCTTTAATTCGTTCAGTTTTCCTGAGAACTTAGGCACTGATTTCTTACACACCTGATTTGGTTTGGTGTGGGGTTAACATGGTAAATGTACATGCACTGTCTAGCCCATAGCTTCAACATGGTCTGCTTGGAAGTTGTACTGTACGGACAGATTGTACTATTCATTTTAATATTAAATGCATTTTGTTGCCTAGAGTGGAGTCTGTGGTTGTGAGAGAGGATATACAGAAATAATGAGATCAAATGGTTTCCTGGACTACTGCATGAAGGTACCAGGTTTAGAAGATAAGAAAGCAGATGTCAAAACCATAGCTGGAAAGAATAAACCTGTCAATTCAAAAATGCATGACATTTTCAAAGGATGGTCTATTCAGCTTTTTAATACAGGTAAAAAAAAAATTACATTGAATGCGAATGGAATAACTTTTCTTTAAAACATGTCTAAGAAGGAAGGTGTATATTTTGTGATGCATAAAAACAGAAAGCTGAAACTGAGAGACTACCGTGACAGTTTTATGGTCACTTCTGTTCCTTCAGTTTAAAATGCACCATAATCATGACATTATGTTGCAAGTAAGAACATTTTGCTTCGACCAAGTAATAATATTTTGGAAAAGCATCACCAGCTGGAACTTTTGGAGTTCTTTGGAATTCTTGTTCCTGCTGTCTTGTGATGTTCTTGCACGTGTCATACTTGGTGCCAGGGAGAGATGTATTATATTACTAGTAATTTGAAAGGTCTTAGAGCAGAAGGCTTCTTAAGGGTTTCGTGATGGGGAAAAGGTTGATGTGATGACTCATGTGTTGTCAGGTTTTGAAAGGATATGAAAAAGTTGGTGAATTCAAAGAAAAGATTATGAAAGTTAAACCAAGTAAAAATATAATATATTAGATTGCTATCACTTATAGTGAGGAATCCAGTAACTTTCTCTAGGGCTGTTCTGAAATAAGGGTATCAGTCTGGCACAAAGCTGTGCTTGTATAAAACTCCTATTCACTTCAAATGAAGAGCAAGTGGTTACCAATGTGAAAGCTGTTCTTTATCTGAAATAATATAACCAATCTTCTGGGGGAATAATATATCTGGAACAACTCAGTTTGAGTCTGTGTAGCTCCCAAATGGGAAACCAGCAGAAATAAGGGCTTTGTAGTAATAAATACTTAATCTTGTCTATCCCAAATTGTTCTCTTCTTTCCCACCTCACAGACTTCACAGTCTTTTAGTTTTTGCTTTTATTTTTCCCCACTTTAAACCAATGTTACAAGAATAGTTTCGTGTGATGTAATGTGTCTTGACTTTAGTGAGACTTTTGACACTCTCATTAGCAAGCTAAAAAAATACAGGCTAGGAAATACATGCTTAACCAGTAGTCCTCAGTGGCTCAGTGTGTAATTGTGGGGAAGTAACAAATGGGGTTCCCCAGCGGTCTGTCCTAGCTCCGGTATTGTTTACATCTTCATTAAATATTTGGATGATGACTGAGTGCATGCTTAGTAAATTTGCCGATAACACCAAGTTGGGTGGAGTTGCAGATGCTCTGGAGGGTAGGTCTAGGATCCAGAATGACCTGGATAGATTGGAAGCATGATGTGAAATCAATAGATGAAATTCAGCAAGGACATGTGTAAAGTCCTGCACTTGGGATAGAATAATTGGATGTACAAATACAGACTGGAACAAGACTGGCTAGGTTGCAATGCTTCAGAGAAGGCCCTGGGGTTTACAAGCTGAATCTGAGCCAACAGTTGCAAAAAAGGCTAAGAGTATATACTGTGTTGTGTTAACAGGAGTGTTATTTGAGTATCAAAGGAAGTGATTCTTCTGCTCTATTCAGCACGGTTTAGGCCTTACCTGGAGTACCATGTCCAGTTTTGGATTTCACACTTCAGGAAGGACATCAATAGATTATAAAGAGCTCACCGAGAGTGCCAAAAATCATTAGAGACCTTGGAAGCCTGAGTTATGGTGAAGAAAGGATGAAAGAGTCAGGGTTATTTAGTCTAAAGCCAAGAAGGCTGAGATCTGATAACAGTTTTCAAGTATTTGAAGGGTGATTATAGAGGGGAAGAAGATGGATGAGCTTTTCTCTATGGCCAGCGGAGACAGGACTAAGAGCAATAGCCTCAAGCTGCAGCAAAAGAAATTCAGGTTGGAGATTAGGAGGAACTTGCTGACTATGAGGGTGATTAAACATTGGAACAGGCTACCTAGTGAAGTTATGGAATCTCCATCCTTGGAAAATTTCAAGAGTGGGTTGGACAGATCCTTGGCTGGGATCGTTTGGTCAGAGATGATCCTGCCTTGAGCAGGAGGCTGGACTAGATGACCTTGCAAGGTCCCTTCCAGCCCTACTTTCTTATAATCCTACAAACAATAAAGATGCAACAGGAAAATGGATATTTTGATAGATATTTCAAGTTTCCCACAGTGAAATTGACTGTTCCCTCGCCACTAAAATCCCCGGAGTGATCGCTTCTGTTCATTGTGGTATATTGCACTTCTTGTGTTTCCAGTTACTTTGTGATGATCATACAAGTCTGGAAAAACGTAATGAAAGATTATATTATGATATGTGAGGTAAAGCTAAGGCTACCTCAGTGTCTTGATCCCTATGATTAAGATCCCAGCTTTGTTGTTATATTTACATGTATGACTTCCCTTTAATAGTTATCCTCTCTACAGAGTATATCTGATCTAACATGACTTATCCAAAGGCCGTTAAACTTAGTGGGCTTAAGATCAGACCCGTCATCCAAAAGTGTATATAATATATACCAAGAATTATGTCAGTTTGGGCTTAAATACCTTTGACACATTAGAGCCTCTTCTAAGTTATTCTTTTCAAGTGTCAGGTCTCCAGCCCATCGTTTTTCATGGATGTGGACCTAGATGGCCTTTTCTGAATGCCAGCATTTAGGGCTGCAATCCCTCAATATCTGTATCAGGCTCAACCTCAGCTCAAGTGTTGGACTTGCTGGCCATGTCCGCACAAACACTGATGTTTGTTTCTTCCAGGAAAAGAAGCAGTGGCACAGCCAGTACCCAGGGAACACCCATGTCACATGCCCTCTGGTCTGTGGCAGGTTGCCCCAGATGGGATAGGGGAGGTTGGGGCCAGCAACTGTGTTGGCCCCAACAGCCTTACCTGGGGACCTGGGATCCTTAGGGAGCTGCAGTTTTGGCGTTTCTGCAGCTTCTGATTGGCAGCCAGAGCGTGGCTCAGGTGGGCCAGGCTCTGGCCTTGGGTGGCACGTGCTGCTGCCATGTGCACACCCCTGCTTTTTTTCCGCATGGGCTTTTTGACCCTGGGATCTCCCAGAGTCAACTCCTCCCCTGCCCCCTACACACGCTGCAAGGTAGCAGCATGGGGAACACCTGAATGTGCAGGATGTGGTGCCACAGATGCATATGGCATGGCCATGCTCCTCTGAACATGGCCTCTGTGTTCTCTCTGGGACAGTCATGGAACGAAAGAGTAACCAGCTAGTTTTTATAAAGCACGGTATTATTTTAATACTAAATCAGTACGTAGAAAATATATTGTGAAACAACAAATGAATGACCTGGTATGCTAGGTGTGTGAGCTACTACCTAGCAACCATATATAGGATCCTGCTAAGTACCAACACATCTGTCTTGCAATCTGTGTCTCTGTACATAATCTCAGTTCCAGCTTGAGGATCTCTGTTTAGCATATAGAAAATTAAATTTTATCACAACTTTAAAAGTTTGTTGTTTGTCTCCCAAAGGTTTTTTGTATAAGCACACAGATCTGCTTTTGGCCTGATAAAGAATGTCTTGCATTCAGAAGCTTGTCTAACTCTATCCCAACTGTGCAATTGGTCCAACAGAAGACATCACCCTAAGAAAGCCTTGCTTCTTGTAAAATTCCTGGACCATTACAGCTACAAAATCCCTCTAACACTACTATGTACTTTTTGTTAATACCATACCATGGGTGATCTAATTCATGTAAAAAGATGTTCCTCAGGTAAAGATGGGCTTAAATAAAAATGCATACAATATGAGACCAAATTCTCTGTTAAATTTATACAGGAGACAAACAGCAGAAGCTCATTAATCAGGCAAAGAATGGTACTTCCTTCTACTTGCCTCCATTGCTTCTGTTGAAAAGAGTTCCTGAACACCACTCTTCTGATGATTAAAGATCTTTTCTGATTTCTACTTTAATTGATTTGTGGAAAATTTAGACCCATTTATTCACAACCAACATTTGCTTGTTTCTTAAATAGCTCTTTACCCTCCCTAGTGTTTAACCCTTCTTCTTCCTTTCCCCCCACCAGTAGGTCTCAGAGAGTGGTTATATTGATCCTAGGCTTGCCTTTCCATAGGTTAAACATGGTGAGCTCTTTGAGATAGTCTGATATTACTGGGGTCAGCTCTCCACCAAACTGAATTTGTCTGAGCTGCCATTGTTTCTCTTCACTACTATAGCTCAAATACTTCATACACCTATTTTCTCCTCTATGGGCGGCGAGTTCCCTGATTTGACTGCAGCTCCCATGATGTACTGCAGCAGGTCAACCAGAAAAAAGACTGCAAAATGGTTTTATCTAGGACAACTGGCCTGAAATGAAATATTTTATTTTGCTGTTCCATCAGAAAAATCATAAACTTCTGATTTTCCATCAGAAAATTTTAATTTTGCAGAAACTGCATAAAAATTCTCAGCTTATTGGTTTCCTTGTAATGTCCATTTCCCATTAATATTGTTCCTACATGCTACACAACAACTATGCAATTGTTGCTGCTATATATAGTCTTATTAAAGTGTTAATAATAAAACTTAATGACTGATTTGTAAACACTCCTTTCCCTTTTTGCCCTTCCACTTTCAATAGATGGCAAACTTAAAATATGGGTGTATGGAGTATCAGCTGGTGGTTTTCTCATCTTGATTTTGGGGATTTTTACATCCTATCTTGTTTGGTAAGTACTTTCTAAAGAGTCCAAATAATCTAAAAAGCATGATAAAGCCAAATGCATCACAGTCAAAACCATTTAGATAAATATAGGCAACGATACTCAACTATAAATGAGTATAGGCAGATTCAAATGTAGTCTGTTGTACTACAGTAGTTTGGTTCATGTACTAAAACAGAGGTTGGCAACCTGCAGCCTGCAGGCTGGATCCTGCCTATGGATCCATCTGATGCAGCCTGTAGATATGAAGCTTCAGCAGTAGTCCCTTTCCCATGCCACCATGGAGAAAAATAGTAGCAGTGGATGCCTTCCCTGTGCTGCCCCAAGAAGCAGCAGCAGCAGCAGCTGAGTCCCAGTGCCCACTATTCTCTAACATGAACTGGGTATTTCTATCCTGCAGCCTAAAAAGGTTGCCAACCACTGTGTTAGAGTAATTTAGATTTCACTAGAATGTATTTTCTGTGCCAGTGTGATCACTGACATGTACGATGGCTCTGTTTGTTAGGGACAGACTTATTTTATGACTATTAATATGTATGCAGACTTCTGCTGGGGCCCCAATGTGCTCCCAAGGCACTATTCTCTTTATATTCGACGTTATATGGCTGATTTATGTGCATTATTGGAGCAGGGAACTTTTATCTTTCATGCCATTATTAGAGACAGAACTGGATGGAACCATGGGCACTTAAAGTTAGCAATTTTTTTTATTTTATCTAAAAAAGGCAAAATTAAGGGCCATTAATTGTTCCTAGAAATACAGGGCAAACAAAGCTACTTTTACATTTCTTGGATAGGCAGGGTACCAGAGGAGAATGTATTATCCCTTGGGAGCCACGTTGCTGCCACAAGTCTGAGCAGTGTCCAACCTATTCTTATCTATAGCATAGAGTTGGGGAGCCCTAACTCCTTCCTGAATATTCTACTATGACCATTGCAGAAAATATCTCATAAATATTTTTCTTGTTCTGTTTTCTGCTATAGGCACATATACTGTATATTAAAATAGGATATGTGAATGTTGTTTAGGAATTTTTGTTCCAACTACTTATTTTTCAAAGCCATAACTACCCATTATTCATTACCTCAAAATGTAAGCATCTAGTTTCTTGGGAATATGATATAATTTTATGGCATCCTTTGAAGAATAAGATGGAAAAGATGTGCTTCTTCGTAACAATAAATAATTCTCCCTTTGTGCAATTCAGGGAGAAGAAAGAAATGAGAATATCTGAGATCAAGGCAAAATGGTTTCCATATTGACATGGTTCAGTTTTTCTGTCTGGCGTAGTCACTCTTTATTTTTTATTTATCTACTGATGGTCAAGAATAAAGATAATTAGATAGATATTAGGGCTGTGTGAAGCTTCAGTCCCTGATTTGATTTGAGGGAGATTCAACTTAATTTGGTAGCCAAATTTCTGGATCCAAATCAAATCAGAGGCCCCTTTAATCTCTCTCAATTGAATCGAAACCCTCTGAATTGATTCAGAGACATTTGGAAAGGTTCGGAGATTTGGACTTAGAGACAGCTTTAAATGTTTTTTCTACATACCTTTATGTAATGGGGACATGTGAATGCTGCAATGCTAGGCAGAATGGAGTATCTCACAGAAGCACGGGGGATCCCCAGCATGCTTGGCAGCAGGCCTAGTAGTGGACCAGAAGTACTTTCGGTCCACTTCCAGGTCTGCTGGGGAGTGCGTGAGCCCCCTCCCCCCCATCTCGGTGACTGGTGCCTCATGGGTTCCCCTGTGGCTGATCACTGAGACAGGGAGGCACGGGGCTGAGGGCCCTACCACACTCCTTGGCAGATCCAGAAGTGCACTGGAATTACTTCCAGTCCACTTCTGGATTCACCACCGAGCACATGGAGGGTCTCCGTGCAGTCCTGTGGGATGGTCCATACGCCCCAGCATTGCAGCAATCATAAGCCACGCCTGCTACCTCAAGGTATGTAGAAAAAATTTTTTAATCTGTGTCTGTGTCTGAATCGCTGCTTCTGTAAATCAGCATCGAATCTTCAGATTCGGCTGAATCGAATCAGGGACAGTGATCTGAGTCAACGAATTGAATTACTGTCTCTGATTCAAGCCGAATCCAAATCAAATAGGGCCCACTTCGCACACCCCTAATAGATACACCTTAATTTGCATTCCTACCTCACACAGTGATTCCATGTGGGAGTTTTACCTGAGTAAGGGATACAGCTCCATACTTGCTTTCTTAACTGTATCCTTGGTATTTTCAGTTTTATGTAATTTTCAAATGGAAATAGGTAGAATGTAAAGTTTTTTAAAGTTGCACTTAATATGTCAACTTGCATTGGTTTTCAAAAGATTGTTTTCATTTTCCTTTCAGCAAGAAACCAAAACAGCATCACAGTCCTCCTCCACAACAGAAACCCCTGACTTTAGCATATGATGGAGACATAGACATGTAACAAAAAAAGTCCAAATTTAGACATCAGCTGCCTTAACTGCTTTCTCTTTTGTAACTTTCAGACTTCTCAGTTTTTTTGAGGAATCTCTTGATGTGTAATATATTGGGCAGAATATTAATATTGCAAATTTAGCATTTTGCCTTTGGTTTATTTTAAAAAATGGAGTCAACGACTTTCAGATTTGTGAAATCTCTCCCAAGGAACTGGAAAATTCATTTCTTCCTGTTTTGACAATGGGAATAATAATAAAAAAAGAAATTCTACAGACTTTAGTAAGCATTAACTAAGGAAAGCATGACAATCCTGCAGAAAATGTGACATTCACTGTAAATGACAAGTTTGACACTGCATCGGTATGCACTATATTAGTGCAGGATTCTTTACTCTTCACGTATTTCAACAATGAGTTTTCTAGTGTTTACATTTGGTTCAAAAGACTATAAAGCTGGATCATGTATTTTGAGAACTGCAAAGATGAATGTGTTGAAATATCTGGAATTCTCTGGGTTTTTAAAGTTAATGCCTTCTTGTCCTGTTTTCTATCCTGGAATATGATTTTGCTTCATTTCCATCAATGGGACAGAATAAGGATTGTTTAAATTTTAGAGCACATGAAGTGGCATAGATGGTTTATAATTAAATATGTTTTTTAAAGAAATGAGTAGATAGATGTTTTGATGAATGGCTAGAAGACTTGATTATTTTAAAATAAAGTATTTTAAATTAACTTAAACCATGTAGATACATTTTGGCCATTTTAAAATGTTATTCAGTTTAATTAATACAAACTCTCCTTTTGTATTTAAATTTTCTTATCTGAAATATTTATATATTCTTTTTTTGAATTTAATTATCTGACCTCATTTAATATACATCTAACACAAATGCTGTTTGTAGAAGGTCTTGTTTGTTTAATGTTTAAAAACATTGGAAAGTGACATATTCTAAACATCTGGGAACATTTGAAGAAGATAAGTGTTTGTAATAGTATGTGTAGCAAGTAAGAAAGTGCCATCTTGTGGTATTGACATGTACTCATAAGCAAATAAAATGCTAAACAGAGCAAGAATATTGCTGCTGGTATTTTCAATTAAATGTGTCTTAAAGACTCATTTTACTCTGCCTCCAATTTTTTAAGCCCTGATTATTTTGAGTGATCTTCCTTTTCTTATGCTGTAGAGATTAACTGGGAAAATATTGCAGAGAAAAAAAAAGTGGAAAGTAACTGCAGATTTGTACAGCAAAATATTGAAGTAAAGTAGAAAACAGTAACACAGCTCTACAGTTTATTCCAATAATGTTTAGACCAGAACACATTTCATAATGAATTACTTCATACAATGCTTTTTGATATTTGATAACTTCATTTTTTAATCATTAAGAGTATAATAAAGTGACAAATTCTGTACTGCTACATATTTTCAAGTTTGTTACACTTCAGCTTATGACTGGTCACATTCTGCCTACTAGAGTGGAAAATGAAGATTTGTTTATTCATGGAAAGTGTTGATAAATACAAGAAACTTGCTTTTAAATTTAATTTACATAAAACGAATGGTCAAAAATTAGAAACCCAATATTTCCAGCTGAAAACGGGGATATTTAAGTGGGATATTAAATATTTTGGTTCATGCTGTTGTGGTAATGCATGTGAATTATGGTTTAGGTTCATTGTTTCCCTAGCCAAAGTATATCATCCACCATGGGTTTCACTATCACTCAAATATTGTAGTGCATCATGGGAGTCGCATGGCCTTGGTTCATCATAGAAGTTGTTGTACCAGTAGTGGAGAATGGGAGTGTGATAGGTATGAACTACAACTTCCCATGGGGTAAAGCAGGAGCTTATCTTAAACCAGTTGCCTTGGCTTTGGGCAACTTTCAGCCTTTACAAGAAAACAAAAGTTGAAAACACAACAGAAATAGTTTGGACAGAAATTTTGGACCAACTCTACTACTACTGTCTTCCATACTACTGCAGAGGTTGAAAACAGACTCCATTACTTGGAAATTAATTATTATTTACAGTAGAACAGTATTCTTCCAATTTTTTCACCACTGCTGAGTATTCCCCTGGAGTAGCATATGTAGTTTTGGGCAACACGCAACAACTTCAATGTCGATAAACTGAAGAATCGAGAAGAGAGCAACAAAAATGATTAGAGGTCTAGTAAACATGACATATGAGGATAAGCTGAAAGAATTGGGGTTATTTAGTCTAGAGAAAACAAGACTAACAGGTGATTTGGATAACAGTCTTTAAATATAAAAAAGGCTGTTATAAAGAGGATGGCAGTCCCATGTTCTCTTTGTCACCAGAGGACAGTGCAAGAAGTAATGTAGATTGTAACAAAATGAATTTAATTTAGCTATTAGGAAGAGCTTTCTACCTATGAGGGTGATGAGGCAGTATATATAGACTATATAGAGCAGTGGTCCTCAAGCTTTTGGCCTCATGGGTTGAGTGAGTGGTGCATGGCCAGTCCACAGTCCAGATTAGGTCCCAAATTAGTCAATCTGGCATGCAGGGCCAGACTGTCTGGTTCATAGCGCTCTCCACAGGTGCAGAAATTTGGCAGCAAGGGAGCAGCAATTAATACTGCCACTGCTTGCCTCCACCAAATTTTTGGACCCAGAGGGAAAACTGCAGGCCTAATTATATGGCTCTGCAGGCAGGATCTGGCCCACAGACCAGGGGTAAGTAGCCCTCCTATAGAAAGATTGTGGAATATCCATCACTGGAAGTTTTTAAATGTAGACAGATATTTGTCTGAGATGGTAAAAGGCAGATCTGGAGGTGAGGGTGCAGCGGTGTTGCTGCACCCACCCTTTACTTCCTGCTCAATCCAGAAGGGGTAATGGCATTTCTATTCAGTGAGTCAATTGGTTTACCTTGTTCCTGCTTGTCTCTCATCACTCCTCGGGTGTTAACAGACCACTCTTGTTTTTAATAGTCTTGGTGTTCCACTAATCAAGCTATTTTATGTTTTGTAATTCTGCTATCTGTTCGTCATTCTTGGTAATGTCTCCTATTTCACATCCATGCAGACTAATTTTAGCTCAAGCTCATATCTGGGGTAACTATAATGACTACAGACTGAAAATTATATATTTTTTACTATTTTTGTTTAGTTTGTTGCTTTTTTTAAACTTAATATTTAATCTTTCAATTAGTGCACATTCCAAAAAAGTTATATTTGGTTTTGCCTTGATCTTAAATTAAATAATATAGTGCTAGGTTCTAGCATATTAGTAAGGCTGCTGGTTTCTCTTTTAGATGGAGAAAAAGAGGTGTTCGGTTATGTGATAAAGTACTATACCATCTATATTCCCCTTTCCAAAATCCTAGCTCCACCCCTGGGGGTAGTTGAATGGAAATACTAATACCAGATCTTACAATAGTTATTTGGATGAATATAGTGTGCATAGAATGGCTCTTAGCGGAGAGTGAGAGAACAAACATAATTAAATGAGCTCCTGAGAAGTAAGCAGAGTGGGAAATTAAGTGTTAAAAAAGTAATGCCCGCAAAGCAGTCATTGCCCTTGCAATAAGCTGGCAGAAACTAGCCCAGTTCTTTAACACGCTATTTTACTGGAGTGATCATTGACCTCCAGTGAATATGCTGTTTTTCAATTATACGTCCTTGTTTTTCAACCACAAATAGTAGCACCCTCTGAAGACGATCATTGTATTTATTGCACTGGATGAAATGTTAACACAGAAAGTCAAGCTATTGATAGGAGAGATTAGTTGTAATTGTTGATTTTCCCTCAGTTCACCTGTATTGTATGAGCTGGTCCAGGCAACCCATGGATCAGAGAAAGAACCTATGATGCCCATACTGTATATAGTAAACAGATCACTGCAGAAAATTGCTTTGGAAACAGGACTTCCCTAACCGTATACACTATAGGTATTCAGGAGGTTTGTAACCAATTAACTCCTGCAGCTAAAAAGGAAAGCCTACAAAGGATGGAGGACGGGATTCACCTCCAAGGAGGATTATTCTGCGCTGGTCCGGTCCTGCAGGGAGCAAACCAGGAAAGCCAAGGCTGCAACTGAACTCCAACTAGCTTCAGGCATCAAGGACAACAAAAAGTCCTTTTTCAGATATGTGGGAAGCTGGAGGAAAAGCAAGGGCAATGTTGGACCCCTGCTAAACCAGATGGGGCAACTGACAACTGACGCCCAGGAAAAAGCCAACCTATTAAATAGGTACTTTGCGTCAGTCTTTCATCAGTCCCGTGGGACGCCCGTGCCTGCTATGGGACAGGGAGATCTGGGTGAGGGGGATCCCCTACCCTCCATAAATGCTGACCTCATGACGGAACACCTTGAGAAGCTGGATACCTTCAAGTCAGCCGGCCCTGACAATCTGCACCCCAGGGTACTCAAGGAGCTGGCGAGCATCATAGCCCAGCCCCTGGCATGGATCTTTGAAAACTCCTGGCGCTCTGGTGTAGTGCCCAAAGACTGGAAGAAGGCCAATGTGGTGCCGATCTTCAAGAAAGGGAGGAGAGTGGATCTGGCTAACTACAGGCCCATCAGCTTGACTTCTATCCTGGGGAAGATCCTAGAAAAGTTTATTAAGGAGGCCATCCTTGATGGACTGGCCCAGGCTAACATCCTAAGGGATAGCCAGCATGGGTTTGTTGTGGGTAGGTCTTGTTTGACCAATCTCATTTCCTTCTATGACCAGGTGACCTATCACGTGGACAAGGGAGAAGAGATTGATGTCATATATCTTGACTTCAAAAAAGCTTTTGATCTGGTATCCCATGATCACCTCTTGGCCAAACTGGCCAGTTGTGGCCTTGGCTCCACCACGATCCGCTGGCTGGGAAACTGGCTCCGTGGTCAGACCCAGAGGGTTGTAATCGATGGCAGTCACTCATCGTGGTGCCCTGTAACCAGTGGGGTCCCTCAAGGCTCTGTCCTTGGACCCATACTGTTCAACATCTTCATTAATGATGTGGACATTGGAGTCAGGAGTGGACTGGCCAAGTTCGCCGATGACACCAAACTTTGGGGCAAAGCATCCACGCCAGAAGATAGGCGGGTGATCCAGGCTGACCTGGACAAGCTCAGCAAATGGGCATATGAGAACCTGATGGTGTTTAACACCGAAAAAAGCAAGGTTCTCCACCTTGGGAGGAAAAACCTGCAGCTTCCTTATAGGCTTGGCAGTGCTACGTTGGATATCACTACAGAAGAAAGAGACTTGGGGGTCATCATTGACCACAAGATGAACATGAGCCTGCAATGCGATGCTGTGGCTAGTAAAGCGACCAAAACGCTGGCTTGCATCCATAGATGCTTCTCGAGCAAACCCCAGGACGTCATTCTCCCCTTGTACTCGGCCTTGGTGAGGCCGCAGCTGGAGTACTGCATCCAGTTTTGGGCTCCACAATTCGAAAAGGATGTGGAGAAGCTTGAGAGAGTCCAGAGGAGAGCCACGCACATGATCAGAGGTCAGGAAAACAGATCTTACGATGACAGACTGAGAGACATGGGACTCTTTAGCCTGGAAAAGTGTAGGCTCAGGGGTGATCTCATGGCCACCTATAAGTTTATCAAGGGTGACCACCAGGATCTGGGGGAACGTCTGTTTTGCCAGAGCGCCCCAAGGGATGACGAGGTTGAACGGTCACAAACTCCTGCAAGACCGTTTCAGGCTGGACATAAGGAAGAATTTCTTTACTGTCCGAGCCCCCAAGGTCTGGAACAGTCTGCCAGCGGAGGTGGTTCAAGCGCCTACATTGAACACCTTCAAGAGTAAATTGGATGCTTATCTTGCTGGGATCCTATGACCCCAGCTGACTTCCTGCCCTTTGGGCAGGGGGCTGGACTCGATGATCTCCCGAGGTCCCTTCCAGCCCTAATGTCTATGAAATCTATGAAATCTATGAAACTCCTTGTGCGTCTTTGCTGCAGCAGTGCAACTTAAGTCATTGCCTGCAAAGACAAGCACAAATTAAATAAATCATTCTCATGGAAATAACAGGCTTCTAATATTCCATTGATTCATAAATGTTGAGACCTGATAGGATTAGGATGATCATGTAACCTGAATTCTGGCATAGCAAATTAATGGATGAATGTGTCTAGTTCAGGGGTGGGCCTGCAGGCTGGATGCAGCCTGCCACTTGATTAGATCTGGCCTATGGCTGGCCCTGCTGCACTCCTCATGGGGCTGAGCCCTGCCACCGGCAGCCAAAGCAGTGCTCCTGTCCATGCCTGGCCCCAGCCAATGTGCACAGCTTCCAGTGAGGCTGCTTCCAGTGTGCAGGTGGCCAAGCGGGTGGAAGGTGGCAAGAGCTGTAGCCGGTGCTGACCCAGCCTGGAAAAAACTCATAAAAACTGTCTTTGTGGCCTTTGGGCCCAAATAATTGTCCACCCCGGTCTAGTTCAATAATCTGTGATTGAATAAATCCGTGAAGTTAGACTGTGGCCTCATTGCCATAGGAGCTTGTTGATGCCAAGAACTTGAGTCAAAAGAATTTCTCATAAGGGCATGAACATTTATGTTAGAGACCTTTCAAAGGGGCAGCAGCTTATGTTCTAATTGCTATGTGTGAACAAGCTGAGAACAATTCAAATGTAGCAAAACGTGATCTAGTTTTAACCTCAGATGACATGCACATAACAATAAAACATAATAACTGCTGCCCTTTCTAAAAGTATATCTTAAATGAGCGTCAAGAGTGCATTCAGAGTTACTGTAAGTAATAATAAAAGTTTTGGAAGGAATATTAAATCTCATGTTTAGGGATTAAACAAGTCCCAAAATCAGACCTATCTAGTGTCAATGGTAGAATACCCTACTTCCACCTGAGGTGAGAGTCTTACACCTTCTTCTGAAGCACCTAGTGTTGGCCACCTTTGAAGACAGGATATGAAATAGATGGACCTTAATTCTTTTCCACTGTGGCATTTCCTGTATCTCTGACTAGAGTGTGCCTCTAAGGTCTGGCCACACACATTCAATTTAAGATGTGATACAAGTGAGCCACAAAGTTATTCCACATATTCCACATTTCTGGCTCACATACTGCATAATCACATCTTAAATTGAGTTGCATGTGTGGCTGGTTACTATGGCACAATTAACTTGTTAATTGTGTCTTAAATGCAACGTGTGTTAGGGGCCAAAAAACACCAATTTGTGGTTAAAAGATAACAAGTGATAGAGAATGTACCCCACATGCCCTGTTCCTGCAGTTAGCAATACTCACATTCAAAAATTTATTTTTTGCGTTCATTGGGCCAGATTTTCAATTTAGAAATTGTTGAACTTCTGCTTTACTGCTGTATTGATCCATTACTTTGTATTTCACAGCTCTAAAATAAGAATACTGTCTCTCCATAAAAATCTTTGAGACCCATGGTTTTTTTTAGATGTCATGGTACCATACTACTTTAAAAGAATGATGTGACACAGAATAAGAAAAATAAATCTTACAAAATGCAGTAGAGCCCAAAAGCCAGACTGTCAAGGCACAATAGGCTACAGCATGCATTCAGTTATTCCAGTTGTGCTCAAAACAGAGTGTTTCCAAATAGCAGTACCAGACTTGTTCATATAATTTTGTGTAAACATTTTGAAATCCTAGCATTTTATGTTGTTTAGACTGTCCTGTACAGTCAAACTTTACTATGGCTTGAAATAGTATGTGTAGGGATGATATCCTTAGCCCACTGAAGTCAATGGGAATTTCATCCTGGCTTTCTCTCTCCTAGAAATCACAATGCATGGAAGATGTGTAAGTAGAATTTTTGACTGAAGCTTCAGTGTTGATGTCCTAGACAAGTGGTCTTCTAAGTTGTGTTTGTTCCAGAAGCAGACTAGTATCAAATTCTTGTCAGCGTCTGTAAATTGGCTTGTACATACATACCTATAAGGATGGAAGAAATCAATTAAAGATAGTATAGACATTTGTTGATAGCCTGATTACATTGTTTTTCTTTGCCCAAGAGAACTTACTTTCATCACCAGCTTCATAAAGAACAATCAGGAAGGAAATGTTATCTTTCTTAAAAATCAGAACTATACAGCTGAGCAGCTCTGTTTGAGACTCTTATCTTCATTGTTTTCCATAAAAAGGATTGCACCATTTGCTGTGAATCCAACTGAAATGAATTTCTCCTAGTATATAACTTCATTTACATATGTGAATGGAAGGAAAGTCTAGATGCACTTTAAATATAACATCTGATTTTCAGTCGCAAAGCAGCAGTTCAGAAAAGAAATAACTTAATTCAGAACCTGTGGAGCATGGGTCAGACTCCTGATCTACTTGATATATTAATCTGGGGCCCATGACAAATTAAAATACTGTACCATGTAGTATTTTAGTCAAAAGAATTAACTTTCTAGATTTGGCTGAGAACATGAGCATTATCTAATCCAGAGCATTACCTAATAGACTACAGTCCTACTGATTTTGAATATTCAGACCATAGCTCCAAGTTGCATTGAACTGCTACCATTTATCTCAGTGGCATGGTACCTCTGAAGCTTAATTATTACATTTTCTGTTTAAGCACTCCAGCTGAAGTCTTGACCTCTTCAAAGTCTGTGGTAAGACTCCCATTAACTTGGAGCAGGTTAGAATTTCACTGTATGTGTTGAAATACCCAATGATGATTAATTTGCATTGATGATATTTTGTTTTGTCTCAACATTTTTCAAGGCTGGGAAATTGGATCTCAGAAAGAGATTGCAGGAAAATATGTTCAAGTATTGGTAAGTCTTGGAATAAATAAAAATCTTTGGCATTAAACATTCATGGTCTCTTTTTAGAGTTGTTAAGCAAATAGCAATGCCATGAAAGTCAATGGGGGCTATGAAAACTGAGTAGTAATTGGGACAAATTCAGCTCTGACACAGACAGGGGCCACTCCAATGACTTCGGTAGAATTGGTCCCATTTAAACAAGAGTTGAATTTGATACAACTGACCTGATTTTTCCCACTGTTTACTCTTGACTTGAAACAGAGATATTTTCTACTTCAAAGTCTGAAAAACCAAGGAGGTAGGTAAGCTATTTCCTCAAAGTTGCATAGTTTCATAGATTTCATAGACATGAAGGCTGGAAGGGACCTCAGAAGATCATCGAGTCCAGCCCCCTGCCCCAGCAGCAGGAAGTCAGCTGGGATTATAGGATCCCAGCAAGCTAGCCATCCAAATTTCTCTTGAAGGCATTCAAAGTAGGCACTTGAACCACCTCTGGTGGCAATCTATTCCAGACCTTGGGGGCTTGGACAGTAAAGAAGTTCTTCCCTATGTCCAGCCTGAAACAGTCTTGGAGGAGTTTGTAACCATTCAACCTCGTCATCCCTTGGGGTGCTCTGGTGAACAAATGTTCCCCCAGATACTGGTGAACACCCCTGATAAACTTATAGGTGGCCATCAGATCACCCCTGAGTCTGTGCTTTTCCAGGTTGAAGAGCCTCATAGATCTCAGCCTTTCATCATAAGATCTATTTTCCTGACATCTGATCCTGCATGTGGCTCTTCTCTGGACCCTCTCAAGCTTCTCCACATCCTTTTTGAATTGTGGAGCCCAAAACTGGACGTGGTACTCCAGCTGCAGCCTCACCAAGGCCAACTACAATGGGAGAATGCTGTCCTGGGATATGCTGGAGAAGCATCTATGTATGCAAGCCAGCATTTTTCTCGCTTTACTAGCTACAGCATTAATGAGACCTTCTTTCCTCCCCACATTATACATAGTTATTCTAATATTAATGGAAAGAGGCAGGAGACATAGCTTTGTGCTATGCATCTACCACAGTCAGGAATTAACAGTACTAGAGGACAATAAGGGAAGAGGCTCTTCTCAGCCAGACTGGCTGACCTGCTTCACCTGGCTTTAAACTGAGCCCACTGGGGGATGGAGGGACTATTGCCACTGTTGCCCTGCTGAGCAACCCTTGCCAATCCAGCAGGTCAAGGCACTTAAAGGAGCCTACCCCTGCCCCAGCTCTGGAACAAGCGGTGGGCAAGGCAAGGGCCCCTAGAGGGACTCTTGCCTGCCTTTACACAAATGCCAGGAGCTTGGGAAATAAGCAGGAGGAACTTAACACAAATAATTATGATGTCAGAGGGATAATGGAGACCTGGTAGGACTCCACCCATGACTGGGCCACAGGTATAGATAGCTATACCCTGTACAGGAGAGAGAGAGTGGACAAAAGTCACCAGGAACAATGGCCACAAGCTGAACAAGGATAGGTGTAGGTTAGATATTAGGAAGAACTACTTCATGGTAAGGGTGGCCAGAGCCTGGAATAGGCTGCCCAGAGTGGTGGTGCTCTCACCTTCCATGGAGATCTTCAAAAGGAGACTGGAGAGGCACCTGGCTGGGGTCTCCTTCCTGCCCATGGCAGGGCGTCAGACTAGATGATCTGTCTAGGTCCCTTCCAACTCATTGATTCTATGAAAAGGGGTGGGGGTGTAGCTCTCTATGTCAAGGAAGCTATGCATCCCTGCAAACTGACACTGGCACCCAGGGTGATGACTGGAGACTCTCTGGCTTAAAATCCGTGGGGAACATGGCACAGGGGACACAGTGGTGGGAGTCTATTACAGACCTCCTGCCCAAGATCAAGAGCTTGACCAGGAGTTTGCCAGGGACTTGGCTGAAGCTTCTCGCTCCCAGTGCATGGTTGTCATAGGAGACTTCAACTACCCTGACATCTTGTGGGGAGAGTGCTTGGCCAAATCAGAGCAGTTGCAAAGCTTTCCCTCATGCGTGGATGAGTTTTACTTGATGCAAGAAGTCGACAGGCCGATGAGAGGTAAAGCACTGCTTGACCTGGTACTGGCTACAAGGGGTAACCTAATCAATGACCTAATGATTGAAGGGAAGCTGGGTGACAGTGATTACGAGCTGATCATCTTCACCATACGCTGTAAAGCTGGCAAGTCAGTCAGCAATACAGAAGTCCTCAACTTCAGGAAAGCTGACTTTGACAAGCTCAGGAGGCTTGTAGGTGAGGCCCTAAGGGGCCGTGACCCAATGGGAAAGGGAGTTCAGGAAGAGTGGTTGCTCCTCAAGGGAGCAATCCTAGATGCACAAGCTAAGTCTGTTCCAACTCAGAGGAAAGGCAGCAAAAGGGCACAGCAGCCCCCTTGGCTATGCAGGGAACTAGCGGACCTCCTGCATCTAAAAAGAAAGACATACAGAGGATGGAGGACGGGATCCACCTCCAAAGAGGAATATTCTGCACTGGTCCGGACCTGCAGGGAGCAAACCAGGAAAGCCAAGGCGGCAACTGAACTCCAACTAGCTACAAGTATCAAGGAAAATAAAAAGTCCTTTTTTAGATATGTGGGGAGCTGGAGGAAAAGCAAGGGCAACATCAGACCCCTGCTAAACCAGATGCGACAACTGACGCCCAGGAAAAAGCCAACTTGCTAAATGGGTATTTTGCATCAGTTTTTCACCAGTCCCAAGGAGCGCCCCTGCCCATTACAGGACAGAAATGCCTGGGTGATGATGATTCCTTACCCTCCATCAATACTGACCTCATGAAGGAACACCTAGAGAGGCTGGACACCTTCAAGTCAGCTGGCCCTGACAGCTTACTCCCCAGGGTACTCAAAGAGCTGGCAAGCATCGTAGCTCAGCCCCTTGCACGGATCCTCGAGAACTCCTGGTGCTCTGAAGTGCCTGAGGACTGGAAGAAGGCCAATGTGGGTGCCTATCTTCAAGAAGGGGAGGAAAGTGGATCCAGCAAACTACAGGCCCATCAGCCTGACCTCTGTTCTGGGGAAGGTCTTAGAAAACATAATCAAAGAGGCCATTCTTAACAGACTGGCCGATGGCAACATCCTGAGGGATAGCCAGCATGGGTTTGTTGTGCGTAGGTCTTACTTGACCAATCTTATCTCCTTTTCCGACCAGGTGACCTGTCACCTGGACAAGGGAGAGGTGATAGATGTCATATATCTTGACTTAAAAAAAACCTTCGGTCTGGTACCCCATGATCACTTGTTGTCAAAACTGGCCAACTGCGGCCTCAGCTTCACCATGATCCACTGGCTGGGGAATTGGCTCTGCGGTAGGACCCAGAGGGTGGTGGTTGATGGAAGTCAATCTTCATGGTGCCCTGTGACTAGTAGGGTCATAGTTTCATAGTTTCTAGGGTCGGAAGGGACCTGAGTAGATCATCTAGTCTGACCCCCTGCCATGGCAGGAAAGAGTACTGGGGTCAAATGACCCCAGCAAGGTGTACATCTGGCTCGGTCCTTCAAGGCTCTGTCCTTGGCCCAACACTATTCAACGTCTTCATTAATGATGTGGACATTGGTATCAGAAGTGGACTGGCCAAGTTCGTCGATGACATCAAATGCTGGGATAAAGTGTCAACACCTGAGGACAGGAGAGTGATCCAGGCTGACTTTGACAGGCTCAGAAAATGGGCGGATGAGAACCTGATGGTGTGTAACACCGAAAAATGCCTCCTTGGCATTTTGTTCTCCACCTTGGGAAGAAAATCCTGCAGCATGCTTTTAGGCTCAGCAGTGCTACACTGGCTAACACTACAGATGAAAAGGACTTGGGGGTCATGATTGACCACAAGATGAACATAAGCCTTCAATGGGATACTGCAGCCAGAAAAATGAGCAAAACACTGGCTTGCATCCATAGATGCTTCCTAAGCAAATCCCAGGATGTCATTCTCTCATTGTACTTGGCCTTGGTGAGGCTGCAGCTGGAGTACTGCATCCAGTTTTGAGCTCCACAATTCAAAAAGGATGTCAAGAAGCTTGAAAGAGTGCAGAGGAGTGCCACACATATGATCAGAGATCAGAAAAACTGACCTTCTGATGAGAAGCTGAGAGTTCTGGGACTCTTCAGCCTGGAAAAGCTCAGGGGTGATCTGGTGGCTGCCAATAAGTTTATCAGGGGTGCTCACCAGGATCCAGGGGAATGTCTGTTCACCAGAGTACCCCAAGGGATTACAAGGTTGACCGGCCATAAACTCCTTGAGGAGCATTTCAGACATAAGGAAGAACTTCTTTACAGTCTGAGCCACCAAGGTCTGGAATAGACTGCTGGCAGAGGTGGTTCAAGCACATACCTGGAACACCTTCAAGAGAAATTTGGATGTTTATCTTGCTGGGATCCTATGACCCCTGCTGACTTCCTGCCCCTAGGGCAGGGGGCTGGACTCGATGATCTTCTGAGGTCCCTTCTGGCCCTGATGTCTATGAAATCTGTGAAAACCCCACTTGCAGTTCTGTGATCCTGCCTTAGACAGATACTTGATGTATATATATACGCTTTCTTATGAAAGTGATTGTGCATAGATATTATTGAAGGCTCAGCATTATGCTGTTTCCTGATAGATGCTCAGTTACTGTCACTTACACACTGGTGTCACTTGTGTAGTGTGCCAAGCCAAGAAAGCTGATGATGTAATTTGGTTTGACATAATATTTATAGTAGGTTAAGGCTCCTAGTTCTATCAATCAAAAAGAAATCCACCTGTAATAACTCTTTATCTATTAACTTGACAAGAGATTGGTATCTTACTGTCTCTTGATCAAATCAGGCACACCACTGCACCATAAGTATGTATAATTATTAGGCCTGTGCGAAGCGGCTAGTATTGACTTTGGATTTGGATTGAGCCAATTAAGGGGATAGTGATTCAATTTGGTGATTCGAATCACTGTCCCAAATCAATTCAGATGAATCTGATTTGGAGATTCGACCGCCGCCAAATTGGCTAAATCTCCAAATCAAACAGGCTCCATCCCCCGCCCACTCTCCCAGCCCCATCAATGGGTGTCCTGCCTGGCCTCAGCATCCCTGTTTTTTTAAAAAATGAAAAAAGCCCCATACTCACTAGTTGCTGCCAGGTAGGAGGGTGATCCCCACCGGACCCCACTGCCTCCACCCCTGGGGGAGCAGGCAGGGGATGGGACCTGGTGGGGGTCCCCTCATGGTCCCCTCCCCACTCCTTCAGCCACCCTCCCCCCAAACTCATACTTACCAGCATGGAGTCTGGGTCCAGCTCCCTGCAGTGGTGAGTGGGGACTGTCTGAATCCCCAAATCTTTCTCTGAATCATTTCCAAATTGATTTAGATCTTTTTATTAGTCTCCTGATTTGAATTTGGATTTGGAGATTTGGCCACCAAATCAGGCCAAATCTCCTCTGAATTGAATCAGCACCCAAAGCTTCGCACATCCCTAAAAATTATTATTATAATATGGATGTAGTTAATATCTACATATTATGTGTATGTATTTTAGACACATGTATGCATATTTACCTATATAAAATGTATGAATGAATTGGCTATGGATAGGCTTTTTCCTACCAATATAATTATTAGGGCTGTGTGAAATTTTGCCCAGCATTTCATTTTGAAGCTGTTTCAATGCATTTCAAGCTTGAAACAGCTAAATTGAAATGAAACAGGGAAACTCAAAATGTTTCACAAGGTTCAAAACGTTCATGTTTCGAAGCCAGGCTTACTGACTTCAGCGCTGGTTCCAGCCAGCAGCACGCACCTCCTGTCATCCAGCAGGCAGATTGGGGCCCCAAACCCCTGTGAGGGCTCCGGCACAGCCCCCGCAGCCCTCCCAGGAGTGTGGGTGGGCCCCTGATCTGGGGCCAGTGGCCACATCGATCTTCATGGCACTGGTCCCAACCAGCAGCACCTGCCTCCTGTCATCCAGCAGGCAGACTGGGGGCTTGTCCACACCCCCAGGAGGGTTGTGGGGGCTGTGCCAGACTCCAGGGATGTGGGCCTGTGATCTATCTGCCAGATGACAGACCAGCACTGGGCGCCACCTGCACCCAGCACCAGGAAGGTCAGTGCTGCCGCTGGCCCCAGGCAGCAGCACCCACCTTCTGTCATCCAGCAGGCAGATTGGGGGGCCTACATTCCTGGGAGGACTCCAGCACAGTCCCTGCAGCCCTCCTGGGAATGCTGGTGGGCCCCCGATCTGCCTGCAGGATGACAGGAGGCTGGTTCTGCTGCCTGGGGCCAGCAGCAGCAAGGGCCGTCCCTGTTGGGGGGCAACTCAGGGTGACCACCCAAGGCCCCAAGCTTTGAAGGGACCCATGGAGCCAGGCAGAGCGGGCATAGCAACTCTGTGCTACCGCCATTGGCTTTGCATGTGGCCACTCACTACGCTGAAGGCTGTGGGGGCTGTGTCAGAGTCATCCCAGGGGTGTGGGCCCCCAGTCTGCCTGCTGGATGACAGGAGGTGGGTGCTGCCAGTCTTCCTGGTGCTGGGTTTGGGCTGCACTGGTCTGTCATCTGGCAGGCAGATTGGGGGCACGCACCCCCAGGAGAAGTCCGGCACAGCCCCCACAAACCTCCTGGGGGTGCAGGCAAGACCCCAATCTGCCTACCTGCCACATTTTATGATTCTCCATTATAACCTATTGGCAAAATGGCGAAACAGTGTTGAAACAGCAAAACAGTTTAGACGAAACGAAACAGAACAGTGCTTTTGAAATGAAACGAAACTTGAAACAAAACATTGTTCTGTTGAAACATTGAAATGGAAGTTGAAGTGGAACAGTGCTGTTTCTCACAGCGCTAATAATTATATCATTTGCACCCTAATGTGTAGCTGTTACACTGGTATAGAAGCACCTTCAACATGTACACCTTATTCCCTTGCTTATGTAAGAATAGTTATATTGGCATATGCATACTGTATTCCTTTGAACATAAAACAGACTTTAAAAAAAACAACATATCTTCTAAAAATGGCCTTCAGCTTAAATTTGAGTAAATAAAAGTGAAAACCTCTTAAATACACCCTAGGGGCACATCCAGATGAGTACACACATGCCTGTTGTGGTGTCTCAAAGCAGCTTGAGACACCACAAGAGGCATGCCGGGAGAAAAAAATGTTCTCCGTGCTGCATATTTTCAGTGCAGGCTCTAAGTTTGATACCTGGAAATTAGGTATTAAAAAAAAACCCATATAGAAAAAGATCAGGGCAAAGCACACTCCTGTAGCATGCTCTGGGGCAACTGGACCCTGAGTCCTCCAAAGAGATGCTCTGGAATTGAGCCACAGCATCCCTATGGCTGGCCCCTTCCCCTGCTGCCTCAGCATGCTGGGGCAAATAGGAGTGGGGTAAGGCAGCCATGTGACCTGAACCCAGGTGCCAGCCAAGGTAACTAGGGATGTGGGGAGGGATTGTGTTTGGGGAGATTGTGGATGTGAAGGGACTGTGTGGGTGTGGGGGGGATGCTGCTCGGGAGGGGTGGGTTCCCCTCTGTCCCCTGCCTGCCCCCCGCACAGTGCACAGACTCCCCACAACAGCAGCAGCTATCAGACACTCAGGGCCTGCTGCTGGCAGAGCCCCAGAGAGTGCAGCCCTGGCCACCTAAGCTCTAGCACCACCTGTACTCAGCCTGGCCAAGGGGTGAGTGCCTTCAGCAGGGGCTGTGCATTGTGTTGGGCCAGGTACTGCCTCCATGGAGCTGGCACAGCCTGATGGGCACTTGGATCTCACCAGCCTCTCTGCTGGTGGGACAAGTGGCGAGACCTGGGCAGAGGAGCCTCTGCGTCAGCACAGAGGACCTAGCTGGAGGGTAGATAAGCTTGCTAACCTGGTAGCCACCCCAGAAGTGCAGGAGGCTCTACTACAGTGCCCATACCACAGTCCAGGTGGCTGTGTGGTACCTGTCCAGGTCTGGCAGGCATGCAGCAATGGGGGTTGCATGCTGTTGCTGGTGGCAGGAGGTCGTGCCATGCAGCAGCCCTCACTGCCAGACTGCCAAGGTAGAGGGTGCAGGGGCCACTCTAAGTTAGGGCGGTTTCAGCAGTCCAGCTGTCAAAAGGGGCTAGTGTCCCCAGATACCAACTGTCTGGGCCTCAGAAGCTCCTGAGAACACTATAGGTGTCTTAGAAGCTCTATAGGTGCTCCCCCTGGCTGAAGATCCCCTAGTCTCTAGCTCCCCCACACTAAAGATCCTGGAGGAACTGGGCAGGGTCAGTTTGCCCCAAGTGGCCAATATGCCCCACATCAAAGTGCATGTTCAGGAATGTGTCCTGAAGGAAAAATCTCTGGCACAAATTTGTGCCACTGTTATTTGAGCTGCTGCAAGTGAACGTGCCCACAGGGTGGTAGTGCTGCAAATGTTTCTTTTTTTATTTTATTCAGAAAATTTTCTGCATATTTTATTAAAGGGAGTCATATAGTTAATACTAGTATAACTACATCTATATCAGGAGGCTATACAGCTTTAATTTACAGATGAAATCTTAAGATATTTGTTGCATTGATTTATTTACTGGAACTCAAATGAGATGAGTCCATTAGCAAGATAAGAAACTTTTGGTGCCTTATTAGTAAAGTAAAAATGAAATGAAATTATTTATTTTTCATATGCAATGGACTAGGAACAAATAAAAGTCTTACTGCATATGTAGCTCAAAATCTGGTGGTGTAGAATCTACTGTTTCTTGTATTATGATGTATTCTGTATGCTAGCTTTATTTACATTTGAGAAAAATAATGCAGACTTGAATTGATACCTACAATACTAATCACAGCTATTGTATGCCTGCTGGATGGATTTTAATGTGTAACACTTTTATCTTCTAATCTAATATAGTTTATTTTTATTTAAAACAGTAAACAAGGCAAATTTATCACTCATTTAAATGTCCTATAAAGATATTACAAAAGCATATTTTCCCTCACTGGTAATTACACTCATTTGCTTTGATTATTGTTCTTTGTTATAGTAGAATGCAGAAAGTCTGTGGACAGACACATAGGTTAAAGCAATTTATGGGATTATAAAGAGATGCTTTGATGGAACAAGAAAAAGCAATCAGGTTCAATTTATTTCTGATTAAAAAAGTGTTAATTTGATTCATTGCTTTATGAAGGTTCATCTGAACATTCCAAAATTTTTAATTAAGTGAAGCAAATATGGCATTGAAAAAAATAATAGCAATAAAAAATGTTTCAACAGTAAGCTGGAACACAAAGTATTTATTTTTCAGGTTATGGTGAGTGGGAATTGTGAAGCGATCATTCATGTAGTCTAACAATGACAGCTGCCCCCCTCCCCCCACTCCCCCCGTTATTAGACTTCAAGGGGCCTTTCTGTCCTGGTGTTAGGAGGAAAACAGTCTAACCTTGGGATTGCAGCTTGGCAATTGCTCTCTTTTTTATGATAGATTTAAATGGGCAAGATTGAATCTGAATGCTCCATCCCCTCTACTGTTGATATCCTTGTGCCATTTCGTATCTGAAATTCAGATAATGCCTGTGGGCAGGCTGCATGTCTGCAAAGATACTACTGTGGTCATTTGGAGATCTGAACCAAAGTAAGTACTTTAACATTGCTTAGAGTTGAATCAGGGCTTTGACAACTTTCTTAGAATTTTTCATCTTCAGAACACTTTGGAAATGTTAATAAATCCATGACAAACCTCTGTGCAGTAAGCAATCTGTCTTAATATTTGCCTTATGCATCTTCACTTTATGAGGGGTGGAGTGTTGTTGTAGCCATGATGGTCCAGGAAATATTCAAGAAGCAAGGGTTTTTGGGAGTGGTATCTTTTATTGGACCAACTGTACAGCTAGGAGAGATGTTAAACTTCTGGGTGCAAGCAACTGAGGAGGTGCACTTTGTGCCAGAAAGCTTGTCTAACATCTCTCCCAGCTATATGCAGTTGGTCCAATACAACAGGTCCCTAAAAACAGACAAATCTATTGCTTCTCATATTAAAATAAAGGCAGGTGGTGATAGGTGTTCAACACCTAGAAAACCAAAAGGTATACCAAGACAGATGGCGTTTGCTTCCTTCCCTTTCTTCTGTGGAAGGTTTGTGGTGAAGTTTCAGATGTTATTGACTAACATGTTTGAGAGAGCCACACTTACCCAAATTTACTGCAGTGAGTCTAAATAAGGATAGAACAAGAGTGCTCAGTCTGGCCCACAGGCCACATCCGGCTCATGGAGCCATGCCAGCGGATGGGCCAAGGGTCTGAAAATTTGGAGACTGGGCAGTGGTGACAGCAATTCCTGCTCCCATGCTGTCACATTTCCAGACCTGTGGGGAGCCCCATGGGCTGGATAGCAAGCTCATTGAGCACACAGAGGTGGCCTTGGGTCTGACCCAGGCATGCAGGAGCTGGATGAAGGTGGCAGGGGCCCAGTCATACAGCCTGGGGCCAAGCAAAGAAAGCCTGGGGCCCTGATCACTGGATCAGGCACAAAGAGACAGCACCGGACCCCAGTCTCATGGCATAGGTCCCAGGGAGGTGGCATGAGGCCAAGGAAGGTTACATGGGGCCCTGATCTAGCAGTGGGGCTCAGAGAGGTAGCATAGGGCTCAAATCCAGTGGTGCGGGCCCCATGGGGGTGGCATGGGGCTCCAATCTTGGGGTCTAGAATCCTGATCCAGCAGTTCAGGGTCCAAATCCTGGTGCACGCATTGGCCCTGTGCCACCTATCCAACCTGCAGCACTGAAAGGTTATGCACCATTGGGTAGACCATGGCGTAATGATTTCAATCTCTGGACATTTCTTTACCAACCTTCACCCTGTGAAAAAACATCACACAGAAAAACTAGTGAGAAAAGGTATCCATTCTGTTTAGTAAAATGTTTTGAGTTTCTTGACAATGAACAAACAAGGTTCCTCTCTCAAGACAAAGGCCTCATCTTTTAAATAGGCAATAGAAAATGCGGGTGATGAGGGTCTTGACTACATGAAAGTATTTTGTTTCTGTGCCATTTTCCCCTGTAACAGCTTGCAGTGCTGATGAGATGGATTCCAGAAAACAAGCAGACTAGGAGCCCTGCAGATATAGGCTTCCCCTGGGTGAAGTGACTGTCCCCATGGATAATAGTAAAGCAGTAAGCCACACCAGGGCAGGCATCTAGGCAGCCCAGAAGCAAAGGGCAGGAAGAGTCACCTGAAAGGAAGGGGCAGGGTTTAGGGGCCCATAAACTGAGTGCCTGAGACCAGTCAGTTTGGCCCTGCAGGCAGCAGGAAGAAGAGCTCTGAAGCAAGATATCTGCAGGAGATGGACTGACTTGCACCTGAGCTGCTGTGGGAGTTGACAATAAGGCTTATGGCTTGCAGGAAAGTATGGCACCATGTGGGGATAGTTTAGTTGTAGCCAGTGGGCTTGTATTTCGGTTTAGGATTTAAACCGGCAGACTAACTTGGCATCTGGCTTCAGCTACAAATGGTATACATGGCAGAGCCTGAACATATTGAGAGTGGGTCTTGGCAGATGCAACTTTCTCATGAAATCATGGGGTCTCAATGCAACTGACCACCGTATGTGTCAGGAGAAGCAAACCAGGGATCAGCTCCTAAGATGCTCTGTAGCACCACAATGCACCCCTCAAAATCTGGCAACACTAACACCAGAAGCAGCGGCTTATGCAGAATATTGGGAGCAGACCATATAGAAAGCTTGGACTGGAGACACGACAAAGAAGACCAGCAGACCAGGAATGAATAGAAGAGGTGGCGAGGAGGCCATAAGAATGCCTGAGGGCACATGAGGGCTTGAGCCTTCTGGAGGTAGGGATGCAAGCCACAGAGACACCTGAAAGCATGCAAGATCTTGAGCCCTGGCAGAGGCAGAGATACAAGTGACAGTGGTGCCTGAGGGGCACCTAGGTGTTTTGAGCTCTGTCAAGACCAGGCTCAAAACACAGGTAGGCTGAAGCCATGAGGGTTAAAGTCTGAGAAGGAGGGTTAAAGTCTGCCTGAAGCTGGGAGGGCCAAGGAGTGAAAACCAGGGCCAAGGACTCAGAGCTTGAGAGGAGTGAGAATCAGGGCCAAAGACCGAGTAGCCAATGCCTGGGGCAATGGGTGTAGGCTAGGAGCCCAGATAAAAGGTAAGGGAGAGGGCAAGGAAAGCCAAGACTCAACAAGGGCATGGAGGTCTAAGGAGGCTGGACATGGGAGTGATTAACTGATAACATAGAAATAATAGGAATCATAGAAAATTAGGGTTGGGAGGGATCTGAGGAGGTCATCTAGTCCAATCCCTGCTCAAAGCAGGACCAGCCTCAACTAAATTATCCCAGCCAAAGCTTTGTCTAGCTGGGTATTTGCAAGGCATAGGTGTGGCTGTAGGGCTGGAAGACCACAAATAAGCCTTAAAGCAACCAGTGTCCTGGAGTGCAGACAGGGCAGGAGAACCTCACTTAGACCTTAAGGGCAGGACTGGGAGCATCTGCTGCCTGAAACTAGACAAGGGCTCATTCTGGATCCCTGGGGCAGCCTCCCTTTTCATATGCAAATTATTCCAACAAAGGTGTGGCAGACAAGGGAAGGTGGAGGGTACCTCAGGAGCTGGAACAGGGTAGGAGCTGCACAGTCACCAGGGGGTGACACAGCCACCTCTGGGGCCCAATCCTGTTACAAGCCCCCAATTAAAAATGGTGAGAGCTCTAGGATTGACAAAGCACTGAGGGTGATTGACAGTTCAACTTTTGTGTCTCATTTGCATGTGGTTTGCTGAGGCCTAGAAAACAACTGTTAAAGTGCTGGCAGTGTGGCTAGAGCTGTCCCCTCTGTATTGTCCCTATTGGCAGAAACTAAGAAATGTTAAGAATAAAAAGGGAAGTGAAAACAGAGGCGTATGTGATCAAACTTCATTTCTTCTTTATTTTCACAGCACACCCCACTATCACCATCTCTCCATTTATGAGGAGAGGTTACGGGACCTGAATCTGTTCAGCCTCCAAAAGAGAAGGCTGAGGGGGGATCTTGTGACCTGTTATAAACTAGTCGGGGGGGATCAGCAGGCATTGGGGGAGTCCCTGTTCCCCTGAGCACTGCCAGGAGTGACGAGGAATAACGGTCACAAGCTGACAGAGGGTAGGTTTAGGCTAGATATCAGGAGGCGCTACTTCACGGTCAGGGCGGCTAGGGTCTGGAACCAGCTTCCAAGAGAAGTGGTGCAGGCTCCTACCCTGGGGGCGTTTAAGAGGAGGTTAGATGAACATCTTGCTGGGGTCGTTTGACCCCAGTACTCTTTCCTGCCATAGCAGGGGGTAGGACTAGATGATCTGCTCAGATCCCTTCCGACCCTACAAACTATGAAACAGCAAAATTCTGTGTTCAATATAACAGCATCTGCCAACTTAGAGGAGAAAACATGCGGTTTTGACCCAATACAGATTACAGTTCTGATTCAGTCACTTGCACTCAGTCCCAAACTGCGCACTCAGAAATTAAGCAGGGCATTAGGTCTACGGTGGATAAATGCTACAGAGAACAACCCCTTCCTCCCTTAACTGACTTCCATACTCTGGCGCTGCTACAATGAAGTTAGGTCTAAGTTTGCCTTGCTTTGAAATATTATGGGATATTGCTGGTTCTTTTCCAGTGGTACAGCAAACAACCAAAAAGGTTCATAAATACATTTCCTGCATGACAGAAATTGTCAAATTCACGTTGTCAAATGCAACCAGCTGATGAATCCTGTTACAGTTTAAATGGATATACACAACCCTTATGAAGACATGTCATGTAAGAGGTGCTTGCTTTGTCTAATCATGCTGATTTATACAAATTACTTCTTTATTTAATACATTTTAGTATAAAGCAGTAACTTTAAATACTTGGTATTTTATTTACTTCATGCTCATTTTTTGTCATTTTGTCATTAAAGCTACTGACCACTTTACAAAAAGAAAGTACATATCTCATCTGTTCTAGCTTTCTACAGAAACGTGGTCATGTTGTGTTTCATTCTTTATCAAAATCTACATTCAAACTAAATAGACCTTACACTAAAGCCCACAGAAATCAGAGGGAACATATTGATTGATTTCAGTGAACTTTAGATGTGGCCCATACAATGTTTCAAAATTAAAATGAAAATACTACCATATCTTGCAGAAGAGTTATAAGTTTAACTGTATTGTGAGCTCTCAGCAGTGAGGGGTGCACAGGTACCTAAGGCAGCCTCTAGCATTACATTTATGCCTCAATTAATGTGTTAATTGTGGCAGAAATGGCAAGTGCCACATGTGCACCTAACTTTCAGAGCCATAAAGCGCAAACCAGCCTTTAACATGATCCACAAATAATGTAGAACCTATTTATGGTTGGTTTGTGTGGCACCTGAACTTGAACATGTGGCACATCCACACACCGTAGCTCAGCCAATTGTTGAAATCAGCCCTGGGCAGCTGCAGTCTCCATCCAGCTCGCTGACAATGTTGCCGGCACTGGCTTGGGGAAGCCCTGCTCTCCAATAAGCTGGAGCGTGTGCCAGGGCCAGTGCTGGGTATCAGCTAATTGTCAGCATCAGTCCCCAGAGCAGTCCCTGTTCAGCTGCCTCGGTCTGGGGAGGAAAGGAGACGAGGGGAACCATTGGTTGTAAGCAGGGATACCTGGAGGGCTTCCCACACTGGAGATTTAAACCCTGTGCCTGGCAACACTGGGTATGGGTTATCAGAAGCTGGTGGCAGGGGAGCCAAAACTGGGAACTCCTGGGCAGAGCTGTGGGGCACAGGGTGTAAAGTCTGCACAGCCGAAGACCTTTGGCTTCCCTGCCAGGAACCTCTGATCCTCTGTTCCTGGAAACCTCACCAGAGCTGCCAAGCATGGTGTTTAAAATCCCTGCATTGGAAGCCCTTATATCAGCTGATTTTCTGCCTGGACAGTCGTAGGTGAACTGGATCTGGGACTGTGTGGGGTTGGAGCCACCAGTCAGCTGATACTCCATCCTAGCCCAGTCAGCTCCAGGTCTGGATCTGAACCCACCCTGTCCAGGGCTGTCTGGGCCAGGGCCAACAATCAGATGATTGTCACCCTCGCATCCAGGGCTGTGGGCCCCCACCTTTCAACTTGCCTGTGCAGGGAGAGCCGTGGATTATGATCCCAGGCTCCTCCCTGCACTGGCAAGTAGTAACAGCGTGAGTGGAATCATCCCAAGTTCCCATCTCCTGCCTTGCATGTGCGGCATGGCAGGAAGCACGAGTGTTGGAATTGGGATCAGAGCCCATCTTGCCCTTAACCGGATGTGTGCCATGGGCCTAAGATGACTAGACAGAAAAGACTGTCCACTACATGCTTCAGTGATAAAATATAGGATTACCAGTGAAAGTAGGGCACTGAACAGGATGGCTTAGATTGCAGGCTTGCATTTCTGGGGTCCTAGATGGTGCGTTTTGCTTGTTGCTTTCGGACGTGCTCAGTGTTGGCTCAGCTGCCATGAATTGGTCTTTGAATTCAAAAACAGGAAAGTTAGGCTAATGGTAAGAGTTTTAGAAAAATCCCCTCCTTCAGATTGTTCCATGCATGTTCTGGTTTTATTTTTTGAATCATTGCCTATGATTTTATCTCCCTTTTTTGTTCCGATTAATTTCATTTAGTTTTTATTTTGTCACTTCGTTGACTTTGATTAAGTTCAGAAAGTCTCAGGTCAGCTTTTTTAAAATGAACAAACAAACAAACAAAAAAACAAAGTGTTTTTTTTTTTCTTCTCCTGCTGGAGTCCAGTTCTGAAACAAAGTATGTATCAGATTGCTTTTGCAGTTTCTATATCCATTTCTTCGATAAAACAAGCTTGCCAGATCAGTTCTACTTTGATAAGCCTGGTAAGGAAAAAGCATTTTCTAGCTACACGTTATTTTATGACTTGTTTGTGACTTCAGAAATCCTTTATACAGTTTTAAAAACAATTTATGCTTTTTTGCCTTTGAGTCATTTCATGAGAGCACTTGTGTTTCTCCTGACATAAAAATGTCACCGGACAGCATAATGAATATTAAGGAGGTACTTAAGCGAGAATGAAACAAGGAGCTTTGACCTAACTATTCCATTTATACAACAGATAGAATAGAAAACTCAGATGTCAGGGTTGTGTTAAACTGTGGGTAAAGGACCATGTTACTGTGTTAACTTATCAATTGGCTGACCTTACAAGTAGACTTTAAAGCTGTAGAGAAGTCTGTCTAGTGTGATATAGTGTACTCTTACCTTAAGAAACCCCTTTCTTTTCCCACCTGGCACTAGCCTTGATTAAAAATAATTCACCTGATTCTGCTACTTTCTCATGCTTTAGGAGTAGCCCCAATGCAGTGCCTGAGTTTAAGGAAGCGTGTCAGAATCTGACCTAATATGGGAAGATATGGCCTAATATGGAATTAAGAAGAAAATCAATCATTGTAAAAAAAGATCCGGGGCTTCGTTCTGTTCCTGCTCCTGACACCAACGTTGTCTTTGAGTTAGAGCAGATAGAGCCCTTATCTTTGGCAATTTATCATATATGAGGAGAGAAGCCCACCTGGAGGCACTCTTTCCTGCTGAGGCCCCTTCCAACCCTAGCATCTATGAATCTATGGCAGCAAACACAGTGTCAGGTGCCGAGTTTGTTTCATTCAGAGCTAAAATCCTTTTGCTTCACTCTTAATGATGGATTTTATCCTTCAAATTATACTCAGTGTTTTGGGGAACAAGTGAATTTCCATTGTTATTTTTAGTAGACCTTCTCCTGTGCTCCTTTATGATATTTTGTCATAAGAAAAAGCAGAAGATACACCATACTGGGTGAGACCATCTAGATCAGTACCATGTCTCCAGTAGTGGCAAACAGTAGATGCTTTAGAGAGAGAGTATGTGAACAGAGTATATGTAGAGTTATCAATCCCCTGTTGTATGCTCTGTGGCATCAACTATCCTTGGTTTAAAGGTGTCAGAGGATACGTCCATGACTGTTCTATTTAATAGCTCCCACTAGGCCTGTCCTCCTTGAATTTGCCTAATCCCCCTTTTTTTTAACCTAGCTATGTTCTCTGCCTCTACAGCCTCCTGTGGCAACAAATTTCACAAATTGATTACATGTTGTGTAAAAAGTATTTCTTTTGTTTGTTTTAAATATACCGCCCAATCATTTCAGCAGGTGCTCCCCTTGGTCTAATATTCTGGGACTTGGTGAGTAACACTTCTGTATGTATTTTGTTCATACCCTTCATGATTTTTCAGATCTCTGTCACATTCCTCCTCGGCTTAATCCTTTATGAGCTGAAAGTCCCAGCGTTTTCAGTCTCTCCTGGTGTGACACCTGCTTCAGACACCTGCTCATCTGCCCTTCTCTGTACCTTTTCTGTTTCCACTGCATCCTTTTTAAGATGTGGAGACCAGAACTGCACACAATACAGATGTGGGAACACCCTGGATTTATTCAGTGGTGTAACGATGTTTTCCATTTTGCTTTCCATTCCCTTCTTAATGATACCTAATATTTTATTGTCTTGGGGTTGTGTTTGTGCATTGAGCCAATGTTTTAGAGAACATTGAGAGACCATAGCCTTATCCCTCCTTCCCCCCACCCTGCCACATTCCCTTTTTTCCTCTCCCAGCTGGACAAATCACAGTCCCCACAAACTCTCAAGCACACCTGAGTTGAAACTATGAATAACAATTTTGTTTGTATTTTCCAAATGAAAAAGCAAAAGGTTCAGCATTTGCAATATGGGACATTAGTAAATCATTTTTGTCAATGTGTTTTCCCTCACCGTTTCAATTTTGATTGAAATAGCATTTTATTTAAAAAAAAATTACAAAAAACAAAAGGATAAAAATTTCTGACCGGCTTCAGATATTTAATGTTGGGACCAGGAAGTTTGGTAAGAAACATCACACACCATCAATTTTTAGTACGTGTAATAACTGGTTGATCTGGACTCACGGATCAACCTGGTCTTCTGACTATTTATGATTTTAGAAGTTAATATTGCTACCTATACATGTAACAGTTTCAGCCCACTATGAACAACCAAATACATAATGCTTTGGTATGTCCCTATCTCTAACAGGCCTGGAAGTTTGCAAAGTATTGACACCCTGAAAGGCAGAGTTTGGGCATATTCTCACACGTGACTTATTGTACATTCCTGCTGGCAGGAAGCAAAGCAGCCAGCTGATTGTGCTTTTTAAAACCACTAAAAAAGAACAGAAAATATCACCCTTACCCATTCTTGCAAGAGTTGTAGAGGGTGGTGAAATCAATTCCTTTCTCGATCTTGTACACAGAGGGTAATCCTGGAAGCATTACCTTCCCTAACCTTTAATACGTTCAATCATTCTTCTTACTCAGAGCTGTCACTAAGATGCAGACTTCCACAGTCTCTCTGGAATACTCCATTTAGCTGCCCTTCAAGAGAGAGAGGGAGTCAGACAAACAACCTGTGCAGGCACAAGGCAGTTCTAGCTACTAAAGATAATCAAAGCCTCTGAGATACAAAAAATTAAAAGATTTAAAAAAAAAAAAAATCCAGCTTATAACTCTATAATGCAAAGTGTATGATCTGATCCATCAGCATCCTGCAAAATAGCCATAGATGAAAACTAGTTGTGCTCATTATTTCCTCTCACACATTTCTCTGGATGCAGATACTGAATCCCTTTTCACTGGGCAAGTTGACACCTATCCATTTCAGCATGAACATATTTGGTGTTAGCCCAGCATCAGCTATCAGAAAGTGGTCAATATGTTATTCATGGACAGCCAAGGTCCTTGCATTGTTATATGGGAGTTAAGACTGGACTTTTAAAGAAAATCTGATTTTCTTTGCTTTTCTTCCCTTCTGGAACTTTGTTTAGTTGTCAAAGGTATGTCTGGGTTATAATGTGACATTTTTATGACTCTAAGGCGACGTCCAGATGACCGCAGCTGTGTGGTCTGTGGTGCTGCATACATGTCTGAGATAACACATACCACATGTTCCGTTGTTCTCTGTGCTGCAAGGGAGCAACACAGAGGGTTTTTAAAACAATTATTCCTGGATATCCAGGGGTCAAAAAACCCATGGGAAAAAAAAGGAGAGAGGCACACATGGTGGCAGTGTGCACCGCCCAAAGCTAGAGCCTGGCCCAGCCACACTCTACTGCTAGCCAGGCTCTGTGCAGCAGGATTGCTGCTGGTGCAGCCCTGGGAGGCCCCCGGGACCCCAGATAAGGCTGCTGGGGCCAGCCCTGTGCTGCCCCCAGCCTCCCCTACCCCAACTTCCTGCACAACGGAGTGCACATGGCATGGGTATTTCCTGGGGACAAGTAGCAGTGATGCAAGGTGTGCTGCCACTAGTTGTCCCCAGGGAACCAAACCTCCGTGCACGTCTAAACGTTGCCTAAACTGGCCAAAATTGACTCCCATGCTTTTTGCATGAATACTCCTATTAGCTTCAGTGGGATTAGTTACATGTGTAACCTTGGGCTTGTTCCTAAGTCAGAGCTGTCCCACTAGAAGGCTGTGGGCTTCGGCCAGCTCTGGGCTCCTGCCCAATTGCCACTGCCCCCATCACTCCAGCTGTAACAGCAGGCTGTAACAGTCTGTCCAGGCTCCGCCTCTCTCCAGGGGATGGAGCAATGCACTGCAGCATAGTGTGACCAGGGGAACTGAGGATGAACCTGGAGCTACGTGGGTACATGGTACAGCAGCAAGGGGGAGGGAGGGAGTGGCGTTTGCCTGGTGCAGCAGGAGGAGACGGAGGGCATATGCACACTGCATACAGCAGTGGTTATTGTGACTAATGCACTCTACTGAAATAAAGGCAATACCCCCCAAAACGTTACATGAGCAAAAACGTACTTCACGCAGTCACACTGGTTACAAGCTGAGATTGACTTCAGGCTATGAACGGCTTACCCTTCCCCAAATTTTAGAAAAGCTCTGGTTTGAGTCAAGATCAGGATTGGTAGCTCAGACTAGTGTCTGCGTCCAGAACTCCACATGCTTTGAATTCTGGTGAGTTTGGCTTGGGCTCAACGCTGCACAGGCGGCTTCAGGCAAACCCTGTCAGCAGCATGCAAGTATGCTCTAGCACATTCTGACGAATCTCTAGACAACTCACTTCACCACTAATAGTGTTGCTCCCTCTCTAGTTCATTAAGCATAAACAGAAGAATTCACTAATAATTTGGTCGTTGCTTTGTCACTAATAAATAACGGAAGTACCCTAAAAATATGAACCCAAATCACACCTTCTAGTATTAAAACAGCATAGCGCAGCAAAACTAATATAAATACAGCAAAACAAATGGAGATTCCTATGCAGCCCTCAACAAATAACATCATCTCTCAGTTACACAGATGCACTTCATATTCAAGTGCTAAGTTAATGTGGCAGAGACATCATATTTCAATTTGTACAGACTACTGAAGGTGACACTGAAATCAAAAGGAATTTTGCTGTTGACTTCAACAGGGCTTGGGTTTCACCACAGGTATGGATCTGCCTGATATAAAAGTTCAAGGGGTCTATTATGACATATTTTCCTAGGTGATAGACAGAAGGTCATCTTATTTCCATTAGTAGAAGTCTAGATTGCTTTTATTTTAACAAATCTAGGTTCACAAATACCTACGGAAGGTCTGTGGAGGAATTCTGGATTCCTGCTTTTAAGGTATGTAGCTTTCTAACATTGCCTTTATTTTGTTCTTGTCATATTAAACTATATACAGCCTACTGTGCTGAGCTGTCTTGTGCTGGCATAAGGTTTTTGTGACTCTTGGGACACAGATTCTCATATACAGACAGAAGCAAACTGCTAATTCAACTATTGCATGATAGCTCTGTCCCCTTGGACAAATATGCACAAATGCAATTGCACAGGCCAGCATGGCACACTTAGTACAGGCATACCTCAGAGATATTGCAGGTTCGGTTCCAGACCACCGCAATAAAGCGAATATCACAATAAAGCGAGTCACACGAATTTTTTGGTTTCTCAGTGCATATAAAAGTTATGTTTACACTATACTGTAGTCTATTAAGTGTGCAATAGCATTATGTCTAAAAAACCAATGTACATACCTTAATTAAAAAATACTTTATTGCTAAAAAATGCTAACCATCATCTGAGCCTTCAGTGAGTCGTAATTTTTTTGCTGGTGGAGGGTCTTGCCTTGATTGTTGATGGCTGCTGACTGATCAGGGTGGTGGTTGCTGAAGGTTGGGGTGGCTGTGGCAATTTTTTAAAATAAGACAACAATGAAGTTTGCCGCATCGACTGACTCTTCCTTTCACGAAAGATTTCTCTGTAGCACGCGATGCTGTTTGATAGCATTTTACCCACAGTAGAACTTTTTTCAAAATTGGAGTCAATCCTCTCAAACCCTGCCGCTGCTTCATCAACTGAGTTTATGTAATATTCTAAATCCTTTGTTGTCATCTCAACAGTGTTCACAGCATCTCCACCAGGAGTAGATTCCATCTCAAGAAACCACTTTTTTTGCTTATACGTAAGAAGCAACTCCTCATCCGTTAAAATTTGATCATGAGATTCCAGCAATTCAGTCACATCTTCAGGCTCCACTTCTAATTCTAGTTCTCTTGCTATTTCCACCACATCTGCAGAGACGGGGGAACGGCCGGTCGGTGGAGCAGTCAGAACACACACAACATTTATCGATTAAGTTCGCCGTCTTATATGGGCCCGGTTTGTGGTGCCCCAAAACAATTACAATAGTAACATCAAAGATCACAGATCACCATAACAAATATAATAATAATGAAAAAGTTTGAAATATTGTGAGAATTACCAAAATGTGACACAGAGACATGAAGTGAACAAATGCTGTTGGAAAAAGGGCGCCGATGGAAAAATGGCACCTATAGACTTGCTCGACACAGGGTTGCCACAACCCTTCAATTTGTAAAAAACGCAATATCTGCGAAGCACAATAAAGCGAAGCGCAATAAAATGAGGTATGCCTGTATATTACATTTCAGGGGAGGCTGAGGTTAAAGCAGGGTTGGTTTTGGCAGGTGTGGAAATAATTAATATCCTTTAAATATGTGTACAATATACTCTAATTGCTTAGCCTCAGGTCTGGAAAAAAAACCTACGCACCTATGCAGTTACCCAAACTTAATGTAAACACACTCATTAACTGCAGAAACAGCCTGCATTAAGCTATTTGCACTCCATTAATCTCCTTTCCTCATTTCCAAGAGTACCTTATATTTCTAATAGCAGCCTTGAAACTGAGAGGACCTAGTTCATTCAGGACTGCTTTAGCAGCCTTGAAATTGAAAGCTCCTGGTCAGTGTCAACAGTTAAGCAGTTAAATCGTCTCCAGTTAGGTCACAAAATACACAATAGGGATAAAGATACATATTCTTCAGCAAGTATGCACTTAATAAGTATGCAGCTACCTGATGTTTGACAATGTAAGCCATAGGTGACAAATTGGGAATGGTGGTTGTTATGTGAATTATGCACTTACCCAAGATGAATATAAGTGGACTACACTGTATATGTAAATCCATAGGAAGGTCTATTTTAAGGACAGAGAATCAACGTATTTACACAGGAGTTTAACTTTTTTTAATGAGTGTACCTCTGGTGGCCAGATGTGGAGTGTGAGGTGGTGGATGGTGGTGGTGGCTACTGCTGCGTGCAAGCTTCTCCCCCCACCAGTGTCTGACCAGCTGGGTGGCACCTGTGTGGCCCACAGAGGGGTGCTTCTGCCCTTGCCCCCCCCCTTGGCCCTGTTCCTGGGAGGCAGTGGCGCGGGGTGGTGGGTGGTGATGCTCTGTCCCTGCCCAACCATGTGTACCCCCTAGGGCCTTCCCATGTACCCCTGGTTGACAACCCCTGACTTAAAATATAATACTCTGTAAGAACATAGCAAGTATCCCTGCATGTTATCTCAGAGGTTGAGGGATCCTAAAACATACATTCAGCTTTTATTTTTGTTGCTGTTGGTTGGTAAAGTCCATTCAACTCAATACTTTATTTATAAATAATTTGGTTTAAAGATAGTTTCATAGTTTGTAGGGTCAGAAGGGACCTGAGCAGATCATCTAGTCCGACCCCCCTGCCATGGCAGGAAAGAGTACTGGGGTCAGACAACCCCAGCAAGATGTGCATCTAACCTCCTCTTAAACACCCCCAGGGTAGGAGCCTGCACCACTTCTCTTGGAAGCTGGTTCCAGACCCTAGCCGCCCTGACTGTGAAGTAGCGCCTCCTGATATCCAACCTAAATCTACCCTCTGCCAGCTTGTGACCATTATTCCTGGTCACTCTTGGCGGTGCTCGGGGAAACAGTGACTTCCCCAATGCCTGCTGATCCTCCCTGACTAGTTTATAACAGGCCACAAGATCCCCCCTCAGCCTTCTCTTTTGGAGGCTGAACAGGTTCAGGTCCCACAGCCTGTCCTCATAGGGCCTGCCCTGCTGTCCCCTGATCATACGAGTGGCCCTCCTCTGGACCCTCTCCATGCTGTCAACATCCCTCTTGAAGTGCGGTGCCCAGAATTGGACGCAGTACTCCAGCTGCGGCCTGACCAGTGCCGCATAGAGCGGGAGGATCACCTCCTTGGACCTGCTCGAGATGCATCTGTGGATGCATGACAAGGTACGGTTGGCCTTCCTGACTGCCTCCCCACACTGCCGACCCATGTTCATCTTGGAGTCAATGATGACCCCCAGATCCCTTTCTGCCTCCGTGCTGATAAGAAGGGAGTTCCCCAACCTGTAGGTATGGTGCCGGTTGTTCCTCACGAGGTGCATCATCTTGCACTTGTCTGTGTTGAAACTCATCCTATTCTCATCCGCCCACCCTTGTAACCTGTCAAGGTCTGGTTGTAGCCTGTTGCATCCTTCCAATGTACCCACGTCCCCCCACATCTTAGTGTCATCAGCAAATTTGAACAGGGTGCTTTTTACCCCCTCATCCAAATCGCTGATGAAGATGTTGAACAGTGCGGGCCTGAGGACCGAGCCCTGTGGAACCCCCCTGCCCACAGCTCTCCAGGTTGAGAAGGACCCATCTACTACTACCCTCTGGGTGCGGCCCTCCAGCCAGTTGGCGACCCATTTGACTGTGCTGGTGTCTACACCACAGCCCCCCAGTTTCTTAATGAGAACGGGGTGAGAGACAGTGTCAAAAGCCTTCCAGATGTCCAGGAAGATTATATCCACTGCAACCCCTGCGTCTAACAATCTGGTGATCTGATCGTAAAAGGCCACCAGGTTGGTCTGACAGGACCTGCCACTGATGAACCCATGTTGGTTGCCCCTAAGCATGCAGTCTCCTGCTGGCCCCTCCTGGATGTGTGCCAGCATAATTTTCTTGAACAGCTTGCCTAGGATCAAGGTGAGACTAACCGGCCTATAGTTTCCCGGGTCCTCCTTTCTGCCTTTTTTGAAGATCTCCCCGTCTGAGTTTCAGCATTACTTTACTCCTTATGCTGAATGCTGGCAAAGCTGCCACTGACAATTTGGCCCATGATGATTCTAGTATCACATTCTAATTTGCCAGTCTCCCAAAAACAGAGACATCAAAACACTGGCATAATTATTTAAAGAGGGCCTCAAAGTGTGCCAGGTGTTTTCTAGACATGAACGACTGATGACTACCTTGCAGAATCTATCATTTAAACACAGGACACAGACACAAAGATGCCAGAACCGATATTTTAAATGCAGAACACAAATGGAATAACTGGCTTCAACATATTTTTATATCTATACTGGGTGAGGAGTCAAAAAAGGCACAAAAACAATATATGTATATATGTACTTTTTGAAAAGTTGTTGCAGTGCCCAGGGGCCAGTATTGTGATGGTACCTGTGGATAGCCAGAGACCCAGACCAGATACAAACACAAACAGAGCTTATCAAGCTTTGGTTGAGTCCATGGCTACAAGATATGTTTGTGAAAGAAAGGCCTAGTGTGAGGTCTAGGCCATAACCACACACTGCTGGAAATAAGTTGCCCTGAAGAAGTTGGATGAACAACACTGGCTTCAGAATTTCTAGACCAAAAATAATCTGACTCTAGAAGTCCCTGCTGAGCTTGCTCTGAAATCACAGCACAGCGATGCAAGCCCCCTTCTCCATCAAACGCTTGCCCTGTGGAAGCTATCTTTTGGTCGCAAATCACAAAAGAAAAAAGCAATTTGTGAACAAAGTGAGGTAAAATCCCATTATCTGCCCTTCAGTCTGTAACCTTAGGAACAGAGCATTCACACAGCAGATTCTGAGAGGAAGCACCATGGTGAAACGGCTTTTTTTTCCATGGTGATGAAAGTGGTAATCATTTTTACGGGCACTTTGTGACTTTGGCTATTCGCACAATAGCAGTAGGCCTTTATTTGATCAAACAGATCCTGAGATACTCTTTATTTCATAGGTGTATAAATAGCATTCCTTTTGCTGCCATCTTGTCTGCTTGTTCTACGCTGATTTTGAGACTGCACGAATAATGAATTAACTGCTGGATAAGCGCTGTAGTCTCCTGAGCAATTATTTTAGCTTCTGACATCACAGACTCAATTTGTCTTGCAATAAGTACAATTTTCTGGGAAGTTAGTTCTGGTTCATTCACTAATCATCCACGTGTGTGGTGGAACTGCTTCTCTACAAGCCTGTCTTGAGCCATCTTGTCAGGCATATCTGTAGATTGGTATGTAAAAAAGGTATGTCTTTCTAATACATCTGTCCCTTTAGGTGTGCAAAAGTACCTCAAGCTAAATGTGTGGTAGCAAGCCAGTTAACAAGCAGAACAAATATATAAAATATCCACAGACCTTCATTATCTTGACAATCTATTAACAAATCTTGCTGCCTAGTCTGTGGGAGGTCATCCTTATTTATAACACAAGGAGTGCAGGTCTCAGATCCCAGCTACTTTGTAAAAGGCATTTCAATCTTGAAATTCAGGTGTCAGTAAATGAGACATAATGTTTGCCAAAATTATATATTGTATAATTATGACAGAGCAAGTGCCAGTATGTAATAATTTGAAAAGTGTTCCACCAGCTGGACATCATATTCACAAATACACTGGTAGCCACTAGAATGTCAGGACTTGACAAGAGGTACTGGCAGTCTTTTCTGAGAGATCATAGTTTTCTTCTGTGCTTGGAACAGGAAATCACCATGATAACTGTGTTAGGAGAAATTGACTTTAATGCTGACTGGACATTCAAAAAGGGACAGACATTAAAAAAACTTGAGCCTGAATTGACTCAATCTTTGCAGGTTAGTCTAACCTGCAGAAATTGAATCAATTTGGAAGTGGATAGACATTCATTTTTGAATCAGGAAATGCATACACATGCCTGCCCTGGCTCAGGCTAGAAGCTAGGAGGCGCTAAAGCAAACCCTCCCCTCCCTTCCAAGGTGCTAAGCTGGGGGTGAGGGCATAGCCAGGCCCCAGAAGGATGCTATGATTAGGGAGGGGTTTATACCCCATCCTGGCCTGCACAGGCCTCAGCCAGGGTGTTCCTGGAGGGGGAGAGGGAAGCATCCCTCACCAGGCTTTTTCCCTTGCTCACTGCTATAGGGGTGAGAGTGTTGCCAAACACTGGTCCCTGGCTAGCACTCTGAGGCAAAGCATGAGGGCGGGGGGATGGAGGACTACTTGTGTGGACTGCATAGATCTGTTGATAATACTGAGCTTTTCAATCTCCCTCTCCCTGCTTCTTTATACTGTCTGCAACAAACTGACAGGCAATGCATTCAGTGCAAACCAAGTCATTTTTCACACCTCTCTCTTCACCACAGTGACAGGAAGCCTGCAAGGAGCTCATCAGAACACAAAGCTTATCAGCCCATCAGGAAAACAAAGCCTCTTTCATTAGTTCAAAATCTTGTTAAACAGCTTTTTGAAAAGCATTTTAAAGGAAGAACAGAGGGACATTACCAGCTGACATGTTGATTAGCTCCAAAAAACCCTTAAGTGGACACTGTTCTGTCTGCCTTTGTTCCAGTGAATGTGGAGACACACACACAGTGACATCTCTCAGCATTAGCTAGCATAGGGGTGGCATGACTGTTATCAGATGCTGGCTGGGGTCCATGCTGCAGGAGAGGGGAGGGAGGGATCCCTGCTGGGGCAGTGACCAGAGCTCTGGCTAGGAAGGAGAGGGGTGGAAGACAGCCTAGCCTAGCCAAGTCCAGGGCTGAAAAGCATGCTGGGATGCTGGAGGACTCTGATTTAACTTGAACCAGGAAGATATCTGGGACAGAAGTTCCATAACTGCCTTGACACTGGAGCTGAGGCAGATGTCATCTACCTGGACTTTAAGAAGGCCTTTGATACTGTTTTGCATCCTATTCTCATAGGGAAGCTAGCAGGCTGTGGAGTGGATGTTTATACAGTCAGGTGGGTGGCAAACTGGCTTAGGGACCACACCCAGAGAGTGGTGGTGGATCGGTCATTTTCACCCTGGAAGGAGGTGGGCAGTGGTGTCCCGCAGGGTTCGGTCCTTGGACCAGTGTTATTTAATATCTTCATCAGCTATTTGGATGAGGGTGTGGAGAGCACCCTCTCCAAGTTCACAGATGACACCAAGTTATGGGGCAAAGTTAACGCACCAGAGGGCAGGGAGAGAATACAAGCCGATCTGGACAGGTTGGTTCAATGGGCAAAACAAAACAGGATGCAAGTCAACAAATACAAATGCAGTGTGCTCCACCTAGGGAGGAGGAATACCCAGCACACCTATAGGTTGGGGGATGACCTCCTCAGCAGCTCAGTGGCTGAGAGGGATCTTGGAGTCATAGTTGGCTCCAAGATAAACATGAGCCGGCAGTGTAATGACGCCATCAACAAAGCCAATCGCACCTTGTTGTGCATTAGCAGATGAATGACCAACAGCTCAAGGGAGTTGATGCTCCCCCTCTATGTGGCATTGGTCAGGCCACAGTGGGAGTACTGTGTTCAGTTCTGGGCACCGTACTTCAAGAGGGATGCAGAAAATCTGGAGAGGGTCCAGAGGAAGTTCACTCATTTGATTAGTGGCCTCCATACAAAACCCTATGAGGGGAGGTTGAGGGATCTGGATCTCTTCAGCCTTCACAAGAGACGTCTGAGGGGAGAACGTGTAGCTCCCTATAATTTATGAAGGGAGGAGAACAGAGAGTTGGAGATGCGCTATTTACCAGGGCACCCCTAGTTGTAACTAAGAATAATGGGGACAAACTAGTTGAGAGTAGATTCAGGTTAGACATTAGGAAGACATTTTTCACAGTAAGGGTGGCCAGAATCTGGAAATGGCTGCCAAGAGAGGTGATACTATAAGCTGACTTGGAGGTCTTCAAGAGGAGGCTAGATAGGCACCTGGCTGGGCTCATCTGAGCTCGGTCCTTTTCCTGCCTGGGGCAGGGGGTTGGACACAATGATCCTTCAGAGTCTCTTCTGGCTCTACTATCTATGAATAAACTGTTTTGAGCCAAATCAGCTAAGTCTGATACTACGTTCAACCAGGTTTATCTTAAACCAGTTTCAGCCATTTTGAAACTGGTTTATGTGCACTGAACGTATGGTCTGTTACAGGTTTAACCCAGCTTCTGCTCATTTAAACCAGTTTGTGTAACTTCTGTCCCCATCCTACAGGCTTAAGGACCAGTGACTGGGAGAATACCACATGACTATGTTCCTCAAAGGTCCCACAGCCTCACTATGTTCTGTTCCACTGTGGTCTTAAAGCACAATTTTACAAAACAGTGAGATGACATAGTTAAAGCCATTTTTGATGAATGTTGCAGCACCTACAGGGCTTCATCAGAAGGTCTGTGGTTGGCACAGTGAACCCCTGTGGGGACATAACTGATGGGCCTAATCCAAACACATAAAAAGCATGCAGGGGCAGAAGCATTTTAGTACTTTAGGTTTCTTAGTGTTACCTTTCATGAGTGAATTTGAATGTTCTGCCAACATATTTTTGTTTGTCTAAACAAATTAGTGAAAAAGGAGTTGTCCCTTTCTAAGATAATGTCTATTGGTGGTGCAAGATCATAGAAGGTAAAGAACAACTTTCCCAATTACTCTCTGTGGAAAAAAACATTTATAAGAGCAGCTTAGAGGGGTTTTTTTGAAAACTGGATTTTCCCCACCCTAAAATGTTACAATTTGTCAAAGAGCCTTGAAATAATTTAGAGAAAAGATGCTAAACCCTGAATCCTGGTAGTGGGGTTTGCTATGACTGAACTCCTTGACCAAGTGTGAGCGCTGTGTGTTCCTTTTCTATATGTGTTTTCTCTTCTTTGTTGAGTCATGTCAATTGTCTGATCTCTGATGTTTCATTTTTCTTATTCTAAAGATGGGCGCTGAAATAAAAGGCCAAATTCTGAAGGGCATGCAACGCTCACAGAAGCGTTCTAGAATTTCTGTTACTTACCAATGCTGCATTGGTTTTTGGTGTCTCCCATCTGTGGTCCATCCAGTTCCTAGTATGGTCTTTCTCCTTGATCCCCCATGGAACCTAACTTTCTTTTCCACCCAAATGTCTAATTTTGGCTCTACCGTTTGCCACCGATGTACTCCTAGATAAGTGTCTTGGCCTCTGCTTATGATCCCCATCTGTAACAGAGGTGCTTATTTTACAGAAATAATGCAAAGATTATTTAGTTGTTGCTAAACACTGGCAATAAGAAGAGGAATCCATTTTGAGTACTATTATTCCCTCGCAGATCATGGAGGACTCCTCTTCAGCTGCCTTCCCTCTAAACCAGCATGCATGCTCTTGCCCTAATTGCCCTTATGGTGCCATCTCAGTAGTTTAGCAATAATGAATGGGCTTACAGACTTTGACTCCCACTGTGCTGTGAATCAACGTTCCTGCCAATTTCAGAGAAATTGGGAGAAGGGGAATGTAATATTTCCAAACAACTACCAAGTGAACCTGTGTGTACACCTGCCTTTCCACCATTCTACACTCAGAATGGGCAAGCAGCTTTATCTGAAATGACAGCAAACAAAGTATTGCAAATCACAAGGTGCAGGGGGTTCACTAGCAATGCTGCTGTCACTCACTAGTGGCGGGATAGGAAAAGCAGCTTCAATTGAGTTATATGATCTTTCCTGGCACCATGCAGTTGATTATAAAAAAAAAAAAAGTTGTCAACTTTTACTTCAACAGATGTAAACTGTTGTGTTGCAGTCTGAAACTCCCTGGACAAGAGCCTGGCTCCATTCATATCAATGGCAAGGTCCCAGTGATATCCAGGTTGATATCACTGTTGATTATACCATTCCTAAGAATAGAAATTTCTCCCACTTCATCATCCTACAGCTCCTTCTCCACCACACCCAGGGAAAATCCACAGTCTTTGTTACAGCAGTTCTGTCATAGCATTAGGTAGTAGGGGTGTCTGAAATGGGCCCTATTCGATTTGGATTTGGATTTGGCCCGAATCAGGGACAGTGATTCAATCCACTGATTCAGATCGCTGTCCCTGATTTGATATGGCTAAATCTGAATCAAAGGTTCAGTACTTCTGGTCCACTTCTGAGTGTGTCAGGTGACCCCTCCTCCATGGCCCCCCACACCCTGTGCACCCCCCAGCTTAGTGATTAGTCATGGGGGGACCCCAGGTATCCCCCCCAAACCCAGGAGGCACCAGCCTTGAGCTGGGGGGGGGCACAGGCCCCCCCACATGCATTCCCCAGCAAACCCAGGAGTGGACCGGAAGTGCTTCTGGTCCACTTCTGGGTCTGTTGCCAAGCACGCTGGGAGCCCCCCATATTTCTGTGGGACACTGCATGCACCCCAGCATTGTAGCATTCATGAGCTGCCTACTACCTAGAGGTATGTAGAAAAAACATTTAAAGCTGTGTCTATGTCTGACTCGCCGAATCTTTCCAAATCTCTCTGAATCATTCTGGAGGGTTCTGATTCAATTCAGAGAAATTAAAGGGTCCTCTGATTCAATTCGGATTCAGGGACTCAGCCACCAAATCCGGCTGAATGTCCACCAAACTGAATCAGGGAATGAAGCTTTGCACAGCCCTATTATGTAGCATTGCTCCAATGTGATACTCTTGTTGATGCATATGTAATATGCACATGACCTGTGGGGTGATTTCATGGGCTCTGTTTGATATAGAAGAACTTATAAGCAATCAGAGAGCACTAGCATTACTTTATGTCTTCATAAGCCACCTGCAGATAGTTAAATAGATCTGCTGGTAAATATTTTTCCAAGCTAAGAAAACCCCAATGTGTGAGTAATATCAAAGAGCAAGGCATGAACAGCTAAAACCAGTTTGCCTCCTTGATATCACATGACATCAATGGGATTCATGGGTGTAGCTGGAGAAGGACTTCACCTGTGTCAAAGGTAAAGTAAGGGGAGAGTGGTTGTCTTGGTTTGCCAGCATGTAAAAACCAGTTCTAAGACAGGGAAGTAATGAAGTGATAGATGTCTGTCAATCAGGATGGGATGGGCTGCTTCAAATAGCCACTCCTAAATATTTGTACATCAGAGACAAAAGATGAAGTCCCCAAATACATCAAGCTGACACCAATTAGCTCAGGGCAGGTGGCTTGTCGCCACATGTTTGCCTCTCCTCATCTGTAGGCATGCTCACTGGCTCTTCTAGTTTATACCAGTGAGAATGGTTTCCTAGAGACCATTCCAGTGGTAGGAGTCACTGAGTGGACTGTTGTCTAGGTCTGCCCCCGTCTCCATTACACATCTCTCCTGCCAGGAGCCTCCAGCTGGCTTACAATATATGATAACATTGTGGCTCCATTAGCATCAGTGACTTCAACAGCACCAATATTTCATCCTTATAGCAATGTTTTACTAAACTTAAAATTCAGACACAAGGTCAATGTTAAAAGAAACTATATACCTAGGCATTAATAGCTCTATACATGTAGGCAATATTAATCATACAGAAGTCCTTGCATTCAAAATATTTATGGCAGTAGTTTATGCATAATCTACTGTTGGAAAGATTTGGCAAATTGAGCTATTTCTATTAATATTTAAATGTTCCATCTTTCCTTGTATGTATAATCACAAGAGCCCTAATGTTGTGTTTGCTTATGTTGAATATGTTATTAAATGTTTATTCAAACTGAAAGCAAATAATTATTTGGATGCTGGAATAAAACACTGCTTAAGCAATTTGCAGATGACATGATACTGGAAAGGACTGTGAACATGCTGGAGGACAGGAGAGCACTTCAGAAGGATCTTAACAGATTGGAAAGCTAGACTGGACCTAACATGATGAAGTTCAATGCTGACAAATACAAGGTGCAATGCCTTGGGAAGCATAATCAAAAACACAAATACAACATGTATGACACCTGGGTCAATGGCAGCACTGTGGAGAAGGTTCTGGAAGTCTTGGTTGATCACAGGATGAATCTGCAGTGATATGCCAGTACACAAAAGGTGAATGTAGTTTTGGGCCACATCAATAGTAGCATTTGGTGCAAGACGTGCGAGATGATAGTGCCTCTTTACTTAGCATTCACTAGGCTTTATCTAGAGTATTGTGTGCAGTTTTGAGATCACATTTTTAAAAAGAAGACACAGAGAAATTAGAGAAAGTCCATATGGGCAAAAAACTTGATAAAGGGGTTAGAAGAGAGGACATGATAGCAGTCTTCAAATATCTGATGGGCGCCCATAAAAACAGGCAAAACACCTTTTTTCCTCTTGCTGCACAAAGCAGGACATGGACCAGTGGGCTGCAATGGCAGCAAAGTAGGTTTAGATTGAATATCAGGAAAGATTTCTTCACTGTTGGAACAGTGAGGCAATGGAATAAATTGCCTAAGGAAGTTGTGGATCTCTTATCATTGAAAGTTTTCAAGAAGAAGTTGGACCAGTGTTGGTCAGGGATGAACTAGAAGTACCGATGTATATGTTCTACTGTAGGTATTTACCATGATTCTGGGGCTTTTCTAGTTGCCACACAGGGCCAAGAAGTTTGCTACATAGGGCCAAGAAGGTTTTGGGGGAGGGGGGGCGGTTTTTGCTACATACATCAGGTTTTCTATCTTTATCAGAGGCATTGCATGTTGGCCATAGCCAGAGCTGGGTCAGCTCTGGCTATGGCCAACATACCATAACTAGAGCTGGGGTATGCCAGTGTTCCTGATGGGACTAAAACCCAGAGGTTCCTGGCTAGAGGCTTTATCCTTCTGCTCAGAGTCACATTGATCACTATATTTGGGGTCAGGAAGGAACTGTACACCATGGTCAGTATGGTATAGTGTGGGAATTTTGCCTTCCTTTGTAGTGTAGGGTATGGCCCTCTTCCTTGGATCTCTAGGGCTAGGGACAGAAGTTACACATAAACTGTTTTTTAAGTGATCAGAAACTGGTTTAAACCTGTAACAGAACAGAATTTCAGTGCACATAAACCAGTCTGAAAATGGCTAAAACTGGTTTAAGATAAACTTGGTTGAATGTAGTATTAGACTTAACTGATTTGGATCAAACAAGTTATGAAACTTCATACTACTTCCTGGTTCAATCTAAATCACAGGACCTCAGAATGCTTCTGGGCCTTGGCTGGACTGTGCTGTCTGCTCCAGTAGAGAAAGGTTGGGGGAGGGACAGACTGCCCCCACCCCGCAAGACAAATCTCAGCTGGGGTCTGGGGCTGGGGGGGAGGGGTGTTAAACTTCCCTTACCTTCCCCTGAGTACAGAGCTGTCCTGCCCTGCTAAAACTTACTGCTGGCTGCTACAAATCCCAGCGGTACTTGGAAGCAGGAAGAGGAATTCTATGCTGGCTACATTAGCAAGTTACAATGCAGCACCTTTAGGTTTGAAATTGACATTGCTCCGCCTAAGCCCCAACCCCATTTAGGTTTCATTGGACTATGCTTTCTTGGGATGTGCTTTCCTGGAATGCCTTGGGTGTACCAGGCAGTTGGATCTAGCTTTTGATTGTCAAAGCTGAACCCTGAGCAGAAACAGTTAGGTCAGCTAATCTCACATCTACAGCTTTGCCTATGGGGCCCAGTCAGTTCCACAAACAGTTAATTTTATCATTTTGGTTAAACTTATGACAGACAAGTTACATTTGCAGTTTACAAACTTACAAGCTTTATATTAACTAATATGCCAATACCAAATCCTCTAAGAAGCACATATTTATTGCTTATTAATCCCTCTGGTTCTGGCTGCCACAGACTGGCTGGCCTCCGTTCTCCCCCTGTTTTACCTGTGGCATGTTAGGGTGTTATATCCTGTGCTTGTGTGACAGGGTTGATTGTGTAGTTTTGCTAATAGGGTAGACACAGATTTGTGTAGCATGGTTTGAATAGGGATGATCCTGCCTCCAGCAGGAAGTTGGACTAGATGACTTCTGAAGGTCCCTTCCAGTCCTTTTCTATGATTCTATGAATTAGATAGCATGCCAATTGCATATCAACACTATATTGATAATTACATGAGAGACTAGTGAATTCTATTAACACTGTCACTTCTAATTCATACTATCATAAAAGATTTAGACATTTTCTATTACAATGGCTGTTTTCTCTTAGCACCAGTAAACCAATCATAGCAAAGACAATTAGGCATGAACTGCAAAATAATTAAACGCCTGTTGACAACTTGATAAAAATCAAATAATTAAGATTTGGCAACCAAAAACAAAACCTGGATTTTAATTTTCTCTGAGTAGCCAATATAGACTGGGCAATTTTATTAAAATCAAGATTTAACTTTTCATTTCTTTAGGGGAACACATCAGTGCATTGACTATTTTACAAGAGAATAAAGCAGATGAAACAAATTAATGATGGAACAATTTTAAACTCTGCCAACTTGAATGGCTTAGTGCACACCAAACTGCATGGATTGGTGTGAGGAGCAGTGAGATGGATTGATGAAGGGTTCCACAGTCTGGCATGTTCGCTTTACTGGTTCAAAACAAGCTCAGTTGCATGGGAATTAAAATATTTTGCCAAGAGCTGCCTTTCTGGAGACCTCTCTGAAATGACATGGTGGTTAGAGTCTAGGGCTCAATGGGCATAACACAAACTAGACATATTGTTAAGAGTCTCACCAGATGCCCAATGTAATTATTCTGGTTCATGAGCAGTGAAGATTTAGCCCAAAGACTGAAAAAATTTGCATGCACTTTCCTTTCAAGGTACCAGAGGGCCTTAAGGCCTGGGCTTTGGCAAATGGGTGGGGTACGTTGGCAATACACTGGTTAACACTGCCCATTTTTCTGAAGTTGTGCTGTCTATATGGAATTTGAAAAATCTTACAGTGCCATGGTGGTGTCACAAAACTGTGCACGGGGGACTCTCAGTGCCCCAAGTTTCTCCTCACTGTACCATTGCTTGTCCCAAGGAACAGACTAAAGTTTGCTGTGGGATAACTCCTTGTCCCCACAAGCCTCAGCTCCACTGCCCTTATATTGGACCTCAGAGCTGCAGCAAGGGAGTCGCTGCCACTTCCGGGTGGCCTCTCCTTCAGGTAGTGCAAGAAATTTGAGTGCCCCCTTTCTGTAGAAGGGGCTAGCATGGAATATTACTCACCCAGAGCTCACTCTTCACCCCAAGCAATCAGTAAGGAGACAAAACAACAAAAGTATTTATGATGTGGGAGAAAATAATAGAAGCAAAACTGACCATACATTTGGAAACAGAAAGACAAAACAAGGAGTTTCCTACTTTCTCATCTGGCTACCTCCCTATTCCTCCTGCAAGTCCTGCCGGTATTTTTAGACACCAGCCTTCCCGGCATCCCTCTCTGGCTGATGGATCATTTCTCTGAGGTGCCTATGCTATTCTTTCATTGTTTTTCCCATCACTGGCAGGCAATGCCCTGGGTGCCCAACCTAATAATGTGTCTTTCTACCTGTATCTGGGAGTGGCAATTTTCTTTAAATATGCATGCCTCAGTCCCTTAGCTAACCCATATCCAAAATTATGAAGATACACATAGACAGCATAACATAATCTCTACAATTATTAAAAGTGACATAAATGGCTACAGCAGAACATGGGCTTTTCAACAAGACCACACATGCCATACAAGTACAACAAAACACAAGAAAACATTTATGACACCCCAAAGCCCCCAAAACATGAAATTTCACAAACCCGCAAGATGCAGCGGAGTTCATGGCAGGTGTATGTATTTGAATGTGTATCCTGGAGTAGAGAGGAATAACCTTCCACCACTGCAGGAGGCAGACAGAATTGTTTCCCACTGTGGATGGCCCACAGCCGAGGATGTGGAGGTCAGGCAGGACAGGGGTGAAATAGAAGCTGGCTCTATTTTCTTATTTTGTGTTTTTTAAAATTAGTTTTACTATAGTTTGATGCATAATGAGGCCATTAATGACAGTCCTCGTCAGACCTTAAGCCTGCAGGGTTCATGCAGCTCAGGACCTTCATTGGCAAGGGTAAGTGGTAAAGACCTGGCAAAAACCAGCTGGGGAAAGAACGTAAAAATGAATGGCCAAGTGGGAGAAAAAGGAAAGGGGATAGGGAAAAAGAAGGGAATATCCTAACCTATAAGAATAGGCACATAATGTATCTATCACAGTAATTAAGACAGAAATATTTCCTATCGTCTGGAAATATATTAATTAGCTGGAGCTTCTGGATAGCATTTAAGATGGTGAGTCTCATTTAGAAATTCCTGTGACACTGCCTGTTTTCTGGTGTTGTTCTGCCTCATTGGCCGTTAATATAAAATGGAGAAAGCAACGGATGTGGCATTAGTTAGGAAAGATCATTGCTTTTGGTGTTATTCCTTCCTCAACTGTTATGTCCAGACCCTGCTGAGTATCAGGGCTCATTAAAAAGACTTGTCTATTATGTTGTAGCAAGAGGTGGGTATAACGGGGTAGATTCTGCTACCCTGTGGGGTTTCAGTTTTTATGCTTGAATGAGTTGACAGCTGGGTTCTGTGAGGAGGCGTGGTTTTGTGCAGGGACCTGTATAAATAGTTTATGAATCAATGGAAAGGCAAGAAGCCTAGAGCTCATGAATGGGCAACTTTTTGTTACTGTATAAATCCAAATAAATAAATAAAACATTAAGTGCTAAAATAGTATGCAGCTTCCAGAACCGGCAAGCAGCCAGACTGCTTGGAGGTAGCGGTAGACTGCTTGTAGCGGGAGCCTATCACAAAATAATCCTTCTTTTTTAATACATTTTCCTTGAATACTTCATGTGTCAACAGCTATGCACACACAAACAGTTCCTAAAATTAACTCAAGTTGGCTTCTGTCCCAGAGCCAATTTTTGTCACACGTTTTGGGGCTTTGTGAAAATTAATTATATTAGTAGTTTGAAATTATTTCACACTGATATTCAAACACGGTTGTTGGAAGTTAGTAAAAGCAGGGTGGAAATGGAATGCGGGGCCTTAGCGAACGAGTGTAAATTTCAGTAGGAAAATGACAGCCCGCTCCGGTAAACAGACAGTTGTACTCCCCAGGGACCGGCAAACCGGGGCTTTGCTCTCTGCCAGAGGCTCCTACCAGCACTCGACGTTGCTTTTAGAGTTCCTGCAGCGTGTGCCGGCGTGCACCACCTCCTCCTCTTTCCGGTTCTGCATGGTTGCTTCCTGCCTGTCCCGGGCTCCTCTTTATACCGGCGGGGGAATTATCGGGCCCTCCCTTCCCGACACACCTGGGTAAGGGGAATCTCTGCTGGGCCCCCTGGGGCTGCGGACCCAGGCCGCTAAGCCTTTGATTAGCCCGTAAGTCTTGGAGCCTGGTGGCTCCTTCTCTCTCTCATGCTTACCCTGCGTCTGGAATTGACCCACACGTTGCTCATGGTGCACACTGGATGAGGCCTGTGCGTGGGACCCGCGTCACTGGGTGTCAGCTCTGGCGGGTCTAGAACACGTGCCGCGTGTGGTACCTGCTTCAGCTGGCCCAGGACACAGAGACTACGCGCAGCAGTCTGGGTCAGGTGCCACACGCAACGTTTTACGTGCTGACCTTGTGTGGGGAAGGAAGCTCATTCATTTGGGCAGCACTGCTAGCAAACTACATACAGTTGGCCTTTCTTCCCGGACACTTCTTTTTCTAGAAGTTTGCTTGGCTCTGGTTTACATTTTCTGGAACTAGGAAGCAAGGCAATTAAAAGGATTTTTAAACAGCTTTGTATGATGTTCAATGTAGGGACAGGGGCCAGAGACGGGTTAATGTTAACTTGTGTCTCCTGACTCTGGGTCCAGTTTGGGAATGGGAACAACTTAAGACAGTGTTTAAGGTTATTGTTTAGTTTTCTGAAGTTTTCTGGGCACTGGCTGTGCTGTCTTTCTGGGTGCTGTGCTTCACAAAAACAGCACAGAGCTAAACTGTGGAGTAGCTTGAACCTCTAATTCTTTCAGGTTTGATGAGGTTTTCAGTAAGATAGTAATCGACTTGAGAGACTGCTCTGTGGAAGTCTGAGGTTCCTGTCATAGCATCAAGGATTGGAAAGGACCTCAAAGGCCAAATGGATCAATTCTGTACAAATACATAATGATCAAATAGCTTTGGAAAAAATCTGACAGACATTACCACAAAGAGAAGCTAGTGTGCATCTGTCGTTTGTAGCCTTAGCTCTAGGTACCGAAAAATGGCTTTGGCAGAAAGACTATACAGTAGCTGAATAGGAAGAGGCTTGCAAAGGCCTTAGAAAAGTAATAAATGGGCACCTAATCCATGGGGCGGTTTGCTGTCTAGGCTTGTAATCATTTACACAGTTGATACAATTAGAAAATGTAACAAGCCCATCTTCCACTAACACAATGTAACTCTGCTGAAATAATTTCAGCAATGCTGGTTCATGGGATTGCCCATTATCCTTAGTTAAAAAAACCCCAACCAAAAACATGGATTTTTTTTGTGTGCATGTCAGGGTCAGTAGCTTTCATACTACATGGTGAAACCAGGAAAATTGTCTCTGGAACCTGCAAAAATAGGAGTGAAATTAATAAATCACTACTGCTTCAGCTCTCAGGTAGTCTTTTCTCTTTACTAAGTAAGAAAATAACATGCATTTCTGAAAAGTTTGTTAATCTTTAATAAAATGAATGAATGAAATGGGATTTTTTAAAAAGCCTTTAATAGATGATACTCTCAAAGCAGGTACTACTATACATAGGTGGCGTGCTCATCACTTAAAATAGAGATTTGCAGAATCATAGGAAAGCCGGCTGGAAGGGACCTCGTGAAGTCATCTAGTGTAGCTCCCTGCTCAGGGCAGGATCACCTGGGACTAAACCATTCCAGCCAAGTGTCTGTCAAAACTGTTCTTGAAAATGAAAATTTGTAGGGAAGGAGATTAATTTCTCTAGATAGCCTGTTCCAACACTTCATCGCCCTCATAGTCAGAAAGTTCTTCCTAAATTCCTCTCCAACCTAAATTTCCCTGGCTGCGGCTTGGAGCTCTTGTTCCTAGTCCAGATGTTGCACCAGAAAGATGATATGGGGAGATGTTTAACCCACTAATTTAATTGTTTTCCTTGAATTCTGATCAGATTCTTTTTCTTGTGTGCTCCACATTCCCTAACTGTATCCACTCCAAAAACAGCTAGTCAGCCCCCCCGAGCTCCAAGCTGCTTTGAGCCTTTAGGTAGGCTGGGATATAAATTGTATGAACAAACCCTTTTCTGAATATCATAAACTAGTTTTTATGTTTCTGAATTCATGTAGGATTTTTTGTGTACCTTATAGGTTTTGAAACTTCAGGGTTCCCTCAAGTCATGTTTTTCAAGGTTTATTCCACAATCACAAGAAATAGAAATGCAATAGTCTGTTTTCTTATTTATCCAATTTCTCGTCAGGCCAGGCCTTTCTCTGTCTGTTATCTGGTACCATGTAAACCAATACAGCCTGTTTTATGGTTGGGTTGTCAGCAACTAAACTGGTGCCCCCGCCTAGGCTAGCCTGGGTGAGGAGGACTAAAAACAAGGCCTGTCAAGGGTGGATGAGCTCCCTGTGAGCCAACAGCCACCCATACCTAGGTGCTGCCCGGTTGCTCTGCCCAAAAAATCCCCAACGATGAAAAGCAGCTAACCTCATACAGTGTGGAGGAGGGTTGTTACAGCATCAAAGGTGCTCCAATAGTCGCAGCGGCCTCGGGACTGACTTGACATAAGAGAAACAGATTCAAACATATTCATATGACTCCAGGAGCGAGGGATTAAAAACAGCAAATATCGTGAGTCTTGTGATAGCTGTATGAAGCTTTCAAAATAACACAAAATATTTTGGAAAAAATGTTACACACAACTAGGATAGAGAACTGGATATCTGCTGGCTGTTCCTGCCTTTATAATCTGGAATTCACAATTGAAGCAAAGATGGTAGTTAGGATTTGTTTCTTCCTTCTTATACCATTACATGATACTGATCTCTGAGCAGGAAAAACTGTGGGGGCATGTCCCCAAATGCAGGAGCATTGATTTGCCATGGCAAAAATAGCAGCATCACAAATTTGTGCCACTGCTTTTTACCATTGTGGATGCCCCTGAATGTGAGGTTTGGTGCGGGGCAAAATGCCCCACTTCAGGGGAATGGCCATTTCCCGCAGCTCTGGAGTGCTGGAGGAGCTGGAAGACACCTGAAGCAGTGGAGATGCTCCGACCAGCAGCCACAGCATCTCCCTGGAAAATCCAACCTCCAATTGCCAGAGTGTATGCTTCTGGAGCATACACTGCACTGCTTTTTTGTGAGGGGGGGGGGTTTATACCAGGAGTTCCCAGTATCAAGTTTGCAATGTGGTGAATGGTTACACATACACTGCATATGGTCTGCAGCGCCTCAGACAGGTTTGAGGTACCGCAAACTGCATGTGCACACTTATCTGGACATGTCCCCAGAATTTTGATTGAAGCATGAGGAAGATCTCCCAGTTCTTATCAAAGTAAATATTCAAACTGTGGACATCTTCAGAAAATTCTAACTTTCATAGTCTATTTTTCTGTATGTTGAATACAAATACTTTTTCCTACTGCCAATGTATGTTAAAAGGGTAATCTACAGCTGAAAGCCAAGGTTCATATCTCTTGGTCCTACCAGTGACCAAAACAGTGGTTTTCAATTTTTTCTCATTTGCAGACCCCTACAAATATTTGAATGGAAGTCCAAACCTATTTGAATGATAAGTGTAGGTATTCACATACTTCTGATTGATCATAGCAATCTTTGACCCCTTAGACATAGTCTGCAAACCCCCAGGGGTCTGCGGACCACAGGTTGATAACCACTGGTCTAGAATGTATTTTGAATCAATAAATTACATTTTAACTATTAGCTAAGCTCTATTTCACATGAGATGAGAAATCCAGTAGAAAAACCCTACCCTTCAAAGAAGACCTCTGTGACACAAGGAGTTCTATCAAAAACTGCAAAGGAGAAAATATCCTATTCCAACACTAAAAGTTAATACAGGCAAGACTCAATTGATATCTTAGATTGTGTTTCCCTGGGTAGGCAGAGGAACAAGAAAGTGACCCTGCATCACCACCTAGTGTCGAAATAACAGCCAATGTCTATCTTGTCAAATAAATCAATGCATACTGGGCCCCTATGTTCTCTCTCCCTCTCTTGCTCTTCCCTTCTCCCTCCCCCCTGGCCCCCATACACACACTTTGATGTTTTCTGTCACCTGTATGCCTTGGCTTTTTGCAATTTGCTCAGCAACAAATCAGTGACAGGAACCTACTATTTATTCCACAGTCCTTACTCTCAGACTTCGGGCTGAATAAAAACTACAGGCTTTAGCCCCCATATTAATAGCTGCTATCACTTATTTATGTGTCGTCTTCACTATTTTTAAGACTTTCAAATCTGTTTCTTTTGGTTTGAATCGGTCTGCTAGAACAGGGACATTATGCCTGGTAGCCTCATGTTTCATTTGTTTGTACACAGTTTAAGGCTTTGGAGCCCATAGAACGCAGAGAAGGAAGAAAATGCTGGAATAATTTTCAGGGGTTCCTTCTACTTTAGCAGAGTTAGGGATTTTTAGTGGTGGGATGACCTGGCAGCTCCAGCATATAAATCCACCAGCCAGCCAGCCAGCCCCTGCATAGCCTCTGTTTTCTTTAAACAAAGCAAAAGTGGGAGAAGAGTACTTGAAAATCAGGTCCCGCACTCTTAGAAATATGTTTCCACTTGATAATAAAAGTGGTTTTTATTTCTCAATCAATGTTGGGATACTTTGAAGATATCTTTATTGTTATGAGATGGTTTTTGACAGTACAGGTTTCTAATTTAGCAGACAAACACAAAGAAATCTATTGGATTGAAAGTGAATATCAAAGAGTTCAGGATAGAAAAAAAATAGGTTGGATAAAAATCAACATTTTTTTAAATAAAAAAGTGGATTTTTTAATTTAAATTTTTATTTTAAATTTGTTTTAATTTCATTGTATTTTTATTTTTTGTTAAAATGATTTTTTTTTAAATGCTTTAAAATAAACCTATATAAAGATAGTTTTAATTTAAGATATGTCAAAGCGCAAAGATATCATCATGGAATAGGATTAATAACTTCTAATTATATATTATTTGAGATAATATATTCATGTAACCTTTTTAGAAAAGTTTTATAAATAGGTCACAACAGGCCATATTAGGGGCCCAATCTTATGGGGTTTCCAGAGCTGCCTCTATTGATTAGTAAACGTTAAAGAAAACCACACTACCCAATGGGAATCAGTGCTCAGTGTAGAAGATCCCTATAAGCATCTCTGTGATGCTTAATTTCAGTTCTCAAACTGTGGATTTGTGTCTCCAGAGATAACATCCTTGTTAACAACAGTATATGGAAAGGAGAGATAACAGACTTGATTACCTACCCATCAGCCCTATTATCTCTCTGCAAGTTTGTATCCACAGAGGCAAGCTCCTATCTCTCTCAAAAAGTACAAAGTTTTAAGAAGTTAAATAAATAGAAGATTCATAAATTCATAGAAATAGGGTCGGAAGGGACCTTGTAGATCATCAGGTCCAACCCCCTGCCCTGGGCAGGAGAGAAGACCAAGCTCAAATGACCCCAGCCAGGTTGACATCAAGCCTCCTCTTAAAGACCCCCAGGGTAGGAGCCAGCACCACTTCCCTTGGGACTTGGTTCCAGCTCCTAGCCGCCCTGACCGTGAAGTAGTGCCTTCGGATGTGTGAGGGAGGCAAGGAGCCCGGGGGCTCAGAGTTGTCCAGTCCCAGCGTCTTCGGGCATGCCCACCGGGCGCAGACTCAACACGCCAGGCGGAAACTGACCTCTTTCAGGGCCCCGGAAGAGAGAAGGCCCGGAACAGATGGTGGCCACGTAAAAGAGGCGCCAGAGCCGGACAAGGCGGTGGCAGGACCGGAAGGACGCGATGGAGGAGCTGCTGCTGGAGAGAGCCCCCGGAGGTGGAGGCGAGCCGCCCGCGGAGGCTGTAGGACCTTCTGGGGCAAGGGCAAGCCCCAGCAGGGTTGGTGAGTTGAGGGAGTCGGCAGTTCGTGACTCCAGACTGCTTGAGGCTGCTGGGTGCGGCTGGTGCTGGCAGAGGGCCGGCTACAGTATAAATTGTAGGAGGGGAGCACTGCCGTTGCTCCAGCGGCGTGGGGCGGCAGTGTCCCGTGAATTCCTAATCAGGGCAGAGGAGTGCCTGGAAGGGAATAACCGGGGGGATCTTAACCCCGGGTTACCCAGTGTGACGTTGGCACGCCTGCGGGGAGGAGGCGGACTCACCCTCATGGGGGAATCCCCGAGGGTGCCAGACAAGACAATTTGCTTCTACTAAGCGGAAGCTCGGACTGGCATCGTGACGTGGCCGGCCTAGGCAGGCGGTCACACTACCGGAGGCCTGGGCAAGGGTGTAGGGGAGGAGGAGCCCTCAGCGAAGCGGGACCCCGCACATGCAGCAAGTCCCAGTTCTGGACTAACACGCTCCGCACAGTCGGAACTGAACCGGAACAATCAAAGTGGTGGCAGGCGAGTCAACGGCATGTGAGAGTCAGGGAACAACCGCTGCAAACAGGGGACGGACCCCGAGTGGGGGGAGGAGGAACAGTGACACACAGCGGTCAACGCTGCCGACCTCCCCCCAACATCTTTTGGTGCATTGGCCGGGAAGCAACGGGGGCCCCAGTGGCAATTGAGGAATCCCCATGGAGCACCAACCGCTAACCGCATTGGTGGAGTCGCTACAACAAGCCATGAATTTAATGGCTCAGGCCATGCAGCAACAACAACAACACGCCATGAGGCAAGCAAGCATACAGGAGCATATGCTCCAGCAGCAGGTATGGACCCAGAGAGGGCTGTGGGACTTCAGAATGCCCAAGATGTCCGGGGAGGACAACCCAGAGGCATTCCTAGAGACATTCGAGAGAGCGGCGTTGGCCACCGGGCTGGAGAGGGCGAAATGGGCCGGACATCTAGGTATGCTGTTGGTGGGGCAAGCCCAAGCAGCTTATCGGGCAATGTCCGGGGGGGCACGCTAGACTTCGACAAGGTTAAGGTGGAGATCTTGAGACAGCTTGATATCACGCCGGAGCGGCACCGCCAAATCTTCCGAGGGGAGAAGTTGGATGAGGCCAGGGCACCTAGCGCACTGTGGCAACATTTGGCAGATGAATGAAACAAATGGCTCAGACCAGAATCAGCCTCAAAAGAAGAGATCTGTGATCAGATCTTACTGGAACAGTTTGTGACAGATTTGGATAAGGAGAACCAGCAGTGGGTACGACGGCATTGCCCCTCCTCCTCGAGAGACACCTTAAGGTTAGCTGAGCAATTTGATATGGCTCGAGGGAATCACCGAAAGAATAGCAGGGCCAGAGGGAAGGTCCCCGTGAGCCGACCAAGCAGGGGAGGCATAAAGAGTAGCTCCACAGCCCTAACATGTTTCTTATGTGAGAGACCAGGGCATTTTGTTAAGAACTGCCCACAGGGTTTCCGCCATAGGCCCATGAGAGGCATGGACTCCCTGGAGGACTGCAGGGGACCACAGGACCCGATGGAAACTGAAGCGATAGGCTGCGGGGTTGGGGGCCAGAGGTCGGGGGGAAGCCGGCCCTTACTCAAAGTGCAGGCGTGGGTCAGGGGCCACCCCATCCTGGCAGTTGTGGACACTGGGTGCGCCCAGTCCCTGGTCTGCCCTTCCCTGGTGGAGTGACAGCGGGCTCAGCGGTGCCCTGGAGTCCACATGCTCTGTCTACATAGGCAGAAGTCCTTTGTTGAGAGGCGAATAATGGATGTGCAGGTGGAAGGCACCCGACAGATGATGCCGGTGGGCCTCGACAAGGGGATTTTATACCCCATGATTCTGGGCTGGGACTGGCCAGAACTTTATGAGGTAATTGCCGCCCTGCAACAGCCCGAGGACCCGAAAGACGGGCTGGTCGGGGCCGAGAGTGAAGGGATGGAGGAGGCAGAAATGGAGGCGCTCTCCAATACCCACCATTTCCGAGAGGCACAAGAAACAGACCCAGAGCTGCTGCCGTTCCGAGAGCTGGAAGCTGAGCGCCTGACCCAGCAGGTAAGCCCTCCTGATTGTGAGAGGCCCCTCCCCAGGGTGGAGTTAAGAAGGGGCTTGTTATATAGGTTCAAGGCAGGAAGAGCTGAGGGAGAGGAAGTGGCCCAAATTGTTATCCCACGGCTGTACCGGGGACCACTGCTGAGACTTGCCCACAGCAATCCTCTGGGGGGGCACCTGGGAAAGCACAAAACGGAGGACCGCCTCGCACGGTGGTGCTTCTGGCCTCGCATATACGAGGACATTGAGAAATATTGTAAAGCCTGCCCAGCGTGCCAAAGGGCGAGCAGCTACAAGCCCCCAAGGGTCCCCTTACAATCCATGCCAGTAATTAGGGAACCCTTTGTGTGGGTGGCTTTAGACGTTATGGGGCCCCTGCTGCGGAGCGGAGGGGGGCACCAATACGTGTTGGTATTGTTTGACTACGCCACGAGGTTCCCGGAGGCTATCCCCTTGAGAACAGTGACAGAACCTAAGATAGCCGAGGAGCTAATGAAATGGGTAGCTAGGTTTGGGATACCGAAAGAGATCATCACCGATCAGGGGACCAACTTCATGTCCTCCGTGGTGGGAGCACTATGTGTAAAGTACTGCAGGTACGCCATTTAAGAACGGCAGTGTACCACCCGCAGACTAATGGCTTGGTAGAGCGTCTTAATGGAACACTGAAAGGAATGCTGCGGCAGTGTATTCAGACCGAGCTCAAGAAGTGGAACCTGATGATTCCCCCCTTAGTATTTGCACTGAGAGATGTGCCACAGGCTTCACTAGGGTACTCACCCTTTGAGCTGACATTCGGACACCGGCCCCGCAGCCTCCTAGATGTAGTCAGAGAAGGGTGGGAAACTGAGCCAGACCCAGGTAGGGGTGCTCCCACCCATGTACAAGAACTCCGGGAGCAACTCCAGGCTGTCACCGAAATGGCCCAGGTCAACCTAGGGCAGGCCCAAGGGAGACAGATAGAAAGGTACGACAACTGAGCGAGGCCAAGGGAGCTGAGGGTAGGCCAGAAAGTGTTGGTCTTATTGCCCGACACGACCAGGAAGTTGACAGCCAACTGGAAAGGGCCATTCGTGGTGACTAGGAGGGGATGCCTGGTAGACTATGAGGTGGCGTGACCAGGGGCGAGAAGAGAGCGGCAGCTATATCACATTAATTTGCTGAAGGAGTGGCATGAGCTCGAGGGGCTCCTGGTGGCCCACGCCTCTGATACAGAGGAGTTCGAAATACCCGCCACCCCGGAGAAGGGAGGCGACAGACTGTGGGGTCGCCTAGCGGTCGGCGGACAGCTGCTAGGTAATCAACTCTCCCAAATACGGAGCCTGGTAGAAGAGTTTAAAGACGTCTTCTCCGAGCATCCGGGAGAAGCGGTCGGAGTGGAACACAGGATTATTACTCAGAAGGGGCAAATAGCCAGAGAGAAATGGCGCTGGATCCCCTACCATAGGTACCAGCCGGTAAGAAAGGAAATTGAGGGAATGCTTAAGCAAGGGATTATAGTGCCTTCCCGCAGCCCTTGGCATAGCCCCGTAGTAGTGGTGGAGAAACCCGACGGCAGCCTAAGGCTGTGCGTGGACTTTAGAAAATTAAACGCGATGTCTCAGTTCGACGCGTTCCCAATGCCCCAGGTCAGCAAGCTGGTAGAACGCATAGGGCAGGCCCAGTTCATTTCAACCCTGGACCTGTCCAAAGGGTACTGGCAGATACCCGTGCGAGAAGAGGACCAACCCAAGACGGTGTTTGGCACGCCCTGGGGTTTATTCGAATTCCGAAAAATGCCTTTTGGCCTGAATGGGGCTGCTGCTACATTTCAAAGATTAATGGATCGGGTTCTGGCTCCCCATCAGGGTTACGCGGCAGCCTACATCGACGACATCGTGATATACACGCGGACTTGGGAGCAACACGTGAAGGCCCCCCAGGCCATCCTACGCGAATTAAGACAAGCAGGTTTGACGGCCAATCCCAAGAAATGCACTATAGGACAAAGAGAGACTAAGTACCTGGGATTTCAAGTAGGACAGGGCTGTGTAAAGCCTTTGCTGGACAAAGTGAGAACCCTGCGGAAATACGCGGCACCCACATCCAAGAAACAGATGCGTGCCTTCCTCGGACTGGCAAGCTACTATTGCAGGTTCATCCCGCGATTTGCTGAGATAACCAACCCACTAGTGGAAACCACTAAGGGGCGTAAGATGGGCCCCATTGAATGGGACGAAAGATGGCGAAAGGCATTCGAGGACCTTAAAAGAGCTCTGTGCCAAGACGTGGTATTACACATGCCTAACTTCGATCTGCCTTTTACATTGCAGATGGACACTTCGGCCTACGCCCTAGGTGCCGTGCTATCCCAACAGGTGGAAGGAGTGGAGAGGCCGATAGCCTATGCCAGCCAAAGACTGAACAACGCTGAGACAAGGTACTCTACGATTGAAAGGGAGTGTTTAGCCATCTGCTGGGGAGTGGACTATTTTAGGTTTTACCTCCTGGGGCGGGAGTTCCAGCTCGTCATGGACCATGCACCCTTGCGGTGGCTGAACACGGCTAAGACAGATAATGCTTGCATTATGCGATGGGCCCTTGCCCTCCAGCCATTTAAGTTCCGGGTGACGTACAAGCCAGGAAAAGATAACACGGTTGCAGACTTCCTGTCATGATGCGGGGAGCAAGGCAGAAGTGGTAGAGGTGCCCAAGAAGTCAAAAGGAGCGCCTAATGGTGTCCTGAGGGGCGGGGTGTGTGAGGGAGGCAAGGAGCCCGGGGGCTCAGAGTTGTCCAGTCCCGGCGTCATCGGGCATGCCCACCGGGTGCAGACTCAACACGCCAGGGTGGAAACTGACCTCTTTCAGGGCCCCGGAAGAGAGAAGGCCCGGAACGGATGGTGGCCACATAAAAGAGGCGCCAGAGCCGGACGAGGCGGTGGCAGGACCGGAAGGACGCGACGGAGCAGCTGCCACCGGAGAGAGCCCCCGGAGGTGGAGGCGAGCCACCCGCGGAGGCTGTAGGACCTTCTGGGGCAAGGGCAAGCCCCAGCAGGGTTGGTGAGTCGAGGGAGTTGGCAGGACGTGACTCCAGACTGCTTGAGGCCGCTGGGTGCGGCTGGCGCCGGCAGACGGCCGGCTACCGTATAAACTGTAGGAGGGGAGCACTGCCGTTGCTCCAGCGGCGTGGGGCGGCAGTGTCCCGTGAATTCTTAATCAGGGCAGAGGAGTGCCCGGAAGGGAACAACCAGGGCGGTCTTAACCCCGGATTACCCAATGTGACATTGGCACGCCTGTGGGGAGGAGGCGGACTCACCCTCATGGGGGAATCCCCGAGGGTGCCGGACAAGATAATTTGCTTCTACTAAACGGAAGCTCGGACTGGCATCGTGACGTGGCCGGCCTAGGCAGGCGGTCACGCTACCGGAGGCCTGGGCGAGGGTGTAGGGGAGGAGGAGCCCTCAGCGACGCGGGACCCCGCACACGCAGCAAGTCCCAGTTCTGGACCAACATGTGCTGCACAGTGAGAACTGAACCGGAACCATCAAAGTGGTGGCAGGCGAGTCAACGGCGCGTGAGAGTCAGGGAACGACCACTGCGAACAGGAGATGGTCCCCGAGTGGGGGGAGGAGGAACAGCGACACACAGCGGTCAACGCTGCCAAACCCCCCCCCCCCCCCCCCCCAGGATGTCTAGTCTAAACCTACTCTCTAACAACTTGTGGCCATTATTCCTTGTTACCCCGGAGGGCCTTCAGGGGAACAAGTTCTCTCCCAAACTCTGCTGGTCTCCCCTAGTGAGTTTATAGACGGGGGGTGTTTGTTGGGGGGTGAAGCAGATCTGGGCAAGGAGGAGGAGTCTGGAGATAGATGCAAGGAGGGAGTGGCAGTAGAAACAAAAGAAAAACATTTTGAGCAGAATATTCCAGAAGTCTTGAGAGATACATTTCTAAGTATAGCTTCTCCATTGATTTGAGATCTAGTCAGGGAATGATATGGTAGAATGGAAAACCTGTCATGGTAGCAGGCTTGTCAGGCTATGAAAGAGACCCTGTTTGGGAACCTTTTAATGAAGTTCCTCTACGTGTGGGTAAGACAGCCACATGTGCAAAATGCAAACAGTACAACAAAGAAATGCAAGGCCTGGTTGCCTGAATGAAACAACATCATGAAAAGTGCTCCTTTTCAGGAGGAAGCTGCTTTGAAGATGGTGAATGGAACATGTCTGAACATGCAGGATCTCCAGGTTAGTAAATTTTCTTATTTCATACTTCTTTCTTAAGGACTGCCTGCTTCCCTGTCCGTATGTTTTGGATGGACTTCTGGACTACCTGAATTCTCATAAAAATGTTTAAGCAAAAATAAAGTTTTTACTTTATGGAACTATCATATTTTTTATGCAGTTGTGATGTAAAATAATTGCTGATATAAGCAGACCTTCCTTTTACAGTTTCACTTCTAAAGTAGCACTGAGCGCAAAGAGTAATACTAAATGAGCAGTACTGTAGTGGCTACATTGACTCCTTTTCTTCAGGGGAATCCATCCTCAACATACTGGATTCTGACTATCCATCTTCAACATCATCATCACTGTCTTTAGTTTCATAGTTATCTGCTAATGATACCAGTGTCCCAGTCAAATGTATGTCACTATGGCCGTTTCTACTTGTGCATTTAGGCACATCCTAACTTTAGTCCCATATCAGACGTTATCTAAATATGTCTACACCAAATATTTCCCTCTGTAGAATACCGTAGCTGCTATGTTGTGTAAACCACCAGAAATAATTAACTGATGCAAAGAGGTAATTAAAATGACACTGGTACAGAAGAAAGGTTTGTAATGCATTAGAGGTAATGAGCTTAGCTTAAAACAATATAAGTTACGATATGTAAACCTTAGCTCCAATGAGTGACAGTAATTAGAGTTACATTTGACTTGATTATAACCATTCTTATAATGCCATGGAGAACTCTGTAGTTTCTCACCTTAACCAGTTTTACCTCTTCTCTATTCCAAATATTGATTATTGAAATAAGTTCAATGATAGACTCATTGAAATTCTGTATCCTGCCAAAGGTGAAGGGGGCAGACTGTTATGCTTTTTACCTTGACATAATTCCATCTCCAGCAGCACCATCCTATTACACTGAAAATGCAAAATAGCAGAAAGCACGGTGAACAGGTAGATGCACAGGAGGAAGAGTTGGAACAGAAAATCTAGAATTTTGAAAGTGCATTTACTTAGATGCATTTCTGGGGCCCCATACTATTAAGGATTTGCATACCTGTAAAAGGACAGAACAAAAGAGCAAATTCTTTGGAAACAGCATTCCTGCCACTTTTGGAAACTGATGGCCAGTGGGCTAGTAAGACACCAAGACAAATGTAGTCTCTCATGTCTATTAATGATGTATGCCTTGCAGCTGTTTCTATAAAGAAAGATGTGTGGCTCCCAGAAAAAGGAACAGTTTGCAGAGTATGATGCTCATTGATACTGCAACTCCCACCTGTCCAAATTCATTTAACTAAGTCTGCTTACGCCTCAGTTACATGCCCTGATGCAAATTACTTAGTCAACTGCTGCTTTCTTTCCCTGCACTACATTATGCCTCCAAACTAGTTATCTCTGTCTGAATCCCAACTTACCCTAATGCTTTTCATTTCCACAAAGCATTTCAACTTCTTGGAGGTTCAACACCTGTCGGTGTACAGAACCTGCTGTTTCCCATAGCCACAAGCTATAGATTTGGTGAATTTTGGAGGTGTTTTAATATTATAGTTCAGACAATGCAGGTCACTGATGGGTATCACATTTGAAAATGCTACTGAAGGCCAGATTTAATTTATAATGTGTAGACTGCCAGGCAAAAAACTTGTTTGTGTCAGCTGATGAAGATCAGATCAGGCAGTCTCTGCAACTAGATGCTGCATGCCCAGTCCTGATGGGAAAAAGAAAGCCTGCATTCCTCAAAATAAATACCAGCTGCCTCCAATGAAATGCCATAGTTGTGATATTTGGGACAGTGCTGTGATTTTGATGTATGCCTGGGTAAATCTGCCATGACTCTATTCATGGGGTTACTCCAGCTTTACAATGGTAAATATATTTCAGCAAGGAGTTCTTTTTAATAAAATAATGAATCGGCCCATCATTTGTAAAGCTCATCATTAAGAATTGCTAAGAATAAGATTTTTCCCATTGTATAGAGTCTCATAGAGTGTGCCATGGTTTCTCAGTGCTCTAAGAGAATGCAAATACAATGCAAATTAATGTTACTGTTGTTAACTTCTGAGGGCTTCCATGGTTCCTAAATGGGTGACGTGCGTAGAGAATGCCTATTTCCCTCACCTTGACAAACCTCTGGCATGGTTTAATATTGCTTATGAGCAGGGAAGTTTGTTCACATGGGAATACCCAGGTAACATTTATTTTCCTAGGTTTCTGGGTGGGAACTATTGACCCTATTGAACAGAACCCTTGAGCCAAGAAAGATAAAATTTGTGTAAAACCTCTAAATTGAACTTGGCCCTTATTACTGCTATGTAGTGCCTGGCAGAAGGGTTATGTAAGCAAGATGCGTGGGTACTGGGATGGCTGAGACAGAATCTGGACAACACTGAGGTTTTTATACTGACCTCCGAAGACTGTCTGGAGAATATCAGCTCCTCTGTGAATATCACCAATGTGATCTAGTTATATTACCATCAAACAGCAACTCTTAAACAATTAAAGCTTCTCTTTCTCCTGCATCTAGAAAGGGGTGGCATTACTTTTCTCATTTCTGGATCAGGTATCTCCATTGCAATCCATGTTGTTGTTGCTTCTGCTTTATGTGTTGTTGTTACTATGCATGATAAGTGGAACAGTCTTAAATTCAACTGGAGGTGGAAACTAGTGAAAAATAAGCCAGCTTACTTGCTGAGTACAGTGTCCTACAGTAAGCACATGACACATGCAAGGTCCTGCACTTAGGATGGAACAATCCTGGGATGGGAGCTGAGTGGCTGGGCAGCAGCTCTGCAGAAAAGGACATAAGGGTCACAGTGGACAATAAGCTGAATATGATCCAGCCCTTGTTGCTAGGAAGGCTAATGGCATCCTGGACTGTATTGCTAGGTGTGTTGCCAGTAGGTCAAGGGAAGTGATTATTCCCCTCTATTCAGCACTGGTGAAGCCACATCTGGAGTACTGTGTTCAGTTTTCGGCCCCTCACTACAGAAATGATGTAGACAAATTGGAGAGAGCCCAGTGGAGGGCAAAAAAAAAAAAATGCTGAGGGGGCTGGGAGGCATGACTTATGAAGAAAGACTGAGGGAACTGGCCTTATTTAGTCTAGAGAAGAGGAGACTGAGAGGGGACTTAATAGCAGCCTTCAACCACCTGAAGGAGGGTTCAAAAGAGGAGAGAGCTAGACTGTTCTCAGTGATGGCAGATGAAACAACAAGGAGCAATGGTCTCAAGTTGCAGCAAGGAAAGTTTAGGTAAGATATTAGGAAGATTTTTCTCAAGAGGAGGGTAGTAAAACACTGAAACAGGTTACCCTGGGGGTGGGCAAAATATGGCCCACAGGCCAGATCCAACCTGCCAGGCCATTCTATCCAGCCCACAGGGCCCCTAAAAATTTAAAATATTAATATTTATCTGCTCCTGGTTGCCTACTAAAGATGACAGGAGCCAGGGGCAGTAGGACCCAGGGGAAGCCATCAGAACCCAGCAGCAAGGTAGGCCTTACCCCACCCCACCTCCAGTCCCCCCACCCCTGCCAGAACTGGAAGGCTCTGCCTCCAACTGCTTTCACTGCTTCCCTGCACACCCACCAGGCACTCCAGCACCATGTGGCCCATAGCTGACTCACCACACCATAGGAGCATATGGCCCACGCTGGTACTCAGGGGCCAGGAGTGGCAGGGCAGCCATGTGTCTGTCCATGCAATGAGGGAGAGAGAGTGTGTGTGTGTCTGTACCATGAGGGAGGGGGAGAAAGGGACAGAGAGAGCAATAAGGGAAGCACAGAGTGATAGAGTGTGTGTGTGTGTGTGTGTGTGTGCAGTGAGGAAGGCACAGAGTGTGTGTGTGTGTGTAGCGAGTGAGGGAGAGAGAAAGAGAGTGTGTGGGTTCACAGGGCAAGTCCCACATGCACACCCCACCATACACATAGTTTCATAGTTTCATAGTTTCATAGTAGCTAGAGTCGGAAGGGACCTAGGTAGATCATCTAGTCCGACCCCCTGCCTTAGCAGGAAAGAGCACCGGGGTCAGATGACCCCGGCAAGGTGCTCATCTAACTTCCTTTTAAAAATCCCCAGGCTAGGAGCCTGCACCACTTCCCCTGGAAGCTGGTTCCAGGCCCTAGCCACCCTGACTGTGAAGTAGCGCCTCCTAATATCTAATCTAAACTTACCCTCCGCCAGTTTGTGACCGTTATTCCTGGTCACTCCTGGCAGCGCACGGGGGAACAGGGACTCCCCCAATGCCTGCTGATCCCCCCTGACCAGTTTGTAGCAGGCCACAAGGTCCCCCCTTAGCCTTCTCTTGTGGAGGCTAAACAGGTTCAGGTCCCGTAGCCTATCCTCATAAGGCCTGCCCTGCTGACCCCTGATCATACGAGTGGCCCTCCTCTGAACTCTTTCCATATTGTCCACGTCCCTCTTGAAGTGCGGCGCCCAGAACTGGACGCAGTACTCCAGCTGCGGCCTGACCAGTGCCGCATAGAGGGGGAGGATCACCTCCCTGGACCTGCTCGAGATGCATCTGTGGATGCATGACAGGGTACGATTGGCCTTCTTGACTGCCTCCCCACACTGCCGGCCCATGTTCATCGTGGAGTCAATGACGACTCCAAGATCCTTTTCCGTCTCCGTGCTGGCAAGAGGAGAGTTCCCCAACCTGTAAGTGTGGTGCCGGTTCTTCCTCCCCATGTGCAACACCTTGCACTTATCAGTGTTAAACCCCATCCTATTCTCATCCGCCCACCGTTGCAACCTGTCAAGGTCAGCTTGTAGCCTATTGCACCCTTCTAGTGCACCCACATCCCCCCACATCTTAGTGTCATCAGCAAACTTGAACAGGGTGCTTTCTACCCCCTCATCCAAGTCACTGATGAAGATGTTGAACAGTGCAGGCCTGAGGACCGAGCCCTGCGGAACCCCACTGCCCACATCCTTCCAGGTCGAGAAGGACCCATCCACTACCACCCTCTGGGTGCGGCCCTCCAACCAGTTGGCGACCCATTTGACCGTGTGGGCATCGACACCACAGTCTCCCAGCTTTTTGATGAGGACAGGGTGAGAGACAGTGTCGAAAGCCTTCCGGAAGTCCAAAAAGACTACATCCACAGCAACCCCTGCGTCTAATGATTTGGTGACCTGATCGTAAAAGGCCACCAGGTTGGTCTGACAAGACCTGCCACTGATAAACCCATGTTGGTTGCCCCTGAGCATGCATTCCCCCGCAAGGCCCTCCTGGATGTGTGCCAGGATAATTTTTTCAAAGAGCTTACCCGGGATTGAGGTCAGACTAACTGGCCTGTAATTTCCCGGGTCCTCTTTTTTTCCCTTTTTGAAGATAGGGACCACATTGGCCCTCTTCCAGTCCTCCGGCACCTCGCCAGAGCACCACGAGTGCTCATAGAGCCGCGCCAGGGGTCCCGCAATGACCTCGGCCAGTTCCTGTAGAACCCTAGGGTGAAGATCGTCCGGACCAGCGGACTTGAACACGTCCAGCCTCTCCAGAAGTACCCTAACTAACTCCTCGCTAACCCTTGGCCCAGGCGTGTCTCTCTCGGGGCCCGAGGGGGGCCCAGCAGGGAGGTGGCTGAACTGGTCCCTACTTAGGAAGACAGAGGCAAAGAAATCGTTAAATATGTTAGCTTTGTCATCTGGCGTGATGACTAAGTTGCCCATCGTGTCCTGCAGGGGCCCCACATTACCCGGGACCCTCTTTTTACCCCCTATGTATTTGAAGAAGGACTTCTTATTGTCCTTAATCCGGGAAGCTAGTCCTATCTCCAACTCTGCCTTGGCCCTCCTGACTGCCCCCCTACATCCTCGGGCGACTATAACATAGTCCTTCTTGGCGATGACCCCATCTCTCCATTGGGTATATGCCTCCCTTTTAGCAAGGAGACATTCCCGGATGCTCTTAGTGAGCCATGGGGGTTTATGTGCCCTCCTGCTCCCTTTGACCCTTGTTGGGATTACCTCCCTTTGGGCATGGAGGATCGTCTCCTTAAGGAGCAACCACTCACCTTCGACATCTGATTCCCTTCCCCTCTGGGTCCTCAGCGCTTCCCCAACTATCCTCCTTAGCTTGTTGAAGTCAGCCCTCCTAAAGTCTAGGGCTGTTGCCTTGCTGCAGCCCTTTGCCACCTTACGCTGGATGGTGAATTCCAGCAAGCGATGATCACTGTCTCCCAGGTGGCCCATCACCCGCAGCCCCCTCACCAGGTCATCACCCGTGGCCAGCACTAGGTCCAGCAAGGCGTCTCCCCTGGTGGGACTGTGCACCTCCTGGGTTAGATGGAGGTCCTGCAGTCTGGCTAAGAACCGACGTGAGCGATCAGACTTGGCTGACTGCTCCTCCCAGCAGATGTCTGGGAAGTTCAGGTCCCCCATGATGACCACATCCTTAGCCCTCACTGCCTCTGTAAGCTGACCTAAGAATTCCAGGTCGAGCTCTTCTCCCTGGTTGGGAGGTCTATAGTAGACTCCCACCGTTAAGTCTCTCTCCCCTGGACTGCCTTTTACTCTAACCCAGAGCACCTCAGAGTGCCCCCCCTCTACCCCCATGCTAATTAACGAGGAAGTATATTCCTCCTTGATGTAGAGTGCTACTCCTCCACCTTTCCTTCCTATCCTGTCCTTCCTGTATAGCCTATAGCCCTTGACACTCACCGCCCAGTCATGCGATGAGTCCCACCACGTTTCTGTGATCCCTACTATGTCAGGGCTGGTGACAGCTAGGAGGAGGGCGAGTTCCTCCTGCTTCTTCCCCATACTTCGAGCATTCGTGTAGAGGCATTTGAGGCCTTCAGCGGTTGTGCCCACTGACCCCCTAGTCTCAGCAATGCCCCGTCCCCCATCGCTTACCTGTTTCTCCGTTTTGACCATTGGTTTTGACACGTAGACCCAAACACCCCCTTGCACTGCTGTACTTGCAGACCCCACACCCACACCCCCTCCCACACTCCAGTCACCCTCTCCCACGCACATACCCCCACAAGCCCCATACTCACCCTCCCCCACATGTCCATACACACATCCACATGCTCCCTTACCCCACACCTATCCACCCCACAAAGCCCCTCCCCCACAGCTTCCCCCACATACCCACACACCCGCAGCCTCTCATAAACCTATACCCACCCCCGCCACAATATACAAAAGTAGGCCTTCATTTTAAGCTACTGTGCAATCACCTCTATGTACACAAACACAAACACATGTCAATCAGGACAAAAAAAATTAAAATCAAATTAATGAATGTTGTAGATGTTCAATTTTTAGAATATAATTTGGTATTTTTCTGGTTCTGAAATGGCAAAGCCCCTTGCTGAAAGGAGTATTTGGGGAGGGACTTTTGGTGGCAAAGGTTGGGGGTTAGGGGGCAGGACTTCTGGTCCCAAGATGGCAACAAGAGGGCAGGGCACCTGTCAAGGGACGGAGATACCCATGTGGCCCTTGGTAGCTTGCCAAAACTCAGTAAGAGGCCATCTGCCCAAAATAATTGCCCATCCCTGGGTTACCCAGACAGGTGGTGGAAGCTCCATACTTGGAGGTTTTCAGAACTCAGCTAGACAGAGTTTTGGCTGGGATGATCTAGTTGGGACAGGTCCTGCTTTGAGCAGGGGTTGGACTAGATGTGACCTCCTGACATTCCTTCTAGCCCTAATGTTCTATGATTCTATGACACCAGTCCCTTAGTTCTCTGCACTCGCTGTCTGTTGGCTCCTGACTTACACTCAGTCTCTGCTTAGTTTGGAACGCTATGAATCTATTGAACTTCTGAAATCAGATTTTAGAGAAAGCTTTTAGGGGGTTGGAAGGAGAGAATTTGAGTAAGAAGAGATTTGTTTTATGTAGTAGCTGTTCTGCTTATTATCTGTTCCAGTTCAAGTGAATCTGATTCCCCCTACACAACCCTTTCCATAACCTTATCTAACATCAGCTGGAAACTCATCCAGTGTCACTTACTGGATGAGCTCTCTGAATGCTCCCTTTTCACCTTCAGCCAGTTAATAAGAGTGTCCCTCACAGTAGAGAAGACTGCCCTCAATTGTAATGAACATTGAACGGTTCTTTATTTGGGAGCCTGGATACTCTTAGACACAAAAGCTCTTTGGCACACTTTGTGCAGGTTTGGGAACATGGTATGCTATTCTACACTACAAAAAGTCTTACTAGCTTTGCCCTAGTCCAGTGCTTTTCAATCTTTTTTCATTTTTGGACCCCTCAAAATTTCGAACGGAGCTGAAGATGCCTTTGGAAATTTTGGACGAAGGTGCAAACCCATTTGAATTGTAAGGGGGGGTATTCACATACTTTTGAATGATGATAGGCATCTTTCATGGACCCCTTAGATATAGCATGTGGACCCCCAGGGGTCCAAGGACCACAGGTTGTAAACCACTCCCCTAGTCTACCCTTCTGCATCCTTTGGTGCGGTACAAAAGAACAAGTGAAGCAAATTTTTGTTTCACATATTGGGCACATCTACACAAGGTGCTTTACTGCACAGTAGACTAATCTACTGTGAAGTAAAGCATCACCATGTAAGCATGAGCAACAGATTCTGCACCATTAAGTAAGCTAATGCAGAGTTTTCTACTAGCTAATATAGGTAGTAGATTAACGCCACATTAGCTACTGCATACTAGTACACATGTAGATGCTGAGTGGGAGCAGCTTGCTCCCAGGCATCAGGCTTAGGCCCTGCCACATGGGGATCAGAACCATCCTGATCCCCATGTGGCCAGCAGAGCTGTCCCACCAGCCTGGACTGCTGCATCCCAGGCACATGGGGATTGGATCAGGACCAATACCAATGTGGCTAGGAGAGGCATCTCCACTCAGCAGAGATGCTGCCTGGCAGCCACCTGGATATTGGGACCCTCCCAATCCCCATGTAGTGGTAGAGGTATCCCTGCCCAGCAGGGACGCTGTCTGGAAGTGACTTGGAGCTCCCACTGCCCCTCCGGACCAGTCAGCTCCACGTCACACAGAGTTGTTCCAGGGTTCAGGCAGCAGCTGGGTTCCTAGAGCAGAGCTACTGCAGTGGGTGAGGGGGCTGGGAACCCAATCAGGGCAGCTGCCAGTGTGCCCCATTCCTTCCTGTCCAGCAGGAGGCTTGCTGGCAGTTGCCCCACACCTGAGACAGCTTCCAGCAAATCCCCTTCCAGGCAGGGAAGCCCAGCCCGGCAGAGGGCTTGCTGGCAGCTGTGTGTCCCAATGAGCATGGGGCCAAGAGACCTCTTCCCACTGCAGGGGTAACTTTCTCCCAGCCTGGTGCACATTAGGTCCCCTCCCGATGTGCACAGGTCCAGGAGACAGCTGCTGTTGTAGCTGGCACTGCTCTTCTGGCCCCATGTGCATTGGGACTAGACCTATGTCCCTTGCCAGCCCTTGGGAGCCTGGAGCTCCTCCTGGCTGCTGCAGGGGGGTAGAGCAGGATGGGAGTGAATCTGCTCCTAACAGGGAGCACATGTAGACATGCTCCCAGGGAAGGCTTACAGTAGAATTTTACTGCACAGTATTTCACAATAGGTGCAGCTACATGTGCTATTAATTTGCACTGGGCTTACTACACAGAATTTCACCATGCAGTAAACCTAATGTGAATTAATTGAATGTAAGGAGTCTGGGACAGACATTGCATGAACCGGCTTGACCCGAATCAGTTAAGTCTGATATTACATTCAACCAGATTTATCTTAAACTGGTTTCAGCCATTTTCAAATTGGTTTATCTGCACTGAGCATCTGTTCTGTTGCAGGTTTAAACCAGTTTTTGATCACTTGAACCAGTTTGTGTGTAACGTCTGTCCCTAGCCTAACACAACACTAAGAGTCTAAGAGGAAGCACAATGCACCTTAGGAATATTAATGATGCTCACAACAACACAGCACCACAGACAAATTCTCTCTCTAATGTTTCCTGTTTTACAGGGGAGCACACCGAGGCACAAGAGCTTAAGGGACTTTTCTGAATTCTCTAAGGAAATCTGGGGCAGAACCAGGAACAGAACCCAGATCTGCTGACATTACATTTCATCACGAATGTACCTTTTCTCACCAGTTAAGAGGAGCAACAGATTATTGTTGTAAATTAACTTGACTTGAAATGTTGCATTTATAGTAGCACCTCAGTAGTACTAGGCATTATTCAGACAAATAGTAAGAGAGTTCCTGCCCCAAATAATTTAAAAATCTAAGTCTATAGAGTAGACTTAGGCTGACTGGAAAAAAAGAAACAGAGACATGGCCCAAGGTCACAGAGTGAGTTAATAACCAAGACAGGAATAGAATCCACGTCTCCCGAGTCTGATTTGAACACCCTATCCATTAACACATGTGGTCAATTTTTAACTCCAAGCCCTGTCTTGTCACTGATTTGAGATCTTAATTCATCTCTTTCTTTCTTGGGAAAAGTACAGGTCATATTCAACATAGTTTTCCCCCCGCTCTGCTGATAAGAGCCAGCTTTCTAGACATTCTGCACAGTAAATTACATGACTTAACATGCTATATTTGTCTTTGTGGATCAGATTTCAGTTGTGATGACAGGTGCCAGTAAAATCGTACCAAACACTAGAGGTCACTGAAAACTCTCTGGTAAATGAACACAGTAAATGAACAGGTGGAAACGCTAACTTAAGAGTCAAATCTGTCACTAACCTTTAGTTATGCTGAACCAGAGCATGTTGTCATTTTTCAGCTTGAGCTTGGATGAGAGGAATACTCAGTAGTACCACCAGAGCTTAGAAGGCAGCACCAAATATATACTGTAATCTAGGGGCAGACGCCAGCTGAAACTTTTATAAAACTAGAAGAAAGAAGAAACAAAGAACCAAGTCCAGAAAAGCAAGGACGTGGACAAGACCAAAGTATGGAGTCAGTGCCTGAGATGAAAAGGTAAGAAACCTTTAATACAACATTGCAAAAGTGTAGTGCAAAAAATTAAAATGATAGGTACCAACATTATGTCAAAAAGGAGCAAGACATAATGGCTGCCTCATTTGTTCTCTACCACTGACTCATAATGTGACCAAAGGTGTCATGTTCCCTTCCCATGCCTTAGTTTATCCAGGAGGCATTGTGGCTATAAGAATAGAAATGTTAATCATCAAGAGATACTAAACTTCATCCTTAACCAAGGTTAGGCTATGAGGAAGTAGACACTACAGCTCTTTGTCCTGTCCTCAGAAGCATTTGATATTGGTTGTTTTGAGACAGTGTGACAATTATGCTCCTAGAGGATCAGCTGGGTCAGCAGGACACTGTAACATGCTCAACAAACTGGCCAGTGCATTTCCCCCCTGCTCTGACCCATGGAGAGCAAAACTATTAAATAAAGGGTACAATGTTATGCAGTCAGTTTTCAGATCATATTTTATATTAGGCTGGTTTTTAAGAAAATGCCCATTTACTGGTATAGGTAAATAAGCCTTTTTTTTTTTCCTTTTAAATCTATGCAACTTCTTCCCTGTAGCCATTATTAATCTTAGAAATCATACCATGTGGTTAAAGTCACAGGTTTGTGGAAGGTTTGGTTGGAAAGTCTAACTTGGTGACTTTTATACTGGGAGGTACCTACCTACTGGTAGGTACACTACGCTTGACTCAAGGCACTTGGCAAGTTGTCTTAAGATAGCTGGAAACGTTTGACCGGTCAGAAATGAAGTACTGTATATATATTTGGCAGCCTCCCTGCTGACCTGAACTTAACTTTCTCCTCCTTATTCTGGGGAAACTATCTTGCTTCACAGAAGTTAAGTGGAAGATTTATTCTGAAAATGATCTTGCTCATTTTATCAAACTGAGCAAGTAAAAAACAATAGAGTAGGTGAGGAAGTAAATGGAGAGTTAGCCTGTGACCACACTGGAGCTGATGATATGGATTTCAGGTTTGTTTGGTGAACTTGCAATTAGTATCTACACCTTGAGAGTAAGAAGCTGTTCACTTGTGATTTTAACTAAGACTTCTTGCAATACTTTGCAGCACCCTCGATCTGTGACGTGCTCTGGAGTACCCTACACTTTCCAAGCCTTCATCAACCTAAACTGTGTGCAATTTGAGCATTTTGTCACATCTCTGCTCCCCCTTTGCTAATGACAATATATACACAGTTACTTCTAGAAAGCAGAACCTTGCTCTTGAATTCCTCCCAAATATATTTTTATTGTTTAGTGTTTCTGCTAGTGTCTCCAATGGGAAGTTATGGGTGAATTCTCCTTTTTGCAATCTTTATTTCCTGAAGTACTTTCTAATAGCCTGGGAGCAGGAGTCAGTATAATAAAACCTACCTGAGTCTCATCCTTGGCAGTGCTGAAACTGTGCTGTAAAGGGCATCCATTTCATCCCTCTCTTACTATCTCTCTCTCTTTCCTTTCCTCTCCCAGTGCAGCTCAACATATGGATGTATAAACAATTTATAGCACCATAAAAGTAGGTAAAAACCTCGCCATAGAACAGTTGCTTCACAATAATTGCCCATGTGCACCCAGTTACCCCGTGGTAAGTGAAAGTTAAACTGCAGTGCCATAGCCCTCTTCTGTTGAAGGTTAAGTTTCTAGTTTACCTCATGTGCTGTGGGCAAAAGAGACTGCACGGCGGGCACCTGCATAGAGCAATTAGTGCATGACGGGGTCTCACACCCTTTTTTCTCACAGTAAGTTCTTGTTATGTCCATATCCTCAATTCCATTGTCATTCCACTTGGCCATGACTCCAAATTTACTTCGCTCATCACGTCTCCTTTGCTGCACTTCACATATCCTCTCCCATTTATACAATCATTTAAATCTCACCTTCACTTTATAAGTGAGAAAAGTGAGCCCGAGAGATTCACATGTGACTCATCCATACCCACCCACAATAAAGTAAAAAGCTAAAACCAAAGGAAAATCAGTCCTGGACTTTGAATTGGTTATAACAATTTATTGCTTCGAACCTAGGAACCTTGTTCTGAAGTCAATGGTAAAATGTATGTTGAATTCTGTGACATCATTGTTACTTCTGGTCATGATTAAAGATCATGCGGCACATGTCAGATCAGGTGAGCTAGCACCCTGCACTGATATTGGCTCTCCATTTCTTTAGAAGACTCACGTACCTGGGCCTATTGTGTAAATCTCGAAGTTGGTATTAAATGCATTTTGGCCTTCATAGGGAATTAGCTGACAAATGAAGTTGATTATTTTTATCCTGGTATTAATGCACAGTTAGTATTGACGATAAAGGAAGGAAGATTATCTTGGAATTTTTTCTGCAGTTTCTAGGCATTTCCAGTGTCAATGTAGGTTCTACAAATAATTGAAAGGTTGTATTTTCCGTGCAGGAATAGGTTCCACAGAATGAACTTTGAAGCAGAGATTCTGACAGCTCCATGCAACAATTCAGGTATTTCTGAAGTAAAGAAAGGTTACTTTAAAACAAAAACCATGTAGTCTTTTACTAATTAAAAACATGTCTTAATCCATTTGGAAACAGATGTTGAGATGGTTAGGAAATAGGCTAAACTGGTTACTGTTTACACGCATGTCAGTTTGATAGCAACTCAAGTGATCCTAAATTTGCTCGTGGGCATATTTCAAAGTATTGGAATGGCCTGAGACTCTGCTAGATGCACTGGGGTGCCTACCAGAGTAGGGAATTAGCAGCTCTAGATGCTTTAAAGGACATGGATAACGGACCAATGACACAGAAGATCTCAGTGTGTGTCTTCCATAACTATGACACAAAGGTTTCCTAATACCCACAGCTCACTAAGTTCAGAGCTCACACCAGTCCAAATAAGATAAAGGGGGGAGGGTGATATTCTGTTGAATTATTCTTCCATGCTTGCCTATTCATTCTAGGAGAAAGATGGTTATTTCCTTCTGAATAGTATCCACACGGTGCCACTATCATGTATAACATCCTACACTCTGAGATGCATTTCTGACAGTGAGATGGACAAAGAAACTCTGTTCCTCATCATCTTCAAGAGGCAATACATAATTAATAGGAAGTCCCTTATTTTATCATCAATGAAATGTAGAGTCATTTTCTGCTTCCAGCAGCTTCCATTGGAAGTCTCTCTCAGTTGACGTTCAATAATAATTTTTGAAGCTCTGTGTGTTGCCAATGAAGAGATGATAGAAATAAATTACTGGGAGGAATATTGACTTTTTCTGCCTTATTGCTCACTATGATGATGTTATTGAAGGTAAGCAGGCTGTGTATGTGCAGTGCCATAGATTTTAGTCCTACTGTTGCCTTTTGGTCTAAGTAAGCCAATGTCGAAGGCCTTATGGGGCTGTTTCAATCAGGATGAAAAATCACTTATAGGATGCAGGTATATTCTATAGCATAATTTTGTTTGTTTAGGAATAAAAAGATATACATGAGCTCTTGTTTCCCTAAAGCCAAGGAAAAAATCTATCAACAAGGCATTTCCTTGCATAAAAATCCCAAAGCTTGGCAGCTCCAGTGAGCTGTGGCCAAATAGTTTCATAGTTGTTAGGGGCTGGAAGGGACTTTGCAGATCATCGGGTCTAGCCCCCCAGCACTTAGGCAAGAAAGACTTCTGGGATAAGATGACTCCATCAAGATGGGTATCAAGACATTTTTTAAAGATCACCAGGGTGGATGACTGTACCACCTCTCTGGGGGTAGTGTGATCCAAACCCTTGGCACTCAGCTTGTAAAGACGTTTTTCCTTGCTGTGCAAGGGTTGCAGACATATTAGCTCCATTCTGCAGGTGGGGCAGTGAGACACTGACAGATTAAGCCGTCTCTCTACACTAGGAAGTTTTGTCAATGGAAATTGAAATCCACTGACAAAAATTTGCATGCACACACAAAGTGCTTGAAAGTTGACAAGACATCAGGTCTGTATTGCCTGAATAACACCACCACCCTGAGCTCTTAGCCAACACATACAGTCACTGACACAAAGCTTTGCTCCTCTCAGCAATAGCAGGTCCCCAGTAGCAATCCCATAATACCATGTGCTTGACTGCTGTCACCAAGATTTCCAGAACAAACAAGAGGTCCCTTTGAAATGTCCCTTTGTTTCGGAAAAGTCTCTTTCCCTATGACCAAGTGTTGCAGAGAAATGGGCTTTGAAATCCTATGCTCCAACCTGGAGAAGAAAGAAGTGGTGGATGTACTCGGCATTTTGGGAGAGAGGCCGTGTAAACACAGCTTGTCAATAAACGCAGGAACATATGTTTACAAGGACATAGAAGAGGACAGTGATGAAAAATAGTGTTGAGCCAAGGCCCGGACATAACACAGGAAGATCTTGCAGAATGAAAACGTTGGGCTCATGCCAGTCACTTGGCCCTTCTATAAAGAGCCTTACTGCATACTTGTCTGAGGACCTAACCTCCACCCAATGAGAAAGGACACTTCCTGGGGTCCTGAGGAGGGAACATCTGAAAAAGCCCCACAGCAGGAAAGAGGACAAAGCCTCTTTGAATGAGGAGGACAGAGATACTCACCTCCTTCCACCCAGAGACAGACTCTTCAAAATGGAGAACAGCCAGAACCAGAGCCAGTGAGAAAGGTGAAGACAGACGTAGTGAGTGTTGTGATGTTGCTTTCCCTCTCAACGTGTGCTTGCCCTCCACTCATCTATTCCTGCTTCCCCTCCACCCCCCCCAGCTCCCATTTGAAAACAATAACCCCACCTGGGCACACAGAATACAAAGTGCAAGTTCTGGTGCTGCCAATAACGGTATGGGCATCTGTGCCCTTTCCCTTTCATTGGTGAAGCAAACTTTCTAGGTAGAAAACAGGGCCAGTATACGAGTCTGCCCCCAAAGTGATGTTTCACTGCATGTGCAGTTCTCCTGGGCCAGTTTCATATCAACAAAGGACAGAGGAAAAGTGGACTGTCCTCTATGATGGCCACTCTAATGGAAACACAGAGCCACTGTTGTTATGTCAGATAAAATGCTTCTTATTGTGTTATACATTTCACTCTGCTAGCTTAAAAAAGCACAGTCACTTACATGAATAGGCATATGATAAAAAGCCCCCTAGCAACATTTTAAAATAAATTAAAATAAATGCTGGTATGATTTATTACGCAGCTATGATATTTTTTTAGGGTGCATCCCAGTGAGCACACACATGTGGTTTGCAATGCCTCAAAGCAGTTTGAGGTCCCACAAACTACATGCAATGCATGTGCACCTGTTCACTGGACTGCTGATTTGCAGCATGGCAACTTTTTTTGACACCAGGAGATCCCAGTGATCTCCACTGAAAAAAGTGGTGCATGCAGCCACAGCCTGTGGCACCAGAAAGGGAGCCTGGCCAGCCAGAGCCATGCTCTGGCTGCCAACCTAGCTCTGAGTGGCCAACTCAGCACTGCTGTTGCCTTGGGAGGTCCACAGGACCCCAGGTAAGGTGGCTGGGGCCAGCACAGGTTATGGCCTGAGCCCCTCTACCTCACCTGGGTCACTTTGCCTCGTGCCTGAGCACATGTGCAGGGGTGGGCCCAGGGACATATTTGTGCTGCTGCTTTTTGTCCCATGGGAAATGCATGCTCCTTCACGTGTGCAGTCATTAGGACTCACCCTTAGAGTATCTTTCAGTTGCAAATCATCGTAGCAGGTTCTAGTTATTATCCATGTGTTGTGCTGCTCGGAGTCCACAGACAGTCTGTCCACCTCCACTGTCGTCCCACTGGCACATCTTTTAAATATCATACAGCATGTAGCAGCAACAATGGGATTGTTTGGCTTGCTGAGGTTTAACTAGTCATGGGACATCTCCAGTGCTTCTGCAAATGCTCAAAAGCATACTCAGCTGTCATTCTGTGTTTGTTTATATGGTAGTGAAACATTTCCTGGCTGCTGGGACAGACTGTCAATATATGGCTTCATGACTGGAGATGTCAAATATGGATGCAATGGCTCTTCTGGCAGGAATGGCCCTCTCTGCAGCTTCTTGGACAGGGAAGAGTGATGGAATATGCAGCTTCCCTGGCCTTTGTGAGAGCATGTTTCATTACCCTCATGCCTGCTCATTTGCACCAGCTCCGAACTACATCTGGACTCAAGATTTAAGAAGGACCTACTTAGTTGCCTGGCTGGTCATGAAGAACAAAGGCACAGTCTATTCCCAAAATAGAAGTAAACTTCCATAATCCAAAGGTCTTGGGAGGCTTCAGAAATATCCAGATAATCAAGGTGTTGGATAAATCTAATTCTTTTTTCAAATTACTTTTGGATTTAAGTGTGTTATGTTTCCTCAGAGAAGTCACTACATTATTCTACCATGGCTCACTTGATGAAACTTAAAGTGGTGTCAAAATGATGTTCATATTATTCCTGAGAGGATGGGACTTAGTCAAAAAGCATTCTTGAGACCAAGTTGGTCAGCGTCCCAAGCTATAGTAAGACTTTGGTGCACATTGGGTGTTCTGATGAGGGTGCACCTGTCAAGTCTTCGCTCTTCAGAGACCTCAGGCAGCTCAGCTTCACCCCGGCAATGGCCCTGTTATTAGGGGTGCATGAAATGGGATTCAGATTCGGCCTGAATTGGGGGACAGTGATTTGATGATTTGGATCACTGTCCCGATTCAATTTGGCAGAATTCCAAATCTGAAGATTCGATGCTGATTTGGGGAATCAGTGATTCGGCCATAGACACAGGTTTAAATGGGTTTTTTTCCATACCTTGAGGTACCAGGTGTGGTTTGTGAATGCAAATAGAGCATCCCACAGGAGTGCCGGGGGGATGGGGAGGCAGCTGCATGCTCAGCGGTGGACCCAGAAGTGGAGTGGAAGTACTTCCGTTTCCACTTCTGGGTCTGTTGCTGAGTGCACAGGGGACTGTCTCCCCTCCCCCCCCCGTGCCACCTTGGCTCGGCAGTCAGCTGTGGGGGAACCCCCCCCGACACAGGAGGCACAAGTCTCTGAGCTGGGGGGGCAGGGTGGGGAGACCCCCATACACTCCATGGCAGACCCAGAAGCAGACCAGAAGTGCTTCTGATCCACTTCCGGGTCTTCCAGCCAGCGTGCTGGGGAGCCCCCCCCACGCTCCCATGGGCTACTCCATCCACCCCACCATCACAGCGTTCATGAGCCTCCCGATACTTTGAGGTATGTAGAAAAAACATTTAATGCTGTGTCTATGTCTGAATCACTGAATCTCTCTGAGTATATCCGAAGGGTTCCAATTAGATTTGGAGAGATTAAAGCATCTCCTGATTCGATTCAGATTCAGAGATCTGGCCACGGAATTGGGCTGAATCTCTGCTGAATCAAATCAGTGACTGAAGCTTCACGCAGCCCTACCTGTTATATATTCAACACTGGATCCATTACATCACCACTCACCAGTGCACCCGTCTTCTGCCACAGTCATGCAACATTTTAACAATAGAGAACAACTGCTTGCAACATAAACTGGTCTTCTCCATGTGCTGGTAGTCTTCTATTAGCTACCATGCAGCTGGTGCCTCATCCCAGTGCTACAGGAGCATCAGTTGGGTGCAGCCTACTCAGGATCTTTGGCCCTGTGACAAAAGTCAAGTACTAGAAAAGAATCATTTTCTGAGTCAAAGATTTGGGAGCTTGTCAAACAGAAGTCCAAGCCAGTATGAGAGTCATGTTCAGGTTACACATAATTCTTGCTGCTGTTTTGAAGCTGCTAACATGCACAATCTGTGTTTTCTTTCAAGAGCTATACATGATCCCTACCATGAGAAGCCTCACAGCAGAAGAATACGTACAGGCCTTTAAGTCATTCTTGGATCACTCGACTGAACATCAATGTATGGAACAGTTCATTAATAAAGAAATGCCCCAAATACTAGCCAGGTAAGAAAGATTTCCATAAGACTGTTAAAGAGGTGAACAATTGCATTAGTGAAGTGGGATACAAATAATACTAAATAATAATTTAGAGGCCCTTGACTGCCTTCATTATCTTCATCCATTCCTGTCTGTCGTGTACTTTCATCCCCCAGTCATTCACATTTATTGGTCTGACATTACATCATCTAGCCCTCTTCATCTTGGTCACCTGGGTGGCCTTCCCCACTCCTGTACCTCAAGCAGCTGTTTCTTTCATGTTCATATCACTTCTATTCTTTCAATGTGGCCCTGCCCCTGTAGGTGTTGTGCTATGATTCCCTGTGCCAAGGTTGTGTCTTTGTAGAACTGATATTATCCTTGCCAATTGATGTAGTTGGCTCTTATGTGTCATTTGTGAGTAATGGGATCATACTGTGCACCAAAGATTTTCTGTAAAAGTGTCCTTTCAAAACAATGTAGTATCTTGTTTGCTTGTGAGAGAACCCAGGTTTGACTGCCAGAGATGACGGCCTGACTATGGTTTCATAGACTCGCACTTTAGTTTTCCTTGGGATGAGCCTGAATGGCAGGAGCTTGTGCAATGCAAAGTAGACTGTATTAAACATCTTAGAGGATCTTCTCAGGGATGAAGAAATTTTCAAGGCGTTTGACTTTTAAAATCCCTTATAGCACTTTTTAGAAAGTTCTATTAGACCCATGCTATTTCAATTAATGCACTATATTACTTCTCAGCTTGTGGCATAACAAGAACTAAAATCTCATTTCCATACCCATACCCTTTTAATTAGATGATTTTCCCAGGGTCAGAGCCTCAGTTTAACCATTTCCCCAAACCCCCTTTATTTACATTTTCAGGGGACAGACGGTTTGGAACACCCACACTCACCTTCAAGTGTTTTTAAGAGAAGAAAGCCAATTACCTTCACTCCTCATTATCTATTAATAAGCTTTTCAGAGAGCACTACCTGGCTTTTCTCTTAGTATGTCATGGATTTATCACTAATACATAGGCTAGTGACGAAGGGAAAGCTGAACCTTTCTGCAGGTCAAAGAAGAGCAGCACAATTTCCTCCTTACTGCTGCCTCTGTTGCTTTCAAAATTTGCAGGTCATTGCACAGGTGGCTTTCCCAAGAGCAATCAATGGTTTTTGAGTTCTATTGTGGGAGAGTGACAGCAAAAGAAAATGGTGCCATTTTATTTATATGGCCTTTTTAGGTGCCAAGAAATGTCACTGTCCAGAAGATCCTGTTGACTGCAGTTGGAAACTAGCAGCCCTTAATGGCAGAACCCACAAGGGTTTAGCACAGGGGGAACAACCATCCAGAATCAGCAGAATAGCTTGAGAGAAGAAGAAAGAGGATACTGGACTCCTCTTCCAAAGAGGGGAATGGTGGGATGTGGCCATGAATTTTCTGAAGGTGGTGAAAGAGTCTAGAAATACACAAGTGTAGACAGTGGGGCATGCACAAGCTAGTGTTGTAGCCCTGGGTGAGGTAGGTTAAATCCTGAGATGGTTTATGGATGAGGGAAGGGCTAAAGATGGTACCAGGTGTATTAGTGGCTTGGAGGCAGAGTCAGGATATATACAAAGGCTGGGTAGGTGGGCAGAAAAGTGTGTAGTTTGTGTGAGAAGGGGAAAAGGTGGAAAGGGAGGCGAAGGTTGAGAAATCTTGGGTCCGAATGTGAAGGGTTTGGGATGCACAGCCTGCTATATGACCCCATAATATCACACGGAAATTGTCATTAGACTTCTCTTCAGTGACAACGAGTAATGGCAGTGGTGACTTTTCTCAGGAAGATCTTTTACGGGAACTGAACTGTTGTACTCTAGTCTAGATATAAATTGCCAGCGGCATCAATTACTTGATAACTCTAGTCTAGGGATACTTTGTTGCACTAGATTCTGGCACATCATTCTCCTTGGCTGTAAAAATATTTTTCATTGAATGCAAATGAATGACATTTAATACAGTAGCCAACTGCCAACTGTACTTCTCTACTTTGAAATATGAGTCAGCTGTTGGTATGGAGCATATTCATGCAGTGCAGTATAGTACAGGCACAGCTATGAGGAGACCGTCACATTTCTAGGTCAGTTTAGGTGACAAGCTTCAGTGAATTCTGCAAAAAATATACTAAATCCTGGGATATTTTGTTGCTGCATTAGCACCAATACCATGCACTTTAATAGATTTAACACAGAGACTTGGTCTTAACATTATGATTGAATAATGCATTGTATGCATTTATCATTTCAGTCTTGGAAATGGAAAATCCACTATAAATGTTCTGGGAGTTGGAAGTGGCACAGGTAAGATGTTTAAAGCTAATAACAAAACTAATGTACTACACCTGTGTTTCTATTTTAAGGATTTGGTACATTATAGAAAGTGCTGTCAAAACATTGAAAAAAATAAAGAAAAGTATGGAAACTATTTTAATATGTCGAATTTACAGTGAAATAGAAAGTGAAGGAAATGGGGACCTGAATCAACAGTTAAAATAGCCTTTCTTCATTAAGCACCTGGATTCAAATCCCTATTTATCTAACAAATGAGAAAAATGTGTTGACTTTAGTTCCAGTTCTAGCTGTACATGTTGAAACAATGCAGTTGATTAAGGCTGGGGGGGTTTTTTGAACATTCCAAAGTTTATTTTTCATTGAAAATGGACTGTAATGGAAAATGTTTTTGAAGCAAAACCTCATTTCTGATGATTTTTAAAAATATATTATTTTGGAAAACATGAATTTTTGGTATTTTCAGATATTTGTATTTTTAAAAACTCTGGAGAAATGTCCAGATTTATTTTTCTCTCATGCAAAGTTAGGAGAAGATTAAACAAATTGAGAAAAGTTCATGTTTTCAGAGTCATAATTTTCATTTTAGAAATAACACCTTCAATTGTAAGCATTAAATTCTTGCTCAAGACTTCCACCTTTAAACCTGACACTTTCTCTTAGTTTTTATTTGATCCTTTGAATTAGAGACGGTAACAGAGTACATACTTGAGGCTTTGTTTTTCCAAAAATTGAGAAAATGTCTGAAAAAGTAGAGGGAAAAATGCACTATAAATCTTTTTGGGGGGTGGGAGCAGGGCACAAGTCTAAAAAATAAACTTTCCTATGTTTTCTTAGAGTTTAATGCCATTTCAAAAGGAAAAACCATTACCTGATAGGGACATTTCTAATGAGGACTTATTTTTCTGTGAAAAATTCTGTAAGGAAAATATCCATTATCGGGACAGCTGTTTTATGAAATGCCTTCACAATTTGGCATGACTAGCACTCCACTCAAGACTGTCTGGGGACTGGAAAGCAGAGGTTCCTCTGCTGTGGTCCAGAGTGTTGATAGAAAGATTAATTATGAGCTCTGACCTTTTCATGCTAGGAATCTTATGTCACGAATACCAAAAAAGTGAGTTTAGCACACTAGGTTATTAATGGAGGCTGGTTACCTACTCGCTATCCTTGATGGCTGGTGGTGACCCAGATCAAGTTTTCTCAGTCATGCAGTGTTTTTTCACAGTTGGAACAACTATCAGTAACTAAACAGTAAATTCCAGATTTCTGATCGGTTTGAGTTATCAGAATGGCCTCTTTCATTTGAACTTCACTCCTGCTTCATGAATATTTTCATGAATTGATTGAAGTTGATGTGTAGTACCTGATTCCTTCCAGTAAACTTAAACAGCTAGATTTATACAAGACTGGGAAGTGAATGAGACCTGGAAAATCACATCTAACAGTCACTGAATCTGTCACTGTTCATACTGGTACAATGACGTGGCTGTCTCTGCCACACCCCCTTGCAACTTCCTAATCTTGAAGACTGATCATTTAAAGGCTGACATGTTCAGGAGTCTTACGGAGAGGTTAGATCACATTAAAAATGGCCATCTGATCTAATTTAGTTTGCCCAGGTGCAGACGTTACATATAATCAATCTAAGATCCGAACAGAACAGACTGGTCTACAGAACGGCAGAACCCGGTTTAAGATAAACTTGGATCGATGTACATTCAAACTTAATTGATCTAGGTTAGATGGGTGAATGGCACTTCTGTACAGTTACCTGCACAGCCCCAGGGCTGGGAAAGCCCAGCCATTGGCCCAGCCCCAGGCTGTGCTTTTCCTACCTTTCCCCTGGCAGCAGCCTATTTTTAGCCCCCTGGCCCCTCATCCCCACCTGTGAAGCAGTCCCACCCCTCAGGCTCCTAAACCCCCTATCTTGCAAGCTGCTTCAGGTGCTGACTTTATCAGCATTCACCACTGCTGGAAACTAAGGAAGTAAGTGTCAGTGGGAAAAGGGGCAGGAAGGATGGGGGAGACCAGGAGGCTAAAAATAGCTCCAAGACTCCCTGTAGACCCCCACAATCCCTCCTGCAGATCCTACCAGGCCCTCCATCCCCCATGGAACCTATTTGCACCCCTAATCCCTCTTGCAGATCCTGCCTACCTCCCCATCCCCTACAGACACCACCTGACCCACTGATATGCCTCCTGTGGATGCTGACTGCCCCCCCCCCCCCGATCCTACCTGTTCTGACTGCTCCAATCTCTCCTGGGATTACCATCCACCACTCAACTCCTGATCCCTCCTACAGATGCCATCTGCTCCCCATATCCCCTCAATCCCTCCCACAGATGCTGCTTGAATCCCCAATTTCCCATTGACCCTACTTGCACTCCCCACCCATCAACACCCTGCCACTAGCCCTGCCCATCCTGATGTACCTTAGATTGGGTAGCCATTTTTAATGTGATCTAACTTCCCCCTAACCTCCCAAATGTTGGTGCTTAGCCAACAAGAAGAATAGGGAACTGATTATAACTAGGATGAAACTGTATGAGATGAAGAGATGAAGGAACGCTTTGTAAAACAAGGAGAATAAAGACACCAAAATGAAAAATAATAGAACACAGACAATTAAAAGCAAGTTTCAGGTGTAATTACGTAGTTTCCGAATCAAAATCAAATCACAGTGGAACGTAGAACTGGCCACGCTCACTGACCACCTAAAAATGCTTTAAGGAATGGCAAACAGCTTTTATTTGTGGCTTTTTCTGTTGGTTTGGGGATTTAAGTGATTACCAAACTGCACAGTAAATAAACAGCATTCATCAGCCTGCAACATCTGAGAAGCATTCTGCTCATGTTTACAGAAGCAGTGCTACACATTTCATAAGACATTTTTGACCAGTCCTGAGCCATACCCTGGCCAGAATACAGCAATCAGCATCTCTCTTCCTCATCAATGAACTCAGGTCAGAATAAAGTCTGAACTCTAGCACACTTGGTCTCAGGTCACATTTGTAATCAACATATTCTTCACCTCACATGTAGCTCTGGAGTTACACATGAGACAAGACATTAGTCAGGATTGGTAAATGCAGCAGTCTGCCCTATATCTGTGTCTATATGTATTTATAGAATATGTCAACATACAGTTGTATCTACCAGAGACACAACTGTCATTACCTAGAATGTCTCTGCTTCATCTGCATGCACTTCTCTCCCAGGGACCAGATTCTTTTGGAGTTCCTTGGGTCCATGCCTGCACACTAGGGGCACATCTAGATGAGTGTGCACATGTCTGTTGTGACATTTCAAAGCAGTTTGGTATGCTGAGAACAAAAAAATGTTCCCCATGCTATGTATTTGCATCACGGGCTCTAATTTGATACCTGGATTTCTAAGTATGAAAAAAACCCCACCCCAGAAAAAAGGTTCTGCAGTGTGCCCAGAGGCAGGCTGGGGCTCAGACCTCCAGAAGCACTCTGGCATCTGGCCAGAGCATCTCTATGGTGCTTCTGCTGTCCTAGCATGCTGCGTTAGTGTGTGGGGCAAATAGAAGCAGGGCAAGGCTGCAATGTAAGCTGGCCCCAGGTACTGTCCCAGGTAAGCCAGAACTGGCCACGGGGGGACTGTGTGGTTTCGGGGGTGGGGGGTTGTGGGTGTGAGGTGTGTGGGTGGGTATGGATGGGTTTGGGGGAGCGGCAGGGTGTGTGTGGGGGGATGTGGAATGTGTGGGGAGTGGCAGGGGTGTGGGGGGATGTGGAGTGTGTGGGGAGTTTTGAGGGAGAGCTAGTACATGCCCATTTCCCCCCACCCCCTGAAGCATACAGCCCGCAGTGCTGGCAGCAGCAGCCAGCCAGGCCACGCTCACTGCAGTGCTGACCTGAGGTCAGTGCAGGGAGAACAGGCCCACCCCGCTAGTGCATCTTTTGACACTCAGTGTGCTAATGGGGTGGGCTGGGTTGGGTTGGGCCGGTTTTCCCTGCATGGACCGTGGATCAGGCAGTGCTGCAGCGGGCATGGCCCAGCTGGCTGGCTGCTGCTGCCAGTGCCAGGAGCTGTGCACCACCAGGGGTGGGGGGAGTGGGCATGTGGCGGTCCTGCACACAGTATAAGAACCTATGTGAGCAGTTTGTTTTGGCTGTCTACTCCTCCCAGAAGATGTCCAGGTAATTTCGATCCCCCATGACCACCACCTGCCTCGCCTGAATGGCCTCTGAGAGCTGCCTGGAGAATACCTTGTCTAGCTCATCAACCTGATGAGGAGGTCTGTAGTAGACCCCCACTACCAGGTCCTTTTCCCCTGGCCTTCTGCACTTATGTAATTCAGCTGCCAGATTTCACTGGTTTTCCATGAAAAGCAATAAAAATCCATATCCCTTCCAGTCCAGCACCACATACATGTAATAGACATAGTACCACAAGAAGTTTTCATCCTGCTAAACTGGTGGAAAGACCCTCTGCACATGGAACACTATTCTCTGTACTCTTACTTGCCAACCCTCTGGTGACTGATGCCACCACAGAGGGATGGGGTGGCTCTTCTGGATTAATTTTAAGTATTGCTACTGGAGGAACCTTGAGAATCTCATTTACATATGAACTGCTTAGAGCTATCTGCCTGGTATGCCAGAGTTTTCTGCTTCTTCAGGGGTCAGTAACTCAAATGCCAAAGGATACCACCACAGTGATGCCTTATGTCAATAGAGATCATTTCCACCATGCTTGGAAGTCAAATTAGTACCTTTTTAGTTAAGTCACACCAGAACACATTATGTTCTTGACCTTCAAAATACTTTGACAGCTGTGATCAGTAGGAATTTTTCTGAGAACTAAGTTCTGAAGGCATGGACTTAAAGACTATCTTTTTTTGCAAGTGTGGATCCCAAAGGCACACGTGTTTCCAACAAATAAGCAAAATAATTGTCACATAGTCTTCTCCAGAGGAGGTACAAACCCAGGCTGACTCTAGAGCTTTTTTTTCTTGAACACTAGTGTTGCTGGGTGCCATTTGATCAATCTCCATGATATCCAAGGTCTTCAGGAGACTGAAACAGATTGCATATGATTATGATAGCTCTAGATCATTGGTTTTCAACCTGTGGTCTGCAGACCCCTGGGGATCCACAGACTATGTCTAAGGGGGTCCACAAAAGATGACTATGATCAATCAATTCACACTTACAATTCAAAGGGGATCTGTACCTCCTTTCAAAATTTCCAAAGGGGTTCAAACTTCCATTAAAAAATATTTAGGGGTCTGCAAATGAAAGAGTTTGAAAACTACTGCACTAGATGGACTAGTCTTCTCTGGTATTCGGACTTGAAACACAGCCACAAGTCACCAATCTATAGAGCCAGGGTCATATCATGCACCTATACCCAATTATATGGGGGCTAAACAAAAGAGGTGTTTTGTTTGAGCATCCCAGCACTATGTCTCCCTTAACTTCTCCAGTCTTAATAGTACTGGTATACATGTCTCCAGGTGATCCAGACTTCCCAGCAATGCCAGAAGAATTCATTTAGCAACAACACCAGAAGTAGTCCATGTGGCCAATCACTTGAAGAAAAAAAAATAGATTACCATACAATCCTGATGAACAATAATTGTTGTTCATCAAAATACCACATTTGTGTGTGTACAACATGACCCAGAATATAATACACACTTTGTTTTTGAAAATCAGAATGAAGAAAAAAGGACTTTTATAGAGAGATGGCTGCATAGGACAGGGAAAGAGCCTAATCTTTTGCTGACTTTATCCTTCCTTTCCTGCTTAACTAAAGCTGTAACCCTAGCTGCCGCTGAAGGCTGGTCTCCATGGGCAGATCTAGTTTTGAATAGATTTGTGGTTTTGAAAGAGTCTCTAGATCTGTGAAATGGGAGAAAAGAGATGAGAAACAGGTAGCAGACATAAAAATGTCCCTAAGCAAGGTTAGTGTGACTAGTGGAAGATGGAGACCATTAAAAAGGAAAGGCAGTCGTTAACACCGGAGGCAGGCTGGGGCTCAGACCTCCAGAAGCACTCTGGCATCTGGCCAGAGCATCTTTATGGTGCTTCTGCTGTCCTAGCATGCTGCGTTAGTGTGTGGGGCAAATAGAAGCAGGGCAAGGCTGCAATGTAAGTGGAGTGAAAAACAATTAGACATTAGGTTCAATTGACTCCTTCAACTGCCTGAATAGTAATGCCACAACTGTTGCACTTTAGACCAGGAGTCAAAATAGGGTGCACCTATCTTGAGTACTAATAGATTCTTGCTTAATATGTGCTGAATTGAGTGGGGGGGACACTGGTTTTGGGAGAAAAGGTGCATGTTATATGCAACAAAATATGACACATTGTTCACACAATTCTACAATCCAGCCTCTTTCCCTGCTATTAGAGTCCAACACTTCTGGCAAAAGAACGGAAGGGTGGCTTATCCCACTCTTGCCGTTGTGTCATCATTTTGAATGATGTGAAATCTCATAGGTATCACGTGCAGCCCCAGTGGAATCTATTGACCAGAAACTTCTGTAGAACTTGTGTGGACAACACCGTTGAAAGAACCAGTTACCTTAGGATAAATAATTACTCTTTTGTCCAGCTTGCTTAGAATTAAGCGGATAACTAACATTGTTTATTTATCCTAATTACTTTGATTGGTTTGCCATGTAACCAAGTAAGTACCACCTTTAGTAGGTCCCATTACTGCTTAGCTTTCATTGTTTCTATGTCCCATTATTCCTTGTTCCATTACATTTTCCTGTTTATACTATGCAAACTGCTTGTATGGGGACAGTGGTACTGGTATTTCATAGATTTCATAGACCTTAGGGCTGGAAGGGACCTCGGAAGATCATCGAGTCCAGCCCCCTGCCCGAGGGGCTGGGGTCATAGGATCCCAGCAAGATAAGCGTCCAAATTTCTCTTGAAGGTGTTCATTGTAGGTGCTTGAACCACCTACTAGATTATTACTATAATTAGATTATATTTTACTGTAAAAAAATTAGAAAAGGCATGATTTTTGATCAGATGATATAATAGCTGACTGCTTCCTAATGGACTTCTTTTTTGACATTTTAAAAGTATTTACTATGTATGTATTGTCTAGGTGAACAGGACTTGAAAATGATCAGGATAATGCAGGCACAGCACCCAGGAGTCTTGATTAATAATGAAGTCATAGAACCCAATCCACAGCATGCTGCATCATACAAAGGTACGGCGCACATTGTTAAGGCAAGAGGATGCCTGTGTTTTGATACGAGGTAGTTATGAATATTAACCTAGGTGGTTTTGGGGTTTTTTTGGTGAAATTCATGTTTCTTTGTTTTTTTACTTTATAAACAGCATTAATTAATAAATCTCCTGATCTTCAGAATGTCTCATTTATTTGGCACCAGATAACTTCCACTGAGTATGAACAGCAAGTGAAAGAGAAAAATGCACCAAAGAAATTTGACTTCATACATATGATTCAGGTAAAGAAATATTATTTTAATACAATTTTTGCGGTTGTAAAACCTTCTGCTGAGACAGGACTGCACGTCAGAAGGTTCTGAGCACTGAGGGGCACATCCTGCTCCCCTCCCCACTTTATAGACATTTTAATAACATGACAGATTTTGTTTGATTCAAGCCCAGCCTGAGTCTGTTATATCCAAAAGTCATTACTATCAGGCTTTTGGGCTTTTCAGTGGCCTATCTGAAAGAACATGGTGATTACGAATCGGGTCCCAGTGGGCACATGTACTCAGCAGAAAATCACAACAAACTGGTACTAATCTCTGCAGAAGTTAATGATGTAGTGGGACTAGAAAATGAACATATTCTCTCGCAGAGATTTTCCCTTAGGTCAGTACTGAAGGCTGCCTTAAAGCTCTGCTCTTGGTGGTGAGCTAAAATCCGTTGTCCCAAAACCTGCCATTGAATCTAATCACTGTGGTGCCTGAACATTAGTTTTATCATCCTCCTTTGCTGATGTCACTGCACAGTCCTTGGAAATGGGGACGATTTGTGCAAGGTAATAACTATCAATTGTATTCTGCAAAAGAGAGAATTACTGGCTGAAATGATCACTATGTATCACCAGGTACATTCTCACATGCTTGGAAAAAGTCATACCATCATCTTCATTTTACTGCAGGATGCCTTGATTTTTATATTGTGGTTGCTGTGGAGAGTGTAGAACTGGGTAACAATTACTACATGGCATTCATACATCCTGAGCACCCAGCAGCCAGCTTGGAGTGTGAGCAAGCATTCTTGCTCTGTGTGGCATCCTGATTTTTAAGCAGCATGGCTTTGATTAATAGGGTGTTTCACCCTGTTTCCTTTGTTCTGCAGGCTTATTGAACTGCATACTAACTCTCTATGCATTATGTAGATGACCTTGGGATATAACCATCTCTCTTTGAAAGTGGCATTAAAAATCACATCCATCCTATTTCTTATGATTTTTTTATTATTCGCATTGCAGTAACATTCAAAATGGTATTCAATTAGGCATAAAGGATACAGAGAAATATGCAGTGTTAACTCCAAAATATTTGCCATCTGTAAGTGACAAAAAAAAATCACAATAAGACTAGGAGGTACCACTCTGGAATAGACCTGTGCTCCACCTAGTCTACAGTCATTTCTCTGACAATTCCCAGTAAAGACTTGGCAGGAAAAGATGCAAGACCCCTTCTAATAAGATCACCAGTAAGCTCTGTGAAAACATGCAACTGTTCCTGCCATCACTAATTAATTATAATTAAAAATAAAATGCAACAAGTGAGAGAAAAAAGTAATATTAGTCAGATTCTGTTAAACTGGAACACATGGGAACATCTGCAGCCAGCCAAGGGAATACTGCTTAGAGCGAGCTGCCTACAAGAAGGCAGGCAATTAGATACCAAAGGACAGGAGTGCCTGGTGCAGCAGTAGCTCTGCTGCCACAAGACAATAGGGCAGTGCCCAACTGGACAATGAGGAAGCAGCAGTAGCGGTAATCATCAGCTCCCTTGGAAACTGGATGGCAGCTCCTGATGAGCAATCCCTGCAGGCGGTGGGGAGAGTCACTTGACCTGCAGGAGGCAAGGCTTAGGAAGCACAAAAGCCCAGGAGTTGGGTCAGGTGGCCAGGGATGGAGCTCTGCCCTGAAAGGACTCTTCATGAGTGACTGGCGCAGGCTGCTTGCCCTGAGGATGGCAAGCTGCCCAGAGAAGGAGCTCTGCACTCAAGGACCCATGGCTGAGAGATATACTGGGAGCTGACTGCCATGAAGACCACAAGTAAGGAATTAAAGGCTTACCGGGGTAGGTTCCTGATATAGCCAGTAGGCTTACAGTTTGTGTGGTGGCCAGGGTGCTTAAATTTTGTGTATAGTTATAACCAGAGGACAGGATGGCACTGATAGGAGAGGTTAGGAGGTCTCAGTGGTGCCAGAGTGGCATGTGACTGTGTCGGGGAGCCCCACTAGGGCCCAAATCACAGAATAGGCTCTGGCCAGGGGAAGCAAGCCTAGGGAAGAGTGAGAGACTGAAGCACAGTGACCCAAGGGGCAAGCCCACGTGGGGCAACAACTGTGGCTAGTGGCCTGTAGCCCAGAGGGGCAGAACCGCAGCTTGACAGAGGTGAGAACTGGTGCCAGGAGCCCATAGCCTAAAGTGGATGAGAACAAACATGGCTAGAGAGCCCACAGCCCAAGGGGTTAGAACTAGAGCCAGGGGCCCATAGCCCAGAAGTAGACAGAGAAATAGCAGCTTGAGCTCTAGGATGGGCAGTGACTGAGCCCCAGGGGCAGAGACTGAGAAAAGGCAAGGAGGCCTGAATGAACTGGAACAGAGATTGGGGGCTGAGTGCCCAATGATGAGTGATTGGTAATACCTGGCGCGGGGGGTAGGGGCATGGTTGTAGGGGAGGCTGAAGGTCATAAAAGGCCCATACAGCATCTGGTGTCCTGTGGGGTATGTACAGGAGAACTATTTTAAATTTTTCACTGGAAACTTTGAAGAAGATGGTTTGGTTAATTATAAAACTTACGCATTTGGGGTTTTTTCCCATGTGTTTATGTTGAAATCGAAGCTTTCGTTTTATCTGTTCTCCTCATATCTACTTCTTTTTCTTTTTCTTTCTTTTTACCCCTTCTTTTGAATTAATAGGATCATAGCAAGGGGCCTCACAAGGTCATCTGATCATCTCATCACCTGGTCATCTAATCCAGGCTCATCCCAGGCAAAAACATTCCAGCCAGGTGTCTATCCAATGTGCTCTTGAAAATTTGAAAGGATGGAGACTATTATTATGGTCTCTAACTCTTCTGGGTAGCTTGTTACAATGCTTAACCACCCTTATAGTCAGAAAGTTCTTCCTAATCTCTAAATTTTCCCTGCTGCAGCTTGACGCCATTGCTCCAAGGTCTGTTCCCTATGAGAAAGAGGAAAGTCCCTCTCCATCCTCTCTATAATTTCCCTTCAGGTATTTGAAGACTGTTTTAAAATCCCCCTACAGTGTTCTCTTCTCCGAATGAAATAACCCTTAGTTCTTCCAGCCTTTCCTTATAAAGTAGTCTTCCCAGGCCTCTAATTATTCTAATTGGTCTCTGTTGGATTCTTTCCAATCTATCCACATCCTTTTTGAAGTGTGGGGCTTAATACTGGACACAATACTCCAGTGCTGAACAGGGTGGAAGATTCACTTCTCTTAATTTGCAAGTGATACTCCTGTTAATACAACCCAGTATGTTATTGGTCTTTTTTTGCAGCAAGAGCACACTGGCTCACATTCTGCTTATAGACCACTATAACCCCTGGGTTCTTCTCTGCAGTACCGCAGCCAAGCCTGTCATTTCCCAGCCTGTATTTGTGCAGTCAGAGACATAGGAGGCTGCTGGAGCATGGTAACTGCCACACTCCAGCAAACTCAAATAATCAAATGGAATTCCAGTGCATCGGAGCAGCCTCAATGCTCATGTATAGGCACTCGTAAGGTCCTTTCCAGCCCTACTTCTCTGTGATTGTTTTAACATACAATCTACCAAATGAGCTCTGTACGGTCACTTTCCACCTTTCTGGCAGAAGTACAATCAATCAGTCATCCACAAAAAAAATCCCAGTGTAGTCTTGAACTCAGTCAAGCAGCACCCAAGGTTCTCCCTAATGGGTTGGCACTGTTTAATCATTTCTTTCCTACTACTCAGAATTGCAACCTAAACCTGCTGATTTAAGTAAAACCCAGCTTAAATACGCTCCAGCACTGTAGCTTGAATATTGGTTCTGGGTGTGGTCAGTGCTCCTAGGACAGTGCAGGGGGCAGTTATTGCCAAATGGCAAAGGAAAGACCAAAACACTGCAAGGTCTTCAGGGCTAAACTCACCTTCAAGTCAAATTATTACAATATAGGAATGTGGGAATGAACAGTCTATTACTGAGCATTTCCTCACACCTGATTTACAAAAGTCTTTAACGGTCTTAACTTGTGAACAGTTCATCCACACCTCCACTTTTCAGTATTCTGGTTCCTACTTCCCTTAACTTGTAAATGCAGCAGAAAATTCAACGGAGTGAGAGAGAGAATGGATCTAAGGTGAAGCTAAAGCAATTGTTGTGGTGTGGCAGGGGCTATTCATCTGAAAGCTGCTTTCTATGAAATAAATGTGCGTAGCATCGATTGTGATGAATAGTAATGTAGGAGTTATCCAAAGTGGAATGCAGGGTCTTGAGGAGCCACAGAGGTAGATTATGTTACAATGGGCAAAATTAATTAAGCTGTTATGCAGGGATGATGACAATAGCTTAGAAAGTCTGGAACATGCCTTATATGAAGGGATTTATAAAACTCGTGCACTGGTAGGGGACATGGATCTTGCTGAGATTCTTTTCTGATAGTGGGTCTGAATTCATAATCATAGGATGATGAAAAATGCCAGAAGAAAATATGCCAAAAAATTGTAAAAAAATTCCTTCATACAAGCCATCCTACTCTCTGTTACAGAGTCTGATTTGCTGTTCTGTTGCTGGCCACGACAGAATCCCTTGTGGTTGGTCTGTGATATCAATACGGGGATGAAAATGTTCTGGCAGTGATAACATCTAGGTAACACAATGCGTTAACTTGATTTGCATTGGAAATGGCAAATTGCTTTTCAAGTAAAGCATTAAAATTATATTGCCTCCCTGGCTGAAACAATCATTAACCTTATTTTACAAGGTTAACTTGTCTTATAAGTGACTAGTCCTGTAGATCATACAATTAGATAGTAGGTAATAGTAGTTAGTCATGTTTCTTTAATATTTTACACCGTGTTTAAGTTTGTGAAAGAGAAATTTTCACATGGATTACCTACATCAACACACATTCCCTCCACTTTTCCCTGGCCAGTTCTTCTAGGAGTCACTCTCCAGACCATCAGAAAGAAAATTCAGTTTGAAGTTTCTGAGCTGCAACACTCTGGAGACATATACATTAGCAGAGCTAAAGGCCACCCACCATCCTGGATAAGGCAGGAAGAAAGACAAGACACCAGGGATGTGATTTAAGTGGGCTGTGACTTTACTAAGCCAATGCACCAGAGAACTATCCAGTAAAAATGGGTACAATGCAAGCCATCTTTCCTTCTTGTTATAGGCTTGCTCTTACCATCCTCACCAGACCCAAGTTGGGACTATCTTTTTCCTCCCCACCCCCCAACCTTGCTAGTAGGGAAAAGAGAGTTGTCTCCTCATTGTCCCAAACATTTGCCCTACTTGTTTGTCCTAACTGGATCCCTCTGCATCTATACTCTCCTGCATTCCTCCTTTCCCCCATATTACATTTTTCTGTCTCCAGCTGTGTCCCTCTTTCCTCTAACAACTTTGCTTGTATGCTCCCTTACTCTCTGGAGCACCCTCCTAGTTATGTGTCAGTTGCGATCAGTGATTCTCAGACAGGCTGCTGTGGCACCCTGGGGTGCCATGAGATTTGGTTTAGATTGCTTGCTCTTTTTTAGGGAGCGGAGACCATGTCTGTTTAATAGTTTGTACAGAACCTAGCACCATGGTGCCCCAAACTTGCATTGTACCTTTGAGAACTATTGAATTGTATCAAGTCTGTGGTGCAGATAGTCCTCTAGCTTGTCACCAACAGTGATCAGCACCATCTGGTAGTGCCAGATGGTACAGGAAATTGTGTTATTTGCAAAAGTGCAACAGCATGCCTTCCACAAAAGTCTCCTCAAAATCCCTTGAGTCAACTTAAAACTCAACCATATCATGATACATAATCAGTGATAACAGGAAATTAAGGATTGTGCTATTTTTATGTCCAGGGTATAGTTACTTAAATACCTTCTGACCTTTCTAAAATGTTTGCATAAGTAGGGAACATAACACTATGCTCAAAGTCCATTAAAGTCAATAGAGGTCATTTAGTTGACTCCATGGGCTTTTGATCAGGCCCATAGAACTAAATTGGATTTTCCTTGAACATACTGAATACAAACATGAGAGTTTTGTGTGGAATAAAAAAACCTGTATTTATGAAGACAGAAAGCAAATACACTTATACCTAATGCACAGGAGATAAAAATTGAAACAGAATTGTTTATTTTAGTCAGAAATGGAAGCTGAAGTTAATTACTATCAATAAACAATCTGTGGCTAAAGCTGCTAATTTGATCTTTTTGCACGTATAACCAAAGAGATAACAAGTAGAAACAGAGTAGTGCTCTTGCCTCAGTATATGCCTTAGTCCACTGCCAGAATACTGTGTCCAGTTCTCTTCTCCATCCATCAAAGGGATGTAGGAAGCTGGAGAATGAAGCTTTAAATGTTATGGTAATTAAACATCAAAACAATTTACCAGGGGGCATTCACCACTGCTTGGCATTTGAAAAATGAAATTAGATCTCCCTCCAAAAGATGTTTTAATCCAGGTTCTGGAACAAAAGATCTTTGGCCTACATATACAAAATGGCACACTAGAATATCATAATGGTCCCTGGGGTCTATGAATCCACTAATCTAATGTAATATATAACTGCTCACAAATATATGCCATTTTGGGGCTAGACCTAATGGTTCAAAAGATCCCTTCCAGTCCTAGGTACCTGTTTGTTGTGTACATGTTGTTCAGGAAAGAAGTTAGACAGAGGCAGAATTCCATAAATTGCTCATTTGTGAATCTGCCCATGCTGATTATCCATTGAGGAGAGATTATCTTTTATGCCAGACTTCATCACATCATAAATGTGGTCAGCTTCATCCAGTGTTGGGTGATTCAGCTCAGCGTGTGTGTCAGCAATCAGATGCTATGATGAGCACTAGAGAAAACTTCAAGACAGAGATTGATGTATTCAGTTCAAGGATACTCCTCTTGGATCATCAGTGTGATTTTTCTCATGCTTCTCTTCCCACAGTCCTTCAGTTTCACCATGAAATTTAAACCTCTTTGTTCTCCAAGCATTTACATGAATGTTATTTGTGATGAGAATGACCGTGACATACCATCTCGATATAGTGCAATGAAATGAGTTAAGCCTTAAAAATGCCCCATTGCACTGTAAAGGCAGGATGACGTAACTGTGGCTGTATAGCTGTTTGTCACTTTTTTGTGATTTGTAGATGCTTTACCGTGTGGATGATATTACAAATACCATCAAGTTTTTCCACAGCTGTCTGGACCAAAATGGCAAACTTCTGATCATAATTTTATCAGGTAGGATTTTTTTTTAAATAAGAGATGTGAAATATTAGATCAGAAATACTTGTCTTGCAGATTGACTTAGTTTGCTAATATTTGAACATTTTGGACTTGTGAAACTAATCTTTCTGGCACTGTGTTCAACAGGTAGCAGCGGATGGGCCAGCATATGGAAGAAATACAGGCACTGCTTGCCCTTAACTGACAGTGGCCACTACATCACATCTGATGACATCAAAGATATTTTGGAGGGAATGGGAGTTGAATACCAAGTGTACGATTTCCCATCTGGATGGGATATCACCAAATGTTTTATTGAAGGTGATATGACTGGGGGTCACATGATGGATTTCCTGACAGGGACTAAAAACTTCATGGGCACTGCACCTCTTGATCTTAAGAAGCGCCTCCAAGAGGCTCTGTGCCAGCCAGAATGTAGCCATAAAAAAGATGGAAGCATCATTTTCAGTAATGATTTGAGTATGATTGTAGTCAAATCCTAACACTGAGGAGTAGATGCTGACATTATTTCCATCAGACAAGCTGCATAGGGATAAGTGCCAGGCTCGCCAAGAGAAGAATCTTAAAAATCTTTTGTGTGATGCACACCAAGTATAAAATCTTCCCCCAGCTGAAGTCAGCAGGGGCTTTACCATTGACTTCAATGGGCCAGGATTTCACCCAAAATATTTAGTCTAGTCTGGGCTTTGCATAATATATTTTAGGAATGGAACCCTACTTTTCTGCACAAGATTCCTCCACAAACAAGTATTATAGCAGATGTTATATATGAAAAACACTAGAAACTTGAAAAAAGGAGAAAAAATATACCAAAATTCTGCCCGTACAGTTTTTATTATGCTTGTATCATGTGTACAATGTAGGATGCTACATGTTTTCTGTGTACAGTACCTTTACCTTTCTAAGAATTCAGTAACCATGTTGTTTTCAGAATAGCTATAACCCATACCTGAAGAAATATGTATTCTGTGCTCTTTGATACAAAAGTCTAGGTTTTGTTCTTTATATAGACATAATATGAATTCTGATTATGGAGATGGGACTGCAAACTAACAATGAGCTTAAAAAAATTCCAGAAAAAAATAAAAAGTTTCTCTGTTTTAACAAGAAAAGTAAAAAAGTAAAATGGAAAGTTTGTTTTGTTTTGTTTTTTTTTAGTGAGGAGGAGCAATTTGAAAAGTATATGCAGTAGGGCTGTGCGAAGCTTTGGTTGTTGATTAGATTCAGTGGAGCTTTGGCCTGATTCGGTGGCCGTATCTTTGAATCCAAATCAAATCAGGAGACCCTTTAATTTCTCTGAATCGAATTGGAACCCTCCAAATGGATTCGGAGAGATTTGGAAAGATTCAGCAATTGGGATATAGACACAGCTTAAAATGTTTTTTCCACATACCTCAAGGTACCAGGGGACTTGTGAAAGTTGTGATGCTGGGGCAGATGGAGCATCCCGCAGGAGCACGGGGGGGGGACGGGAGGGGGCTTCCCAGCATGCTCAACAGCAGACCCAGAAGTGGACCAGAAGCACTTCCTGTCCATTTCTGGGTCTACCACATGAGCTGTGCCTGGTACCTTGTGGTATGTAGAAAAAACATTTAAAGCTTGGTTTATGGCCTAATCGCCAATAGTCTAAATCAGCGTCGAATCATCAGATTCAGATTTGGCTGAATCAAATCGGAACAGTGATCCAAATCAACTAATCGAATCACTGTCCCCGATTCGGGCCGAATCCGAATCAAATACGGACCATTTCATCAACCCCTAATATGAGGTATTCTACCTACACTGACATTTAATTTTAAAAAAGAAGTTTTTCAAACACACATAGGAAAAATGATCCGTATGGTGCTTATATTTTTAGCAGTCATATGTAAGGTGGAACAATATGGGCCTAATTTAAAGCCCACTGGGTGTGTCTGCACATTCAATTAATGCTATTTAGCTTGCATGTGTAGACAACAATGCTTTACTGCACAGTAGAATCGTCTACTGTGCAGTAAAGCATCTCTTGTAGACATGGCCATTGAAATCACTGTAAAGATGCACATTGACTTTCTTAGGTCTTGGATCAGTATCCTGATGCCAAAAACAATTGTTCTAGGGGAAATATACATTTTATTTAAAAAAAAATAAAATTAAATGGAAGGATCAACTAGCTTTTAAAGCTCTAGCCCATACATGAAAAAGGTAGCTGTTTACCTTTTTGAAAAATGTCGCCAAGGGAAGTCCCTATATGCAGTAGCATAATGTTGGATGGAAGTGGAAGTGGGGCATACGACCCAGGCACCCCCTAAGTAGAGAAGTGCCAGAAGGACAGGGTGGGGATTCTTCACCCTCCTGTCCTATCTCTACCCACACAGGGGTCTCCAGGAAACAGCTGGTGGAGGCAATGTGTGTAATGGAGTTCAAGGCGTTCTGGGAATTGTAGTTTTGTAAAGTGGCAGTTAGTTGGCTGTTGATAAGGGGTGGGGAGGGGGAAGAACTGACCCCCATTCACCAAAATCAGCATTTTTTTCCCTTTCAACATATGGGGTGAAAGTTTCTCCATCACCCACCGCTGCAGTGGACTCCATTGCTGCTCTAGAGAATTATGAGCCCACAACACCTGGTACTCCAAGACGTACACTGCCTGGCCATGCTTCTGCATGCTGTCTCATGGTAAAGCCAGAAGGATTGGAGGAAGAATGAAAAAGGAATGCCCCAGGTACTTTCCTCAGATATTATACCTCTGTTTAAATATTATTTTAGTACTAAGTTGAAGAGAATGCATCATTAAGGAAGAGACTGACATAATAATGAGGTTCAGTTTGGAAGTGGTTAGGTTTTTTTCAAACTTTTCTAATTTTGATTAAAGAATTTTGGCAAAAAAAGTTGGATTTTAATTTAATTGGGCCAGACCCCAAATGTACTTAACTTCTTGGGCATTTTTACATGTGTTCCGGGAGGTGTGGCTGGGGGGGTGCTTTAATTAGCCAGCTGCACTAATTAAAAGTGCCCAATTGTCACATATATCAGCATCCTCATGCTGAAAAAAATGGCAGTGGATCACTTTAAACTAAAGCTCGTTTGATGAACTTTAGTTCAAAGCTCCCCGCCACCATTTTTCAATAAAGGGATGCTGATATGCTAGAATCTGCTGGAGTGCGTTAATTTTCATGCTCCAGCAGACTCAATTAATTGTGTCTGCTCCAATGCACTGGATTTCCAGCATGTGGGAGCAGGTTCCCATCACATGTAGAGGATCCCCTAGTTTCCTGCTTAGACTTCTTTTCATTCTTCCTGAAACTGGAAGGATGTTAAGTGTTTAGACAGGAGTTAAGCACCTAAATACCTTTGTAAATCTGGCTTTAAGTCCCCAGTCCTGCAGATATTTACATATGTCATTAGTATCCCTCTATGAGTAATCTCATTGATTACTCAGTGAAGTTAAATCAAGAGAAACAACAGAGTTTTCTGCATCCCAGAAGGCATCAACAGAATGTAGAAATCCAAGTTTTCTGGGCCATTATATTGACAGCAGTCAGAAATAACAGCAAGAGAGATCTTGACCTCAGGTCAACACGTAATGCTCCACATACCATTGTAAATGTTATACCCATTACCCTCAAAAAAGGAGGATGAAAACCTGACACAGTAAAATGGCAGAAGAAGCCACATTAGATTCTTTGTCTCTGATCTAACATTATATAGGACTGGGCAGACTCTGCAATATTATTGTGTATCAAAGCTAAAGCATGAGAACTGCAAATAGCAATAGTACTCATTGGTGCTTCTTTACAAAGTGAAAGCTAACAGCATTGTTTCACATTAGCTATGTCAATGAAGAAAGTTCATTCCTATTAAGTTTTTATAGGGCCTATTAATCAGTTTCTGTAGCATGAAGATTGCTTTTCTGAAGACTATTTTGACAGTTACAATGCTACACTTTACTACAGCTTGTTGAAGATGGGTACATCTATTCATGCTACTGTTCTTTTCTGGTACAAAACCTATCTGTAGGGATAACCATGCAAAATGTACTCCTGGGTGTCGTGTTTACTACCCTGTGTAGTCCAATTGACTACACTGTGTAAGCACTAACACTTGGCAGTAAGGTTTTGAAGGCTCCGCTCTGTATTTGTAAGAGAATGAAAAAACCTGAAAATATTTCTTTGTCAATATGAGGTCCCTGCTCAGAGGGAAAAAAACCGTTAGGTATTTAAAGAGGCAGTATGATACTAAAACCAGCTCCCAGAGTACTCATTTCTTAACTTTAATTCTAGGTCTTGTATTTTGTTGCATTAGTTTGAAATATAGATATTTCTCCAATAGATATTTATAGAACCTGTTTTTAAAAAGGGTGGATTAACACTGAAAAGTTTTTTGATGTTTCATTTCTGTGGAAGAAATGTTCTTTGTACCTCTCAAATCTGCAACCTGGTTTGTTTTCCTTTTTCCTTCCCTTTAGTATCACTGTCTTAAGAGGGGGTTCTCAAAGATTCATAGACAGTTCTAAATATCCCAGATATTGTCTAGGAATAATCTTTTAATCCATTTTATTTTTTAATCTGCAGCTGTTCCCTTGATTTGTTGTTATTTTCAATTAATGCATGCTAAAACTGCCTATATAAATATAGGAAAAAAGCAGTTTCCCCACAAAAAACCCAAACAAATTCCATTAAAATATTTTTAATTGATCTGAAATATCTTTTCTCTTATGCAATACATAAGAAAATCTGACCTGAAAAAAATCCTTTGTGCTCCTACAGGTGTATTCTCTGAGTGCTTCACAAATCCTAAAGTGACTCACTTCCATCATGGGCCTCCTTGGGCATGTTTACACAAGGCACTTTACTGCACAGTAGAGCTAATTACTACATAGTAAGCATCAGTGTCGACATGTGCTGACCATTACTGCACAGTAATTTCCTCTACTTGGCAGTTAATTTGCTACCTGCAAATGCAAGTAGCAAATTAACTGCTGAGTATGGCATGCGTTGATGGCTGACTGGGAGCAAATTTGCTCCTGGTCATCTGGGCAGTGGGGATTGTGAGATTGCTCCCTACCCCTGGGAGCTGTCTGCTGCCAGGGAGGTCTCCAATGGTGAGGGCTAGGTAAGAACAATGTCCCCCTGTCCTTGTAGCAGGGAGTTCCCAGCCCCGGCTCCACGATCACGGAGCAAGGGCTGGGGGCTTGCTTCCTATTGGCAGGAGCTGCCTGCTGCCAAGCCAAATTCTGGTTCAGAGCCCCAGGGGCAATATCCTCTTGCCCCAGCAACAGGGAGCTCCTGGCCCTGGCTCTGTGATCCTGGAGCAGAGGTTGGGAGCTTGTTCCCAGCTCCAGCTCCATGATTGTGGAGTGGGGGCTCGGAGATTGTTCCCCTGGAGCTCTAGAGTAAACCCACTTGGCAGCATTTGCATGTGTAGACATGTCCCTTGTGGATCATGTAACTGTTATTTAGTCTCTTTTTACCAGAAGATTACAGAGAGAATAATTCAGTGGTAGGATCTGGGTCCCGGGCTTTTCCTGTCTGGGATTATGGGGTTTGGGCTCCATGTGCTGAAGTCGCTTTCCCCATAAATTTGGTGCACGGTTCCAGCAGCCCCTTTTGTGAGTCCCTTTTGTCTTTGTCACGCCACTGAATTTCCAAGGAATATGGAAGGGCCTCTAGGAAGCAGAAAAGCAGATGTACTCACTAAGCAGCGCAAAAGGGAAAATAGCTAAATAATCTCCACTACATCCATAGGCCCCAAGGGACCATGACTTGGAAGGTCCATCATTCTTCTCTCCCAAAGGGACAAATGGATGGAAATATTACCCAACGATCTCAGCACTTCAGGGATCTTTGACTTGTTCTATAAGGCTGGGAAGCTGTTTGCTAGTGTGGGAGGTGCAGTAAAGACTGGACATCAATGGGAAGGTACTAGGGCATTCTTACCGAGGTAGATTTAGGGCCATTTCAGAACTGATCAATTGCTGCATCTGACTCCTCCCAAGCATCAGGCCTGTGCCCTGGCTGGAAGGTGGAATCCAAGGACATCCACAGCCATTCGGCCCAAGGTAAGCCAGGTGCCTCATGTTCATGACAGGGCTTTTAGTGGAAGAGGGCACAGATGTAATAAAACAGCTGGGTGCCCAGGGCAGCAGTGACTTCCAACTGCTGGGGAAGTTGTCTTCTGTGACAACTGCCCCAGTTACCCAGCCCTACTTCTGCTACTGGGAAGGGGGCTCATTGCCTGAGGGAGCTATAGGGAGAAGCTACCTTCAGTAAAGCTAATAGTGTTGGTCATAAAAAGAGAGGGGACAGTCTATAGGGAAGAGGGAGAGATAAACACAAAATAAGAGGCAGCCAGGATTTTTATGATGGAAGCAAATTTCAAAAGTTCCTCAGCAAGATTTGGTTTGTTTGAAGGCTTAAAACAGCTTTTCTAAAATTAGAATGACAAATAAAAAATAAATAAGAGCACCATCACTTTATACTCAGTCTGGGGTTGTGTGTTGCAGCTGAGTGGCCTTATTTCTGAGCAGAGAAGTTAGGTGTGCTAGCCTGAAGTTAGGCAGAGGGCACCTTGGAGATCCTAGATACGTCTATGATTTAGTCAGTCTATAAGGTGCAAATTTTCCTTGCCTTCTTTACCATACTCACCTTACTCCTTTTTATCTTAGCATTTATGTTTGATGTATCATAGAAATCATCAAAAATTAGGGTTAGAAGGGACCTCATGAGGTCATCTAGCCCAACCCCCTGCTCAAAGCAGGACCATCCCTACCATATCATCCCAGACAAGGTTCGGTCTACCCGGGTCTACCCTGAGGATGGAGATTCCACAACCTCTCTGGGTCATCTGTTCTAGTGCTTCACTTCCCACCTAGTGAGAGAGTTTTTCCTAATATCTAACTTAAACTTCCCGTGCTGTAAATTGAGCCCATTGCTCCTTGTTCTGTCATCTCTCACCACTGAGGATAGCCTAGCTCCATTCATCTTGTCTTTGAACCGTGCGTGAGCTCTTTGGGGACTATGTATCTCTGAGTGATTATCACAGGTACGCACTGACCAAACATGGCATTATTATGCAATACCCTGTAATATGATGAGGATTGGATTTGAATTTGAACTGCAGGCTGTTAAACTGGATCAGCTCTAGAGATTGAGAGGTTTGAAATATTGTGGTGCTCACTGAGGGAACCATAGCTACTGTCTTACATATTTCATAGATTTCATAGACTTAAGCAGCTGAGCTTCCAGCTGGGGAATGTGTTGGGAGGACAAGGAGCATGTAGTATCAAGTAGTGGATCAGGACAGGGAGAGTGAATGCAGTGATAGGGTCAGAGTTCAACAGCTGGGAAAGACTGGGCTTATTGTGTATTGTTAATCCTATTGCATGAGCACACTGTCAAAGCCACTAGAGGGCCATCAAACCTAGCAGTTTAAAATTAACTTTTAATACACTTCAGATGCACAGCAGCAGTAACTGAAATACACAGCCTGTCACACGGATGGTGGACTGGCATTGCCAGGTCAGAAAAGCTTGGTCTCAGCTGTTCAGACACCAACCACTGTTATACACCAGGGTCCCAATTTTTGGCTTACTCCTGATAGTTGTTTCTGTGCTGCAGAAGATGTTGTATGAAACCTTTACAGTGCCTCAGCATCACAAGATAAATGCCAGTGATGCATACCTATAATTTCCTTTTAAACCCTTTTATCTCAGAGGCACTGATGCTGCGCTATGACTGCCTCTCAAATACATGTCTGTAGACAGCCAGCTATTTTCCACAACTGAACTTGTGATAGACTAAGGTTATGGGAATGAACAGATGTCTTACAGGGGCCTGGCTGTCACAGTAGTTTTCTACTAATAAAATAGGAGGCAACCCTCCTTTTCATTAGTGCAGAATCAGGCCCATTATGAACTGAACTTTATATTTCTTGGCAGCAGTTTTCTTAAATTGCTGTTTCTAAGTGAGAAGGTATTTGGACCTAATGGGTTAATCTCTTGGGGTTTCCGGTTTTGCTTTCAACAGGGCACATTTTTCCTTTTATAAATATTTACAGTCTGTTTGTGTGTGTCCTTAAGTGGATGCAGCTGCTATTGAGCAGCTGGGAACGCACCTTGTTTACTTCCGTGTAGGATTAATGGCTTGTAGGCTCCATAAACAAAAACTGGTTATTTTTAGGCTGCATAACATTGAAGAAATGTCAGGTTTTACCCTTTCTTGTGGGTCATTAATTTATTTCCTCTAAAACTCTGGCATTTTACCAGTTGTGTATCTCTGAAAATACATTTGCAGAAATTACAGAATGCAGTTTAGACTTTGCTGGTAGTATATTCAGCCCTTTTAGATAAATGGTTACTGTGAATGTGGAGAACTGGACTTCATGACCCAGGAAACCCCTTCCCATCTTATATTTCTATATTTTTACTCAACTGTCTTTCCTTCATTACTTTTAATTTGTAACAGGTGTTAGGACTTCTCTGCTTGAAAGTTCATCTGGGTTAAGGTAGGGTGTGAATTTAAAGCTTAATAGCATGTTCCTGAACAATTCTTTCCCTCTTTCTGCATTTTATATATTCTCACTAAAGCATACCTGTATGTTTATTGAGCTTGTCTTCAGATGGAATTATCCAAGAATTGGTTATTGCACTTTAAATGTATACCCCACTTATGAATAAATTATGGTATACTGAAAGGGTGAATGGTGAAAATGGATAAAAATGACTCATAATTAGGAACCAAGAAAAAATGTAGAATATGCTATTTTCTTAGTATCTCTGTTTCCAGGAATCTGGTAAGGATCCTATAATGGCTATAGGAAATCCTTGGTTTTCCTATTTATTATGAACAATGTTCATTTATTAATGTTCGTAATTAATGCATCTCGTATACATGTAGATCTGCAGATAGAAATCCTAAGAACCTGGACCCCTAAATATGTGTGTGTGGCAGTGGACCTTTGGTGCCCAGCACTTCAAGGGACTTGAGCTAGCTGTGAAGCAGCTGGCAGGTACATGTAGGCCCAATTAAGCAGTAACGTGACCACAACGGGGCCACCAGATTAGAGGAAGGCTGGGCAGTCTCAGTATAAGCCCAGGCCCTAGAAGCAGAGCCAGCAGTTACACCTAGGGAGCTAGAGGAACAACATTGCTCAGACCTGCAGACTGCAGCTCCCAGAATACCTGGAAGTCGGGGGTAGAAACTGTGGGGATGGAGGAGGTTCCTGGTCCCGGGACATGACCTGAAACTACACCCTGCTGGGGTTGTATGGTGTGGTGGGGCTGCCTATGGCAAGGCAGTCTTCAGGAAATGTTACACCTGTGCCTCCTAGTGAAAGGTAAGGATGAGGTGCCATAAAGCCTCAGCCCCTGCTGCCTTGTGGGTACTCCATGGAGCAGAAAGACTAAGGAAGCATGCCTTGACAGAAAAGCATAGGGCCCAGGGCTACTGAGTGGGGCCTAAGGCAGTGCCAAGGTCCACTAAAGAGGGACTTGAGGCCCAAAGGGCATAAGGAGCCACGGGGGGAGGGAGGGCAGAGCAGTGGCCCAGAGAGGTGGTAGAGGCCAAGTTCAGCCTGGTAGGGGACAGAAAGCCAAAGGCAGTGTGCAGTAGGCTCTGTGAGAGCCTGAAGGACTGTGGAGCAGTGGCCCCGGTAATGGAGGCAGAGCAGCCAAGGTATGTCTTAGGACACCTGAGGCTGAATGTGGGCTGGAGGCCAAGTGTGGGTGTCATCTGTGAGGACACACTGTAGGGGTGATTAAGAGCCATGTATTATGCCCTTGGCATTAGGGAATTAAACAGGCAGCCTCCTGCCTAGAAACAACTTTTTAGTTACAACAAAGGTATGGCAGGAAACTCAGGAGGGCAGACTGCCCTAGACAGGTGGGTGGGCCAACAATGAGACTGGGCTCAAGATGGCCCCGTCACAGTATGCTAATTAGCATTCCCCAAGATATTAGGCTAAAAGGAACATTCCTTACATTTGTCATCCAAGTCAGGAGTCCTGCTACACAAAATGCTCTGGAAGTCATCTCTACACTCCTTCCGCTCTATGAAGACATTCAACCCAGAATCTTGGGGCAGGGAGGAAGTGTTTACAGTAAGTCCCCAAAATGATACATTTTTTAAAGTGATATCCATAATGGGTATTCATGGCATGTGGTGTGATGGCAAAGCAAAGAAGACAGCTGTAAATGGGTACTCAAACAGACTGGGGAATAAAAGGTAGCTGGATGTGATACTAATCACATCATTCCTTTGTCTGCTGTTGGCTTTGAAACTGACACACTTTAGCCATTTAAGCCTGATGCAGGATGGACTTTTAACCTGGGCTAAGTACAGGCAGTCAAAAAGCCTGAGACTGAATCAATACAGTCTTTGCAGGTTAGTCTAAGCTGCAGAGATTGAATCGGCAAGCAAGTAAAAACAAACGTTCACTTTTGATTCAGGAAATTCAGGCACATGCCTTCAGTGGTCAAGCCAGAAGCCAGGGGGCACTAGAACACACCTCCAAGCCTGCCAGATCCAAGGCTTTTCCCCTTCCCTGCTTGAGCAGAGGGGACATGGCCAAGCCCTAGCCTAGAACTACCTGGAGGGTCTGCCTGGGTGGAGGCAGCACCTGGCAGGCTAAGGAGGGTGTGGATGGAGGAAAAGGTAGTGGCACTGAGTTCATAAAATCTTGAACAAGAATAGTCCTTTCTCTGAAGCAAGCATGTATTGAACAGAAGGGAACAAGCTTGTGGAGTTCTGCTGGCTGTGAATCCCAGAGGCACCTGGAAGCAGAAGGATGAAGTCCTGCTGGTGTGGATCTGGACTGAAGATCCCAGAGACCTTGGGGGCAGCAGGGAAAGGAAGTGAACACAGTTTATACTTCAATGCTGGGGGATTCTGATTTAACTTGAACCAGGAAGGGGTCTGGGACAGAAGTTTCATAAACCGGTTTGACCAAAATCAGTTAAGTTTGATACTACATTCAACCAGATTTATCTTAAATCAGTTTCAACCATTTTGAAATTGGTTTATTTGCACTGATCTTCTGTTCTGTTGCAGGTTTAAACCAGTTTCTGAAGACTTAAACCAGTTTAAGTGTAAGTTCTGTTCCTAGGCCTACTGGCTGCACCCAGATGAGTGCGGATGTGTGGCATGTGGCACCACAGACCCATCCACAGTGCCACACACTCCACATGCAGGCATTCCCATGCTGGTATTTTGCAGCATGGGGGGTTTCTTGTCCCTGAGAGATCCCAGGGTCAAAAAAACCCACGCTGGAAAAATAACCGAGTGGTGAATGTGCCTACAGCATGTGCTGTCCAAAACCTGAGCATGGCTACCTGGAGCCACACTTTAGCTGCCAGCCAGGCTTTCTGCCATGGCTGCAACCCCAGGAGGTCTCCAGGACCCCAGGTAAGGCTAGCACACTTGTTGTCCCCAGCTTCTCCTACCCCACCCAGGGTAACCTCTCACATGCCACAGCTTGCATGGCATAGACGTTCCCTGGGGACAAGTAGCAGTGGTACAAGAGGAAACAAACAACCGTCCTTGTCTGGATGCACCCATAACATGCATAAAAGACAGCTTTCCCGTTGGGGGCAGGGCTTCTATGAAAGATCTTTGGGACAGAAAGTTCTGGAGGAATCATGAATGGCACAAAGCCTGTTTTGGTCAGTCCAACCATAACTAACTTTGCCCACATGATCTGGATTCACACTCTCTGGTGGATCCCTATTAGACAAGAAAAGCCTTAAGGCTTCTGACTTTTTACATGGTGCTATCCTGACAAATGGTGCCGCATGTTTACAGATGATCTCATCGGGAAAAGGGTCTTCTGGTTAAACTTGTGGCTCCAAGAAGATGTTCATCATAATTCCTTTGAAATAAGAAGAGCTTTTTTTACTCTAATGGCATTGCTGTTTGCATGCTCAGTGGCATATTCTGTTTCAAATGACTTTGGTACATAGCAAGTTAAAACACCTTCAAGGTGCTTTAGTTTGCTACCTAACAAAGTGTAACAGTGCATGGGGTGCTGGAAGCTGACGTGCTCAGGTCTTGGCAGGCCCCACGCAGCTCAGGGGCTATGGGACCTGGCAGAAGCCCATATAGGCAGGCTTCACTGAAATAAAAAAAAAAGCAGCAAGCTTGATTTTTTTTTTTCTTCCCTCCCTGGAGCCTGCTTGAGCTGTGTGGGGCCTGCTGCTTCCCTCCACGGCTGTAGGGGGGCTGGTGCTTCCCTCCATGGCTGTGGGGCCCCTGGGACTGCACAGGTTAGGTGCCAGTGGGTGGGTGCCACCTGGGGGCTCTCCGTGCAGCTCAGGGACCGCTCGGCCCGCCGGCAGCTCACCCCATCTATCCCCACCACCAAACCACCAATGAGGCAGGTAAGGATCAGACCCCCCACCCTTGTGTACATGCCACAGGAATTTAGTTCAGTTTAATTCTCCCTAAATTGAAGTGGTGTTTTTAAAAACCCACCATTTCAATTTAGGGAGAACAAAACCAAACTAAACGCCCATGGCATCTACAAGCAGCCTAAGAAACCAGCTGCAAATCATGGCAATTAAAAAGAGAACGATACCAAAGAACCAAGTTCCTCAAAGAGGCATGGCTATTTTCTGGGCAAAGTGAGTCTATTTTTATGGAGAAAATATATCATACAACAACCTGCTGTATATAAAGATTGGCAATATCCACTTATATGGTTAGAGAGCCCACAAGTCAGCCCCTTACCTTTAATGGCAGAAGGTACCAGAACCTAGCAGAGAAGTAGGGTACATGTATAGCAAACACTTGTATGATTATAGTTAATAAATACAACCATTTAGAACCTAGATCCATCTCCATGGTACCTCCTAGTCTACATGCTACATAGAGAATAAAGACATGATGGGCATTTCATTTGACATTTCAGCATCCGATTCAATGGAGCTTGGGTGTAGTGTCATAGAGATGGTCCAAAGTATCTCCCTCCAGTTCTCCTGTAGGCTTTTCATTTTTATTTAAGACTCTGCTGAGCATACCCCATAGTGTCAATTAGAAGGTCACTTTAAAGAGTAAATGTAAAATCTTCCTTGTTTTCTTTTCTGCCACCTATATTGCATAATTCCTGTTTTGTAAATGGCTCATTTAAAGTCCTTTTAGACTCAAGTGTTCTTTGCAACAGGTCCTAAAGCGCTATGCACCTGTCAGGCTTTGATCATCTGGTCATGTGCCGCCCGACTTTGAATGTGTATGGCTGTCCGTCGCTCCGTCCCTATGGTCTTGTTGAATGGATATCCCTCCCCGGGGTAGTCTCTTCCCCAATCCTGCCTGCCACGACTTTGGTGATTCCTTCAGTGGTGGGGTCCAACTACTGGGGCTTGACTGAGTCTGGGACCTCTAGGCAGCAGTCTTCTATGAGGCTCCAACCTCCCCTATACCTCGCCCTGTACCCAGCCACGACAGGTTGCTGATGTCTCTCAGCCTGACCCCCGCTTGCAGGTATTCTGGGCTCTCCCGATTACCCAAATCAGAGTTACGCTTTATGGGTCTGCACGGTCATCTCAACTCTTTATATGACAAAACTCTTCTTCCAATTGAGCCAACATTATGGCTCAATGCCACAAACCTCCCGACCCCTCCAAAGGTAGGAAACAGAAAACACAAAAGAAAGAATACTATCAATACCCATGACTTCCTGACTACACCAAAATAGGCCAGCCTTCCCGAGTTTCTAACTGGTCCTGTCTTATGCATGCCCACACCTGGCGGCTACCACCTTCTCCCTTCCCTACGGTGGGTCATCTGCGAGTTAGCTGGACCCTTGATGATCCCTCCAGTCCCACCTACTTTGTGTTCCTTGTCGGGCAGCTTTATGCACTTAAGCTCTTTGTTACCCACCTGGAGCTGCTCCTGGAGCCTGCCCAAACCTGCACCGATCCCACCTGGCTCGACGCCTCGGGTTCCGTCGCTCTCCCTTCTTCCTCAGGGCCAACCTGGTTGCCCCCTTCGTCTTTCTGATGTCCTGGATTCCCTCCCTTGGGTCCTCCATTGGAATGCAATGTGTCGGCTTCCTTTCCCTCTGGACTGCTGCTGGCGTCTTCCTCACAATGGCCTTCAAGGCAGACTTCTGCCCTGTGAGAGTCGGTCCTGCCTTCTCTATCCCCTAAAAGGGGTACTGGGAATACATCCCTTGCTGATCCACCAGGAGTTCTTGAAGATCTGTGCCAGGGGCTGAGCTATGATGCTAGCCATCTCCTTGAGTACCCTGGGGTGTAGATTGTCAGGGCCGGCTGACTTGAAGGTATCCAGCCTCTAAGGGTGTTCCTTCATGAGATCAGCATTGATAGGGGGGTAAGGAATCACCCTCACCCAGGCCTCCCTGTCCCGCTGTGGGCAGGGGCATCCCATGGGACTGGTGAAAAACCAATGCAAAGTACCCACTTAGCAAGTTGGCTTTTTCCTGGGCGTTGGTTGTCAGTTGTCCAGTCTGGTTTAGCGGGGGTCCAATGTTGCCCTTGCTTTTCCTCTGGCTCTGCACATATCTAAAAAATGACTTTTTATTGTCCTTGATATTTGTTGGAGTTCCTTCACAAGGAACCTTGCCTTGGCTTTCCTGGTTTGCTCCCTACAGGTCCAGACCAGCGCAGAGTATTCCTCCTTGGAGATGGATCCAGTCCTCCATCCTTTGTAGGTCTGTCTTTTTAGATGCAGGAGGTCCGCTAGTTTCCTGGAGAGGCAGGGGACTGCCATGCCCTTTTGCTGCCTTTCCTCCAAGATGGGATAGACTTTGCCTGCGCATCCAGGATTGGTCCTTTGAGGAGCAACCACTCATCCTGAACTCCCCTCCCCTTTGGGTTGTGGCCCTTTAGGGCCTCACTGACAAGCCGCCTGAGCTTGTCAAAGTCAGCTTCCCTGAAGTCAAGGACTTCTGTATTGCTGACTGATTTGCCAGCTTTATGGAGGATGGTGAAGGTGATCCACTCATGGTCGCTGTCCTGTCACCCAGCTTCTCTTCAGTCATTAGGTCACTGATTAGGTCGTCCTCCATTGCCAGTACCAGGTCAAGCAGCGCTTTACCTCTTGTCGGCCTGTAGACTGCCTGCGTCAGATAAAGCTTATCCGTGCATGAGAGAAAGCTTTGCGACCACTCGGATTTGGCCGACCGCTCTTCCCATGACATGTCTGGGTAGTTGAAGTGTTCCATGACAACCGTGCACTGGGAGCATGCTGCCTCAGCCAATTCCCTGGTGAACTCCTGGTCAAGCTCTTTATTCTGGGTGGGAGGTTTGTAGTAGACTCCCACCATTGTGTCCCCTGTGCTGTGTCCCCCATGGATTTTAACCCAGAGGTTCTCCAGTCATCCGCCCTGGGCACCAATGTCATCTTGCAGGCATGCATAGCTTTCCTTGACATAGACAGCTACATCCCCATCCCTTTTCTCCACTCAATCTCTCCTGTACAGGGTATAGCCATCTATACATGTGGCTCGGTCATGGGTGGAGTCCCACCAGGTCTCTGTTATCCCTATGACATCATCATTATTTGTGTTTAGCAGGAGGACAAGTTCCTCTTCTTCATTACCCAAACTCCTGGCATTTGTGTACAGGCACACAAGTGTCCCTTTGGGGGTCCTTGCTTTGCCTACAGATCATTCCAGGGCTGGGGCAGGGGTGGGCTCCCTTAAGTGCCTTGGCCTGCTGGTTTGCAAGGGTTGCTCAGTGGGCCAGCAGTGGCAGTCATCCCTTCATCCCCTGGCAGGCTTAGTTTAAAGCTGTAGACATGGTGCTCTGCCGTGGTGCCAGAGGACTGGAAAAGGGCCAATGCGGTTCCCATTTTCAAAAAAGGGAGGAAGGAGGACACAGGAAACTATAGGCTAGTTAATTTTACCTCGATCCTGGGCAAGGTTTTTGAGAAAATTATCCTGGCGCATGTCCACGAGGGGCCAGCAGGGGAGATTATGCTTAGGGGCAACCAACATGGGTTCATTAGAGGCAGGTCCTGTCAGAGCAACCTGGTGGCCTTCTGTGACCAGGTCACAAAATCTTTAGATGCAGGTGTAGCAGTGGACGTAGTCTTTCTGGACTTTAGGAAGGTCTTCAACACTGTCTCTCACCCCTTTCTCATTAAAAAACTAGGAGACTGTGGCATCGACACCTACATAGTCAAATGGGTCACTAGTTGGCTGGAGGGCCACACCCAGAGAGTGGTGGTGGATGGATCTTATTTGACCTGGAGGGATGTGGACAGTGGGGTCCCGCAGGGCTCGGTCCTCAGGCCTGCACTGTTCAACATCATCAGCAACTTGGATGGGGGCGTAAAAGCACCCTGTTCAAATTCACATACAACACTAAGATGTGGGGAGAAGTGGGCATGCTAGAAGGGAGGAATAGGCTGCAATTGGACCTAGACAGGTTACAGGGGTTGGTGGATAAGAACAGGATGGGTTTCAACACTGACAAGTGCAAAGTACTGCACCTGGGGAGGAAGAACCAACAGCTTACCTACAGGCTAGGGAACTCCCTTCTCATCAGTGCAGAGGCAGAAAACTATTTTGGAGTCGTTATTGATGCCAAAATGAACATGAGCCAACAGTGTGGGAATGCAGTCAGGAAGGCCATGCATCTCAAGCAGATCCAATGAGGTGATCCTCCCCCTCTATGTGACCCTGCTCAGGCCACAGCTGGAGTACTGCATCCAGTTCTGGCTGCTGCATTTCAGGAGGGATGTGGACAACATGGGGAGGGTCCAGAGGAGGGCCATCCTCATGATCAGGGGTCAGTAGGGCAGGCCCTACGATGAGAGGCTACGGGTCCTGAAGCTGTTCAGCCTCCACAAGAGAAGGCTGAGGGGGGATCTAGTGGCCATTTATAAACTAGTCAGGGGGGACCAGCAGGCATTGGGAGAGTCCCGGTCCCCTGAGCACTACCAGGAGTGACAAGAAATAACAGTCACAAGCTGGAAGAGGGTGAATTCAGATTAGACATCAGGAGGTGCTACTTTGCTGTCAGGGTGGCTAGGATCTGGAACCAACTTCCAAGAGAAGTGGTGCAGGCTTCTACCCTGGGGGTCTTTAAGAGGAGGCTGGATAAACACCTTGCCAGGGTTGTTTGACCCTGGTACTCTTTTCTGCCATGGCAGGGGGTTGGACTTGATTATCTGCTCAGGTCCCTTCTGACCCTACCAACTATGAAACTATGATATTCAGTGAATGGAAACCAGTTCCAAAATGGCTGAAACTGGTTTGAGATAAACCTGGTTTGTTTTCTAATGGGGTGCCAAATGCTGATAACAGAGCTGATAAATGCTCTGTTATCAAGAGGGAGGGAACACCTCCCTAATCAGAGCATCCTGCCAGGGTCTGACCATGCCCCCACCTCAGCTCAGCACTGTGGAAGGGAAGGGAGGGCTGCTCTAGTGCCCCCTGGCTTCTAGCCTGAGCCACTGTAGGCATGTGCCTACATTTTCTCAGTCCAGAGGGGATATCTGTGAAGTTAGAAACTGATTCAGCCTAGCCAGGTTAGACTAACCTGCAAAGATTGAATCAATTCAGGCTCAGGCTTTTTGAATGAGTGTCCCTAGGCTTTAGGAACAGAAAAAATACCCTGTGACTTGGGAAACAAGTTGCACCACCAATATAGCCTGATTGTGGTTGCTAACTATAAACATACAAGTTAAAACAAACAAACTATTAACAACTTAAGTCTGAAAAATTATTCACTCAGAGGTATCACTCCCATCTTTTTGTTTCTGGCTTTACTAGTGTTCACAGCAATGGCAAAATGTTAACTTCAGTCTGAACTTTATACTTGCATTTGCTTCTTCCTACAGTTTTCCTCTAAATCTTCAGCTCTCTTGATTATTAATTTCTCTGAGAAGCTTCATCCCCATCTCTGAGTTAATCCAAAGCCATTTGAATTCATAGAAAAATTCCCTTCACTTAATATGATTGCATACTCTTTGGACTAACTAGTGTATCTGAGTCAGCAGAGAAGGAGAAAATCTGTATCAGGCTAGCACAGGTTACCTGCCTCCAGAGCAAGGAAGGACCAAGAACCAGTCACAGGATGGCTCCTAGACTTCTGGTTTAGGGACAGAAGTTACATATAAATCAGTTTCAGTCATCAGAAACTGGTTTACACCTGTAACAGAACAGAAATTCAGTGCACATAAGCCAGTTTCAAAATGGCTGAAAATGGTTTAAGTTAAACCTGGTGGAATGTAGTATCAGACTTAACTGGTTTGGGTCAAACTGGTTTATGAAACTTCTGTCCCAGACTCCTTCCTGGTTCAAGTTAATCATAGTCCCCCACCATGCTTTGCAGCCCTGGGCTGGACTGCACTGTCTGTTCCAACAGAGAAGGGTTGGGAGGGCGAGGGGAAGCAGTGACTCCCCACCTCAGGCAAACCTCGTCTGGGGCCAGGGAGCAGGGTTAAATCCCCCTCCCCTTGAGTACAGAGCTTGTCTGGTCTGCTGAACTTACTGCTGGCTGTGACTGTGGACTACAAATCCTAGAGGCACCTAGGAGGAGGAAGAGAAAGTGATGAGCAACTGTGCAGAGTCCAGCTACTGTGGTTCTAGACTACAAATCCCTGAGACCTCGGGAGCAGCAGGAAGTATAAGTAAACACACCATCCATGCTGGCTATGTGCCAGAGAACCGTGCTTTAGCACCCCCTGACTTCAGGCTTGAGCCACTACAAGAATGTGGCTCCAATACCTGAATGAAAAGTAAATGTCTGTCCAGCTGTTTCTTAGTTTAATCTCCACAGTTTAAACTAACTTGCAAAGACTGAATTGATTCAGCCTTGGGCTTTTGGACTGTTTGTACTTCATCCTAGTGTAGAGCATCTACATACCACCTCTTGTTCAGGGTTTATGGCAAAGCAACCATGTAGCTATAAAAGGCTTTAAGTAGAACCAATTTCTGGTATAGTTTTGGTGCTTTCACACTTTGCATTCAGATTTCATATTCTGCTTCCATCCCAAAGTATCTTAAATTATGAAATGCAGAACACACTTAGGTTCATTGGTGCAGGTCACATCTCTCCTGCATTTAGTTACTTGCTTTTATTTCTTTTCTACTTAAATTTTGTAATAATTAATAGCAGAAAGTAGGCAGTCCATAATGTAGAAAGTGGCTTTGTTTCCACAACTTAATGTTTAGTTGCTTTGGGTTAAATGGATGATTGAGAAATCTAAAATGCCTCTCTTCCAAAATGGTAAGTATGTCCTGTGCTGGTTTTTGCATAAGCTAAAGCCTCCCTCCTGGGCTATGACCCAGTTGAATAATAAGATATATGAAAGCAAAGAGAATGGGTTGATATGTTTCACTTGGCTCCAAGATCTTTGTAAATTATCAACCCTGCTAGTTAAGATGACATAACTGCTCAACCTCCAAAATTCTGGGTGAAACGAATGAGATTTGAAGGCTCAGAATTTTTTAAATAAAGGGTTTTGTGTGAAAGGTGATACTAAAAATTTTATTAAGTGAATCATTACTGCATTTTCACTAATGTAAATAGTGCACTAATTTTGTTGTTTTTTTATGCTATTCAGAAGGAGAAAAGTTTGTTCCACAAAAAAAATTAATTCTTTATAGAAGTGGAGATATGATTTCACCATTCCAACTCTGAAAATGTTTTCAAATATTGACATTTGCATTAACTCGGAGCTGTTACTTATTCCTTTTTTTAAATTTGCACTGTAACTTTATGAGTATATTGAGCATTCCACAGAGTTGCTAAAAGCTGTCATTCTATGGAGAGTCAGAGAGCGGTCTCTAGAGATATATTTCAGCAAGTTATAACAGTAGGATTTGGGTTCATTCAGAACTTTGCTGTTTTGTTTGAACTCGTTTCCCCTGTGAAACGGCACCTGTGTCAGGTTTAGATTTGACATAGCTGATAGTGATATAATTCATGGCTCAAATTCTGTTGTCATTGTGGGAAGGGGCCTGCCATTGATACTCATGTGCATTCTGCCTTCCTCTGAATTTTCTGTTTACAAAACCAGTGAAAAACTAATATAAGACAGTTCTTGTATTATTCAGATGGACGCCAAGTCTGAGTGATAAAGAAGCATAAAGTGGGACCACAAAATAAGGGAGCTGGGAGGAAAGATGTTTTCTAACCAAGTTGTTGGATTAGTACTTGAGGGACTTGCATTCTGATTGCAGTGATACCACAAACCTCCTGTGTACTTTTTGGCAAATCACTTAACACTGCTGTGCTTCTGTTCTTTATTTGTAAATCTTCCCTTCCTTGGAGGCTTGTTGGGAGGATAATTCCACTAATGTATGTGAGAGGCTCTATTACTAAGGTGATGAGTGTCATGAATATACAACAATATTAATAGATAATGCTGCTAAGGGCATAATAATGAATCTAGCATTTTTAATTCTTTTCAAGTACTTCTGCTGTTTTGGATGTTGTGCAGACCATGATGGGTAGAAGGTCACGTTTTCCAAAGTGCCCAAGTCAGTTATGAACACAAAGCCTATTTTCAAAATGTATCCAGATAACTAGAAAGCTAAGAGACATGAAAAAAGTGCCACTGCTCTTCATACTTGGTTTGATGATGATGCAGTAGCCTAGCTATTCTCACATGAAAGACTGTAATGGAGAAATGGATGTATTTACTTTGCACCTAATTTTTAACTATCATCCCATACATATGTGAATTTGTGCCTTTGCCTTAAGACCTTGATGTAGGTACAGAATATCCTATAAACAGAAAAATGGACACACTATAGGGTCTCAAAGATTTTAACCAAAGGCCAATAGTGAAGATAGTATATGTAAAAGATCCCTCATTGAAAAGCATCATGAGTAATGAATATGTACAAGAATGTAAAACATTTTGGATTATTTTAATGAACATCAGTGCATGGAGCAATCTGCTAATGTGAAGCTCTCCTAGCAAATGAGTCTATGTTATATGTCTGAACACAGCTAAGAAATTCCTTCTTCATTTTTAAGGTTTTAAGAAGTGTTATTTTTTTATTTATTATTTTAAAATTCTTGGGTTGGGAGGGTCTCAAGGTTACCCAATCCAACTCCCTGCACAAAGGAAGGATATGCTATTCCTAAATCATCCCACACAACTGCTTATCCAGCCTCTTCTTGACAACGTCTTGAGGTGATTCCACACCTTCTCTGGGTAGCTTGTTCCACTGTCCCACTGTTTGTTCTAACAGTAAGGAATATTTTTTTTGGTGAGATTTAACCTAAATCTGCTGTGCTGCAGTTTCAACCCATTGTTTCACTTCCTGCCCTCTGTGGCAAGGAAGAACAGCTGTTCGATGCTTCTTTATGGCAGCCTTTCAAATATTTGAAGACTGTTGTCATGGTCCTCATTAATCTTTGCTTTTTCTAAACTTAGTATACCTAGTTCTTTTAGCCATTGCTTATTCAGCTTGCATTCCAGCCCCTTTATCATCTTTGTTGCTTGCCTCTGGATCCTATCCAGTTTCTTTAGATCTTAAAATGCAGAGCCCAGAACTGCAAATAAAATTCCAGGTGAGACCCAAGTGATGCTAAGTAGATTGGTACTATTAGCTCTTGAGTGCATCTACACATGCGCTTAACTGTGCAGTAGATGAATTTTGCTGCAGTCTAAAGGATCACAATCTACAGATGTGACACTATTAGACCTCAGCAAACTCATTTTTACCACTATAAGATAGTAGTGTTGGGGACACTACAATATTACAGCAGTGAAAATAACTGTGCCTAAATGCATGTGTAGATGGTTACCAGGGCTGGCTGGGGCACAAAGGTGCTGCAGCGTGGGAGATGCCTGGTGCCTAGCTCCACACTGTAGAACCCTCATGCCCCAGCCAGTCCCTCCACCACCCAGTGCTGCCATTAGAGTCCAGGGCTGACCCCTTGGCCCCTTGCCCTGGCTCAAATTGCTGCAGTCCATGCACATGTGCAGATGCTGTGCCCAAGGGCAGCTGACTCCAGGGCAAACTGCACTGGAGTTTATTGTGTCATGCTAATTCCACATGTAGATGCACCCCCTGGGCACCTCCCAACAAGTGCTCACGTATAGGGCCACATGTTTCCTGAGGGATAAAGACCAGTGGCACATATTTGTCTCCAAGTATGCCCCTGCATGTGCGCTCTGGCATGCAGGAAAGTGATCCAGGTGGCAGAGGTGAGGCTGAGCCTGAGCTGGCCCCAGCAGCCTTACCTGGGGTTCTGGGGTTCTCCCATAGTGGTACTGAGCTGGATGCACAGAGCCTGGCAGGCAGCCATAGTGCCAGTGGCTGGCCAGGCTCCCTTTCTGGTGACACATGCTGCTGCTGCATGTGCTGCGCTGCCTTTTTCAGCCATGGTTTTTTTTTTTGACACCAGGATCTCCCAGTGTCAAAAAAACACACTGATGTGAAAACTAGCAACAAGATGAATGGGTGCATGTGCTCTGTGTGCAGTTTGTGGTGCTTCAAACTGCTTTGAGGTGCCACAAAATGCATGTGTGCGCTTGTGGGGACGTGCCCCCTGTGTCTTACATACAATATTGCTCTTAATGTAGGTCAGAATTGCATCTCCTTTTTTTTTGGTGAATGTATTACAGTGCTGACTGATGTTGATTCTGTGATCCACCACAACCCCTAGATCCTTTTCAGCAATGCCACTGCGCATACCCAATTATCTCAGGGGTGTAGGTTGTAGCCGTGTTGGTCTAAGCACATAGGTAGACAAGGTTCTTGTCTAAATCCAATATCAAATAGTTGGAAAAATTCTTCTCAGCAAGGTTTTGGGCACAAACACCAATTGTACATGTGACATCAGGCTGAGGAAGCATCTGCAGATGGTCTGTGCTCTTCCTGGGTGGAGTAGTAAAGCAGCCAGAGGCCAGTAAATCTGCAAGAAAGCCAATCAGTTTAGAATGTAAATGGACGTGGTCAGTGGGTGAGAGAGAGGTGTGAGGGGAGGGGACAGGGGAATGAATGTAGCTGTAGTCGAGGGATGAGAGACTGGTGGGGGAGGGGGAAGGGAATGAGTATAGCTGGAAAAAAGTAGGATTACCTGGGGAGTCAAATGTTAGCAGGTTACAATGCGTCATAAATCCAATGTCTATATATAGTCCATGATTTTTTTTTTAATCTGGTAGATTGATAAAGTGAAGTTCATTGGTTTGTCTGTGAAAGGTATTTTGTAAATTCCCTTTGAGGGTTAGAACTGAAAGACTGGAGAGAGAGTGGTTTTCTTGTGAGAAGTGTGCCCCCACAGGTAATTGGGTAGTCTTGTCTTTGATAGACTTTTGGAGTGCATTCATTCTGGTGCGCAATTGTTGTTTGGTTTCTCCTACATATTTTCCATCCGGGCATTTGGTGCACTGGATGAGATATATTACATTTCTGGAGGTGCAGGCAAAAGGTCCAGGGTGGTTGATGGATCTGTTGTGGGGTGTAGTAATTGTGGGCGTGGTGGAGATGTGTCATCAGGTTTTACATTTCTTGTCTCTGCATGGCCTGGATCCGTTTGTTGTGTTTTGTAGAAGGTGTGCTTCTGATGAATAGATTGGTGATGTTTGGTGCATGTTTAAAGGCTTAAATGGGTGGTTCTGGGAAGACGTCTTTGATAATTGGATCTCCTTCTAGTATGGGTTGCAATTGCTCAAGGATTTTCCATATAGGTTCCAGGGAGGGATGGTATTTCAGGGAGTGGTGGGATTCATGGGGGATTTTCTTTTGTACTGCACCAATTCTTAAGGTGACATCTGGGTGGCTCTTTGAAAGATGCAAACTATCTCTCTGGAGGAGTGTCCTTGTTAAGTGAAGGCTCCTTTGATAGTTTTGAGGTGATGATCACGGGTGTTCCCCTCACTGTAAATTCAGTGGTATCAAAGGGCTCAACTGTATATTACAGCTTCCTTGGTGTGTTTAGGATGATTACTGGTTCTGTGCAGATATGTTGGTCTGTGGATTTATTGTACATGATGGTCTGTATTGTACCATTCTGGATGGTGACCATCATGTTTAAAAAGTGAATGTTGGTGTTGGAATACTCCAGAGATAGTCTGATGGAGGGATGCTGCATGTTGAATTTCTGATGGAAATTAATGGGAGATTGCAGGTTTTCAGTCCAAATGATGAAGATGTCATTGATATATCTAAAGTGTAGCAAAGGTTTGATGGTGCAGTCCTTGAGGAATTTTTCTTTTAGGTGGCTCATGAAAAGGTTAGCATACTGTGGGGCCATTTTGGTGGCGGAGACAACAGAAGAATTCTTCTAGTCCTCCACGTTGAAGTATCCTATGAGGGTATTTTCTGGACAGAAATTCAGGCTGTTAGAGAGGACAGACTTTCCAGCTTTGGTCAGTGCGTGCATGGAGAGGTTGATGACATTTGAGGGTTGGTTGCTTTCTTCAGTTGCATCAAGTTTGAGGTTAGAATGTTGTACAATGTGTTGTTTTTTCTCTGAAGGCTGTTTTGTGGTTGGGAAAGTTGTTCCTGGAGTAACTGGTTCCATCTCTTCTGGTAACATTTCTTCTTTTTATGTTGGATGGATGTTGTAGAAAATTTTTGGTAGTCTCTTTGTATAAAAGCAGGGGTAACATTGGACCCCTGCTGAACCAAATGGGACAGCTGATAACCAACACCCAGGAAAAGGCCAATCTGCTCAATGGGTATTTTGTATTGGTCTTTCATCAGTCCAACGGAACTGTCCTGCCTAGCAAGACACGGGACAGCCAGGATGAGGGCGTATTTACACCCAGCATTGCTGTTGATTTAATGTGTTACGAATTACGCTCTTAAAGCCACGTGCAATTCGCTCTAGGATGGGGCAATGATCACGCAGAGCAAGTATCCAAAGTCAGATACAGAATCTTTATTCGCTGCAGTGAGGTGCCTCCGAGCAGGGATCCCGCCTACCAGATATAATACTATTTTATACTTTGTTAGTACATCAGCATTAGTTCGTGATTAGCTCGTGCTCGTAAAAATACCCAATCATCTATTAACTAAATCACTATTCTATCCAATCAAGTGGCACTGTGAGTGTGAACACCGAAGTTTAACTCTCGTGACTACATGCCCCATATATTTTTGCTAAGATGTATCTTATCTTACAAAAACAATCCTTGTACCACCTTCAAGGTTCCTCTGTTGATGAGACTCCTCTGTTGACTGGATTCAGCTAGTTTCATATCTTATCAGTAGCCCATACGCAGCACCTCTCCTCTCCCAGCCGTCTCGTAAGTGCTGTGTCTGCTTTTATGAAACATGGGTGAAAGGACAAGGAAATGGCCTCACTTTAGCACTACAAGGCCTTGCTTTAGCCCTACAAGATTCATATACAACAATAAAGGATCACCTTGAGAGGATGGACACCTTCAAGTCAGCTACTCCTGACAGATTACACCCTAGAGTACTCAAGGAGCTGGCAGGTGTCATAGCCCAACCATTGGCAAAAATATTTGAAAACTCCTGGCTCTCAGGTGAAGAACCTGAAGACTGGAAGAAGGCCAATGTAGTACCCAACTTTAAGAAAGGGTGAAAAGTAGTTCCTGGGAATTACAGGCCAATCATCTTGACCTCAATCCCCGGTAAGATTATGGAGAAAATTATCAAGGAGACCCTTCTGGATAAGCTAACTAAGGGAAACATCCTGAGGGACAGCCAATATGGGTTTGTCATGGGTAGGTCTTGCCTGACCAACCTCATCTCCTTCTGTGACCAGGTGACATATCACCTGGACAAGGGAGAAGACATTGATGTCATATATCTGTACTTTAAAAAAGCCTTTGATCTGTTCCATGACCTCATGGAAAAAATTGGCCAACTGTGGCTTCAGCTACACCACAGTCTGATGGCTGGGAAATTGGCTCCGAGGTCAGACCCAGAGAGTAGTGGTTGATGGTAGCGAATCAGTATGGTGCTCCGTGACCAGTGGCATGCCCCCAAGTCTCTGTCCTTGGACCAGTTCTCTTTAACATCTTTATCAATGATCTGGATATTGGTGTCAGAAGCACACTGGCTAAGTTCACCGATGATACTAAACTTTGGGGCATTGAGTCCACACTTCAGGACAGGCTTGTGATCCAGGCTGACTTGAATAAACTTAGTAAGTGGATGCATACAAACCTGATGATGTTCAATACCAATAAATGTAAGGAACCCCACCTTGGGGGAAAAAAATACACAGCATAATTATAGGCTCAGCAGTGCCACGCTTGCTAGCACCACGGCTGAAAGAGACTTGGGGATCATGACTGACCATAAGATGAACATGAGCTACCAATGCAATGTCATAGCTGGTAAAGCAAACAAAACTCTGGCTTGCAACCATAGATGCTTCTCAAGTAAATCTCGGGATGTCATCCTGCTGCTGTACTTGGCCCTGCTGAGGCCGCAGCTGGAGTACTGCATCCAATTCTGGGCTCCACAATTCAAGAAGGACGTTGATATGCTTGGGAGAGTCCAGAGGAGAGCCATGCACATGATCAGAGGGCAAGAGAATAGGCCTTAAAGAGAGGTTGAGAGCCATGGAACTCTTCAGTCTGGAAAAGCACAGGCTCACGGGGGACCTGGTAGCTGCTCATAAGTACATAAGAGGTGTATATCAGGACCTGGGAGACTGTCTGCTCACCAGAGTGCCCCAAGGAAAAACAAGAACCAATGGTCATAAACTCCTTCAAGACCATTTTAGGCTGGACATAAGAAAACATTTATGTTTTGTCCAAGCCCCCAAGACCTGGAATAGACTCCCTCTAGAAGTGGTACAGACACCTACTCTGGACTCATTCAAGAAATGCTTGGATGCTTATCTTGCTGGGATCCTTTGACCCCAGCTGACTTCCTGCCCCTGGGGTAGGGGGCTGGACTTTATAATCTTTGAGGTCCCTTCCAGCCCTAATGTATATGAAATATACGTTTGTACGTTTATACGTTTATATATATACGTTTGTCACGGAGGCACTGGGGTGCTCCATGCCTGAGTTGAGGAAGAGGTGAGCTGCCAGTCACCAGGGCAGTTCAGGTGAGGGTTGTCAGAGCTGCCACTCATCAGGGCAGGGCAGCTGTGGGCTGCCAGGCCAACCAGCCAGTCAGGTGACCGGAAGGGGGCAGGGCCGGGCCCTTTATAACAACTGAGGCCTGGGCCCAGAAGCAGTTCCCTTCTGGCAGCCTTAGGAGCAGGAGCTCTGCGGCTGAGCTGAGCAGTCTGAATTGGTAGTGACAGCCTTGTGGTGCTGACTGGCTGCAATGATGCTGGGGATGAGAGCCCCTTGACGAAAGGTAGGGTTGGAGGCCCTGTTGGGGGCTCAGTGTTTGTGTTGTGAGCAGGAGGCTTTGTGTTTTGTGTTGAAGCCAGGTGGCTTGCGTTGTGTTACAGTTACACCGGAGGACCGGGTGAGGCTGTAGGGGAGTGAGGAGGCCTCACGGGGATTCCCCAGCAGCTTGGGGGTTCCTGGTGCCCATTAGGGGCACAGTGCCACAGCAGGCACAGCATAAGGAGTGCCAGGAGGGCGCTCGCTGAGTGGGGGTTGTAGCCCCAGCCGTGAGAGGCGCGGCACAGGCCCCAGAGGGGGGCAGGCTTTGATTGATAAAGACCCGGTAGGGTTGGGGAGGCCAGGTAAGGCTCCAGCCGCCTGAGCCCAACCCGCTATTCTTGGCAAAGACCCAGTAGGGTCAGGGAGGCCAGGTAAGGCTCCGGCTGCCTGAGCCCAACCCGGGATTCTTGGCAATACCCAGTAGGGTCGGGGAGGCCTGGTAAGGCTCCGGCCGCCTGACCCCAACTCGATATTTACCAGTCGCAGGACATTGGAGTGAATAGTAGGAGCTAGGGCGGTGGCGACACGCCAGGCCCAGGGGCGGCGGTGACGCGCCAGGCCCAGGGGCGCTGGGAATGGGGCGGCGGTGACGCGCCAGGCCCAGGGGCGCCGGGAATGGGGCAGCGGTGATGAGCCAGGCCCAGGGGTGCCGGTAGGAGCCGGACAGTGGAGAGACAGGCTCGGGGCACCGGTAACAGGCCAGTGAGTAGGAGCCCGGCCCAGGGGGTGCCAGGTGGGCGACAAGCCCAGGGTGCCAGGGGGAGAGCACTGAGGGGCAGGGGACTGTACAACATCCCACGGATGAGGCTTGCGAGGCTGCGAGGCTTGGGGCATGCTAAAGGGGAGGTTTGGAGGCACGCATACCTCTTAAGGGAGGGGCGCACAGAGGCGCCCCATTTGGAGTAGGGGCAAGAACACACATACCGTTCACTCGATGAACAAAGGCAGCCTCCCATTTAATCTATTAAACAGCAAAGTCGTGGCGGGTGAGGAGGGTGCCTAGTCCATCCTAACGTGACGGTAGGGGGTGCTAGGGAGTTCACGGCCGCTCCTAGGCCCCACTCCCTCACAACATTGTATAATGGTAGGAAGAAGTCTCGATTTTTCTATATTTGTACATTTGGTTTTCCTTCCCTACATGTTGGCCATAGGCTGTATCCACACAAGAGTAGACATTTGGTTCCCTGTAACAACTAGCAGTATAGCACACCTTGTAGCAGCGCTAGTTGTCCCAGGGGAATGCCTGTGCCATGCACACTCTGGAACATGGCAGGTAACCCCAGGTGGAGTAGGGGAGACTGGGGCCAACACTCATCTTACCTGGGGTCCTGGGGGCCTCCTGGGGCTGCAGCAGTGGCAATCCTGCTGTTTGGAGTCTGGCTGGCAGCCAGAGTATGGCTCTGGCTGGCCAGGCTCCAGTTTTGAGCAGTGTGTGCTGGCCCCATGTGCACTGCTCCACCTTGTTTTTTTTTACCTCTGGATATCTTTGCAGCATGGAGAACAGCTAAACATGTACCATCTTGAAGCACGGGGATGCTGATGCATGAGATGTGGAGGCTGGCTGGAACATGCTAATTAGCACAATCCAGCAGACTCAGTTAATCTAGCCTGCTCTGATATGATGTAATTAAAGCACATTGGAGAAGTCTCCCAGCATGTGTACAGGCACCTTTGGTCTAGCAACAGACATTACACATCAACCAGTTTAAGTGATCAGAAACTGGTTTAAACCTGTAACAGAACAGGTGTTCAGTGGACATAAACCAGTTTAAAAATGGCTAAAATTAGTTTGAGATAAACCTGGTGGAATGTAGTATCAGACTTAACTACTTTGGGTCAAAATGGTTTATGCAATATCTGTCCCAGATCCCCTTCCCGGTTTAACTTAAACAAGAATCCCCCAGCATCCCTGGCAGGGATCTCTGCTCCAGTGAGCTGGGCTGGCCCTTCCCCTCTGCCCCCTGGCTGGAGCTCCAACAGAGATAGCAGGCACAGCAGTATTTGCCTGGCTTCCTTGTGACCTGCCTATCCTCCACCACCACTCCCTGCTCAAGCAGGATTCCTCCCTCCCCTCCCCCACTGCACAGATGTAGCCAGCATGTGGCATGCTAGCTAATGTTGAGAGGTGTCTGTGTAAGGCAGACAGAACAGGACAGTGTTCCCTTAGGGCTTTTTGGAGTTAATCAGCAGGTCAGCTGGTCCCCCTGTTCCTCCTTGGAAAAAGCTGTTTAAGAAGAGCTTGAACCAATGAGACAGGCTTTTGTTTTGTTTTGGTGGGCCAATAAATGCTCTGTTATCAACTCCCTGCTGGGCTGGTCAGGAGTAGTGGGTGGAAGGACCCCTTCCTAAACAGATCATCCTGCTGCAGCCTGACCATGCCCCCCTCAGCTCAGCACTGAAGAAGGGAAGGGAGGGCTGCTCTAGTGCCCCCTGGTTTCTAGCCTGAGCCACTGCCTGAGTTTCCTCAGTCCAGAGAGAATGTCTGTCCAGTTACAAACCAGTTCAGCCTAGTCAGGTTAGATTAACAGGCAAAGATTGCATCAATTCAGGCTCAGGCTTTTTGAATGTCTGTCCCTAGCTTTGGAGACTAACTGGTTCAGAGAGGCATGACGTTTCATAGGCAACAACCTACTTTGTCAAATGTCAACATTGCCTTGGTATTAACTTGCCCAGATACCCATCCCCCGCCAGATTGCCCCAACATACTCTAACAGGACTCTTAAACTGCACAAGAAGCTATTTTACGAAGTGTTTCAACATATCTACAAGTGTCCTTAGGGGCTGAGACCCTTCCTTGTCTATGCCAAAAGGTGCACAGCAGTTCTTCTGTTGAGATCAGATGTCCATGCCAAATTGCAGCAATACATTCAACAGCACATTTCAAACAACGGTTAAGTTTGCTGTGCTTATATGTATAGAAGACTTGTTTACATGAATAAGTCACTGGTTTAGAAAGGGAAAAAGTCTTCTTCTTGCTTGATTTTTCTGTAACTCAGCCACAACAAAATCAATTTCCTCTGGAACAAGGAAAGGCTCCACTTTCCAACAAGGACTATTTCCATGTCAAATTTGCCTTGCAATTTTTGCTGTCAGGTTGTTATTTAAAAGAAAAAAGGATTGTAATTTTTTTTAAATAATGGAGAAAGTGTATTATTTTCATTCTGCTCATTCATAGAAATGGCTGAGTGATTTTATTCAAACATTCCACCTTAATTCTTCAACAGGGAGAACGCAAGCTTGGAAATTCCTGGCCTGAAAGGTGAAAGTTTTGGATAAGTTATTCATAACTTTAAAAGGTGGGGAGGGAGTGGGAAGGGGTTAATTGAAAAACGCTAGGCAGCCTTAATAACAGAAACAGCTTTTATTATAAAGATCTGTAATAATAACTTATATCAAAATGCAATGTAAAAATTGCATGTCCTCATTCCTTGAATGAGATTTGATTTTATTCCTGTAAGAGTTATCATACAAATTTAATTTTTAGATTTAAGAAAAAAATGTATTTATAACATCACCAATGATGAAGCCGTATAAGTGCTTTCACTGTCATGCACTCAGGCCACAGGAGAAAAGGATTTGAAAATGCCTTAGCCATTACAGAGCAAGAACTAAGAAGTCGTCATAAATTATAGAATTATAGAACTAAACCCAGAGCAAATTCTAAAATGGAAAGGTGCTATTAGATGTTGCAAAACAAACAAATTGATGGCACTGGCATAAAATATGTAAAAGTACCTTCTCAACCAGGTTGCAAAAGTGTATCTGTTTTGTCCTCAGCACTGTGCTTGAAAATTTGAATTTAGTTGCCATCAGATGACATCAGTTGAAAATGAATGTGCAATGCAAAAGAAAATATCCCTAAAATTGGACTTTGGACTCCTGATCTAAAATATTATTCAGTGATGGGTGACACGTATTCTCACAGAGAGGGCCTGAAAAATGCCCAATGAACCACTGTGCTATAATATGAATTTAACTAGCATACAGGGTTAGTACTTTTCTGTCTCTGCATAGAGTTGAATATCACCTGGTATTTTAGTTGATATGATCATACCTCTAAATTCAGCAAGCAAAAGCAGGTCACAGCTCAGAAAAAATATTCTTTGAACTTCCAGTTTCTCATTTTCTTTCTCCTACTGTGGCATGCATTCTCCTTTCATGACTTAACAAGAGGAGTTTTTGCTTATAGCAGAAATGAAAATTGGTGCAACATGAGGTTTTGTTGCTTTGCCTTTTCAGAAAAGGAACAGAAAGTCAAACTTCCACAGTTAGTTAGATCAGAGCTGATACATTAGATGTTAATTTCTAAGTGAGAATTCCTTTGCCCAATTAAGCATTCTGAATGAATTCCTTCTCTGGAGATGTGTGCAGGTCCTTCCAGCACATATGTCTGCAACTTTGCAGTTTGCTTCCTGTGATCATTTTTGCCAGGAAAAGTTAAATGCTTGCGAAAAGTGACGTGAAAGTGACCAAAATGAATCCAATTAAATGTGGATAGTCCCAGGAAATGGTTTCATTATTTCCCCAGCTCTGCTATCATGCAGTCTCTTGCAGATTTTCTGCCTTTGATAACTGCTTGAATGGTAGGTAGGCTGGTAGGCATATTTTTCCTGTTGAATTTGTAGCTGAGACTATTTCATGTTTGAAATACATAGAAGTGTGGTTGTGTGCGATACCTGATCTTTGTTTTGCTTTGCTGAACATCTGATTGCTAAGACTACCTCAGTGGTGCTCAGAAATTTCCACTTGGGAAGAGAGACCTCTCTCCAGCTGAAGTACGTTATACAAAGAAATTTCACTTAAACAGATCCTTTTATCTGGGATATCAAAGCACTTTTTTCATTCGTAAACTGAGCCTCAAAACACCCTTTTGGTGAGTGAACTTATTTTATTTAATTTTGAAGCTGATGACATAACATGGACCTGAAAATCCAGCAGATTTTGTGTTCCCCTTTGGAGACAGTGCAAAGCAACAAAGAAGGACCAGGTAATTAAAAAAAAAATAGTGTTAATAACATCAATGCCTACCAAATATAGAAAACTAGATAGGATATGGAAAGGAAGTCTGAATAATTACATGAAATATAAGTACACAGAGTATTCAAGCCACCTCGTTGCCCTGATCTTGCTGACCATTTTATGAAGTTGCAATGCTCCCATCTATCTCTGATTAGTGACATTCTTTTCAGGGATACCAAGTATCCCCAATTTACACTGGATGACACGGTGTGAAAAAATGAGGCTACTTTATGGCCTCAACCAAAATTGCTCCTTTAATACAATTTGGGAACCTTCTCTACCAGGTCTCCAGGCCTCTTTCTAACCAAATAACTAGACTAAGAATACTTGCAAGCATTGATTGTAGAATGCTTCAAATAGGTCATTAAGGTCTGAAGCTAGCAGTTGTAAAGAATCATTTTTAATTATTATGCAATTACAGGAACACGAGCTTTGCATTAGGCACTCTGATTATTTGCAACAACTTTTATTTACATGTACTCTGCTACTTTTGTGTAGATGTGATTCTAGATTATGGTAGCATTAGTTTTAAATAATCCTGAAGTGATCATTGGGTTCAGTAATGACATTAGATGTGAATGAGAAGAGCTACACAACAACCTTTATTGTAGAGCAGCAGATCATTCCTTCTGGGCGTGAACAAGCATTTGAATGACCTGACTCAGGTTAGGCAGTTTACTCTGAGTCACCTAAACCTGAGTCGGGTACTGGTGCATGTAAGCGTTCATCATGTGGGCAGCTGGAGGTAAATTGAGGGGAGGGACTCAATGGCTGGGCTTTCTCAGCCCTGGGGCTGTGCTGTGAATGTATGCCTTAGACAGGGTTAATCCATTTTAGATCTAGTTAACACAGGCCAATCTAAAGTTAGTTCATCTCTGAAGTGAACTAACTTAGATCAGGTGTGCTGTTTTTAGTGCATTTTAAATACTGTGAATGCTTGCATACCAGACAAATTAGAACACCCTTAGCTTGGTTAAGGCAATCTAAATGTACTGCTTGTATGTGCCCTCTGGGCACATGTACACATGCATTAATGCTCCATAATTACGGTGCATTAAGTTAAGTATTTAAGTTAAGTAATAACAAGTACTTAATGTACTGTAATTGCTTAACAGGTACTTAATAACAGGTACTTAATGCGCTGTAATCGGCACCACTGCACAGTAGCACCGGCAAACGTTTTTTATGTAACACTAAAGGACAGTAGACTTTTTCTACTGTGCATTAGCACAGCTTTCTCTGTGACATGCTGATGTGCAGTGGAATTAGTCTACTGCATTTTAACCTCTTGTGTAGTGTGCCCCCTGTCTCTCTAACTAGCTGCTGTCTAATGGAAGGGCTATTTCCCAATTACCAACTCCTCAGTCTGCTTAGTTAGAGAGCATCTCTATATTATAACTTCTGTGTCTACAAAACTGACAGTCGAAAACAAATGGAATACATGCATAGTTTAATTACCATTTACACACTTTTAGATACTCTGCTATGTGGAAAGCATGGCTGCAAATATAAAGCTTTTTCACAGCTACCTAGACAAGAAAAGAAAATTGCTATTTTATTTTAATTTCAGGTAGGCTTAGATGTGTGATATTGGTATAAGTGTAAATATAATAAATCATTTCAATATGATATATGATATGATGAGATACAAATTATATGAATGTTTCATTTCCACAATTATATCAAAATAGGATATTTTTTATTAAACCAATAAGCTTCTGCAAAACCATCAGGAATTGGTATCCATTTCCAGTGAAGTGTAATTTAGGTTGACCTGTAGCTGTGATGGTCAGAATTCAGAATTAAATCCTAGCTAATGTTTTATAAAGAGATGTAATTATTCAATAGAAAAGTTTTTCCACTTTAATACAGAAACATGTTTAAAATGAAAGAGGGATTCATAAAGAATATTTAGGTCGAGACAAGAATAAAAGCAAAGCAAAAACCATACAGAATTAGATTCTAATTTTCATATTTAACAACACGGACAACTCATTTGCACCAAGTCAAAATTCTCTGCCCCCAAAGGAAAGCTGTAAAAAGTTACCCAAGAAACAAAACAAATAAAAATGTCAACTTATAAGAAGTGAATTACTTCATTTGCTTAAAACAAGGACTTCCACCCACAGTAGTCTATTATATGATGTAGCATATTCTGCGCTGAATAGCTCTGCACTTGGCTTTTGTTTTTGGTATGGAACTTCCAAAGTATAATACAATCTTTAAAGTATGAAGAAATTCCAATTCATTTTTTGTGTAAATTAATTGAATCTAACACTGTTGTGCCAGGGGCATATTTGACTCTTTGAGAGAATATCACACAGGTTAAACCTATTATTGAGTTAGTAGATACCAAAGGCCAATGAACAATTTAGTGCTAGAATAATTTTTGCAAATCATTAGAGGTGGTAAAAAACATAAACGTATGATTTGCATGATACCGCAGAAATCCTGCGTCATCTTCGGCAGTAGAATGGAGTGCATATACTGCCTTTTTTAAATACCCAGGCCAATATGCAGGGCATTGAACTTGTATAAACAGTTATACAAATAATTGTGTGTGCGTGTATGCACACGTGCATACATATATACATACAATCATTTTGTATAAATAAACGCTCACTAGAATAGGGATCTGAAATTCCCTATCATGTATTTCAGGTTACTGTCCTAAACACAAACTATATTCTTTCCCTCTTTCCTACTTTGTCTTGGTGAATATTTAAGTTTTTAATTCAAAGAAGAATAGCTCCCAGAGGAGATACTGAGGGTATGTCCACTAGGGCTGAGCAAAGATTTGGGTGCTGATTTGATTCGGAGGAGATTCGGCCCGATTTGGTGGCCAAATCTGAATTGAATCAGGGGACCAATAATAGAGGTCCAAATCAATTTGAAGCTCTCTGAATCGATTCAGAAAAGATTCAGAGAGCTTTGATGATTTGGGCAGTTCCTGACTGCTGCAGCAGGGAGCTGGAGACGGACTCGGAACTGGTAAGTAGGGGATGGGAGAGGAGGGGGCTGGAGGAGGGGGGTGGGGACCATGGGGGGACCCCTGTCAGCCCCCATCCCCTGCCTGCTCCCCCAGCCCCAACCCTCCTGACCCCCACCCACTCCCCCAGCCCCACCATGGATGCCCCACCCACCCCAGCTCTCAGTGCTTTAAAAAAAGGCCCCTACTTACCAGGTGCTGCTTGATGGGGGGATCCCTGCTGCCCCCACACTGCCCCACACTGCATAGGGGGCTCTTCCATGAGCCTACCGCCCCCCCCCCAACTTCTTCAGTCCTTTCTACAGCTGCCCTGCCTGTCCCAGCTTCGGCCCTTTAAGAAAATAAACCCAACCTCTCCCCCCAACTCACCAGCTCCTGCAGCAGCCTTGGGGCTTTGGGAGGCTCTTGCAGAGCCCCCCACATAGCATGGGGCAGTGGGAGGCAGTGGGGATCTCCCCCCTTCCAGGCAGGGGCCAGTGAGTGTTGTTTTTTGTTTTTAAAGGGCCGGAGCTGGGGCTGCCAGGGCAGCCATGGGGGGAGGCTGGGACAGTGGAGTAAGGGTGCTTGTGCAGAGCCTCCCACACAGCATGGGGCAGTGGGGGGGGGGGGCAGTGGGGATTGCCTCACCACCCAGCAGCACCCGGTGAGTAGGGGCTTTTTCTTTCAAAGTGCCAGGAGCTGGTGTGGGTGGGGCAGCCATTGCTGGGGCTGGGAGAATGGGCAGGGGATGGGCCTGTATGATTCAGAGAAAAGGGGAATCAATTCGGGACAGTGATTCAAATCACCGAATCGAATCACTGTCCCCCAAATCGGCCAAATCCAGAATCCAAAGTGAATTCTATCCGCTTCGCACAGGCCTAATGTCCACCCTGTAGTGTGCAGCATACTTTGGAGATATCCAAACTAGCTTGGATACCAGGAACATGGAGCTCTGCACAGGATTACTCTGCTTCCACTCGGTATGTGACAGTTTCTGTTTCCATTCCCACATTCGTATAAGCCATCCTGCAGTCTTTATCCCCATATTTGACATCATCATACTTATTGAAAGCAGTTTTCTCTTTGGGTTGCACATCTGTCAAGAAGTATAACTTAAAAAATCATTACTTGAAAAACAGTAATTTGTCCTTCTATCCGTCATTGAATAGGAGACTTAGAACACTTCGTAGATATTAAATATCTGACAGACATAGGAAAAAAATTAAAAATATGTGCTTTACTGGAAGCAGCAGCATGTTACTTCAACCTGGCTATCTATATAGCATCTGTATAGATTGAGTGCTTCAGCAGGGCTTTTTCGCACTTTTATCTACTAGCTGATTCCATCAGCTATTAGACAAAAGCTCCAAAAAAGCCCTGCTGAAGCACCTGATCTATACAGACATTAGGAAAGCTGGGTACAAATAACACACTACCTCTTCTGAGCACATGTTGGGCTCAGCTTAGAAGCATGCTGAGTTTAAGGTAAAGCACTGTTTTGTTTTGTCTTGTTTTTTCCATGTCTGCAAGCAGCCAAAGTGACTACATATTACCCTCCCTGTTTTTCAGATGAGTGAAATGAGGTTTGTTTTATATGCATAACTTAAATGTCATTTCATTGTTACCTGTTGTGCTTTGCTGCCCCTGGAATAAATTGTAGTCCCTGATGCCTAGCCTCGGTTCAGTTTTGCAATGAATAATTTCCTGGGTGTTTGTTAAGAGGCTGGATGGGGAAATTACAACCCTGGTCCTACAATAAGAAGTGTGTAGGTGGAGGCTGGCAGCATTCCTTGAAGACACCAGGCTCAACAGTTCTTGATGAAAGATTGGGCTTTTGGGATCCTTATATAGTTTTCAGTGGCAACTGGAAGCCAAAATGATGAAATAAAAACATTCTGAGATTTTATCCGAACCTCAGAACCAAGCATTTGTGGAGTTCAAAACAATGTCTCTGACATTTTTGCTGTGTATCGGTATCCAAGCTTTTGGACTTGTTGATATACTGAAAAATCATAGAAGGAGCCGATCTCAGCTTGTGTTAATCGGCCCACCGACCTTGTAGCCCAGATGACACCTGTAAATACTGAGAAGATTGGTAGAATGAAGTGTTTATTTGGAAAGAAGCCCTGACTGTAGGAAGTGGATTGAAGAGCCTAAAGACTAAGTAGAGTCTAAGTGTTCCTTAATTGAAGAGGCATCTATAATAGGAAATCTATAATGTGCAGCTTGTGCTAATCAATGGCTAATTCTGATAATGTAAGGCTGTTGTCCATGCTCTGTAAGCATACAGGAGTCTGTCTTGTAAAGCACAATACTGGTTAACCAAAGCCAGCTCAGTTTGACCCAGGTTCTGACTGAGTGTGTTTCTTATGTGACAGATGAAAGCAGTTCAGTAATGCGGTAGACTCTTTCCTGATGGCTAATTAATATGGAATCCCTCTTGGCTAATGGACTGTGTTAATGTTTTGGTTTTTTTTTTGCTGAAAGAGAGAGCTGTAGGCTAGCGATACATTCTTGATCTGCTCTTGCAAGAGAGAGAGTGGATCTGATCATTCATTTGTGGGTGAGTCCTAAAGAAGTGTGTTTTTGAAGCAAGGATTGGAGCAGAAGGAAAGTGTGGCCTGTTTTATCTCCCAGAGCAGGAGCAGATTTGGTGTGGAACTACTTTCTCAATTCTGTTCAACAGCTTAAATCTGGGCCTTGTAATCGGCCTAACATCTGAGTGATTTGCATATTCCTACAGGACATGGATGCATTGTGATTGATCAACACTAAAGCAATTTATTTTCCAAGGGGAAGTGATGCTGTAGCTCAGTGCACAAATCTTTATTTTTACTTCCTGTCTCTGAAGCATAGAAGCTAATTATTAAAGATAAATTCACCTGTGGGAGGATGAATATGAAATACATGTCCCACTACAGGCCACCTGGACCGCAAATGTCTATTTTTGATCAGTAGTTCAATTGAATTAAACAACAAAGAATTCAGGCAGTGCAAAGTCAGGATGAGGAAAAGTTTGATGTCTCATGTATAAAGTAAAAAATGAGACTCTGGATCCTCGTCTCCAGAGGAGGATTTTCCTTAAACAGATTGCCTTAGGGCCCTATATCTCCATTTACCCTATTGTAAGATGGGTACAAAACAATGAGGCAAACAGGTGGAAGCTTCCACACACTGTACTTAGAAAGTGTAACCCAGCCTTTTGAAACACATTTGACCGAAAGTGAGTTTGAGTTTATCAAAATAGTTTATTTTTCTTAAAATAATATGCCAATTTTTCTTCAGTTCACTTAACATGGAAATAATATTACACTTACCTGATTTACAGCTGAAATGACCTTTGGGAAGATGTGTTATGACGCAGATACTGTGGTGAATGACATTGAAGAATAAATAGTTATTCTGCGTTAATGTTTGAAAAGTGCTGCATAAATGTTAATATATAGTAAGTTCATTAGCACTTGGTTTGGCTCTGGCCAAAACAGCAGTTTCACTGTTGGACACCAGAGGACAGTATTGCCTTAGTATTTAGAAGGTATAATTATGTTTTCCATTTAAAATAATGAAAAATATTAAAGATTATCTTTGATTAATTCTTCTGTTCTATTAAAATGAAATGAGCAAAATCTACATGTTTGTGCCACAGCATCTAATTTGGAGCTGGCTTGATAAATTAAACTGATCTAGAGATGGATAAAAGCAGTCCACATAAAATAATTGTGTCCCTGAACCTTTGCAAAGTTTCAGAACCAGATTTGGTGAGGCGCTGTTTGTGTGGGTGAAAGATTTTCCTACGTTTCTTCCTGTCTAAATAGAACCAGAGAGGCTGTTTCAGCCAGGCTCCACAGCGAGAGCATGTTTAGGGTAAATAGCTTACCACGGTTAATAAATGATTGATAGACTGGCCCATGACTGACATGAGCAGTATGTGTTATAGCTGATACTAACATTTACATATAGGTGTTTTAATTCTGGTGATAAGCAAACTATTTGATTCGAGCTGGTTAATAACAATTAATTTAATGCATGTTTTAGTATGTGGTTAGTCATTTGTGAATGCTTTATAAACATACCCTTGTAGTTATCCAAGGAAGCCTGGATTTGGTCCTGGCAGGTATGTAAACTCTACTCAGCGTGCTAATGCATACTTCCCAGACAATCTAGTGAAGTATTTCCCCCAGGTTAGGCACGCAGGTTCCTCGTCTAACACATAGGCGATCAGCATACAGGGAGGAATCCTCCAAAGTCTACTGAGCAGGAAGCAATCTAAGCTAGTCCAGAATGAAATACGAAGGAAAGGAAAAAAGCGTTAGGCACATAATATGGCATACCCGGCTAGAGATAGGCACCTAACTCTGGTCAGACGGGTGCCTCCCTTTGGAACTGTGAGCCATAAACCTAAATCCAGGTAATCTGTGTAGGTGGCCTATGCCAGTTTTCCCAGTCAGAGTGATTTAGCCCCAAATAGCTGTAATCTAATTGTTAGCGTCCTTCCATGTGGTGTGGGCACCTGAGATTCAAGTGCTGCACACAGGCTTGGAGCAACTAGTTGTATGTTCTTGCCAGTGTACATAGGGCATGCCTAAAAGAGTGGGTCCTGTTCATGAGATAGAAATGGTTCGAGAGCCCCACTTTGGGTCTTCAGCTTGGTCTAGGGCTCCAGCAGCATAAGCCATAGGGTCACCTTATGCTAGCCACTGATGGAAACCTAGGGCAACTACAGGGTTATATAACAGCATTCAGTGGAACCTAAATGATGGCCTTGGGCCTTGCCCCCCACCATCATCCTACTGGGGCATCACACCCTGGAGTTAGTAGCTTTCTAGGCATGCTTCATGGATTACAGCGGTGAAGAGATTTGGATGCGTGTGGATGAGGGGAACGAGTATAGGGTTAAGCAGGAAATGTGTTATATGACAAGTTCATGTCTATTGTGTACAGAATAAATTCAGAACAAATAAGATTTGTTTACTTGGGGACAAATTCTTGTCCCATAACACTTAGTTCTCAAGTAGCCACATTGCAATTAATAAGCTTGCTTGAGGAGCATTACAAGAATATCAGACTCTGGTTTTAAGTGACATTTTGAAGAGTGTGCCCCAATGCTCTGAGACCCAATGCAGCAAAACAGAGGGAAATAAGAGTCAAGGAAATGGAAGAGGCATTCCAAACCCAACACAATTTCTCTTTCCATACCCTACTCCCTTTGTGGGGGTCTATGCCGAACCTGATTGTCAAGTCCATGAAAGGTCTCAGAATTCACAAATATTTGATTCTGAAATTCAGGACTAATCTTTAAGCTTTTGGTCCAGCTGGCACACACACAGAGTTAAGCTTGTGTTTGTAGCAGTGCCAGTGTTTGCATTCCTGTTGTGTCAGCATTTCATTTTGGAACTTCTTTCTCAGCTGTTTGTTTCTTACGTTTAACGAGAAAGACACCTTGGAATGAGTGTGCCATTACCAAGGACAGGTATTCAATTTGTTACCAAAATGGGGGTGGGGTGGGGGTGAGGAATAAATCCCACTTCAAAATAGAGGGCTGGAGAACAAACCTCACACTTCTCATGTGTCTAAGTCTCAAAAATAGCCTTGCTTTGCAGCTAAAATTAGCAAATAAATAATTAGCAATGTGGAGAAGTGCTCCTCTGCTGTGTATACCTGGGAAATAATTTGAAACATAAACTATTGTGATCCTTTAGCTCAGAAATACAGCGTGTATGTCTGTTGGCTGTTAAAAGTTCATCTGGTCAATAATGCACAAAGGTCATAATATAGGAGTTGGCAAGACATGAATTTAGACAATAGACTGCAACTTCTCAGTTGCTGGTGCTAAGGTTTTTAAGAATATATGTCTTGTCTGAATATATATATATATATATATGTGTGTGTGTATATATATGTGTGTGTATATATGTATATATATATGTGTGTGTGTGTATATATATGTGTGTGTATATATGTATATATATATATGTGTGTGTGTGTATATGTGTGTATGTATTTTGCAATAGACTGTTCAGCAGTGAGTTGTAATGGTATATCAGGGACAATCCTCTGCAAATGCAAGCATTCTTATTCACCAGTCTGTACAGCTCTTATTTTCTGTGAGCCAGGTCACTTATTGGAACTAGACCACTAAAATAGTGGCCACACTCTTGGACCATCAAACCAACCCTCAGAATGTCTAACAGACCTCCACGCACCTGTATCATTCAATCTTTAACCAAGAACTAGCCCGTGGATCATTATGTTGTAATACACAGAATACTTACTGTGGCTTTGTAGACCACAGTTTAGAACTAGAGGACCTTCTTGCATGCAGGAATCTGCAGACAGCACAGCACCATCGTACGTGCTTCTGTAGTATTACCAAGGTATAGGGGCCATGACAGTAGCCAAAGCAATTTCATAAACTATAAGGCCCGACAGAGATCAGTCGGATCATCCAGTCTGGCCTCCTGCATAATTTAATTCTTGTTTGAACTTCAGCATTTCTTTTAGAAAAAAACATCTCTTCTTGAGTTAAAAATTGCAAGTGATGGACAAGCCATCAAAACCCTTAGGAAGGGGCTTGGATTGGTGATTACCATTTAAAGATGGGGACCCTATTTCTAATCTGAATTTGTCTAGCTTGAAGTTCCAGATATTGGAACGTGTTAATCTTGTCTGAAGAGCCAGCTATCGTGGCTCCATTCCCCAGGCTTGTACTTACATACTCTGTTCAAGTCACTTCTTAACCTTCTCTTTGATAAGGTAAATTGACTAAGTTCCTGGAGTTTCTCTGTCAGGTGTATTTTCCACTCATTTTAATCAATTCTCTTGACTTTTCTCTGAGCCTTCTCTGATTTATCAACATCCTCTTTGAACTAGGGACACCTAGACTGGATGCACTATTCTACAAGCAATCATACCTGTGCCAAATCCTGGTAAGCTCTCAGATCTCCCTTATTTATCCATCTGAGGAATATAATAGTATTTAGAGAGCTAATACTGAACTGGGGGCTTTTGTTCTGCTGGCTATTTGCCATGACTCCGATTCCTTCCCAGAGCTACTGATTTTTTTAGGTCAGAGTCCACCATCCTTTCAGTATGGCCTGCATAATTTGTTTCTTAATAAATCATTTTGGCCTTATTCAAATCCATGATGTTTGCTTAGTGACATGTCCTCTTTGTTATGTGCCACTCACCTCATCTCCCCAAACTTTATCAGAAAGAGATTTTTTTGCACATCATGATAAAAAAATACTAAATAGCATAGGGCCAAGAAATAATCCCTGTGGGGCCCCATTAGAAACACACCCACCCAATGATGCTCTGGATGGCAAAACATTTGGATTAAGAAAGTAGAATGATACCATGTTAGTTGTCCTACAAGGCTGTCTTCTTTATCTACTACATTTATAATATCGTTTTAGAAAATCTAGTTAGCTTGACAGGATTTAGTTTCTATAAACCCATGCTGATTGGCATTAATTATCTCCTGCCTTAATGTACAGTGTTGCCAGCTGGTGCAAAGAAAGATGTCTTTGAAGCTTCTCTATGGCAGGAGCTAGCCCCATGCTACAACTGTGGGTGATAAAGTATAAAGGTAGCTTTATACCCTGTGTCCCATTTTTCCCCATGAGGTGTAAAAAAGTCATTCAGATGCAGCCCAGGATGTGATCTGAATATTTTTCTCTCATACTATTCTCTGAGGTGCATTCTTATTCCTGAAAAAACCAAGGAAGATCACTGATCAGGTAACTTGAAGACTGTGCTATAAACTAGTAATGGCAAGGAAACATAAAGCAAAATTTGCCCTGCAGTCTACTTGGTCCAGGGAGTTTGAGACTGGCAATTTTCTGAAATAAGTGTGAATTATAATTTGCTTTAAGACCCAAATGCAAAAGAATGAAGTTGAAGTGAAGCTTTAGAACTGAAATTCATAGTGCAGGGATGCTATAGTTTTATTAGCAAGATTGGCCCAAGCTGATCTGCTAGGGCATCCAGCACTTGCATGCACTAGATGCCTATCAAATGTTTGTGGTATTTTGCATCTAATTTGCTTGTGTTAATATGTCCTATGTCAAGCAATTTAATGTAGCTTGACAACATGGTCCAGTGAAATAGGTCCTTTCTATGAGAAATTAAAAATGATTAATAAGATAGGTGGAGATAGGGATAATGAAGTAGCCTTTGATCGCCGAAAATTGGGGTTCCATATCCTTAATAAGTTTTGTAATCTTATCTTTGTCCTCAGTGGGTATTTGTCCACATCGTGAAACAGCTATATAATTTGCCATGACTGACAGTCCAGGCTCAGGAGAAGTCCAGGAATAGAATTAAAGGGGTGAACACTGAAGAGCATTCTCGGGAAGGAGAGAGGCATGTGGCAGCGCTGTCCTTTGTTTTAGCCTGTGCTTTTAGCACCTCATTTTCATCACTACATTCCCACAGAATGGTAATAAAGTAAATGCACTTCATCACAGAAGGCCCACCCAGGTTGCTTGCCCTAGGTTTAGGTAGCATAGGAAACTTAAGCTCCATGAAGATTTGACTTCTTAGTGAAGAGGGCATGCACAAGGGTTGGAAGGCTCCTTGCCTGGTCCTGTTCACTGTGGTGATTGTTGCCTATATACCTGGCAATCTTTGTTTGTAAAGAATGAAGCAGCAGGCAGCCTTGTAGGAGAAAGTGAGCTCTTCAGTGGTCTGAGAGGCAATATTACTAGCTGTCAGTCTTTAGACACTCAGCCTGTAGCCTCAATTTAGCTTTCAGCTAGGGCTGTGTGAAGCTTCGGTCCCTGATTTGATTCAGCAGAAATTTGGTCTGATTCAGTGGCTGAATCTCCGAATCCAAATCGAATCAGGAGACCCTTTAATCTCTCTGAATCGAATCGGAACCCTCCAAATCAATTCAGAGAGATTCGGCAATTTGGACATAGACACAGCTTTAAATGTTTTTTCTACATACCTCTATGTAGCAGGTAGCTCATGAACATTGAGATGATGGGGTGAATGGATGTCCCACAGGACCAAGGAGGGACTCCCCAGTACACTCAGCAACAGGCCCAGAAGTGGACCAGAAACACTTCCAGTCTACTTCCGGGTCCGCTGAAGAGTGTGCATTCCCCCCCCACAGATGTCCCTTTGGCTCAGCAACTGGTGCCTCCTGGGTCTGGGGGGGCACCCGGGATCCCCCAGTGTCCAATCACTGAGCCAGGAGGGTGCAGGGGTTGTGCCCAGCATGCTCCCCAGTGGACTCAGGAGTGGACTGGAAGTACTTCTGATCCACTTCTGGATTTGCCACTGAGCATGTGGGTGGGCCCTCCTGTACACCTCCTGTACGCTCTTCCACCCCCCCCCCCAGCATTGCAGTGATCATGAGCTGTGCTGGTACCTCAAGGTATACAGAAAAAACATTTAAAGCTGTGTCTATGTCTTAATCAGTGATTCTCCAAATCAGCATTGAATCTTTAGATTCAACCAAATCGAATCAGGGACAGTGATTCGAATCAATGAATTGAATCACTGTCCCTGATTCAGGCTGACTCTGAATCCAAATCGAATAGGGCCTATTTTGCAAATCCCTACTTTCAGCCCCCAGGAATCACACCAGACAAAGTCTCTTCTGAAATGTGACCTTTTCTCCATCTTCCCTAATTGAATTCTTTTCCTCAACTAGCCCTTGTTCTGAGGAATATCATTTTAACCCTGATGTTACCTTGTACAGGCAAATGTAATGCTGTTAAATACGTCGGAAAGTAAACTGAAATTCCAGAAAAAGTTGCGCATACTGTACTGAAGACTAAATCCCATGGCATTTCAAGTTTCTTGCAGGAATTTTTGTATGCACCTTGTGTTGGATCTTTATCACGCACTGTGTGCAATGGCAGGGCCTCAAAGGTTAAATGATTATGTCCACAGTAGATTTTTTAAGTGAATGAGCACTTCCTGTGGGTCTTGGAGGTAGGTGAACCATCATCTTTGGACAGCAAGGAGCATAGGGTAGGCCCTTGAAATCTCTCTCTCCTTTTTTCCCCCGCTACTCTGCATAAAAAGGAGATACAATTTAGAACCCCTATCGTGGCAGCAATAGATTAAATCAGTCTCAGCCCATTAGTTTAAATAATCAATACCCATAAGTACTGTGATGCTGTTTCCTACTTCATAATGAAAGCTGAAAAGTAAAAAGAGGACATGCATAATTATAGACACTCTAGATTAATTTTTAGGAAAATTAAGCATTTAATATTATGACACCTGACAAGCTGCTTCTCTCAGCAATCCAGACACATTCAGCCACATCCAGACTAAGTCAAATGAGATAGAAAATAAAACATGTTTTCATTAATGCTTTTCACTTTCCAATGACTTAGGCAGCTTAATACATATTTCATGTTCTGTACTCTATATACAGAAATTTACCATCCCTGGCACTGGGTCAAAATGACCAGTTGACAAAAAACACATACTCAAGACACTGGGCTTGCCCTTCTCTAGTTCAGTTACACTGTTTAGTCTGGAATAGGGGTGCTCATCCCCACAACCCATGGGGCCATGTAAAATGGCTACATGTCTGGAAATCTGGCAGCAGCAAAGTGGCAATTACTTTTTTGAGCCCTAAGCAGCTGAATTGGGACCCCTCTGGGCTGGCACCATAGACAGGGATTGGGATCCATTCCCTCAATGCGGGTGCACAGGACTGGCCAGGCTGGAGCCTGTGGATGCGCTGGATGCTGGCTGAACCAGCACAAAGTGCCAGAATGGGCCCACAGAGAGGCTTCAGCTGGCAAACCAATCTAGCACTGCTCATCTGGCCAACAGGCCAACAAGGTTAGTCACCGCTGGTCTGGAAGAAAATGGCTCTGAACTTTTGCCTAGGTCTTCTTAAACCCCAGTTTAACTTTGTTCAACCATACATCCTAGCCATGTTTTTCAAAAGTGACTATGGATGTCTCTATTTGGGGGGGCCTTTAAATAGGCTTGTTTTTGTTTGTTTGTTAAGTCCTAAGCACTCGTCACCTGGTAGTCTTCATTAGGTGTCACAAGCTGTCTGCCCCCAGCACTTTGGGAAATCCTGGCCTCCATGTAGTCTGTGTGTGACAGAGAGAAAAACCAAAAAGTCAAGCACAAAGACTTAGTCTCAAAAGACAGAAGGGGGCTCTCCCTGCACTGCCACCTTGATGTCAGTCGAATGAAGCTCTTGTCACTGCATTCAAAGCAGAACTATAATATGACTGGGAGTCACCAGATGGTGCTGTTACAGGCACTGTTACATGCACTTTGTTTACCTGACTGTAAGAAATAGCTCATTGAAACCTTTGTCAGCCATGGCGCAGTTAGTTTTTATTGGAAGATGTAGGCAATAATCTCAAAGCCTGTTCTACCTGACTCTCATGATGACTGAGAATTATTGTCAGGTATTGAACTGATGTCTCCAGGTTTTTATGGAGATGTACTTCTTGGACTAACTAGTTTGATGAGGATTTCTGCCAGGTAAACTAACTGATATTCAAAGCAGACAATCAGTGGAGACATTTTAGGTTGGTGATTCCCCTTTAATGAAGATGTAAACAGCAGCATATCATCTGTAGGCAAAGAGAACACTGTAACGGGAAGCAGATCCATTTTATCACCTACTTTGCCACTAACTGGCTTTGTGACCTTGGGCAAGATGTTGTGCCTCTCCCCTTTTCATGGCCTTTGAATGTAAAGACTCTGGGCAGGGATTGTCTTGTACCACATGTGTGTGCAGCATCTGATGCAATGAGATCTTGCCCTTAGTTGGAACCTCCAGGTATTATTGTAATATAAATTCTTGGAGTGTTCATGCATGTCCGTTTTATACTGCCACTCTAGTAGATCCTCTAACAGCAGCTACTGGCCTCTCCCAGATGTGGTACATATAAGAAGTGTGAGTTGCTTCACTGTTGTTGCTTCCTGGGTTATAGTTTGTTCTTTACAGTGACATCCACATTTCCCAACTGCAACTGCTGCAATGTGCAACTTTTAAGCCATCTGGTCTGCAGAGTAGAATCCAGAGCCTCAGCTTCCTGCACAGTGCATGGGAGTGGGGAGTGGGGGGCGGGGGGAGCAGGGCCAGTACATCAGCTGGCATCCCCCAAAACCCCACGCAACAAGCAATGAGTCATCATGCTCAATGTGCAGATGCCTAGGCAAGAAGGAAATGCTGAGGACAGGCGTATGTCCTAGCCCTCTGCCCCCAGTCCCTCCTAACCCCTCTATTCACAGCCTGAAATGCTGTCCACTTTTTCCTTTAAAAATTCAACAGGAGTATGCTTTTCTTTTATAGCGCAGACTGTAGTGCCTCCATTTATATCATGACCTAGTGGTTAGAGCATGAAGATAAGAGTCCTATCTATGTTCAATTCCATCCTCTGCCTGACCATCAAGCTATGGGTTAGCATGGGTGGGGTGAGCCTCTCTCCAAAGTATGACAGAAGCTGCGGTACTTGGAGGAAGAGAACTAAAGAGTCACTCTGAGAAGGAGGGCATGTCTACACATGCATGTGAGCCAAGATGATTTTACTTACAAGTAACCTACTTGCAAATAAATGCTCCCAGACAGACATCTACACATGCAGGGACAAGGCAGCAGATTTACTGCTCTTAGCACCAAACTGCTGCCACTTCCTGCTGCCCTGCAATGGGCCCCTGCCACCACCATGTGGGTGCACCTCCTTGTGGACACCCAGCTGGCCCTCACCCTGCTCAAACTGGCCACACCCTCCAGGCTCCAGTATATTGGCCATCTCATTGGCATGTGCTAGCCTACTGCTGGGGAGGCCATCCTGGAGGTGTGTGGTACACGGCAGGACATTCTGGAGCACACGGTGCTCCAGGTGCATGATCCCTGGCAGTGGTGGCACATCAGGGCCCTGGATGGAACCCACATCCCCATCACCTGTCCACCCCACAATGAGTGGTTGTACTATAGCCAGAGGGGCTTTCACTCTGTGATGCTCCAGGCCATTATGGACCACTGCAGGGCCTTCACACATGTTAGTTCTGGCTAGGCATGCAGTGTCCACAGCGCTTGTATGTTCCTCAACTCCACCCTGCCAGTCCTGGTGCAAGCTGCTTCACACCAGGAGTGCTGGACCTGCAGCTGGGTGCCATGGTGGACCCACCCCTCCTTATCAGGGACCCCGTCTACCCACTTCTGCCCTGGTTTGTGCAGCCCTACACTGATGCCGTGCACCTTTGGTCATTTCAAGGGACATTGGCGCACTGCCTGCCTTGAGTTTACTGAGGAGAACTCCTCCAGGTCATTGCCCCAGCCTGCGTGCTGCACAACATCTGCAAGGCTCTCTGGTAAAGTTCTTTTGCAAGGCCTGGTGGAGGAGGCATGGCGGGTAGAGACCACAGCAACTGTGGTAGGGCACACCCACTGAGGCTCCAGGGAAGCTGCACACCTGCCCCCAGGGGCCAGGGCTCTGGGTATGAGAGGCACTAGCCAACCATCTCCTTTACTCCCTGCTGTAGCCCACCTGGACTATCACCCACAGACCCCCTTCCCCCCAGCCCACCCCCAGCACCATGTTCACTGCAGACACATCTCAGAAGAACAAGGTTTTATTCCCCTCACATCCAACAGACCTCCCCTCCCCAACAAATAGCCCCCACTCCCCACCAACACCCCCCACCACCACCAGCAATAAAACACCCTCTTCCCTGGGCAACCTATTTACAAAGTGCTTTGTGTGCCATCCTGGCATGGGGGGTTGTGGGGTCGGGGTACCTAGGGTGTCAAAGCCTGGGGACAGGTGGCCAGCACCGCATCCTCTGGTTGTCCCCCCATGGAAGCACACACTGTGGTGAGCCCAGCTGGGGGCGGTACTCATCCTGGACTGATGGCAGCTGATAGTGCCCCAGTGCAAGTGGCTCCCCCTCTGGCAGCCAGTATCCAGGGCCAGCATGGTCAGCATTAGGTTCTGGCCCCACTGCAGGCAGCTCTGGCTCTGTGCCCACATGGACCTGGGGCAAGCGGTAGGCCTTGGCCCAGGTGGGGGAGGGGGGGAGAACTGGGTGGTGGGGAACCCAGGGTAGGTTCTGGGAAAGGGCTTCTGGCTTGTGGAGGTGGTGCAGGACTTCCTACCAGTCCTATGGGGGGATGCTGTTGGGCCATGGGTAAGCACCATCTGGTGACTCCCAGTCATATTATAGTTCTGCTTCGAATGCAGTGACAAGATCCTCATTCGACTGACATCAAGGTGGCAGTGCAGGGAGAGCCCCCTTCTGTCTTTTGAGACTAAGTCTTTGGGCTTGACTTTTTGGTTTTTCTCTCTGTCACACACAGACTACATGGAGGCCAGGATTTCCCAAAGTGCTGGGGGCAGACAGCTTGTGACACCTAATGAAGACTACCAGGTGATGAGTGCTTAGAACTTAACAAACAAACAAAAACAAGCCTATTTAAAGGCCCCCCCAAATAGAGACATCCATAGTCACTTTTGAAAAACATGGCTAGGATGTATGGTTGAACAAAGTTAAACTGGGGTTTAAGAAGACCTAGGCAAAAGTTCAGAGCCATTTTCTTCCAGACCAGCGGTGACTAACCTTGTTGGCCTGTTGGCCAGATGAGCAGTGCTAGATTGGTTTGGGTAACCAGGGGGCAGGCAGGGCTAGAGTCGGGGACTGGGGCCATGATGGTGTCCAGCACCTGGCAGTCATCACCTGTGGGCTGCACTGCCCTGACCAGGACTGTGGTCTGCTCCTGCAGAGCCTCCATACGCTTGTGCTCCAGGGCCAGAAACTTCACCCAGAGTTCCCAGTCTGCCCAGTTCTGCACATTCTTGTGGGCCGTGTTCTCCACCCACCAGACCTGTGCATTCATCAGCCAGTCCTCCGATGCCATCACCAGGCAGTCCAGGAGGATGGTGAGGTCCTGGGTCTGCCTCTGGCAGAGTTGTCACATCTGCAGGGCCCCAGCTGTAGGCATTGGTGACCCTAAGCCTGCATTCCAGCTGCTAACTGGTGCTTCTCCTGCAGGTCCAGGACCTGCAGAGCCACAAAAAAGCTGTTTGTGATAGTTTGCAACATTTCTGAGAAAAGACGCTCTGTACCGGGGCCATGTGCTGCCCAGCATCAGACTGAGGGTCGGGCATGCATGGGTGCCCAGGGACCATAGTAAGTCAGCCAGCAGGCCTTGGCCCAGGCAGCTGCTAGCTAAGGCCCCTGTCCCTGCTTGCTTCCTAGGGGTAGGTGGGCCTCTGGGTGCTGGCTGCAGGCCACTGTTCTGTTCCCAGGGCAAGACAGGCCAGGTTCCTGGCCACACCTGCTGCCATGGCTCCAGACCCCGCTGTCTTTCCTGTCCTCCTGCAGGCCAGCCACTGTCTTGTGCTGCCACCAAGACCATAGCACCGAGGTTTGAGAAGCTTGGGGCTCCCAGAAGCCTGGGAGAAGGAACTGCCCATGCCCCCACCCTCCCCACAGGGGGATTCTGTGGGGTGGTGCCCCAGGGCCAGCCCTCCCCTCCACAAGCTGGTGCTGAGCCCCAAGCATGCCCCTGCTGTGCATGTTGTGGCTGTTGCATGAGATGCTGTTTACACATACCAAGGGGTGCCCAACCCACTATGCCATACTGCTGTTGATCACCATGGAGCCCCAGGTGCACCTGGCATAGGATCTTGAGCTTTGATGGTGCAGGGGGCAAACCAAGGCTGCCCTGCAAACTCTTCCACTGCCTGCAGGGCTACCTGTGGCTGCATTACATGTCTCTGCCCCTACAGTCAAGGAGGACATTGCTGCCAGGATTGACACATTTCTTGGCATGTGAGAGGTCTATACCCATCTAGCTGTGGGGGCACAGACTGCTCAATAAAGTTTTTCACTGTCTCCCACCTCCCTGTATGCTTTGGGTAGGGAACTCAGGACCAGGGGAGTGTGGGAGGGCTGGGTGGGGAGGGGGAGCAGGGCAGGGGCTGGGGCAGAGAGGTCCCTTCCCCCAGCATGGGGTTTACCACATGGCCAGGGCTGGCATGGCTGGTGGCTCTGCTTGGTCCCAGCTGGCAGCAATAGTGTGCAGCTCTGGGCAGTGTCCTCAGATGTTGGGGTGTGGCATGTGGGCACCTGGGCAGGGATCCCCTCTGCCCCAGGGAGGAGCTGGCGCTGCTGGCAGTTGGTGGTGACATGGCTGGGGCTGTTGGGCTGTTGGAGCACACACTGGACCGGGCTCCCTGGTGGCCCTGTGTGCTCAGCAGTGAACCCAGAAGTGGACCAAAAGTACTTCTGGGTCCACTGCTGAGTGCGCAGGGCACACCTTCCTGATCCCCTGCAGCTTGGCGATTGGCTGTGGGGGGACCCTGAGTGCTTCCTGGGTTTGGTGCACCAGTCACCCAGCTAGGGAGGTGTGGGGGGGGAGGCCCCCACTCACTCCATGGTAGACCCAGAAGTGTACAGGAGTCCTTCTGGTCCACTTTCAGGTCTGCTGCCAAGCGCACTGGGGAGCCCCGTGCGCTCCTGTGGGATACTCCATCCGCCTCAGCATCACAGCATTCATGAGCCCCCTTGTAGCTTGAGGTATGTAGAAAAAACATGTAAAGCTGTGTCTATGTCCAAATCACCGAATCTTTCTGAATCAATTAGGAGATTAAGAGGGATTAAAGGGTCTCCTGATTTGATTCAGAGAAGGAGATTTGGCCACTGAATCGGGCTGAATCTCCACTGAATCATATCAGCAACTGAAGCTTCACACAGCTCTACTACCCAGAGATACACAAGGGCCTGGAGTAGCCTCAGGCTGCCTGCGTGTGCCCCAGGGCTCAAAATCACTGCAGACTTTTAAGAGCCTGAGGCTGGGCTCAGAGGCATAGAGCTGGCCCAGCCCTGGTGCCTTGGAGCCTCCTGATACCCTGAGCCTGGCCCCCTAACTGCAGGGCTGACCAGGAGCAGATTTACTCCTGGTTGGTGTCTATATGTACACTAGTGCTCAGGAACTAATCACAAGTAAAGTTGCTATTTGCATTTGCAATTCATTTACTGCACAATAAGCATGTGCACATGTAGATGTGCATACTTTCTGTGCAGTAATGTTTGCTAATGCACAGCAAAGCATCTCCTGTAGACGTGCCAAGAGAGAAGTAGAAAAGTGAGGAAAATATGACTCTTGTCTTGAAACTCCAAAGGGTTCCTATATTTTATATCAAATGGTCATTGGATAAAAAGCAGAAATACACGTGGGAGCAAGGATCAGAAGCCAGGGCTCTCCTTTCCCAGGTAAGAACTTGAACTACTAGGCTGTAGAGTTGTGGATTAGGATCTTGCAAGGACTGTAGAAGGAAGTAGGCCAAGGAGAAGATGACAAATACTGTACATGGACAGGATTTTGGTGGACCACCAAAGAGGTCACTCTGCAAAGTGACCTAATATGTGTGTACCACGTGTAAAATGTGCCATGAATATGGAATGACAAGAAAGAAGAAAGGTGAAAGGAGGCTTATGAAATGAAAAAGCAATATCAGCTCAGCACTGGGTTCTCATCGTGAATTTATTATTAATTTTAACAAATAAGAAAACTAATCTCCACATTTTCTAAATGAATCTATTTAACTTTTTTCTATCATCAAAATGATATTGCAGAGCTAAATATAGCAATATAGTCTTTTAATTTTTAAAAGGCAATAAAAATAGCTCAAAGCTAAGTTGAAGGTTTTGTTTCTTTCATTTTTTCTGGACAAAAGTTTTGTTCCTCCCAAAGTACATATATAATGTATATAACCACTAAAGAAAACAAAAATCTTTTACTTTACTCCTTAGTCTAATTTAAAGACTTAATCTTGAATTTCCTACATTCCATATAAGGCTTTGGTCACTGGGCCATTGGTTAATCTGCAGGGTCTTTCTCTTATTCTTTTCCTACAGTATGTGAAAAGCGTTGCCTTTAGTCTGCACTGGAACACAACAAAGTGTTGAAACATCAATATTTTTGACACAATATTATTGTTCTCTAGCCAGCCTTATTATGGACAACAACATTGGGAATGGATTCTGCTGTATATCCATATGCAGGAACACACAAAAGTGGTTCAGTCCTTCAAACTCGCCATCTATTCACACAGAGGAGTTCATACAATTAATAAAATGATTAAAGGAGAAAGGCAGGCAAGGTTCTTTGAGTAGATATGATATCTTTTATTAGACCAACCAAGTAGTTGAAACAAAAGTCTTTGCAAGCTTTCAGGCACAAATGCCCTTCTTCAGGCATAGGGAGACGCTGCTGTTATTCTGAGGCCTCCAAGGAATGAAAGAATCTAAAAGTGTGACAGGAGGTCAGTGAGAACGTAAATAGGTGGAAATTAGAAAAACAATGGGTATATTTCTTTAAGATCTTACAGCAATACTTCAAAGAGCAGAGAGGGAGAACTCATTTTTGAGACACTATTAAAAAGTCTGTTAGGCTTCTTAGGTTATGAAAGCTCCAGAAGACCGCAATAACTAGATGTGCAGAAAGATAGTGATCCAAAAGCTGTGTGTGGAAGTTGTGGAACTGACCTGGAAGTAATGAATTCATAAAGATAAGTTGTCCTCTTCTGGCGTCTGCATTAGGAAATCAAATAGGCTACCAAATAAACAGAAGAATATACTGGCTTTTGATCAGCCAAAAAATTACTGTTTTTATGTAAAGACAGATGCTGCTATCCCATAATTGCTAAGCGGACTCTGTGAAGCCAAACAGAATGTCAATATATTGACATTGAGCATTGTAATATCTCAGTTCATGTCAGATCTGTAGCTAGGTAGCAGCAGATGGGATTTTCTGAAGCTCTAGACAGGAGTAGCTGTGCAACGCATACCTGGGTAGATGGTTGGGATGGAGGGCCCGATCCAAAGACAATGCCGATCGACTAAGCATTTTATTGGTGTTGGTCGGCTTTGGGCTAGTTTTCTAGGGTCATAGTTTCATAGTTAATTTCATAGTTTCTAGGGTCAGAAGGGACCTAAGCAGATCATCTAGTCCGACCCCCCGCCATGGCAGGAAACAGTACTGAGGTCAAACGACCCCAGCAAGGTGTACATCTAACCTCCTCTTAAAGTTCCCCAGGGTAGGAGCCAGCACCACTTCTCTTGGAAGTAGTTTCCACATCCTAGCCACCCTGACTGTGAAGTAGCACCTCCTGATATCTAGCCTAAATCTACCCTCTCCCAGCTTGTGACCATTATTCCTGGTCACTCCTGGCAATGCTCAAGGGAACAGGGACTTCCCCAGTGCCTGCTGGTCCCCTCTCACTAGTTTCTAACAGGCCACTAGATCCCCCCTCAGCCTTCTCTTGTGGAGGCTGAATGGGTTCAGGTCCTGTAGCCTCTCCTCGTAGGGCCTGCCCTGCTGCCCCCTGATCATGCAAGTGGCCCTCCTCTGGACCCTCTCCATGATGTCCACATCCCTTTTGAAGTGCGGCGCCCAGAACTGGATGCAGTACTCCAGCTGCGGCCTGACCAGTGCTGCATGGGGGGGGGGGGGGTCACCTCCTTGGACCTGCTTGAAATGCATCTGTGGATGCATGACAAGGTACGGTTGGCCTTCCTGACTGCATCACCACACTTCTGGCCCAAGTTCATCTTGGAGTCAATGATGACTCCAAGATCCTTTTCCGCCTCTGTACTGACAAGAATGGAGTTCCCCAACCTGTAAGTATGGTGCTGGTTCTTCCTCCCCAGGTGCATCACCTTGCACTTGTTGGTGTTGAATCCCATCCTATTCTCATCCGCCCATCCTTGTAACCTGTCTAGGTCCAATTGCAGCCTATTCCTCCTTCTAGTGTGTCCACATCCCCCCACATCTTAGTGTTGCGTGTGAATTTGAACAGGGTGCTTTTTACACCCCCATCCAAGTTGCTGATGATGTTGAACAGTGCAGGCCTGAGGACCGAGCCCTGCGGGACCCCACTGTCCACATCCCTCCAGGTCAAATAAGATCCATCCACCACCACTCTCTGGGTGCGGCCCTCCAGCCAGTTGGCGACCCATTTGACTGTGTGGGTGTTGACACCACAGCCCCCCCAGTTTCTTAATGAGAACGGGGTGAGAGGCAGTGTTGAAGGCCTTCCAAAAGTCCAGGAAGACTATGTCCTATGCTACCCCGGTATCTAAGGATTTGGTAACCTGGTCATAGAAGGCCACAAGGTTGGTCTGACAGGACCTGCCTCTAATGAACATATGTTGATTGCCCCTAAGCATAATTTCCCCTGCTGGCCCCTCGTAGATATGCACCAGAATAATTTTCTCAAAAGCTTGCCCAGGATCGAGGTAAGGCTAACTGGCCTATAGTTTCCCGGGTCCTCCTTCTTCCCCTTTTTGAAGATGGGAGCCACAATGGTCTTCTTCCAGTCCTCTGGTACCACACCAGAGCACCACAAGTGCTTGTAAAGCCGTGCCAGGGGTCCTGCAATGACCTCAGCCAATTCCCTCAGTACTCTAGGGTGGAGATCATCTGGACCAGCTGATTTAAATACATCCAGTCCCTCCAGAAGTTCCCTAACTAATTCCTTACTAACCCTTGGCCTAGGTGAGCCTTTCTTGGGGCCTGAGGGGGGCCCAGTGGGGGAGGGGGGTGACTGTTCCAGTCCCTGCTTAGGAAAATGGAGGAAAAGAATTCGTTAAATATGTTGGCTTTGTCATCTGGTGTGACGACCAAATTTCCTAACGTGTTCTGCAGGGGCCCCACATTACCCAGAACCTTCTTTCATATCCACAAAATTTGTTAGCTGCCTAATTTCTACTGAAATATAGGTCTTAGATCCCTAAATTTTCTTCTGGTCCCTAGTCCTTTCATTGTAAAATCTAATTTCTACTTTGGAGGAGTGGTGGTAAAGCTAAGGGGACAGAGGAGAGGAGAAAGTACTTTGCCATTTTAAACAACACATGTCGCTGAGCTGAGCATGCATAACCATTTTATGTTCTCGGAGTTGCACTCCAGAAACGCAAGGAAATCATGTGCCAACCTCTCTCTATTCATCTAGGTCATGAAAATCTCTGACCTATTGGGATGGATCAATTTTACAAGGAGGGACACAAATGCAGTGAAAAAAAAAGTCTTGTAGATCTACCAGGTATCAGAGTAACTTTCTGCCTTACATGAGAGCAAAATCTTTTTGTAGCTCTTTTTAATTGCCAAGCACCAACAAAATAAGTGTTGGTGTAACCAAAGTTACTTTGGAAGGAAAAGGAATGGGAGAGAGGTCTGACAAAGCTAGAGGAAGAGTGCCACTATTCTGAGGTTGTGTGAACCGTTACTATATCAGCAATCCATGTCTCTGCATGAAACCTCCTATGGTAGGTGTATTGAAATGACTCGAGGAAGAGATTCCATGTACAAATGCAAAAATGCTTTTTCTGCTGTTAATTCCTCTTTCTCTCCTTTTTTCTCTGTTCTTCCATTCTCAGAGTTCTTCCCTTTTGATTCCTGCAGCAGTGACACTGATAAGAAAAAAGTTTTTCTGAAATGAGCCAATACAATTTAGCAGCTCAGTGTGAGCTCTCACAGGCCAGCTGGGCACTGGGAGGCTCTGCCATAAGTCCCCCAAGGCTGCTGCAGCAGCTGGTGAGTTGGGGGGGGTTGTTTTTAAAGAGCTGGGAGCTGGAGCGGGTGAGGCAGCCATGGGGTGGGTGAGAGAGTGAGTGGGGGTCAGGGGGTTTGTGGCAGAGCCTCCCATGTAATGTTGGGCACTGAGAGTAAGCAGGGATCACTCCCCCACCCAGCAGCAGTTGGTGAGGGGGGGCTTTTTTTTAAACAACTGGGAGCTGGGGCAGGTGGAACACCAATGGGGGGCTGGGAGTGTGGGTGGGGGTCAGGGGGCATTCAGGTGGGGTGGGGGAGCAGGCAGGGGATGGTTCCTGGCAGGGATCCCCCCATGATCCCCTCCCCCTTCCTCCAGCCGCGCCTCCCCTCCCCGCTTACCATCATGGAGTCTGAGTCCAGCTTCCTGTTGCATCCAACAGGGACTGCCTGAATCAACAAAGCTCTCTGAATCTTTTTTGAATTGATTCATAGATTTCATAGACATCAGGGCTGGAAGGGACCTCAGGAAATCATTGAGTCCAGCCCCCTGCCCAAAGGGCAGGAAGTCAGCTGGGGTCATAGGATCCCAGCAAGATAAGCATCCAATTTACTCTTGAAGGTGTTCAATGTAGGTAGGTGCTTGAACCACCTCCGCTGGCAGACTGTTCCAGACCTTGGGGGCTCGGACAGTAAAGAAATTCTTCCTTATGTCCAGCCTGAAACGGTCTTGCAGGAGCTTGTGACCGTTCAACCTCGTCATCCCCTGGGGCGCTTTGGAGAACAAACGTTCCCCCGGATCCTGGTGGTCACCCTTCATAAATTTATAGGTGGCCATCAGATCACCCCTGAGCCTATGCTTTTCCAGGCTAAAGAGTCCCATGGCTCTCAGCCTGTCATCGTAAGATCTGTTTTCCTGACCTCTGATCATGCGCGTGGCTCTCCTCTGGACTCTCTCAAGCTTCTCCACATCCTTTTTGAATTGTGGAGCCCAAAACTGGACGCAGTACTCCAGCTGCAGCCTCACCAAGGCCGAGTACAAGGGGAGAATGACGTCCCGGGATTTGCTCGAGAAGCATCTATGGTGCAAGTCAGCATTTTCGTTGCTTTACTAGCCGCAGCATCGCATTGCAGGCTCATGTTCATCTTGTGGTCAATGATGACCCCCAAGACTCTTTCTTCTGTAGTGCTAACCAACGTAGCACTGCCGAGCCTATAAGGGTACTGCAGGTTTTTCCTCCCAAGGTGGAGAACTTTGCATTTTTCGGTGTTAAACACCATGAGGTTCTCATCTGCCCATTTGCTGAGCTTGTCCAGATCAGCCTGGATCACCCGCCTATCTTCTGGCGTGGATGCTTTGCCCCAAAGTTTGGTGTCATCGGCGAACTTGGCCAGTCCACTCCTGACTCCAATGTCCACATCATTAATGAAGATGTTGAACAGGATGGGTCCCAGGACAGAGCCTTGAGGGACCCCACTGGTCACAGGGCACCACGATGAGTGACTGCCATCAATCACAACCCTCTGGGTCCGACCACAGAGCCAATTTCCCAGCCAGCGGATCGTGGTGGAGCCAAGGCCACAACTGGCCAGTTTGGCCAAGAGGTGATCATGGGATACCAGATCAAAAGCTTTTTTGAAGTCGAGATATATGACATCAATCTCTTCTCCCTTGTCCAGGTGATAGGTCACCTGGTCATAGAAGGAAATGAGATTGGTCAAACAAGACCTACCCGCAACAAACCCGTGCTGGCTATCCCTTAGAATGTTAGCCTGGGCCAGTCCCTCAAGGATGGCCTCCTTAACAAACTTTTCTAGGATCTTCCCCAGGATAGAAGTCAGGCTAATGGGCCTGTAGTTAGCTGGATCCACTCTCCTCCCTTTCTTGAAGATCGGCACCACATGGGCCTTCTTCCAGTCTTTGGGCACTACACCAGAGCGCCAGGAGTTTTCAAAGATCCGTGCCAGGGGCTGGGCTATGATGCTCGCCAGCTTCTTGAGTACCCTGGGGTGCAGATTGTCAGGGCCGGCTGACTTGAAGGTATCCAGCTTCTCAAGGTGTTCCTTCATGAGGTCAGCATTTATGGAGGGTAGGGGATTCCCCTCACCCAGATCTCCCTGTCCCATAGCAGGCATGGGCATCCCGTGTGACTGATGAAAGACTGACAGAAAGTACCTATTTAATAGGTTGGCTTTTTCCTGGGCGTCAGTTGTCAGTTGCCCCATCTGATTTAGCAGGGGTCCAACGTTGCCCTTGGTTTTCCTCCGGCTCCCTACATATCTGAAAAAGGACTTTTTGTTGTCCTTGATGCTTGAAGCTAGTTGGAGTTCAGTTGCAGCCTTGGCTTTCCTGGTTTGCTCCCTGCAGGACCGGAACAGCGCAGAATAATTCTCCTTGGAGGTGAATCCCATCCTCCATTCTTTGTAGGCTTTCCTTTTTAGCCGCAGGAGGTCCGCTAGGTCCCTGGAGAGCCAGGAGGGCTGCTGTGCCTTCTTGCTGCCTTTCCTCCATGTTGGAATAGATTTGGCTTGTGCATTGAGGATCGCTTCCTTGAGAAGCAACCACTCTTCTTGAACTCCCATCTCCCTGGGGTCATGGTCCCTGAGGGCCTGACCGACTAGCCTCTTGAGCTTGTCAAAGTCGGCTTTTCTGAAGTCAAGGACTTCTGTGTTGCTGACTGACTTGCCAGCTTTACGGTGGATAGTGAAGGTGATCAGCTCATGGTCGCTGTCACCCAGCTTCCCATCGATCACTAGGTTGACGATTAGGTCATCCCCTGTATCCAGTACCATGTCGAGCAGCGCTTTGCCTCTCGTTGGCCCGTAGACTTCTTGAGTCAGGTAGAGGTCATCCATGCACGAGAGAAGGCTTTGCGACAGCTCGGATTTTGCTGAGTGATCCTCCTACGAGATGTCCGGGTAAGTGAAGTCACCCATGACAACCAAGGTCCTGGAGCAAAGGGCCTCAGTCAGTTCCCGGGAGAACTCCTGGTCAAGCTCAGGACTTTGAGTGGGAGGTCTGTAGTAGACTCCCACCATTGTGTCCCCTGTGCCGCATTCCCCATGAATTTTTACCCAGAGGGTCTCTAGCTGTCCATGTTGGTCGCCAACATCAGCTTGCAGGGACATGTAGCTTTCCTTCACATAGAGATCTACACCCCCGCCCCTTTTGTCAACACGATCCCTCCTGTACAGGGTATAGCCCTCTATACCCGTGGTCCAGTCATGGGTGGAGTCCCACCAGGTCTCCGTTATCCCAATGATGTCATAATTCTTTGCACTGAGGAGGAGGATGAGCTCCTCCTGCTTGTTGCCCAGTCTCCTGGCATTAGTATACAGGCAGGCAAGTGTCCCCTTGGGGGCTCTTGCCTTGTGCATAGATGTGCCAGGGCTGGGTGGGCTCCCTTAAGTGCCTTGGGAGTTTTTGCAAGGTTTGCTCAGCGGGCCAGCAGTGGCAGTAGTCCCCCCATCCCCCAGCGGGCTTAGTTTAAAGCCCGGTGGAGCAGGTCAGCCAGCCTGGCTGAGAAGAGCCTCCTCCCCAGGGGGGAGAGAGGTGGAGGCCATCTCTTTCCAGCAGCTTGCTGCCTCTCTCGCCAAAGAGCGGGCTGTGGTCATGGAAGCCAAAGCCTTCCCGATGACAGCAGCTCCACAGTCTTTGGTTCACTGCGTGGCTCCTCCTCTCCCTCCTCAGCCCATAGCCCAAGACTGGGAGGATTGACGAAAACACCACCTGAGCTCCCAGACCCCTAAGCCCCACTCCCAAATCCCTGTAGCACCTCATGACCTGGCTGGGGATGCTCCGAGCCGTGTCATTGGTGCCCATGTGAATAAGGAGCATGGGGTAGTGGTCTGTGGGCTGGAGGAGCTGTGGTATCCTCTCCGCAATGTCTCGGATGCGGGCCCCTGGGAAGCAGCAGACTTCCCGGGCTAAGGGGTTGGGGTGGCAGATTGCCCCCTCAGTGCCCTGCAGGATGGAGTCTCCCACAACAAACACTTTTTGCTTTGTCTTGGGGAGAGCGGGGGCAGTAGGTGTGGTTGAGCCTGGGTTGCCTGCGGGAGCTGGCAACTGAACAGGCTCTGCTGGGGCTGCAAGAGGTGCGAACCTGTTGCTAAGCTCCGGTGAGGGAGGGGTCTTGGTGTGGCGGGCCTTAGGGCCCTTGACCACCTTGGTCCATGCCCCTGACTGGGCAGAGCGGGAGGTCCCAGAGTCCTCCTTAGTCCTGGAGGGAGATGGTGCTCTCCCCTGTGGCTCCCGGGGGAGAAGGTCCTGGCAGTAGGAGTCTATCTCCTGCTCGCAGTCCCTGATGGCACGCAGTCTCTGGACTGTGGCCTGGAGCTCCTCCAGTTGGCACACCAGAGACCCCAGTAGGGAGCAGACCCCTCCAGGGGAGGTGGCCATGCTCCCGGGCCCCAGAGCCTGAAAAAGGGACAGGCAGCCCCCGCAGCCAAGAGCCAGGGGCTCCGTCTGTGTGGAGCCCGGAACCATGGGCTTCGTCTGGGCGGCCTTCTCTGAGGTGCCCGATGGGGGGGCTGCAGAGCCCAAGGGGACCCTCGGGGTGCAGCACGTGCCCATCTGTGTCATGCCTCTGGTAGGCTGGCTACGGCTGGGGCTGACTACTCTGGGGGGGTCGCAGGCAGGGTCTCCTGCCCTCCCACGCCCTCTCCTGCGCGAACTCTGAGCTAACTTGAGCACCTGTTTACGCAGCCTGTTTGCGCGGATCCGGTCGCGTGGCTCGCTGGGGGGCTGGGCCAAGTAGGGGCCTGGGCGGGGGCTTGACCCGGCCCTGCTCCAGGCAGCTGCCTCGTCCCCAGGGAGCGAGGAGTTAACCCCTTCCCACCACGAGCCCGCTTACCTCCGTCTGTGCTGGGGGTCGGCAGGGGGCTCAGCGGCTGCTGAGGGGGTGTCTGGGGGACTTGGGAGGAGCGGGAGCACAGCTGGCTTCACCCGTGAGTCTCTCACCGCTCCGGAGCCTAACTGAGCTTGCTCTTTTTTTTTTTTCCCTGTTTCGCGGGCCCTTTTAAACTGTGCGTATGCGCAGTGGGCCTGCTGTCAGGGAACGCTGGTTTCTCAGGCCAGGGGGGGCCCTGCCCGGGATTTGGGGGGCCCTGTCCTACAGGAGGGGGACTGGTGAGTACCCCACTCCTTCTTTTCTCTCCCCCTGGGGGGCTGGGCCAAGTAGGGTCCTGGGCGGGGGCTTGACCCGGCCGGGCTCCAGGCAGCCACCTCGTCCCAGGGAGCGAGGAGTTAACCCCTTCCCACCACAAGCCCGCTTACCTCCGGCTGTGCTGGGGGTTGGCAGGGGGCTCTGCGGCTGCTGAGGGAGTGTCTGGGGGGCTTTGGGGGAGCGGGGGCGCAGCGGGCTTCACCCATGTGTCTCTCACCGCCCCGGAGCCTAACTGAGCTTGATTAGTGCTCAGTGAAAGCAAAACTCATGTCATGTGTGACTTTGTGTGTGTTAAGGCACAGCGGGATGAAAACAGCAGGGATGGTAGCCTGTAATAGGGGACCTTCCCTGACTCTGCTGACTCTGTGGGCTTAGGGTATCTTGTGGGTCCCCTGCTATCTTTATGGTCTCCCATCCTTGTTGAAGTTTCCAGTATTGCAAAGCAAGCATTCAAAGTTAGGGTCCCATAGCTATTCCTCCCCTTCTAATCTCTAAAGAAGAAGAAAGGGTAGGTGGGTACAATCCGTGGGGGAAGGTGAAATTGGGTGGGAAACAGAGGTCAAGTAGGAGAGAGCTGTAAGGTTCTGTAGATAGCCTCCAGGTTTGTTGTGCAGTGATAAAGGACATAGTGTTTGAAGGGTGTGTATATATTGGTTGAAAGTGAAATTGCTACTTTGCTTATCTCTGGCACCAGGACCAAATTTAGAGCTCCTTTAGTAAGTCTGTTTCCTTGGTCTTTGCTCACTCAAATTCCTGTTGGCTTCACCGGGAGCTTGTCTGAGCACAAATTAATTAAAGCTAAGTAAAAGCCTTAGAGTATGGCCCATAAGAGAATGCTAGCGAAATAAAGATGGCAAAGGTGATTCCACTTTTATAAAATAAAAATAAACATACATAAAAAATAGAGATGCTTTGTCTGTGGAAAAAATGAGAGTTGAATGAGAACCAAAATAGCAATGTAGCTATCTAATAAAACCATGATATCGTTCGAGTAACTGTTCCACAGTTTATTTAATCGGGAAAATAGCTGGGCTTTTAAATAACTGCAATATAAAACCAGCATAATGGGGTGAATGAGCAGGATGAGATGAATGTGTCATATCTTGGGGGAGGATATGATGCTTGAAAGAAGCAATGATACATGGAGACTGCCCACAATAGTACAGACTGGATTGAGGTGAGAGACAGAAATGTTATAAAAAATATTATTACAAGCAACGGTTGTAGGCCTCCAGGGCAGAATGGCAAGGGAGAGAAGGAAACACTCCTGTAGATAAGAAAGGCTAGTGAAAGAGGTAGAACACTGACCATGAGAATGTCGGTTTCCCACTCGGTAACAGGAACAGAAATTCAAAGAATGACTGATTGGAAAATGCTGATTTCTGCAGGTAACGCAGGAGCTGCTTTCTTTCACAGTTCCTTATAGAATGCATTTGTAGTGGATGCTGTAGTTCAAATTCTGCTCAGGCTCCAGGTGACCCTTATTTTCCCGGAGTCATATAACTTTTGAAACATCCTTCTTTTTAGATAAAATGTTCCATGTCTTGATTCAGTGCAAATGTGTCTTTAGTTTGGAGTTCAAGCAAACTCTATTTAATTCTTTTCTGGAGTGGTGGTTGAGGAAACGAAGAAGAAATCCTTTTTATTCTTACGTTGAAGTTTTATGGGTTTTCTTTTGTGCCTACATTCTAAAAAATGCCTGAATTTTGCAAATAAAAGATTTAAAGTTGAGGTGATTGTAATTTATAAGCTATTTTATAATGAAAACAATAGAAGTAACACATAACGGAACATCCCATTATTGTACATTGACAGCAGGGGCAGATCTGGGGGGGCGGGGAGCGGCAGCACTCCATCTTGTTTGATTTCTAGCCCACCCAAACTTTAAGAACAACTGGGAGGGCAACTGCCTTTTTTTCAGGCAGTACTGACTTAGTCAATTGACTTTGTGACTCATTGTCCTCTCCGTGATTCCTGCTAATCTCTCTCAACTCCACAGATGTTAATTACCCTCTCCTCTTTTTAATGGTCCTGATGTTCCATTATTCAGATTATCCTTTCTTCTGCAACGTTGCTGTCATTTAGCTATTCTTGGTAATGTCTCTTTTCTATTTCATAGCCCTGCAGGCTGTTTTTAACTCTAGCAAAAGGCATTAACTCAGGTGTGGTAATATTAACTCAGGTGTGGTAATATTAATTCAGGTGTAGAAATGACTGATAGTGAAGTATCAGATGCACTCAAGAAGACTTTATTTTGTTTTATGAATCTGAATAAGAAGCACACATTGAAATATAATGACTGCAAGACTAATGTCATAATCTCTTTTTACTGTTTTGACTTTTTTGCCTAATTTGTTGTGTTTTTTAAAACTTTATCTATAATCTAGCAAACCAGTGCACATTGCAGTAGTTATTTGTTTTTGCCTTGCTCTTAAACTGAATAATATAACACTATCCTAGCAACATTAGTAAAGCATCCAGTTTCTATTTAACTGGAGAAAAATATATGTTTTGTTACTAGTGATAATGGGCACCTATACACATGCAGCTAGTCTGCTCCAACACGCTGAAATTACAGCATGTTGGAGCAGACTCAATTAATTGAGTCTGCTATAGCATGGTAATTACTGCACTTCAGCAGACTCCAGTGTCGCATATATTAGTGTCCCCATGCTGAAAGATGGTGGCAAAGGCACTTTAACTAAAACTCGTTCAACGAGCTTTAGTTAAAGTGCCCCCACCACCATTTTTCAGCATGGAGATACTGATACACATGATGCTCCGGGTGCTTTAATTACAGCGGCTCTCAGAGCCACCCTAATTAAAGTGCCCTCCCACTCCACTCCCGGAGCATGTGCATAAGCATCCAATGTGCCATGCCAGCTGCAGCCCCCTTCTCAAAATCCTAGATCTGCCCATGTTTGTGAGTAGGAGAGTTCAACTACATTATAACTAAATTACTGAGTTTGCTCAAACTTCAAACTAAAGGCACATTTGCACTGAAACAAGACATGGAGATTTTTTTCTAAAAAAGAGGATGTAAAAAAGAAATCACCATTTTCCAGTATGTCGTTCTTTGAATTCTTATGGGACTATGGGATGAGTTAGATATGTACTACAAATAAGTTTTAGGTCTCATGGTTTGGCTTTGTATGAAATATGAAAATCTGAATTTGTATAAATTTTTTTATGGAAGTACACAGTAAAATTAGTTTTGAAAGTGGTGTCTTAGGGAACAGACTTGAGTCTGGCCTTACCTGGGGGTGCAATTTATGTTCCTTATATATCTTCCCTTTAGTGTGTACTTTGTATTTCTCCTGCAGAAAAAGCAACTCACTAAAGGTTGGTGTCACTTCTATGTATAGGCCATTTTACTTTTAGTTCTTCAGTAGTATAATGTTTGGATTTCAACTCCATATGGTAATACTTAGTTAAAAATACCTTTCCTTTTTTATTTATTTCTGAAAGGAATATTAATATCAGGGTTTTGTAATAGTTTTTTTGGTTTATCAGAAAATTGATATATATATTTTCAATTGCACTGTTCCTTTAAATATTGGCCTGTTTGTTATAGAACCTATTGCCTGTCACCCATTCTTGAGAGGCAGTGTGTAACACAGGAGGATTTAGTCAGGGAGAGCAGATGGACAACAGCTTGCCATAGAGCCTGCGGCAAGAGTACCACATATATGTGGTGGACCCCGAGGCATTGTCAGTGCACATCTTGGAGCCTGAAGTGGTAAGCCATCTTGAAGTTACTATTAATATCACTTTTTTTACCCTTTTCTAGTTATGATTATTCAGCTACAATGTCTAAGTGTATTTATCCTCTGCTTCCAGTAGCTTATAATAATGATCATATGCAGGGGCTGGAGGTACTCTTAGTTGTACAACATAAAACTGTGGATAGGAGGAAACAAAGCACCCACGTTACTCGATTTCACTGACTTGGGGAGGGTAGAATTTATATTTACGTCCTGCTGCACTTTGCGGGAGGTATTAGAAGTAAGAAAGGAGACAATACACAATATGGTAAGATTTTCTTACAATTAACTTGGGCACTGTCATAGCAACTAAGTTTGGTGCCTGGGGCAAAGCCTACAGTGGTAGCCCCGTCCTCACTCCATGCACAGATCCTGGGGGGGCACAGGCCACCCCCCCCATGCTTGCCCAGAAATGCACAGTGGCAGAAGCCACCCATCCCCCAACCCTGTGCCACCCCAAATGAGCTGCTCATGGCTTTGTCTCATACCCCACCCCAGCTGGGCAATGCCTGTTGGCACCCCTTCACTTTGGTGCCTGGGGAGGTTGTCCTGCTCACACCTTCCCTGCCCCTCCCCTCCCCCGCCTTGCTATGGTAATGCACTTGGGAGTGAGGAAGAATGTGTGGGATAGTTCAGAAAAGCAAACGTTCTCTTAATTCTTATTTCTTGCAGGAAGTGAGCCTGAATTAGGGCCTCTTAGAAATTCTGCAGTATTTGCCAGAAGAGTCTTGGAGGAGTTTTTGCTTCCCATGTTTTACCAAGAATGAAAGCAGAAGTACTGAAATAGCAGGAATCTGCTTCCAGCTGTGCCCAGAAGCAGTAGGGCAGGCCTCATAGAAACTGCTTCATGGAAATCGCATGAAAGAGCCTGTGTAGTGGGATTCCTAGCTCAGTTTCAGACTCTAGCATAGAAGAAAACATTCAAATTCTTGAATTCGCATTGTTGCAACACCAGTCTAACTTCAGTAAAGTCACTAGAATCAATGAGAAGAAACTAAGGGTATTTTGAGCTGTTTCAAAAGGGGAATGTTCCCAGAAGGCAAAAGCTGTTAAATGATAGAAATGTAGCAAGACTGCTCCAACTTCAACCCAGCTTCATCCAGTGTTAAAGCTGAAGAGGATTTATTGCATTTGTATTGTTCCCAGTTTGTCCACATGCAACAATTAGACTGTAACAGCTGGTGCTCATTTGAAATGTTTCCCTTTTGAACTGGTTCCAAATGTATGTGTGTCCATAACCTAAGCCCCTTGAATGCTTCTCCTAAACCCAGCTTCCTGTTATCTTACCTATCTCGCTATTCTAGGATTATGGTAATGAAATTCCTGGGTTTTTGGAACTTGTAGCCAAGGGGATAATCTGAGCAGAGAACATGGCCATGGAAGATTGTAACCCACAGATTTCTGAGATGTGCTTTAAAAGAAAAGCAAGCAAGGATGAGATAGCTTTTACATTTTTAATAAATTATAATCTCCGATCTTTCTTAGAATCATGGAAAAGTACATTTGGCAAGGACCTCAGGGGCATGTTCCAACAAGTATGCACATGCCATATGCAGCACCTCAAAGCAGTTTGAGGTGCCACAAATTGCATGTAGCACCTGTGCACCTGTTCCCTGCACTGTTAATTTGCACCACAGCAGGTTTCTTTTACACCAAGAGTTCCTGGTGTCAAAAACCCCCCAGAAAACTGCCACTAAAAAAAGCATTGCAAGGCATGTGGCAGCAGTGTGTGCTGCCAGAAAGGGAGCCTGGCCAGGCTCCAAGCATCTGGCTTGGTGCCACCACTGCCCTGGGAAGCCCGGTAAGGCTGCTGGGGACAGCACAGGTGCTGGCCCCAGACTCACCTACCCCACCCAGGTCACTTTACCATGTGCCAGAACACATGTGCAGGGGCATGCCCAGGGACAAATAGCAGTGCCACTCTATTTGTCATTTGGGAAATGGACACCCTGCACATGGGTGGTCATCAGGACACACCCCAAGAGGTATTCTGGTTCACCCCTGCTCAAAGTAGGATCAGCCCTATCCAAACCACCCTCATCTTGGCAATTAGTTCACACCTTTTCTGGATGGGCCTTAACCTGTTAATGCTTGTCCCACAGCCCCAACCACATTCCTTTAGATGTCCTGACATATAACCTCATGAGTCTGAGACTGCTCATGCTCCCATATATCCTGATCCCATAGATATATCTGGAGCAGTGGTGACCAACCAGTGGGTCTCGATCCACTGGTAGATCTCAAAGCCTCTTGCGATACATCTTGGAGTTGATCCAAGGCTGGGGTGGGGGACTGAGTGTTCGCATGTATGCACACGTGTGCCCCATCCCCAGCAGGTCAGTCCAGGGAAGGGGTGGGGGCTAGATCAAGGCCTCCACAGTGAGGGACAGTGCTGCAGAGGCAGGATTGGGGTAAACTGAGTGGGGCCCCAGCTGGGTGGGACTCACCTGCTGAGGAGGCATACCCCCAAATAATTTTTTCTCCCTCTGCCTCAATTTTCCCCCCACCCACAAACTTACCTGCTGGGAGGGAGGGGGAGGGGGAGGGTGGCAGTGGCGCATGGTAGATCTTAGGTTGCTTTAAATGCCAAAAATGATCTCTTATTTAAAAAGGTTAGAGACCACTGATCTAGAGTGAGATACCTGCATCTTCCAAGTAGATTCTCTCAGGCATATGATTTGGTACTGCCTGTCATGCTGACTGAAGAAACTAAAACAATACAAAATGAACATGGATTAAAAAATACCTAACTGTAAGATCTCAAAACATAATTGTGCATAGGGAAAAATCTTTGAACAGATGCATATCTAGACTGATCCACAGGTTCCTTGGCCCTGCAGTAGTTAATATTTTTAACAACATAAGATAATTCCTGAAATAAAGTGTGCAGATGATGGGAAGACTGGGAAAGTGGTAGATAATGAAAAGGGTAGGACATTGATACCATGTGATCTACATTGCTTGTTAAGAACCAGGAACATGGGCCCTGAAAACAAGATAAAAGGCTCTATCTGTACAACCCGTGACTCTCAAAAACATGTTGTGTCTAATAATTTTTAATAAACAATAAACATTTTAATAAATTACAATAATAAAAATGTTGTTCCAGGAATGCTGTGTTGACGTCTTTGGTCAGGATGAAACAAAGACTTTGACAAACTGGCAAGGGTTCAAAGAAGAACAGCAACAAATAATTAAAGGATTTGAAAAGATGTTTGATAGTGAGAAATTTGAACAGCTCAGTCTACTAATTGTATTAATGAGAAGGGTAAGAGGTTATCTTAAAGCCGTAATTTTTTATGGGAAATACAAATTTGATAGTAGGGTTTTTTCACCCATTTAGACAACGATGTGGCATGAGCTAATGACTAAAAATTGAAGCTAAACATAGTCACACTAGAAACAAGGCACAAACCTTTAATGGTGAAGGAATGAAACACTGAAACAGTTTATCTACCTTTCTTTTTTTGGTGTTTCTTTCTTCCGGTGTGATTTTCAAATCAGTCCTTGTCCTGAAAGATACATTTAAAGTCATGCATGGAAATATTCAGACAAGGTTTTTTGGATAAATGTGATATCTTTTATTAGAAGAACTCAAATAGTTGGAGAAAATTTTTCTTTGCAGGCTTTTGGGCACAAACAACGTCAGGCTGAGGAAGTACCTGCAGTTGGTCTGTGGTCTTCCTGGATGGAAGGAATAGTAAAGAAGCCAGAAGCTGGTGTGCATGCAAGAAAGCCAGCCAGTGAAGATGTAAATTGAGGAGCCAGTGGGTGAGAAACAGGTTATGGGGGTGGGAGGAAGAGGAATGAATGTAAGTGGTACATAGTGGAGAGGTAACTGGGACGTCAGATGTTAGGCAAGTTATAATGTGTCATAAATCCAGTGTCTAATTTCAGGTGGTAAATTTTGCTTCCTTTACCACCTGAAACCTGAGACCCTGCTCCTGCCTTTGTTTAAGTTCATTTGCACTCTAATAGAGCACAGAGACACCTCTCCATAGAAGAGATTCCTGCCCAGAAGAGCATTCCACTCTTCTGTGAAATACGAAACATCATAACCAGAAGGAAATATGATTCTACATCCTGCTTACCACCAGACAACTTTGAGGTAAAAAGATTTTTCCAACTTTTCTCTGAACCTGATCTGTACAAAATGAGCTGTTCCAAACAGAAACACAAAACTCCAGAGCTCTCGGGCCAGAGATCATACCTTTCATTAGATCACCTAAGAACTTGCAAAAAATATATATATTTTTGCAAGCTTTCATGTGCACATGCCCTTTCTCAGGCCCAGGGAAAATTAAAAATTGCAAAAAGTCCCCATAGGTAGGAAATAAACTTCATTTTTGCACAGAGGAAGCTGAAGGTGGAAGTCTGTTCCTCTGGGTCCATGAGAGTGTCTTTGTGAGTTGCTCTTTGAAGGCAGGAGAAGGCAGGATTCCTTCCTTGGTGGTGTCAGATGGCAGGAAGGCAGGGAGGTGTAGAAATCTTTCTTGTTGTTCAGTAATGAAAGAGACTTTACCATACTTTCAGCTCTCCTGTGAAATATGAATTTTCACTTCTACCTAGGAGAACTTTTACAATCTTTGTAATCTCCTATGCCTGATGAAGGGTGCCTGTGTCTGAAAGCTTGCAAATAAATATATTTTTTTGCAAATATCTAGTTGGACTAATAAAACATATCACCTCTGCCACCAGTTTTGATTACTTTTGCCTGTAGACCTATACGGCTACAACCTGGATACTGAACATATATACAGACATTCAATACGTAACAACCTGTGTGAGGAGGTAAATGCCCTCCTTCCCTATTTGGTACCCTACACCTGCTGTAGCTACTCAAGTGGCTCCTGTGGCTGATCCTCTGGGAGCTGCCACCACTGCTGCCTTCCCCCTCCCTTCCCTTCCCCTAGGCGAGCCCTGTGCCAGCCCCACTGCATGCCCAGCAGTGAGCTTTGCTGAGAGCAGGTGGGTGGATGGACACACAGATGAAGTTGTGCTCTGAGGTCCAACTCATCCCCTGCACTCCTTTCATGCTCCCAGGGCTTGCAGGAGGGGTGTGGGGGTGGCTGCCAGTGCATGAGACCCTGCAGGAACAGCTTCAGCTGTGGGACTTGCTCTTGGGGACGTACAGACCAGGGGCCTGCAGAAGGGGAGGGGGGGAAACAATGGAAAGAGAGGGACACATCTCTCTCTCTTTGGTGTCATTTATTTATTTAACAGTGTACCTTAGCAGCCGTATGATTTCCTCTGGCTGGGAAATGGAATATGTTATATGTTCTGAAATAAATATATGTATTAATATATCTTTCTGGGTGGAAGAAAGAAGTGTGCTGCCAATCTTAATCCCCAAAAAGGTGTGTCCCAAGTATCAGAAGTTTTGGAAACAGTCTCTTATGGTCTGTCTTATGCAGGAGCCCAGCTTAGAAAATCAAAATGGTCCATTGTTAGTTTAACAATCTATGAATTTTCTTATCCATCCATTTACAGGCAAGAGGGGAAGGTCTGGTAGCCAAGAAGTCTCTTTCATTTGTACCCTGCTATGAACAAAAAGGACATCTAGCAGACAGTGTGTGTGTATGCAAGAAGCCTCCAGCATGTTTCCTCTACTAAATCCATATTTCTGAGCTCCCTTATTTTCTTTGCCTCTAGCTCCTCCATTCCTTGTTTTTTTTTGGTTACTGAATAATATTAAGGACTTGAACAGAAGAAAAATGAAGCAAATCACCCTGGTTGGTAACATCTGAGAAACCCTCATGACCTTCAGGGTAATAGATTCAAACTTTATAACACAATATTATGTGAATAAAATTTGTGGAAGAATCTAAGGCCTCCCTCAGCAGGTTTTCTAATCAGTGCCACCCCCAAAGTCAGATCTCGTAATCGGCAAAACTTATGTTTGTTTGTACCATTCTAGTCCAAGAGATACTTAGTGATCTGGATAGTGTCATAGTTTCTATGATGCATGTATTTATCATGCTGCTGTGAGCTAACCACATTTTAGCCTGGTTTTACAGATGTAAAAACTGAGGCAGGGTAGATGAAGTGACTTGCCCAGGGTCACAATGGAAGACAGGGGCAAGACATGAGCAGAACGCAAAGCTTCCACAACCTGGTGAAGTGCCTTCACCACATGAATGTTGCAAATCGCTCGGCACATTCTCAGCAAAACAGGTGGGTTGTTCCTCTCACAGCCATGTAACTCAGAAATAATTCTAGTATAGTTATACTTATTGCTTGAAATCACCATGAGAAAAGAACTGGGGCCAAAGGCGGAAAAAACCCCAACATGTTCCTTTTCTCTGTTTTTTTCTTTTTACTCATATAAATGTTCACTCAAAAGCAAACCTCTTTCTAGGCTGAGATAAATATCTATGCTAGGATCCAGCCTGAATGAATTGTTACAAGTAACTGATACATTCCTAATGTGTGGTTTTACAATGACACTAATGCTATGGTCTTAACTATAGGGTGTAAATGGTACTGCTATAATTAGAAGCACTGGTAAACCATCACATAAGCCTATCACTTTTTTTTCATGTGCTAGAGAAGGTACAATCAGCACAAATATATAGTAGTTTGTACAAAGAGATTCAGGGGAAGGGAAAACATGCTGAGGAGAAGTGTCTGGAATATTCAGTTGTCAAAATAGCAAAAAAAGAAAAAAGCAGAACTATTAAACCAATGCTATATGTACTAATTGCACTAAGATAGCAGACTCAAACTGACAGCAGATGTCAATGCAGTATTCTCATGGATACCTAATGATTTAGTAAATATGGCCTAGAAAACAGTTATTCTAATTTCTGCATGTTGTGTGTGTGTGTGTGTGTGTGTGTGTATCTGAATTCCTATTCATGGTATAAACTTATCAGAGAGTAATTAGAAAAGAGACAAGTAAAATTAATAATGCTGACTTTCCTGATTGCAAATATATATTGTATCTGTATCAGAAAAGCAGAGATCTTCTGAACTGGAATGATTTGTTTCAGGAAAGGCACATGCGCACATGTTGAATTAAGGTGCATTAGCCATTTTAAAACATACTTAGGGCATGGGTCTACATGTACATACCCTCAATGCACCTTAAAAATGGCAATGTTTGGCTATTCATGACTAAATTTGATACCTGCAAAAGCAAGTATCAAATTCAGGTGCAAATAGCTAAAGCTCCTTAATGCACATGTAGATGTGCTAAGGCACATTAATGCAGTGTATGTCAACTGACTTGGGACTATCTTTAGTCCCAAGTCAGTCCATGCAATGCGTTAATACACCTTAGTGTGTGCATGTGTAGCTGTGCACCTAAATTGCCTTAATATGCATTAAGCTTAGGCGCACATAAAAGCACGTGTAGACGCGCCCGCAACATCTCGTGTGAATAAGCCACATATAAAGCTTTTATATTTCCAGATCCTTATATCATTGGTAGTCTTTTAGACATTGGCAAATGTGAGTAAAGTTCTGCATATATATGTATATGCGCACGCGTACACGCACGCACACACACACACAGATGAACATTTGCACAGGCATTCAGAATATGTTTCAAGAAATGTGTTTTAACATAAAGTATAAAGCTATGTAGTCTTTGAGAGAGTGAGAAAGAGTACATGATGAGGACTGGAAATCTGTAATACTGTATTCTAGTGTTGAAGTTACAGTGGTACGGATTTGGGAAGTCTACTCATATTAAACGCAGGTGATGAAGCCATGGGTACATTACCAACACTATAAGAAAACCATTAAACAACTCAGCCCCTTCCTTTACTTTGATACAACAGTTATGCTGATGTTTTGTAGAAATTTCCTAAAATTAGCTTTTTCTTTAGAGATAATGAATACTAGTATTTTAAATATGTTTCTGAGCTAGACACAAGTCTTGTATCCCTGGCAAGGAGGAGAAATCCCACCAATTTCCCACTAGTATAAAAAAAAAGGTTCCTGGTCCTTATGCTCCATGAGAAAGACATTACAGGCTAAATTTTGAATTGTTCTCTTTACACTCTCCCACTCATGGTCTCTGGTGCAGAGAAGAGCAGCCTGAAACTAGGTAAGCGAAGAGCCAGTAGGCCTGGATAAAAACCTAGTAAAAGGAGGTAATAGTGGAAGCCTTATCAATGTTATCAGAGAAAAATTAGGACAATCGGTTCATTACCTAAAAGATTTATATACTAAAGCAAGGAGCATGGGGAATAAGGAGAAAGAAGTGGAAGTCCTAGTACAGTCACAGAAAAATGATGCAACTCAGATAGTGGAGATGTGGTGGGATAGCTTCCATGACTGTAGTACTGTATAACTGGATATAACTTGTTCAGAGAGGACAGGAGTGGTAAAAATAGGAGGTGTCACCATAATTATAAAGAGGTGCAGTATGAAGTGGACAGTGGGCCTCTGGGTAGAGGTCAGTGGGGAGAACAGCGGGGCTGAAGTCACAGTGGGCATCTCTGTAAGCCACCAAACCTAAGAAACCTAAGAAAGAGGTGAACAAGGCTTTCTTTAACAACTAACTGCAATTTCCAAATCATAGGACCTGGCTCCCATAGAGGACTTGAGTTACTGTGACATCTGCTGGGAGGGAAACACAGTCATGCACAGGCAGTCCAGCAAGTGCTTGGAGTTTGTCTGGGATGACCTTCAGATACAGGTGGTAGAAAGGCCAAGTTAGGGGAGAAACTCTTCTCACCTGGCTGCTCACAAACAAGGAGGAATCGGTTGAGACTGCAAAGGTGGCAGGTAGGTTGGGTGACAGTGGGCATGTCTACACATGCATTTTAGTGAGCATTACACTAATCTAAGGCCTAAGGGTTAGGATCCAAAATGAATGAGATAAACTGGAGAAATTGTCTGAAATCAATCAGATTAATTTTAGGAACATGTGCAAAGTCCTGCACTTAGGACAGAATAATGACATGAACAAATACAGACTGTGGAGTGACTGGCTAGGCTGCAGTGCTGCAGAAAAGAATCTGGTAGTTCCAGCGGGCAAAACGCTGAATATAAGCCCATAGCGTGCTCTTCTTGTACAAAAAGCCAGCAGCGTATTAACAGGAATGTTACTTGCAGATCAGGGGAAGTGATCCTTCTGCTTTGTTCACTGCTTGTGTGGCCTGACCCGGAGTACTGTGTGAAGTTTTAGGCCCCAGAGTTCAAGAAGGATGTAGAGTGGAAACAGTCCAGTGGAGAGCAACAATAATGTTTAGCGGTCTGGAAGACATGACTCACGAGGAAGGGCTGAAAGAGCTAGGATTATGTATTTAGCCTGGAGAAGAGAAGACTGAGTGGGGATTTCATAACAGTCTTCAAATACCTGAAGGGTGAATATAGAAGAGATGGAGATAGGCTTCTCTCCGTAACTGTAGGAGACAGAACTCTACAGGGGACAGAACGAGGAGCAATGGCTGCAAGCTGCAGTAGGGGAAATTTAGGCTGGAGACTATGGGGATTGTAGAGGATTGAAACAGGCTACTTAGAGAAGCTCTATCCCTGGAAATTTTCAAGAGCAGTTTGGACAGACATGTGCAGGGCACGGGCCAGGTTGCGGCTGTTGCCCCGGTGGGTTGTGAGAGGGAGAGGCGGACTCGCAGCAGTTCCAAAACATTTTCTTTTATTTAGTTGATTTCTTACTTGCGCACCACTGATGAAAATGTGGCTGTGCAGGCAGTTACACTTGGGTCCGTCCCGGTCTGAATGAACAAAAACAAACCCGATGGATCCGATTATGTATGCACCACCGGTGTTGAATGTGGCTGCGCGTTCTGTCCCAGCTCGGGAGAGGAACGAACGAATGACAGACAAACGATGGAGCCGAGAAAACAAAACGATCTGTCCCGGTTCGGGTAAGGGACAGATGTAAAACAAAACGAAGGATCCCGGGTCGGGTCAGGGGCGAAAACAACAAAACGATGGACCTCCCGAGAACCAAACGAACTGATCGGTAAGCAGTTGCTCCAGAGACAGGAGAAGCCGTGGGGAGCTGGCCAGGCCTACCCACTGAGCGGGGGGAGCTCCGGCTTCTGCTCCCACCAGCTGACCGAGCGATGGATGCTCTGGCGTCTACGCGCTCTCTCTCTGGCGTCCGCCCCCGGTGGAAAACTCCACCCCAGTCTTTATAGGCCAGATGACGAGCCCAACCTCAAACCCCGATTGGTCAAATTTTCCCGCCAAAACGTTCGTGGGGTTTTCCCAGCACAGGGCCAGGGGCCATGCAGCAAACCAAATAGGGGCTTTCCATACTGTGAGGAGAGAGAGTGCTTGGCAGCATCTGTTGCTAGGCAAAGCTGGCAGAGTCCAGCTGGAGCGTGACAAGACACATGTGCCTGTCCAGTGCCATCAATTTCTGTGGACTCTAGCTGGTTTTTAATGCCATCGGACTCTACAGGACTCTCCCAGAAAGGTTCCTTCAGTTCAGTGTATAAATTCCCCTTTATTTGCTGTTGGCAGACATGCATACGTACAGAGTGCTGCTTTTGTAAATGCTGTGAAATATGTCTTTCCAGATGCTATATTGGATTAGTCTGACTGAAAAAAACAACCCCCAAAAACTTATTTTGCAATCTTTGTTTTGAAGCAATACGAAATCTGTTTCTGATTGCAACAGTAGTATTGTGTAAAGTCATACGGCCATGTGTTTTACCAGTCAGAAACCACACATGTTGAGTGCTCTTTAAAAAAAAGTTCATAAACAATACTTGGCTGAAAGAAGTTCATGAAACTAGCTGTAGAATGATTTTCAATAAGGAACAAATATATACAACTTATGTTCTCTTCTTGGGTGGCTCATGTATAAGAAACTGAGAGAGAGATTTGATTACAATGCAAAATGTATTCTGCTCCAGTTCTGACTACTTGGAGCCATTCACTGCGTTACAACGGTTTGTGCAGGAGTAGCGCTGTTTTTCGGAAGCTGGATTTTTTTCCCAAGATCCCAATTTATTAACCTAAATTCCTCCCGGCTGTGTTCTTTTTCAGTTTGTGTTTGTTTAGTCTGTCGTATGGTGTGGCTATGAGCTTGTAACCGTTGTTCTGTTTCATTGCAGAGGTGGCTCCATTGTAGTGGTGGTGAAACGGAGATTTGTATGGTGGGAGGTTGAGAGAAGCACAAAGACAGGAGAAAAAAGATTAAAATATTGCTTTGGACTTACTTTTGCTATTGTAGTGTGTCTCAAATACCTGGTGGAGTAAATTGACATTGATATTTTTGTCTTCTCTGCTGAGGCCAGCATCCGTGGGGGAGGCACCAATATGTTGCTCAGCAACCTACTTCCCCATGAGCACCTGCTGAGGGAGGCCTCAGCATGCCGTCTAGAAATATGCTTAGAAAGAAAGTCTAGCAGCAGCTGGGATGAGTGCAGGGGAGCACGTTGGTCAACAAAAAGTTCGAGCCCTCCCCCCAGTGCTCACCACCTTCATAATTAATATGCACCATCTAAGTCAGACCAGGGAGCACACACAATTTGCTATATGTTGCATTTTTGGGGTTTACAATGGGCTGGGTAGCATTTGGAGATTCTTCTAAATGAAAGGCCTTGCCTAAATGTGAGCTATGTATCATCATGTAAAAACTTTGCATCTGTAAAAAACACTGTTCCAAAAAAAAAAAAGGCAGTGCTATATATAATAAAAAAGTCAGGTTGTTATGGAGCAAAAATTTCCAAGGGTCTAATCTTTAAAGGGATCTTGCTGTGTCCTCCCTCCTCCCATTTTGGTCCACAGCTAAAGGCAAGCTATATGGGCACAGTTATTTGCATGTGGGGAGATTTTTATTAAGTGATTTGGGAGTAGAAGTTTCAGGTGCAGATAGGAGGTTGAGATTTAAAGCTTTCCTTCACAAAATCTAGCTGTGTGTTTTCATATACCATGATGCTACAATAACACTAAGGGTTAGATATGAAGCTTATAGGGAGCTTTTTAAAGAACACTATATATCTAAAGGTATATGGCCAATTTAATTAATGAACTACAGGAAAAAGAAGGTAGCTAGAGCCTTGTTTGAGGGCCCTTTCACTTAAAAGTAGACTCTGTGCATGTGTCCATGTAAAGCTTGGGTAATTTCCATTTTAATAAAAATAACCGTAGAGAAGCATGAACAATAACCTGTCTGTTCTTTGGCACTGACAGTTCAGTTGTCCTATGAAATGAGATTTTTCTAGCCTAACACAGAAATCTTGTTATCAAATTTAGCTTACATCAATGTGCTTTATTAGAAGTCGGCAGAAATAATTCTGTAGACATTAAACAATGTCTAGTTTCTCCTTTTATCAGGCTGACTGAGTAAGATTAAATCAGTCAGAGGAGAGCCAAATAAGTTGATCAAACTGTGGGCATGGATATTTGGCCCATCTATGAATGCTTTGAGTTTGGTGACAAGCTAGAAATCTTCGAGTTGGGCCTTTGTTCTAACGCCTTCAGGACTCACACTGTCTCTTGATTATCTTCACCTTCCTATGATGTTTCCCCAGGTCTGGCTGGCATTCTTTGTATTTTTGGTCTTTATTAATATGCTCAAAACACTGAACAACCCATCATCTTCCCTGTTCCCCCCCTAGCTCCTTGTTTTCTTTGAAGTGATTCCAGTCTGCAGCTACCATACCGAAGGGATGTTTCTCAGACTTAGCCAAAATGTCACTTCAGTTTGATGCGTACATCCAATGGGCTTTTTTCAGGACTCTGTAATTCCCAGATAAAATCAGTATCACACACCTTTATGCTTATGATCTCTCTTTTCTTCACGTGTAACTACCAGTTGATCCCAAATGGCCTGTATGTTTCAGCCTTTTTGTTAACAATACTCATATTTAGATAGTGCTTTTCATTTCTGAATCACTTTGCTACATTGATTAAATGAATCATTCAATCCTCCAGACATTCCTAAGCATTAGCAAGTTGATTTGTGGTGTTATTCCCATTTTACAAATAGGAACATCAAGGCACAGAGGTTGACTGGTTTAACTATGCATTATTAGAACCATGAGTACAACCAGGAATGTCTTTGCTCCAGTCACTACAACCCTGTTTCAAAGAACGGTTATTGAATTTTAAAAAAGCCCTTCGGTGCCTTCACAAGCCTTTGGATAGAAGGCATGCTGGTAGCTTTGAAAACTGTGGGAATTTTTGGCTGCTCATTAAATTTCCTTCTAAATTATCACAGGGTTCATTGCAGCAGCCCAGTAGTCCTGGCACAGCACAGAATCGAGCCTCAACTTCCCAGCAAATATTGAAAATTTGGCTTATGCAGTACAAACTCTGGCTCGATTGGATATCAAGGAAAAACATTTGTGGGAACATCTTTTACACATAAAGACACACAAAACACCAAATGCATTTATTTTTATTTTTGACTTGCTAAACCTATGTTTCCGCCACACGTAGCATCTGGCACTTGGAACACTTTTTCGTTGTTGGCATTTTTTTAGAGGAAAAAATAATAGCCACATGCATTTACAGATTTTGGCTCAGTTGCCTGGCTGTCATGATGCCAGGTTTTCAGAGTGGTGAAAAAAGCAGGTACCAGTGACTCTGGCCCAAGTTACATGCCTCTCTCTTATTTCATTATGCTTGTGCAACATGGCTAACTTCCAGTGGTATTCCTCCAGGGGGGCTGCAGGCAGGATTTGGCTCTTTATTATATGTGGGGGTAATAAGTACTTGTAGAAAACACGTTTGGTAGTGTAAGGGTGATGTTGTAGCCATGACAGTCTAGAAATTACATGAGATCTGAGGAAGGCTGTTTGGTCTGAATGACCTCTGGAGGTCCCTTCCAGTCCTACTTCTCTATGATTCTATAAGTCTATGAATTTAAAGCTTGTCTAACTTTATCTCAGCTACATAGGTTCAATAAAATATACCACCTAAGAAATCTTGCCTCGTTCTGAAGCACTAAATGATAGAAAACCAGTTTAGGGTCTCATTGTAATCTCACTATAAGTGAAATATGGTTCTATTAAAATCAAAGGCAAAAATACCACTGATTCAGTAGGCCTAGGATTTACTCTGTTTGTTGAAAAGTCTGTGCATCTGTGCTGATTTATGGTTTCAAGTTGAGACACTATAAATCTTACAGATAGGGGAAGTCTGGCATTTTAACTCAAAATTAAGGAAGCGGAATGCATGTAAATAGCAACCAAAGACATTTTCTTACAAACCAGTTGGAAACTCGGGATAAAGAGTTGGGTATCTTTCTATTATGAAATTAAAGCTGCTGGCCCAAGAGCTAAAGGTGTATTATGCAAGTTGGCAATAGGCATACAAGACTTTCTGCTGGGAAAGCCAAATACACTGCATGTTCATGGCAAATAAAGTAATGTTAAGATTACCGAGTTGAACTGCAAGACGATACAATTGGGAAAATCTCCTGATCGCCTGTGCTCTTTCATTTCCTTTTTCTGACTAGAGGATTTACAAAAACACCCATAACTGATTACATTTCTACAGGCTCATTGTGAAATATACTGTGGCTTTAAAAAATTCAATTAAGCTACTTTGCAAAGGATGATGTATGAGCACATAGAAAAAAATGTAGCATATTGTTTTCTCTGCAAGCATTCACAGTTGCCATTTCTACACTATTTATAATTGTAACTATGCACTCTTTGTTACTATATGAGAACATTTTTATTTCCATTTACCTTTCCCCCCGCCCACCTTATTGCTTGTGCTTTATGAATTTCAGCATTCCAAATTTATGGTTTGAATGAAATGTTAAGATTTGCAGCATACAGAAGGATGTATTGTATACGAGTGAACTTAAAAAAATGGAGGAGTGCCTAAAATTGTGGGATTTGCAATTTTGTTCATTCCTATCTTTTCTTCCTCCCCATCCCCTGGTATTCAAAACAAAGCTGTGGAGCAGTGGCTGTGGCACCCAGCTATTTAGGCTGAAAGAATGGTGCAGGGTTAGCACAAAGGGTCGGTCTGCAGGTGTGATCCAGCACGCTAGGCTGATACCACGTGCTTAGATCCAGCCATGTGCCAGTGCAAACTAGCCTTCTGGGCCAGCCCACTGGGACACACACACATCAGGAAATTTGGTAGCAGGGGAGCAGCAATTAATGCTGTTACTACTCCCCTCCCTGCTGCCACTCCTTTCTGCTAAACTTCTCTCCTGCTGCCCTGATGCTCCCTGGCCAGATCTCGCCCATGGACTGTAAAAGATCATTTCCCTTTGCTTAAGTTCCTTAGTACTAGCCATATCCATTCATGGTCAGCATACTTACCTGACGAAAAAGGATGAATATACAGTTATCTCATAAAGATCTTCATTGATCCTCAGACAAAGGTCTGCTGTGCCTAGCAAGGACCCAGTGAACATGCTTGCAAGTGATTTGCTCCATGCCTTATAACTTTTACATTTTTAAAATTACAGTCCCCCAAGACAAGCACAGTATGTAATCCATTGCCTCCTACTGGTTTATACCTGTTATCTCCCAAAACAGATATGGCTTTAGTTCTCCCTCAGGATGATATTCAGATCAAGTGGCAAATTATAGTCACTTTCTTTGTCACTTTGTCTTTGAAGACATGGTGACTATTATTATCATAATGTTTTCAATGGGAACTTGCTAGTGGCAAAAAAGGGTTTTTTTGGTTGAACTTTCCAGAAGGAAGACAAACCATGGAAACTTTCAAGCATGGAACACAAAAATGCTTTGTAAGGCTATGAACACTTGAATACAGGGTGATAAAAGATGTGGGGCGCATTTTTTCAGAAGTGCTTGGGTGCCACTGAATGTCTATGAGAGTTAGACTTAAAAGTGACTTAAGCAGTTTTGAAAATGTTTCCCCTTTGTAACTGTTCCCATAAAGGGTCAGCTCTACAAACAGTGGAGAGAAAGATTAGAAAGCAAACAATGCTACAGCAATAAATTTATATGAGCAAAATGTAAATAATGCTGCACAAAACTATGACCATTTGCTGCAAATATCATGGAAAATCATTTTCATTTGCAAGGGACAACATTTTTTACAGCACAACTGGTATCTTTCTTCTGTTTTTCATCCAGGCTTTTATTAACACACTGTCTCTATGCCTAAATGAACCCACTGTGTTAGTGGTCATATCGTGTGCAATGCCATATCTGTTTTGGGAGATAACAGGTATAAACCAGTAGGAGGCAATGGATTACATACTGTGTGTGTAGATTTTGAAATTGTTTGCTATGCCTCTGCAGGTGGCTGTGACCCAGTGATGGCTCTGTGCCCCCAGTATATTCAGTTTGATATTTAAAAAAAAAATCCTAGAGGATTAGAAAAAAGTAAGTAGAAACTATTTGCACTTGAAAGTGTAGTTGGCTGCATAGTGACATTGCACCTGGGCTTAGATCTACATTTTTGAACTCTCCTTCTCCCTTCCCCTTCCTCCTCCCCAGATGTGGTGGTTCACATTAGAGCTCTGCTGCAGCTCCTTGAAGAAAGGTGGGCTCTGTTAGCTCCTGGCTTACATCCCAGTTTCAGCACCAGCATCCTCCCATTGAATTTACTGGTGGAGTGGGGGAGGGGGTTGTGATTTGGGTAGTTTTCTAGCTAAAACATTCCAACAACAAAACTAAAGAAGTGGGTAGAGAAACACACCAAGCTCTCTTTAAGAGTGTTGAGCCTAGGAAGTTTCTAAACACTTGTCACCGGTCCAAATCTGATAGCCTTGCTTGTTTTTTACCAGATACTATTCAGGCAGACTCCTATTGAAACCAAATGCGGACTACAGCTCTGATGATGGAATCACAAGAAATTCCAGGGGCTCTTTCATGTGATAACCGCTCTTTGGTGTATATTAAAAATGTCTTGCTTTACCTGTGGCAGGCTGGGGTGTTATATTGTGTTATGTCAGGGTTGATGATAGTTTTACTAAGAGGTTAGATTCTGGATTTGTATAGGATGGTTTGGACAGCGATGATCCTGCCTCAGGCACAGGGCTGACCTATGGAGGTCCCTTCCAGCCCTAGTGCTTTATGATTTCTATGAAAAGTAAGAATAGCATGTTCATTAACCCAAAGAAAACCCAGTATTCTCTTTGAAAAGCAAGATGTGGCCTTTTACCAAAATTAGCACTCTTCATGAAATTCCTGTTTAAAATCTAGGGGCCAAATCCTGTTCTTCATTACACCCTAATCCTATACATCAGGTCTACTCTGTTTTTGTACCATTGAAACGGAGAGCAGAGTTTGGATTTCTGTGGTAAGCTACATTAAGGGTTGCATTATCTCTTTATTTTATTCTTGAGGGAGAATACTACACTATCGGTATGCCAAAACGCTTGACTCTTTGTGGGTGGAGATACAATCTTTTTTTAAAAAGTGTCCGATTTCAGAGTCCACTTCCTGCCTCTCGTAGCAACACTCCCAGAAACTGAAACCAGCTGGCCCCGTAAATCACAGATTGTATACATGTAAGTATGAATACTTTCAGGATAAGTTTAGACTTAAAATATCTTTCTCTAGATTTCTTAGAAGGAAAAGCTAATGTCTTCTGTATCTTGCCAGCATTTAGCGACAACAACTACTAGTGTAGTAGCATGCACTTCCCTTTTGCAAGCTGTTTACAAACATTTCAAGTGTGCTCACTTTCCTTTCTGATTTAATTCACAGAATGCAAATGATGTTGATATGCCATTCAGCCAGGGTTTATCCTGATACCAGATAGCACTGATCCAGAGTAACTATAGTTACTGTAGTGTTAGAGTAAAATCAGGCCTAGAGTTGGTAAAAAAGATGCTTAGTATGGGTAAGTTAATTTGTTCTGTAGGGCAACTTGTCCAAATGAGAGAAACTGTCAGAAATGTTCTTAAGGGCTTTTTTTGCATAATTATTCCCCCCTTTCCCCCAACTCCCCCCTCCAGTTTCTGAACATACTGATTGCAGGCCAAGCTTCAATGAAACAAAATCAAATGACCAAGATGAATTCCTGAAGCTGCCTGAAATGTTAAATGATCTCATCCATTCTTATCTACAACAAAATAAACATGGAAATGAAATCACAGCAAGTGTGAAGGCTATTATACGAACACTTTTTGACTATCTAGATCCTCAAAACTGTAGAAGGATTAACTATGAAATATTTGTTAAAAGACTGAGGTTTGAAAAATGTTTTAATGCCAGATGGTACAAGCTTCTCCCACTCCATCTAAACTAAAGGCATGGGTAAACATGGAATGTACCACTCTCCAGTGGGGGTACGTGCTCATAGCCCATGCATGTTCTCTTCTGCTTTCTTACTCTACCTGGAAAAATTATAATAGGCTATTTTTACCCCTCGTTCAGGTGCTCCTGAAGGATTTGAATGCTGATCACCTGAAAAAGAGCACAGCTCTCAGTGAAAGATCCAAGGATTTGTGTGTTTGTAGTTCCAGGTATGTGGCAGCCTGCACAGTTTTAATACTGCCTGATGCAAAACTGCATTTTATTCTGTCTGTAGTCACCACAAATTTCACTTGACTGCACAAAATAGATAGTGAATTGTTAGCTTGAGCGATGGTAATTCATATAATAGAGTCAATTTAGCTGCAATTTGTTAGTCTGTCTTTCTAATACATAGGCAAGATTACTGCTCTTATCTAACAAAAACAGGCTCATTAAAACAACCCCTAGCAACAACAAGCAGTGCCTGGGTGCTTTGTAGCTGCCTGGGCCTTTATAGTTTTCTAGTATAGGGCAGATTTTGGGTCTCCTATTCATGTGATTAGTCCTTTCAGCTTCAGTGACACTACTGGCTTGAGTAGGTGTTCATCAGGGTTAGGAAGGCTCCACAATCTCCATATACTTATTTAATATTTTTCTCTTTGAGCATTTTTAGGGTACTTGAAAAATAAGTGCCCATTTGAGAGAGGCCACTCTGTTTGACTGCCTCTAGGTAACGTCCACTTGTAGGGCTAGATTCAAATATATAAGCATGCTGAAAATGAGTCCATTTCATTTGATTCGCCTCTTCCCCCCCCCCCCCGGGATCAGATTCTGACCCCCAGTTCTTTACTAAAATAGACATGTTGAAAATCTAAAGGATGGGGAGCTAGCTCAGCTTGTATACCACTGACACCATTCATAGGATCTGGGTCTCACGGGGGACTTTTAATTACTGTGACGTGCTGGGAGGGTACTTTTGGAAATGCTAACCCTGATTCTCTACTATCTTTCACTTTGTGTAGCGAAGGGAGTGAAAAGTCAGTTTAAAAATGCTGTGACAAATGTGACCCAGTGTGAGCGAGAAGGCTCTGTGACAGCCAGGGGGATGGTTTGCCATGAGTGGATGAGGAAGTAAGATGCTTGAGGGACCTGGAAGGAGTGTAGCCTTTGAAGCAGTTGGTTCAGATTTTTTCATTTTAAGGAGAAAAACCCAGATGGTCACTTTTTAAGGAGAAAAACGTAGGAAACGGCAGGTTCCTCCTTGCAGGCTGGCAGAGTTCCAGTCTACAAGGGGCTGGGGGGCGTGGGAGGTTGGCAATCAGACAATGATGGCATGTGCCACCATTCCCGCTGCTGCTAGGCAGACAGGGGATGTCTCGCAATGGTGGTGTGGGGCTCCTGGTGGTGGCACCAAGCCTCCCCACCCTGTCCTGCCTTGCCACACCAGGTCCTACCTGCTGGGACACGGAGGTCTCCAGGAGCAGGGCAACAGGGTGGGGAGCCCCGAGCCTGCAATGGGCATCTCTCGTCCCCCTCCATGGGCTCTGCTCCAGCTGTGCTGCCCATGGGGCAGGGGGAGCCAGGTCTCACGCTTCACTCCACTGCAGCAGCTGCCACCTCCCATGGTGCTTGGGTGCTGTTGGGGGGGGCAGGGGGCTGGAGGGGGTGGGCGCTGTGCATGGGGAGTAAGGGGCACCACAGGGGCCAGAGGTTGGTGGGTCAGGAGTAGGGGCACCTGCAGGGCTGGGGGGCTGTGGCTTGGGAATGAAGGGCAATGCAGGGCACTGGCATATGAGGTGACAGCCACATCTGGACCTGCATCCTGGTGAGCAAAAGGGGCAGGGGGAGCTCTGATTTTCTTTTATAAAAAACCCCAAATCAAACACCAACATTTATAGGCATTTAGAATGTATTTTATTATAGTAATTGAAGCACTGGTAGGCTTCCAAATTGCTTTAAAATTGTAAATATATCGATAAAACACTGTGTTCAACTGATACCTTTATACGTAGTGGTGTTTCATTTTAATCATGGAAAAACATGGATTTGGGAGGTTTTAATCAGAGAATTTGCTATTTTTAAACAGAGAAAACAAGGATCCCTGATACAGGCAATCCATGCCTATCACAGTTTTGCTACAGTGCTCATTTAAAATACCTACCTGGTTTCACTTGGTGCTCAGTGCGCTTCTTTATAACGATCAGTGCAGGGGTGGGGAGAAGTAGCGATGGCTGCAGCAGCAGCAGCAGTGTCAAGTGAAGCAGTGAGTGGCAGGTGGAGGGGATCCAGCATGGGGTAGCAATAGCCCGGGATCTGCTCCAGCACCACATGCTGGAGCAGGTGGAAAGGAATGGCGGTGATGGCGAGAAGGAGCAGGTGGGGGGCAGAGTGACCGTGGAGCCCAGGCTGGCAGGGCTCAGGGCAGGGTGGCAGGAGCCCGGGGTCTGCTCTGGCATGGGGTACTGGAGTGACTGGCAGGTGGGGTGGGGCAGCAGCAGCAGTGAGAAGGGGCAGGCAGGGGCTGTGTGTGCAGGGCCCGGACCAGTGCCCAGGACCAGGGCAGCAGGAGCATGGGGCCTGAGGCCAGGGCTGGCAGGAGTGCGGGGCCTGAGGCCAGGGCTGGCATGAGTGCAGGGCCTGGACCAGTGTGAACCAGTGCTCACAGACACATGTGCAGTGTCCCCTGCCCTAGGCCATTGGCTTGAAATTGCAGCAAAGTAGGTTTAGATTGGATATCAGGAAAACTTCTGCACTGTTAGAAAAGTGAGACAGTGGTACAGACCAAGGGAAGTTGTGGAATCTCCATCTTTGGAGGTGTCCAAGAGGGGGGTGGACAAGCATTGTTCAGAGATAATGTAGGCATAGCTATGCCTATGTTATACTATGGGTATTTTCCATGCTTATGAACTTTGCTGGTGCCTGCACAGGGTCTGGAAGGAATTTTTCCCCTCTCTTGCTGCTACATGTGTCTGGGTTTGCTTTTTTTCAAAACCTTCCTCAAAGGCATTGGGTGTTGGTTGTAGCCAAGGCTGGGGATTTTAACTGGGGTGTGCCATTGCTCCTGCTGGGACTTACAGAGGTTCCTGGCCTTGCCCTCCCCCCCCCCCCCCCGGGTCAGACCAATCGCCATATTTGGGGTCAGGAAGGAATTTTAACCCGTGGTCAGCTTGGTATGCATTGATGCATTGCGGAGGTTTTTGCTCTCCTCTGTAGCACCTCTCCCTCTACTCTTTTCCTGGGATCTCTCGAGCATATTTTTAACGACGTGTGCATCAGCAGGATGTTGGATGCCATGGTCCCTCTGCTTTACCTGTGGCTGATTCGAGAGTTATTTCCTGTGTTGTGCCAGGGTGGACTGTGCGGTTTTGCTACAAGGTTAGACCATGGTTTTGCATGGGATGTTTGGGAGAGAGATGATCCTGCCTAAGTTTTGGGAATTGGACTAGGTGACCTTTCAAAAATCCCTCCCAGTCCTACTTTTATATAGTTCTGTGTTTCTCTATGCAACATTTCAGTGCATAAAAACTACAAAAGGGCTCTCTTACTAAAAAGCTGACCCGTAATCAGGGGACCTGTGGGATATAGAATTATCTCTGGTGGAGGAACAAAGAGACATTTTGAATACTATTCCTTGATAATTCAGAGTCTCCTTTTGGACATATTATAAGGAATTACCTCCAGGAATGCAATTTTTGATAACTGAAATGATGTAACCTAATCAGCCTAAAACCTTCTCTGCTGATTAGCATTAGCTGCCTTGGAGACTCCAGGTCAGAGTATTTTTTGAGCTCCTGGAGATGATAAACCTGCTGGAACATAACAGTTTAAGAACCTTAAATGATTGTTTTGGGGTTGATATACATCAGCTGTGTGCCAAGCATTGATTTGAAAAGCAGCAAGTATACCATAAGACTCCAGTGTATGGAAACCATCACAGCAATGCCTATTCTGGTTGGTAGCACTTTACGCTTCTATTGCACGCAGGTGACCAAGGAGATCGGCCATGGTTTCTCCATGGCTTGTTTGTTGGGACTACCAACAATATTGCCCGTCTGTGCCAGCCGTAGTGCTGGTTTCCGTAGCATAGATTCAGTACCATGGCAAGGAAATTTGGCACCCAAAGCCCAAAGTGTCAGCCTGCCCTCGGCCCGCACACAGATCTGGGCGACACCCCCGACCCCATGCTTGCCCAGGAGTGCGCGAAGCGGCAGGAGCCGCCCTCCCCCAGTTCCCATGCCACCAAATGATTTGCTTGTGGCTCTGCCTCATACCCTGCTCCGGCTGGGCAGTGCCTTTTGGCGCCCCTTCACTTCAGTGCCCAGGGCGGTCACCCCACTCACCCCCCTTGCTATGGCACTGTCTGTTGGGAGTGAGAATAAGACTACCAAGCTATTTTCACATCATCCACGCAGCAGCAATAACACAATAACAAACACTGGTATAGTGGAACCAAAAAAGACCTCCTATTTTATGTGACCACACAGTCTTTGGCTATTTAAAAAAAACCAACAACCAAAAAACAACAAAAAAGCCCACAGTTACTAGTGTACAGATGGAGTGAGTATTTAGCTTGGCAAGAACAGCCCACATATATTAAAACCTGGCTCGTGTTCCTGATGATGGCCTAGAAACATGCAGGGAATAAGATCTGAGCGAGCTGTGTGACAAATGCTAAGGAGAGGGAATAATGGGGCAAAAGTTTCCAGCTGCTCCGGTGGTGGGCAGTGGGAGCGAGAGAGTTCATGTGTAGTGTCACCATTAGCACCAGTAAGTGTCACCCAGAAACAAGATGTGTTCATTCATCTTGTATCCTTTGTGTCTCGGAGTGAAGGGACGCTGGTCAGCAAATCCCAAGTGGGCAGTGGGTTGAGGATTTTGTAAGCTACTCTTCCATTCCCTGAACCTCTGAAAACCACCCTGAAGCTCTCCACAGGATGCCAGCCCAGCAAGCTAGGAAAAGGGAGTGGAGGAGCGTGCTTTTTTTTGATGAGCCCTGCTGAATTATTTTCTGTGACAGTACAGAACAGGGTGGGATAGGATGCCAAGTAGTAGTAGCAGTTTCCTCATGTACACGAAAGCATCTCATTGGGAACAGTCCAGTAGACATCCTCTGGGCAAGTCTCATAGCTTTGTGTGACTAGTGGTAACAACCATGGGCTTGGACAGATGAACACATGCCCCAGTATAATTTATATTTGTTTTTTCTGTTACACCAGAATCACGAATAGGCATACCACAATGTGGTACCCTAGGGTAGAGGCACACACTGGCCAGTTATTACTGTATCATTATGGATCAGGTGATACTTGTTTGCTTAGCAAAGGGCTGCCCTGGGGCATTTTGAGTGGATACTGAACCTGGTGCAACTTACAGAGAATTGAGCAAAGTTACCCGGGTTAGGGATTTGCACTGTTGGTATCCTACCTTTTGGACCAGTGTGAGGCAGTTGCACGGGCATAAATGTGTCTCCTGTCCAGGCCCTCAGAACAAAGTAGCTCATGCAGCCAGTTCTGGGAAATGTAGGGGTGCAGCGCACTGAAAACAAAAGACACTGCGGTTGCACAGCAGTTCATCAGCGGAGTCCCTTTGCCGTTATCAAACTTACATTCACCCAAGAATGCAAATCCAGCCAACGCTGTGCAGACACAAAGGCCCAACACCGGAGAGGAAGCACCCAGCTGAAACTCTGCATTTTATATTTCTCCTCCTGTATACTCAAAGGAGCTAACTGAGCAGAGACAGAGCCCACGGGCTGCTATGATGGTTGCATGGCAACCAAGTCCAGGAAGTACCGTGCCGTAGCTCTACTCAGCGAGCTGCTCCCATTCCAGAGCTCATCGGACAGAAAGGTAGGCAACTGCTTTGACTCTCTTTAACCGTTCCCTTTAGGGGCAATTTAGCTCAAGGATTTGGAAAAGCGTTTAAATAAAATTAAGGCAAATGAGTCCGTACAGGAATAATAGAGAGAAGGGCTGCTAGGCAGCTGTGCAAAGAGGGATCAAAGCACCATTTGTTCAGAGGCATAACACATCCATCTACTTCCTGCAGAGGTTGTTTTGCCCCAATCTCCCGCCACCATGCACAGAAGCAGATGTGGGGAAGAGACGTGTCTTCTGCTACAGTATAGAAACAAGGTTCAGGAGTCTGTTTTCAGGTCTGAGCTTTTTCCACTGACCCTCCATGATCTTTCCATTTCATTTATTTTACCTGCTCTGTGCCAATTTTCCCTACTTGTGAACCGGAGTTCCAACTCCTGCCTTCACTCTGGGTTTAACATGGCTTTTGTGACACTTAACTGATGAATGCCTGGGGAGTATTTTGCTCTCCTCAGGAAAAAGGTGCTATATAATTTACTTTTTAAAAAAAGCATCATTTACCAAAATGTTATGGCATCCACCCATCCATCTACTGCTCCAAGTCCTCTTTAAAACACCATCCGGCTGAAAACAAAAAAAAAAAGCAGTGCTAAGCTTCTGTGAAAATGTGTGCCTCACTTCCCTCTGGCTCAAAGCAGATTCTTTCCATTTAGGAAATACTGGGATTTTTTTAAAGTTTCATTTAGAAAAAACTTCAGGGTGCGTCCTAGATCTGAACTGGGTCCTGTTCCATCACTGATGAAATGCTGATCTTTTGGTCATGGAGTTTATATGCGATCTATTGCTGTTTGTCTTTCAAGCCTGAAGTTGTGTCTTTCATGTCATTCTTTTTAAATAAAAGGAGGTCCTTTTACCGCTGTGTTTCTAATCTAAAACTATGGGCCAAGGTCACAGAACAAAGTCCAGCAATAATGTAGATATACACAATGATTACACAAGTACTTTTCAATGGTTAGACTAGATACAGTTCTGGCATCTGATATTGAAGCAGTTTTAGATTTTAGTCTGTGGTTTTAATTTTTTTTTTCTTCCTTTCCTAGGGCTGAAGTGAAAAAACAGAAGGAGAAAAACGCTGTTCTTTTTTGCATTCCTTATAAAACCAAACATGGCATCTTCCATGAGGAGCTTGATCTCAAACCATAGCCGATATGTTGAATCTTTCCGTCTGTTCCTTGAGAATTCAACAGAGCATGAGTGCATGCTGGAATTCATTGAGAAGAAGCTGCCAGACATAATATCAAGGTAACAAAGTCAGACATTTTATCAAAAGGACAAACCCTTGATACAGTTCTGCACAAGTGATAAATGTATGCTCCTGACTGCATGAGTCAGGGCTTGAAAGGACTGCCGGAGAATTATAGATTGCTTCCCCCCCTTCTGTAGATCTTTGATAGTGCCTTAGTTAGAGATTTAATTTACACATTCCTCTGAAAGGCCTCTGTTTGTGGCTGAGTCTGTCTATTGGGATATAGATAAGATTTAATTGTTTCTTTGCCTGCAAATATTGCTTAGGTAGAATAAAAACTAATGTGAAAAATAAATTTGGGGGGAAAGCAGAGGATTTTAACATGTATATTAATTCAGGATTTCTTAAATAAGCTTTTCGGGTAATATTTGGATTCTCTCTAGCTTTCAGACAATACAGTTAGTCGTCAAGTAAGTTCACAGGTTTGCCTCTCTTTACATATGTATTAAATCATCTTTTGTAGACTGGAGCAGGATTTGGGCATTAAAAAGTGAAATCCTAGCTGTAAGGAAGGCAGTGGGAGCTTTCAGACTTTGGAGAGTGGGCATCCTGGTTATGATGTCAGTTTTCTGTTCAGCTACTGTCTTGTTCCTGGGCCTTGATCTTAGTGGTGTAGCAATGTGGCCGGGCACAGTGTCACAGTGCTTCTAACTTCTCACTGTGTCCTTCTGCCCCCCTCTCCCCACCCCAAGTCAGTGCCCAGGGCAATTGTCTTGGTCATCCCACTCTAGTTATAGCACTACTTGGTCCAGTTAGTGACTCTCTCGGTGGCTAGTTTCCCACATAGATAAAAAGCACACAGAAAAGTGCAAGAAGGTTATTAAGCAAAAGTAGTATATGATATACGTATAATGCAGAGTGGATTGAAGTTTTTACGCTGGAATTTTCCACTGGAAAGTTCTCAACAGGACCACATGGATTGCATTAAAACATCCAACAGAAACCGGGTGTACTGGTTCCTGACCGTCACTCTTTCCTGGCTCTGCAGCTCCTGGACCTGTGGGTTACCCAGATCCCTGGCTGTCCACTTGGCAGGAAGTCTGTCTTTGTTTGCCGGCTCCCTGAGCTTGCCGGCTTGCCAGTTGGCCAGCTCCCTGCTTCTCTGGGCAGTTTGCCAACTGAGAAGCCAGGGAGCCGTTATGCCCAGATAACCCACCAGCCCACCAGATGGGCTGCTGGGAAGGTGGCAGGCCTGAGCAGCAAGGACATTTTCAGTGTTTCTGAAACTTTTCTTTTTAATTTCTGGCTCATGAACAACACTGAGTCTTTCCACTTTTTATACTGATTTAGGACAAGTTTCTAATGAAGAAAAAGAAAATCAGAGGACAGAAAATTTGCTCCCCAGCTGTAATTGAAAATATTCTTGCTCAGAAATCATCCCCTTAGAAATAATGTCTTTTATTTGTGCATTTTCTCTCTTAAATTCATCATGTGACTGTTATGGACATATACCGCATGCTTGGTGAATTCAGAACTCCCCACTGATTCCCACTACTTATCAGTCTTTCAGGAAGCCTTGTGATATAGCTCTGATCCCCAGCAAAAACTTATGCTATGAAAATGACAGCCTGCTCTCATGTCTTATTAAGATATCTATAGATTTCCAAAATAAACTGCAGCATGTTGACTACTGTAACATGAAATACCACCCTAAATATATAAGGTGACAACTACACATGTCAGGGTAAATGAATAGAGCCATTCAGTGAAGGAGTATCCATGATAGTTTGACTGTGTTTGTTTGTCTCTGGTTCTTTGCTGCCTGATCCTATCCTCCCTGCTTTCCCTCCCTCCTGACCATCTTCTTTCAAATCAAAGCATTCTTCTACTTGACGTCGCTGTCATTCTCCTCTCACACCACTCTACCCATGCACTAATCCTTAACCATGGGTTCTTCCTCCGTGTTCCCTTTCCCACACTCCTTGTCTCTTCTATTTATGTCATTCCTGATTCTTAACTTCAAAACCCTCCTATGCTCCCCTAACAATCTCTTCTCCTTTCCTTTGTCTAGAATCATATCTGCTTTGTTTTGTCTTGAAAGACCCTTGGCTTCAACCTGATTCCATACTCTGCCGTGTTCCTCTTCCCATTTGTTTCCAGGGTCCTAGATTGTGCAACTGAGTCCTGCTCTGTAGGCTTGGCTGCCTCTCCTTCTGAGCTGGCTTTGGTCCTGCTAGCTCTGTCAGAATCGCTTCGAATAGAAAGTGAAATCAGAGTTTGATATTGATTTCAATGGAGAAATGATGTTATCCATGAGCAGCAAGACAACTGAGGCTGCTGACAGATGTTCAGTTGAAGGCGCAATGGGATCTGATCCTAACAATTGTGCTTCTTACCAGGCCACGTGTGCATGGCAGGAGGCACAACTGTGGATCAGATCCCAGTCACGCCCTATTGCAGAGGGAGCCCAGATTCACAATCTCTGGCTCCCTCTGGGCTGACAAGGAGCAAGTTCAGATGATGTTTGAAGCTATGGGAGGTCAGGAGAATGGAGGCCCTTCCTGAACCAGGGCCCGCGATGTGCTGTCACAGCTGGCAGCACGGATCAACTGACTGGTGCTCCCAAGTCTGCGAGCACTGGTAAGTTTGCCAGTGCTGGCCCCACGATCAATTTAGGTGCAATGGGAACTAGTCAAACAGTTATTACACACATTTTGTGTATTAGTTTGGTGGCTTATTCCCTGTTTTATCCCACCATTAATTGCATGAATGCATGGCTGGATTACTAGTTAAGATGTGATTAATTGGTTAATCATGTCTGAAGTGTAATGTTGGCCAGGGGCCTGAAGGGGTACTTTCCTTACTGTAGGCATTTCTGCTCCTTTTGCCAAAGATTATCATTCTTTGTCCTGCCTTCTCTCTTGGCACCTGCATTCTTACTGATCAGTGGAATCAACTCTGGATTTACACTGGTGTAAATACAGGCTTGTATATATGCTTCCCCAAATAAGCTGTATAAAACAGTAAAGCAACCTCTGTCCTGGACAGCTTATAAACCAAAGCCATGACCAAGTGCAATCAAGTACAGTACAAACACATGTGTACACAGATACATATTAGAAATATATTTACATTTGCATAGGTTTGTGGAAATAGGTTTTCCTCTGAGCAGGGAAGTGAAAAAATATACGCAGGTTTCTGTCTTTTTTCAGTTATAATATGGGTGTAATATCCAGGTACAGTCTGAGTGATGACTGATTCAAAATTAAGCAAGAATTTTAATTTGCCCATGTCTGCCTGTACATGTATGGTGCTGTACTAACATAAACAGATATGCATACATCTACACACACATGCACGCACACATTTATATGGTGGTTTTTTTCCTATATGTTTTAATTTGAAGTCATTACTTGTTGCTTTGAAGTAGCTAATACAATTCTGTATGTTGAATATCTATCCTGAAATATGTAAACTCATTTTTGTTTTCAGCATTGGCAATGGAAAGTCTGCAATCAATATTCTCAGTGTAGGTGGCGGGGCAGGTACGGTAAGATCTGAAATATAACTATATTTTTTTTTCCTTCAACAAGTAGTGGGTTGCAAAACACAGAGGAGAATTTGCAGTCTGGTAGAGCAGGGAACATTTGACAATCCTTGAACAATAAGTTCAAATCCCAGCTTAGTTCTGTAGTAAAAATGGGCCTTCTGAGACTTACTATCTTTCTACATGCCAAAACCATCCCAGAAATGGCACTCTGTATTCAGAATATATCTGTGGGCTTAGCAATGCCTCCTAACATGGTTATTAGAAATGTCATGATAAAATGCTGTATTTCAGATGGCTGATTGGCGAGCAGTCTATTTCATGTTGCTGATTAGAGGCCTGTTCCTGTTAACCGGTGCTTCCTTTGCTGGCTTGAGAACGTGGGAAATACGTTGGAGGCGCTCCAACGTGGGAAATACGTTGTTCCCTCCCGCTCTTAGTTGCTGTAGAAGCCTTCTGTGCAAGGGCTTTCTGCTTGCGTGGGAACAGAGGAAAGCTTTGGTGCCTGAATTTATGTCTGGGAGTTCTCACCGTAAACTATATGGGAATTAGGGGTTTGGCTCTGTGGGTGCTGTGCACATTACTCTTGTATTGACTCTGAGGTTGTTTATGTTAGCTGAGAAGCAAAGGAGAAAAGGAAACAAATGGCAGAAAAGAAAGAGAAAAGAAAACAAGTAGCTAACTCTGCATTGTCTCCACAACCATATCTTGTCCCTTGCAGTGTACAACATGGAATTAATTGTTCTCAGTGCTTCTATGTACCTACGGGGAAAGGTTGAGGAATTTCCTCTCATCCTGCGTCGTATGTGTGCTCCTTACATGAAATCTCTTCCTGAATTCCCTTTGCAGACTCTGCCCTCAGTGAACAGGGGGACCTATGGGCAGGTGGCTCAAGTTAGCCAATCATGTTTCTACTGCAAAAGCAATTAATGTGCATATCTTGACTTCCCTTGATCTCAAGCTTCCCTCTAAATTTCTCCGTAAGTCATTCTGTCTTGAATTTCTCTCTTTTATGGTATTGTTATTCGTTTCCTATACATTAGATAGTTAAGTGTCAAGAATTAACATAGGCAGACAAGGGTCTTTGGGTAGATTTGATATCTTTTATTATTAGACCAACTGATTAGTTAGAAAAAATGTTCTTTGCAAACTTTTGGGCACAAACACCCTTCTTTGGGCATAGGAAGAGTCTTAGAGAGAGTCTCCTTATTCCTGCAGAAGGTTGTTTGTGCCCAGAAGCTTGCAAAGAACAATTTTTCCAACTATTGAGTTGGTCTTATAAAAGATATCACATCTACCCAAAGAACCTTGTCTGCCTATGTGCTTAGATCAGTATGTATATTCCTCTCAGCATGTCTCACTATTGTTATCATTGTATCAGATCCACTGAAAATAGCAATACATGGCAAGGTAGGGTATGAAAAGTGTTGGTAGTTATCATATTTGTACTGTATTGCTCAGACTTTCTTGTAACAAATTTAATTTATCCTGGAAGCAATACTTCCAGGAAACCCTGGAGGTAGGTGGATTGATACATGTTACCAATGAGACTGTAGTGGTTTTTCTACATGAAATTATATTTCCCTACATTTTTGCATAAGTATCCCCTAAATTGAAACACGTGCCCCCTAATTCCATTACAGTCAATTAAGTAGCTCATAAATTAGTTTAAATGCTCTAGTCATCTCATCTCTGGAGATTAATCTTAAGCATTGACATTCTTCCCTTATAAGGAAAAATAACCACATAAATGCCAGGGTGTTGGTTATAAAATAGACAGTGTGACAGAGTAGGAGCATTTATTTCCAAACAAGGGAGGCCATTTTACTGCCAAAATTTTGACTGTAATAGGACCATTTTGCTCTGTTAGTGGGGCACTTAATTCTCTAATCAAAGAGACTTCAGCTTAGTGCGATAGACACTGAGTTGGTAAAGTAGCAATTGTTCATTTTGTTACAACATAAAAACCTGGATTCTCACTGGCTGGGAGTATGGACTCAAATCACATGCTGCAGTCAATCAGCTTGTGTCTTATTCATACAAACGTACGCTACAAGAAGCTGCTTTCTGAGCTGCAGCAGTCTGCCCTGTCTCACTGAGTGTCCGTCAGTAAATAAGGAAAGTTCTGCCATTCATTATTTTAGTGGGCTGACGTCATTTTCATTTAGAGCTAGGCTGTAACATTTAGCCTCAGGCCTTTACCGAAGCTACTGTGAAGCTGTAATGTCTCCTGTCAGAGGGAAGGATTGTGTTTCCCTTGGCACCCTCCCTTCTCTGGCTCTCTGACATGCAGAGTGCGACTGCTCTCAGAAAGCTGCTTACACCCTTCATCCCATGTACCCCCACTCTAAGGCTAGGGACAATCTTGCTGTTTAGGGTGCCTACAGATGTTTAGGCAGCCTGTTGGGGAGGCGCGCTAACTCATGGCACTTTACACTGAAGCCCCCAGCTGGGGTGTTGGGGGGAGCTGGGGCAGGTCCGTGAAGTGGGAGGGGCTCTGTTCCCCCAATCCCCCACCTGAGCCTCTTGATAGAGGCAGCACGCAGTTGTCAGCTCGGCTTTGCCACAGCCAGAGTTGGGGCAGGGGCAGGGAAGGGGGAAGGGAGCCACCTCTCCTTGTGGGCCCAGGCTGGCTCCTCCCAAAATGCTAGTAGGGGTACCTTCCCCTACCTCCCCCCCACACCCCATCCCTCCCCCTCTGCAGAGGGAGAAGACTCTCTCCTCTCTGTGACAACCCTGGGGGCAAGGCTGGGCTGGTGCTGACCCAGCTTTGCAAAGGTGCATGGGATGCAGATTGAATTGCCTGCACTAAACCTCTGCAGGGAACCCAAACAGAAGTTTCCAAGGTACTCTACTCTAGAGTGCCATCAGCTAATAGCTAATATAATAAGGGTTAATTTTTCACATGACTGGCCATTTTAAAAATACTTTGTAGCCATGAACTTGTGTTATGTCATGGGTGTAGAGCATTTCCAGGTTCCTTATCATGCAAAAAATGTAACTTGTTTAAGCACCCTTAATGTAGCTGTTCATGACCCATTATAACAGCCAGTCTGAACAGTCTGCCTTTGACAATAGCTTGTGCCTTATTAAGTTTACACTTCAGTGCACAGCATCCTAATGTTGCTGTACCTTTAAAAAAAACATAAAAGTCATCAACTGTGCTATAAAGTAGCAACTGTGGTATAAAGTATCCCGTTACGTAAAATGTTTAATTAGAAACTTAATGGTGAGCATAGTGGTAGCCTTTAAAAGGTAATTGTGTTGGAGAGTTTAAATAATTCCAATAGCCTAATTGCCAAATTGTTGATAATGCAAGCTGCCACATATTTGACTGTAAAATGCCTCAGGACACTTGTTTGCATATAAAAGAACTAACTGAAGTCAATTAAGCCTGTAGATTAAATTATGAATCAAAGTTGGGGGTTTTTTAGGTTAAAAATAATATTCATGTGGCTTGGCCACAGAAAAAGCAGAAAGGAATATATTAACCTATCAACACATGGAAATATGAAACGCAAATATTTTTTTTATCTGGACCTGCAAAGAGTTTTCAGAGGGACAGTTAACAGAACCTTGGTATGAAAACAAATATAAAAAATTCTGTAGTAGTTAATTAAAAATTCCTTCTTTCTAGATTTAGCCACAGCAGCCTGCAAATAACTTAATTTCCTCTGATTTTCAATAAAAAGCTACATTTGTAGGAGCAGAAAAGCACAGCTAGTTGTGTTACTCCTGAAATTCAATGTCCCTTCCTTGAAAGAACACGGGTATATAAATGCCATGTACAGTTTTGATGTTATTAATTGCTTTTAAGAAAGGCACTTAGGCCAGAAAAAAATTAAACCCATCCTTACATGTTTATAGTTCTTCCATAGGGATTTATTCTCAAAGAAAAATATTAGTTAGTGCAAAGATTAAGCTCTTTGATTGTAGTAGATAGTTACAAATGAGAGTAACATATTGTAGGATCAGAAGCTGGCAAAGAGTTCTTCATGTCTGCAGTATGAGGATGAGAAGGAGCATGGTCCAGTGGTCAGGGCCCTGCCTGCAGTGCAAGCAACATAAAGCAAGAGCAGGAAACTGAACCTAATGTCCAGTGTGACCTTGAGCAAGTGTCTAGGTGCCTCAGATCCTTCTCTGTGATATGGGAACACTAGCTCTTCCTACCTTGATGGGATGTTGTGAGGAGATACAGTAAGGACTGTGAGATACCTGAATATTGAAAACCATATGGATTCCTTCCCTCTACTCCTCTCCACTCCTCCCGCCCCCCAATAAACCAATGCATCATAGCCTAAGTTAAGCTGGAGAGAGGGAGGTAACATGATCAGTAAAAAGTTGCTAGCTGGCCTCCAGAAAGGTGAGCCTCAAACATAGGACGGCATCTGTTTGAGTCACCAGTTGTCTAGCTGACAAAGTCCGTTAGACTTGGTTGATCCTGGTTTGTCGACTGGAAATGTAAACCACCCATTCATCATCCCTCTTTAGGCATTCCCTCTTTAGTGCTCTGACTTTCAGTTCCAGGCTTGTTTGACCCTCAAGCTTAAGTTTCTCATTAAACTCAAATTTTAAATTTCAATGTAAATGGTTCAAGCATGGCAGCTCTCAAGACTAAGCTCAGACATTCCTTATTATAAGGCCCTCTCTTCCATTTTTCGCTGTAGTAGCCCTCTGCTTCACTCTTTCTGCTTTAACTGTATGTTTTGTCCAATAGGGTGACCAAAGCTGGGCAGGTAGCCAGTGGCTTAAGCTAGACCTTATAGAGCATTGCAGCACAGCACCCTTGGTTTCTCCCTTGATGTGGTATAGATCAATAGTTTATTTGCCTTCTTTACGGCCTGCAGCGTGTTGCACAAAGGATTTAAATGTTGGGTCTATCAATATACTCGTCACTGCAGCAGATTTGACTATCTAGAAAGAGCTATCTTTGATGCACAGATAAAACGCAGCCGGTGCTGTGATATTTGCTTTGTGCTACATACACAGACACAATATTCAGCTTAGGCAGGGAAAAAGCTAAGCATACAAAGCATACTTGTTTTTGCTTCAGCTTTCTGTGTCTTCAATCTTTCTCTCATCTTTTCTTTTCTCCCCCACTCATGAGTCTTGTTAGCCAATTAGCCTTTTGGACAACGATCCAGTAATCCACTCATAAAAATACACAAAACATCCCTGGGATTCTGGTGGTGAGTCAGGGACACTAACTTGGCTTGGCAGTGAGAAGAAATGGGTCAAATTTACAAAATTTGGATGCAGATCAATCTTACAAAAATTCAGGATTCATGTTCTGGGTATGCACCTTTCATGAATAGTGACTAACAGTTGATATCTGTTGACACTTATTTAATAACATGTATGAAACAAAATAGGATGGGCAGTATAATTCCTAGAGGTTATGTGTTCACGTTGCAATAAAATATTGCATCTGGTGTGACTTGTGACACCCACAGCAGGCAACTGAAGAGTGATGGGACTACTGATATTTATTTATTCTCTTCATTTCTAGAGACAGATCCTCCAAGTAAGAGTTGGGGCACTTCAGTCAGAGCAGTATGCAGAAGGCCACATGTCTTCTGCATATGTGATACCTCAATTTCCAGGGCAACCAAGATGATTACTAATTTTTAAGGGCGTTCTTGGGGGAAGCTGATGTCTACCAGGAACCTCATATTTATCCTTCCTGATTTATTTTCTGCTTCATGTTTGTCTTGTAGGTGAAATTGACCTGCAAATTCTTTCAAAAGTGCAGGCCAGACATGCAGGAGTTGCCATTAACCATGAGGTGATAGAACCAAGTGATGAACAAATCTGCCACTACAAAGGTATTTTAACTGCAAAGTTGAACAATGACACACTTGACATGTTACAAGGCATTTTGTCCTGATTTCACTTCTAAAAGTTAGTTATTCATTTACCAGTATATAGTATCATTCATATTGTTAGTAGTACATGTACAATAAAATGGGAGGTAAAGTCCATTTTCCAAGGGTATGTATTATATTATTCATGTTAAACAAATATGAATATTATCCTGCCTTTTTTTACAAAATGTCCTAGCTTCCAGATCTTCCAGGAGTTTTGCATGGGCATATGTTCATGACTTAACAGATTGCTTTATAGTGTCAGGTTGTTGGAAAATTAGATATTACCATATTTCACTGCATACAAAATGCCCAGGAATAAGACACACACCTTATTTTTCAAAGACAGAATGAAGGGGAGGAAAAAACTTTCCTTGTAGTAAGTAACTGAGTAGCACAAGCTGGGAACCTGAGCCTGCTCACTATTTTGCTCCCTGCAGATTGTGTTCAGAATTTATTTTTGCCCAGCCTAAGCTTAAGTGGCCAAAACTCCTGTTACTATAGTGCCTCACATGTATCGCAACTTTCCAGCAGCTGATTTTTTGGAGAAAAGTGTGTGTTACATGAAAGAAAATATGATACATACAGTCATAGTAGTTTAAACTGTTGAATGGCCAGATGTATAAGCGAAACAGAGTTGAAAACTTGTCAACAATTGTGTAAGAGACTTACAGCTGCCAAACTAGGGGCAACAGAGGAAACAAGGATAAATTGGTAACCATGGACTGTCAACATAATGTAGCTGAGGAAAAGGCAAAGGCAACTCTCAGGTGTATAGCTGTTTCTGATGTGGAGTTCTATGTTCCAAAAAAGCATTAATTTGAACAGGAACAGGCACAGAGAAGGGATATTAGGATGGTCAGGATAGTTGAAGATCTTATATTATGCCAACATCCAGGCTAGGGACAGAAATTGCACACGAACTGCTGTAAGTGATTGGGAACCAGGTCAAATCTGTAACATAACAGAAGTTCAGTGCACATAAACTATTTTCAAAATGGCTGAAACCTGTTTAAAATAAACCTGGACGGATATAGTATCAATCAGACTTAACTGATTCAGGTTAAATTGGTTTATTGAACTTCTGTCCGAGAACCCCTCCAGAGTCAAGTTAACTCACAGTCCCCCATCATCCCAGGATGTTTTTCACCTCCCCCCACAAACCCCTCCTGACAGGGTGGGTGGGCTAGCCATTGCCCAAGCTGTCTGCTCCAGCTGAGCAGGAGGTATACTCTAGTGCCCCCTGGCTTCTGGCTTGGGCCACTGCAAATATTTGGCTGCATTTCTGGAATCAAAAGTGAATGTCTGTTTGCTTGCTTATTGGTTCAGTCTACCCAGCTTAGATTAACTTGCGAAGACTGAATTGATTCAGCCTTGGGGTTTTTGACTGTCTGTACTTAGCCCCAATCTCTCACTAATTAGCTGGCTGCATAATATTTGCTCCTTCTTTCTGTAGAAGGTAAAAGAAAAGGGTGTTACCTTTATGGTAATTTTTAGTAAACTAAAAATTAAATCCTAGGCTAAGTTTATATTTAAAGTGTTGTTGATTTGTAAGTAACCTTATCTCCCACAAATATAAAAAAATGTCAAGCTCTTTCTTGAAAAGTGGGAAAGCTGTCTGTTCTTTTGACAGTTCAGAAGCCAAGTTCTCAACTTGGTCTGCTTTGTCCTTCCATGAGGGTAACAACCTAATTTCCATGTTAAACACATAAATCCATTCATTAGGTGAGCCTGGGACGTGGCTATGACACCAAGCGTAGATTGGCCTGGCTGAGTTTTCTCCTGTAACTATAAAACCTAGAGCAGCAACTCAGTTGTTTTGACTTCTGGGACGTAGCCAACAGAGAACTTCATTACATGTGATTGGTCTGAGTCTCAGTAGTACATTAAGGCCCTTTAGATTGCTGAGAACCGTGTATTTCCAGTGTCAAGTCAAAGTGCCACACTTACGGTTTTTGCAGCCAAGAGGGGACTGCCAGGAGCAGAACTGGCACATAAATCTGGGATAACACTCTCCCCAAGTGCATATTCTCAGAACTGCTAAGAGGAGTTGAGGTTCAGATTATTTTGGGGGCAGAAACTTATTTTAGCCAAAGCCTGTTTGTGGTTTCTGAACATTGACACAAAAACCCCATGCTGTTCTGGCTTGGCGAGCAATTCAATTTTCTTTCTAATGTCTCCTTACAGACCAGCTAGCAATTAGATTGAACCAGATTGCACCAAATTATTTGTGATTGTGATATGGACTGCTGCTGAATGACGGCTGAGTTTAAAATAGCAAATTAGATCTGAACTGTGGGCACACAGGCCAATGACTGATAAATGGAAGAGAACAGAATAGCAGCAGCAGCATCCAAAAGTGGTAGCCCATTTCCAAAAGTAAAGGGAAGGGAGATAAGCGCTGATGGAACATTGCTCATCTGTTCTGCAGAGGTATATCATAATCAAAACCTAAAAAGAGAAACATTTTGATTAGTGGTGGAAAAGCACTGATTTAAAAAATCATATTATTCTGAACCTGTGTTTGTACATATAAGGATTTAATTCACCATTATGGTACATCCATTTTACTGAGGTCACACCATTGAAAATAATAGAGGGGAATCAGGCTTCTAAATTAGAGCGTATTATATTCTTTAACCATTTTTATCCCTATCTCAATCTTTGTAGACACATTAAAGCAGTGCTTTCAAATATGTCTCCTATCTCCCTTCCATAATTATCATCGCAATAAACTACTACTTCACTTCTGACCCAAGTAGTTAATAAAAAAAACCCAAGGTCTTGCAGATTGCTCTGATTAGAAGGAGAAATTGTAATTGGAGGCTAGTATTTTTATGAGGCAGACCTATTTATTTATAAAACAGAACAAAGTCCTGTTTGCCTGAACCCAGCAGGAATAAAACCTCAAGATATAATGCCTTTATTCCCAGTTTTAAACCTCTTTTTAAGTTAGCACTTAGTTCAAAAGTTCTTTCTCTTAGCTTCCCTCGGGAACATGTTCCTGTTGCTTGTTCTGTATCCTTATCTTTCTCTGCCCTTGCTCCTTTGGAATTTCACCATGGTCCTCTCAGAAACAAACTTACACAGCTCCATCAATTAATGCCCTAGCACTTCCAGTTGCTGTAGTCCCTTGGTTACCACTTAGCTTATGTGTCATAGCCTCCATTCAGCCTGAAAGGTCTATGCTTTGGGTGGTAACCTCTGCTGTTTTGAATATTCCTGAACATTTAATTGCTTTCTCAGTTATTGTAAATAGGAGGATACTTTTGCGACCAACAGTTTTGCAATATCCCCTACAAAGCCCGGATTCTGAACCCAGCTGAAATCGGGGACATCTGCATGTGGGTCTAAATGTTCTCCCATTCTTGAGTGAGCCAAATCATGGTTCCAGATACCAGGACTCTGTGGAAGTTGGAACCAGATTATGACCCTAATTTCTATGTTTGTGCCCATCTGTGCTGAAAAGCCTGTTGGGTCCCTAGAGTACGTAGTGCCAAACTTTGTACAGATAAAGTCATCATATCCACTTGATACTTCATCCTACAAAAATCTGGCCAGTCATCCTTTGATTAAGACTGTTCACATGGTGGTTATTTAGTACTGTTAATTGCTCACATTATATAAAATATAGGTTCAATATTTTGAATAATCTGTTGCTACATTTAAAAAGCTATTCAAATGTCATACTTTAAGATAACGTCTGGATGCATTAAAATTCTGAGTGGAAATGGATGCTACATTTGCAATTGAAATGAACTGTGTACCATCCTCTCTGTATTTTAGACCGTGTAGCTAAGACATCAAACCTAGAGAATGTAAAGTTTGCCTGGCACAAAGAGACGTCGTATGAATATGAAAAACGAATGAATGCGAAACAAGAGTTTCAAAAATGGGACTTCATTCACATGATTCAGGTAAAAGTCTCTGCATGGTAAATGTTGTCAATAGACATTAGGTTTGTGACCTCAGTATGCACTTGAATGAGAAGATGTGTGAGCATATTTCCTTAGAATTCAAAATAAGCAGTCATAAAGGAACTGCAGAAATAAAAGCTGGTATAGTAAACTGTCACCTTGGAGAACCACTGCTCTGTTAATCAGGCTATGTGTAACAATCAGGAGAGAAATACACTTTATTGTCTTCAGAATTTTACTCTCTTTATGAAGTGGTCTTTGTACTTTGAGGTGCACTGAAGCTGACCTAGATCTTGACCTCACTCTCAGAAGGCAAGTTTTTTTACTTTGGGGTAATTAATGTATGCAGGCTACCCCCAGTAACAATATAACAAAGGCATTGGTAACGTGTAGGGGGTACACATGAATGTACGCACGCCCCCTGAGACTGGCTGTGCACCAGCCGCGAACCTGGAAGTGCCACTGGAAGTGCACTGCTGGTTTCGCCGCTGGCTCGGCTATCGCCCCCTCCCCCCGCATAGGCGATCTGGTGCTCCCCCAGACTCGGGCGGTGTCAGTCGCCCATGAGTGAAGGACAGGTGTGATTACACCTGTGGCAGACATCACCTAGTTGATCTTGCAGTAAAGACATAAGTGCCTTATCTTCACTGTACTTTTACCCCAGGATTTCTCATGTGTTAATTAACCCGTGATAAAATGCACACTTTTTTCACAGTGATGAAAAGGAGCAAGAATAACTGGACACAATGCAAACGGCACTGACATCGCAAAAAGATGTCCAGTGAACCAGGGACAAAGGATTTTATGGAGTTGTGTTGGGGGGAGCAGAGAAGAGGGGTGGAGAAAAGAAAATATTAAGAACATGTAACATTTTTACTTTTTTCATTCTAAGGACAGCATTTCTTTAATATAGGGCCTCATCCATACTCTCTCCTCATTCAGAATCCAAGCCTGCTTTTTCAGCAAGTACTCTGCCCAGAAAACTCATTCTCTTTGAGGTTTTTCTGGGGTCACTATTCTCCTCCTTCTCCCATTGTCTGTTCACTTTCTTCTGTCTTTCTGTTTTCTTCTTCTCCCCCAACCCCACTTACCCACCCAAACCTGTAGCCAACTAGTACCCAATTTGTATTCAGTATCAAGTTAATGCTCTTCAGCCTGACACACTTAAATGAAAATAACAATTCTCATTCCAGATGCTTTATTATGTGCAAGACATCGCTGCTACTATCCGATATTTTCATAGTCTCCTGGATGCTAAGGCCAAGCTGCTCATTATTATTGTATCAGGTAGGTGTTCTTCACCACATGCACAGTTCAGACCTAAATCCCATTTTGTCTAAAGATGTCCAAGCCCTACTTTAGCATCTAAATTTAGATGTGCAAGAGGCACTATTTCCACTTAAGTGGTACACTTATCCTTTTGAGTAGGCTCAGAAGAGATCAGGTACTTTATGCTTTGTGGCAATACTGGTTTACCTAGGAAGGCCCATAAGTCCCTAAAACCTCCATTACAGAAAGTCCAGGTGAACTGGCTATTGACAGAGAAAAAGCCTCCTCCCATCTTTTAGCTTATTAGCCCTGGATGAGGGTGCTTGCCCAGGAAGGAAGTGACCCAGGTTCTGGCCCCCTCTTCCTTTGTGTAAGGACTGGGTCATGGGCAATCTTGCCTAATGGTTAGGCCACCAGAGGAGGGTCAGAGACAGAAACAGAGTCCAAAACACAAGTCAAGTCAAGGTTCAGGAGTCAGATGTCGAGTTAGGAAATCCAAGGGGAAATTCAAGAAGCCAGAGTCCAAGAATAGAGCCAAGCTGGGTCAGAAACCAGAGAACACAGGATCACAGAGGCCTACCAGAGAAGAGCTTCAGAGAAAGTGCAGCTTGCTGCCAAAGTGGAAGTAAATCAGTAGGCTGCTCTTCCCAGTAGACTATGGGGAGACCCTGCCTGTGGCCAGGTAGAATCACTAGCTGGGGTAGGGCTGCCAGTCCAAGACCCAGGCAGGTGCGGACAACTAGGAAATTAGCTGAGGCTAGGCTGCCTGTTACGGCCCCTGACACCTTGTGGGAAGGATTACATCCACATTTTTGTCTTAATGGCAAGCCAGTGATGCCCGTCAGTACTTCTATTGCTTACTGGGCAGCTAAAGAGGAAGGGCCTGGAGAAGCAGCCAGCAATGCTAATTGTAGGCTTCAGTGGCTGGACACTGACCTGGAAAAGGGGTAACTGTTGGTTTGGGAGGGTCAGGGGGCCTAACAATAGCCCAGTCAGGGTCCGGGGGTAGGACGAGTGCAGTCCCAGGGCTAGGATGGATGGCTGGGCTTTCCTAGCCCAAGGGCTGCACTTTGAATGTGTTCAGGCATTTGATAGATCAGGTTAACCTGTTCCCAGTCTCAGTTGGTTCACTTCCTCAGAGGTGATCAGCCCTGCCATTTTTTTGCCTGATTTAACCCTTCTGACTGCCTGCGCAGATGGCTATTTAGATCAGCATAACCTTAGTTATGTTGATTTAAATATAATGGCTGTACGTACCCTAAATGACTACATTTTGATTCACCTTCTAGACTTCTATGCCCCCAAATGGCAGTTTTCCAAGTGGCCTCGTGGGCACTTACACACAGTTGGTGATTCTGTTACCTGTGTAGTTTGGACAGGTAGGCTTTTGGGCATGTGCAGTAGACTGTGCACTGGCTGGGTAGGTATGTGGCTACCTATGTGCATATAGCAGGTGAGCATAAGCCCCAACAGAGGACCTTCCTGTGTTTTACCCCAATAGCTGCTGTTTTCAAGATCAGGCACCAGGTCTCATAACTTCTAGGGGCATGTAGAATTGAGTAAATAGCTATAACTCATCTGTCATGCCATACAATAAGCATTTATAGACATATGGCTCATTTTCCCATTTAAGTGCCCATTTCCTTAATATCATTTTATGTAGGAAAAAACCTCATCTTTAGGATTAGATGGGATACTTCAAATCTGGCTGAAATACTGTACATCCTGCCCGGTCAAATCATGTCCAGTGAATGCTTGAATCATGACCTCTGTGCTCCTGCTACCATTACCTCCACAACTTCCCATGCTTCTGCCCCTGGGTCTAGGTGCTGCTCTCCCAGCTGTCACTACATCTTTCTAGCACCTATTCCTGCCTCAGATCCTGGCCGCACTGCTCCTGGCATTACCACCTTCTTCCTCGGCCTCTGCTTATTGTAACTTCTGCTTGTGCCCCTGAGAAAGTGTGGCCCATGACCCCTGGAGGGCCAGAAATTGGAGAGCTTCGCTGTACATGATCAATTCAACAACAAAAGGGAAAATCAGAATAACTTAAGATTTACTGTGAAATCCGATGAATCTGATTAAATTAGAGGTGCCGTGATTGGCATCTAACACAACTCAGGAAAATTTTCAATATATCATTGAGTTATAAGGAATATTTGGGTAACAAGATCCAATACCTTGTAATCCTCACCTATGATTATTTCTACAGGAATAAGGAAAATTTGTTCAGCGCTTTGTTTTTGTTTTTATAAGATTTGGGCAATTTGTGTTGTTTGATGTTTTTGTAGAGCCATTGTATCTCTTTTACAGGCCATGAACTGCCTGTTAAAAAAGCTGCAATTTCCTGATACATGTTTATTACAAGGGTTTTTTTCATAAAAAAAAAATTTTTTGAATAATTACTAGTTTGTAGTAGGGGGGTGTCTACATGTGACACTACATCACCATAGCAACATGCTACAGCGATGTAGCGTCTATGGGCAAAACCCATGTTGCTGCTGCTAGGTTACCATAGCAACATGCTCCTTCAGTATAATGCATTGCTATGGTGACCTAGAGGCTAAAAATACTCGTGCACTGCTGGCACAGCGCAGTATAGGCTTTGCTGCGCCATCATTTAGTACTTCCAAAAGGAAATGATGGCACAATAACAACAGTGCCATGGGGGCATGTGTAGACACACATGGACTGGAGCTGTTAATTCCCCATATTCCGTATTTTAAATTATAACAGATTTGAATGGATGTACAGATCAACTAACATGTTTATGTCCTTTGATTGCCAAGCAAAGCTCTTCAACTTGGGTTCTTGGCAATATTCTGGGATAGTCATGAAAAATTTTTCCTGCCAGTATATGTGGTCACTGAAATACATATGGGAGGTGAATGAAGAAAGGGTGTCAAAGTGAATTTATTAAGAAAAAATCTGGACTAGTATTCATATTTGACGTTCTCACCCAACTTAGTAGGTTTTGAGAGTCCTCATTTTTCATGGTGCTTGGCTCTGAAAATACAACTCATGATTCACAAAGATTACATGAATGACTCTTAAGTATTATACACTCAGATACATATGCAAGCAATGATTGCTGATTTTGCACGTTTGACTTTTGTGCTGCAACCTTCCATCCTCCCTGCCTACACGTCGGCAAGTACTGCATTTACTTGAATCTAAGATGAGGTTTCTCCCTTCCTAGTTAGCATGAGGAAAAAAGCCTCCTTAGATTTGCAGACAAAGCAGAGTGGGGAGGGAAGGCAGGTGGCTGCTGTGGCTCGGACTCTGGCCCTGAGCCTGGGCTGGGGCCAGAGTCAGACTCACAGCAACTTCCTGCCGGCCCCCCTCCACTGGGGGCATCTTCTGCCCCCACTCTGTCCCCTTTCCTGCCACTTTACTATCAGGCACAGCTTGGCTACATTCCCTCTCGGGCACAGAGTACATAGAAACTCTGTCCCCTGCTTGACCAATCAGCAGTGCTGACACTGATGCATGGTTCTTGCCCAGCCAATCAGCACCATCGACACTGCTGAATGGATGGCAGTGGCTGTGCTTCTACCTGCTATGCTCTGGGAAGGAACAGAGCCCAAACAGCATCTGACAGTAAGGGAATGTGGGGAGGGGAAAAGTAGAGACTGTTGGGAGCAGTGGCGGGGGGCAGCGATGAGTTAAAGACACCCCTCCAGTAATTAGATTCTATATGTGGAAAATTATAACAAATTAATACATTTTTCAGATATAGAATATACTTACTAGGGAATTGTCTTAAATTCAGGGTCGACTTTGATTTGAGTAGACATTGTATGTCTGTAGCGGGATGTCTTGGAGTAGCCGGTAACCTCTGAAAAAGCTAAATGATGAATGGATAATGGAATACAGAAGAACAGAAACTAAAATTGCTAACAGGAAAAAGGAAAGCCAGAGCAGAGGCCGATCAGAATAGCAGGGAAGAAAGAAAGTAATACATGTGAAGGGGAGAGAAACCTTGAACAGAATGAAATAAAAAAAGACTCATAAGATGGAAACAGACAGGAAAATAAATACAAAAAAGCCAGTTTCAAACTATTTGTCCCTCAACTCCCGTCCGCCCCCCAGATATAATTTCCTGCATTAGCACATTAGGATGTGTTAATGTTTTATGTAGTGGGAGAACAGGAAACAGAGAAGGGACACTAAGGAAAACTTGGTCACTCGGATATGTTTTCAGTTCTTCCCACTCCATACTTGTCAGAAAACCAATGCAGCTACCAGAGTTATGTTGTGTTATTTTCAACACAATAAAAAAATACCATTCAGTTTACATCATCTTGAAAGCAAACGTAGCACCATATGTTGTGCCTACAGAGAGCTATTAAAATAATGCTTCAGTCAGGTAGTGTATAATTGCTCAGTGCAGAAATGGCACTGAGTCACAGAACACTGACACCAGCAAATTTTCTGCAATTAGTGCCCTGCATTCAATTTTCACCAGGTGAAAAGATATCACAGAGCCTCTTCCAAACCATGGAAGTGTTTATTTTACTGTAGGTAACCATCTGCAAATAAGATGCTTTCCAAAAAAAGGCAAGCAGCTCATTTTGGTTAAGGGAATTTACCATCACGACTCTCAACACCCCCTCATTAGGCCTCCTGTTACTTCCATACCACCCTGTCAGGGAGCATCACCCTCTATGTAAATGATTTACATCCAGAATGTGGAGTCATGGAACTGAGATTTCAGAAAATAAAGCCGTTAATCTTGCTTTGTTTTCAGCCTACCCAAATGCTCCTTTCTCAACTGTCCTCATCTCAGCCCTCTGTTGATACAAAGAACATCTCTGCTTTGAAGATGTATCCACATATCTTTATATCCACATAGCTCTGTGATATCTATAAGCCCAGGTTAGCCATCTTTAGATATACTGAGGGAGTAAAAAGGAGAACAAGAACACTTCCTTCTCTCCATTCCCCTTGTACAGTAAAGTGCAGTCAGAAGGATGGCTCCAGACGCCAGTTAGCTTACCCCAAGCAGGTGAGATAGGGGAGAAAAGCATGATGTCCTCCTTCCCACCTATGCGTGGAGGAGGCGGAGCAGCAGGTATGTGTTTCCTGCCTATATAGTAACTCTGAAGCAGAATTTTGCTCCAGCCTCCTGAACCATCCTGTACTCTGGCCTCTTGGCAGTTTCTGTAGGATAGCCCCAGGTAAGTATTAGGTACTATACTTATATATACGTCTTAGAAAGCGCAAAACGTGTATGCAGCATAGAGTAAGAGCCCAATCCTACATCACTGAAGTCAATTTTGTCAACCTTAGGAGCAGCAGGATGAGGCCTTGCTGGTTCATACAGTATCCTGGTCTCCCTCCCTTTCTTCCTGCATCTGTTTTTGTATTGCATACATGCACACTCCTATCGACCTCTTTAAATAGGTGATAGAGCATACTCCAAAGTTTCTGGCACTAATGTAAACCAAAATACATGAGAAAGAATGGGCTTCAAATCTTTAGGTTTCAAGTATTTGTATCTAGGGACATTCTGGTCTGGGACAGAAGTTCCAGAAACCAGCTGGACCTAAATCAGTCAAGTCTGATACTACATTCAACCAGGTTTATCTTAAACCAGTTTCGGCTATTTGGAAAGCAGTTTATGTGCACTGAACTTCTGTTCTATTACCGGTTTAAACTGGTTTCTGATCACTTCAACTGGTTTATGTGCAACTTTTGTCCCCTCTGAGGGCAGGGGGAGGGGATTCTGGGTGATACAGGCCCAGTGTAGAAGGCCTGTGGTATAGGACTTATTTAAGATGCTGCGTTCAGTGGGGACGTGGAGGCTGTGCACTCTAGCTATTCGGGGTCAGTCCTTGAGACTGTTCCAGTACCAATGTAAACTTGGTGTGGATCTAGCTCCTCCAGCTATCCCAGAATCCTGCCGATTTATAGGTAGTGTACAATCACTTTTGGCCCCATCTTTTAAGGTATTTCTCCTGAGTTCAGAAAAGACTCTGCTCAGATTAGGACCATAATCGTTTAAAATGACCACTTGAAACTTTGTTCAGTAGTCTTTCCTAATTCATATTATCAACTCCCTAAAATTCTCTGGCAGGATCCAGTGGCTGGGACACACTGTGGAAGAAGTATGGATCTCTCTTACCACTAAATGCTCCTAGCTGTTATGTTTCATCTGCAGACATCAAAAAGGTACTCGATATGGAGGGGCTGAAGTACCAGCTTTTTGAGCTTCCATCCAGTATGGATATAACAAATTGCTTTATTGAAGGAAATAAAGACGGGGAGCTGCTGCTGGATTTTTTGACAGAAACTTACGAGTTTAGCAAAACTGCTCCACTTCATTTGAAAAACGCAATAATGGAAGATCTGAAAAAACCTGAATGCAGTGAAGAGAGAGACAGAAAGGTCTTTTTTAATAATAACCTGAGTGCAATAGTGATTGAGCCATAAATAAGTGCTACTGGATTTCTCAACCCATAAGCACTGTAAAAGCTCTGCATGTTTTGTAGACTGGTACATTTACTGGGATACTGATAAACATATTAGAAATATTAGAAGGTATGAAAACAGTAGTTGTTTTACAAATATATATCTATGTATTGCTAATTCTTTACTAATATATGAATGAATAACTTGCTGAATAGTAAACTTTATTTATACAATAGCTTTATAATCAAAATGCATGTAAGTGGGACTGTTAATTAAAACCCAGCAAGGACCAAAATATAAACTTCAGCCTAATGGTTAACAATGATCTTGAAGACATTTGATCACTGTGATTGAAATGCTCTGTATAGTCAAAATATTTTTCTTAAAAGAAATACATCTGGAAACCTCCCTTCTTCCTCTTATAGCTTATAAACTCCCATTCCAAAAGTACTGATCTTGCGACTGGCTCCTCAGCTGCTAATGGTTTTTGAAGTTATTATGACACTACCATCAAAATGACACAACCTCCAGTTATTGTTCTAGTACCCTCTCATCTTGTGCAAACATCACTTGGCCTATTTGTCAACATCATTTAATAGTACTGCTTTACTGTTTCCATATTTTCAGATTTAATTCATATTGTTTTACCTACTACTTACCTTCTCATACTTCTGTTCTTCTTATCTTCTTGTATCTTCTCATATTGTCTCATTGTCAGTACTTCTATACAGTAAAGTCTCTGTTATTTGGTACTTCACCAACTGGACTACCTTATTAACTGGAATTTCGGCACCGTGCCACTCTGCACCGCAAGTGGGGGGACGCACACAGCATGGTGCTGCGCCACAAGTGGCAGGACACACATGGCACCGCACCATGCCACTTTGCCTCCTGCTGCGAAGGGGAGCAGGGAAAGGAAAGCTCACATGCAGCGGCCGCCACTGCCACTGCTCACCACCCTGCGCAGCTGACCCCACCCCCTTCCTCCCTTGCTCTGCGTCTAGTCAGAAACCCTGTACCTCAGGTAACCATCACTTTTAGCTTACCAGCACCCCCGTTCCTCACTCATGCCAGATAACAGGGATTTTACTGTGTTCTGCACATATAAATACCAGATCAACTAACACTCATAGCCGATTCTCAGAACCATTAATACCATACTCAGCTTGGCACATTATTGTAGATGATCCTCAGCAATGGCAAGCAGTACTTCCATACAAACAAACGTACATTAGCCGGTCACCTCAGACCCCCAGATTTCTGACGTGGATTGGGTGATGCAGTTAGAAAGCAAATCCTCTGGTCAGGATGAGTTGATGTCCAAGTTTAGCGTAACATGGTTTCCTGTGTTTGTTTTTAGTTAGATACATATGCACTCTTCCAGTTTTGTATCTTTGAAGCTGTGTGTAGCAAACACTGAATAAGGTTTGTAAGCTCTATAATGTACAAGATGTAAAATAAAACTTAGAGTACAAAACTGATCCGGCTCCAGTTGAGTTCTTGTTGTCAGTGGAGCTATACTGGGGTGTATTGGTCTTGGTGTCATATACAGTGGAAGACATTTAATAAGGATTATTTTTTTATTTCTTTTTCCAGTGAACAGTAAGACATATCTTACTCAGGAAAAGTTTTTCGTGCTTCTCAGTACTGGTGAAATGATTTAATCCCAAATCCCTTCCCTCTGAACTTCGGTCTTCAGTTCAGTGGTTGATGAATTTGTTTTGCTAAATTATTTTATGGGTTTAGAAACTGTTGTGCTATATACAAGTTATGGTTGTTAGTGGAGTACAATATAGTTGCTTCAGTGACTTTTATAGTGAAATGTTCAATTTATCCGGTGAAGTAGGTGTGTCACACACCTTTGAAAGACTTTGATTCTATATAAAAATTGTCTACTTTAGATAATGCATTAATGCAAAGGAAAATGCTTTACTTTGCATATACATCTCTGATGCAATATAAATATATTAAAGATTTGAGGTTACAGGCAATTTAGTAGAGACTGTATCGGGCATTAATAGTTATTTGTATTAATCTGGGGCAGAATTATTTGAAATGCAATTAATTCCAGCCTACTTTAAAATGTAGCCACACTATTTCCCAGCTGTTGAGCTGAACAAAATCTAATGTCATTTTTAAACATCAGTATATATAATGTCATATATTAGCTGACCTAAATATATTCTCTGAGTCCTTACTATGACATAGTACTTTATTATGAGAAGGGGATGGGAAAGATACATCTTATTAGCACGGAATGCTGTATGCATTTTTAATGTACGGCAAATAAAGGATTCAGTTATCTGTCATCCACTGCCTGTGGCACTGCCCCTTCAGTGACACTTGGGGACTGTTGAGAATCCCTTATTATAATATGGCCACTAAATTAAAAAGAAGGTTGAATGATTTCACTGCTTGTTAAAGAGATCACCTCGTTTGGATACTGTCACACTACCTTGACCTGAAAAAGTGTATCCTTGGGACACAGAACTGCTCAATATAAAAAAAAAAATGTACAAAGTAAAATGGAAATGCAAGACAGGAATCTGAACCACATCAAAGAAGCAAATATGAAAAAAAAAAAGAGAGATGAGAAAATAGAAACTAGGCTTTTTGCCATTGCGCTGTGTGTTCCTGTAATGTCTTTAATAACTTACAACACAACCAGAAACCTTTGCCTTTTTGAAGTCGGGGTGCATGAATTTGTACAGAGGCACAAGTTCCAGTTTTGCTGAGCCCCTTTCAGCATGGAGAGAGAGTCACGGTTTCTGTCTCTCTCTCTTTACGTCTCTCAAGTGACTGACTGAAGAGCCAGTAGCAAAGGCTAAATTAGTATCCACATCTCTCTTTCACACATGCAAGATTCAGGTATCCCAAGACAGAAACTTCTGGATTACTGGGCACCAAAAAGGCAATGATATTTTTGATGTGTTACTGATCTGTTAAGGATTTAATTTAGACAGGACCACAGCATACTCCCGGGTAGACTGCAGTGCTTCCAGCATCTGGAACATTCATTTCCACTAGTGCCTGGTTCAATGGTATTATGATTTTATATTGCAGCTCTAACAGACTTGTTGAACTAGAACAAAACACCTGTGAATGATGCTGTGGAGTCCTATTACTCTGGCTTTAGAGGATATGACAGCTTGCTTTCCTATTTAATTATAAATTTTTCTCCAACAGGTAAAAAAAAAAAAAGAGGAAAATTGCTTTGTATAATCTAACCACTGATTCCCATGGTTCCTGCCTTAAAAACAGAAGTTGCTATAAAAAGGGGCACTTAATCTCAACCTGAAAGAGAATTCCTTATCTGAATACAAAAAAATGAAGGGAAGTCTGGTTTGTTCCTATTGTGTTTGAGCTCTGAGATCTTTATTAAAAAACTGAGAAAAGCATATCAAATCAAGCTGCATTCTGTATTTCCAACCACTTCAAGTTAGCAGAGACAAAATGAGTTTTAGACCAGGGGAAAATTAAAAAGACAGAAAATACTTTTAATTTTAAATACAGATAAGCCCATTTCCATGAAACTAGTTTTATTCTTTTTGCTCCATAGAAGTTATAAGAGATTGTTCACACGTCCCAAACTGCATCCCGTATCTACCAAAGGATGGATTAAAGAAACCAATTTCTAGGTGAGTATAAGCCTCAATTGTGCAGTGGGAAAGTACTATTTTAGAAAAGGTAAGGGAAGTCCACATCACTCAACAGATTTACACAGTTTCATAGTTTCTAGGGTCGGAAGGGACCTGAGTAGATCATCTAGTCTGACCCCCCGCCATGGCAAGAAATAATACTGGGGTCAAATGACCCCAGCAAGACGTTCATCTAACCTCCTCTTAAACACCCCCAGGGTAGGAGCCAGGACCACCTCTCTTGGAAGTTGGTTCCAGATCCCAGCTGCCCTGACCGTGAAGTAGCGCCTCCTGATATCCAGCCTAAACCTACCCTCTGCCAGCTTGTGACCGTTATTCCTGGTCACTCCTGGCAGTGCACGGGGGACCAGTGACTCCCCCAATGCCTGCTGATCCCCTTTGACTAATTTATAACAGGCCACTAGATCCCCCCTCAGCCTTCTCTTGTGGAGGCTGAACAGGTTCAGGTCCCATAGCCTCTCCTCATAGGGCCTGCCCTGCTGTCCCCTGATCATGCGAGTGGCCCTCCTTTGGACCCTCTCCATGCTGTCAACATCCCTCTTGAAGTACAGCGCCCAGAACTGGACTCAGTACTCCAGTTGCAGCCTGACCAGTGCCGCATAGAGGGGGACGATCACCTCCTTGAACCTGCTTGCGATGCATCTGCGGATGCATGCCAAGGTGCGGTTGACCTTCCTAACTGCCTCCCCACACTGCCGGCCCATGTTCATCTTGGAGTCAATGATGACCCCCAGATCCCTTTCCACCTCCGTGCTGACAAGAGGGGAGTTCCCCAACCTGTAGGTATAGTGCTGGTTGTTCCTCCCCAGGTACATCACCTTGCACTGGTCTGTGTTGAATCCCATCCTATTCACATCCGCCCACCTTGTAGCCTGTCTAGGTCTGATTGAAGCCTGATGCTTCCTTCTAGTGTGTCCACATCCCCCCACATCTTAGTGTCATCAGCAGATTTGAACAGGGTGCTTTTAACCCTCTCATCCAAATCACTGATGAAGACGTTGAACAGTGCGGGCCCGAGGACTGAGCCCTGCGGAACCCCCCTGCCCACGTCCTTCCAGGCTGAGAAGGACCCATCCACTACCACCCTCTGGGTGCGGCCCTCCAGCCAGTCGGCGACCCATTTGACTGTGTGGGTGTCTACACCACAGTCCCCCAGTTTCTTAATGAGAAGGGGGTGAAAGACAGTGTTGAATGCCTTCCGGAAGTCCAGGAAGACTATATCCACTGCTACCCCTGTATCTAATGATCTGGTGATCTGATCATAGAAGGCCACCAGGTTGGTCTGACAGGACCTGCCACTGATGAACCCATGTTGGTTGCCCCTAAGCATGCAGTCCCCAGCTGGCCCCTCATTGATGTGTGCCAGCATAATTTTCTCAAACAGCTTGCCTAGGATCGAGGTAAGACTGACTGGCCTATAGTTATCCGGGTCCTCCTTCCTCCCCTTTTTGAAGATGGGAACCATGTTGGCCCTCTTCCAGTCCTCTGGTACCACACCAGAGCACCACAAGTGCTCCTAGAGCCGTGCCAGGGGTCCCGCAATGACCTTGGCCAATTCCTTTAGGACTCTAGGGTGGAGATCGTCCGGGCCAGATGACTTAAACACTTCCAGCCCCTCCAGAAGCCCCCTAACTAGTTCCACGCTAAGCTTTGGCCTGGGTGTGCCTCCCCTGGGGCCCGAGGGGGGCCTGGCAGGGAGGTGGCTGTTCTGGTCCCTACTTAGGAAGACAGAAGCAAAGAAATCATTAAACATGTTAGCTTTGTCATCTGGTGTGACAACCACATTTCCCAACGCGTCCTGCAAGGGTCCCACGTTACCCGGAGCCTTCTTTTTGCCCCCTATGTATTTAAAAAAGGACTTCTTGTTGTCCTTAATCTGAGAAGCTAGTCCTAATTCCATCTTTGCCTTGGTCTTCCTAACTGCCCCCTACAACCCCAAGTGACAGCAGAATAGTCATCCCTGGTAACGACCCCTTCTTTCCATTGGGTATATGCCTCCTTTTTAGCAAGGAAACATTCCCGGATGCTTTTGGTGAGCCATGGAGGCTTGTGTGCTCTCCTGCTCCCTTTGACCCTCATTGGGATTACCTTCCTTTGTGCTTGGAGGATCGCCTCCTTAAGGAGCAACCACTCTCCTTGGACATATGGCTCCCCTCCCCTCTGGGACCTCAGCACATCCCCAACTATCCTCCTTAGCTCGTTGAAGTTTTCCCTTCTGAAGTCTAGGGCTGCTGCCTTACTGCATGCCTTTGCCACCTTGCACTGGATGGTAAATTCCAGCAGGCAAAGATTGCTGTCGCCCAGGTGGTCGAGCACCCGCAGGTCCCTCACCAGGTCATCACCCGTGGCCAGCACTAGGTCCAACAAGGCGTCCCCCCTGGTGGGGCTGTGCACCTCCTGGGTTAGATGGAGGTCCTGCACTCTGTCTAAGAACCTACGTGAACGGTTCTGCTCCTCCCAGCAGATATCCGGAAAGTTCAGGTCCCCCATGACTACCACATCTTTAGCCTTCACCACCTCTGTGAGCTGACCTAAGAATTCCTGGTCAAGCTCTTCTCCCTGGCTGGGAGGTCTGTAGCAGACCCCCACTGTTAAATCTCTCTCCCCTCGACTGCCTTGTACTCTAACCCAAAGCACCTCAGAGTGCCCCTCCTTTGACACCTTGCTAATTAACAAGGATGTGTATTCCTCCTTGATATAGAGTGCCACACCCCCACCTCTCCTTCCTATCCTATCCTATACATAATTGAAAGCTTTCCCAGGTCCTTTTTCAATTGGTCCATTTTACTTTATTTTGCCTTTGGAATGGACCAAAACTACTAAAAGAACGTCTCAAACAAAGACTGCACCTATACTTTCCTATAAGGTCTTTTTGTCCCCAGCCCTTTCATAGTATACAGGTCAAATCTGCAGAGCCTTCTCTTTTTGTCATTCACATAGGTGTACATTATGAACAAGTCCACTGGAGTCAATGTAGTCGCACCAGTGAAACCGATTGAAATAAAATGAAATTCTGGCCTTTCGTGTTGTGTCTATATGTGTAGAAGATGCAATCTTGCCAATATGGATTTCACATTTTTTAACTCAGTATATTTTTCAGAAAGTAGCAAAGTGCAACGTGATATAAAGTTAACAATCGGCATTGCTTTGCTCCCTGACTACAGTGATGAAGCAGCATGTCAGTTTAAATGGTAGATTCTGCTTACCTGATGTGCACATAATCTAGCATAAATAGACTGCTAATAAGTAAAGAAGGGGAAAAAAGTTTATGGGAACTTTCTGTTAAAATAATAGCTAAGTATCAGACTTTGCCACAAAAAGCTGTTGACTCATGGCTTTTATGTAATGTGATATGATTGTGACCAGAAGTGCCCTTCTTCATGAGGATGCCACTGAATTTCAGTCAATAGGTCTCAGCCTCAGGTCTGTCACTTTAAATTATACATATACAAATATTCTAATCATGCTGTTAATTACAATAAGAAATTGAACAAATGCTCTCAGATCTCAAATGCTATTGTCATTTTTATATCAGTTTAATTTATACTTGCAGCCCATGGTAGGATTTTTTAATGTCATTACACAGTAGGGCAAAGTCTTCATTTTTAATAAAAATACCAATGCTAAAATGAAATGGATTAATATCTAATTTTACATCTTCATTTACATGATGTGCAAAATTATCTTAAATATTTGTTATGGATGAAGCAGCTTTACACCAATTTAGGCTTTTTTCATACTAGGAGGATGTTAACATAAATTGTAGCATAAATCATTGCCTTGTAGAGTACCAGAAGGTGCATATAAAAACCCATATCTTTACTGCACATATTTCCCATTAACCATAATCTATTAGTAATTGAAGTTCATTACAAATTCTTGTAGACTTTATTGCTATCATGCTGCATGACATACTGAACCTGGCTTGCATAACAAGAAGTCCTTGCTGGGAAATATCCTATTAACAATGACAGTGCATTTGTCATTGTGATAATAAACCCAAGAGCTGCCTGTAGATTATAAATTATTGCGGCGCCATTTCCGCTGCTGTAGTTTAAAAGTTTTGTCAGCACTTCCATTGTAAATCCCCATTTTTCAGGGAGTTAAAACTTGACCATAAAATCTACAATGAACTGAATTTAACTTACAAGGTCTCAGCCCAAGAAGGGATTATTTTACCTTTCTGTTTCTTTTCTTTTAACAGATAGATATGTGGTTCACTTATGCTGAAACGTTGTGAGGAAAGGCTGTAGATCAAGATGCACTTTTTTTTTCTATTATATCTGTGTAGCTCATAATTGATTCTGTTGAAAAGCATGAACATCTGACAAGCAATTAGCCCATATTGATTTTTAAGCTTTTACCAGAATTAAAAATAATAATAGTATAAAAAGGTGCTGATTAATTATCACAAGGATTAAGCATGTTCTAACCTCTGGAAGCCAGCGAGGCCTTTGTTGAAGGCTCCTATCTTTAACATAACATTTACAGATGACACTAAGCTGGGAGGGTGGGGGGAAAGGGGAGTATTAGATGCACTGGAAGGTAGGGCTAGGATTCAGAGAGATCTTGACAAATTTATAAGCTATCATTCCAGCACTCTTTCAGTATGCACAGCCTTTACCATGTCCTTTTGTATTCTATACTTACACATTCCCAATCACTGTGGTATCTGAATGCTGTTCAGTAGTGCATTAAGCAACTTGGTTAACATCTGCCATATGAGGTTTGTTATCTCCTTCTTCCTCTCCCAACTGCAACCTAGTCTCCTCCCTTCCCACAGTTGTCCTGCTGCACAGCTAAGCAAATATGCAGCTGAATTTTTAAGAGTGGGTCCCACCTTGGGGGGTAACTGCACAAGTCGGGTGATTAAGGAATAACTTGGCACACCTTACAGCTGACTTCTCAAAAGTTCTCTGTATCTGGAGTGCCAGATAAAGCCCACAGTAAGAAATGTGGGTGCTTACCATTTAGAAAAAATAGGCCTCTGCTGACCCATGTCTGACACCCAAAAACTGAAAGTGAAGTCCTGGCTTCTTTGGCTTCAGTTGAAGTTTCACTTTTACCTTGGGTAAATTCAAAAAGAGGTTAGCTGATCACCTGTCTGGAGTCTTGTGAACCCAGCATTCATTCCTGCCTGTGGCAGGGGGTCAGGCTAAATGATCTGTTCAGGTTCCTCCTGTCCCTGGCTACTATGAAATTATGAAATTGGAGGATTGGACCAAAAGAAACATCGCAAGGTTCAATTAGGACAAATGCAAAGTCCTGCACTTAGGATGGAATAATTCCGTCACCTGCAGCTTACAATGGACAATAAGCTGAATATGAGCCACCAGCAGGCTCTCGTTGCAAAGACAGCTAACAGCATACTGGGCTGCATTGGTTCGGAGTGTTGCCAGCAGATCAAGGGAAGTGATTCTTCACCTCTATTCAGTACTGGTAAAGCCAAATCTCGAGTACTGTGTCCAGTTTTGGCCCCCCACTATAGAAAGGATGTGGACAAATTGGAGCAAGTCCAGCAGAGGGCAATGAAAATGGTTAGCGGGGTGGGGGACATGACTTCTGAGGACAGGCTGAGGGAGCCTGGCTTATTTCGTCTGGAGACGACAAGTCTGAGAGGGGATTTAATAACAGCCTTTAACTATCTGAAAGGTGGTTCCAAAGAAGATGGAGCTAGATTGTTCTCAGTGGCGGCAGATGACAGTGCAAGGAGCAAGGGTCTCAAGTTGAAGCATGGCAAATTCAGGTGAGATATTAGGAAAAACTCTCACTAGGAGTGTAGTGAAGTGCTGCAAAACAGGCGACCCAAACAGGCTGTGGAATCTCCAACCTTAAGAGTTAGTAAAACCCAGGTAGACCAAACCTTGGCTGGGATGATCTAGTAGGGGATGATCCTGCTTTGAGCAGGGGGTTGGATTAGATGACCTCCTGAGGTCCCTTCCAACCCTAATTTTCTATGATTTAACCTCATTTTCTATGATTTACAGGTCACCTTACCTGCAGGGGTATTGTGAGGATTAATTCAGGATGAAATAATAATGAAGTCACCTTCATCAAGTCTATACAATGTTTTGAGTTCTATATAGATATTAGTTATTATTGAAATAAAAGGAAATTGCCATGAATTGAACTTTAAGGGTTTATTATGGCCTAAAGTATAAATGACAGTGGGTCAAATCATTTACTGTTTTAACTCCAAAACTGACTGTCTTTACTTTTAAAGGCAGGGTAGATTTTCTCATCATATACTAACTAAATTGGAGATGTATAACAACAGCTTTTTGTGAGTCCGAGTTCAATTCATCGGCGTTCACATCAGATGAAGTGAGCTTGGGCTCACAAAAGCTTATGCTATACATTTCTGATTTAGTTAGTCTATCAGGTGCAAATCTACCCTGCCTTCTACCCGATTTAAGAGCCTTGTTACATGTTACATTTATCTATTTGTCAGGCCTTCCCTCCCTTACAACCACACAGTAGCCTTGCCAGTTCAAACCTCAAGTGCAGAAAGGAGTCCTCTCCCCGCAGTGGAGTCTTCTTTGTGGAGCAATCCAACATTAGCTTAACGTGTTATGTAATATCATCTGGGGGCAATCCTTGTCAAAAAAGGGCTAACTTTAGTATACAACAATGGCACACAGCATGTGCTTTACTACTTGAACACTTGGATGCTAGCATTGCAAGTGCAGTTAGCATATGCTAAGTGTAATATGTAACACGGCCCTCTGACTAGCACAGGTAACTGCCTCTCCCTATTCATTAATTAAACCAGGGATAGTTATCTACTTGAACGTTTCTGTCTATTGTATTTTTAAAGTGCTTTTACCAATGCACCTAATTAGTTAGCTGCTACAATTACGCCTAAGTTATTTCTAATTATTATAGGATGACATCCAGGCCTCCTTAAAGTCAATTGTAAAACTTCACATTGACTTCTACAAGGCCAGGATTTCATTGCTATATATGCAGTATGCACTTGAAAGCTAAGTGCAGTGGGCATTTTCATGAGTTAGGTAACAGATTTTGTAGTAAAAATTATAATAATCTTTCATGTACATAGCATCTTTCATCTCAAAATGTCCCAGTTGCTTCAAAATCTTTTATATACAAAATCATTTCACCTACCATGGAGGTGCAACAATCTCTGGGGTGAAATTTAGCATCTGTTTAATGGCTCACAGCACCATTCCACAACAATTTATGGCAGGAAGTGGAGGAGAATTCTGTATGCAGTTGAAACTGAGGAAATTTAGAGAAGCAGAATGTAATTACTCAAATTGGAAATGAGCCAGGACACTGGCGCTAACACCTCACCTGTGGCAAAACAGCTACAGGGAGTCTTAAAATCGTAAGTGGGTAAGACTTTGGTCTCACCTCTTACTCAGAAGGCAGCACCTCAGAAGAGCCCTCCAACATGGTGCTTGGGGATTAGCTCAAGCTGTGGCTGAGAAGAAAGTGTGTTACATACTACAGAGTCAGTCTGCAGAACTCTAAATTGGTCCTGACATGACCCTTAGATTTGGAAAAATCATCAAGATCACTACCTGATATGGTAAGGCTGGTGGCAAAGTGAGGTAGCTCTATATCTATTTAGGAAATTAGAAGCTAATTTCTTCTATACAATCCAGTCTGTTTGCATTTTCTGAGGATATGGTAAGGATCCCCTCCTCTATGCTGAGTCTCCATTGGCATAAGATTCCTCAAGATCCATTAGCCAAAGCCTAAGTGAGATAAGCCTGTAAGGAGCTCAAAGTAAAGGTAGGCCTGGGGCCGACAGACGAACCCATTAGAAGACAAACCACATCCCACCTGTGCACAATGTCACACAACAAGCCCCCATGCGCAGATGTGGAAAATGAAATGTGACTCCACCCATTTTTCACCCCTGTCCATCAACAGGGCAAAAGTAGCAGTAACACCCTAGAACTGGAACAGAACAAGGGGCAAGGGTCACCTTTGCGCATAGCAGCTGAGGCCTGCTGACTACAGTTTACGTCATTTGATGGCCAAAGAAAATATTTTATAGTGATTGTTTATATCTATGGGGAAATATAACATAAATGAGATCTTAAGGTACTTTTTTATAATTTAGGTTGGGGATTAGGAGGCACTTTCTGACTACGAAGGTGATTAAGCATTAGAACAAGCTAGCTAGAGAAGCTGTGCAATTTCCATCCCTGGAAATTTTCAAGAGCAGGTTGGATGGCCTGGGTGGCCTAGTCAGGGACCATCCTGCCTTGTGAGATCCCTTCCAGCCCTACTTTTCTGTGACCTTATAGTATGCTTCTGGGTATTGCCAGCTCCCATTGTGGATTGGGATTATTACCATGGGAGCCCTGTCTTGTGACAATCATGTAATGCTAAAATAACATTCTGAACTTCAGTTAAGGGTCTGTGATCCAGCATCAGGAACCAGCTGAACAGGCTCCCATCCCATATTATGTCTTATGCAAGTGGACTGTGCCATAGATTGGCCAAGTTATTCTCACCTTTTAGGTATTCAGTCCCAGGAGCTGGGAAGTAGCCTTCCCTATGCCCTGGTTTCACTTGTCACAAACATTGGGGGAATCACTATTTCCCCGAGCACCGCCAGGAGTGACCAGGAATAATGGTCACAAGCTGGCAGAGGGTAGGTTTAGGCTGGATATCAGGAAGCACTACTTCACGGTCAGGGCGGCTAGGATCTGGAACCAGCTTCCAAGAGAGGTGGTCCTGGCTCCTACCATGGGGGTGTTTAAGAGGAGGTTGGATGAACATCTTGCTGGGGTCGTTGACCCCAGTATTATTTCCTGCCATGGCGGGGGGTCGGACTAGATGATCTACTCAGGTCCCTTCCAACCCTAGAAACTATGAAACTATGAAACAGCTGTCCCTTTCCCCGCTTCAAATGTGGTTCGCCGTGCAGAGGTCCATTTCACTGTGTACAGTTTCACCGGTTCACTCTCTGTGAAGTTATGCACAGTGTTTATCCTCTACAATGCTGTAAACTGAAGAAAAACATTTTCCCTCAGAAAAGCAAGATGATTTCTCTGTCAGCAAAGAGCTGAATCACCATTAGGTGCTATACCCCTACCTAAAGAAGTATTTCACTCATACTAAGCATCCAAATATGAATGCTAGAGTTGCATTTAACAACAATAATGCAGTAGAGGATGACTGACACATTCCTACAACCAAATCTTTGTACAATCCCCATATACAAAAATGTCTCCTGAACCAGTCCAGCTTCCCACCAATAATCAGCAATGCACGTGGACACCTTAGCCAGTGACATTCTCATGTGCATAAGGGAGGGAGGAGAAATGAACCAAAATAACATATTGCTGGCTTGCAAAGCAACATTAGATATTGACATCAGATACTGGACTACTGGTCTTCAATTCCCCAAACTTGTTCCTTCCCTAACTCAACATTCAGTTTTCCCTGACAAAGCAGGAAACATCTTGCACATCATACAGGAAATCCATGTTTCAAAGCCCTGGTGATGAAAAATGCCTGCATGCAAATGTAGCCTAACCAAGCAAATTGTAGGCTTTTTGTGGTTTACCGAAGATGTTATGAACCTACTACAAATGCCAGCTGTCACTGAAGTAACAGAGGCTTATGCTTTTAGTTCTGTGTCAAAAGTTCAAATCTGGACCCTTTATACACAATGACTACCTTCAAAATTGGTGGCAGGTGTGGCCTTAAGCAATCACATGGAGTCTAAGGTTATGGGCATGTGTGGGAAAAAAAAAGCAAGGGACTGCAGGAGTTTGCAAATCCCCAGAAAGTCTCCCATTAATTGGACAGTCCCTTTACTTACAGATTAATACAAATGGTAGTCATATGATTTTCTCATTAGCTAAAGTGGAGTTCCTATGAAAAGGTAGTACTATCAATATAAGGTTCCAATATTTACAACTCTATTTGTTCTAGAAACAATGTTTTATTTTTGAGGCCATGGAGCTCTAATTTGTAATATTGATGTGCCAAGAGATATCACATTTTTAACCAATGAAAAATTTAACCAATATTGTCCATCCTGTAATTTTGTGGGCAGGAGGAGAGGAAGAAAATATTTCTCTGTCATGTTGGGTTTCTTTGTTTTCTTAAAGGAAAAAAAATACAGTTAGTTGAGGCTGTTTCAGAGATTTGGCATAAATCCCAATGGAGATGGATTAGTGGCCAGAGTGCAGGTTATCTTGCCAAATGTTGGTACCAATGCAATCTATCACTCACTTTTGTAATTTATCTCCAGACAATGTAGATTAGATTAGGAAGACAGCTAGATATATATATATATGTGGATTAGATGAACCGGATTAGGTTCAAAAGCTAATTCTCAAAAGCTATTGAGGGTGATGGCAAAACGCTCTTTGTCTTCACCAAGTCCAGGATATGGTCCTTATATGAAATTACTTGCTTTCCAACTGAGCACAACAAATTGGCTTAATGTGACATTCAGAAAGTATTAGATTTGTGGTGATATTTCATTCTATTGAACATACATTCCCTCTTCTCAGTATTAAATATTGTAGTTTGTGAGTCATGAGCTATAAAATGTTACAAGAAATTAAAATAATTTTGGTAAGCAGCAGTTAAAGAAGAAGAAAATATTGTTTGTTACATGAATGCACTATCTTCCAGGTAACAAAACAATAGTCTATTTTGCCTATTTCCAACAAAATCTACTTTTCATACCAAACCAGTCTGTCTGTAAGAGTGTTTACCTATACACACAGCATAAAGATGTGCTACATTAACTTCAAATTCTACAATATAACTATCCACCTTCTTTAGTCTTGCAAAACAGTGATGGATATCTATTCTTGCATTGCTTTCTTCTCGTATCTTTTTGCCCTGCTCCTATAATTGATCATAGATTTTTCTGTCAGGTTTCATGTCATATTAGAATAGTGAATATGCCTTGCTTATAACAAACTACATCAGAATATTCCAAACTAAGATAAGCATTTGAACTGTGCTAAACATGATTGCTTTGGACATGTCTCTGAATACGGTGCAATAAGAGAAAGCCTGTTATAATTTTGTATTTTAAGTGGTTTAGATAAGCATATTTTAGTTTGAAAGTTGTAACAGACACATTTGCTTTGATATTTAAAATGACGAAAAATGTCCCATACTATACTTCCAGCTTAGAAGGAAATCACAAGTTCGGGATCAATGGAAATATACTGCACTATTTGTGTGTATATGTTATCTGGGATTAAAGTTAAGCATAGGCATAAACTTGTGCATGTGGTATTTTATGTAGGCTATCAAGAGGAACAAAATGGAATAAAAGTAGAACATCCATCTTGTGTCTTCCATGTAAATATGCCTGTAAAAAGTTTTTTTAGGTGATTACCCCCACGTATCAGAGCCATTTATTTACAAGGCAAGCTCCTTGGAGCAGAGACACATTCTAGTTTTGTATAGCTTTGTATATCAGTCACAATGGAGCCCTGTTCTTGGCTGGTGTCTTTATACATTAGTTGAGCATACATAATAAAATAATAATTTGGGGAGAGGGGAAGAGACCACAGTCAGTGATTAAGGGGCCAAGGTAATTTTATTGGGTAATTGCAGCCAAAAACTACAAGGAATCCAAAAATCTACATTTTCAATGCATATTGCATGTGGATTTATATGGGCATGTGAGGGGGACAGCTTCTCTCCCAGTGCTAGTTACTGCTTTTCAAATTGCTTGAACTCCTTGCACAATGTAGGTCCCATTTTTGGAAATTTAACCCAAGGAGTTTTACTGAAGCTGTGCCTTTTCAGTTGTGCTAGTTGCAGAACTTGAAAACATCTTACTCCTTACATGTATCTGAAAAATACAACAGACTGTCAGTAAGAACTGACTCAAGTCTGATTGTGCTGTGGTTGGGTCAGGAATAGCAATAGTGTGAAGGAAAGAAACACAATGTACACTGAAGATGCTGATGCTATCAATTAGAATATATAGACATTTAGAATAGGAAAGCATTTGACATCTAGAATTTGTTTCTATTATATATTGTTTAGGCCTCCCCTTGCATGTTAATTTGTTATATCTATACATATTTGCACCAAACATTTTAAACCGTAATTAGCCTCCCTCTAAATTTAAGATTTTCTTCTTTTGATCCATTTTTCATATTTACCTTAGACCTATATTCTTCCTGATGTCGCTGTTACACCTTTTAACGAATGTGTAGATACCTAGCACTTCAGAAGAAAATGGGGAAGAAAATCAAGGATGGGTGTTTGCTGTGGGTACGATAAATTATTTGCCAGAGGCTTGAGAGGAAGGAAAACAACTTCACTTATAGGGCTAGCATATATTTCTCTATTGAAACACTTAATGGAAAACCACATTTGATTCAACAGAAATTTTGAAGAGATTGCCAGGTTTCTTTAGGAAACCTTTAGTTTTACATTTGCTAACAAGAGAACTTACTTTAAAAAAACCCAACAAATCAGCTTCTTTTTCCTTTAATTGGTTTTCATCCTTTTTTCCAATTACTTGTCACTTCCAACCAGAAAAGTCCATTCTGTTGAAAAGTCAAATTTTTCAGGAGGAAAAGTGCCTCATTTCTAACCATCTTTATTCGATTATCATATCGTACACATGTGAAATGAACAAGTACTATTAAGTTATTCAGTCTTCTTTCCTGTCAATGTAATAAAATATTCTCTGTGACAATTTAGATTTTGGTTTGGGCCACATTGAAATGGCTAATCAATGGGGTAGCTATCTAACATAACCTAGTGTCAAGAAGAAAGACTTTTTTTCCTGATATTCTGCTTAAATTCTTCTTTCCATAAATTCAATCCCATTCCTTTTAATACATCTCAAACATTCACCCTGAGCAAACGTACTCCATGTAAAGTGGTGGTTCTGTAGCCCACACAACTAGACTTGTTGGTGCTTTTTGTTGAAGAAGCTCCACATTTACGCCCCAGAAATGAACCAAGCAGGGGCACTGTGGTTCATGTATACTAACGATCAACAAAATGTGAGTGGCTTTTTTTTTCTTCAATCACTGATTCTTTCAGGTTTTATGAACGTATTCATTTCTTTTCTGGCCAGGAGCCGGAATAGTTAAGAAATCATGAAATAACAGCATTTAGGACAATATAACCCAAGTAGGATTGATATTCTTAAGTCAAAAAAACCATTGGAAATTGTTAATATGACTGAGGTCTTTTCAGAAATGAAGTGAACAAACAGCATCCCAGACTAACATTTGTTACTGTCATGGCAGAAGGTAAACTACTGTCATAAATATGCAAATATCTCCTGCTGGGCTGCTGTAATATTTCTAGCTATTCTGTAACACTATATGACTGGAATCAGGTAATATTAAAAGGGGGGATAAAATGCGGAGTGTGCATCTTTAAAAAATACAATAAAAGCCTGCAGTTTGACAAAGGTGCAGTACTTATGTCTCTAGGAGGCTGAAATACACTTGGAGAATTGAGAATTACTCTGCACTTAGGCCAAATAGCAGCAACTATAAAAGCAATACATTTGGTAAAAAAAAAACCCGGGAACATTGCATCCCCTCTGTTATGGTTCCAGAATGTGCTGGAATCATAAATAATCAATGCTGTACTCACATTTTGTAGTGGCACTTATTCCAAGTTACAGGCCTGCAGCTGAAATTTCATCAGGCAAGGATCCTGCAATTCATCCCATCTTCAAGCTGCATCCCCAGGTCCCAATACCTATTTCCCCAACTGCAAGATCACCAGGATTATGGCTTCTTTCATACACTTCATTTCAATAGCTGTGGGTGCATCCACACGAGACACTATGTTGAGGTATCGATGTGCTATAGCAACGTAGCTTTGGCAGGCACAAACCATGATGCTGCCGCTACGTCACCGTAGTGATGAGCTCGCTCACTATAGCGCATCGCTATGGTGATGTAGCAGCTAAAAATAGCTGTGCGCCGCTGAGACGGCACAATAGCGGCTGTTACTGTACCATCATTTAGTACTTCCAAAAGAAAGTACTAAATGATGGCACAGTAACAACTGCACCATGGGGGCACGTGTAGATGCGCCGCATAGAAGGTAGTTAGCTACATGCAGATCTACCCTGCCTTCTGCCAGGACTGTGAATACGGGGTAATGCAGTAATTGAGAGGTGACTATTGAAAAGAAATAATAATACATTTGGTCAACCTGGAAGGACGTGGGCAGTGGGGTTCTGCAGGGCTCGGTCCTCGGGCCCGCACTGTTCAACATCTTCACCAGTGATTTGGACAAGGGGGTAAAAAGCACCCTGTTCAAATTTGCTGATGACACTAAGATGTGGGGGGATGTGGACACACTAGAAGGTAGCATCAGGCTTCAATCAGACCTAGACAGGCTACAAGGCTGGGCAGATGTGAATAAGATGGGATTCAACACAGACAAGTGCAAAGTGATGCACCTGGGGAGGAACAACCGGCACCATACCTACAGGTTGGGGAACTCCCCTCTTGTCAGCACGGAGGCGGAAAAGGATCTTGGAGTCATAATTGACTCCAAGATGAACATGGACCGGCAGTGTGGAGAGGCAGTCAGGAAGGCCAACCGCACCTTGTCGTGCATCCACAGATGCATCTCAAGCAGATCCAAGGAGGTGATCCTTCCCCTCTGTGCAGCACTGGTCAGGCTGCAACTGGAGTACTGCGTCCAGTTCTGGGTGCCGCACTTCAAGAGGGATGTGGACAGCATGGAGAGGGTCCAGAGGAGGGCCACTCGCATGATCAGGGGTCAGCAGGGCAGGCCCTATGAGGAGAGGCTACGGGACCTGAACCTGTTCAGCCTCCACAAGAGAAGGCTGAGGGGGGATCTAGTGGCCTGTTATAAACTAGTTAGGGGGATCAGCAGGCATTGGGGGAGTTACTGTTCCCCCGAGCACCACCAGGAGTGACCAGGAATAATGGTCACAAGCTGGCAGAGCGCAGGTTCAGGCTAGATATCAGGAGGCACTACTTCACGGTCAGGGCAGCTAAGGTCTGGAACCAACTTCCAAGAGAGGTGGTCCTGGCTCCTACCCTGGGGGGTTTTAAGAGGAGGTTGGATGAACATCTTGCTGGGATTGTATGACCCCAGTATTGTTTCCTGCCATGGCGGGGTGGGGGCGGACTAGATGATCTACTCAGGTCCCTTCCGACCCTAGAAACTATGAAACTATGATATAGAAGAAAAAAGTGAAAACCAACAAAAATCCCACACTTGGATTATTTTACACAAGTAATTCCTTGCAAATTTAGGGAGGCCCTTCTTTTCCCCTGCATCACCTCAGTATTGCAGCTGGATAAGCAGAATGTGCTTTAGTAGTCTCTGCCTTTGATCCACAGTCAGGACCTCTCTGGCTGTGTACAGACATTCAGGGAGGTTAGGTAAATGTTAGATTGAGTTAAAAATAGCCACCCAATCTAAGGTAAGTTTGGATGGGGGGGCTGGTGGAGGGGTTGGGGAGGATCAAGGTGAAAGCAGGCTCGGGGGGGGGGATTGGGGAGTCTGAAGAGGTATTGGGGAGACAGAAAATGTCTGTGGGGAGAATTGGGGAGGCTGATGGAGTCCACAGGTGGTTGCTGGGGTCCAGAAGGGTTTGGCAGGATCAAGGGGCCTTGCAGGGTCCACAAGGAAGCTTGGGGGGTTGGGGGAGAGCTCTCTCCCCCCACTGCCCCAGGACCAAAGGCTATTCCTCATCTCTCCTTCTCTTCCTCCCACCCTGACTTACTTCCTTGGCTCCTGGGATCAACAAATGCTGATAAAACTCGCATCAGGAATGGCTTGTAGGATGGCGTGGGGGGGGTTGGTGGGCTGAGTGAGGGCTGGCTAGTCTATGGATGGTGGGGTTGTCATTCTTGGAGTGGAGCAAGAGGGGCTTAAAAATAGCCTGGTGCCAGGAAGGGGTACGAGAATTGCAGCCCTGCGGCTAGGTCCAGTGGCTGGGCTTTCCCAGGACTGGGGCTGCACTGGGAACTTTACAGAAGTTCAGTTAGATCAATCTCATCACACACAAACTAAGTTAGACTGCCTTGGAGGTACATTTAACTTCAATTGGGTCTACCATTTTAAGACTGATCTAACTGTCTTGAATTCTTTATAGTTTGTATGTAGATCCACCTAACTTGCATAAGGTCTGCACTTGGGAGAACTAAATTAGATTGGGTGGCCATTTTTAATTGATCTAACCTCCCTGTAACCTCTCCAAATGTCTGTACACAGCCTCTGTCTCCATAGAGTACCACTTTTCTAGGTCTCTGTTTAAGACTTCTCACTCAGACTTTCCATAAGGGTTCAAACTGGGATTTTCCTCCTCCAACCCTCAGATCAGCAATACTCCCGATTTCACATTTGTGGGAAGAAACTTCAGCGAAATTAACACCTACATTGTTTCAGTACTAACAAATGGTGCTGTCTACAGGAAGTACATTTGCCTCCTGCTAACCCAAGTTGATTATTTTGACCCAAAGTTAGCCATTCACCAGCAACACAGTAACCACCAAACCCATGGAGATTTAGAACATTTATATAATTAATAATAGCATACTCTCTATTGCCATGTTCATTTCACCATCTCAGATGCTTTCTCCATGTTTTGAAATTCCCTAATTCAGTCTAATTCCCTGGCTAGCATTTTTATGTAAGAGTATGCAGAAAAACAAGCTATATTTGTGGACCAGCAGGCAACTGCTGTAGACCCTTGGACTGATTCTAATCACCTAACAGCTACTACTTAACTAAAGGGCCATCTCTCAATTCCCAACTCTTCTAAATGAGGGAGTGCTTCTAAATTGTAGCATTTATCACTATATACTGGAAATGCATATAAGACCTACCCCATTTTGCCTCCTCATGGTTAGAACACTGTGGTTTAACCACTAGGTCATGGGTTATACATTATCCAGAATGTTGTGTATTCCTTGTCTTGGAGCTGGCCTACCAGAGAGCCATTAGGAGAAGAGCCATAAGGAGAAAAGGGAGGATGGTCTTACCCCATTTTGGCACTTTGCATTCAATAGTTGTAGGACAAAGAGAAAACTGGGATGGGAGTGGAGGGTAGCCAAAAGCCAGTGCCTCCTCCTTCTAGGGAAGCTGCTATGTTATTGACACACTCTCCCTCTGACTTTTAGTTGTTCTCTTGGTCCCACTTATCTTTGTCTTCTGCCTTTCCAATGGGCCAGCTTCAAGAGGATACCCAGAGAATACTCAGTGCAGTACCCATGGCCTGGTGGCTTGAATACTCTTCCTGAGGTGTGGGAGATCTAAATTTAAGCCCCTTCAGGGCACAGGGAGAAGCTAATTTTCAGCTAAAAAATACCTCATAGGTCACATCCACATGAGTGTGGTCATTTGTTTCCCTGGGAACAAAAATCAGTGGCACACTTTGTGCCACTGCTATTTGTCACTGGGGAATACCTATGCCACACATTAGTGCTTGTCAGGACGTGGCCCTATGGTGCCAAACACTCGTCGATTATATTTTTCCTACTATTAAAGTTTCAGGATGTATGTGACATTGCACAGCAGCCCAGTTAATTCTACTCTACCCCATGGCCTATAAAGCCAGAGTGCAGCCTTGTGAGCTTGCTTACAGAGGAAGTGCAGGGCAAGCATAATTACACATATGCAAACAGGCTCCAAACTGTGCATGACTGTTGAACCTTACAGTTACATGACTGTGCTGTGACACTTGGATGCATAAATGTGAAAGGTAATTAGCTCCTAATACTGGTAGTGAGCATCCTACTTTCCAGGACTTCAGACTATATTTTACACTTGAGCTGTGTGAATGAAGATGTGAAATTTTCTCAGTCAGAATGAATGCCAGCGTTCTGGCTCAAGCAAATATCACCAGCATTGAGGCCATGTGTCACAGTGTGGGGTCCCTGGAGATGGCCATGATGTCCCAGGGCACTGTGACTGTGCCAGCTTCACCCTGCAGGTATCTTCTAGTCTCTCCTGCCATGTCTTGATGGTTAAGATAATAGATAGTAAATAGGGAGTCTGCCCTTGAGTTGCTATGCAGTAATGGTCCCGATGGACCCCACTAAACCCTGTGGGTTCTTAGACCACTTGCTGGCTTCCACTCTAAGTAAGTGCTTCACCCCAAGCCTTATGGGCTAGTTGCATGGCTCCAAAACCTTACCTTTACTGTGCCCCATGCCTCGCAGATGGTATTCAAACATTGTCCCTCTGAGGCCTTAGGCTAGCTCTGTCTCCTGCCATCACTGGCCCCTCTCTGTGAACCCGCACTGGCACTGAGTTCTCTCTGGCCATGTCTTCATGCCCTCACTGGTGCTGGGCTCTCTACACTGTAGTGTGCCCCAGTGAGGTCTCCCCTTCCCCAATATCCTCCATCCAATCCACCAGATTAAAAAATATAAATATGAGCCCCTGGGCTACAGCCTAACAATAACAATAACAATGACAGTGGAGACCACACTCTGCACCTTAAAGAAGGCCAGTTTTTCCCTCAGCAGTGTGTGCCTCCTACCCCCAGGTACTTTAGGAACTCTGATAACCCATTAGTCTTACTTCCACAGCAGAACAGGCAACCAGTCATGTCCGTGGAGCTTTTCTGCACAAACTCCTTGCCCCCCTGGCTGCTGACAGAGCATTAACTGCCTCCAGTGCCAGCCCTGGGGATTTTATGTGCCCAGGGTCCTGTCTTCAGCTGACCAGGTGCAGGTGCTAGCTAATTCCCTCATTAGCCTGCTGCCACAGTAACCTGCACCTATGGGGTTCTGCCTCGCTTCTAGGGTCCTCTCTCTAGGCAGTTTCTGCCCTTAAAGGAGCAGGCACCCTAGCACCGTGCAACATCATGTTTATATGACGCCAGCTCCACTCCAGAATATGTCATAAGGATGCTGACAACCAGCTCCCAAAACAGGTCCTGTTCTCCTAACTCAGGATGTATGTGGAATTACACAACAGCTTAGTGGTGGTTAATGGGGAGATTCAAGGACAGCTTGAAAGGCAATCTGTACCATCTGTACCCTCAATACAGAGTCTCAAGACTCCCCCGTGGTACCATGATGTGGAAGGCATCAGTCATTTCAAGCAAACTCACCTCACTATGGAGGTGGATACACTAGACAAAGGGAAAGAGCTATGATCTGACATCACCAGAATCTTCCTCCCAGATTTATTTGCCCCATCTGCAGTCAAACATGTAGATCTCCAATCAGCCTCCCAGTCATCTTTGGACTTCCCTGTTCCCAGTAGGAAGACTGGCATCCACATATTGAGGGACTGCTGACAACAATTAGAAGATAATTATTTTGTTGCAACTTTTTAGACCATGCTACAAAATTTTATGGACCTCCTATTAAATGTGTTGTGGTACTTCCATATAGGTAAGTCCTAAAGCCCCTAAAACTTTTGTAAATCCTAAATCATCTCTATAAACTATTTGTATGTGCATTAGAGATGTCTTAGGACTTTTCCTTTGTCCCTCATCCCAAGCCTCACCAGGTGTGAACCTAGTGATTTGGGTCCTGGCTTTCAGATGGGGCAGTCTAAATCTGTACAGAAGAGACTATGGTCTGGAAATACCTTGGCATGTAAGGAGAACTAGTCTAGACCTCAAATCCAGAGAATGCTCCACAACTGAAACTTAGTTGTTCCCTCAATTTCTGGTTTGTTTGAACTCAAGACCAAGTCTCCATTGAACTATGCCAGTTTAAACAACCTGAGAATTTGTCTCTCAAAGTTAGGACTCAAACTGCACCGATCAATGGCACACATTACAATTCCACTGCAGACTGAAATCAACACATTTCACATAGCTCTCTGCTGCCTTCTTCACTGTGGTTCACTGCAATAAGTAAACATGGATTAGAGTGGACAGCTTTATCCACATATTATTAAGGAAATCTCATTCTGTTGTGATTTATAGGAGAGTGTAAACTGCATTGTGACAAAACAAGGGAACACAGATGTCATGGTTTACTGTTCAAATGGCTTATTGATGTGTAATGTAAGGTCGTTCATCATACATCATTTTAGCTTTTCACTCCAAATAATGTAAAAGTTTATATCGAAACAATCACAGTCTTTTCAGTTCCCATCTGTATATACCAACCCTTCCAATGTTTGCTAATTACCTCCCTGTGCATTACTGGGTTGGCTGCGGCTCTCCTCAAAGCTGTAGCTGCATTTATGAGCTCCAAAGATGGAATGTGTTAACAATGTCTCATTCTGTAGAAAGAGTTGGGGAATCAGTTTAAAGGCCAGCTTCAATGTCCAGAGGTTACTACTACTTAAGGTACATCTTTGAAAACTTTAATCTCCATCTGAAAGGAATATATTATTCAAGGCCAAGCCATTAATGTCAAATTATAGTTTAAAAAAAGGAAAATTCATGCTGTGACATTATTTATTGTTTGTCTTTGTGTGGGGGCTCAATGGTTAACAACACATAAAAGTAGTCTCTTTCTTTTGCAGTCTAAAACCAGGCAATTAGAAGATGGGAACTGTTGGAAGAAAGATGTGAATTAGATAGGAAGTTTAAGACAAGGAAACCTTGCTCTGTACCAACATGTAAGTATATGCACTGTCAGTATTCATGGCCTTTATGTCAGAGCAAGAAAAGCATTAAAGATGCAGCTGAGCACTCCCAAGACCTGCTTCTTCTTAGATACTATCTGTAGTCTGAAAAAGAAGCTGAGAAGCCTTAGAATAAAAGGGACCTTCCCCCTTTTTAGAGCACTGTTTCCATGTTCTTGCTGACCTAGAGGGAAGCAGATTCAAACCTAAGGTCTGCATGAATACATCCCTCCTGCACCATGGAACTGCCATTGACTTGCCCACCAAAGGAAGGTGCTAAACAACTAAATCTGTCTTAGTAGCCAAGCTGACCATCATTCTCATTCTTATTAGCAGTAATCTGTATTGCAGTAGTATTTCAGAGCTAGGTTGATGTGGGACATACTAAGTATAAGCTTAGTGTGACATCTAACATTTTGGTAATCTGCTTTCTAGTGAAATCTTCAACCTAGGCCTGCATTGGTTCCCAGCCTCGTGGCACGACACAAAGCAGGGTCATGGGGAGTCCACAGTAGGATCACAAAGGGGCTGCACAAACACGCACATGCACGCTCATGCGCACGGCCCAGAAGCGGTGGGCAGGCAGGGCAGGGCTGCCGTGCACAAAGGGGGCAATGGTGGCTCCCCTGACACTGGGCTGCCACCGCAGCTGCACTCCGCTCCCAGCAGCCCCCATGGCACTGGGTTGGGAGGGCCTGTTGGTGACCAATTTAGGGTTGCAGAAAAAAAAAGGTTGGGAATCACTGACCTAGGTTTATTAGCCTAACACAATGCCTGGGGACAGACAGGTGCCCGAGAACATGAGTTACAAAGCCAGCACTTTGCACTGTTTCAGTAAGACGGTAGGAAATTCTGAGGGGTGGTTCTGGGACCAAGTCTAAAGGACTGAGACAACTAAAGATGGATCAGAGTAAAACACTCCCCTTCAGCTAGCCTTCACAGTCATAAACTCTCCTCTGAAACCAGCAGCTAGACCCAGCCAGTCCTCTCTCCCTGAAGTGGAAGGAGGAAGTGAAGCCTCCTTATGCTCTGTAACAGAATACTCCCTTGGGGTCCGTTTCACCCCCAGCTCTGCCTAATTTGGAATAGCGATTTGAATCCAAACCTCTCCACTGCCAAAAAAGAATATTAATCATGGGATATTCTTAGGTAAGTCTCTTTCAAGCTCTTTTACTCAAACTGTACCACTTTTGAATAGAAAGTTTTTATACCAAATGGAACAGCTGAAGTGAGGAAGACTGGGGTGTTCACCTCTCCAAGTAACTAATACCCTACTGCTCTGTCCTTGAAAGCAGGTTATCTGGGTTTAAAGCAGATATGTGGCAAACGAGGGATTTGAACCCCATTTCCTCACATTCAAGCAGAGTCTTCCAACAAGCGGGCTGGTGAGTGTAATGTGGTGACACCTTTGCTAACCCCATGTACCAAATAGGGCCCCACAAGTGAGCAATGCATGGTATCACATAGTCTAAGCTCCTGCAGAAGCTTGTGGTACAGGTCAGCAACATCATTACTTGGGTAGGTGTGGGCATTTCAAGCACCAGAAATGTAGGTGGCCAAATTAAGTCCCTTTATAGACCTCAAGTCTCTAGTGTTCAATTGAAGAACATGCCCATATTATACTATGCATTATGTATACATGACAGAAAGCTCCAAATGAAGGTCTACATCATGTAAAGCTTCCTAGATACAAAGTGAAAGTCAACAGATAGAGAACAAGGAAACAGCAGATAATTATGATTGTTGTAAGAAGTGGCAGAGAGCAAACCTAACCATTGTTCAGTAAGTTTTACCATGGCAGTGACAAGTTTTATGGAGATACTTGGGCAATGAGATGTTTTCACAAATATCCCAGGAGATCTAGTGAAGAAGTGCGGAGTAACTTAAATCCCCACCCACAAGTATTCCTAAGGTACCAAAAATGTTATACTAAAGGGATGGGACTTTTTTTTTTCAAATTCCCATGGAGAAAGAATATATGTAATGCAGTTATTAATGATGACTGTTTATTTATCTTACATTTTCTTAAAAATTAAAGAGAAGTTAGCATGCTGTCATATAACTAAAACCTTACAAATCCTGCCATTTGCTACTGTGGTGTGAATGGGGGCCCTTAAATTCTAACCTTATAACTATATAATAAGTAAACCTTATATAAGGAATAGAACGAAACTTACACTATTTTGACTATACAGAAAGGGTGACTAATTAGAAAAGGTTACTTAGCATAAGTGGGAAACTTTGGTTTCTTTAATTAGCATATTTAAGGCTAAATCATTTCTTCCCTGAAACATCACATTTTGTTAAATGCTGTTTAGTGCCCATAACCATTCTGCTGATTGTCTCAAAATATGTTCTCCTTATAGGCCAGTGCTAACCTGTGCATATGAAATGTGTTCAGCTTAATGTTGTGTTAAAAGAGTTTGGTCTCTAGAGTCATCTCTCTTCTTAATAATATGTAATCATACCCCATCTATTTAGTTTTTATTTACCTTGCCATGTGCAGACAATGAATCCAGCTTAATTAAATGTTTCTTTAAATAGTCAAATGGCACTAGTTTCCACCTAAAAAATCTACATGCCATACTTTTAGGGCACCCTCAAGAAACTGAATGCTAATAAGGAGAATGTAAGATGATGTACATCTAATAATACCAAGGAATTTTGACATTTGCTATGCAATTTGGTAAAAGAGGTATTTCCTTATGGGCTTTGTGCAAGATTATTATTGAGCAGGCCAACTTTAATAGTTGATGGAGAGCTGTATTTCAGATAATGCTAAGAAATTAGAAAATTAAACTAGCATGTTTTAATGCAATATTATGTAGATATGATAGATTAAACCAGTATGATATAATGTTGTCAGCTAACTCCTAAGCCTTGCTACAGTCCCTTTAATGTTCAGCATTCTCCTTGTGGCCCCTAAGTACACGACCTAGGGATTTTGCAAAGCAGGGGATCACAACTGGACTGCATGGGATTGCAGTAGAGACTATCACCAGCCTGGCACAGTTTAAAGTACTTCTGAAGCCCAGATGGTTGGGGGAAGTTTTGAGTTTAAACTAATAACTGAAAATCAATATCCAAAGTCCCCTGAATAGTTTTTATTTTCTCTCTTTTCAACATGTGCCAATTCCAGCCCATTCTTTACAGGCAAATATTTTAACTCCTTTAGTTTGAAAGGGTGTAGTAAGGAAGAAAAAGGAAGCAAAAATCATGGAAAACTTTGCTTTTCCTTGCCATAATAAGGACCTTTTTAAAAACTACAAAAGCAGCAAGGAAGGAATGACAAAAGCATCTAACTCATTAGTAAAATGCATGCAGTGCACCTGGAGATGCCCATTGAAGTAATTACAAAAGGGAAAAAAAACCAAGAAAACAGGCAAGCATGAAGACAATAGCCATTAGAAACAATATTAAATTAAGCACTCCTCTCAAGATCTAAAAATTCACAGATTAAATTGTGCATCACAAGCCATGCCTTCACTTAGCTGGAGTCATGGAGAGAACCTGGAAAATTTAAATCAGCAGCTTTTGTCGTACTGAGCTACCAGAAAAGTTGATTTTTCTATATGCACCAGCTTGCAGAAAACAGCACAATGTTTCTATTTGCAGGGGGAAAAAAGTAAGGTCACTTCACTAGGGTCATTTTAATAGTAAAAAGGCCGACAAGGAAGACAGAGTACAGATTCCAGGTGGTACTTAATTGCTCTCTAGGCCTACCATGGAGCCCACTAAAATCATAGAATTGGACAAAATTAGGGTTGGAAGGGACCTCAGGAGTTCATCTAATCCAACCCCTGCTCAAAAGGAGGAACCATCCCCAACTGTATGATTCCAGCCAAAACTTTATCTAGCCGGGTCATAGAAACCTCCAAGGATGGAGATCCCACAACCTCTCTGGGTAACCTGTTTCAGTGTTTTACCACCCTCCTGGTAAGAGTTTTTTCCTGATATCTAACCTAAGCTTTCCATGATGCAACTTGAGAACAGTCCAGCTCCATCCTATTCGAAACCACCCTTCAGGTAGTTGAGGCTGCTAATAAATCCCCCCTCAGTCTTCTCTTCTCCAGACTAAATAATCCCAGTTCCCTCAGCCTGTCTTCATAAATCATGTGCCCCAGCCCCCTAACCATTTTCATTGGCCTCTCTCCAATTTGTCAACATCCTTTCCGCAGTGGGGTGCCCAGAACTGGACATGGTACTCCACATGTGGCCTCACCAGTGCCAAATAAAGGGGAAATATCACTTTCCTCAATCTGCTGGCAACACTCCTACCTATGCAGCCCAGTATGCTATTAGCTTTCCTTTCAACAAGAGCACACTGTTGGATCATATTCAGCTTACTGTCTACTGTAATCCCCAGGTCCTTTTCTGCAGAGCTGCTGCTCAGCCAGTCAGTCCCCAGCCTGTACCAGTACATGGGATTGTTCCGTCCTAAATGCAGGACTTTGCACTTGTCCTTATTGAACCTCATGAGATTTCTTTTTGTCCAATCCTCCAATTTGTTGAGGTCTCTCTGAAACCTAGCCTTATCCTCCAGCATATCTACTACTCTCTCCAGCTTGATGTAATCTGCAAACTTGCTTAAGGTGCACCCTATGCCATCTTTCAGGTTGTTGATGAAAATATTGAATAAAATCAGCCACAGGACTGATGCCCTCCCTCCCCGCCACTTGATACCAATTGTCAACTTGACATCAAGCCATTTATGACTACCCTTTCAGCCTGATGATCTACCCAGTTTTCTATCCACTTTATAGCCCTTCATCCAACCTGTACTTCCTTAGCTTGCTTGAAAGAATGTTGTGGGAGATCATAGCAAAAGCCTTTCTAAAGTCAAGGTATATCATGTCTCTGCATCCACAGAACCAAGTCATCTTGGAGAAGAAATTATTTAAGTCTTTCCTCTGTTAGTTGTTGACCATTGGTCCATTGGGCCTCATTTTCTCAAGGGGTGCCTTCCTGAAGAGTTGCTCCCTCAGATCTTGGTGCTCCCCCTGACTTACTTGTAGGTGCTATCAAGTCACCTCTCAGCCTCCTTTTGGTCACACTGAGCAACCCCAGTTCCCAGAGCCTTTCCTCAAACGGCTTACGTTCCAAGACCTTGATCATGTGGGTAGCCCTTCTCTGCACTCTCTTGAGCATGTCCGTGTCCTTGAAGTGCAGTGCCCAAAGCTGGGCACAGTACTCCAGTTGCAGCCTCACCAATGCTGAGTAGAGAGGGAGAAGCTCCTCTCTGGATCTGTTGGCAATACATTGGCTGATGCACGCCAGAGCTCTCTTTGCACTGCCGGCAACTTCATCACCATGCAATGAAGTGTTGTGGCATCCTGGGGTGCTATGAGATCCTTTTAAGGGCTGCTGCATAATAATAACACTTCCAGGTGTACAAACACCAACACATGATTCACAAGATAAACCTGAGGTTTTAAGCAGGAATCCATAGTGTCAAAAACATCCTGACTTGTTGCGGTCTGAGTTATTTGCAACAGGAGAAGTGCTTTGTTATTTTTCCATAGTCATAAAATGACTGAAAGCTGAGAGCTGGCATTTTTTTGCAGGGTGCCTTGATTAAAACCATGGGTGCTTTCAGTTTAATGAGAGGTTCCTTGAGTCTGAAAAGGAAGAGAGCCACTGCTGTAAGATCAGAAACACTTTTGCCTCTCTCTCTTCAGTTCCATTACACATTCGGTTCTCAGCATGGTCCTGGTGATTTCACAACTCTACCTGGCAGATTCTGGGAAGAAATGTTATGCAAATTAAACTCCCATTCTATCTGTATTTACCCATTTTCTAGGTGAGTGGGAAGGGCAAGAAAGTGCTTTCCCATTCCAGACTGCATGGCTCTCACTTTATCATTACATTCAATGGCGCCCCTCCACTCCCCCATGTATACTGTTGCAGGTACAGGTTTCCCACGCTTTATGCTGTACATGTATTCTTGGAAAATGCCATACAACTCAATTTTGCATAAAGGGAAGCCACCTTAAAATGTAACAAATAGGGATAGGTTTCAAGCCCCCAATTGTACTGACCCCCAGACCTATTTCTACCACTTTTACAAGACAATTTTGGTACTCACCAACAGCAAACAGTACACACAAGCACAGGGCACTAGCATAATGGGGATGACAACTACAGAAACATGTGTTGCAGACAACGAGCAAGGAGCACAGATCCACACAGGAGACTATATTTTGGTGCATGTCACCGCACAAGGCAGCTGACTTCAGGCTTCCAACATACTGTTCTCATACAAGTGAATTTACCTTGCATATAACGATGTTTTTGGGTGTAAAAAGGGTCATTGCATAAGAGTGACTTCGCACATACAGGACCCGCATAAAGAGAGGGAAACCTGTACCTATGTAAGACATTACCACAACCTAACAAAGGCCAGAAACAATTGGCTTTGGACACCAGTGTCCCTTCCTTAATTTAATTTCTATCCTTTACCTTGCTGTTCTCTGGAGATTTCAGAAGAGGCAGGAAACTGAAACCAAAGCAGAACTCCTGATTGGTTGCCTAAGCAATTATAATGAGAGCAGTAGGGCAGGTCAGCCTGAGTGCGGAGAACATCATGATCTGTATTGGCCAAACGGCTTGGATGAAAAATGAATAAATACGTAAATGAGAAAAAATAACTTCTGTTCAAGTAATGAACATAATATATTACCTTTGTATGTTCCATTTTATACTTTATAATTAAGACTGGAATAGCCTATAAAATGACACATAATATATTAAATACCTTCTGTATCTTATAATGTGCAGTCTAGGTTTTTCAAATGGAGGCTCATATGGCCCAGCTGCCATAAGCCATATGGCTACTCTGTTAATTGTTGTGCTACTGTATATTCAAAAACGTATTAGGGCTGCAGTTGGATGAAAACAGGCAGAGCATGTGCGAGGGTTAAATTATGCTGGTCAGATAACGTGCTATTCAATGTGGTTCTTCTTTTAGTGTTTGTGGACTTGATTCAGCTGCCCAATTTGTTTTATGTAGTGCAGCCAAAATAAGTCTCTACAAACTAAACAGCTGAGAACAGATGAAAATAGAGCTAATAATATAGTCATTAGGAATAGAGCCAAAGCAGAAATTGCAGATGCCCAGTGTAAAAGGAAAAGTCAAAGAGAAAGGAAGCTGAATGCTCTGGGCTGTAGGAGCCCAATCTCAAATAAAAGATATATGAGCAGCCCCCAAAGAGAAGATATATATGGTAAGTGTGAGGGTTTGGTCGATGCATAGGTGGCTGGGCCTGAGGTAGGCCACTAGGAGCGACCTGATGGTCAGCAGGGCAGGGACACAGGTTACCAGAGTTGAGAAGGACGATTTAGGAGATGTAATCCAAGACATAAGGTGACGTCAGGAGCCAGGAGTCAGAGCCAGGTCGGGGGTCAGAGAACCTGGCCAAGTCAGGATGCCCGGAAAACCAGAGAGAGCAGGGCCAGTGCTGAGGTTCAGGGGAGATTAAGACCAGGGTCAGGGAAAGCCAAATCCCAGTCAGGAGCCAGGCGAACCAGAAAGGAGCGAACACAAAGCTTGCTAGAACAGACTGAGCCTGTATGCCTGCAGCTTGAGCCTGCAGGTTGCTCACAAGATGTGAGTGGTGCTTTTAGCAGCCAGTCCAGCTGTGGATGTGGAGAACTGGGGCAGTCACCTAAGCCAGGGATCAGGGGCAGATGTAAGGACTCCAGTGCTCGGCCCAGTTGGACATACCTAGTCAGAAACCCTTGACAGTAAGAGTTATTGCTACATTGCCACATATATATAGCTCTCACAAGTGAATGTTTAACTCTTATTCACGTTTTATATCCTTTCCATATGGGTGACATAGGCAGGACACAGGACAGCAAATCTTTCAGTAGACCATGCAGGAGATGAGGGGGGTTTCAAGCTGACAATCTATCAAAACATCAAGACTCCTTAAGTATGAAACAACAAACTTAAGTCACTTTAGAAGACCTGTATGAGCAGTGATCAGCTCTCTTTTGAGATTGGTGATGTGTAAATATATCTGGGGATTAATAAATTGAAGGAGTCACAGTAAATTAAAATGTGGAGGGCAGCAGAAGGATTTGGGAAAGTAGGTTAAGAAAATTCAGCAAAGAAGATGAAACAGGTGGTCTCAATCCAGGTCCCAATTCAATAGTTGAGTGTTTATAGTGAAGTTATAGTTCTAGAGAATGAGCTTAGCCTGTTTATTTTATATGCTGATCTTAATACTAGACATAGCTGACATGGAGAAACTACACTGGAGTTTGCTTAAAAGCCCAACAGTTTTGATCCTACTGAGGTTAGAGAGTTTCCACCTGATAAGTGAAAAGACACATTCAAATACCTACCCAGATTCTTTACTTCTAAAATCAGAGTATTTATTTTCAAAGAGGCTCTTCCATGTCATGTCCACTTACAGAGCACTTCAAGGCTAGGGGCAGACATTACACACAAACTGGTTTAAGTGATCAGAAACTTGTTTAAACCTGTAACAGAACAGACATTCAGTGCATATAAACCAGTTTGAAAATGGCTGAAACTGCTTTGGAAATGGCCGAAGCCGGTCTCTGGTTGGATGTAGTATCAGACTTAACTGATTTGGCTCAAAGCGGTTTATGCAATTTCTGTCCCAGACCCCTTCCTAGTTTAACTTAAACCAGAGTCCCCCAGCATCCCAACATGATTTCTGGGTTGGGCAGGGCTCCCTGCCCTAGCCCTGCAGGGTTGGCCCCATCACTCTGCTCCCCAGCCAGAGTACACACAGGCGGGATGGGGGTCTGGCCAGAGAGGGGTTTAATTCCCCACTCCCTGTCCCACCAGCTGGGATGGGCTGGGTCTGCTGGGCACTCTCCCCTTGCTGCTGCAGTGGCAGGCCAGTGTATCCCCTGAGGCAGAGGGGGCTTATTCTCCCCTCTACCCCCACTGCTCCTGAGGAACCACAGCCAGGTCTGCCCACCCCAACCACTGCCACTGCTGCACCCCCTGCCCTGTGCAGCATCTGGGGCTGCACCTGCACAAGCTGCTATGGGATGCCTGGGGCAGGGGGCTGTTCTGTCCCCAGCTGCTACTCCCATGGCCAAGCCACACTGATCTGGGTGGGGGTAGGGAAACTTCTGCCCCACTCATGGATCTCTGGCTCCAGCTCCTGAACCCCTTGGAAGGTGGAAGGCACCTGGGTGAAAGGCTTCAGTCTGGACTGACCTGAGCAACTGCAGGCATGTGCCTGCATGTATGTCCTGTTACAAACTGGTTCAACCTAGGTTGGTTAGACAAACCTGCAAGGCTAGGGACAGACGTTTAAAAACGCCTGAGCCTGAATTGATTCAATCTTTGCAGGTTAGTCTAACCTGTAAAGCTTGAACCAATTTGGAGGTGGATAGACATTCCCCTTTCATTGCAGAAATACAGGCACATGTCTGCAGTGGCTCAGGCTAGAAGCCAGGGAGTGGTAGAGCAGCCCGCCTTTCTATTCCATAGTGCTGAGCTGAAGGGGAGGCATGGCCAGGCCCCGGCAGGATGCTCTGATTTGGGAGGCCTCCCCCCACCCCACCCTCCCCTGCTGCTGAGCAGCAACAGAGTCAGCAGGGAGTTACACAGCATTTATCATCCCATCAGCAAAACAAAAGCTTGTCTCATTAGTTCAAGCTAATCTTAAACAACTTTTTCCAAGGAAGGAATGGAGGGATGTTACCAGCTGACCTGTTGATTAGCTCCAAGAAGCCCTAAGCAGACGCTGCCCTGCCTGCCTTTGTCCTGTCTGCCCTACACAGATACCTCTTAGTGTTAGCTAGCATACCACATGCTGGCTAAGGTCCATGCTGTGGGAAAGAGGAGGGAGCAGCGAGTGGTAAGGAGGGAGATAGGGCAGGGGAAGCCAGACAGACCCTGCTATGCCTGCAAGTCTGTGTTGGAGCTCCAGTGAGAGAGCAGAGAGGAGGGGTCAGTCCTGCTGGGCTGGAGCAGAGCCCAGCCCAGAGAGCCTACTGCGATACTGAGTGACTCTGGTTTGAGTTAAACCAGGAAGGGGTGTGGGACACATAGTGCATAAACTGATTTGACCCAAATCAGTTAAGTCTGATACTACCATCCACCAGGTTTATCTCAAACTGGTTTCAGCCATTTTCAAGCTGGTTTATGTGCACTGAATGTCTGTTCTGTTACAGGTTTAAACCAGTTTCTGATCACTTAAACTGGTTTATGTGTAATGTCTATCCCTAGCCCAAAGGATGAAATCAGTTCAGGCTCCAGCTTTTTGAATGTCTATCCCTAGCCCAAGTGAGTGCCCCAGGCCTACTTCCAGAGCAGAAGCAAAGGAGGGTCCCTGTAGGAAGGAAATGTGGGACAATTTTTAAACAGTAATTTTAAAGCATCAAGGATATACTTTTACCCCAACAGAAGCTCCAAAAATGATAAAAAAATGCTCAATCATAAACAAAGCAAGCAAGAGTTAACACTTCAGATGTACAATTAGAAAAATATATCTTTTTCCTTCAGCTTTCTTCTGTATCCCATCCTCTTGACTCTTAAAAAAATCCTAGTTTCTTAATCATGTGTTCTGGGATGAGCCCAAATTCTCTCAGTATTTCCCAGTACCCCTGGGGAAATAGACTGTATTCTAGGCTGTTTCTGGCATCTGTCCTCCATAATCCCCAGGCACACTGTAGCAGAGGATTCATGTAATAGTTTAGGAATATCCATCTCCTCAATGATTTGTGTTCTTTTGTCCTCTCTTAGCTGGAAAAAGATTGCTAAAGATTTTTAAGTGACACTGTCAATATAAAAATCAAAGTTTTGTCTGAACAGTTTTTATCTATATGTAACTCACAGGATTACTGTAATGAGAAAGACAGAAGAAAAATAAAAAATAGATTTCCCTGCTTTCTCAGTTTGATTTGTGTGTTCAACAGTATTCCAACATGTATAGTCAATTATCCTATCTTAGGCTCTTAAATGGCCACTGTTTAGTTTCTTAGCACTTCACAATCTATAATGCACCTGTGCTTATAACTCTGTGAGACAGAGATACTATTCTCATTTTATGGATAGGGAATGGAGACAAATTTTGGATAGATTTTAAAAATTATTTCATTGTTTAATGCTGAAAGTAGAGGCCTCAAGTCAAGTAGGATTTGCTAAGGCATAAGTCAGTGGAAGGTGGATGTTTATCTGCACCTTTAGACGTTTTGAAAAATCTGGCCCTTTGTTGTTTTCTCAGCATGGTTTGCAGTGTGTTGCGGATTAGGGGTTCAACCTAAAATTTTAAGCCCTCTAACCACTAAGTTATCCTTCATCTCAGTCAAATGAGAAGTATTTTTAAAATGTGCATCCCTACACTACTGTAATGCAAAATGGACATGTGCAGTTAACCTGATTTTGACTTGATCATATCCCTTTAATCATCTAAGTTAATTTGTTTCTCTGAGTGCTTTTCCTTCCTATCATCATTCATAAATGACTAGCCTCTTATAAAGGGAACAGGTAAATTTTATAAAAGGTTGCTTGTGCCAAAAAAGGCAGCTTTTTCCTTTTCCTTTTTGCTTCTTGTGCTGCAGACAAAGGAAGACTTATGCCAAACTGTTTTGTTTCTTCAATTTTTATTACAGGCCTTAGGCTTGAATCATTCTGGACCAGATGCAATCCAATCTGATCCCACTAATACTTCTTATACAATATTTATAACAGCCCATATTGAACCCAAGGCTACTTTTGCCAACAGATACCATGAGCTATATTTCTCCTCTCCACTTTATTGTCTGCTGGCTCCTGGCAAAGATTTGGTAATGAAATTCTCCTTCTCTGTTTTAAGGCACAGCATATTTGCAATAATAGTCTATTCAGTAAGTGATTTCTAATCAACAGATATAGAAAAAATGTCCTGCTTTTTTGCTTGCACCCCATCATGATAGTACTATTATGCTGAAATTATAAAACTTTTACATGTATTGCTTTGGGACCTGTCGCAGAACACTTAGGCACCCTGCTCCTTTTAGAGAAGGGAAAACTGATAGGAAAGAGTCCTAGCAGTGAGTGAGGAGCCCCAGCTGCCGGTTGCCAGGGCAACCAAAGTTAGTTAGTGACCCACACCTGCCAGCGGTCAGCTGACCAGAAGGGGCAGGGCCTGGTTCACATTTAAACCCCAGGGCTGGGGCCAGGCTAGCAGCCAAGGGAGAAGGATCTCTGCCAGAGCAAACAGAGGGGAGAAGCCTGACTGCACAAGCAGCTCCTGATTGCTGTTATAGGGTGGAGACTTCCCTGGTAGGGATTGAATGATGTTTATCTGGACGGCTTAGATTTTATGTTATAGCCCAGGGGCTTGTGTTTTGTGTTTGCTGTTTAGATCTGGAGGTTTGGGTGAGGCTATCAGGGGTTGGAGAAGGCCTCATAGGGGAGTCATGGTCACATGGAGACCCCAGCCCCAGAGAAGGGGGGGCAGTGAGAAGCCCCGGGGGGGGCAGCATTGATGAACGCCCAGTGAGGTGTCCAGCGAAGCAGGGCCACAGAGAGCCCAGGGAGGATGAGTGGGCCAGAGTAGAGGAAGGCCCATGCTAAATGATATGAGTACCATCTGCGAGGTTTGGGCTGCAGTGTAGGGGAGGAAAGGAGCCACAGATAGTGCCCCCTTCCATCGGGGCAGCAAAATGGGCAGCCTCCCACTTAATTAACATCTTCTAATTAAACAATTAACAACAAGGCATGGCAGGTGAGAAAGGGGGTGGTTGGCGCATAACGGGTGAGTGGGGTCACCGGTGGACACACCCTGAAGGGGCACACCTGTCACAGGACCATATATATTTGTTGAATGGTCTTATCTGTGAATTTTTGGATGAAGGGATATTATAGGGTATGGTAACATATATGCATTCCCCTTAAGTGAAAACATTGAGTTTTATAGAATGGTAGATAGGTCTAAAACTGTATTACAGATAAACGAGTATCACTCATATAGTTTGTTATAGATAATCTCCTATAGAAAATAATTCACTAGTGGATGGATGGGGTAGATGACCTAGTTTTCCTATATCTAGTTTTTGTGATTTATATATTACTACCCTGGATTATTGGATTATTACAAGGGTTACACAAAAGACAAGAAAAAGTATGTGAGAATAAAGCTATTACTGAGGGTTGGGATATCCAACTTTTCAGAGCATTTTCATCTAAAACTAGTTTGAGTTCTTCAACAGTCCCTCAAAAAAGTTTCAAACAATGGCTAGAACTGGTTGGGAATTATTTTGCTATATAGCATTTAATCTGAAACATATGAACTGCATTGGAAAATGTAGATTTTGTATTTCCTACATTTTCTTTTATTTGGTGCAATTGGTGGTCAAAAACTAGACAGAAGGGCCCAACTCAGAGTGCCCAAGAACCTGCTGGCTTGGAGGTAGGAGTCTGAAGTTCAAATCCCTAGTTTAAATTGGGGAGAGGAGAGACCTGAACCTTGTTTTTTTTTAATTTCCAAAGTAAGTGTCATCATAATTGGGTTTTGTTTGGCTGTTTTGGAGTAAGGAAAGGAGTTTCTCATTTTCCATTTCATAAGTTATCGAGATCCATCCAGCTGATGCAGAATGAGAACAGTTGGGAAATCTCAAAAAATTCTGTGGGACAGGAAAACCATTTTCTACCTCGTTTTGCTCCTGTTGCTCTGTGCAAAGCTTTCAGTTCAAAGGGGAAATGTGAGTCAATGGGGAAGATAAAGATTAATAGCTTTATATACCAAAGTCAGTACAGTTTTATTGTTGCTTTAATGTATCATTTACACTCCCTGTAACATGAATGCAAGGGAAATCACTATAGTTGACTGTTGCTGATAATTAGGAAGTGAAACAAAAGTGAAAGTGATACCTTAGATAAGCAGATCAGAGATATTTTCTGACATTGCCAATGAGCATTTTACCAATTTGTAACAGGTGTGACAGCTCACAGATGCCCCATTTTCTGGCCACAACACAGACCGGGTCTCTGTTTCTCTCAGTTTTCTCATTTGACCTAGATGCCACAACATGATGCTAATTTGGGGCTTTGTCACATGTTACACTTAGCGTATGTTAGCTGCAGTAAGGCTAGCCTCTGAGCATTCAAACAGTAAATCACATGCTAAGTGCTATCACAGTATAGCAAAGTAGGGCTTTTCCAGTTAGGTAATACTGTATGGAGATATTCCTAACATGGGTTGACCCAATCTCCAACTGCTCCATGGGTTTGTCAGTCCAGCCCCTTCTCCCCACTGTCCTGGAGTGGACTTCTGTCTAGTGCAAGGGTTGGAACTGAAAACCAGGCCCTAACACCAGTAGTTAGATTGTAGTAAACATCACCGGGCAACTGCTCTGAATTTTTCTAACAATAACCCTTACTACAATCTAAATAAAACATATCCTAAGTTTAACATGTGACAAAGTCCTTAGTGAGCAGGTTACCAGAGGAGAGTAAACCTTGCTTATAGTGGTGTCCTACCAACCTCCTCTGGGTCCCTTCTTGCATGGTCTCCTATGAGCTCTACACAGCTAGCCTGCCCCTTACAATGCCCTTTAGATTTGTTGTCAGTTCTCGCAGGACTCATTCCAATCTGTTAGGCTAGGAACAGATGTGGCATTTGTCCTGGGACAAATTGTGCTTGTGCTTACCTGCAACACTAATATCCTGGCATTGGCATTTACACACATCACCCTTCTAATCAGGGTGTTGTGAGTGGCTGAATGCTCTGCCCTTTTCTGCCATGGGTTTTGTGATCCAGTCCTGGAACAACCATTCACATGCACTTTGAGATGTCTCAGGACAAACTTAGTACTTCTTGTCTTGTAAATGTTTTTAGAGCTTGTCCCAGGACAACAGATAGAGATGTCTGAACAACTGCTCTTTGTCTTGATAAAATGTTCTGTAGCATACCCTGTACTCAGTCTGCTGGGCCTCTCCCAGAATCAGCCTCTCCTTAGGCCCCATTATAATCCATCTAATTACTAGACCAACCTTTCTTTCAACCTAGTTGGCCTTAGTCTGATTCTTGTCCAGTCCAGCCTGTCTACAGATCTATTTATAGCACCTGCTTCCTAGATCCAGCCTTTTCTTGCAGCAGCACAGCTAAGCTCAGCTACACTGTGGTGTCCCCCTTACAGGGCCTTTTCCCTTTCTTTCATGTGGTGGGGAACAAAGGGACTCTGTAACACAGGCCAAAAGAAGCCAAGAGATTCACAATTAACTGTCAGCAGGTCAAATTAAGAAGAACTAACAGGGTAACAGAAAAACATCCATTCACACAAAATGTTCTTACTTTACACTATCAATTAATTTTAAATAAAAAAGGGAAACTAAACACATGAGTAAAATCAGTAATTAGCAACAAAGTGATGGAACTGAGTTAGACACCCGCTTTATAACATCACATTCTTTTCCCTAAGCTTTTTCTCTGTGTTAATGGGCAGTATGAAAAAGAGCATGGGTATATATTTATCTGGTAGTTTATTTACAACTCCTATTTATATGATGTAAAGCTCCTGGACAACTCTTCCTTCATACCATTATTCTTTGCCATAAAGCAAGGATAATCATTTAAACAGACAGGCTTACATGAGTAACCCTTGCTGACCCAGAGTTAATCCTCAGTGGGCATGTCTACACAAGACGTTTACTGTGGCACCAACTAATTAGCTTTCCAGTAAATGTCTTGGCATCTACACATGCAAGGCAATTAGGTTGGAGTAAACTAATTAACTGCAGCAGGGTAGAACTTGTAAATACAAGGACTATCCTGCTCCAGAAGTTTTTAGTTCACAGCAGCACATGTGTAGACACTGATGTGGCTTGCTGGAGCATGAGGGTGCTTGAGTGCAGGGGCTACCTGCTGGGTAGCCCTACACTGCAGCACCTTTATGTCCCAGCCAGTCCCTTTGTAGCATGTTGAGTTGTGGAGAGCAGCCCCAGGCTGGCAGACTGATCCCCTGGGTCCCCTGCCAGCCAGGACTGCTTTGACACAGCTCAATGTGCTGTATTTCCAGGCACACATTCAAATGACTCAATAAACTTTGGAGAAAAAACTCTGGAGTTTATTACTTTGCATTAATTACGTGTCCAAATCTAATCTAAATACAGGGTTGAGGAAAAATATTCCAAACGTAAGGCAAGCAGCAATCAACTTCGTACTTCTGTAATTTCAGCTGTGAACTCTGGTGTTTTTGTCCTTGGATAGACAAAGAAAGTGTTTGGATTGGCCACAAGAAACCGAACGTCATGTACTTTACTCTCACCCATTGACTCCTCAACCTACATTTTGATTGACTGCCTGTCTTGTATGTACACCTGCCCAGCCTCTGGCTTCGTTACTTTTCATTTCATCCTGGAAGACCACATACCAACTGCTGAAACTTCCTTAGCCTGACGAAGGGTTTCTGAACCTGAAAGCTTACTTAAAAATTGTTCTCCAACTATTTAAGTTGGTCTAATAAAAGATATTGGATTCACCCAAAGAACCTTGTCTGCCTGTGTACTTTGCCTGTTTCATACAGGAGGCAGGACTAGGAGCACTGGCAGCAAGGTGCAGCAGAGGAAATTTTGGTTGGAGATTAGGAAGAACTTTCTATAAGGGTGGTCAAAGCTTTAGATACATGGGTAGGAATAAGCTACCTACTTAGATAAATTGTTGAATCTCTCTCCCCGGAAGTTTTCAGGAGCACATAAGACAGACACTTGGCTGGGATGGTTTAGTCAGGGATGATCCTGCCATGAGCAGAAGGCTAGATGAGAGGACTTTGTTAGGTCCCTTCTGGCCCTACTTTCCTATGATCTTACATAGTGCATATTACAGAGTGTAAGACAGAAATAATGTCTTTTGTGTGTACGCAGAACCAACATTGTGGTCACTAATGGGCAGAATGAGTAGAAATAACGTTGACCGTGAACACTGTGTGACCAGGCAACTGCCCATGCATAATTGATTAAAGTGGAGCGACTTCCTCATCCTGAGGCCTCCTCAAGAGCTTTATTTTAGTTAGTTCTCAATATATGACAAACCAAATGGTAGGGAAAACAGGTCAGCAGGTTCAGGCAGTTAAGCTCTAGATTGACTTCATCCAACTTAATGCTTTTTAATCACTCTTTGAACAAAAGATTTAGCTCTCATAATCCTCCTTTTGCTCAATTTGCTGTTCCTCATTTATACTATGTTAAATTACTTGTGTAGTTTTCTTGACTTTTTTTTCTGAAGAAAAAAAACTGCTGAGATATCAGGACAAATGAGCTTCAAGGATCATCATTTTTTACTTTTCTCTCCTCCCTCCTAGAGCTTCCTCTTTGGAAATCAGCAGCCAAAAACACATGCATTCTTTTTCACAGCATAATCCACATGCTCTTGCTGTGCTCTTGTTATTCTTATTGAACTGTTATTGTACATCCATCTAACAAGAAACATCTGATCTGGTAATTAAAGCTAGTTTGAAAGAGGAAAGTACCTGCCAGCCCTTCTGTCTCAAAATTCTTCCAGTACCAACCTTTCAATTATCCTTTAAATATGCACAGTGAGAACATTATTGTCAGAGATACCTAGTACTAAAGCTCCTATTAACTTTAAGTGGGGTTCATTGTGATCAGCACATTAGAAAATAAGGCTATGTGTGTGCATTTGGCCACAAGCCACAAAGCTTTTCCCACAGTCTGAAGAAATTTGGCCCTTCCAACGGTCCTTCTCATACCTCCTGGATCACAAAGGAGGTATGTCCTTCTTGTACCTTCTGACCACTTCAAGAGCAGACTGTACACTTTAAGGTCTGGTATCTCCATTAGTCTGATATCTCCATTAGTACCTCCATAGGCTTGGAAGACTTTGGGTGCTTGTACACGTGACGCCATTACCATGCACACATTACAAAAATTTCACATTGTGTGGCTTAATGGCATCATACTGTACACATTGTGCAGGAGGTTTGGGGGTTTTAAATGAGTTTTCCTCATTGCAAACTAAACTACATCAGGATGTAGTTTAGTTTGCAACAGTGCATTGCAGCTATTAGACAGCTTGCCCCCCGGCTGCAAAACCGGGAAGGCTCTGTAGAAAAAAAAGATATGGCCCCTTGCCACTTCTGCCTTCAGCAGGCACCTGAAGTGGAAAGAGGCCCGATTCTTTGGGGGTATTTTTGGCGGACCCTGCCTGTCTCTCCTGTGGCCAGTAGGCTGAGCTGCCAGCAGGCCAAGTGGCTCCAGAGCTGTGGGAGTCCCAGTCCTCCCTATGTGATGGCGGCACCCCCTGGGGCTGCCGGGGTAGGCTGCTAGTGGTCTGGGTGCTGCCCTAGCTTTGGGGTTAGGGAACAGTTGGATCAGGCTAGGCGCTGCCTCTGAGCTGGGGCAGCACCTGGCCCACTAGCATTCTGCCCAGGCAGTCCCAGGGGGCACCACCACCATGAATGGAAGGGCAGGGGTCCCCCGAAGCTCAAGGGCCAATTGGCCCACTGGCAGCTTGCCCCCTGGCTGCGGGCAGGCTGCACTGAAAAAATAAAAAAAGAATCAGGCCCCTCACAGTAACAGTGATGGAATCCCCTAAATCAGGGGCGGGCAAAATATGGCCAGCGGGCTGGATCTAGCTCACCAGGCCATTCTATCTGGCCCACAGGACCCCTAAAAATTTAGAAAATATTTATCTGTTCCTGGCTGCCTGTCAAAGACAACAGGAGCCAGTGGTCTTGGACTGCACTAGCTAATCCTCCCTATTATAATCACTATCTTTGCTCTTTTTTACCTGGAAAAAGCAGGATGCAATGATTTTAGGAAATCTGCCGGTGTATAATCTATGCATTTTGTTGGGTATTATGAAGTGTTGTTATGAAATCTGTTGAACCAAGGCAAACTTCAGTTTATGTGTGATTTCTCCTCGGCCAGGAATAGAAACTACAGTGATCAATACCTACTTTACACCAGAATAAGGACACCCACCTATGTGTTTAAAATGCTTTGTTTCATGCATTAACTTCATATCTTTAGTACAGAGGTGTCAAATTCATCTGGCCAGTCTACGGACTAGATTGAGCCTACAGAGCAGCCCCATGCACCAAGTCTTGTGTGCAGGGTCAGTCTGGTGTGGGTGCTGTATGCAGCATGTATCTTGGACTGGCCTCAAGCATTACATGCAGTGTGCGCCCCAGACTGGCATGCAGGACTGGTTTGTGGCCCTGATCTGGACAATTTCCAGTTCCAGCATGCAGAACTGGGATAGTGCAAGTGCTGCATGCAGCAAGCAGTCCAGCACAGCCCAGCATGCCATGGGCAGCATGCACCCAGGACAAGCCCTGCATGCAGCATGCACCAGAGCACATGCAGTATCTGGAGCCGGGGCCAGCACATGCTGCATGTGTCACACGGGGCCAGTCTGAGACCTACAGGCAGCACCACAGGCCAAATGATAGGGCTCTGTGGGCCAGATCCAGTGTGGAGGCCAAATCTTTGACACACCTGCTTTAATATATTTGCTTTTAAATTTCCATGGATGTCTAACCCATAAAAGAATAAGATTGGAAGAAGACGAGATGGTGTCATTTTCTGAAGGGATGTTTCAGGATGACAGCTGGTTACATTTTGGAATTTCTTAACCAGGTGGTTTCTGAGAAGGAATCTACCACCTGAAAGTATTGCCATACTTCTGCACAGGCAATCATGTAGTAGTGCCAGAGCTGGTGCCATCACTTTGAAACAAATGTTTGCCCTTTGTCTGAAAACAGTAGAGGATTGCCAGCATCCATGGTACCTTCCTTGGTTTTTTTGACCTGGGTTTTGAAGATCATGGAGAAAGCTGTTGTTGGGGAAAGGGAGTTCTCATGGAGATAATCCCACCTCTAAAATTGTGCAGGGCTGGAACTTTGCCACTGCTTTTGGTTTGGAGGATTTATCGCTATTTTTTGTTGTCGTGGGAGTTTAATTGGAAACTTGTTAAAATTGCTAGTATAAGTCAATATAAATGGACAAATAATTAAAAAGCTGCCAACTCAAAACTTTCAGTTAGGTACAGGATGAAGTAAGCCCTCGGCTTACAAATGCTTATTCTAAACATTTCTGATTTAGTAAGTATAATAAGAGTGCAAATCTACTCTGCCTTCTCCAAGATAGCAGCCATGACAACAGTCCACAAATCCTAGGATCAGCACTCTTGCGTGGTGGTCACACCTCTAAACTGAAGTCACTAAGTGTTCAAGAGGCAAATGGCTTTGTTGATGGGATAGATTGGATTTACGCCTATTGGACAGAAGTGAAAAGGTTTATACATCCTTTGAGTGAGTTGGCAATTCTACAAGCACCATTAGGGCTAGGTACAGACATTTAAAAGGCCTGAAGCGGAATCGATCTAAGTTGCATGGTTTTTGTCAGTGGTATAGCTTAGTTCGGTAGTGAACAGGACACACTTTTGCCCAGTGGTGGGGGAAGCAAATCTTAGATTGGGTTCTGCCATTTTTAAACCGTTCTGTGCCTATCTTCTGTTCTGTTACAGGCATAGACTGGTTTCTGATCACTTATACCAGTAAAAGTGTCATTTTTGTACCTGGCCCAGAAGACCGGGGAAAGAATATAAAGAGCAATTACTCCTGGTCCATGTTCTGTTTTTATTACCTGAATCTTTTCAGTCTTACCTACTTGGCAGCGGCCATTCGCTTCTGTGTTTAAGGATGGCTTACATAGCACTACTGCTTGTTTTTTGTCTGCTTCTTTCCTTTTCTAACTTCTCTTTCCCGTTGAATGGTGTTGCATGTTTTTAAGCATCCTCCTTCCTCTCTTTCTCAAAAAATCTCTTTACTCCTGAGGCTGATAAAAAAAAATGTAGGCTAGCAATGTAAAGCCTGGACGTTTTCATTCATAGGGGTTTGTGTAAACATTTGATTTGATTCTGGTAAATCTGGAGTGACCCATTAAAGCCAATATTATACCGATGAAACTACAGAACAGTCTGGTGAATTTGCCACTCCAAATGCAAATAATGGTGAATTATCCAGTACTTACCAATTATCAGGAGCTGATAATTTGTTAACTGGGGGTCTGGGAGGAAGCTGGTGGGGAATGAGAATAATGGTGAATGAAACCCATAGGTTCCCATAGGTAAATTAACCAGAGTTTCCTGTACCAATGTGTGATTAGAATCAGCCCTGTTGATTTTAAGGCTAATGCAGCTGGGGGGGGTTTGAAGGCTGTTTGTTGTTGTTGTTGTTGTTGTTGTTGTAAATAAGGATGTTTTGAAGGAAATACCAAGTAACAGGTTTATATTGCTGCCTTTAACATTAACAATTATAGCAACATGTGACGACATTTTTCGGCTAAATAGTGTTAAGTATTTTAATGCCTAATAGGAACACGAAAATTGCCGTTACAATATAAATAGTGGTCTAGCTAGTGCGGTAAACCAGGGGGCTCCCCCACTTCCCCCCCCCCACACACACACGAGCAGCCCACGCTCACAGCAGCACTTTCCCCTTGTCCTACCTCACCTCGGCTGACTCCCACCCCAGGCAGGAGGAGCAGTGCCCAGCCCGCCCCCAGCTCCAGCTGGTCTGAGTAGTACGGGTGGCAGAAGTAGCGCTTGCTCACCTGCCTGCCTGGTGCACCATGGCACTCCGCCTCCCCGCTGGACTGTGCCCTGTGCCTTGCACCCCTGCCTACTTGCATCTGACTGCAGCAGCACTGCTGACTTGGGGGGAGGGCAATGGGGGCAGAAGGGTGGTGCCAAAATACAAGTTTGCCCAGGGTGCCATGTTGCCTAAGGCCAGCTCTGTGCAGGATCATGGCTGGTGGCAAGTACTAGGTACACCAGAGAAAGGAGCAATAAACATGGTAGGAAGCTGCATTTTGAGTGTTTATATCCTTTCCAAGATATCTTATTTCTGATTCACTGGGTCTCTAAGTAGTTTCAGGTTGAGGTAATCCACTCTTCGTATCACGGGTCTGCCGAGATGTTCTGATTGTTATGCTATTCATTAGGAACTAGAGCCAGACCAATAAATCATCATTTCTCAAAAGCACCGGCCAACATCCAGGTTCCTGAGTGCTGGTAAGGTGCGTAATGCTGCACAGCTACACAAGACAACAGAATCCCTCACAAAGCAGCTCATGTTCTGGATGGCAACAGCTTTTGGCCATACCTGCCAGAAGTGAAAAAATAACTTGCAGTTTGTCATCTCTTGCAGTACAAAAATCATCCTGCTGAGATCATCTTCAGAGCATCATAGGGTATGCACAGCTGAATTTCATAATGCCTATCTGTAGCATAGATCCCTACTATGTAAATTCATGTGCAAAATAAAAAACCCTTTATATTCCTTATAATTTGCAAAAATAAAAATGAATCACATCCTTCATTACTTCCACTTTCAGACTAAATGAATTCAATTAGATTTCATTGGTAACATCTTACAAGCTATAAAATACCATAGCCACATTTACCCCTTAAGTTGATTATAAATGCTGCTGCACTTAAACCTAAGTGCAAATTAATCTAGAGGATTCCATGAATTTCTCTCAATTATGCAGTTTTAGTGAAATTACTTAACCAAAATGACTACTGTGTTTTCTACCATTGAGTAAGGCCAGACAGAAGTGATCAAGCATGCAGTAATATGTCAAATATATAGAAGCCCCTCTTTCAACCAATGCTGCTGAGAGAAAAAAAACATGTCCTTAAACCATGTGAAGGAGAGAAGGCCAGACAACTAGATTCAAATTACATCTAGATTCATTTGGAAAACTGGAACATGGCTTCCCTTGAATAACAGCCACAGAGCCCCAGGCACTTTATATGTTCAAAAATTAAACTTACAACTGGCATACATCTGGCAATGATCCTGTACACTAAATCCATTTGGTTGGCCAGATGGTCTGAGACTTGCAGATTTTTAATCTTACACACAAAGCACTTTAGGTTGGAAAAAATAATAAATACAACATAACACAGCTTTACAACAAAATGCTTCCTTTATTGGTTTCAGAGCTATAGGTACTGCAAAATATGGGCAAAGCAAGTGTTGTTTCTAAAAGTTACTTTCTAAACATACCATGTTCTGCCACAGCTGCTTCTTCTCTTCCATTCCCAATAGCTTATCATCAGTGAAAGTTAAATGATTCTTTATCTCAGAGACCGCATACTATAAGCAAGGAAACTATACAATTTGCTACTCCTCTAATGAGAAGCAAAATTGTGGAGTCTTAAGACAACTTTAATTCTTAGTCTCTTTTCAAGGAAAAACAATCATGAAGATTACCAAAAACTGAGACAACACAAAATGTGAATTTCTCTATGGTCATATGTCCAAACAGCCAAGGGCTAGAAAGACCAGACATTTTATTTGCATTGGACCTGAGTTTCTTTTCCTCAAAATCTTTCTTGGATCCTAGTTAAGGTGAATTCTGTTCCTCCTGTTGACTTTAACTAGAAGAGTTGTGTTTCCCCATGATGTGATTTAAATGTCTCTATTTAAGTATTCTTTCAAGTTTCTCTTTTAGGGCTTAATCCAAATCTACCTGAAATCAGTGTAAAAAACTCTCATTTATTTCAGCAGAATTTGATCAGACCTTTATAAAGTCATTGTGACCCTATTTTAACTTTATACACCCTGGGCACATCTGTACATACAATTAATGCACTTGAATAAAGTCCAGAGCAATAAGCTCTGCAGTTTATTCATGCACAGCATGCTGAACTAGGTCAGAGCAGTCCTGACAGGCAGAGGGCCCAGGGGGAGGAGGGTCAGCCTGCCAGCCCAGGGCTGCCCCCCCTTCCCTCCCCCCAGCTCAGCCCGCTGCAGAGGGGCTTGCTGGGGCACAAGGGTGCTTTAGCTGGCAACCCCCACACTGATGCACCCTCATGCCCCAGCCAGCTGGGGAAGCGTTTACATGTGAACTGTTGTGGAGTTTTTTACTCTGCAGCAGGACAGTAGTTATATTTACATTTACAAGTACTATCCTGCTATGGAGTAAACTAGTTTATTCCGGCCTAATAGGGACACACATGTAGAAGTGTGATGTTTAGTGTGCATCTAATTAGCCATGAAATGTCTTGTGTAGATGTGTCCTGTCTCTTAATTCAGTTTTTACCATCAAGAGAAGGAGTATGTTGCATGGAATTTGTTTTCAGTGTGTCTTGGATTTTCATAGGATACACTTTTTTATTCACATACTGCATGCACTTTTCCCCTGAAAATTAGCCATCTGACACTGGGCTGCCTGTCTTAAGCATGGCCGTTGATTTGTATACTGGAATGGAGGCAAAGGGATGCTGGGATGGTGGCAGGAGGCTGGGCTCAGCACCATCTTAGATAGGTTTGAACTCTTGAATGCCATGGAGAGTGGCAGAGTCCCATCGTCATTGTTACTCTCCCTCCCTCTGCTGCAGGGCCAACACCGCTACTCACCAAACTGGTTGGGGGGCAGGGAGTAATGCTGACAGTGGGACTCTGCCCCTTCACCATGCTGCTGTAGGGTTCAGTCCTGGCTAAGCCTGGGCAGTGGCAGGAAAGACTCCGGAAAAAAACATTTTCTCTTCACTCTGCCTTCCTATAATAAGGTCTTATTCATGGGTGTATGGTATGCAAATGAATGCAGTACGTCATAAGCATACAAATACAAAATGTATAAGTAAAGGGGGCAGAAATCCAAACTGGCCATCCAAACAAATTGTCAGAATTTTCACCCTTTTATTGTGAGCCATATTACTGTATTACTAAAGTATTAAGCCTCCTATTATTTTCAACTGATCCCTAACTTCCTGCCCTATGGTGCTTTTGATACTCAGTTGGCTTTGTTACTTCTTGTCAAATAAGTTTCAGTCAAATACATTGAGCGCAAGAAGAAAAGATGTCTTGACTCCTTGGTACATCTCATCATTAAAGTGATGATGTTTTTCTTCGCTCAGTGTTTGCAGCTTCAGAGGCATATTAGTGGATAAACTATTTGACCTACTAAAGAAACTCTAAAGAGAATCCTTGTCTCAATTAATTCTTCTGCTCCAGATTCAGACTCATTTTCGCTTTTGAGCAGCTTCCAGTTTTGTTAATCAGTTAAGATGTTTTTTGTCTCTTGGGTTGACTCCTGGCTGAACATATTTCTGTCATGAGAATACTTGTCCTAACATTTGAATGTTCCTCCCTAAAAGGTCAAGGTTCAGATGCTCGGCTAATGTAAATCAGTACAACTCCAATGAAGTCTGCGTATTTTAGTTCACTGAAGTTAAATGAAAGCAATTTTTAACACCTGAGGATTGGACGCCAAATTTCTCATGGTAGAGAAAGCATGTATCGTATTGCCTTAAGAATTGGTCATATATGCTGTTTTTCATATACGTTTAGAAAAATGATGTGGAATTTAACCAAGTAAACGCAGCATTTGGGGGTTGAAATTTCTCTACAGTTTTATATAACCTTTAATAATGCAAAGGCTTCGCAAGATCTTAGCTGAATGCAAGCAAGAAACTTTTCCTATTTCATAACTCAGAAAGCAGAAACTTGAGATGTGTTTTTTTCCCCCCCAAGGTTGAAGAGTCAATTGAGACTTTAGTGGCCCAAACAAAAAATTTTGTAGCCTTGCTTGACTGCACCCACCTAAAAGTTTTGAAAAATGGTTGCAAGAGTGAGGTATGGGAAGGGGACTCAAGGTCAAGACATGGATTATGGTTTTGTAAAAGGGTACACTTAAAATATACAGTGATGAAGCTAGTGGTTGCAGTGCTCAGTCAGAAGCCTGTAAACTAAGATTTTTGCTCAGGACCACCCCCTCTAAATAACCTCAGGCTCTTTGGGAGGATTAGCAGGTACCCAGGTCACTGGCGAAGCATAAGCACCTAAATGTTGGTTTAGAAGATCAACTCTAGGCATCCAGATCTGAAAATGTTGGTCTGTGCCTTTAATATTATTAGTATTCTGTTGATTCAGTTGATGATTTCAAGCCAAATCAATTTTGGCATATTAAAGTCTGAGAGCCAGTAAAAGAGATTTTCTAATAATCCATCCCCCAAAGTATGAAATGCTAGTCATGAGGTAATATTTGCCAGCATAGGTTGCCTCGGTCAGCTTTAAAACTTTTAGGACAGTTTTATGAGAATTAAATGCATTTTAAAGTTTACACTTCTTTTCTCAATCATTGCCCTTTATTTAACACTGAATTTTTAGTACTTTATATGAAGGTAATTTTAAACAAAAATAAATGTTAAAAATGGCATTAAGAAATAAAAAAGGTCTCATCTTGGCCTCTAAATTTTCCTCCACAAGAATAGATAATATTCAAAACGTGCCAGGGAAAAATAAGCTTCAATTTATGTGATGTGACTAAGACACGCCGTTTTCTGCTTTTTGTGGGCACTCTAACTGTGCATGCAAAACTTGGCACAGATTTAGTGTCCCTAACTGTTGTAACAATGTCATTTCTGCTATACATACTAATCACTTCTCAAATATAACATTTCTCCCAAACACTGTTTCACACTATTATGGCTGTAAATTATGTACATAAGAAAAGCAGAATCATGTAAATGACCTCACAGAAAATGTTATTTATGTTACATTTTAGACTCCCTACATGAATAAATGTTCTGTCCATCATTTTGGCTCTAGCAGCTGAAGTGGTCTGGAAAAAAGCCTGTTTTTTTGGAGAGAAAGGTTCAGAGCTCTAATAAGTGCTGACAATTGTGAAGTCTAAGAAGCCTTTTTAATGTCCTGGTTTATTTTTTTGTAATGTGCATATTGCAGTCGGCAGTGATTCCATGGCTGAAAGAGCCCAGATACTGCAGGAATCATAGAAGGAGTCAGTGATACTAAACAAGTTAAAGCACAGTGCAATCACCTTTACTGCTAGTCTTTTAAATGTGTTTTTCTGTTAGTATTTTACAAAATGGAAACCGAGCTCTCCATAGTCCAGCAAAAAAATGCTACTTAAAATCATAAAAGCAAACAATACATTCACAGGAAAATAATAGAAGAAATCATCTCTGGCTCCTTATATTTATTTCCTCCAATTATGAACCACAACACAAAGCTCTTTATCTAAATAGTGACACAACTCTTTAGTCAAATGGGGTTTGGCCGATCAGTGAGTGAGCCAGTTGTCTGAAATGTCCGGGACCTGGCTTTTTAGCCTTACAGCACAATGATGTGGATGTTATCTGGCTCTGCAAGCTACTTGGAGTATGGCTCCATTAAAACTAAGCAGAGTTCTCTTAATTGTGCTCCAGAACTGATGAACCCAGAGTGCAGGCGCACTGAAGAGAGTCATCACCTCCTCACTGTGCTCTATGGTTTGCGGACTTGGGGCCATTTTCTCAATGAACGCAAGCTGGTATAGCTCCATTCAAAACATTGAACTTTTCTGGAGCGTCCTGAGTCTACAGCACCTGAGGATCTTAGTTTACATATATGCTGCAGAGCATAGCATAACTTTCATTAGTATTATTACTCAATAGGGGAAATAGAATTTCATTGATTTCTAGGGTCGGAAGAGACCTATTAGATCATCGAGTCTGACCCCCTGCTCTGGGCAAGAAAGAGCGCTGGGGTCAAGAAACCCCAGCCAGGTGTTTGTCTAATCTCCTCTTGAACACCTCCAGGGCAGGGGAACACCTCCAAGGTAGCACTGCCGCCCTTGGAAGCCCATTCTATGTTTTGGCAACCCTCACCGGAAAGAATTTCTTCCTGATGTCCAATCTAAATCTACTCTCCTTCAGTTTATAACCGTTGTTTCTAGTAAGCCCAAGGGCAGCCCTGGAAAACAGAGTATCCCCTATTCCCTGCTGACCCCCCATGATAAGTTTGTAGACAGCCACGAGGTCACCTCTCAGCCTTCTCTTGCGGAGGCTGAAGAGATTCAGGTCCCTCAGTCTGTCTTCATAGGATCTTACCTGCAGGCCCTCAACCATACATGTAGCCCTCCTCTGAACACTTGCCAGGTTATCCACATCCCTCTTGAAGTGTGACGCACAAAATTGGACACGGTATCCCAGCTGCAGCCTCACCAATGCTGCACAGAGGGGAAGTACCACCTCCCTAGACCTGCTCATGATACACCTGCTAGCGCAAGACAGAGTGCGGTTAGCTTTACTTATCCCCTTGTCACATTGGTGACTCATGTTCATTTTTGGTCACCATCTCCTGTTTAATTTGGTCATGCAAAGTAAAACTACACTGCATGATGGTGTTTGACATTAGGAATGTATTACAAAAACAGATAGCACTGAAAAAAGTAAGCATATTTTCTATAGGTTGAAAATGTGGTGTCCCGCTAAGGATTGCTTGCAAGACAGGTCAAAGAAATGGCACAAAACAGGCTGACAAATTAATCTTGATATCCTAAAATATATCGGCAGCATCATTTTTGTAGCTTTTCCATGTCACGTTACATTTTTTTTTCCACTTACGAATGACTTTCAATGTAATTCAAGTTCCCGGTGAAATTTCCATGGAAAAGTCCAGCCAGATGGTCATCAGACATGGGAAGGGCTTCAAATTTCTCGTAACATTTACTTTAAAACCAAATAAATTGTTTTTTTCTCCAATGTTCTTCTGTGATCATGTCTTTTCTTTTACTGCTCACCACATTGCTGGAATAAGCTCCTTTTGTTGATTAAACTCTGTGAATCCCATGCACAGTTTAAATCCTATCAGAAGGTTAATCTTTTTAGATGTTTTTTAATGTTCTTTAACTCTATATTTCCCTTGTTTTCGTCACTGGTTCGTTCTTTATGCCTAAGTCCTTCATACTTTTGTATATAGTACTTAGTCATAAGCACTGCATACAGTGGGCTGATACCTGTGTTACTGTTATGTGTATCTTACTATAGTCAATGCCCAGAAGTTACACTGATACATATAGAGTGATTTACACATTCATTATTGAGCCTTAGATACTGCACATTTAGTTTAGTACGTGCTTAATAAGGGCATTTGTACACATTTGTTCCACAGTGCCGTGTGCTTTTAAAAGTGCCCAGCTCTGCGGCACATACATTTGTATAAATAGCAAAATGCATGTCAGTGGTGAGAAAAATGTCAGCGGTGCACTTTTGAATTAAACACACCAGAAGTGTTTTAGTTCAAAAGTGTGCCGCTGCCATTTTCTCAGCGCTGACATGCATTTTGCCTTTTATACCAATGCATGTGATGCAACGCTGGGTGCATCAGCTTGCATGCAGAGTAGACTCAATTAATCAAGTCTTCTCTGACAAGCCGGATCTATCAGTGCGTCGGAGCAGACAAATGTATGTGTATAAATGCCCTAAAGTGCTAACTGAAAGCTCATTAACTAGAGTTACTGTACAGTAGTACTGGATCATGATTATTTTGTGATGCTTACTGCGCATTAGCCTACTAACACTGTGCAGTAGGCTATTAGCACAGTTTTTAACTGCCAGGATGCTGCATTGTGTTATTAGTCTACTGCTCAATAAGTGTCTCGTGTAGATGAGTTCACAGGGCATGTCTACACATGCATTTGATCTGGGCTCAATTTACTTGGATATAAACTACACTGGAATAAGCATTCCCAGGCAGGCGTCTACACATGCACTATGGAGCAGATTTGCTGCTTTTAGCACCAAACTTCCTGCAGCCCTGCAATGGGCCTCTTCTGCCATCGGGGGGAGCTTCAGGCTCCAGCTGCAGCTCTCAGCAGTCAGCAGCCCTCTTCAAAAGCCAGCACTGCTTGCTGCTCTCTGGCTAGTCACTCCCCTGCCCAGGAGCAGTGTGCCCAGAGCAAGGGCAGCACACAGCAACTTGCTCCTTGCCCACTCTGCCTCCCCCGCTATGGCTTCTTCAGCCTCTGCCCCTGGCAGTGACAACCAGTGCCCTGGGCTCCTGCTGGCTGCTGTGCTGGCCATGCTGGCTTGCTACAGCAAACGCCACCTGGCCCACAGCTGTCTTACCCCACACTTCTCCCCCATGCAAAGTGACCACCTGCCTGGCCACAGCACACCATACCACAGGCACTGCCACTGCCAAGCAGCTTCCACTGGCAAAGACACTGAGAAGGGACTTCTGGATGGCATCATCAGGGCTGCCATCTCCCTCATGGCCTCCAGTCCCACCAGTTCTGGGCCAGCCTGGACGAGTGGCAGCACCTTGTCCAGCAACCTGGGACAATGAGCAGTGGCTGGAGGTCTTCCAAATAGCCTGGGCCACCTTCTGGGACCTTGTGGAGCAGGTCCAGCCACATCTGGAGTGGCAGTACACTGCCATGCCCTCCCCGTGGACACCCGCCTGGCTCTTGCCCTGTTCCAGCTGGCCATGCTTACCAGCCTGCGGTACAGTGGCTACCTGTTTGGCATGGGCAAGGCCACCTCCAGGCAGACCATCCTGGAGGTGTGCAGCAGTCTCCATGACATGCTGGGGGGCACCATGCTCTGTGCGCATGACCCCCTGGTGGCAGTGGCAGGGTTCTAGGCCCTGGGATACCCCCAGTACATCAAGGCCCTGGACAGGACACACATCCCTGTCACCTGCCCATCCCATAGAGATCACCCCTATTACAGTTAGAGGGGCTTTCACTCTGTGGTGCTTCAGGCCATCGTGGAGCACTGTGGAGCCTTCATGCATGTGAGTGCTGGATGGGCAGGCAGTGCCCACAATACCCACGGGTTTGCTAGACCTGCAGCTGGGCACCATTGTGGTCCTGCCCCTGACCACTGGGGATCCCACCTACCCACTCCTGCCATGGTCCATGCAGCCCTACAGCAGCCACCTGGACACTTGCTGGTGCCTGGGCCAGTACCTGAGCCAGACCCAGCAGGCATTGTTGGTGGCCTGAACTGCCTGGTGCAGGATAGCATTCTGTTCCCACAGCAGTTAGAGCCACTCATGCTCCAGGGCCATGAGCTCTGATCAGAACTCTGTCTGCCTGGTCCTGTAGCTCCTTGTGCCAGTCTGGGCCAGGAGACTGTGGGTGGCTCGAGCAGGGAGGGGGAGCAGGGATGTAGGCAAGGGCAGAGGCGGGGAGGGCCCTCCCCCCACGTAGGCCTTACCACGTGGCTGGGGCTGGCATGGCCAGTGGCTCCACTTGGTCCCAGGTGGCAGTGACAGCATGCAGCTCTGGGCAGTTCCTTTTGATAGTAGGGCACTGTATGCATGCGCCGGGACAGGAGTCCCCCTGGGGAGGAGCTGGCACTGCTGGCAGCTGGCAGTATCATGGCTGGCCCTGGGGCTGCAGAGTTGGTGAGTCAGGCTTTAGCCAGGGCTCCCTGAGCTTCTGGTGGAGACTGCAGCAGGGGCACTGGATGCCCCAGGGGCCCTCCTCTGGTGACGTGTCCTCCTAAGGCCACCAGTGCTGCTGTAGACGGCATGGCTGTGGCCTGGGTTCTGAGGTGCAAGGATGTCTGTCAGTTGCCACATTAAGGGCATGGATTTATGGGTACTGCTGGACTGATTATTGTGGTCGGTCACAGTGACCCACTGTGCCTGCAAGGCGTTGACTTTTATGCAGCACTGCTGTGCCAGCCAGTAATGCCCATGTTCCCACATCTGGCCTGACAGTGCCTCATAGATGTGGGTGTTGGAGCACCTGCCCTGGTCTAACTGGTACTGCACCTCCACTTTGCTCAATAGTGCCACAAGGTCACCAGTCTCCTCCTTGGTCCAACTGGATCCCTGGGAGGAGGGAATGTGTGTGGGCACGGGCCTGGGTGGAGAGGACAAGGTCATCATGGGGCCTGCTCCTGCTCTCTGGGCCCCTGAGCAGCTGTCCTTGTCCTGCTGGGCCTGGGCAGCTGCCTGCAGCACCCAGCACAGGGGCATGACACAGGGCTGGCAGCTGCATGGCAAAGGCAATGCCCCACAGCACCTAAAGGCACAGGGCAGGCTGCTGAGGGTGGGCTGTGGGCAGGTGGAGCTGGTCCTGCTGGCCAGAAGCTGCCTGCAGCTGGGCCTGGGGGCTGGAGGCTGCAGTAGCCTGCAGCATGCTTCTGGTCTGGATGGCACTGTTCTGCCAGCCACCTGGCACTGCGGTGCCAGGCAATGGCACTAGGATGCAGACAGGCTGGTGTGGCTAGCCTGTGGCAGGCCCGGGGGGACACTGGGGCCTGGAGTGCCCTCAGGCTCCTTGGTGATATGCTCCATTAGGGCTCAAAATGCCTGCAGGCTTTTTTTAAAGCCTGAGGCAGGGGCTGCCATATAAGCAGCCCAGCCCTGGGACAGAAGAGACTCCTAGCCCAGAGCTCTGGGGCTAGCCTGAGGCCGGCCCCAGTAGTACGGCAGACCCAGAAGCAAACTTCCTCCCTGGTTGTGTTTACGCATTCATTACTGCTCAGTAACTAATCCCATGTAAATTTGCTACCTGCAGCAAATTTATGTAGGATTAAGGGTTTTTACTGCTCAGTAAGCACACATGTAGATGCCTGTGCTTACGGCACAGTAAACTAGGCTACCGCACATTTAGGTGTCTTGTGTAGATGCACTCACAGTTAATAAACAGTTAGATACCCAGTGTCTTTTCCCTACATATTCTTCCTGATTTCATCTCTTTAAAAAAATCTAAACCTTTACCAAAAAAATCTAATTTTCCCTTTCAGATCTAATGTTCTCTTGTCCTGCTTCAGAAACAATCACCCTCACAGACTGTGGTGATACTTAATTTGCTACAGGATTGCTTGTCAAAGAAACTATTCACTGCTGTCTTCCTCATCTAGGAGCAACATAATAGGTAAGATCTGCCACTTAGTGCATGAAAAAAGTATTGATTTCACTAACAGAATGTGATCTGCAGCTATGATTAGCACAGTCACTCTGTCTAATGTACTAGCATCTTAGTCACTATCTAATCCTCAAATTCCTAAATGATTGTACACAAATATATTTTAATAGAGATCTCTACAATGAATTAATTGTACAATCTGGAGCAGATTCTTCATTCCTTGCATACCTCCTATGCTAGAGTCCATTGTAGGGATGCAGTGGTTTGATGTCTAGTAGGCATTCCAAGTGTGTCTACACATGGGGCTGTCTACCGTCCTTCTGTTTCACATGTGTGCTAGAAATGCAAACTGGAAGGAGATTTACTGTCATGTTTTTTTTGGAAGATGCACATACTATCAACTGACCTGAATAAGGAAAGACTGGTGATCCTGTGAACAAAAGCAGTCAGGGGCCTCCAAGCTTAAATGGAAAGCCTGATGAAAACATGGAAAAGAAAGACAAAGAAATACAGTGCAGCTCATTATTATTGTGGCTCAGATGGAGAAGATGTGTGAACATAACAGAAGAAATGAGTCCAGGAGGGGACAATGAGTGGAGCAAGCCCGGGGACCAACAAACAGCCAACCAACCACTACAAAAAGGAGATGACAGGAAAGACACTACAGCACAGACTGAGGGAATGGAGTTCCACCAACGTGGCAGGAATCCAAGGACCTCCAGCAGAGGGCCTAGACACAGATGCCAAGAGCATGGGAAACAAACAGGAGGAACTGGCCCTCCTGCTTTCCAGCAGGGACTATGATATGTAGGGATAACAGAGACTTGGTGGGATTCTACCCATGATTGGACCATAGTTATAGAGGACTACACCCTGCATAGGAGGGATCACATAGTGGGGAAAGGGTGGAGGTGTAGCTCTATATGTAAAGGAGCAGTACACCTTCTCAGAAGCCAAAATTGGTACTAAGGAAGGGCAACTTGAGACCCTCTGGGTCAAGATACAGGCGGGATGCGGCGAAAGGGACCTAACTGTAGGAATATATTACAGGCCTCTGATTCAAGGCATGCCACTAATTAGCCCTGCACCTTCCCCAAGTGCCACTCTGATCCTCTTCGCCTGCACAATCAGCTGCTCTATCTGTGCTCTGTCCTATGAACCTGACCAATCTGCTTCTCTGCTTTCTGTTTGCTACCCTATCACAGTAGTGCTGTGTTCCACTCCTTGGTCAGCCGCCTGCCACATACAGAGGCTGCCCGTACCACTCGTGGTAAACGTGCCATAGGTTGGCCATCCCTGATTTAGAGTGTAAGCTCTTTGGCCCCTTGCACATGTTACACTTAAGACGTGATTAACCAGTAACCTGGCCACATGCTAATGCAATTAATGGTGTGATAAAACAAGGAATAAGTCACAAAGTTATTAAACAAAATATGTATAATAACTTTGTGGCTGGTTCCCATCATGTCTTTAATTGCACATATGGCCAGACATTGGCTGACTACAACTCCCAGCCTCCAGTGCACAGTGGGGTCAAGGGCACTGGTGCATCCCCAAGACGGAGCAGCAGTTAGCTAATCAATGCTCCCAGCCTCTGTGGTACATCAGAGCCCTTGACTCCCATGCACTCCAAAGGCTGGGAGCAGGAATCAGCTGAATGGTTTGCTACTTGCTGGTGCAGGGGGAGCTTGGGATCATGATCTTGGGCTCCTTCTGCACCAGTAATATGGCATGATTGGGATCTGATCCCCAGTCCCACAACTGTACCTCTTACCACGCACATGTAGCATTGCAGGAGCATGATTGCTGGATCATACATTATATCCCATAGCACCCTCCACTGGATGTTGGCCAGGGACCCTTGAGGCAGAGACTTTATATCAGCTTTGCACCAAGAAGTGCCAAACCCAGCCAACATTTAACAAATAAGACTTCTGCAATATCTTACATTTTTCCCCATCATTTATATAGTGTGTTTTAAATTGACATTTCAGGGCACATTTTGCCTGTGTCATTCTGCAGGCATAAGGCAAATCTGCATACACAATGCAAATAATTCAACCATTATTTATACATGGTACAATCATTTACTGACAAAGTAAATACTTTTCATCGAGTATTTCATATCTAAAGATTATTCTTTCAATTTCTCTCTTTGTGAAATAATTTATTTACATTTTAACTGTTTTGTTTTAAATAGGACTTACCTCTTTCCTTACTTGCTGAACAGGTTTCCAACAAGTTGCTACATATATCTATATCTATATGGATATATAGAGAGAGATCTAGCCCTATATATAGATATATATCTCTATCTATGCACGTGTGTGTGTGTGTGTGTATGTTGCTATATATATATATACAGATGGGTGCCAAGTGTTCTCATAAGCTATTCAGATCTATGATGCTACGTTACAGAATTTCAGCTTTCTATCTCCACAATGCCTACAACAGTCAGTTGTAGGTGTTAATTTTCTGCATCCAAAACTATCAAAGAGTAAAAACTTGCCTTTTGAAAATGTATTTCTATCTGTGTCAATAGGCTTGTGTACCTAAGAAATGTTATCAAGGTTAATTAGAAAAATTATCTCATCAGAACAAAAAAAAAATCAGGTATACGGAATCTCTGTTCCTGAGACATATTAATCTTTCCTAGTTCTGTTTCAAGTGCAACTGTGATCCATCAAAGTCATTTCCTGTGCGTTCCCTAAGGAACTTCAAAAGTTTAGCCAGCCATGGAAAGACTTGCATCACACCTGCTGTCTTAATGAAAGAGGGTGTTTAAGATGCTCCCTGAAGCAGTGTAACATAGCAAAATAAGAGGAAGTCAGACACATCAGGGTTGTTAAACAGGGGGGCTTACATCTACAGAAATATGTATGTGGCCTTCCTCAACATAGCACCCAAGCATCTCCCATGAGTTATGAAAGAGAACAGTACTCTCTCTTTCCTTTTCTTTTGCAAGTATCAAGAAGCAAGTTGAGGGGATTTACAGAGTTTATTTGCCTATTGTTCCTCAACAGATCAGTAAATATGAGGTACAGTAAGGCATTTTTTTCTGAGTGGAGTCCATAGGAAAGATAAGGATACTGCCAGCCCCATAACAGGAGGTGGGATGAAAGGAAGCAGGAAATAAATATAGGCAAAGCAATGTCAATACTTACAAATAAAATGAAAGAAAACTAATTGTTGATTGTTCTTTAAATGGTCCATCATTGGCAACTGATACACTGTGGGTGCATCTACACATGCACTTTACTATGGAGTTAACTAATTAGCTCCACAGTAAAGCATCACAGTTTACATGTATGCTAGTATTATGGTGCAGTAAATTAACTCTGCCATAAGATAGCACTGTCGCAGGTAGTACTATCTTATGGCACAGTTATTAACTGTGGTGAAACACACTGTAAATGCTGATCTGGGCATAAATTGCACCCAGTCAGCCAAGGCAACAGGGGGCCAGACCCCTGCCTGCTGCCTAGTCACACAGCTTCACACATTCAGCACTCTCGTGTCCCAGCCAGCCTCTCCACCACCTAATGCCACCTCCCAAAGTCTGGGGCTGACCCCCCCCCCAAGTTTGCTGCCAGCCTGGCCTGCTTCTCTCTGGCTCAAAGTGCTGCTGTCTTGGGTGAACATGTAAATACTGCGCCTGGGAGAAGTTCACTATAGCTCCATGTGCTCTGGAGTTTATTGTGTCACATTCATTGCACATGTAGCTGCACCCAGTGTGTCATACCAGCTATTGATAGCCATGTGTTAGAATTTGCAGAAGCAAGCTATTACTTACTGGGCGCATCTACCCATGTGTTTTAATGTGCATTAGCCTATTTAATGCACATTAAAGTGTGACTAAAAACTGTGCACTTTCACTAATACTCATTAAAATAGGGGAATGTAAATTTAAGCATCATTAAAAACCATGCTTTTTAGCTAATGAGTATTAAGACAGACTAATGCACATTTTCCTAGTACTTCACAAAGGAGGGTGCCTGTACACAAACACAGAGGCTGCTCCAATGCACTGTAATTACAGCGTGCTGGAGCAGATTCAATTAATCGAGTCTGCTAGATTGTGATAATTACCACATTACAGCAGCCTCCCGTGTCTTGAGTACCAGTGTCCCTATGCTTCAAAATGGTGACATTTGAACTAAAGATCATCAAACAAGCTTTAGTTCAAGCACCCCCACCACCATTTTGAATCATGGGGACGCTGATATACAAGATACTATGGCATTTTAATTATAGCGGGTCTTGGAGCTGCTCTAATTAAAGCACCCCACCCACCCACCCTTGGAGTACATGGAAAAATGTAAAAGTGCCGAGAGGTACTAGATTTAATGCATATTAACTAAAACACATTAATGCACATGTAGACATGCTCACTACCTGCTTCTTAGGCAAACAGATGAACTGGAATGAAACCAGAATTTTTTCTTTTCAATCCAATTATGATACGTTCTGCTTTGGAAGGATCCTTCTTTGCCTCTGAGTTCCTGCTGGACTCGCTCATCATTCATGGTAGGTGGCCTTATGGCTTCAATGTCATCATTTGGCCTTCTGTATTTCTTGGCTGGTTTTAAGCTGTTTACTTTAAATTTGTCCTGTTCATTGGATTCTGTCCTTTACATGTGCACTCTCCCTCTACTGAGGTGCAGCACCACACAGATGCTACTGAAGTGAAGCCTTAAGTGCCAGCTTGAGATCAAGAAGCAACAAAATTGTCAGCCACGGAAATCTATTTTTATATTTTGCTAGAGGATGTCATCATAAATAAAAGGAAAAATCACTTCTGGGGCTTTTTCTTTCTTCCTCCCTTTCTTTATCGGATGTCATCCTTCCTGCTGCAGCAATACAAAGCAAGGAGGAAAGGAAACAAATTAAATTACACTGTGATACACAGAGAGAAAATGCCATTTTATCCGTACATTCCCACTAGAATCGCCGGTTTGCAGCAGGGGGCAAAAAAAACAACCAAATAAAAAAAACCCATATAGAGATGTTACTGCCACTAAGGATAGCCAGAAAGAAATAGCCAGTTATTACATGTCTTACAGATAGCTGCATTGGCAAGCTTCCCCAAGTGTCTGTCGCACTCTCAGGCATTTCCCTGCACTGGGGGAGGAGTGGAACTGCAGGAAAATTCAGAGGCAATCCTCAAGAAAGCAGAATACTTCCTAATGCTCCTAGATGCATAAATGGTACATACTATTACACCCTGCATATTACAGCTCACTCCTTTATGTCAGCAGCAGACAAATGCATAGAGAGCAGACCTATCCCCACACACTCCATCCCTATTTTGTGAGGGACTGCAACTGTGCCTTAGAGAAGTAACATAGATATTTGGGAGCTGGGTGCTTCTTGCATCTTCTCCAAACACCCTGGAGCTCAAAATATGATGTGGTCCTTAGTGAAGGTACTGTTAAAACTAGCAGGGATATCTACTCCAAAGCAATGCCTAAACTTAAATATCCATTGGTCTTTTTCTTAAAACAACCTGAGCTTAATCAGGGTAATTAAGCCATGGTCTCAGGCCATCCCCAAGGGGGGAGGCTACAAATAGCTGCACTGGGGTCCCAGGCCAGCTGTGGCAGGTATCCAGGAGGCTGCAAGCAGCTGGACTGGGGTCCATGGAGCCCTAGCCCAGCTTGTTGCCAGTGGCAGGTGCACACGTGCAAACGAGCCAGGCCAGGGCTCCATGGACCCTGGTGCAACCGCTTACAGGCTCCCCATCTCTATCCGTGAGGAACCTTGCCCTCCCCACCCTCCCTCCTACCACCCACCTGCCCCCTCCACCCCGGTGCTCCAAAAATGCAGAGATTGCTGCCCTTTTCCCCACTTGCCAATAAGAGGTTTTTTGTTTTGGACTTTTTCTTCCTTTCTTTCTTTTTTGCAGCAAGCCTGTCAAAATTTTGGAGCCCACCATTTTCTAGTTTTTTGTACAGCATGCCAGATTTCAGGTTTTCCATGAAAAATGCACAACCACAATTTTGGTAGGTCCCTACTTACAAATCTAAATGCTTTATATTAAACTAATATTCTGTAAGTGCAATGCTATCTTAGTATTCAGATCAGTTAAGTCTGCTAATACATTCAACGGTATTGTTGATCACACACACATATACATACTAGAACTCCAAAGAAATTAACATTCTTCCATTAAGTGTAATGTGCACACATGTGTAGACACATACATACACAAATACACACACTTAACAAAAAGGTGTTTAAAACAGCTTTTCATCTTTTGCTTTACAACCAAAGCTGCAGAGGTTTGCTCTTTAAATGTATATTTAAGAACTGGTTTTGCCTTCAGTATAATTCACAAGTAGAGACCCTTCTCTCTTTGCAACAGGTTTATTTTGTTCGGTGATATCTATCCTTATGAGAAGTTAATTATGCCAATTAATCATGCTAATGAAAAGGGAACAGAGATTCAGATGATTACACTACCTGAAATTAATACACATGGCTTCAAAATGTTTGCTCTTTCTTGTTCGATTCACTTGTTTATGACTTTGGGAAGTAGGACCACTCCATTTTTGAAAAAACACATGCATATAAGTGCTTTCCTGAATCAAGCCATAATTATCACGAATTGCATTTGGGTCGTTCAGCCAGTAAAGATCAAGAGAAAATGAAACAGCCAATTGCAGCACTTCAGCCGTTTGTGAAGGAGACCTATAGTACTCTGAGCTAGCATATCACACTAAAGAGGACATTTTATTAATGATGGATTATTAATCCCACACACAGTCACCTAGCAAAGTAATTCCTGCTAGTAGACCTCATGCGGTTAGAGGGTGATAGGATTGAAGAATATTATGGCAAACAACATGTGAAAAACTCATAAATATGAAATCACCTGAAAGACCTGCAGCATCAACCCATGGAGCCAGTTTTAATAAGGTTCCTGCTGTGGGACATCCTCTCAGCCTGCCAATCCCTATAGCTTTTCAGGGTGTATATTGTACAGATAGTATAGGGTACCTTGGCTATGGGGCCCAAGTTCAAATTTTTAAGAACCTTCAGTCTTGCAACTATACTTTTTGCTTAATTCTGCTCTCCGTGATTCTGGTGAGCATGCTGGTTTGGCTAACAGTCCACGTGTGGAGATCCTTACACATTCATATATTCTATACAACACTGCTCCATGGAGGATTTTGCATTACGGTGCGCACAGACTATAGGATTTAGGCATCCAGAGTCCTACAACTACACACATCTGATTGCCAACAGGAAATGATGCAGCTAAGGTCACCAGCACAGTTCAAGAGCTGCAGAGATGGGTCTAGAGCTGCCCTACAGGTACTCCGCTGTCTGGAATAAGATGCACTCCCATGTGGTACCTGTGCTATTCCCCTATGCAAAGCCAATTCACTCAGGCATCATGCAGTGGGAAAGTATGTTCAGCAGTACTCAGATGCTTCTCTATATCCTTCCTAGCAGAAATTTTTCTTACCTTAATCTTGTTTTGCAGGTTTGTGTTTTCTTGAACACATTCATTGATTTTGTTGGGTTTTTTTCTTGTCAATACATATTCAGCGATTATTTGAAAGGCTGTAAAGGCACCTAGGGAGCTTCTCTTTTGCTGTTACGATTTAAGCTTGAAATTGTTTAATTGCTGTTTACTGTACTTCCCATTTTCAGTTCCCTAATGACTGTATCAATTCATTCCCTATTGTTCCCAGTGACAGGGCAGTATGCTGTGTGCCTGCTTCAATGATACACATAAAATATCCCTCCTACAAATTGCAGAAATCTAGCCCCAAATCTTGTTCAAACTCCTGGGAAAGCCTGGGCAGAGAGGATGCTTACTAAAGTTACAAATGGGGCAAAACATCATTAAGGACCATTAAAATCTTAGCTAAAGACCACTAAAGAGATTCAGCAGATTTCCAATCACTTACACCTTTTTTAATTTAGCAGATTAATTATCACTGGAATTTTATGGTCTTTCTTAGAGGAATTACAATAATTATAATACAATAAAAACACGTCAGTAAAATGTATAGGGTTTAACAAGAAGAATAATAGGAGAGGCAGAAAGGAGGGGAAAGACAGAAAAGGAAAGAGCAGCGAGAAGAACAAATGGTGATGAAAGAAAGCTATAAAAGGCTCAATTCAGTTGTCATGCCTACTGGTATAAATTAGGAATAATGCCAGTGAAGTCAACAGTGTTACTGAGTTGTAAAACAGATCTGAGAGAACCGACTTCATGTTTCTGCTTCTTTAAATCGTTCTTTACCTTGGACCATGATCCTTACTCATTTTATATATTTAAAGAATATTCTCCAGTACCAGGTGAACATGCAGCTGTGCACAGTAAAGGATGGTTTGTTTTTCCTCGTGCTTCTGAACTTTCCTGCTTGCCATTTGGGGCTAGGAAAGGTTTTTTTCTCCCTCCAGTTTCTATAGGCATTAGAGGGTTTTTATTTCACCTTCCTCTGAAGTATTGGGTGTTGGCTATTGCCAAGGTTAGTGATTTTGACTGGGCTGTGCTGATACTCCCTTTGACTAGGGACAGACATTCAAAAAGCCTGAATTGAGTCAATCATTGCAGGTTAGTTTAACCTGACTAGGCTGGACTGGTTTGAAACTGGACAGACATTCTCTCTGGACTGAGGAAATGCAGGGACATGCCTGCAGTGGCTCAGGCTAGAAGCCAGGGGGTGCTAGAGCAGCCATCCCTTCCCTTCGGCAGGGAGCTGAGCTGACGGGGTGTGGCCAGGCTCTGGCAGGACTCTCTCGTTAGGGATGTCTGCCTGCATGGTCCCCGGCTTTGCTGCGCTGGCTGCTCAAGGGGCGGAAGTGTTGCCAGCCCCAGCCCCTGGCTAGCACTCTGAGGCAAGGAGGGGTGTGCTGTGTGTGCATCTGTTGATGATACAGAGCTTTTCAATCTCCCTCCCTGCTTCATCATACTGTCTGCAGCAAACTGACAGGAAAGCAAGCTAGCCAGGGGGCTGATAACAGTCTTTATCACCCAATCAGCAAAACAATAGCTTCTCTTCCTGTCACTTCAAACTTCTTAAACAGCTTGCCAGCTGACCTGCTGATTAGGTCCAAAAGCCCCAAGTGGTCACTGCTCTGTCTGCCTGTCCCAGTGAAATTGGAGAGACGCATACAGGCATCTCTCAGCATTAGCTAGCATACCACATGCTGGCTACGGTCTTTGCTGTGGTGGAGAAGAGGAAGGGATCTCTGCTTAAGCAATGAGTGGGGGTAGGGGGGCATGGGGAAGCCAGTAGACCCTGCTGTGCCTGCAAGTCTGTACTAAGCTCCAGCCAGGGGGCAGAGGGGAAGGGGCAGCCCTGATGGGGAGCAGAGAGCCCCGCCCAGCCGGAGAGCATGCCAGGATGCTGGGGGACTATGATTTAATTTAAAACAGCAAGAGGTCTGGGACAGACATTGCATAAACTGGTTTGAGCCAAATCAGTTAAGTCTGATACTACATTCAACCAGTTTTATCTCAAACCAGTTTCAGCTTTTTTTCAAACTGATTGATGTGCACTGAACATCTGTTCTGTTACAGGTTTAAACCAGTTTCTGATCACTTAGGTCATTTTATGTGTAATGTCTGTCCCTAACTATTAATACTAAAACCTCTCTGGAGGATGTTGCTTTGCTGCTCAGGGTCACATCAAGTACCACATTTGGGAGCAGGACATTTTTTTACTCATGTTCAGATCTGCATGGATGGCAGAGTTTGGGTTTTTTTGCCCACTTCTTTAGCAGGAGGCATTGTCCTCTTCCTTGGATCTCTTCACTATATTTAAAAATTACTACTTGCCCTTGCAGCAACAGGACACTGCCTTTGTCCCCTTCCTTTACCTGTGGCAAGTTAGGGTGTTCTTGATTTTTTGGGCCTGGCAGTTTTGTAAGAGAGCTGATCATGCAGTTTTAAAAATAGGTTAGATGAACATTTGTATAGTATGGTTTCAGATAGGGATGATTTTAGGGGCTGGACTAGATGACCTCCTGAGGTCCCTTCAAGCTCTACTTTTCTATGATTCTATGTTAATTTTTAGTGTGGACTATCTAAAGGCCAAATTTTTACAATTTGTACCCAGACCTTATTTTTAATTAAAGCAAAACAAGAACATACTTTCTTTTTCTGTCTAAGACTAGCACATGTACAGTCTAGTCACACCTAGCAGCCACGAGGGAATGGAGGATCCTTCTCTATGAGGATGGCTCATGACCATAGTAGTGAAGGGTGCAAACTTAGATTGCATCTTAAAATCTCCTCAGCAGTCTCTAGTTATCATTTATGAACTGTAATTTCAAAGGCTCATTATCTGACTAAATTCAGGTAAATTTTCCCTGGGCCGAACAAAAAGTATGCCCTGGTATACAGGCTGCCCACATCCAAATTTCAATTTCTTCAGCAAAGCACTCTGGATTTTCACTAAAAAGGCTGCCAAGTACTTAACATGGACTGAACAACCGGGATTTTTCTCTTGGACTCATTCTTAGACAGAGCTGAGCCACTTAAGATTTTCAAATTGATAGATAAAATGAACCTGAGGCACAAACGTAGTCTGTAAAATGTTGGCCAAGTGGTTAATTGAACTGAGAATTTGAGAAATAAGGGATCTGCTTAAATAATGGTTATAGCATTCTTGTAAGGTAGTGGTTGAGACCAGTCTAAGTACAGTATTCTTTTTATATCAATACTGTAGATATATAATACAGTATGCCTCTCAGGAGACAATATTCTTTTGCCAGTTTATTCTTTTCCTCTTTATTTTTTCAATGGCTCCCACACTGTTTCCAGGCTGCCTGGTCAAACCATTTCTTTTCCTTTAAGAACAGATCTCAGACAGCAATGTGTCACATCAAAGATACAAAATCAAATCTTTCCTGCATCATGGGAGTCAAGCGCACCTACAGACAAAAGGTTTGCTAGTGTCCATATAATAGTCAAGCAGGTAGGGAATTCAGTGCTCTCATACATGTAATTTTTGATGCATGCGAGGGTAACAGCAATTACTGTTTCTGGTAAATGGTTCTGATATTTAAATGTTTTTGCTTGAGAAAGTCAAAAATTCTAGACTACTTAAGATTTTGGGCACAGTCTTCAAAAAGTATATTTCAATGAAAACTCCAAAATAGCTCGGTTCTCAAGTTTGCATTTGTTACATAAGATTCTATAGACATTTGGGCTAGAAGGGACCCCAGAGGATTATCGAGTCCAGCCCCCCGCCCCAGGGGCAGGAAGTCAGCAGGGGTCATAGGATCCCAGCAAGATAAGCATCCTAATGTGTTTTGAAGGCGTTCAAAGTAGGTGCTTGAACTGCCTCAGGTGGCAGTCTGTTCCAAACCTTGGGGGCTCGGACAGTGAAGAAGTTCTTCCTTATGTCCAGCCTGCACCGGTCACAGTGGAGTTTGTGACCGTTCGATCTTGTCATCCCTTGGGGCGCTCTGGTGAACAGACGTTCCCCCAGATCCTGATGAGCACCCCGATAAACTTATAGGTGGCCATCAGATCACCCCTGAGCCTACGCTTTTCCAGGCTAAAGAGTCCCATGTCTCTCAGCCTATCATCGTAAGATCTGTTTTCCTGACCTCTGATCATGCACATGGCTCTCCTCTGGACTCTCTCAAGCTTCTCCACATCCTTTTTGAATTGTGGAGCCCAAAACTGGACGCAGTACTCCAGCTGCAGCCTCACCAAGGCCGAGTACAAGGGTAGAATGACGTCCCGGGATTTGCTTGAGAAGCATCTATGGATGCACGCCAGCGTTTTGCTCACTTTACTAGCTGCAGCATCACACTGAAGGCTCATGTTCATCTTGTGGTCAACCATGACCCCCAAGTCCCTTTCATCTGTAGAGCTAACCAGCTTAGCACTGCTGAACCTATAAGCATGGTCCGGGGTTTTTCCTCCCAAGGTGGAGAACCTTGCACGTTTTCGGTGTTAAACACCATCAGATTCTCGTCCGCCCATTTCATGAGTCTGTCCAGATCTTCCTTGGATCACCCTCCTGTCCTCAGGTGTGGATGCTTTACCTCAGAGTTTGGTGTCATCGGCAAACTTGGCCAGTCTGCTTCTGACACCAATGTCCACATGATTGATGAAGATGTTAAACAGTATAGGCCCTAGGACAGAGCCTAAAGAGTGCTTTCATTCATGAAGTTAGCAGAATTGTTTCTAATGTCTACAGAACTTAAATAACTGATTTAAATGTCTGCTTAGTCCTTTTAAACGTTGTTGTTTTTATGTTGACCACCAGTCTATCTTAATGCTTACATGAACTAATTTTTACAGCTCAAATTTGTTTTGGTAAATATATTTCCATACATGGACAGTTTTAAAAATACTTTATATTCTATTTCTCATATTTCTAATTAAAAATAGAATGGGATGCAACTAAATACTTGCTACCAAATGACAAATTATAGCCACTGTAGTTTTTGGGATGCTAAGGGAAAAAACCTGTTTCTTCTAAATGTCAATATATTTCTGTATTGATATGTGCTATTACAGTCCTAATAAATGCTCTTCAAAGAAAACCTGAACATGGTTTAAAAAATATTTGAAAATGATTCTGTCAAAAAAACATTCTTCCTCAGCAGAAGAAAGTGGTTTTGTACTTTCCAGACTTAGAATTCTGTCCGATCGACACTTCTTACAGGAACTCTGGATATTACTGACAAACACACCCTGAGTATAAGGACAAAACATAAGGACTCTATAAGACAAAAATATATAATCAAGAAACAGACAACTATTTAAAAAGCCATTTTATGTTCTGATGAACAACTCCTGTAAAAGTATGGCCTTTTTGCAGATTATTCATGAACGATACAAAACGACTGATTTAGTTAAGTAAATTGTTATAATTCATTTGTAATTCGGCCTAATTCTGATTCATTTGTCTTAACCTCTTTTCTCTTAAAAAAATCTTTGGTTTGGTCATTTCCTTATGTACACCACTAAGGCTAGGGACAGACATTCAAAAAACCTGAGCCAGAATTCATTCAGTCTTTGCAGGTTAGTCTAACTTGCAGAGCTTGAACTGATTTGCAAGTGGACAGACATTCACTTTTAAATCAAGGAATGCAGGCACATACCTGCAGTGGCTTATGCTAGAAGCTGGGGAGAGGGGGGGTGCTAGAGCAGCTCTTCCTTCCTCTCCTGAGTGCTGAGCTGGGGGGGCCAGGCCCTGGCAGGACTCTTTGTTTAGGGAGTGGTGTAAACCCTCACCCTGCCTGCACAGTCCTAGGCTTTTCCCAGCTCCCTCATCAAGGAGTGTTGCCAGGCCCCAGCCCCTGGCTTGCTCTCTGAAGCAAAGTGGGAATGTGGACTGCATGCATCTGCTGATGATACTGAGATTTTCAATCTTCCTCTCCCTGCTTCTTCATACTGTCTGCAACAAACCTGACAGGCAAGCAAGCCAGCAGGAAGCTGATAAGACAAAGCTTATCACAGCCCATCAAGAAAACAAAAGCCTCTCTAATTAGTTTAAGCACCTTTCTTAAACACCTTTTTCTAAGGAAGGGAAAGAGGGACATTACCAGCTGACCTATTGATTAGCTCCAAGAAGCCCTAAGCTGACTCTGTGCTGCTTGCCTTTGTCCCAGTGAAACTGGAGACACACACACATAGACACCTCTCAGCATTAGCTAGCATGGGGGTGGTGTGACCTTGACCAGATGCAGGCTAGGATCCATGCTGTAGGAGAAGGGAGAAAGGGAGAGGGGGATCCTGCTTGAGCAGCGAGCGGCAAGGGGGGTAGGGCAGGGGGAAGCCAGGCAGACTCTGCTGTGCCTGTAGTCTCATATTTTCATAGTTTCATAGTTGGTAGGATCACAAGGGACCTGAGCAGATCAAGTCTGACCCCCTGCCACGGGCAGGAAAGAATGCTGGGGTCAAATGACCCTGGCAAGGTGTCTATCTAGCCTCCTTTTCCAAGATCCCCAGGGTAGAAACGAGCACCACTTCCCTTGGAAGTTGGTTCCAGATTCTAGCCACCTTGACTGTGTAGTAGCGCCTCCTGATATGTAGCCTGAATCTACTCTCCATCAATTTATGGCCGTTATTCCTTGTTACTGCCAGTAGTGCCCGGAGGAACAGGGACTCTTTCATTGCCTGCTAGTCTCCCTTGGCCAGTTTATAGATGGCCACCAGATCTCCTCTCATCCTTCTCTTGTGGAGGCTAAACAGGTTCAGGTCTTGTAGCCTCTCCTTATAGGGCCTTCCCTGCTGCCCCCTGATCATGTGAGTGGCCTCCTCTGGACCCTCTCCATGTTGTCCACATTCCCTCCTGAAGTGTGGTGCCCGGAACTGGATGCAGTACTCCAACTGCGACCTGACCAATGTCATATAGAGGGGGAGGATCACCTCCTTGGACCTGCTCATGATGCATCTGTGCATGCATCACGATCGCCAACTCCTCCAGTGGTACTCCAGTTAGGGAGGAGAGGAGTGGGGCCAGCCCTGCCCTCTGGAGCAGACAGCTCAGCCCACAGCCTGGCCATGCATGGGGACTCTGATTTAACTTAAACCAGGAAGGGATCTGAGCATAGGCAGTGGAAGGGGGGCTAATGGGGCTTATCCCCCCCAAATATGGGGCAGTGTATGGCTGCAAGGCAGCCTGACTGCAGGCTGAGTGGGGGCTGTGCGGGAGCCGGCAGGCCAGGGAGCCGGCAGGCTGGCTGGGCATCTCCCTTCCCAAGAGCTCCCTGGGCGCAGAGCCAAAAGTGGAAGCAATCACTTACTGCCCACAGGTGCACTGCAGCGGCGCCCGGCTCAAAGGCCGCGCCGGAGCCGGAAGCAGGGGCGGAAGTGCCACAGCGGGCAGCGGAGGCCAGCGAGGATGCGGAGGGGCGGATGAGCACTGCCCGAAGCAGGACGCGTACGTTCTGGGGGCAGCGGCAGAGAACCACAGAGGGTCCCGCGACGGAGGCGGTGACCCAGTGAGGAGGTGGAGCGACCGCGGCGCACGGGAGTGACAGGCGCCGTGAAGAGCCCAGGCAGGCAAGCCCGGGCGGGTCGCAAGGGGTGGCTGGGTGGCCAGCGAAGTCCCTGGGGCCGGGGCCACGGGGCACGCTCAGCAGGACGTACTGAAGATGTCCGCAGAGCAAGGCTACTGAGAAGTAGAATAGGGCCCGGCTCAAGGAGGGGCAGGACTCAAATGACAGCTTAAGGCAGCAGCAGATTTTTGATCCTCCTCCGCTAAGCTCCGCGAGGTTCTCATGGACCCATGTGAGGAGGGGAGCAGGGAAGGAACCCCTGCTGCAGAGGCTCGGGCAAGGGTGTAGGGGTGGAGGAGCCCTCACTGCACTGCCGAGGGTTATGCGGTCTCACTTCCGGACGTGCACGCGCCAGACAGTCCATCTGAACCAGAGGATCATCATCAAAGTCGTGGCAGGTGAGTTCGGGGCGTGTATCACGGAAAGTGGGAGTCGGATACACCAGCAGAGACCCGGTGGGCAAGCAGGGACACGTTAGCAGAGACAGAGGCTCATCTTTGCTACGTTGGTGCATTGGCCGGGAATCTGAAAGCATTTATTTGTCTAAGCTTTCCGGCAGTGGCCTCTCTAGCGGCAACAGGGGGTGCTAATGAAGCACCAGGCGAACCCTTCGGGGACAGAGACCCTGCAGCAGGTGATGAGCCTGCTAGTGCAAGTGCTGCAGCAGCAGCAACAACAACCCATGCGGCAGACTATGATACAGGAACATTTTTTGCAACAACAGATGTGGGCCCCGAAGGGCGCAGGGGAATGCCGGATGCCCAAGATGACGCCAGAAGACGATCCGGAGGCCTTTTTAGAAATATTCGAGAGAGCCACCTTGGCAGCCAGCGTGGACAGAACTAAATGGGTGGGCCAACTGGGCACGCTGTTAATCGGCCAGGCACAGGTGGCATACCGAGAGATGTCGCGGGCCGATGCCTTAGATTATGATAAAGTGAAGGTGGAGATATTGCACCGGTTGGAGATTACTCCAGAGAAGCACCGTTGGGCCTTCAGAGAGAAGAAGGCGGGCGAAGTAAAGTCCCCGCGGATGCTGTGGCAGTATCTGACAGATGCCCTGAACAAGTGGCTCAGACCGGAATCCTCGTCTAAGGAGCGGATGTTTGACCAGATCCTCCTGGAGCAATTCGTCAATGACTTGGAGGAGGATACACAGAACTGGGTAAGGTGTCATTGCCCCACGACTTCTCGTGAGGCGCTGCAGTTGGCGGACCAGTTTGATGTAGCCCAAGGGGACCGACGATGCACCTGGAATGCAAAAGGGGTGGGTTCCCCAGCGGGACACAGCACTGAGTCCAAAGGGGGCTGAAAGGTGAGCCTCCCTAACCTAACTTGTTTTGCCTGTGGGAAGAGGGGTCATATGGCCCGGAACTGCCCGCAAGCGGTGCAGACGGGAGCACCCACTGAGCTGGGAGTAACAGCCGTGCGAGCAGGGCACAGGGTGTCCCCAGGAATCGAGCCAATGGAGCGTGGGATTGGCAGTTGGGACAGAAGCTACATACAACCCCTGCCCAAGGTGCAGGCCTGGGTGGAGAGGAGCCCAGTCCAGGCAGTAATAGACACGGGCTGCGCGCAGTCTCTGGTTTGCCCGTCACTAATTAACTGGGAGCAAGCACCCCAGTGTTTGGGGGTAAGCATGATTTGCCTATACCGACAGAAGAGTTACGTGGACCGACGCCTGTTGGCAGTGCGGGTGCAAGATATCCAAAGGGATCTCCCGGTAGGACTAAAGGAGGAGATCTTATACCCCATGATTTTAGGCCGAGACTGGCCGGAGATATTCAACCTGGTTGCAACACACCCAGGCATAAGCAGAGAGGGCCTAGTAGGTGCCAGAGAGGGGACACCGAGAGACCTGGCACTGGAAGACCTGGCCCAGGCGGGGCAGTTCCGGGCAGCCCAGGAGGCGGATCCGGAGCTACGTCCTTTTTGGGAGACGGAGGGCCCAGATGCCGACCCTCAGGTAAGGCCCCCCGATCGCGCAGAGACGCTCCCTAGAATGGAGGTCCGTAACGGATTGTTGTATAGAATTAGGCGGGGCGGCACAGAGGGGGAGGAGGTGACCCAGCTAGTTATTCCCCGAGTTTACCAGGAACAGCTGCTGTGGCTGGCACATAAGAATCCCCTGGGGGGGCACTTGGGCAAGAATAAGACGGAGGCCTGCCTGACCCGTTGGTGTTTTTGGCCACAATTGTACGAGGAGGTAGAAAGGTACTGTCATACTTGTGAGGAGTGCCAAAAGGTGAGCACCCGCAAACCCCCCAGGGTACCCTTGCAACCCATGCCCATAGTCCGTGAACCTTTTTCAAGGATAGCATTGGATGTGGTAGGGCCGCTCCCATGAGGTATAGCGGGGCATCAGTACATACTGGTGCTAATAGATTACACTACCAGGTTTCCCAACACCATTCCCCTTAGGACAGTCATGGCGGCCAGGATCGCAGAGGAATTGATGTGATGGGTGTCCAAATTTGGGATTCCCCGGGAAATTGTCATGGACCAGGGCTCTAATTTTATGTCGGCGGTGCTGGGGGCACTGTGTAGCGTGCTCCAGATCCGCCATTTAAGGACGGCAGTTTATCACCCTCAGACTAACAGACTAGTAGAGCATTTTAACGGCACGCTGAAGGGCATGCTTAGGAAATGTGCTCAAATGGAACCCAGGAAATGGAGCCTAATGATTGCCCTGCTGTTATGCGCAGTGAGAGATGCCCCTCAGGCGTCCATGGGCTACTCACCTTTCGAGCTAACCTTTGGGCATCGCCCATGTAGCCTCCTTGATATCATACGGGAAGGGTGGGAAGCCGGATCTAGCCCAGGAAGGTGGGCGAACGAGTACGTGCAGGATCTGAGGGAACAGCTCCAGACAGTGTGGGAGATAGCTCAGACCAATTTGGGAAAGGCCCAAGCCAGACAGAAGGAGAATTATGATGGCCTAGCCCAGGAGAGGGAACTACACGTGGGCCAAAAGGTGCTCGTAATGTTGCCAGACTCCAATAGTAAGTTTCTAACCCAGTGGCAAGGGCCGTTCATGATCGCCAGGTGTGTGGGCCCCGTGGACTATGAAGTGATACGTCCCGGGACCAAACGGGAAAGGCAAATCTATCATGTTAATTTATTAAAGGAGTGGCATGAGTCAGAAGGACTCTTACTATCCCCTGACCCCGAGAGTGAGGGGTGGGAGAGGCGCCCGGGGAGCGCTCCAGGTCGAGATAGGATACCGTTAGGGGAGCAGCTCGAAAGGGAGCAACGCCAACATCTGGAGGGACTAGTTAGAGAATTTCAGGACGTTTTCTCGGATCAGCCGGGGAAAGCGGCAGGGGTAGAGCATAAGATTATTACTAAGGGGGGCCAAATAGCGCGGGAAAAGTGGTGGCGCATTCCCCACTACAAGTGCCAGCCCATTAAGAAGGAGCTGGAACAGATGTTAAAGCAAGGGGTCATAACACCTTCCTGGAGCCTGTGGCACAGCCCCCTGTGCCTGTGGAAAAGCCCGATGGCACCCTGAGATTATGCGTGGACTTTAGGAAACTGAACACTCTAACCCAGTTCGACACCTTCCCGATGCCACATGTTAATGAGCTAGTGGAAAAAATCGGGCAGGCCAAGTTCATCTCAACCCTCGACCTGTCCAAAGTGTACTGGCAGATTCCAGTATGCCAGGAAGACCAGCAGAAAATGGCCTTTGGTACCCCGTGGGGTTTATTTGAATTCAAAAGAATGCCTTTCAGACTGAACGGGGTGGTGGCCACGTTCCAGAGGCTGATGGATTGGGTTCTCGCGCCCCACCAGGGATACGTGGCGGCGTATATCGATGATATCATCATCTTTATGGAAACCTGGGAACAGCACTTGCAGGCTCTACGGGCCGTCCTGCAAGAGTTGCGGCAAGTAGGTTTGACAGCCAACCCGAGGAAGTGCGCCCTAGGCCGACAGAAAACCAAATACCTGGGGTTTTTATTGGGGCAAGGCCAAGTACGACCCTTGGTCGATAAAATCGCAGCCATCAAAGGGTATAATCCCCCACTCACAAAGAGACAGATGCAGGCATTCCTTGGCCTGATGAGCTACTATAGACGTTTTATTCCTAAGTTCGCAGAGATAGCGGGACCTTTGGTGGAAACCACAAAGGGCCAACGGATGGGAAGGATCGAGTGGATGGAAGAATGCCGGAGGGCATTCGAGGAGCTAAAGGAGGCCTTATCTCAAGAGGTAGTGCTACACACCCCCAATTTCTCTGCCCCGTTTACATTATAGATGGATGCCTCCGCATATGCCTTGGACGCGGTACTGTCACAGGAGGTCGATGGAGTGGAGCAGCCGGTCGCGTATGCCAGCAGGAAGCTAAATGACACCGAGAAAAGGTATTCAACTATTGAAAGAGAGTGCCTAGCCATTCGGTGGGGAGTGGGCTACTTCCGGTATTATTTGCTAGGCCGGGAGTTTAAACTAGTGACAGACCATGCCCCCTTGAGGTGGCTGCATACTGCCGAAACGGACAATGCCTGGATAATGAGATGGGCTTTGGCTCTTCAGCCTTTTCGCTTCCAGCTTGCATATAAGCCTGGGAAGTTAAATGTGGTGGCGGACTTTTTGTCAAGATGCCAGGAGGAAGGGCAAGGGGAAATAAGGGAGAGGAGACAGATAGGAAGAACGCCGGACAGCGTCTTGAGGGGTGGGAAGTGTGCAGGAGCCGGCAGGCCAGACAGCCGTGAGGCTGGCCGGGCAGCTCCCTTCCCAAGAGCTCCCTGGGTGCAGAGCCAAAAGCGGAAGCAATCACTTACTGCCCACAGGTGCACGGCGGCGGCGCCCGGCTCAAAGGCCGCGCCAGAGCCGGAAGCAGGGGTGGAAGTGCCGCAGTGGGCAGCGGAGGCCGGCAAGGACGCGGAGGGGTGGATGCACACCACCCGAAGCAGGACGCATACGTTCTGGGGGCAGCGGCAGAGAACCACAGAGGGTCCTGCGATGGAGGCGGTGACCCAGTGAGGAGGCGGAGCGACCGCGGTGTACGGGAGCGACAGGCGCCGCGAAGAGCCCAGGCAGGCAAGCCCGGGCGGGTCACAAGTGGCGGCTGGGCGGCCAGCGAAGTCCCTGGGGCCGGGGCCATGGGGCACGCTCAGCAGGACGTACTGAAGATGTCCGCGGAGCAAGGCTACTGAGAAGTAGAATAGGGCCCGGCTCAAGGAAGGGCAGGACTCAAACGACCGCTTAAGGCGGCAGCAGATTTTTGATCCCCCTCCGCTAAGCTCCGCGAGGTTCTCGTGGACCCACGCGAGGAGGGGGGCAGGGAAGGAACCCCTGCTGCGGAGGCTCGGGCGAGGGTGTAGGGGTGGAGGAGCCTTCACTGGACCGCCGAGGGATACGCGGTCTCACTCCGGACGTGCACGCACCAGACAGTCCATCTGAACCAGAGGATCATCATCAAAGTCGTGGCAGGTGAGTTTGGGGCGTGTATCATGGAAAGTGGGAGTCGGATACACCAGCAGAGACCCGGTGGGCAAGCAGGGACACGTTAGCAGAGACAGAGGCTCGTCTTTGCTACGGGTAACTTAGACAAGGTGCATTACTCTTGAATTATTTTCATGAGCCAAAGCAAAGCAGATGCAGGAAAAATGTGATTTTCTTGATAATGTTTGTGAAGCCGATGTAAATGCTAACAGTGGAATAAAGCACACTCCTCTGTTATTAATGTTGCTGCCACCAGGTTGATAATACTTTGCACTTCAGTTACCATCTTACTTAGTCTACTGGATAAATATACTCAGCATCACTTGAGGGGCTTCATGCCTTCATATTTAACCAAATTAAGCTTTGCCAATGAAAATCTGAACCAATGGAAAATTCAGCTTTGTATTCCTATAGCGCTACTTCTCAAATCTAATTGAGAATATTTTCTGGTTTCTATCGTACTCACAATTTGGATTATGAATTTGAACTGGGTTGGGGGTTGCCTCGGTGGCCAGCCAATTGCCATTTTCTTCCCTGCCTAGGAAATCATCAGGCACTTGCCCACTATGAGGCATGCTGGATGCTCATTCCTCTGGTGCCAGTGTTGGAGTCACAGCATTTCAACACTTCAAAGGCCACTGTCCTATTGAGAGCTCTAGGGCAGTATACATGTGAACACCTCTGAACAGCACCAGTTGTGAACCATTTCCAAATCAGTGACGGTTGGAAAGGGTTCTGCTTTTATGTGTGTCAGCACCTTCATGTGCAGCACACACAAAGCACCTTCCCTATCACTGCAAACTTAGGTAAGGTCAGGCAAAATCTGATCCCATGCTTGGCACCCCCTCACACAGGCTGCACGTGACGATAAACCCAAGAACAGAATCCAGCCATCCTAACATGCAGAGTTGTACTTTAACCACCTTTCTTCTTGGCCACATTTCTATCAGTTACAGAGTGACTAAGGCAGAGGCTGTGGAAGAACATACATCTTCTAAGCTAGTTGCTGTTATTGTACTCTGAACCTTGATTAGCAGAGATCAGAGAAATGTATCTATCCTTAAAGAAATAACACAGTTGGCTACCAAAATACTTTGTGAGTATCAGTAAGGTACAGAAAATAGATTCCTTCTACTATACTTTCAGTGAATAAATGCAGAGCTACAGCTTTCACTTCAATACCGTGTAAGAAACTAGTTACAAAATTCCTCACTTGAAATACTTTGGCACAAACAACTATTATGCACTATTTATTTAGAAATCCAGTGGGACCTTTTTGAATAGAAGCCCATATCTTTACATTGGTAGTTAAAATAAGAACTAATTTAATGCACAATTGGCAGTGCATAAGAAATTTCCTTGATAACCAAAGAGCAAAAGATTTTATGAGGTTGCATATGTATTTATGATTATTTAAGATTCCTGTCATAATGAGGACCCTTTAAGGATAGGAATATTGTATTGTCATTTGCATACAGACAATAAAAACTCTTTCAGAAGCAATTTCCCCATATATAAAAAGTGAGAGCATGGTACCTTAGTGGCATAGACATCTGTTACTTAAGCAGATGCCACCACGTAAATGCAATCAGGCAACACTATTCACCAATCGGAGACCGCCCAAATTACAGCTGAAACCAAAATTCAATGGGTGTCTGGGAGTCTCAAAAACAGTTTAAGAAATGATGGGCTTTTCTTCGAAGTTTGCATTATACATTCAGTGACATTTATTTGTTTGTAGTTAGCAAACTCTATCGTATCATATGGCTCAGTAGCTGCTCCCTGGTATACAGCTAATCTCAATGATCTATGCTATCCAATTCTAACCCATAAGATTCATATCCAACCAGCATTAGCCGTTCAACATATGAGAAATAACCACTTCTTTGTTTCTCATTATAACTATAGCTTAATGTCTTCATTCTGCAGCTGATTTATCAATATCTCTGAAAGAGATTAAATATTGCTTGTTTAAGTGGTACATAGTGTGATAAAAACTCCAGGGACTGTTTCCACAGTTAAGCGGTACCTACAAAGTCTGGAACTGATAAGCCCTTTCTGAAGTTAGCTTACACTTTAAATCAGCAGTTCATGAAAGGCATTAAGAAAAACTATTATACTACTAGAATGGATGGCAGTACAGTTTTATATGTTACACCTTGAAGTAAGCAGTAGGATTTTCAATCACTTGATAACCTTGAAACTGCTAAGGTATCAAATTGCTATCATGAATATTGTGTAGGAAGAGAAATAACTCAGAAAGCTGCTTCTGTGAATAATAATGTAGGAGAGCACAACATTTTCCTACAGAAGAAATGGGCTGGAGTTACAATAGCACCAACAAGTAAATATACATGAAATTGAGGCATGGATTGAAACAAGCACATTTGCATTTGACTATATATCCATCAGTTATCAGTTCTGTTGCACCTTACCTAGTCTCCAGCAAAAATAAAAAGCTTGCTGGATAAAAAGCTTCCCGTGATGGAAAAACAAAGACACTGACAAACTAATTTTCATATGTGAAACCAAACCCTGTTAAGATGGAATGTCTCATAATTCAGTAAGCAATTCCTCAAAAATGGTATGCAAAATGGAAAAAACACGGGTTAATAAATTTTCATGACGTGCATGCAGAGCATTTATTACATCTTTCAGACCTGATTCTGATTTCATTCCTACTGATGTAATTCCACTGATTTACACTGGGAAAAGAAATCTGAATCACCTCTCTAAATTCTCGTATTTATATCTTGAATCTATGAGTTTACAGCAAACTCTGCCTTTGTTCTAAAGCAAAATACAGCTTTAGTCCTGTGGCATTTTCAGGTGATACAGCCTACTGAGATCATTTGACAGCCATGTGAAAACTCAATGTCTGGAGTGATTCATCATTGTGTCAGATTGTCCTGCACTTTGTCACAATGACTGACAATAGGGGGAAACTTGGAAATAATACAAAGATTCGACATTCACTGATAGTGCCTGCATTGTGATTAGAGAAGAAAGAGAGCATGTGAGGAGAATCTTAATTCCACATTGCCTTCCACCCCTCTCCCCACCCAAAAATATAGTGGTTTTGCCTTTCACGGCTATGATCTTACTTTCGGTTTTTCTATCAGACTTCACATGATATGAGATATTTCAAAATATGGAAGAGTGGGTTAAAGAGCTATATTATTACAAACAGAAAAGGTAAATTATTATGCAGAATGAAAAACTCTGTTGATAATGCTACATCACTCCTACTAATATATTTTTTCTGTGTGACCATTCCTTTTCCTTTCTGTCACCCAAAGTTATTCAGGCATTTTACCACAGCCTGAAGCAATGGTAAAGAAATGTTGTCCATGATAATCCAAAGGCGTTATGGAAATCTAGCAGTGTGAGTATATTATTGGGTGGTAGGATTTGAAATGGTGATCAGCTAAAAAAGTTTTCCATTATTCTCATTAACTTGCAACAAATTTAATATTAGCTGCTAAGCTGTAAGATTCAGGAGGATAGTGACACACAAACAATGAGCAAAGCTGGTTATATCAACCTTCAAGCATTAAAGCTCCTCAAGTTTTATCAGAGTGTTTGCAGCAACAATGTCAAAGACCAGAGCCTTTACTGCATAATTAATAGAGAAGAAGGGAGGGCTTTCCTGAGAGCTCAGAGCTCCAAAGTTGTAAAGAATAGAGGAAGAAGCATCAGCAAAGATGAGCAAGAAGTGAAAAACCAGAGCCCCCATGAAAAAAATTAGACCTCCTTTGCTTATGCTTGGGCCACCACAGCAGTTACATATAGTATTAGTGTACTGCAACTGTGACTGCATGTAGTCATTGTCTGATACCAAAGGACCTGGCCGCTTATGATGCTCTAGCTGTACATGTGCACTGTAAAGTTGCTGCAAACCCAGGGAAGAATTCCTTCAGCCAGAATGATCATAGGAAACTAGGGCTGGACGGGACTATATGAGGTCATCTAGTTTAGTTCCCTGCTCAGGTCAGGATCATCCCTAACTAGAACCATACTAGCCAAGTGTCTGTTTAAGTTGCTCTAGAAAATTTCCAGGAAGGGAGATTCCACAGCTTCTCTAGGTAGCCTTTTCTAATTCTGGACCACCCTCATAGTCACTGGGTACCCAATACAGCTCTGTGTTGGTCCCTCTCATTCCCCGACTTAGAGGGCTTATTGGAATAAGGCAGACTTGTGGGTGAGATACACTGGCGATGCGTAGGGGGTGCACGTGCGCCCCCTGAGAACGGCCGTGCACCCTCTAGAAGCACAAGGCACGAAACCTGAACTGCACTTCTGGTTTCACCTTTAGCTTGGCGATTGGCCACTTGGCAATTGCCTGCCCCCCCCCCCCCGAGCTGGCAATCAGCTGCTGGGGGACTCCCCCCCAATTGGCAATTTGGTGTCTCCCTGGACTCAGGAGGCACCAATCGCCCATGGTGAGCTAGATCCCATCACAGGTGTGAGCCCCTGCAGCACTCAGCACTATAATGTGATTCTGGGCTACTCTCATGAGGCACCCAGACAACCCTCACTCAGACAACTTAGTTAAGTCTACTCTAAATTCAGCTGGGGAATAGCCTGCTCTAAATCTGCAAAATGTAACTATAAATCTCCTAAATCCAACAGATGGCAAGGTTGTTTAAAGCCATTTTGTCCCCTCTCTCCTTGAGTTAAAATAATAGAAAACTGAGGTTGGAAGGGACCTCACGAGATCATCTAGTCCAACCTCCTGCTCATCCCAGCCAAGAGTGTGTTCCACCAGGTAGTAGGTATGCCTAGCATGCATTACCAGGAGGAAGCTCCACGACTCTTTTTTAACATGTGAACTCTTGAAAACAACTGAACATGTAAAGGATTTGACCTCTGTGGGAACTATGTCTATGAGAACAAAAAAAAGGAACTGTGAAAAGTGAATGAAAGAAATATGAGTCTGTAGCAGACTAGCTAGTTGGCACTGGCTTTTATTATTTTAACAGCTGTGAAAAACTTTGCTGAAGACACTTGAATTGAGCATCCTGACATGAAAGCATTCCAGAATATATGCTTAAGCTTCGTCTCCTAAAGTCTATTAGAAATTGTATATTGATAAGTTTCTGAATTCTGGGTCCAATCTTGTGCGTTTTAAAGGTAATTTAGGTTTCCTACACACCATATACTGAAACTTTCATTTAATCCATTGTACAGTATATTTTATCAAATATGTTCAGTCATTCTTGAATTAGACTGTTACATTTAAATATGAATCTAATCATAACTGACACAGTACAACTTAAGCCTCAGAGTTATTAACAGCAAAGTAAGAAATGGAAGTGCTTTCAAATCCAAGAATCTGCTATTAAGGTCTTCAGTGAAAGGACTGGTTCACTCTTTAGACCCAGGATTTACCTAGAGGTGAATCTTAAAGGAGGATTTGGGTATTCAATTTACTTTAGCTAGCAACAAAATAATATATGCTGCATAAAAACACAAATGGTATCTATAATTTCAGGCTGATTTTACACAGAGTCCCATTAATGTGAACTGCTCTATCATGAGCTAGGGTTTGCAGGACTTCGTTTCTCAATATTACAAAGGAAGATTTGAAATTCCCTTCCATAAATTAAGTTTACACTTCTTTTGTTATGTAATATCAGAAACATATTACTAAAAGTTATTGAAAAGGTTTTCTGAACTCTAGAGGCCCACAGAGCTGGCATTGTTAAGACCTGAAAGTTTGAGTAGCCAATGGCTGACAAGGGACTGATATGTCTAAGAATATATTGGACTATCTTTGTGTCCTCAGACTGAATGAGCATGTGACCATTCACACATGAGCCAATAGGGAAGAGAGCAGCAGTTTTTGGCACAAGTCTGGAGATAGCTTGCCGCAGCTCTGGAGGTGTGAGTTCAAGCATATTGTAACACTCACTCTGCCCCACAAGAAAGTGTTACCTGAGGCAAATTCTAGGTTTAGGTAATGGAAAAATCTCAAGGCTAGGTACAGAGAATCAAAAAGCCTGAGGCTTAATCAATTCAGTCTTTGCAGGTTAGTCTAAGCTACTCAGTTTCAGTTGAAACAGAAGTGAACAGACATTTACATTTACATTTATTCAGGAAATGCATCCACATGCCTGCAGTGGCTCAGGCCAAAAGCCAGAGGGCACTACAGCATGGCTCTCTGGCTGTGTGTTCACTTCCTTTTCCTGTTGCCCCCTGGGATTTGCAGTCTAGAAGCACAGCAGCAGGACTCTGCAGGGTTCTTCAACTCTTCTTCTTCCTGCTTCCAGGTACCTATGGGATTTATAGTCCACATTTGTATCCACCAGTAAGTTTGAGCAAGGGAAGTAGTTTTTAACTCCCCACCCTGGTCCCAGACCCCAGCCAGGGTTTGCTGGGGGTGGGAGGGCAGTCCCGCCCTCCCTGTAGATTGGGCTGCATTCCCAGCTGGGCTTGTCCCTCCCCACCCCCAACACCTTGTCAGCCAGCCCTTGATGCTCCAGCTAGGGGGCAGAGGTGCTGGCCCAGCCCTGCTCTCTGGAGCAGACAGCACAGCTCAGCCCCAAGCTGGAAAGCATGCTGCGGGACTGTGATTTAACTTGAACCAGGAAGGAGTCTGGGGCAGAAATTTTATAAACCAGTTTGACCCAAATCAGTTATGTCTGATACTAGATTCAACTGGTTTTATTTTAAACCAGTTTCAGCCATTTTGAAACTGGTTTATGTGCACCAAGATTCTGGTCTGTTACAGGTTTAAACCAGTTTCTGATTACTTAAACCAGTTTATCCATAACTTCTGTTCCTAGCCCAAAAGAGTTTGTGGTTTAGTATCAGTTCTGATGTCTCCAGTGTCTGCTACATGAAGAACCTTGTGGGTACCCACAATTTGCAACACAGTCTTGTAATTTATAAAAGAATGCCCTAAATCCATCCTCAGACTCACATACAAGATGTGTTATTTTGAGTCAGGAAATTTTGTATCATTTTAAGAACTGGCACACTGCATTCAATCCAGGTTGGAATGAGAGAACCTCCAGCATTTTAGATGACTAGATGTAAATAGCAAAGATAGTGCCCTTTCCACTCATCTCCTCCCATTAGTCATAAACCCCAAACCCTTCTATTGGTCATTCTTCTACCCCCAAGGCTACGGACAGACACTCAAAAGGCCTAAGGCTGAATTGATTCAATCTCTGCAGGTAAACTGTAAACTGCTTAGATTGAACCAATGAGAAAGTGAACTCATGTTTGCTTTTCAAAAGTGAAAGGGACCCAGACCCCTGCAGTGTCCCATACCAGGCACCAGGGGGTGTTAGAACTCACCTCCCAGCCTGCCAATCAGTAAGCACATGGGTTTCCCCAGCCATGCCCTCTCTTTAGCCTCCAGTCAGCTGAGGAGGGTGTATGGGGGGAACCCCGCCACCAGACCTCCAGCAAGGGTCTCCCTAGCACTGGGGAAGGAGGAAGAGAGAAGCCCCCATTGGGTTGTTTCTCCCTCCCTCCCTGTGCCCACAGCTGGTCCCCCTAGCTATGTCCCATCCTCAGTCTAGGCCATCTGAGGAGTGGGCCTGGGGGGAAACCTGCCTTTTCCCCGGACCACAGCCGGGGTTTCGCCCATGAAGAGGAAATGGGGGAGGAGGGAAACCCCATCAGGGCACCTCTTCCCTTCTCTCTCCATGCCCAGAGCTGGTTCCTAGCCACAGGCCCTCCTCAGTTTGGGTTGGCTAAGGAAGGCGTGTGTGGGAAACTCTCCCCTCCCCCTGGCACTAGAGCCCCAGCTGGGGTTTCCCTGGTGTTGGTGATGGGGGGAAGGGGGAACCCTCAGGAGGGAAGTTCTCCTCCCCACTCCACACCTGAAGCCAGAAGCTGGGCCTATCACCTGGCCATGCACCCTCCTTGGCCAGCACGCTGGCTGAGGAAGTGAGGGAGGGGAATGGCCCCCTGTCCAGCTTTTGACCCCCAGCTGGGATGTACCAGGTGCAGGGGTGGGGGATCCCTCAGTGGGGGCTCTTTTCCCCCCAACTCCTTCTTCAGCTAGCCTGCCAGCCAAGCAGGGGGCATGGCCAGTTGATTGGCCCAGCTCCCAGCTGTGGGGGAGTCCACAGTGAGGGCTTTACTCCCCCAATTTGAGCAGGGAGAATCTAGTCACACCCCGTGCTCAGCTGGCAGTCCAGCTGAGAAGGGAGGGGGGTAAACAACCCCCACCTGGCTTTGGATCCCCAGCTGGACTGTGCCTGACACAGGGGGTGGCAAGCCTTCAGTGGGGGCCATTTTTCCCACCACTCCCTCCTCAGTGGGACTGCTGGCTGAGCAGGTGGCATGGCCAAGTGATTGGGCCAGCTCCCAACTCAGGCCGGGGAGTAAAGCCTCCACTGCCAGCTTCTCCACAGCTGAGAGCTGAGCTGATCACCTGGCCATGCCTCCTGCTCAACTGGCAGACCAACTGAGGAGGAAGTAGGGGGAAAAATGGCCCCCATTGAGGGCTTCCCACCCCCTGTGCTGGGCACAGCCCAGCTGGGGGTCCAAATCCAGGTTGGGGTGAGCCATTTCCCCACTCCCTCCTCAGCCAGCCTGCTAGCCAAGCAAGAAGCATGGCTGTGATAATCAACCCAGTTCCCATCTGTGAAGAAGCCTATGGTGAGAGGTTTACTCCCCCACTTGAGCCAGGAGCTGGCCCAATCACCCAGCCATGTCCCCTGGTCAGCTGGCAGGCTGGTTGAGGAGGGAGTGGGGGTGAAACAGCCCCTCCACCTGGCTTTGGACCCTCAGCGAGGCTGTGTCCAGCAAAGAAGGTGGGAAGCCCATAATGGGGGCTATTCTTCCCCCCAACTCTCAGTGGCCAAGGAGGGGGTGTGACTGGGGGATTGTCATGGTTCCCGGTGTAGGTGGAACTGTGGGCTTCCCTGCAGCCAGGAGCCAGGCTGATCACTCAGGGAGATTTTCTCCCTGGCTGGCAAGTTGGCTGATAAGGGAGTGGAGAGAAAAAATGGCAGCCTCCTTCCACTCCCTCTCCCACCACCATTCCAGACCTCTGCTGCTGTCTGAGGAGCTGCTGAGTGACCATGGCCCCTGGTGCCGCTGCTTCACTGGAGGTGGCTCAGGGAGTCAGAGAATTGGCTACCCGATGTCTTCTGGCCAGAGCTGCAGCCCAGGTCCTTGCCTCCTCCAGCTGAGGCGGGAGTGGGGGATGCCTACCCCACGTCTAGTGGAGGGGGGCAGCTGGTAGAGGGGGCTTTACTCCTCTGCCCCAGCTGGGAGCTGGGTTTATTCCCCAGCCTGGGGAAATCCACCCTGCTCCTGGCTACTGAGGATGGAACAGCTTGGGGTGGGGCCGGCCCTGCTCCCCTGAAGCAGAGAGCACAGCTCAGGGCTGCAGAGCATGTTAGGATGCTGGGGGACTCTGAGACTGATTTAACTTAAATCAGGAAGGGGATCTGGGATACAAGTTCCATAAACCAGTTTGACCCAAATCAGTTAAGTCTTACATTAAATCCGGTTTATCTTAAACCAGTTTCAGCTATTAAGTGCACTGAACTTATATTTTGTTACAGGTTTAAACCAGTTTCTGCTTACTTAAACCAGTTTATATGTAACTTCTGTCCTTAGCCTAAAAGACATTTCCATAGTTCCTCTATTAGAAAAGCACACCAGCCTCACCCTCATGTAAGGAAAGTGTTCCTCCTCATGACCAGGGATTATAAAGAAAAAATCTATTAATTGGTGTTTTCAGCTTTACAGAAAGAGAGAAAACTCTTCCTGATTGAGCAGATGAGAAGTAAAAAAGTTGCATTCGAAGCGGATGATGCTTTTGCCTCCATCACTACTTTCATTACGTGTTAAATCTGTTTTTCACCATCCATGGCTGATGGGGGTTTCTCATGTCTCTGAATTTGGAATATTTTCTTCACTATCGTTATTTTGACTGAGGAAGAAGTTTTCCCAGCTCCTTGGAGAAGGGCAAGTCAGAAATGTGACTAGGTGACTCGGTGGCAGGGGGAGGGGAGGTGTCATTTTTTTAAGTATTTTTTTTTTATAAAACTCCAATAATTTTGATGAAAAATTTGAAAATATTTCACAACCTTAACTTTCATAATATGCATCCACAGTGGTAATAGTGCTATTGTAAGGGTTTCACAGATTAGAAACATGCTAGAAGTCATCCTATAAATGTTACAGGTAGAGGAAGAGAAAGACTTACTGACAGTGAAAAATACTGTCAGTAACTTCATTTTTTTTTAAATCACTAGTAAGGCAAACAGATGCATTTTCTTACTCTATCTCAGTAGCAAGATGAGCTTGAAATATTGATTTAAGGTTTTTAGGATCTCTGACAATAGTGATGGAAGATGTTAGTTTCCCAAAACATCTTAACAATGCCAACAAAACCTGTCCATGTAGATATTAAAGATACAGACTGTGAAACCAATACAAATCCGTATTACAATCTAAGCAGCTGGGAAACAATTGCTATTCTCGATCATTCTGGTGAAATCATAGCTGGCCTTTGTAATACCCACTGCAATTTTTTCACTGTTATTTCCTTCTCATAATTAATGTAGTATACTGAGCAAAAGATCTTAAAAAAAGAGCCCCTCCAAAACTGGTTGCAATTATCCTTGAAATATTTGATTATTAAGAAAACAGCACAAAATAAAAAGCAGTCTGATTTTGAATGTTCCAATTTAATTAAGAAAATGTTCAAGCAATTTAAAAATGTAGGCATTAAAATACCAATTAAGCTTAAGGCAAGTTTTTCCCATTAATTTTGATGACACCAATGCAGGGGTGTCACATAGAGGTGACCCCTCAGAAATAGGTTATTCACAGTATCACACTCGGCTGTATTGACTTTGATGGAAAATAATTTAATTTATGAGGAAACCGTCCCTATATTGCGCAGCCCAACTGGATAAGGCTTGAGAACCTTGAAGCTCTTAGCAGGATGAATAAACTGTGAGATGTATCTTTCTTTCAGGGTTTTAATTACAATTTTTATTTATCAGGCTTCTCATGTTGGTGGCCACTTTCTTGAAAGGTGGTAACTTTTTTTTTTACTATGGCAAGTCCACTGGAAATAACTCAAAAGTACCATTTTTAAGTCTGTTTTAATTATCCAAATAAAAGCTTTGGGTTTGGAGCCTGAAAGTACTATCTAGTTTAGGACCTTAATGGTCCCCATTACTGCAAAATATGAACATCTCACAGTTGTTAAGGCATCTATCCTCACAATATGCTTGTGAGTTCCAGTGGACCATGTGCTTACCTAGTGGCTAAATCATTCCCCTGAAGAGTGACTGGCCTAGATGTCTGTATGGCCAATTGGGCAACTTAAGACACCTTCAAAAAGCAATTCAGAAAATTCATAGGCATTCAGATGTAGCCAAGCAGAGAGGTATATCAGCACTTCCAGCCTCTCTATGCTGCTGTTCACTTGCTGTCCAGAAAGCCAAGTGCCATTTATGCTCCTGGGCACATCACAGGTACCTGTTGGTGTCACCCACTATTTCCACTACTGTTTAGAGGACTTGCCCAGGAAGCAGCATACTGGGATTCTAGGCCCTCTGCGTCAGCTGGTAGGGACTCAAAACCTCATCTTCCAGTTCCTTGGTAGGATGGCCTAACAACCAGGCTATGGGATAGTCTGAGTAGCGGCACCTTCACTATTTTTGTTGAAACTGGGACCCTGAGAAGTTTAGAATGGAAGAACCGTGCAGTAGTTATAATACTCCCCTGGGAGGGGGAGACCTCCCAGGCCCCTTCTTCCAGGTTTATTTCTTACTATTTTTTTTAACCAATGCCTCTGTAACACAATCTACAACAAATTATAGGAGCAGGCACTAGAATTCTAGTTCTAGAAGCCCTAAAGTTGTGGTTTCCTACTATGTTATGTGGAAGCCTGTGGTTCTGAGATAGGACATTAGGGGCTCCACAAAGAGATAGATGGTAATGGTGGATCTGGCCAGGAGGTGGTATGCCACCATTGCTGGCCCTGGCCACCTGGTTACACATCAGTCTCTGGGATACGAGTAGGGTTCGACAGCAAAAAAAATTAACTGAAAGTGTTCTGTGACTTTAGGAAGTTTGAAAACCACTGTCCTAAAGGATTTACTAAATCATTAGGCTACAGAGACATGCTCTTGCTTGTTTGTTCTTCCCCTTGAGCATCTTAGACACCTAAGAGGGTAAGTGTAGATCAGGCTTGTCCAACATATGGCCCGTGGACCGCCATGTGGCCCCCCAAGCCATTTTCTGAGGCCCGAGGTACTGCGATGGGAACCGGAAGTAAACACCCTCTTGTCCCTCCCACAGTCCCTCAGCAGCTTCCTAATGGCTGCTGAAGGGCTGGGGGAGGGACAAGGTTCCCACACGCACTGCGTCAGCTTGACATTGTCAATGTGGTGCGGCTCCTCCCCTCCCCCCTCATTTCATGGTGTCCCTTCCTAGCCCCACCCCTCCCTTCCTCATTTGCATGCTGGCCCCGCCCTGTGCCGGTTCCCACTGGCCGCGGGGGCTGGACCAGGTTGCAGTACAGCGGGCGGGCAGGTGCAGGGGGCGCAGATGCCGGCTCGGAGGGATGATGCAGCCAGGCCCACGGGAGATGATGCTGCTGCTGCTGTGGTTGTGGCTGTTGGGGCGGGAAGCTGGCACTGCTCCCCCAGGCCCACAGACAGTGCACTGGAGGTGGTGAGTCACAGGCCCCAGGGAGGGAGGGAGCCCTGCCAGCCGGGCTCAGGCTGCCCCAGGGGAGAGGGAGGATGTCCCTGCACATCCTGCACCCCCCCCCGTAGGGTCCCCACATGTCCCCCTGGCTGCTGAGCCCAGGCGCACAGGTCTGGGAGCATCCTCAAGGCTGCCCAGGTGGCAGGGAGGACATGGTGGGGTCAGGTGGTGCCCCTTGACCCCTGCGCCCCCAGGACGCAGCTGGACTGGACAGGCCTCATGAGCGCCCATTCCTGCCGGCCCACTGGGTGATAAAAAGTTCATGATCTGGCTCCGCATTCAAAAAGGTTGGACACCCCTGGTGTAGATCATTCATTTGGATTTAGGGATATAAAATTCACCTAAAACCTCCTTGAAGATCTGGGCCCTACTGCCTTATCCAGTGTGATATAGGAGGTTTGTGGGAGGGAAAGGATATGAACCCAAGTCTGAAGCTGTTCTTATAACCACTGGACAATCTTCCTTCTTTTTCTGGGTATAGAGTCTTCTCTAAAGCTAGTGTGAGCTTGAGTGTGCTGAAACAAGAACCAAATGGAACTTAAGAGGTATACTAAAAGATGTTGAACTGGTGACTTTGTCTCTCAGAGAGGGATTATTTTGTACAAAACTGCTCCACTGGTTTATTTGGTAGCTGGTGTTAACAGGAACCGAGTTCAAAGACCAGCAGATAGGATAACAAATATAGACCTATTCTAGCTCCCATTTAAGTCATAGCTTTGGTATCCAATGGTAAAAATCCTTTGTTAAAAAAAATCCTCCCTCTGTCCAAATTTTAGGCACAATCCTCATAGTAGGGCATCAATCCACTCCTGTGTTCATAGAACTGTCAGTGCAAGCCTCAAAGGAATTTTCTACTATCTTCCAGCAGAAAAAAAATCTCTTCCTCTCACTATCAGTCAGCTAATCAAGAGACAGATTCATTGCTTGCTCTGGTTGCTTTGCACTGCTCCAGCAACTCAGTATAGATAACTGGCTGGTTGTTGTGGGTTTATAGCCATTTTGCATTGCCGCAGTAGTGTGAAGCAGGTGGCATGAAACATTAAATCTAGCCCCACCTTATTTTTGTATAAACGTAATTACTGGACATGACCTCACAAATGCTTATATATTAGTAAATCTTACTAAAATGACTTATGAAATTAGTTTCATTGGAGAGAGATCCCAACAAGAATAGTTTCATTACTAGGTATGCCCCATAATTTAAAGACTATGGAGTGTAATAACTATTTTAGGATATTTGTTTAATCATATTTAAAATATTCTAATGTTGCAAATGGTTATTTGTTTATTGGAATGAATCTATACCTGTCCCATATCATTTTAATGTAATCTAATGCTGAATGTTCTGTGATAACTACCAGTATTGCACAGGCACTGCTAAGGTAAATGAGGAAGCAGTTCATATAATATATGTTATGAGTGTTTACAGCTAAAGGTTTATGGTTTAGCAGATGCATCGATAAGTTCAAAATGGATGGCCACAATCTGAATGCGCCTCAAAAATAGCTACATGAGCAGATGTAAAATATTTTTAAGTTATTCTTGTTAGGATTTAAGTACAATTATTTGATTATCCTTTTAGATCTTAAAACTGCTAATGAGTCAGAAGTATCTTTTACCTCAGGTAAGACACACTTTGCTGCATGAACCACAGAATTTATGGTGACCTTCAAATCAAGTGCAAATACCATCACCACTTCTTCATTATTGAGTTAAATGGTGTGATCTGTTCTGTCCAGGAAAATGTCAGGGCTCCTAAATGAAGCAGCTCATGTCTTTCTGTAAGAAATCGGCACCTTGGTCAAAAGTAGCTCAACCTTTCTTTAATTCATGGCTTAGAAGTGCTCCTTGTCAGAGCCTCTAGGGATCTGATCTTAAGTCACATTTACAGAATCTCAGTTATCTAATTGTAGCTGAGCAATGTAGGAAACTTGCTACTGAAGAGTAAAAGTTCTGTTTTGTGGGCTTAATTCCAAGCCCAGAGAAGTCAATAGTTGTCACCTGTTTGGGGGTTTTTTTTTTAACACCTTACCATTAGAAACATATCTAGTCTCAACATTTGAATTTATTGCATTCTCCACATTATACACACACACGGACGCAGTATGCTTCTAGTGATATGACATGCTGATATTTCTTCTAATCAGTTTCCTTAAGTTTCAGGGGTTGAACAGAAAAGAATAAAAGGGTAGGAATACCATGGGACACTTCCAGGCTTCTTGTATAAAAGTGCCGGGTTCAGGTTCCTTACTGATCTGGATCAATTACAAGTGTGGCACGTTTTAAAGATTTTTTTCCATATCCACAACAGAGTCAGTCAATGGTGCTGCGCCAGTTCATACCAGCCTATGATCTGGCCATCTTGCCTCTCAAAGAGGGGTTATTGTCAGGATGTTATTTAGAACATCAAAACTAAATATCTGCCTTAGAATTATAAGCATTTTACAGCAAGCCCCAATCTAAAATCAGTACAACAGTGCATCAAAAAAGAAAGATAGAAAGACAGTAAAAGATGCATTTTACTCCATTTGTGCAAGCATGGAACGATTTGAATGAAAATCATATGCACCATTTAGTCTGTAAGGTAACAGGATTGCAAATCAGTGAGTTTTAAGCCATAATGGGCATGTCTACACATGCAATTAATGTTGGTCAGTAAACTCTGGAGTGTATTGCTCCAGAGTTTGTCCTGCACAGCACATGGAACATGGTTGGAGCAGTCTGGGTTGCAGAGTTAATTAGTTTTGCGCACCCTAACGGGGTACACGTGTAGATGCTGAGATGTTTACTGTGCAGTTAATTAGTCAACTGTTCAGCTAAATATTTTGTGTTGATGCTCCCAGTGTCTACAAAATTAAATGATAGTCTCTCTCCACAAAAAAGGACTTTTGCTAAATATCTGTGTTCACATACTACTCACTTGGGTCCAAATCCTGACTCAGAACCATCAGCCCCATCATGCCAAAAAACCCCACATTTATTTTTTTTTTAAAGTTATAAAATAGAAAAATTGCAAGGAAATGTCTTTGAATCTTTGTCTATTTAATACTAGAGACTTTTACACTCTGCAGCTTAAACCTATGCTAAACTCCTGCATAGGTAATGCTACTTTAATGAACTCTAGCCTACATGACATAGAAAGCTATATACAGTATAGATGTTTTCTTTGGAAAGTTTAGCAAGCTATACTATTACACAGCTAAAGAAATTTAAAAGCCTTGGGCAAACCAGCTAAAGTATAACAGGAATGCTTAGGAATTGTTTGTATGCTTGATTTGTTTTACAGTGTTTTTGGTCTTTAGTTTTGATTGGATTGTTTTACTGAAACATGAAGGGCATTTAGAAGGTAAGGAAGTGAATAGGATGCATTTTCAACAATATGCCCAAAAGCAACATCTTAATGTCAGAAGTAAATTATAACAACTTACATTACCGATGACATACATTATAATTCAAAGCCTGGTGAACTACATCAATGTGGTTCTTACTATAAGAAAGCATATCTTTAAAGCACTATGTACCAAACCAAGTCACTGCACTTTACATAACCTGCAACTGGCATAAGGTAAAAACCAAACATTACCAGACATAATTAATTTTTCTGAATCTTTGAAAAACAAAAGCATTCATGTGTTCATTATACATAATGCCTATAAAGAAGGACAGTCCCTGTGGTTAGGACTCTAGCCTGGAACTGAGATCACATGAATTCAGCTTCTTGCTCATGTCCATACTTCCTGTATTGCCTTAGACAGTGTATTGCCTTTTCTAGTGCCACAGAAAAGGTTCTAAGTCCAAAATTTCAGTTCTCGAATATATTCCTTCAACTGTTTCCTCACTCTGAAGATGCTGGAAGTTTCTAAGGTCCTAGGCTTTTGACATCAGGGCTTTCTAGACTCCCAGATTCAGGCTTTAGGACATGCTCAGAAGCAACTCAGTCTTGATAGTGCTGAGTGGCTCAGCACTTATTTGTGGCCGAAGCCCTCTCCAATTCGACAACATAGGCATTCCCCTGACTCTGCCTTGTCCTAAGAAAACAAGAATTTCCATACTGGGCCAGACTACAGCCCAGTATCCTGCACCTCGCAGTGGCGTAGGATGTCCAGAATTGGTGCTGAAATACAGTGATTATGCTTTGATCCTGCGTGAGTGTGGTTTTGGGTCCACTGCACCTGGCTTAAATGTGGCTAATTCTCAGGAGTCCATACCCTTTCCTGAACTCTACACCAGTGCTAATGTAAGGCTATGACATAATTAAACTCCTGGGAGGATGGAGTTATACTGTGAGAACTGTGAGCGCATGCATGTGCTGTATCTTTCATTCTCTTTAACAATCTAAAAGATTCATTTTCCAAAACAAATAAGACTTATTCCCCTCCCCTCCTCTTCTCCCCTACCCCCAAAACCCTAAATATTATTTGGGAAAGCGGGACAAAAATTCAACTTAGAAAACTACTGAAATATTTAAAAATAGCAAGGATCTTTTTTGCAGAACACTATTTGCTAGTTATGCTGGCTGTGAAAGTTTGCTTACGTTGCCATCTTGGCAAAAAGAGGGTATGTGTGTATGGTAGCTTGTTTGAGACATAAACAGAATAATTCTACAGGCGTGTGCACAGGGCTCTGTTGGTTTCAGTGGGTTACTAACAAAAAACTGACCAAGATCACAAACATGATTCTTGAATCCAGGAGCTCCCAATCTGTGATACGTGTACCACCAGTGCCATGCAGACAACCTGGCAGTGGTATGCGTTAACAGATTTATTATAATTACTTTATATGACAAAAATTTGCTGGTGATACTACTTAAGGTTGAACTGAAAAATTTGCCAGTGGTACTTAAGGGTGTATTGTTTTAAATTGGTGGTGTGCAATCTGTCAGAGTTTGGGAACCACTGCCATGCTACCTTATACTTCCCAAAATAAATAGACATAAAATACTTGAGAAACCAGACGATAAATCTAGATGTCCATACCTAGCACAGTGATTCATTTCCCACCAGTAAATCACGTTTTTACACTCAATGGTGTGGCACCCCACAGCACCCTTGAAACAATTTCAAGGCACCCCAAAATGCCATGGCACCCTGGTTGAGAATCACTATTATAGATCTTGCATTTGTAAAAGCAGTTAATTAGAAAGACAGAAAAGTTGATGACTTCAGCGTTGCAATGGGGAAGGATTCCTCCTTTCCAGTCTGGCTATGTGGTGCTGGTTACAATAAAGGTTCTTACTAATTAGCAACTGCTCATTTTTCATGCAGCCAGGCCAGGTTTTGTTTTAGAAGTTTGTAGACTTTTAAATTACTGTCCTGCAAGAAACAGTTTTGTGCTTCATCCTTCTTTCAGCACTGAGAAACATGTGCTGAAAGAAGTTATCGTCATGTTCATAACTACTCATCTGAAAAGGCAAGCAATTTTCCATTAATCTTTGAGCATCCAGCTCTCTACTAGAACCAATGTTCCGTCCACTGCCTAATCTGAACAAGAGCGAGGATTGTCAGGGAAGCTTTTAAGCATTTGATCTCCTGAGTTCTCCTTCATTGCTGTTGATTAGTATTTCTCAAATCTACTTTTCTTCATCCAGAAGCTACCATTACCTTTTCTGTGAATCTGTGTTCGACCTGCCCTCTGATAAGGGCTGAATGGCTGTTCAACACCCCTGCCAAAATCCAGCAAGAGAAAAGCGAAGGTGTTTTTTTGAACCATATCACAGTTCTTCCATGTAAATGTACTCAAAATCACCTCTGTCTGTTTAGCCTTTTCCTTAGTGCCTTTTTTGCTTTGTACTTGGAGGCAAATTTGCTTTCTCAAGATACAAATAGCGTCCACCCTCCACCGCACAGAAATTTTTCCAGAATTCATCTCTACTTTTGCCAAGACAACTATATTAGAGAAAGCAACTGATCTTCTCGTATCAATAATTTGATGCGAGTCTTGTAGACTGATTGTTGGTCCCAGCCATGGGCCGCAATGGAGCTGGTTGGCAGCTCCGGCGTGCTCTCAGGGCTGGAACTGACAATCAGCTAAACAACCTCAGGACTGCACCAGAACACCTCACCTTATCTCCATGGAAAAGTCTCAGAGCTGAACATGTGTTACTAAAAATCTGGAGGCCCTCCCACAAAAACACGTAACTGCTATGATACAGTCACACTTAGGATCACACTTAGCATGTGTTTTACGGCTTGCACACGTGGACTTCATGTTCGAAGTGTAAGTAACATGTTCTAAGTGTCCCATGTGACAAGGTCCTTTCACTATTACTCCAACACTTTTGTAATCATTTTAACTGGGTGGCAGGGAACATGATGGATAGTTTTGCTATATGCCCTAGTTTAACCCTTGTACGATGTTGCATATTGCATAGCAGCAATTAGAAATTTTACTAAGACCAAAAGAGATGTAAGTGACTATAAGGGCAGGTTTTCAAAAGGGCTTTTTATCCATTACATGAACTCTTTGAGCACATAGGCATATAGTTCATGTAATGTTAACTATTAACTATATTTTATATCATTTTATTCTATTAACTATATTTTAACATGTAGTTAAAATTATATAAAATGTTCACATATACAGATGGAGCCAAACAAAACATGTTCTGGAAAACAACATTTTGGCTCTCCAACACTGTAATGCAGTGCTGCTCAACCTTTTGGGCCCCACAGGCTGGATGAGTGATATGGGGTCAGTGTATGGGGTAGAGTCCACATGCAGTGTTGGTGTGCAGGTGTTGCGCGCTGGCTTGATGTTGTGTGCTGAATCTAGTGGCATGCTGTCCTGATCCTGTATGCTGGATCTGGCCACATGTTGGCCTGACCTCATGGTGGATCTGGCTGCACAACAATCCTGTGCACTGGTTCCACCAGAGACAGGTGATCTAGCCAGTGGGGCATCTCCTGGCCTGCTGGGCTCCCCACCAGTCTGCAAATTTGGAAGCAGGGGAGTAGCAATTAAAGCTGCCACCACTCCCTAGCTACCAAATTTATGAAGCCATGGGGAACACTGTGGTCTGGGGGATGCAACAAAAAAAAAGACCCAGGTATTTTCTTCCTGTAATTTGAACAGGGGGGAAAATGGATCCAATTTGCTCATGATTCAGTCAGTTTCTAACAGCTTATCAAAGGAGGCATGAGAATGAAGAAATAATACGGTATGCATTTATTGCCAAAGAGCAATTTATAGAAATAGGTGTGCAGATTAACGTGACCCCCCCCCACACCTCTCCGGTTCCATGTAATGGATGAGGTTAACGTGGTATGCTTCGGGGTAAGTTAAAAGATTCTGGTTCTATGGTATCTCTAGCTGGAATATTAGGACAAACGCATTCAAAACACATTGTGGAAATATGTGAAACATATTGTAGAAATCCCAATAGTGAAATCATTATCAGTTATTGTTCCAAATATGTTGCCGCAAGAATGTTGGCACATGACTTACACTGTGTGGCAGAATCCATAAGAGAAAGAGTATCTTTTCCCTATATTGTTAGAGATGCTCCTGAACTAAAGCTTTGGGCTAAAGATGAGCGTAATCAAATTGTACCGTATGAACCTGGACGTGAATCTAAATCTTTTTTAGCAATATATCTTTTAACAAGGCAAACTACATTACCCTAAAGCTTAGTAGGTCCTAAGGTAGTTCAGACTCATTTCTACTGCCTGTGGTGGCTCCCCTACTAGCCGAAGCATGAGAAAGCACGGTGTATTAGTGCAGTATTCTTTTATGATTAGATGTTTGAATTCAGGTTCTTAACCTAAGCAGCCATTAATTTGAAAATCTCATTCTCTCTTCCTGTGCCTGCCTCCCCAAAGTATAATGCCAGGATGCAATTCAACATGATTGGCAGCCTGTCTGTGCGGGGCACAGGAAAGGAACGTCAGGAGTGTTACAGGTCAGGAAAGAAGTGCTCTTACAGAACCGGGAGGATAGGTTAAATCAAGCCTGCCAACACTGTGTGTGCATAGCGTCCGGTTTATGTTTAGCCCCTTGTCTGATGAGTACCAAACTCTCAAAAAATTAGAGGGGAAAAGGGCTACTCAGCTCTGCTGCTGCATTGAAGATGCAGTGAGCTTTTTTTGTGTGTGTAGATTGGCCACTTGCCAAACCCCTTGTGTAGCTGATAAATGCATATTTTGTTCTTTATTCTTTTGTAGAACTGATAAGTTTCCAATTTATTTAAACAGACCCCAAGCCCTCTGGACCCCAGCCTGGGAATTCAAGAAGGCTGACATAAATAGAGGACATATAACTGGTGTGTATATTTTGGTTAGAGCTGAAATACATTTTATTTATTTTATTCATGTACTAGACGGAAGAGGCTAATTTAGAAAGACAATGATTAGAGACCAGTAAAAGGAATCCCTTCCCTGCAAGTGCAAGGAACTTCCTTCAGCTCTTAATAGCGTAAGATTTTTACAGCTCCTTGGAAACCAGAGCATCCCACACCCACCTTGTTAACTAAGGAGTCACAGATTTGAAACAGAAAAAAGAAGACCTCGCTATTGCAATGTGTCCTTTTATAAATGAGTAAGAGCTAAACCCGATTTTGGTTTCTGTCCCTAAATGGTGTGTTACATGTGCAACTACAAGTTTTGATACTTATGCACAGTATTTCCTCTCATAGTAACACATAGTCACCCAGAGTAATACATAATCAAGTAAAATGGAGCTGGTGGAGGAGGAAGTTCCCATTCCTTAACTTAATCTTATCCAGGGAGCAGGAAACGGGGGTTCTAGTTAGGGTGACCATAAGGAAATCCAGACCCAGGACATCTGCGGCGCTGCTGCGGACAGTGGGAGAACCCAGTGAGCAGAGGTTTAGGCGCAGACGCAGAGTTGCCTGGCACACCGTGCTGCTCTGCCTCCCTGCCAGACTGTGCCCCATGCTCCTGCAGTTCTGGGACGTTCATTTAATTGTGACCAACCGGCCAGGGCCCATCTTTGAAATCCGGGACTGTCCCAGCCAAACTGGGATGTATGGTCACCCTAGGTCTAGGCCTCTTGTATTCGAAGGGCATTTGAACCTGCATCTCCCGCTTCTTACCAAAGAGCTCCAGCTAGCGGCTATAGGCAGGGATTGCTCAGAACCGCCTCAGGATCTCCTGTTGAAGGTGATCCAATATGCCTTGTATTAAATATTCATTGTATAAACACTGGGAATGTTCCTGCCTCTCGGCTAGAATTTGGGCAAGCGTAGACGAAAGCAGAGCCTACCCGTCCTCGCAGAATAGCTCATGTTCTAACTCGACTTTGGGATGGCATCCGAGGGCCCACGCGGGACCCTTCTTCATATCTTAACGTTTGTAAAAGGTTTCATCCATAAACCACTATCAGGATGCTTATAACTTGATTATAAGAGGATTTTGAGCAACAGTGTAAATCCCACCCAGTCAGTTCCTCGGATCCCAATGACCAGATTCGGATCTCAGTTATACCCTGGGAATGCACGTAGAAATCAACAGCAATCAACAGCTGTTGATTTAAGCTGATGTAAGTGAAATCAACTTTTACTTTACTATACAACAGGGGTGCTCAATCCCTGGCCCAGTACTATGTCATCTGGCCTGTGAAGCTCCCCACAGGTCCAGAAATTTGGCAGTGACCTGTCCCAGGCCCCCAGTCCTGATGTATGCAAGTCACACGGGGGCAGCATTGGACCCTCAGAACCCAATCCCAGCATGTGATGGGAAGGATGGGCAGCATCAGGCCCCCAGGACTCAATCCTAGCATTCAGGGCAGGGATGGGGATGGTGCTGGGCCCTCGGACCTAATCCAGCCCATGGATGGGCCCCGCAGGGCCAAAAGAATGAGACAAATCAGATTAAATCAGATTAAAATCCTGCCTGGAGTAGAACGTGGAGCTGTCTTGTCTAAATTTAATAATGCTGTAAACCGATTAGATGATGCACATTAACTTGAATTTTTTACTGATCTTGGCATTCGGCATGAATCTACGATGACTATCACAGGAAAGTACTTCCAGCAGTTGAGGGGAAGACAGAAAACAAAAAGACCTCTCAGTACATCAGCTCGTTCCACTGTCGAACACCAAAGCAGCAGGACTGGAACGACTTCAAATTTCTTATGAGACCTGAATTTGACACATCCAGCTCAGCTTTTGAAGAAGCGACTGGTTCAGACTTGCTGTATAATGTAGGTTTCTTCTAAGTTAAACATCACAAATGACATCCTCCCTCTGCTCAACTACAGTTGTTGCCCTTGAAAGAGCAACGTTTTCCTTTTGCTAATGCATGGTAATAATTGAGAAGTGAATATTTCTTATTACTCCAAACAGTAAATAGCCACACTGCTTCAGAAGGTCCGATGTGTATATCAAGGACAAATGTAGATTGTTGATACTTACCACTGTATCTGCTTTGTTGATGTCTTTTGTCTGCCAAATAAATACCAACCTATTAATTGTCTTCACTTTTATTATCTGCTGTCTTGTTATCTGACGCTCTCTCCATTTAATATGGGGCACTATACATATGGATTCATATTTTCAATCTCTGAAGCTAAACAACCTCAATTTTTAAAATCTCTTCAGGCATGTTTAGCAACTTGTCAGATTTTGAGAGTTCCCTCTGCTGTTTGACAATAGCTGATTTCCTGAACAAGTTCATTTAAAAATATCATTTCTGATTGTTTCTTTCCAAGTATGGCAAAAAGGTAGCTGAGGAGACAATAAAGGCTAGTGTAGACCTAAATTACCTATAATTCCTTAGGTGGTATTTATCATTAATAAAATACTGCAGCAGCTATAGGGATATACCACAAGGTACCTACCATGTGTATGATAGTCTGATATCTCCTATTTAAAAAAATGAAAATGAGAAAAAATATCCCCACACCCCCCGTCCCAAAACAAGCTTATGATACTTCCATTGTCCCATTTGTTTGCTTGAGTCTTTGCTTTTAAAAAATGTAGCAAAAATGTACATTTATGTGACTAGATTAATTTAATTTGCATCTTTCCAAATACAGCTTGCATGGTGAAGAGTGGAAGCGCTCTCCAGATGTAGACCCCTGTTTCATTTGCTGACAGCATAGCCATGTTGACAAACAGTTCTGCCAAGAGCAGATGGATATTGTGTAATATTAAAGAATTGCTTAATTGTTTGATGCTGTTTTTCTCAGGTTCATGGGGGAAAAAACTGGTGTTTTTCAGAGCAAGACATGAAGAACTGGTTCAAACTGTACATTTGGCAAAGTGACCAAGCATCTTCTATGATAGTATAGGAAAGAACCTGAAGCAAGAAAATATACAGCAGATGCCATTTTAACACCTACTAGTAAAGCATGACTCCAAACAGTGGTCCTTTCAAAAGCTCCCATAAGGTCTTTACCAAAGTCCTAAAGCTAAGATGGAAAAATGCACTGCAGAGATTTTGAAATGACTGTTCATTTACATAAATGTAATTCAATAAATGAAATATTTTGGTTGATATTTGAAAATGAAGATGTTCTTACTCACCAAATCAGCTCAACGGTCTGTCTTCAGCTACGTCTTGACAGTATACAACCCTTTAAAGTGCATATATGTTCTTTTCTTAATATCTTGCTTGGTATCTATTACCTGAAAAGGAAAGAGCAGCTCTGCATGTTTTTATGCAATACTTGTTTTAAAATTACTTTATCCATCCATTAGACTGATGCACACATTGTCTGTTTATGACATTATGCATCACATTAGAGTGAAAACTAAACAATATCTAAGTAGAAAGTAATGCTCCTTGTAAACTGAAGTGCTCTTATCTGACTTTAGCAAAAGGAAAAAAAAAAAAGAAATTTTGTACCATACCTACAAGTCCTGATTTTATATATATATATATATATATATGGGTACTAAAGAACAATTTAGTTAGCTTAAAAAAGTCTCAGATCTGATTTATCTATGAGACACACTTCACAACACAAACCAATTTTGCTATAGTAATACCATGTCAATATTTCCTGACAGAAGACAAATGTTGTTATTATTTTGCCATTTCTTACCTTTGTAAAAGTTTAGAATTTTACAAAACGACTCTTCTTTACATGTCAAAATGGTAACTTGGTGGGAAGAAAAAAATTGAAGCCATTTTTATATGTATTGACAGTGATGGATTCTCCGGTGAGGTTAAAAATGGTTCTGCATGATATTGACATTTTTTTAAAAGTGAAAAGTAAACAATATTTTTAATGGATAAGTGATTTTTTTCTTTTTTTAAAAGAAGGAGGAAAGAAGGTAAAAAGAACGCTTTTAAGACAATTATTTCTGTTATTTCTATGATGGCTGCTGGATGTATATATACAGCACTTTGTATAAGTGGCAAGCCCTTCCAAATGGGTTTTTTCTCCATCCATTCCAAAAAGCAGTCTATCTCAGCCCCATTCTAAGTATTTTTTCCAGGTTGTAGGGACAAGTTAAAAGTGTGCCACCTACTTTATATTCAGTTTAGGAAGAGATTTTCAAAGTGGCTCAGTGACCTCAAATCATAGTCTTTTAAGACTTGTACTTTCTCACTCATTCTTGAAACCTCTCCTTTATCACCTACTATATCCTGCTTCAATGGACCATGTCCTGCACTTACTGGCAGATTGCCCTGTCATTTGCCTGCCTAACAGAATTTTTTTTCTTATTTTTTGGGGGGATATTATGATCTTTCATGGTCTTTTCTGCTTTCAGAAACCTAACAGAGTTTGTATCTATCAGGCTTTGCAGGAAAAGCAGATCACATTAAATGAGGGTGCACTCCAGGGTCCAATTCTATTGGGTTAAGAATGTAATTGTAAAGGATTGCTTCCCTGTTACCTTTTGGGGTGAGTCGTGCTGACACTTGACCTCTCTCGCCAATGCTCTGATATATGTAGAATTGCAAAAGTCCTTTTTCATTTGTCTTAAAAGGCAGAGGAACAGGTCTGTGTCACTCAGATGAATGGACTGTAGACCTGGATAGATGGACAGCTGGGGATTCAGAGGGGACTACGTTTTTCATACCAGCTAGGCTGAATGTCTTGGCTGGAGCTACCTGAACAGAAGGGCACTAGAAGAAGCCTTAAAATGAAGCCACTATGACAAGCTTCCAGGCATCACGATCTGATTTACAGAAAGTACCACGGTGACCAGTTAAGGGCAGAAAATATCATGGAGAGGGGAGAAAGGTTTGTTTTGATGTGGGCATTTTTTGGATGTTTTTGGGGGGCTGACATTTGAACTGTGGCATCCTTTTAACATGCCAGACCTCAGAAAGGGGTGTTGTTTGGTTCAGAAGTGGCTATATTTTTTTTAGAAAACCTTGAGAGGTGAAGATAGGCAACATCACTGCTTGTCAATGGATTGGTGAGAGCCTGTCACAGAAGGCATGTGTGGAGCAGGTATCTTAGCATTACTATCTAACCAAAAAAAAATCTCTGTGGCAGATAGAATCTCACAGAATTAATCAAGACTGGAACAAAATAAAACATTAGGTCATTAAATTAAATTAACTTTGACCCGAACCTCAAAAACGCATATTTTCCTACTTATTTTACTTAGTATTTTATAACATGATCAATATGGAATTAAAGGAATTATTGTTGATTTACTAATATGAACTGATTCTGACACCCTTTCATAAATATGCTACATTTCGGAGGGCAGGAGAGCTCGGGGGAGTGGGGGGTAATAACTAATGTTTATCCCACATCGCCAGTTCAACTCCAGCCAGTTCAGTAGCAATCAAATGTCACCAGCGGTGCTAGCCCAGCAGAGAGGTGTCCAGAACACAGCTGGCCCCTTTATGGCTTGACACAGAATAAACATGACATAGGACGGGCAAACGAACTACACTTTCATTGTTATTCAGACCAGATTTTAAGAGCAAGGTGCGTAGTACCTATTTTGGGGGAAACATAACATTAAATATGGACCTGTTCAACTAGCCTTTTAATCACAATGTTTTAAAGCCTTCTTCAGAGTATTTATGCACCAGTCCGGATTCTTGCAACTCTATTCTGAGTTTCAAAAAATGTATCCAAATGTCATAAAAAAAACAATGGCAATTAATATTGTATGTGTGAAGCTTCCAATATTGGTTTTTGATATTTACACTCCAAAACTCTTCATCCAAATTACTAAATATATCTATTTGATTGCAAATATGCAAGTGTGAGTCATAACTACAAGCTTTAATCATAAGATAATCTGTATCAGTATTTCACTGAACTATGAAAACCAGTATGGTCAATTCTAAGCATAGACATAGTATTCATAAAAATAATTCACCCACTTTTGCTTTTTTTATTTTCTTTATTTGTTTTGCTCTTAATAGTCAACCAGCTTTTTTGACTCATTTGTAATTACTCAGACCTAAAACCAAGAAAGATGCTATAGCTGTTTTGAAACCAAATATAATAGAATGAAGGGAGGCAAGAATTTTAATGGTGTAAATTAGGAGCAGCTGCCCTAAAATTGGTGACATTGTACTCTTTTACTGTTGTTGTATTTGTATTACATTAGTTTTACATAGTGTAAAGCTAACATGAGAACATAAGAAAAGAATCAGGTCACATTTTTAACCACACCTTGTCCTGCACTTCGGTTTCATGCTGATTTTTTGATACACTTCTCAACTTCATGCTGTGCAAATAATTGTACATTATTATTTTACGTTGCTGAAACTATAAGAAAGATCTATCGTGTTTAGTATACTAGTAAATGTAGCCTGTATACAGTAGAGACAGAAAAAAGTATGGAAAAATCCAGTTAATTTATTTGTAACTATGCACTATAAAAGCTGAATGCAAAGCGGTACCTCAAAATAACCACTTACCTGATTTCTTTTTATCTCCTACTGTCACAAGATCATGACAACTGGCAGAGAAGAAAAATGTATCTCTGTTTCATATTTTTTACCTCTGTAATACATATGATTAAAAGTACCTTCTCTCTTAATTGCATGGTTTCTCAGGGTATTGGTAGAGCTGGTCAAAGGCTATATAAATATTTTGAAATAATTAGCAATAAAAATTGTTGCATTTCTCTCTCCTCAAAAGCTGACATCCTCTCTTAGGCTGCATAGTTCTGCAAAGTCCTATGAATGTATTTAACTTGCACCATGTAAAAAGTTACCATGATTTTAAAGGAATTGCTCACATACTGGAAGTTAAGAATATGGAATTATTTTTCCCGTTTGACAAGCTGTTTTCCTCAGTTTTCTTTTTTTTCATGTGATTCTCTCAAACAACCCCACAGTAGGAGAAAGACCAGTATGTATTCTGCATGAATCGAAAGCAGTGATTCTCAGCCATGGCACCCTGGCATAACCTTAAGATCAAGGGTGCCATGGGTATCATAAAACGTTTGTGCTGTTTGGTGTGCAAACACAATTTACAAGATAAAATCAAGAGACTTCATCGTGTTAAAAACATTTTGACCTGTTGCAGTCTTTATGGGTTCTTTGAAGTTCGTTTCTGTAATCAAAAAACCAGTGAAAACTAAGAGCTAGCATTTTCTGAGCCAGATGAGGGGTATCTTGAGTCAAATGATGAGTACCCTGAATTTAAAATGGTGAGAACCACTGATCTGAAGTATGGAAAATCCTGGGGCTGGGGTTGGAACGCATTGCATTTTTAATATAGCATGACGTACAATGGAAATACTCCAGACTTCCCCCAGGGCAACTGACTGCAGAACCAGTGTTCATGACATACACTTTATCTATATGTCCTGGCTGTTTTGACATGAGATAGACACGTCATTTAATTATTCGTTGGTTAAATCAGTTATAAATGTTGCTAAATACATTTATAAAGCATTCGTGCAGATATCTTTTTTCCTGTCTTCATTTCTTTGTAAAATTCAGAATCATATAGAAGTGAATGGAATCATATAGAAGTGAATGGAATAAATGTATATCTTAAGAGGAAAGGAAGAGTCAATAGTTTCTGTTTGCAGTTTTCAGCAACTGATATCACAAATGACTGTAATCAAGTTATTAAACCCTGTCTATAGTTTGATTCATAGGGTATATAGAAAGCATCCTTTTATATTCTCACTATAAAATAATAAACATACCAACACAATCCTTCATATATACTTGTAATTTTAGTAAAACAATCTATACTTGTAGTAACTCCAGTAAAAAAACAAACCCAAAACCTTGAGTTAATGTTCTTCATTCCCTAAAAACCTTAGCCCTTTGTTACACTGAAACCTATTCTGTACAAAACATGAAGCAATTAATTCACCCTGCCAAACACAAGAGGAATGTAATGCTTTTTCAAATATCAAATCAGTCCAATTTCATTTAGACTTAAATGATTTTTCTGGTCCCTCTTCATGTAGATACCTCTGCAGTCAATTAGTATTGTCACTTTTAATCTGTAGTATTCAGATACTGGTCATTTCCCATTAGGGTCTTATTAAATAGATTCTTATGGTCAGACAGAACCTTCTGCAATGTAATATCTGAGGAGGAAAGCCGACAGTCATTATGCAGTTGGCATTTACTAAAAGGTTAGATATTACAGATAACCTTAATCACAAATTACATTGCACGTCAGCAAATTAGCTCACAACTTTACATTTCCATTCCAACAGCTAAGTTTTTCATTCAAACGTTTTTAAACTGATACTCAATTACAGTTAAGTAACGATATGTTTTGTCTCCCAATTAAATGATTAAAAAAAGTGATGATATTTCCGTTAAAATCCATGGATTCCAATGATTTCAGCAGGACAGAAATTTCACAAATGCACAGTGTCTTCTGAGTGTCGCCAGTGAAGCTAAGGGTGAGACTTCTTAAAGAAAGAAAATAGAAAAATGCCTACAGTCATGCCCACTCTTTTCTGCAATGGCTGCTTAAGACTTACCAAAGAAGACTATGGCCTACCATGCTATTTCAAAGGAACTACATGATGATCTGATTGTATAAAAGGTTTAATCATCATGAGTTTGAAAGAACTGACTTGTGAAGCCATATGGAAGCTATGCCGGCTGGCTCAAAGAAAAGACAATAAAAGTTTTAAATTATATCAGACTTCCAGGTCTTGCATCCATGTCACGTATCTTACAGAGGTACATTAGAAGCTTCTAGGAGAGCTTTTATTAAGGCTGATTTCTGTATCTCTTTGCCTATAGAGCAAGGTGCCTTAGTTCTTCTTCATCTGTGTAGCGCTCAGAGGAAACCATGACCTCTAAAAGTGACCCGACGTAGCTTTCCTCTCTTTAAAAATGTCAGCGCTTTGAATTCAAGTATCACAGGACCTTCCAGAGCTGAAAATGCACAGTGTTTCCCACTAAAATCTAGGCTTTTTTTTTCCAATGGTGCCGATGCCCTGGTTCTAGGGTCATAAGATAATAGACTTTAAGTCCCTCGCAGAATACCTTCCATCCCCAGTGTCTGACCACGGTACTTTTTAAAAGAAATTTCAGTACTCGATAGGAGAAAAAAAGAGATTTTTATGTCAGATTTACAGAAAAATAGTAACAGTGTGGAGCTGTGTAGGAGCATGGAAAGTGAGCCTAAGCCTCAGGGGAGATGGTTTATTTCATGGAGTTCAGACAAGAGAACTGGAGGCTCGTGATCACCAATTTGTCACTTGGCTTTATAAGGTTAAACAACGTAGCAGCCTGTTGATCAAAGCCCTGATTCGCTGCCCACCAAAGTCAACTCTTCCCTGACTCCACCATATGCGCATCTGCACTTAAAGCGCTGGGATCTGCTATGGCTGCCTATAAGATGCAGGGTAGAATTAAAGGTCTTGATTTTCAGCTATGAAACTTAGTAATTTGAAACCTAGTTATCCAAGAGCCTTCCAGCCATGGGACACCATTACAGCTCCGATCAGCAGAGCTGCTTGAAATGTGACCCCCCTGGTTCAGGAATGGAAAAGAGATTGCTTGGAGGGTAGAACTCCCCATCACAATGTCAGGAGTCAGGGCATAAGTCAGGGCTAACCTCCACCTGAGATAGATTACCTACTTTGGCCCGGATGCCAATGGTCTATCTCTTGTCCTGTTACCTGCTTGGGCATCGCTAGCTGCATATAAGCAGCAGCTTTTTCAGTGTTCGAGGATGCTTATACACATGATGGGGTTTTGGTCTATGCCCCCTAAGCTGAAACAGTGAGGTTTTAATTGAAACAGCAGGTTTTATTTTTCTGTCACTGTATATATGTTACTGTTTTGGCAGCTGCATGCGCCTGCTGAAGGCAGAAGCAGCAAGGGACCCAATCCTTTAATTTTTTTTTTTTGGTGGAGCTTGCCCACCTCTCTTGTGACCAGGGGGGCAATAATTTGTGCCATTAATCTGACAGATCATCCCCCCAGCCACAGGAGAAGTGAGCAGGCTCTTCAGAAAAAAAAAAAAGATCAGGCTCTTCATCACTTCTGCCTTCAGCGGGCTTCTGTGGCTGGTAGGATGCTTAGGGCTACCTGGGAACAGGCTGGCTTGCCCCTGGGGCAGTGCAGGGAGGTGGCAGGAAGGTGGCTGGGTGGCTGATGGCTGGAGAAGGCAGCAGGGATGGTGCATAGCGTGCCTTATTGCCAGTGCGGGGAAAGGCTGCGGGGGCTGCGGAGAGGGCTCCCAGCCATGGGAGCAACGGGGTCTAATATGCTATTCCACAGGCATGCTTCCTGCCATGCATGTGTGGCATGGAAGGAGGTGCAATTGTGTGGATCACATATTTGATTCTATGGTGCCTTTACCGGTACATGTAGAGGTGGCCTTAGATGTCTAGACTGGACAAGTGACACTATCGTCTTGGGGGTAGGGAGGTAAGGAACAGGATTGTTCCCTAAGGAATTTGCTCAAGTTCATATACACAAACACGTGGCAGGGGTCTCCAAAGGGCAGATTAACCTCTAACTAGCAGTTTAGCCTTCCCTATAATTTTTTTCATATCAATTAAATTAACCAGGAGTGTAAGCAAAAGTCCTAGCTCTTACCTAACTTTGTCAGAGCATCCAAATACTTCACTTCTGGAGGTGCTGGTGCAATTTGTTTCATACTCAGATTTATTTAACTGATTGCCTGTCTGATCATTCTTACTTATTGCTTATCTCTAGTGGCAAGTAACTGTATGCATAGAAACTACACTGCAATACTGACCAGGAATCTCACTGTATGGAATAATTCAGTGCCTCGTTAAAAAAAGAGAATTAGGCTTTGTTTCAGGGACATCTGCCTGGAGATTTTTGTCAGTTTATATTCTTATGCTTTAAAGTGCAGTAATACTTATAATGGATCAGCTCGATCTTCAGTGAAAGGCATCACAGATGTGGGTGTCAGTTTAAACCTGCTTTTCTTATGGGCCATCGAATGCTGTGTGCCGCTATCTGTATGAGAAATTCTGAAATTCAATTGCAAATCTCCTATGCTCAGGCAATAATAACGTTAAGAAATCAATCACCTCAAACAGGAGAGTTGAAAGCTTGTCCACAATCCTGCTCCTTGAATTTGTGTGTTAAAAAAATGTCAGTGCATCTTTAACAGTACTGCAAACACAATGGAACTTCTGCCGCAACCATACTTACATATGTTTCACCAATTGTACCAGTGCCAGCCAACCTTTCTGGCAGGCATGCGACTCCCTCCCAGGGCACGGCTGCACAGGACATTTACTGCACAGTTGACTAATTAGCTACGCAGTAAACATCTCAGTGTCTACACGTGCGCCCCTATTAGGCCAGATTAAACTAATTTATTCTGCTGTAGGACAGTACTTGTAAAAACCCTGCAGCGGTGCACATGTAGATTCTATCTGTTTGGCTGGGGCATAAGGGTGCTTCACTGCGGGGGCTGCCTACCAGCTAGCCCTGCACTGAAGCACTGTTGTGCCCCAGCATGTTGAGCTGGGGGGAGTAGCCCCGGCTGGCATACTGACCCCCCAGGATCCCCTGACAGCCAGGGCTGCTCCAAACCAGCTCAACAAGCTGCACATGAATAAACTCTGGAGCTTATTGCTTTGGAGTTTATTGCTCCCATGTGCACATTCAAATGGCATGCCTGGAACCAATATGCTCCTAAGGTTATTCATGAGCAGTAATAATAGCATGTGTAAAAGCACCCCCAGAGTGCCACTCCAATCCCCTTTGCCTGCCTGATCTACTGCTCTGCTCTCTTCCTCCTGCCATGTTCTCTGTGTTGATTTGCTGCTCTGCTTTCTGCTTTCTGCTTTCTTTATGCTCAGAGCTACTGCTTTGTTTTCCGGTTTCTGCCCTATGTGCTGCTATGCTAACTGTCCCCTCCCTGATCTGTCCATGCTGTTTGTGACACCTGGTCTCCATAGACTTGATTTGATAAAATCTCAATGGCACCTAAACAAAACAAGCCACAAATGAGAGGGAAATCTGGATTCTATTCACATGTCTGCAGCTGGCTTGCTGAATGATACCGGACATCCTTTAGTGCATTTTTCTTTGATGCAGGTTTCCTGTCAGAGTATAGTGATGACTGGTTTGCTTATAGAAGAGCTGTACTGATTGGCTCAAGCATGTTTTGCCATCATAAGATCTCTGTCCCACTCTACTGGATGAGTCTCAGACAGAGTGCTACATTCATGTTTAAACCAAGATAGAGAAGATGATTTTCATGGTTTCCTATTGGTACCATAGGATGAGAATCAGACTTGCTTCCTGTGTTGCAAAGAGCTTGATCCCAGAATCTGTGAATCCCAGGAAAGGTGCAACCCTGGAGGAGATATCTAACCTTAGCTCTGCATCATGAACCTCTGCCATTTTCCTTGTGCTACTGGGACTATGTTGAACAGATTTTTCCTTTCCAATGATGTGAAGCTCCAAAGCACAGGAGGGGCTTCACACAGGAGGCAGCTAATGCCACTTTCTGCACAGGCAGGGGGAGATGCAGCTATGGAATAATCTATACAGACACCAAAGGGATTTGCGAAGAAAAGGCTTGCTTGTGTTATCAAATGAGCAGGAGATGACCTGAGACTTCACATACTGCATACATATTTCATTTAGCACCACATCATTCCATGGCATCTCCTAACACTTTACCTAAGAAGCTCACAAAAATGTTTAAATTAAATCAGCTGCAGCTGCTCTGTCAGAAACTCACTAAGCACTGCAGTCATCGAAGCAATTAAAAAAATTGCACAGAAGGTAATTAAAAGCCTTACTGGTTCTCGCTATTAGACTGACATTTTAAATGCCTCTAGATGTTTTATTGAGCCAATAACCTATTTCCCTAGTCTCCAAGAGAAATACAACTGACATCAGTAATTTACCAAAATATTCTACAGGTATAGTAACATGCCAAACAGAAATCTATATTAAATCGGCAACAGTATTCTGCTCTGTGCAATCTTCATTGCTTTCCCTAATGAAATTATAGTTATTTGTTAATGAGTATTAGAGTTTTGTCTCAGACTTTCAGCTCTATAATATGTGTATTTCTGCTATAGAAAAAGGTAATTTCTGCTTCGCATGCATGACAGGGGGCAAGGAATCATACAAGACAGAGGAAGGCAGGCCAAAAGCTTTCCCCAGCATACTTATACAGTACAGACACTGTAGGCAGAATACTAAGCAGCCAGAAAGGGAGATATGTGGGACCAGGAGGAAGGGAACAACCTAGAGCAGTGGCTGCCATTGTTGCAGCCAAGTTAAACTGTCCCATGCTCACTCCTGCTGCATTAGGCCTGTGTTCAGCCTAAACCAGACAGAGTTGGCTTGCCTGTAGTCCTTTCTGGACTGGTCCCTCCAATGCACTTCCTGGAAACAGAGGCTAAGCAACAGTTCCACCCGTGTGCCCCTGTTTCTGGGAGTAGCGTGGTGGGAGGCTGGACTGGGAACAGCTACACAGCATCTCCTGCCTGCTTCAGGCTGATCAGAGCTCTGCTGCGGAAGGAGGATGTACACATACCACAGCCCTTCCAGAGCAGGCTGTCCAGTAGGGACAGGGCAGTTTTATCTGGAGGCAGTCTCACCCAGCTGAGAAGCACTGAGATAAGTGGAGGCAGTACCTACAGAAGGTTTCAACCAGGGATGCAACCACATTCAAAAAAGAGGTGGAGGGGTGCCCTGACCCTGAAAAGATGAAGAACCACTTAGCTAGAGGGCGTGTGACTCAGCGAGATGGATGCTGCTCTGAGAACAAAGAGTGCTGACAGATATACAGCCCCCTACTCTAACTCATGGCACTTTACATGAAGTACTATGAGTTAGAGTGCCTCCCCCAACCCAACAGACATTTGCCTGTTGGGTCATGGGAAAGGGGATCAAGCCTTCCTGGAGGAGCCCAAACAACCTGCCTGGAGCTGAGGAGCCATTCCTGTCCCCCAACCCCACCTCCCCTCCCAGGTCCGTGACTGTCTGCAGAAAGGAAAGGGAGAGGGGGAGGAGGAGTGAGCTGTGGGCTGGAGTTTGCCCAGCCTGAGCTGGAGGAGGAAACTGGGGAGAGGTCTGCATGGGGGAGGGCTCCAATCCACCTCCACTCCCTTCTAGCTCAGGCTGAGCAAACCCCAGACCACAGCTTGCTCCCCCTTCCCCTTCCTTCCTACAGACAGCCCCTGGGGCGGGGCTGACCTGCTTCAACCTAGCCCCGATTGTGGCATAAATTAACCCTAGGGAATAGAAGTTCCTGAAGGCACTCCAAAGTTGAGTGCTTTTATATCTGATCCCTCATTTGATAAGGGTTACTTCATTGCATCATCAGCCACTTTTAAAGTGGTCTGCAGTTATGCATGTGTGTCACAGCACAGCTATAGAGCACTTTTAGGTGGGCCATCGCATGGCAAAAGTAACTTCTGTCTGCACCCAATAGGCCTGAGGCCCTTGTTCCCAATGGGGCAGAAACGTCCCCATTGCATACCACCTATTTTATCCAATTAATTAAAAGGGAAAGTGACTTAAGCTTCCAAAGGAGCTCTGGAGAGGTGCTGGGATAATGTTTAACTGCAGTGTGGTGGTTAGGCAGTGTACTGAGAAGTCAGAAAGACAGGTTCAAATTAACTGTGGGTTATGGAAGTTGAAAACCCAGATGTTCTGACTCCTGGGCATGTGCCTTGATCACCCAGCTAGTGGGTCTAAAACATTGGTGGCATGCCCTTTTCCTCCTCCATTTTTTCTAGGGCCTATGCTCAAATATGCATGCAATACATGTATTTAGTTCCATATTTGCATGGCCTACTGGATATGCTCAGTCTATCACAGAATAATGTGTTTGTAGTACAGGGTAACAGGAACACAACCTGTGTGAAAGTGCCAAAAACACCATTTATACGGGGAGAAAACTACCACCTAGGTGCACAAAAAGAATTTGAATTCTACCCTTAGAGTTGTGAAATTAGAAAATCAATCACAAGTTTGTTTGTTTGTTTTCAGTGGAACAGTTGTATATTTTATAGATATGAATTGTAAACTTCAGTCTAAATTTAGGAGGAAAGAAAGTCAATAGGTAAAAACTGGAAATATTATTCAGTGAAATATGAAGAACTGCCCCTAACAGGAATATTTAATAGTATGTTGACAGACAGCTATAGTCAGTGAATGGTTATATAAATTATTTTGCAAAATACTTCTGATGAGCATTTGAATTAAGCTTATGTAAGCTACTATCTCCTCTACAGCGTCTTTTGTGTGTTTAGTTAGACCTGTATGAATCAAGATAAAATCCACTGAAGTCAATGGAGTTAGACTAAAAACTATAGCTTTGTGATGTTCTTGTCCAGGATATCTGAATTCATTGCATCAGCATTTTGGGATAGGTGCAGTATTGTAAGAATGTGTGTTGGTGACAACATCCACAAAATTATCTTATATACCAGTTGTTTAAAAATGTGTTTGCGCCAAAGGCATTTGTCATAATTTGAAATGCAATCTACTGACTTCAGTGGTGCTTCCCAGATTTTGCATCAGCTGAGGTTGTAGCCTCTATCTTTTGGTGGCTTGGTCTACACTGAGTCACTTTTTGACTCAAAAAGTGAGAAAAACTTAGACAAATGTACTAGGAAAACAAGCAGATGGTATTGTTAAGCATGCTTTCATGATAGCAAATAGATGGGAAGGTCTTGGAAAATGCCCATGAGCAGACAGGCTTGAGTTTAATGTGCCTAGCAAAATACTGCCTTGTCTTCTGTTTTTAATATGAAGATTATATATTGTTGAATCTTCATGAAAACACATATGATATGATATATGATATGATATGATATGATATGATTCATAAAAATACAGACTATGTTAATAAACCTCACTTCCTATGAACAAACACGGGTCAGCAGAAAGCAAAATAGAAAACTGTGATTGTGTCAGATTCGGGAAAAAAGTAGAAACTAACCCAAATGTAATACACGAAATAAAACACTACAATTGTACTGAGTCAGACTGTGTAAGTAATTAGTTTCCCTTACCTCCATTAGCATCTGAGACTGGCTTTCAGCTTAAAACATACTCAATTGGCACTAGAGCTGGCCAGCAATTAAATAATTGTGCTAATTGTTCATTGAAAGTATTCTGTCTTTTTGTTGGAATACAAAGAAATACATTTAACAACCAAGAATTTTTCAGGTTTGTCTTTAACCAGCAAAAAATATACCAACAGACATTTTTCCTGAAAGTTTCCATGTTTTTAATTTTAATAAAAGATAGGTCTTTGACAACATTTAGGAAGAACATGTTCTACTAACTGTAGTTAACATCTTATGAAACTGTGGAGTGAAAACCCAGAGAAAAAATAAGCACAAAAGGAAGAAAATAATAAGATGCCATAGAGGAAGTGAAAGAAAAGAAATAAGCCTAACTAAAAGAGGAGTATCGTATTCTGCTGTACAATAGGGACAATTAATTGTAATCACCATTATATTCAAAATGTATTTTACAATCAAAATGACCTTGATAAGCTGGAGAAATGGTCCAAAAGGAATTTAATCAAATTCAGTTAACTGCAAAGTCCTCCATTTAAGAAAGAATAATCAAATATAAAAATACAAATTAGGGAACAACTAGCTGGGTTGTGGCACTACAAAGAAGGACCTGGGGCTTACAGTAGACTACAAGCTGAATATAAGTCAACAGCATGCCATTGTTGCAAAAATGCCAGTAGCATACTGGGATGGATTTAACAGGAGTGACACATGCAAGTCAAGGAAGACAGTCTTCCAGGCTATTGGGAATACCGGAGTCCTGTGTCTATTTTGAACACCACACTTCAAGGAAGATGTCGACTGTATAGATTCCAGTGGAGTCAAATGCTTTAGGCCTGTCCTAAAGAATTTAATTTGCTTTTTTGGTACTACTGATTAAACTAATTGTGAGTTCCATGCCTACTGCTAAAGAAAAGTGGATCTTCCCAATGTCTGAAAGAAACCCTTTGCATAATGTAAAAGGATACCTGTCTTAAAGATAGGGTCAGATAGGTTAGAATTATTTTTATGGTAATTTCTGTAGTTCTTTCAAGTTCCATCATTTAGTCAATGACCTGAAGGCTTAAGGTTTTTTCTGGGTATCTTCAGCCTCATTCTGCTAGCAATTCTTGTTCATTACCAGCTTTATTTTACAATATTTTATTGGATCATTGAATAATGTTTTCTATTTTCTTGTGATGAATGTGTTTATCAATGCAAAAGACAGAAATTACTTTTGAGAATACAAGCCACTGCACTGCGCTGAGCTTCAGTGCCAGTTATTTTACCAAAGGTGCTGCAAATATAGGACACAAGTATTTGCTGCTATTTATCACTTAGGCTACATAAGTTCCAGTATTTCAATATATGCATATAGTTTTACATGTAAGAGAGAATTTGAATCCTCACGTTAACATTGTGTTGCTGTTACAACTGCGATACCTTTCATGTGTTTCTTAACTGTGATCACTCAGCAACATTGGAATATTTTAATTTCCACCAATTAGATCTTTCATTTAACATCTCTGGACAACCATTCAATGTATTAACAATTTTGGGCATTATAATGGGTCCCTAACGATAGGTACAGGTATTACACCTATCACACTTTAAGTGCCCAGAAATTTGTCTAAAGCTATAACTGAGCAGACATTTACGGCTCTTAGAGTGCTTTAAAAATGGCAGATCATGCTCTAAGCTAATTCTTGATGGCTGAGGTATAAGACTAAAGTGTTTTCTGTTAGAATGCTTTATCGAATGTCTGTGCCAGATCCCACTGAGGGTTAACATAGAGAGCCATTGCTGCCATCCCAAGCAGCATTGCACAGGGTTGTGCTCTAGCCTTGGCCAAAGCTTGTTGCTTTGCTCAAGTGCTGGGCTGCTTTCATCCCCTTAGCTGTCACTGAACCAGGTCACTGACAGCCCCTGATCCCTGCACTGCCTCCTCCCTCTGGCCAGCTGTGTGCAGCCAGCAAGGGGGAAGGAGGCCTCTCTGCCTGCAACCACTCCACCCCTGCAATTCTGCAGGGGAAGGGGTCCAGGGTCTCTCTCTCCCCAGCAGCCCCAGCCCTGCGGCATGCTACTGTCTGCCCAGGCTCAGGAGGGAGGGTGGGGCACTGCAGGGGAAGGGGTCCGGGGTCTCTCCCCACCAGCCACTGCTGACAGTCGCCAGCTGGTGGTGGGGAAGGCAGGGCTGGGGAGAGGGGCCACTTCAGCAGCTTCCCGGGAGGTGTGCAGGCGTGCTCCCAGTGGCTGGTGCGGACAGGCTTGGAGCCGTCCCCCGCCCAAATCGAGCAGTGAACTCATCGAGCAGTTTGGTTCACTCACACTTTAACTTATAGTGCTTTAACTAAAGCATAATAGTTCAAGGGCTTCCACCAAGGGCTTTTTGGATTGTCTGTACTTAGTCTAAGTGCCCGCTATTAGCTTCTCTTACTCTGACAAACAGCGATACAGACCCCCTCATTTCCTGTAGTCCATCTAGTAGTTAGTCTTGAACAGGCCTGTGCCTTTCACATCATAAATTACACACTTTGTTTACGCACTATTTTTAATTATGTTTCCTTGGATTGTGTTTAAAATTATTCCTTCCACCAGGACGCTCACAGAAGGCTAACTCATCCCTTCCAGGAGAAAGCCTGTGATCTGACAACTGCACAATTTTCAGCTCACCTTTCATGGTGCGAAAGGAACTGTTAGTGGTATCTGAGTGCTTGTCCTCCCCTCTGTATGTACACTGTGATGAGATAATTAAATCCTGAGTTTCCCTAACCAACAAAGAAAAGCCTTTCATCAGCAAAAATGTATCAGTCCCTCAAGCAAAAGGAATGGAAAAGGGGAAATGAGAACTGAGGACTTCAGAACAATTGAAGAGAGCAAAAAAACAAATGAAGGGAGGGAAAAAATGGGTCTTGAAGACTTATGTTCTGATTAGTCCATAGCTAAGAACTAAGAAATTCCTCCTTGCACCTAAAGACTGAGATTAATGTTGGTGCCACTTGGTCAAATTTACAAAAAAGTATTGTGGAATATCCTATATGGCATAGTCTTGTAAACTGTTATATAGAAATCCCCTACTTTTCTTCAGTTCATCTTCAGCTCCCTCTTCGCAGGCCAATTGTGTTAGCTCCTTGCTACCAAGAACACTTACGGATAACAAGATTTGATGATGGAATGGGCAAGGTCTATGTTTCCTTAATTGCCTTTGTGAGGGACCACTGGTTTCCTTTTATCTACTGCTCTGTTGACTCCATAAGTTCTGTAACAACTTGACAGGCACAATTTACCTCTGTAGAAGCCATACTGGTTTGTCCCTTTCAGGTGCTATGTAGTTCGTGATTTACTCTGTTCTTATCCCTGTCTCTGCTGGCCTTCTGAGTTACTTGCGCTGCCATCTTTTCATTAACATCCCACCGAAACTTGAGTAGAACTAATACAATATTCACCAACAACTACATCTTCCCTTGAAGTTTGGCAACAGTCAAAACATTCACTCCGTTTCTCTGGTACAGAAGTGAAGTTCAACTCCCTATAGTTTCTGAGATGACACAAAATCATTTTCAAAGTTGAGGGTACTATGACCAATTATAAGCTTTCAGAAATATTTTAAATAGATGAAGAGAGCTTCCGCTCACTAAAGCTTATGATATGATATGAATATGATATATCATAAATGTTTGTGAGCGGAAGCTCACTTCATCAATGTAATCAACTTCTGAAAGCTTATAATCGGTCCCAGTACCCTCAACTTTGAAAATGCGTTCGTGCAATCTCAGAAATGACACGGAGTCGAACTTAACTTCTACCCTAGAGAAGCGGAGTGAACGTCTTGACTGTTGCCAGACTTCTAGGTAAGATGTAGTTGTTGCTGAATATTGTATTAATGTGTGTATATATAAATACACACACAAACATAGGCACAACTTTGTTTAGTCTATAAGATGTAAATCTAACCTGCATTCTACTTTGGCATTAAGGATATGATCACGAGTGACCTTGTTATAATCTTCACCAACTCATTAATACCAAAGGCATGGCCAGCTCTTTCAGCATCGGGGCGGAAATGGGGATGGGGTGGAGCTGTGCTGACCAGTGGAGAGAAGGGGGCAAGCGGGGGAGGAGAGAAAGAGGGGAGAGCAAGAGGAGTCTTAACTGACTGAATGTCCTCACTTCAGTAGCAGCTGCTATTTCTGCAGCTATCTATAGCTGTGGGACCACAGGCTTTGGCAGCTGCTACCTGTGGACAGCCACGGGTTCCCTAGGGATCGCCCCTAGTGCCCCATTCGCTCCCTCCCTCCTCCCAGGTGCAGAGGTGCATGGGCTGTGGTAAAGCCTCCCGGGAGGCTGGTCATTCCCCCAGGCATGGGGCTGTGCTTGCCAACTCCTATGGTAAAGACTCCTAAGGGGAGGAGGCCATACTGGCACCCTCTCCTTGTGAGCCCTTCTCACCCACCCCAGTGGTACAGTAGTTTAAAAGCAGTTACAGAGAAGTTGGGGCAATATCATATACTGCTGTAGAGACTTTAGAATGGTTCATGGCAACACAGTTTTTTTCTTGGGAGCCTCTCAAGGTACCACAAGGGTCCTGGGCATGACTGCTTGAGATTGCATATGCTTATTGTTGATTGAGGTGATAGTGTTAATTAATCTGATTGTATCAGATAGTTTTGTCACACTTCTCCTTTGGCTTTCCAGTTTCCTTAGATTTTTTTTTTTCAGTTGTATCTCCTGATTGTGTGGTGTAGATTCGCTTGGATTAATTTAGTTCTTTTTTTTCCCCGTGCATAGTTTGCTACAGTGGGGTCATCCACCATCCCAGTTTCCACTCTTTCAGCAAAACTGGGATGCTTTACATCTGGGTGCTTTGAGATCCAGCTTCTCAAAGGCAATTAGAAGTTACATACTTTCTTGTGAGCTGTGGTATAAACAGTGCTCTAGGTAATGCCCAACTGCACCATATGGAGCAATAAAACTGCCTATGTCCTCCTTTGATTTATATTGTCCCACTCCAGTAATACAATCTGCTCTCCTATTTGATTTGTTTTTCGGTGCCACTGCATGATGAAATGAATACTTTGGGAATTACTTTAATGCAGAAATCCTCAGGTTGCTTAATTGTTTGTGTATCAGCACTCTTTCCCAGTTTACAGATTGCTTTTGTTTTTATTCTTTATTCAATTATCTGGGCTGAATTTCACTTGTCATCGATCAGCTCCAGAATCTTGATCTCCTCTCAGATGAATTATCCTTTCATAGAAGCTCTGATACCAGTGTCTATGTACTGGGGATTCCTTTTATGTTTCCTTCATTCTCTGGGTTAACAGTAACTTTAAGACTTTAATGCTAATCAAGAGCCATAATCAGTTAGTATTAAATAGGACATTCCTCCACAAATGCCTTCATTCATTTCAATGGACCTAGCTGAAGACTGAGGTTGACAGTATCCCATGCTAATGTGGTGCATATATTTCAGTATAAAATGCCTTCTAACATTCATTAGTAATAAATAGATTACTAGTGAGACTGAACACTACCTCGCCTTCAGTAGCTTTTCATTTTTACCTTAAACAGCAAACTCCCATGGGCCCATCATGAAATGCTTATTCAAGATCTAAATATGACTACTACCATGTAAGCCTTAATGACTGAGTTGAGATTTTTTCTTGAGCCACTAGACTAGCAAGTATTTTTCATGGAATCGTTCTGCTTTTCTAAAAGACATAAGCAAACATAATTGTAGGCTCAAAATTATACCACCTGTACTTCGTTCCTTATTATAAGTCAAAGTCTATTCAATCCTTTCTCTCTCTTCTACGTAAACAAAGAGATACATGCTCTTAGAAATCAACTGCTTTAAAGATGATTTCCTATCAAAATCATGAGCCAGTAGCTTAAAATTAAGCTAGAATTTGTAACAATGTCTAGTATTTAGAATTCATATTACTTATTATGAGATCAGTGCTTTCTCATAAAAAATATATAGTCATCTTTACTGTATATTACTTTTTATTTGTATCTTACTCTAAGCTAGTGAAAAAAAGAGATCTTTTCCTCTGATCGAAAGGCAATGTGATTTTCAAATCTGGCAGAGCGAGAAATGGGGTTTAGTAGCTAGAAATGGGGGCAGCAAAGCAGAGACAGACAGACAGATCCAGTGCACAAGGATTTTTGTAGGTCTCTTTAAAAGGCAAAGCTCAAGGCTGAGGTCAAAGACAGGCAGAGATGAAAAGGAGCATAAAGGGAGAAAAATAGGATTTGTACCGTAGGGCCTGGCCTGAAGAACAGTAAAAATTATTCAAACCTGGAAATTCCTTCCAACAAAGGGAGCTAAAAATCTCTGCTCCTCCCTCCTCATACCACAGATATGTATAACATGGATTTATATGTATATGTATAACACAGATTTGTTTTTATGTCTTTATGTTACATGTCATAATTATGCATTTAGTAATAAGATGCATTTGTATGGCACAATGGCTGCAAACAGGTCACCTCTGTGCTGCCCTAAAGAAGTTTTTATGATGGCACAAAGCCTAAAGGAAACAGATGTTTCATGTGCCTTGTCATGCCACAAATGTCCAAAATTGTGGCCACAACAATAGGTGGTAAACATTCATGCCACTTTTTTTGCAGCGGATGTCTATTTGTACTATAGTGAATGAGAGGGGACAACACTGCCCTAGGAAGGTGTTTCTAAGGTGTCAGGGGCCTGATCCTGCATGCCCCAGGAGTTCCCTTGCAGAACCAAACCCAGAAGGCCTGGGAGCACCTGACTGGGTTTCCCTGCTTTCAGGGTTGTGCCCTGAGCACACGTACTGCACTGCTGCACCCCAACTCGAGACAGCCGGCAATGTCCGTGTTGCCCAAAGAAGAGCTGATCCCACTTCAAGGCCAACATCTATGTATAGCCCCTGAGTAAATTCCCTTGAAAAATGCCAGCATATTTGAAAGAAGTTCTACGTTTCTCTACCAAATTACTTGCTAAACAACTGAACTTGGGAAACTGCCTATTTAGAGAGGAAAAAAAAAATCCTCAAGTTACTTGGGTTGTACTGTAACTCTAACACCTTTCATTCTTCAGGGCAAAGTCACAGTTTTCCCTAATTAGCTTTGCTTTTTGTGTTGCTACTTCTAGAATTCTTCCAAATAGAAAGCTGTTGCGATCACGGTCTACGGCCAGGTGGTAGCAACCTATGGCTCACTGAGGAATTGGATTTGGACCAGAGCTGGAGGCTTTGGCAGCATTCAACGGCAGGGTCGCTATGCTGTGCCACTGCCAGGAGTCTCACAGCTTTGCCTGCACTGCTCCATGTTGCAGCCAGGCAGCCAAGTAATGGGGAGAAGCAGCAGAGGCAGCCGGGCTCTATGCTGGCCTGCCTCAGTCCTTCCAGCCCACAGCTGCCCCGGCTATGTATCTAGCTTTGTTTGCTGAAACTAAAAACAAGAAATTGCTTCTACAAAGAAAGCTGTTTTCCACATTAGCTTGAATGTTACAGAGAGCGAGGCCCAACGTCCCCAACGTGTCTTGCTCTTTGGCACAACGTGCAATGGTAGAGGCTTTGAAAGAGGATACCTTTAAAATGAAACACTCATCTGATTAAAATAATGGCCCAGTTCCTTCAAGTAAATTGCGACGACAAACCCACGGCTCTGTTGTCACCTCCATTTACTTCCTGAGGGCTCTGCTGAGAAGTCTATGCTGAAATTGCTGCTGCAAATTTTGGGGCCAAAAGCTAAAAGGGATCAGCAAGCTGAAGCATTGTTTTTAAACAGAAGATACCTGCTGCCGGGATGTATACTGTTAGTAATAACCTTTAGCCCATGACCAACAGAACATGGTAACAGATTAATACAGTTTGTTACTGATTTTCAATAAATATTTGTATTTAAGAAATTTCCCTGTACGTTTGATGTACTGTACCTTTGCAAAAGTAGGCCTATTTTTCATTTAAAACATGACCCTGCTTTCTGACGCTGAGTTTGGAATAGCCACTGTTTTTTTGGTTTTGTGGGGTTTTTGTTTTTGTTTTTTTTGGTGGCTCAACAAACTACATAGAGAATCAGCACCATATTCACCCTACAAACATGTACTCTTCCTTAGTCATTTCGTAGTTCTCAATCTAGTCAATGTCAGGGTATTTAATATGACCCATTCTTCATAGAGAATAGTAGTCCCATTTGCTGCCTCAAGATTGATAGTGCTGCATGCTATCAATCCCAAAAGCTCAGATGCAGGCCATGGACCTCAACCAAAAGATCCCCCTCTCTACTATCAATCTCACAAAGCTGTACTCTCTCCAAGCCTTAAATCAGGCTGCTTGATATCTTTCCAGTTTCTGTATTCCTGCATCAGCAGTCTGCCTAAACATGGCCATCACTCACTACCTCTGTTTCAGCAGTGGTTACAAACACAGTATCACTTTCTGCAATGTTACACTATTATTACTGTCATTATTATTTATTGTATTACAGGAGCACCCAAAATGCAATAGGTATTTGCCAAATGCAGAGACACAGGCTCTACCTCCCAAAAACCTAAAGAAGCTGCATAAGGACTTCATGTTACTGTGAGCCTTTTAGACTGAGTGCACTAGATATAGATAATGCTGCTCAATTCCATGTTGAATAATGGGTGTCTGTAACCCACTTTTGTTCAGCTATGGGTATTCCATCTTTAGTGCATTGACCTCTAAGGAGCCACCAAAATTACTGTATCTCAGGCAGCAAAGGTAAAGCTTCCTATTTCTAATCTCACCCTGCATGCAGGAATCTTATATCCTGTACTGATGAAACCACTGCTATCACTGCCATGTTTTAGAATGATTTATCTTAATTTTCTTTAAAAGACATCACTTGTAACAAGCTCAAAGAGGGTTTTGTTTTCTGTAAATATTTCAATTGATCATTAGTTTGTAGTTTTCTTTCACTTCTTGCACGCACTGATTAATTTTTTAGTAACAATGACAACTCTATCAGGCATCCAGTAATTTAATTGTGTGTGTGTATGCATGTGGTTGGGTGTGTGGGTATATATTAGTGTCAAGATCATACCAGAGTCTTGGAAAGCAGAAGACATCTTGGCTTATGGTCCAGATAAGAAAGAGTTTAATCCACAAGCGACAACTTCAGTCTTAATACAAGCTGATTATTAAACTCTTTCTGAATGTGAATTTTAAATCGCTAAATATCTGGGAAATGTCAACTCACTCTTCCCACTGAGAGATCTTAGCAATTGTAATTTATGAGCCATACCCTTCATTATTGCTTCCATTATATACAAATCTTAATTTAAAGGCCATTCCATTTTCCATAGCATGTTCATGACATTTTGTAAGAGCTCGCCTATCACACAGAGATGGTTGGACAATATTCTGCACTGGATGCTCAGGAACACCAGTCCCATTCACTTGCTCAAGTCCTAGTTGGGTGGGGCTGAATTTAAGCTCCAGAGTAATTGTCATAGAAAATAAAAGCACACAAACAACAAGCCTAAAGCCATGGGTACCACCAAAATATATATACACAGCAGTGGTTTTAAATGAAGGGGGGGAAGTTTCTGACATGCAGGCACAGCCACCCAACCCATGTCAGACCACGGTCATGCTGTTCCATCCCATGGCTTCAGAAAGGTTGCCAACAACTGCTGCAGGCAACCTGCTCCAAAGCAGAGTAAGAGAAGCAGGAGGCCTTGTAGGGGGGAGAGTATTTATGTTTTTGGTATTAGTCCATTTCCCACCAAGTAGTATACCTGAGTTGCAAGTGTCAACTGGAGTTAGAATGATGCATTGCAATACAATCCTTTATTTCTCATAATGTAATAGTAGTATTATCTTTCAATTTTCTTATTTATTCTTTTATGACACTTGAGCAGGAAGGTTGCAGCAGAGATGGGGGGGTGGGTCTCATGCTGCTAAGCACTGTGCAAAATGGCTCTGTCCTGAAGAGTTCACTTCCTAAGTAGATAAGCAGTCAAAAAGAAAAATGAATGCCCCACAGCAGATCACTGGATATTGGAGTTCTTGGATCTCTTGAGTGACAATCCAGAGTCCTGTCCAATGGATTTGCTTCTCAAGATAATAATGGTGATTTTGAATTCTTTTAGTGCCTAAAGAGTGTGTAACAAGGTAAAGTAAAATCTGGAAAGGGTTAAAATCTCACTGCCTAACACAGGAAGAAAAAAAAAACTTGAATCAAAGGGATGAAATTCTGGAGTTATGGGGAGGGTGCTAGTGGAACTACAGGCCCTGGTGGCCATCATAAAGGATAGTCAGTTTTCTGCTATTCTGTTCTTTATCCTCTATTGATACAAAACGGGACACCTTTATGTCCTCTATTTTTCTCTTGAAGAGATACAAAGGTGCCCGGTTTTGTATCGATAGAGGACAGAGGACAACCAGACTGTCCTCTATGATGGCTACCCTACTACAGGGGGACTGGCAGGGTTAGAGGGGCTAGTGTGCCTGTGAAGGAGGGAGGATTGTCCATGCAAGGGTAGGGAGTTGAGGGGCAAAAAATAGCTCAGTCAGGACCGGGGGTAGAGCACACCCCTGGAGCCCAGGTGAGCAGTGGGGCTTTCCCAGCCCAGGGGTTGTACTCTGAACACATGCAAATTTTTGCTGGATCAGGTTTATGTTCCGGATTTAAGTCAGCTCCCCTACCCAGATGAATGTCTGCACAAATGGCTATTTAGATTGACCTAACCCTAGCTAGGCCTGTTCGAACACAAAGGGATATTCTACTGGATTTTCTACAGTCTGTGGCCCTCCAAATCCCCACAAAAGATGGCCAAGATACCTGATACACATACAGAACCTTTTTCTTGATCTTCTGAGGACAGATCTCTTTATTTTAAACTAAACTTCTCATTCTGGTAAAAAATTCTGGAAGGTATAACTTCAGCCTGCTATAAGTGGATTTGGTGAACTGATTTATTCCTTTATCAAAAATGCAAGAGGCCAGCTTTTTTTTGCATTCAAAAGCTTGCTTAACTTTATCCCAACTATGCAATTCATCCAATAAAAGATATCTCTCCCCAAAAATTATTGCCCGTCTCATAATTCGAGGACCATGGCAGTTGCAACATCACTCTAACTTTATCAGGAATATAATTATCCGTTTTTATGCAGAAAAAATGTTCTTAATGCAATAAGAAATGATTTAACTTTCACTGCTCGTAGTGCTTGACCATAAAGAAATCTGTATGAATCTTACAGTAATACCTTTACAGTAGGCAGAAATGAGGATATAAAAATCTGAAATACAGTTCACTTGTATTGCAGTTTAGTAGAAGTGCATGACACTTTATCAGTTGTGTGGGTCCTTCTAACTAAATTATGTTGCAGTGATGATGCTATTAATCATACCTACAGTACTCTCCCCATAGTAAGTGGTATCTCATATCTAATCCATCCCTACTGAAGGAAATAGCATGAGCTCATTTATCCTCGATTAAAGAAAAATAATGGAAGCAAGTTAATTACTAGTATCAATGATTTGGAATCGAAAACATTAACATATGCCAGAAACAATAGGGAAAAAGAAATTGTAAGTTATATCAGTAAAGCTGCTTTATTGGCAATAAAACAAAATAACCTATAAAGGGAACCCATAAAGCTGCTAATGTGTGTAAATCAAGACCTACAAAACCAAGGTCATGGAAAAACTTAAAGAAGAATAAAGAACAAGTAAAAATCTGTGACATACTACACAGACTATTTGATGAGTAATGGCAGCTGAGGTAAGACGAGAGCAGATATAAAACCCAGCCCAAAGGACACACAGCACACAGCTTTACCCCCCTCCCCAATAAACAAAAGCAAAACCTAAGGTGTAGGAAAACGTAGAGGTTATTTCAGTAAAGGCATGTCAACTGTTCTGTGTTCAGTGTTAGGTTCAATGTTACAATGAACCCTAAATATTAAGATATCCATGATAGAAAGTAGTTAATATATCCTCTACCTATAGTATTTGTCAGGCTGTGTAACGGATGGTTTAGATGAACTATATAGAAGGGATTCTTGGGATGACTGAAAGAAAAATATTTGCTTACATTTTGAAGAACAGTAGTTCTTCTGTATTAACGAGGGCATCATCCTAAACATGTTGTTCTGTGTAGTAAGACACATGTACACACACGCAAGGTAGTGCTTTGTGATGGCTTTCTTTTAAGCACAGTAAAAAATGACCAAAGATATTTCTGATAGATTTTCTGGTTGTGATCTGTAGCAGGACCAGGCCTCAAGGGTGGTCATGATGCCCCCTCGTGGCCCAAAGGCTACCACCCTGCACCAGCTCTAGATACCCTCCCTTTACACTTTCCTGCCACATCTTGATTTTTCAAAGGAAAACTGCCCCACAATCCTACAGTATGTCCTCGTCCTACCTTCGTTAGAAACTCCCGTCTCAAACCCCACTGGCCCAAGCTCAGTCCTTCACTAGATGGTCTGTCCCAGTCCAAATGTGCCCCAGGGCACCGATTGCCTTATTCACAGTCTCCGATCTTCCCTACAGCTGTGCCCATGCCTCACAGGTTTTACGCGATACCGTTCTGTCCCTTGTAGAGCCCTCAGCCTTCTCCGCTTCAGCCTCCCTTTTCTCCGGTTGCAAGCCTTCAGCCCTGGCCAACTGGTTCAGATCTGGCCCTCTCAGCTTCAGCCATGTCAGTCAACAATCTCGGGGCATCTGGCCCTCGTGTCTGTCACTCTGGGTCCCTAGCCCCAGAATTCACCCTCCTGGGTAGCGGGGCCCCTGGTCTCTTCTCTTTTGGGACCAATCTCGCCCCTCTTTGGCTACGGCTCCCTGACCCTGGTTCTCACTTCTGCTGTTTTGCCCTTCTTGGGCTGTGGGTCCCTGACCCTGGTTTATGCCCTGCTCAGGCACTGGCACTCTGGCCCTTTCTCAGCTAGTCTTGCTATTTGAACCCCACTCCAACTGGGCTCATGACAGTTGCATGCTCCTCAGGGATAGCTGGGACCTCCACTTCCCCAATAGTCCCAAGTCACCATTATAAACTATAACCAAAAGATAAGCCTCCTGGCTGCAGCACAAATTAGCCCCACACTGGCTGTGTCCAGATAAGTGTGGTGGTACAGTATATGGTGCTGCAGACATGTCTGTGGTGCCACATAGCACACATTCTCCACACTGCAAGGGAGCAGCACGGGGAGGGGAGGCGGATTGATCCCTGGATATTCAGGGGTCAACTAACTAACTAACTAAATAAAAGTGGGGAAAAAAGGTGGAGTGGTGCACACAAGGGCAGTAGGTGCTGCACAAAACCAGAGCTGGGCTAGCCACAGCCATGCTTCAGCTGTTGGCCAGGCTTCAAAGAGCAGGATCACTGCAGTTGCAGCCCCAGGAGACCCCAAGGACACTAGGTAAGGCTGCTGGGACCAGCCCAGTGCTGCCCCCAGCCTCTTCTACCCCACTCAGGGTAACTTGCTGCATGCCAGAGTGTGCAGGGCACAGGCATTGCCCAGAAACAAGTAGCAGCAGCACAAGGTGTCCTGCTGCTAGTTGTCCCCAGGGAACAAAATGTCCATGCTCATGTGGACACAGCCACTGGGTTCAACCGAAGCCCCAGGCCTTAGGTTGTACAACCACGCTCTCTCCTACCCTGGGCTGTATTCCCCTGTAAACCATCAGCATCCTGCTAGCTCTTCCCTAGGCAGCTTGGCTGCCAGCCAGGCCCTCCTCTGCAGCTTCCTGGTCAGGGGCTCTTTCCTCTGCAGCTTCCAGGGCCAGACTGACCACCTGCTTGCAGACACTGGTTTCATGAGCCTCTCTAGCCCTGCCCCATCCAGTCCTGAGTCTGCAGCCACTCACAAGTTTCTTTCTTGTGACTGATGAACCACCTGCTTGCTCAGCTAAGGCTTAGCTCAGCAGCCTGCCCATTTGCTAGCAGTCAGCTGGTTTCCTGGCTGCCCACTCTGTTACAGCTAGTCTAATCTAAGTAGTAGGCTCTTGACTGGTTGTGGGTGTTCCTCTTCTCCTAATGTGTAGATCCTTGCCTAGGCGGCAGTGATTCCTGGCTGCGTGCCCCTTGCATTTGGCCTCTTTCCAGCTGCCCTGGGTCTTAACTACAGTTCTTAGGCCTACTCTCACATCATCCACTGGCTAAAGTCTGCAGGAAGGTATTGCAGAAGGAGCGTACTGACTTCTGATAGTAGCTACTGAAAGTCTCTAAAACCTACTCCCAGACTGTGGGAACTTGATTCCTTTTCAATCCAGAGAGCTTTGCTATGCAATGCTTATTTACTTAGCTAGACTTTGAAGAAGGTTCAAAGTGTCTATCTTCAGTGAGTTCACTGTGAAAATGTTGGACTGATAGTGACTTTACTGTGAAACCTGTTGAATTGTCATGTCTAGAGATAGCAGCATTCTCCAAGTCACTTAGAAGAATTTATATGGCAAGAAATGAGAAAGTGAAAAGAGAGTAGCTTTATTCAAAGCCTGTTCACTTTCTTTTTAATACAGCTCTTTGGCATGGGCATTAATTTATGCTCCCTTAAACACTGCAAGAGTGCATATCAAAATATCTAAGTGAATCTCAGTTAGCACACATGGTCTCTCATACTCATCATTTAAGGTTTTGTTCCTGTTAGTCTAATAAGTTTACTAAAGTCTACACTGGTTCAGCTGGCACTTCACAGGGAACAAGTGAAAAGTGTATGTTACACCGATTTATGCACCTGTTGCCTTAAATTAACCTTTGAATTAGACAACTTCTCCGGTAAAGACAATTATGCAGATGTTCTACAATGAGCAGCAGGTTTCCATCAATATGGAGCAGGGTTTAGCTGCTGTGTGCACAGAGTAGCAGAAGTAATTTGGGTAAACACGCTATTATTTAATTTGTCTCTTTATTTCAATCCTATCATGATAAAAACCTATTAATTATGTTTGGGGGAAAACAGCCCTAAAACACCACACAAATAATTGAGATTTCAGGCCTCCACTGATAAAAGCCACATGTTTTTTTGAGTAATCCAACCAAAGTGAACCACAACCCTTATACAAACACTTAAGACTTTGTGCATGATTGTGCAGTTTGCTCATATGCCAAAGCTGTATAGCGTATTTTCTTGCCAACAGCCAATATATACAGAAGTGTATGAATACTTCGGTGCTCTCACTGTTTGAACCTGGCACCAAAGTGTCTGAAGGAAGGGAATTCCATGAGTTTACAGAAGAAACAGTTAAGAGGCAAGAGTTTTTTGTGATACCTTTTTATTGGCTACAACACTCCAGACTGCAGTACAAATGGGTAGTAATGCAGTTACATGGTTTTTGGGGTGCTTTTTTAATATGGAAACTGGCACACGTGAGCATGTTTCATGTTTCAGTCTCCCAAACAGAATATGAATTAGATCAGGTAAAAATGGGAAGTTAGCTCAAAAGGACGCCTGAAATAAACAGCTCCCAACCATTTGCTGCATTTGCCATCTTAAGCAAATTCAATTTCTACCTTTGTGATAAAAAAGCTAGTTCAAAGTAGATAACATCTCACAATAATGAGTCCCAAAGCTGTAATTTAACACAAACCTAGCACTTCTATTATACAACATATCCAGTTCATTAAAAACAACAAGCCATCTTGTATATGAACTGTATCATCATAAATCAAATATTGGCCAAATAAGCTGCTAGAAAATGCATGGTCTGTTTGAAAAAAGCACAGCAAACTGTATCTAGTATAATCACTGCTGAAGACAGCTAATTTAGATTAAACATTTAAATGAAATTATTTTTAAGGGCAAGTAATACCCAAAATAAAAAAAAATCTTATGTCTACCCAACATAGATGTACTACAAACACAGAATTTATTACTCAAAATATCTTGGAGCTTATTCAGTTCACCAAAGGGCGTATCGCCTCGGTTTTTGTTTTGTTAACAAGCACTTGTTTATTTATTGTCAATCTGTGCAAATCGACTTGCAAAATACACTGAAAATAATTTTGGACTTGATTCCTGATTTCAAGTGTTACACGTTTGTTAACTCCTGTTGTCTTGAATGAGGGCTGAGGTTGTTGCACATCACTTCTAGGCAGAGCGCACCTGTCCACAGTCAGGCATGCGTTATATATTTTACTGATAATGTAGAATCATGGAAAAATAGGATGGAAGGGACCTCAGCAGGTCACCCAGTTCAACCCCTTGCTCATGGCAGGATCATCTAGGATCATCTAAACCTTCTCAGTCAACTGTTTGTCTAACCTGCTTTTAAATACATCCAAGAATTGCAGAACCTCTTTAGGTAATATGTTACACCCTCGGAGAGGTAGAAAGTTCTTTCAAACCTGAAATTTAAATTTCCCAGGCTACAATTTGGGACCATTGTTCCTCAGGTTTCAACCCTGTTTCAAACTGCCAATCAATGGAAGTGATTCTCCCACTCTAATGGGAACTGGTGAGTGTCTGTGTTCAGTTTTGGGCTCCCCACTTCAAGGCAAGTACGGGCAAATTAGAAAAAGTCCAGTGGAGAGCAACAAAATGATTAGGAAATAATTGTGGGGAAAGGCTGAAAGGACGAGGATTATTTAGTTTGGTGAAGAGAAGTCCGAGGAGGGATTTGATAAGAGTCTTCAAATACCTGAAGGGTGGTGATGAAAAGGATGAAGATGGGACCATTTTTTGTGGCTGCAGAGGACAGCTACAGAACATGGTTCCTTGGATTGGCAGGTCAGGATTTAGGCCTGGCAGTTTTAAACAGGGTTGAAACCTGAGAGTTTCTGATCCTGCCAGCTTTGGGCTGGGGTTGAGGTTTGCAACTTTTTTGCTCCCGGTGGAGCTGTATGACCCAACCTACCTGCAGCCTAGGTAGGCCTGGCTTTTCCTTTGTTTCTTTTGATGGTCCTTTGCTCCAGTCAAGCTCTGCAGTTGGGTCAGTTATAGCCATTAATCAACTTGGCTTCTTTTGGAGTTTGTCCCACAGTTTCATTTCAGCAGGCCATATACTTCAGCCCAGAAGTTTTGGGGTGTATGCATGCTTGCTGGAGCTGTAGTCACCCTCCACATACACACCCAGCCTTTCCATGGGAGCACAGATCGGCACTCTACCACTTCTCCAGGAGCAACGAGGGACCCCTTGCAATGCAGAAGGACCCATGCTCTCAAGCAGCACCACGCAGCGCAGTGAACCCAAAAAGCAGCTCAGGACTCTCTGGTGTGGGCCCTCCTCTCCAGCCCATTGCTGAAGGGCAGGTATAGGGGTATAGGCTTCCAGAACTACCCACTGGGAAGCCCCAAATCCCAGCCTGCCTGAGTATGGGTGAAGCTTCCCCAAAAGGGTGCCTTCTATATGGGCATTGCTCTGTAGTTAGTGTTGCACCTCGTAACCGGTGTACCCTTGACCTGCGAGCCTGGGTCGGCACGACCAGCTTGATGCAGAAGGGATAGATGACCAGACAGGTGGGGAGTAGCGGTGAGTAGGAGTCAGGCGGCTTGAAGCGTATTGGTTGTATGAAAGGTTTATTGTACTTACACTACCGATGGTTGCAGCGTAGGCAGGAGAGCTGGCTTGTTCAGTTACAGTGCATAAAACAGAACAATCTAAAGGGGTCTGTTGGTCCACGGGGCTCCTGAACCAAGCCCTTGCTTTCTAACCCGGAGGGTAGGTGCGGCTGCCCGACTCAATAGTCCCAGAACTGGTCAAAAGCTCATACACAGGGAGAAACCATAATGCACTTTCGAACAGCAAACTTCTGAGAGCTCTTTGACGAGAAGAACAGATGAACCGGTGAGGAATGAAGTACGCCAAAATGAAGATCGGTTGGCGGGGAGAAGATGTCTGCAGGTGGCCAATCTGCTGACTGTGTCTCCTTGGTGTGCGCGGATTCTCCGCTTAATGGCGGGAATCTGCTCTTAGTTATAGTCAGGGTGACCAATCACTACATGCCAACTGTGACTATTTACTGACCGCCAATTACGTTCTTACGCCAGTGACCTAGATGCATATTCATCTGACCTAGATACATTATTCACCTGACCTACTTTATTGCCCTCAGCGGGTTCAAAAGGTCAAACATGTGATTGGCACCTGCAATTCTTACCATTGCAGACAACAAGCTTCTTAAGTATAGAGAACAAAGTTTTAACAAACTCCAACTGCAATGCTTCCCTCAGCAAAGAAATAAAAGCTGCTAGTGCTGAGGGGTCATTTGGCCTGAGTCCTTACTAAGTTATCATGGTGTTTTGCTTTGCTGGCATCGGCACTCTAACTGACAGGTAGAATTCAGACATGACAGGTAGTAATATTTTAAAATTATATTTAATGTTTTCTTTTGTTTTGTTTTATTCTTTGTAATAATGTGAGTGTTTGTGTTTATACTGCTTGCAAGAAAAGGGGAATTTAGTGTTCCCAGATTTTCTGTGTGTGGGCTGAAGCCACAGGTATCATTTATGAAGTACTCCAAAATGTGAACCCACCCCTTTTTGCTGCCAACTGGTGCCCTGGTGTAAGGATTACACATTAAAATTGCCTTTTGCTGGATGAGACCTCAGGTCCATTTTGCTTGGTATCCTGCATCACGGAGTGGCAGAGAGTGGATGCTGAAAGGAAGAGTGAACTCTATATGACCAGGGTTTTTTTCTACTGTTCCTCTCTCACTTGCAGACTCCAGAATTTGAGGTCTAAATGTCTTAGCTAAATACTATTTTCAAAAGTGACTTGTTTTTTTAGAGTCAGATTTCTAAAGGGACTTAAAGATGTTAATAGGCATCTTGTGGGACTTTGCACAGTATGCAGCATTTAAATACCTTTAAAATCTGGCTACAGAAAACTCTTCCAGGAGCGGGAGAATACATCACTATCTTACATATATACAATTGGTAGAGAAATCCTGAAAGCCTGGCATAGAACTAATCAGAAACTGAATTCTCATTTTATAGAAATTCTGAAATGTCAAATGAAAAAACAAAATTTCACGGTTACCCACAGGATAAAAATCCCAAATTTTCACTTTGAAAAAGTTGAAACAGCATTTTATTTTGACCTTTTCAAACTGTTTTTGAGGTGCTCGATCCTTCCCGGCCTCCCAGGTCAGACATGGCCTGCCTACCAGCCTGTATCAATGCCAAGGAGTCTGGAAGCCTACACTCCACTGGTAAATTATTCTGATGGAAAAGCTCTACATTCCCCTTCTCACCTATCTGAAATCTTCTTTTGTATGGCATTTTAGGATTATAACATTCATAGATTAATATCTAAATTTGATAACCTATCTGCGATGATTCCTGATCAGAAGAAGGTTTGGATCATTTGAGTTCTGCGAACCAAACACATGGAGACTTGAGTGCATTGCCACTGGCTGAAGTTTTACAGACAACCTTGAAGTACACTGACCAGCAGACAATGAACACAGACTTCTTCTCATTGATTGAAGTGCAGACTGCAGTGTCATTGCTAAATTAAGTTTCAAAGACAATAAATATAGATCACATTTATACTTTCTAGTTATATTATATTTACTAGTCTATTTGCTATGCTTAGCCAAGTGATTATGTCTGACACATTAGTATATTCTGTACCACTATTTGGTAAATAAGTTGTGGCATTCTCCTATTTTATTCCTGTTATTTAGCTCGGTCCTTTCAACAATATGAAATGCTTCTGTATCTAGAGAGCTTGACTGAAGACTGAAGCCCTCTGCATGGTATGTGCTGACTTTAATGTCACATTTTGCTGTGCCGTGCCTCAAGTTTTCCATTTAATTTACCCACCTTTAAATAGTTTTTGTAAGATAACTATGTACGGTATCTTTATTGAAAAATATCAGTTAGATTATAACAATAGTTGTATTTAATAATGCACTTACAAGGAATCACAAATTGAATGTTGTAAGATGCATTTAATGTTGTTTCACATTAACCATATTTCTAGTGTCTGTAAAGTGCTTGAAGCACTAATGATAATATCAAAGACAGAGAAAAAACTGTACTGTTATAAATATTCTTGAGTAAAATAAGGCAAAAGCAGGCCTTCATATTGTTACTTAACATATAGCCTTTAAAATGATTGATTTTTTTTTCAATGAAAAGTTGATAAAAGTCAAACTTTCACTTTGTTTTCTATTGTTATTTTCCAGGCTGAGTAGTTCTTTGATCCCGCTATAATCTCTATTTCAAATGGCTAAAAAATGTATTAAACTCCATTACGATACCTAGAAGCCCCGAAATAAACAAGAATCCAAATCGACCTTGACATGAACGCAATTACACAGGGGTACTTTACTAAACCACAAAATGTATAATCGTAAGAAAGATAAATGTTCATATATCTGGAACAGTAGTTATTTTGTTACAGATTTGGATCTTACTAGCATCTTCTAGCACAGAGCAGTTGGGTGGGTAGGACATAATGTCACAGGAAAGTCTTTCCACCGTTAGCTTCCCCCGGAATTCCAAAAGGGACGAGTAGCTCTGGAAGGACTTGCATAAGAGATGCTGCCCACGTGAAGGATTGGGCAAAGTACTTCCCAAATGCTATGTAAGCCTTGTTTCCTTTCTGGGCTGTCCCTGAAGAAACAGGTGCGATGGGCATTTTTCCTCACCGCCCTCAGGTGAATTTCCTGTGCCAAAGGCATGAAACCTGAGTCCTGTCATGCTGTGACAGTCAACATATAGGACTAAATAATACCAGATAGCTACACAAGGAATTAATTATTGTAATTTTCAGTAATGCCAAAGGATTAGTAAAGAACCAGTCCTTCAGAGTGGCTGCTCCATTTAAATTAATTAAAATGGCAATATTCCTTTCAATACTGTTTCTCTCGTCAGATGCCATAAGAGTGTTTATACAATTTAAACTATAAACCTGAACAAAAGTAAATCGGAAAAATGTATGGGGCAGCCATTCTTTGAAGAAATTGGTCTGCTATCAGACATAAAAGAGGGACCAAAATTTGAAGAACTACACCCGGGCCTCCAGAAATGACTGAGATAAAGCAGATTTCCATGTTTCAAGATAAAAATTCTCAGTCAAGTTCTAGCCGAGTACTGTAGTATAAAAGCATATGTGTCCTGATTACAGGCCATTAAGGCCCATCAAGGCAGTGGAGATAGAGCTCCTCTGTTTCTTTAACCTCAGCACAAGAAGGAGGTGATGTGGTCAGCGCCACACTTCAGGAGTATCATAATATACTGAACTATAATTCATTCTCAATAATCAGTGCCACAAATTAATCACTACAGTGGAAGAACAATACCTTCTTAGCATTTAGCAATGTGCTTTGCTTACAGTTACTCTTATTTTGAAACTCCGTGATTATTTTGTCTAGTATGAGGTTTTGGTTGAATAGTCCAGGCATTTTGGGGTCACTGAAATTCAAAAAACATGGACTGCTGACACTTAACAGAATAAAATGCATATATTTTTGTAAAATTGTTAACAAGAAAAGCAAAATTCAAGGACTTCTTCTGATTCTCAACAAAAGGCTTAATCTCTTTATTCAATTTTTGTATAAATTGACTGAAGTCAGTGTCACTTGGTTAAAGTTTCAGCAGTTCTCCATTACTCAGACTCTGTGTCCCAGAATATTCCTGGAACTCAGTCCATCCACTACAGCTGATAGCATTTCTTTTAAATTTCCTTCCCTTTTCCCTAAACACTTTTTCAGCAACAGTAGTCATTGTTAAAAACATACAATTTTAGCTGGCATAAAAAAGATCAATCGGTACTATTCCCTGTACAGTACTATAGAAAATTCCGTGAAAAATACAAGTATAGAGGTAAAGTCACTTAGTTAACTGCTTTGTTACTCATGGCACTTGGGAAGTTCTTAAGGATGGGCACTGTAGTTGGTGGGGAGAGGGATGAAAAATATGCCAAGTTTCTACGTTATGTATTCTAGTAATTTTCAACACACTTAGGACTCAACCCTGCCCCACTCAGTGAGACTTTAGTGTATCATCATAGGTTTATACAGTTAGCTGCTGTTGCTCTGTAATAATATTTCTTTCTGGAAAATAATGAACTATAGTTTCCTTGATATAACTATAGTAACACAGGGACAATTGTTTGAGAAAACTGGTGTGTTCTTGCATCATCAAGGACGGAAGGTAATAGTGGGATTTTCTAGGGACAAAAAGTCTCTGTATATTCCCATAAACACATGTAGAGCAGTGGCAGGTCAGACAATGTTTCTTTTAGATGACACAGGAGAGCAAGGAAGTGAAATGGCAAATGGCTAGTTTTCTGAATTCAGTATATTAAAAGTGATATGCAATAGAGGACGCCAGTCTTAAGCTAACGAAGCAGCTCTAGTCCCCTAGTCTATGACCATCGCCAGTGAAACAATTGCTGGCAAGCAAGAAATGAAATAGTGAATGAAACATGACACTAATCAGTAGGCAGTCACCTATGAAGCAAAGAGAAACAGCCTTTTCATAGTGATATGCTTGGCCACCTCTTCTATTGACAGTTTTCTATTAACTAGTACCTCATACAGCAGTATACACTCACCCCTTGAAAATGTATTATAAATGTTAATTCTTTTAGTACATTGGTATTTAAGTGGAACAGTAATCGGAGCAAAGCGAGTGAAATCAATACAAAACTAATACATTGTATTGCACATACACTCTAAGCATCGCATATTTTAGTAGGCTTCTAACTACTTTTATCCTTTATTGCTTGTTCCTGAAAAAAGCCCTCAGAGGCAGAACATGCCACTGACATTATTTTACATTAGCATCATGAATTTCAGATGCACATGTTGTTCCACTTGCCACTGAGGCAGTATGTTGTGGTTTCTCATTTTCATTCAACTACCCTCGGTATTAGGCATTCTGGTATCCTGTTCTTCAATGCAGCTGACCACTGATCTGCTACAGCAGTCACTCTATTCAGCAGGCTCTGGTTCCAGGAGTTAGTGTGTTTTGAGGAAAGAGACGGGGTTTTGCTCGAGCCTTGCCCATTCAGAAGTCAGCCAGGCAGAGGTGGCATGCATTCCCTCATCAGTGCTCATCCTTTAGCCCATTCCTGAAAACTAAAGGGATGCACCTGGCTTTGAACTTCCACTGAGTGTCACAGGCTGGTGCACTGATGGCTTACGTGTCTCTGAAATTCCTACCATGAGAAAAAAGCCTGGGAGCTGCAGTCACACAGGTGAGCTCTCCAGCCAGGGAGGACTAGAGGGCTGTTCCCTGGGCTACCCCTGCGCTTAGAGGAGCCCATTCATTTACAGCCTGCCCTCTCCCCTACCTGGTTCCCACTGTGGGAGAATAGTCCCACTCTGTGCACTGCTCCAAGCCAAATTCTCCCTAAGTTGCAAGACTCCAGGAGATCTGCTGCTCTGGCACAGGTGTCTGCTGCCCCGCACACTGCTCCTGGCCAACCTGGAGGAGCGTGTGTGGGGGGTGGGGGGAACAGGGCACATTCCCCTGAGGCAGAAGCCTCAGGAGAGTTGTCATCATGGAGCAGCTGCCAGCTGCTGCCTGCCAACCTAGAAGAGTGTGGGAAGTGGGTGGGTGACTGAGAGCCGTTCTTCCCAAAAGCAATCCTCCTGGGGGTCTGGGAGGACTCCCACAGCAGAATGCCCTCCTCCCACCAAGCAGATATTTGGAAGCGGGGGGGGGGGCGGGCAGTGGAATTTGGGAAAGAAGATAGGAATCACCACAAAGGAGAAGTACTCTGCACTGGTCCATACCTCTGAGGCCACACCCAGAGAGTGGTGGTCAATGGAAGTGAACCATCATAGCACTCCATGACCAGCGGTGTTCCCCAAGGCTCCATCCTTGGACCTGTTCTCTTTAATGTCTGTATCAACAATGTGGATGCTGGTGTCAGAAGTGCACTGGTCAAGTTTGCTGATGACACTAAACTTTGGGGCATAGTGTCTACACCTGAGGATAGGCTGGAGATCCAGGTTGACTTGGGTAGGTTCAAAAAGTGGGCAGATACAAACCTGGTGACATTCAGTACTGACAAATGTAATGTACTCCACCTTGGGAAAACCCCCCTGCAGCATGCTTATAGGCTCAGCAGTGCTATGCTTGCTAGCACCTCAGCTGAAAGAGCCTTGGGGGTCATAACTGACCACTAGATGAACAAAAGCCACCAATGTGATGTTGCAGCTGGTAAAGCAAACCAAACTCTGGCTTGCATCCACAGATGCTTCTCAAGTAAATCCCAAGATGTCATCCTCCCACTGTATTCACCCTTGGTGTCGTTGCAGCTGGAGTACTGCATCCAATTCTGGGCTCCACAATTCGAGAAGGATGTGGAGAAGCTTGAGAGAGTCCAGAGAAGCCACGTGCATGATCAGAGGACAAGAGTACAGGCCTTATGAAGAGAGGCTGATAGCCATGGGACTCTTCAGCCTGGAAAAGCGCAGGCTTAGGGGTGACCTGGTGGCAGCCTATAAGTACATCAGGATCTTGGGGAATGCCTGTTCACCAGAGCGCCCCAACGGATGATGAGGTCCAATGGTCACAAACTCCTCCAAAAGTGTTTTAGGCTGGACATAAGGAAAAACTTCCTTACTGTTGAAGTCCCCAAGGCCTGGAATAGACTCCCACCAGAGGTGGTGCAAGCACCTACTCTAGACTCCTTTAGGAAACATTTGGACGCTTATCTTGCTGGGATCCTTTGACCCTAGCTGACTTCCTGCCCTTGGGGGAGGGGGCTGGATTCAGTGATCTTCCAAGGTCCCTTTCAGCCCTAATGTCTATGAAATCTATGAATTTTCAAAGGCAGGATCCCCACTGGGCTCCCTGACAGCTTGTTTGCCCCTAGGCAGGCTATCAGGGAGTCAGTGCTCTCCCTCCCTTTCTCTCTCAAGAGAAGTTTACAGCCATTCAAGTTAAATGGGAAAGAGGGAGATCTTGCTATCTAACTTTCTAGCAAAAGAGCCGCTTCTCTCCTGCATTAAATCCTTTGAATGGCTGTATGCTCTCATTTTGTGCCAGGAGAAAGACTTTTCTCCTGGCACAAATGTAATACCTATTTATGGCCTTGGGGTGCTGTAGGCAGGGTCATTTGGAAGGTACTTATTCGGCTGACTGGTGTGGTCACTTAGAAGAAGTCTGTTGTGCAGAGGTGGCCTTAATGACAGAGCATAGAATCGGATCCAGGTATTTTATATTCATCGTATCAAATCCTCTTCTCATTTGCTTCAGCATGTCCACACCAATCTTAATAATACAGATGGGTGATTTCAGTGGTATATAAAGGAGGAACTGAGAACAACAAGTTCAAGCTAATCTCATGTTGGTATTGTCACAGAAATATAAAACCTCCTAAAAGTAACCCAACTCCAGTCCAGACTTTCTGAAACCACAGAATGCTTTCCTTGGGCACCCTCAATACACAGTGCTCCCTCAATCACACCAATAAGTCTTCATATGAGACAAGGAAATCTTCATTCTAGGTGAAGTGACATATCATCAGCTTTGTCAAATACAGCACCATATTACTGTTTCTGTTCCATATGAACAGTAAAAAAGACACTCCACAGTAATTTTGACAGCAGTATATTAACACAATACCATAACCACAGATGTGAACACCCAGTAGGTGAATATACCTTTACCACATTACTTATTCTTTCTCCATTCTTAAAATCCCACTCACAGTTTGGTGTTAATGGGTGCATCTACACATGCGCTTTACTGCAGGCTTGACTAATTAGCTCTGGAGTAAAGCACCACCATCTACACATATGCCAGTATGCAGTAAGCTAATTAACGCTGTTGTAAGATAATACTGTTGGGGACAGTATTATCTTATGGCAGGGCCATTTAGTGCACTGAAACACATGTGTAAATGCTGACTGGGGGTGTAAATTGCACCCAGTCCCCAGCCAGCAAGGGGCTTGCTCTACCTTGGTTCAAATTGCTGCTGTCCCAGGTGCTTGTAGATGCTGCGCCCAGGAGCAGTTCACTCCGGTTTGAATTTCTCCGGAGTTTATTGCATCACATTAGTTTCATGTATAGATACACCCAATAGGTAGAATAGCTCCAGACTTTAAGCAGGCATGCTTGTATCCAGTCTCTTGAGAACTGCTGCCTGGTTATGAAGCTCTATCTCATAGCTTAGAGAAGTGGGCGGATCTGAATAGCATGCGGTTCAACAAGGACAAGTGCAGGGTGCTGCACCTGGGGAGAGGCAACCAGCATTATGGTTATAGGTTAGGGGCTGACCCTCTCGGCAGCACAGAGGCAGAGAGGGATCTTGGAGTCAGGATTGACTCCAGGAAGAATATGAGTCGCCAATGCGATGAAGCAATAGGCAGAGCCAACCACAGCCTGTCATGCATCAACAGGGGCATCACTAACAGGTCCAGACAGGTCTTGCTCCCCCTCTGTGCGGCGCTGGTTAGGCCACAGCTGGAGTACTGTGTCCAGTTCTGGGCGCCGCACTTCCAGAAGGACGTGGAGAACCTGGAGAGAGTCCAGAGGAGGCCACTTGTATGGTTGAGGGCCTCTGTGGCCAGCCCTATGAGGAGAGGCTGAGGGACCTGAATCTCTTCAGTCTCCGCAAGAGGAGACTGAGGGGGGATCTTGTGGCTGCCTACAACCTTATCAGGGGCCAGCAGGGACTCGGGGAAAGTCTGTTCACCAGGGCCCCCCTTGGAGTCACCAGGAACAATGGCCACAAGCTGAGGGAGGACAGGTTTAGGTTAGATATTAGGAAGAACGACTTCACTGTAAAGGTGGCCAGAGCCTGGAATGGGCTTCCCAGAGAGGTGGTACTCTCACCTTCCCTGGAAATCTTCAAGAGGAGACTGGACAGGCACCTGGCTGGGGTCTTATGACCCCTCCCACCCCCAGTGCTCCTTCCTGCCCATGGCAGGGGGTCGGACTCAATGATCTATCTGGGTCCCTTCCGAATCACTGATTCTATGATTCTGTGATCTCCTAGTTGACCATATTCATTTGAAGTTTATTTGATGATTGAATGATAATGGCCTTACTAGAGTCTTCTCAATTCTACTTTTACCCTTCTCCATAGTAGAGAGTCCTGAGAGAAGAACTAGTAACATATAGGACTGTTGAACAGAATTCTTACCACTAGTTTCTCAGATTTATTATACATTTTAGTATAATAATTCATATCACAGAATTCTTACCACCAAGGATGCAGGTCTTACAATTAACTAAGAGCCTTTTCATCATTTCCACAGTAAGTGGCACCAACCCACCACTTCTAAAATTCTGTTCTGTTTTGGTGACTCCCAAAGAGTCATTGGGAAACCCCTGAGTAGCAAGTTTCTACAAATGAAGCCCTCTCTGTTGTGGTACTTTTGTGTTCAGCAACAGATGCGGTAAAGAGCTCTTTCCCTTCTGGAGTCTCCCTCCATCTGGTATGCTGGGTAAGTAGCTGATGAGCTGAGGTAGGTCTAATTTTGCCTGTTTGCCAACAAAAGGGAGCAGAGTGCTCTTTAATCTTCTAGACATTCAGACCCCAGGGATTATATGTAAATCCAGAGTATCCACACTGAAGCTGGTGGAATTCCACCTACAAAAAATACTGTAAATAAGATCATAATGCTGCTCTAAAACTTTAGCACTACAGTACTGGCACTGCTAGCACTACTCTATTTATTAAGCTAGTCTTTCCAGAAAACATCCAATTTAGATAATAGCCAGTGGGAGAAGCAATCCCCTTTAGGGATCTGCAATGGCAGTTATATTATTTCTTAACAGCTATTTCTCAGCAGCACACAAGTCTGCTGCTGAAATAATACATTTGTATGATGTGGGAGTATAGCTTCCAGAATTGCTTGGGTCTGTTAGAGTTGAGAAAGATCTCCAAAATGCGATCTGAAGATTTGTACGGTAAGACTTAATCATTCATAACACAAACATGCCTCCTATTAATTTTACGCCTTTTTCCTTGCTGACCAACTGTTTGTTATTTAACCATGTTGGCAGGGAAAAAATCACAGCAAATAAATTTTAGTCTGTGGCTTGTTTGTAAGCAAGTATTTGATATTCAGTGCTTGAGCCATTTTGATTGGTTATACTATATACTTCTGTCCTTGGATGGGCAGGCAGATCCCGTCTATGAACCAAAGGTAGCCCAGGAGATTTTGTGAGATCTGTCTTGAGGCATCACTTCCTCACTTCCCACTTGCTCTAGTGCACTGGTTCTTAATGTCTTCAGACTCAAGGCACCCCTCGTCAGACTTGAGGCACCACTCCATAATTTCTATGAACTGAGCAGCACTTTATTTTGAAAACTAATTCATTACAGGGATTATCTCCTTGCAGAGGAGCAGGCAGTGGGGGTGGGGGAGCAGTTAGGCAGGGAAAGACTGAGCCTGCCCTTATCTGCTTATCTCCTCACACTTCCTGCCATTGCCCTTCAAGGGATCCTGAGGCACCCCCAAGTGCCCTGGCACCCTGGTTGAGAATCACTGCTTTAGTGGCAGGAAACCGGGGGGGAAGGAGAGGGTCTGCTACTGGCTTGCACTAGTGTCAAATTAAGGATCTTATCCTTGAATCCTTGCAGATTCAGCTGTGCTGACTGACACAGAGCTTGTACAGAGCCTGGGCTCATTCCTCTGCTGCAGATAGTGGAGCAGCAGGCTCATGAAACCTTATCTTATGTTCCTACATTCGTAGCCCAGAGAGATTTAATGGAATTCTTATATCTCTGCACAGACACATTCTGCAAGCCGAGAAGCAGAATTTTGAGATCAGGCTATTGATGTAAAAATTCACACTTATGATTTCAAAATTGACTACTGTAAATAATCTTTAATACTTGGTTAGATTCTGCTATTTCCATGATCATTGTACCTGAAATATCATTTGCTAAAATATTCTTGGAAGACAGTTACAAAAGATACTGACTCTGTTTTACAACGAATCCCATAGAAGATTGTTGATACTATTTTTTCAGCTCTGGATTTTGCCTTCAAGAGTAGATCTAGCTCCTGAATGGGTGTTACTGTAGAGTCTTGCATTATAAAGTCTGGATAAGTATGCAGACTTGCTGAGCCCGTTAGCAAGTTTTGGATCTGTCTTTTGGTCCAAATACTGAGAATAATAGGGTAGAATGCAATATGATCGGTTGCATTATTTTACCAGCCACAACCTTTTGAGTATGAAAACTGCTTTGCTTTTTTTAAATAGTCTAATTTTTGAAATTTACTCGTAACACTGCATCTAAGAAATGTGGAGAAAAAAATAAAGTGGGATTGTTTGTTATTTGGGCAGGCATTTAGCAAACAAAGCTAGGCTGGTATATTATTAATAGGTTTCTGCTTTGTTTTCTTCTATAAGCATTTTTCGTATTTTAAAACTTATTCTGTTCCTCTGTTGTAAGCAACCCTGAGCCTTTGCTGGGAAGGCTTGCATATAAATCAAATAAATAAATAAATAATATGCTCTTAAAATACTAACATATCTTAAGACTTTCATAATCACTGTAACTTAATTGATTAATTACAGAAAAATATTTCTAGCAAAATTATACCCAGCAAAGGTGACTGTAATACTTAAATTCAAATCAGTCAGCTATGAAGCAATCTTTTTATTTCTAACAAGGGTTTGTTTGAAAAATAAATCTGTGACAGCTCATGTTTGAATAATCCAATTATGAGTTTAAATTTTGGGGAAGTAGAATAAGGCAATATACTACTGTGTCAGAGCTTTGCTAGTGTTCTACATAGCCTTAAAATGTCATATGGTTTGAGGAGTACAGTTAATAGAAATGGTCATTTCTATTCTGCATGCCTTTCTCAGGGCAGCATAAAATACCCTTAGTCTAAGTGAGAATCTGGCATGCTTTCTCTACAAACTTACCCATGGATCTGAAAGTCAGAACAGCTTCTTCATAACCATTAACTCGCCCTTCAGAACCACTAACCCAAGCTCATTGTAATGTACTGTGATATTTTTGAGGCAGACACAGTTCCACACCTCCACGTAACGATTCTGTAAGTGGATGTTAATTAACAATTCGACTGATGACATACAAGCAAAGCGGGGAAAAAATCTACAGTCTTCTGTAATTAGATTGGGTCTGAAGTGCTAAAGTTGAAAAGTAATAAAAGTCGAGCTGCCTGAACAATCCCCTTGTGAATAACATTCATTGCAAACACTGGCATTTCTCACTGGATAATTGTTCATTAATACATTTTTTTTTATTTCACCAGGCCTAAATAGTTTTTTTTTTTTTAATCAAAAGAAGGCTTCACATATACAGAGGGATTTATGGAGTTAGAGGCCATCCATTCCTTCAGTTAGACTCTTCAGGTTTGTATTTTCAAGTCTGGCTAGGTCAGGATGAGGAGGTGTTCATTCAGCAAAAGGAACTATTTCCTGCTACTGTGTGTAGTTCAGGCCAATTGAAATAAAACTATCTAGTTTTGATTCAGCATCAAGAGAGTCACCTACAGTCTTGAGACTGGCAAGTGCAGATAGTAAATCTATTTTCCCACATGTATTAGTCCTGTAAGTGCCCACTGTGTGTGGTATCAATGGCCAGCCTTGCGGCCCTTGAGTTTTAAATAATTTTTAACAGCCGTCAGTGTATTTCATTCTCTGATTTCACAGACAAAATCATTTTTCTGAGAACCAATAAAACAACCAGATTTTACAACCTTGCATCAGTGCTCTGTATTGTATTATACATCCTGATGTAGAGGCTGGTAGGCAATATTCTAGCTTGATTGATAATGAAGGGAGTTGGGTCCCCCAGGGCTTCCTACAGCTAGGAAATGCTAAAAACATTGTTAGAAACAGAAGGTTTACCTTTCAAAGTAAAGCCTCATCAATGCCTGCACAGAGACCTCCACAGCCATACAGCCTTTGTAAAGACTTCATAGGGCTGTCAAAGCACAGGAACTGTAACTTACACATCTACTGTGTAGGCCTTGATTTCTTCCTACCTACCAGAAATGCATATTATTATCCCTTATCCCTTACTCGATGTATTCTGAAGACACCTACAGACCAGGCCCCAGTGTGCTAAGCACTCTGTAAACACATAACACAGACCACTTTTTTTCCCCAGAGCTTACAAACTAGGATGAAAGCCATGCCCTGTCCTTGGTGTGTAAAGGCAGTTAATTCTCAACAGAATTGGATGCTGTCCAAGAGACATGCCCACTGATCTCTCTGGCTCCTTTCTCTGTTGCTGGCCATGGACCCTATTTATATGAACCTAAGCTCTTACATGGCATCCATGGAAGAGCTAGAGATAACTGCTCAGTGGAGGAATGATGATATGTAACCACCTTTCCTTTATACCCTCTGCCTCTCGTTCTGCAGTATTCCTGGAAGCCTTATCTCTTAGGCTGTGTAGATGAAATGAGAGGCATGTATGCACAACACTTTAAAGTGGGCTAAATGCTTTTGCATTGCTTTAATGGTGTTGGTGGCATATTGCACATTAATTCCAGCCGCTATAGGAAATTTGGCGGTGTAATGTGTCTTAAATGACTTGGTGCGCAGCAAACTAAAACTCCTTTGTGGCCCCTACAGCCACAGAGTGAAGCACCAGGCTCCGTGCAGCTCCATGGTTCTGCAGGAAGCCCTGCAGGCAGCCTGGCAGCAGCCTGAGAAAGCAGGCTCTGCCCAAGAAAAGCAGCAAACCATTTTTTCTGCCTCCTGGAGCCTGCCTGCCTGAGCTGCGTGGGGGCCTGGTGCTTCCCTCAGCAGCTGCAGTACCTCCCCATGACCACCCAAGCCGGGCGCTTGCAGGCAGGTGCCCCCTAGGGGGAGCTGCCACCGCTGCAGAGGGAAGCACCAGCTCCACCCACAATCCAGGGACCACTCCGCCTGCCCTCCCTCCCCGCCAGAGAGGCAGGTAAGTCAGTGGGGTGTGTGTACAACATGAGGGTTTAATCAGCCCTAAACTGAAGCCGTGTTTTTTAAAACCCACTGCTTCAATTTAGGGCCTCTGTTTCATCTACACATAAGAGAGCCACTTTAACCTCTGAATGAAAAGACTGGCCTAACACAGCAGGTGATCTTGTCCAGTGGAGATGCATAAGTGTAAAATAGTTCTAAGTAAGTGTAGATACTGCATTAGGACATTAGTCTAGTGCTTGGGTTCTAGTTACAGCTCTTCTACACTGACTTCTGTGATTGTTTCCCATTTCCTGGGGGAATACTGAGCTAATATAGTATAAAAGGTAGATGGTAATGCTACATCCTCGTGCTATATCTTAGAATAACTCTGCTTGGTGTCTCCATTTAAGGATGAGTTCTGGGCTCTGGGTCCTGAGTGTACGGAGGCATCTCCTTTGCAACTGGGAGTCAGATGCCTGAGCTCAGACATGAAGAAGAAATTCAAGTCCTGTGTTTACAGTCTTTTGCCTAGTTGTAGGCAGCTCCCTGCTTAGAACCCAGGCTTTCGATCATCCTTCTAAGAGGCCTAATTTTCCCCATGTACAGTATAGGATGTATAGGCACCTAACTCTGGGCTTTGAATTCTACGTTGGGAGCCAAGTGCCTAAAACTTGGGTGTGGTGGGACAGCAGGGACATTCCTAAGCACACTCTGTTTGTCCACTTCAGTTTTCATACACCACCATAGGCGACTGGTAGGTGGGGCACATGCCCCACCTGAGATTGGCCGCCACTAGCTTCTGTGGGCGGTTGCCACTCGCCACCCTGCCGCCACTGCCACTGGCTTCTGCAGGTGGTCGCCACTCACCACCCTGCCACTGCTGATGCCACTGCTGGCTTCTGCAAGCAGTCTCTGCTTGCCCCCCACCACACACATACACACACTGATGCCACCATCCACTTCTGCAGGCAGTCACTGCTTGTTACCCTGTTGCTGATGCCCACAAACTGTGCTCCCCCAGTCTCAGGAAGCACCAGTTACCTATGCATACCATATCTGGAAATGTACCAATAAAGCACATTAAGCACTACAGAGACCAAGGTCTTGAAGGAGACTGCAGTAGGACACACCCAGAGTGGTTTCCCAAGAACTGTTCCACGTTTAGATAGTGGATGGGAATGCTCAGGCAAGATGTGCTGGGGATGGTCCACAGCTATACTCTAGGAAGGGCTTAAGCCCTTCTTTGGACCTGGTTCTTAGGAAGTTCATTGATAAAGGGAATAGTATGAATTCCTTTCCTCCACAGGGTATTGAGGGGAAAATATACTGAAGATTGTGACATTAAATACCTTTTAGGTATGCTTGATCGAGGCATAGTAGAGTCTGCCTTAGGGGATAGAGTACATAGCCTCCTGAAGTGTCTGTCTTCCCGCCCTACTTTTTTATGATCAGACACAATGGCAGAGAGGAGGCCACATAATTATTCGGTTGAGGAAAAGGTTTTTTGTTTCCAAAATATTTATGCCTATACAAGCAAAAGAGGCAAACTGCAAACAATACTCTAAGTTTGCAAGCTCTTAATTAGATCATGCCAAGAAAATTGCTGCTGTAAAGCAATAGAACAAACATTCCTCTGCAGTTAACCCCTCCCCGAAGGAGATAGGAACACGTCTGGTATTTATCCATAAGTGAGTGTCTCAGCGCACAGTCAGAAACTCTCCGTTTTTACCACTTGGGAGCATAGACATTACCTCCAAAAATGAACTTCAAAACAACATGAGAAAAAGAAAGATTCTGACAATAAAGAATTGATTTCATTTGGAGAATTACTGAGTACAGTAAAAATGAAATAAAAAGCGAAGCTCATAAAAACACAAGAAAAGTTCAAGTCATAGCATAGTGCTCATTCCTGCTGACAGGAACAAATTCATAATTTTAGAAGGAAGAGGGTGCGAAGAAGGTAACAGATAACTGAAGGCAGCAAAACAGTAAGTAACAGAGTTAATTCAGTTCACCATAGTTTGCAATTGGCTGGGCCACTCACTAATACATTCTCTCAAACAGCATAACTTGGTGAGGTTCTTGAGACCAGGAAGACCGGATGTGACTGACACTTCAGGTGCAGCTCTTAGTCGATCTAGTCATGAGACAGTAACTACCTGTAGACCACCACAGGCGGATGCAATCTAATTTCAGGCAGACTCAAAAGAAAATATTGGGTTCAGTTCAATGTACCAAAATGAAATATTCTGATGGAAGTATGTCAAGATATTTCATTTCAACGAAAAAAAGTCGAAATTAAATGTTTTGACATTTCCTATTTGAACTATTTTATAACTTCTCAGTTTGCAAAAAATCTTTGACTTGTTATCCTAAAGCTGGATAAAAACAAATATTGATATATTGGAATTTCCTGTGGGATAGAAATTCTGGTTTTCATTGAACGCTAAGAAACATAACACCTCTAGTAATTATTAATGTGTTAAGGGACACTCCATAGCAATTCTGTTATAGAATTTGATCTGCTAGCTTTACCTTTTGTTTTACATCTTTTTTATAGCTTACAATTTACCTACAAGTAACTTGCATTTTTTTTAAATGTATATTATTTTAAGTTATTCAAGGAGCAATTTTGAGGAGTAATTCTAACATTTGCAATCTACCATTATTTGTAGCAACTCAACATTCAAAAGTCATGGTATGCTGATTAAGCTTTGCTTGAACAAAAAGGTCACATGATATTTTATTTTTAAGTATGTGTAAGCATGACTCTATGAATCACATTTTTATGTGAATAGTCTCTTACTTTACAAGGTCAGTTTGCTTAAGGCCTGGTCTATGTATATGTTTTATCCTGGTATAGTAGTGTGAATTTTTTTACTTTTTATGCAATTATATCAGTATAATCCCTAGTCTTGATGTAGCTATATTAGTATAATCACACTCTTACTTGGTAAATGAAACCTTCAGGGTAAGAGGCGGTTAGCACAGAAGGGACGACAAACAACTAAGCCCTGACCTAACAGTAACTTGTTCATATACCCAGGCCTTATTTCTGTGAGAGGACTGAGCTATATCTATGTAAGTACATTGGTGCTGGCATAGCTGCATATACACTAGAGGGGGAGTTGAACTGTTTTAATTATGTTTGTATAGTTAAAACAGTTCAGTTTTGTGTGCTAAATGCCTAAAATGTGCTGTTTCCATAATTACACCTACTGGGAATTTCTTTGCTAGAATACTCATGGAAAGAGAACACGAGAGCAGAGGGAACTAGACAAAGCAATTTTTTTTATTTCTGATGTATATTTATGTAACATATTTTTGTAGTATGTGCAGATATTATTGGAGGAAAATGGAAAAGCAAGAATGAAAGTAGGTTAGAACTACAAGCAGCATATTGCTACATCACTTTGCTGAGTCCAAAGAACATTTGCTAAATTCTTCTAAAAAATCTGTAACTCTGGATGATCCCATAATTGCCTGCTAAATGCTGAAATAAAATTGTCAGGGGGTGACCAAGAATCCAAGATATTTGATTCCTCTAGGGAGACAGACAAATAGTCTTGAAATCCAAGAGCAGCTAAAAGGATAATGGGTAGAAGACTGGACCAAATGGTGTTTTTACATCAGTGTGAATCTGAAATAAAGTCACTACTAGAAGGAACTGAATTTTGAGTTGTGACTTTTAGAAATGCTTTTAAAAGAACTACACTATGGTTTTACACATTTTAAAGTGTTCACATTTTTGGAATAGATACAATAGAGAAGTGGCCTCTGACAAGGGACCTAGTGGCAGAGTAGTTAAGATTTCTTGCTATCTGTCTAGAGGTATGAGTTGGACCTTCAGCCCTTCTCCAGACTCATGTCAAAATTTGACTAAGCTGTAAATAGGCATTTTGGCTAGGAATGTGATATGAGCTGTTACTATTTCCTTGTGTGCCATTGTGTACAGAAACTGGTGTGTCTTATCCACAGTAGCCCTCAACAGATGTATCCAAACATGCAGGCACATGCACTTGCAGCAGCTCAAATAGAAGCAGTGCAAATTTGAGCCAGGGCTTTTTGTCTCAGTGCACGTGCCTGGACATGCACTCTGGTGTGGTGCAAGTTGTGCCACTTGGGGCAAAATAACCCTGCCTAGCTCCTCCCAAATCTGCAACCAGGATCTGCACCTGTGCTGACCACAGCAGTGTAGAAAGCTGTCCTGTCCTCATCAGTACAAAAAGCTGCCCTGGCAAGTAGCTCAGGGCTACTTACTCTCAGGAGCTTCTGGAGCCTGGCCAACTGGTACCTGGGAACACTATCCTTGTGCCAGGTAAACTGCTGAAGCAGCCCTGATAGTTCCTTGAATCTACCCACTGCACCAGTCTGGCAGTGGGGACTTCTGCCTGGCTGTGACCTGCTACCCAGATGGGGACAACACAGCCAGTAAAGGCATCTGCCATTCTGGGCCAGCTGCCAGTGGGTTGTGGCTGCAGAGTTGGCCTCTACATGGCAGTACTGCCATGTGTGCCCCTGCCCAGCCATCTGAGCAGCTATCACCCAGAAGATGTTCTGGGTATGGTGGCCTGCTTTGAACTGTCAAAGCATGTCCTCCTGGCCCCAATTGGCCAGGAGGTTAGCCATCTCCAGCTGGGTCCAAGGTGCCAGCTCTGAGCAGACTCCTCTGCCTGGGTCTTGCCATTTGCCTCCCTAGCAAGAATTCTAGTGTTCCCTATTGGAAAACTGAAAAATCCTTGATAAAAAAATACCAAAGTCACTCTGCACTCTGTAAAATACCTCAAAATCCATGGTCCTCCACAATTAAAACAAAAGACCACTATATATATATATATATATATAGAGAGAGAGAGAGAGAGAGAGAGAGAGAGAGAGAGAAGACAATCAGCTGGGTAATGTTTTAATAGAATCATAGAAGTAGGGTCGGAAGGGACCTTGTAGATCATCAAGTCCGACCCCCCATTTGGGCAGCAGAAAAACTGGGCTCAAATGACTCTGGCCAGGTAGGCATCAAGCCTCTTATTAAAGACCCCCAGGGTAGGAGCCAGCACCACTTCCCTTGGAAGTTGGTTCCAGATCCTGGCTGCCCTAACTATGAAGCAGTTCTTACGGATGTCTAATCTAAACCTACTCTCCAACAACTTGTGGCCGTTATTCCTTGTTATGCCAGGGGACGCTAGGGGAAACAAGGTCTCTCCCAAACCCTTCTGGTCCCCCCTTGTGAGTTTATAGATGGTCACCAGGTTCCCCCTCAGCCTTCTCTTGTGAAGGCTGAACAGGTTCAGGTCCCGCAGTCTCTCATTGTAGGGTCTGCCCTGCTGTCCCCAGATCATGTGGGTGGCCTCCTCTGGACCCTCTCAATGTTGTCCACATCCCCCCTGAAATGGGGTGCACAGAACTGGACACAGTACTCCAGCTGTCGCCTGACCAGTGTCGCGTAGAGGGGGAGGATCACCTCCTTGGCCCTACTTGAGATGCACCTGTGGATGCACGACAAGATCCAATTAGCCCTGCCAACCATGACCTCGCATTGTTGGCCCATGTTCATCCTGGAGTAAATAATGACTCCAAGATCCCTTTCTGCCTCAGTGCAATGAAGAAGGGAATTTCCTATCTTATACGTGTGCTGCTGGTTACTACTGCCAGCACCCTGCACTCGTCAGTATCGAAATGCATCCTGTTTTTGTTAACCCACCCCTGTAACCTATCTAGGTCTTGCTGCAGTCTTTCCCTCCCTACTAGCGTGCTCACCTCACCCCAAATTTTGGTATTATCAGCAAATTTAAACAGGTTGCTTTTTATCCCCTCATCCAAATTGCTGATAAAGAAATTGAACAGCGCAGGCCCAAGGACCGAACCCTGGGGGACTCCGCTGCCCACTTCCCCCCAGGTCGAATATGACCCATCCACCACCACCTTCTGAGTATGACCCTTCAGCCAATCTGCAATCCATCTGACTGTGTAGGCATCAATGCCACTGTCGCCTAGTTTTTTAATGAGGATGAGGTGGAAGACGGTATCAAAGGCCTTGCTGAAGTCCAGAAAGACTACGTCCACGGTGACACCTGCATCCAATGCTTTTGTAACCTGATCATAAAGGGCAATCAGGTTGGTGTGACAAGACCTGCCCCTAATGAAACCGTGCTGGTTGCCCTTAAGCATTATCCCTGAAGCTGGTCCATCGCAGATGGGCTCCTTGATGATCTTCTCAAAGAGTTTCCCTAGGATTGAGGTAAGACTGACGGGCCTATAGTTGCCTGGGTCCTCCCTCCTCCCTTTTTTAAAGATGGGGACCATGTTGGCTATCTTCCAATCATCTGGCACCTGGCCCGAGCACCATGAGCGCTCATAAAGCCAGGCCAAGGGCCCTGCAATAACCCCTGCTAGCTCCCTCAACACCCTGGGGTGGAGAGCATCTGGACCCACTGATTTGAACACGTCCAGCCCCTCCAGAAGCTTGCTAACCCAGTCCTCCCCAACCTGGGTCTGGAGGCGTTCCCCTCGAGTCCATCTTGCATCACAGTGGGGAAGTCCCGGTCCCTGCACAAGAAAATGGAGATGAAGAATTGGTTAAAGATGTCTCCTTTCTCCTCTGGCGCAACCACCAGATTGCCCAGAGAATTTTGCAGGGGCCTCACATTTCCTGGTGCTTTCTTCATCCTCCCTATATATTTGAAAAAGGACTATTTATCTTTGATCTTGGATGCTAGTCCTAGCTCTATGTGTGCCTTATCTTATTGCTCAGAGGAAGGGCAAGCTGAAGTGCTCTGGTTCAAAATACAAGGGGGCCATGGGGAGAGGGATCTAATGGTGGGGGTCTACTACAGACCCCCCAACTAAGGAGAGGAGCTGGACCAGGAATTTTCGGGCAGCTTGCAGAGGCACCTAAGGCAAGGGATGTAGTTGTCATGGGAGATTTAAATTACCTGGACATCTGCTGGGAGGAATCTGGACATCTGCTGGCAGAGGATTTCTATTGCTCCTTGACATAGATAAGCGGTTGTTCCTTAAGGAGACGATACTCAGGGCCCAAGGGGTGACCATCCCAACAAGAAGTAAGGGGGGGCAAGAGTGTCCTGACAGTCCCCCTAGAGGCCCAAGCAGAGGAGGTATACTCCTCTTTGGAGATAGCACCCCCCTTCCACCAGTTGTATGCCGCCTTTTTGGCAATCAGGCATTCCCGGATGCCCTTGGTGAGCCAGGGGGGCTTTCGGGCACTCTTGCCCCCCTTACTTCTTGTTGGGATGGTCACCTCTTGGGCCCTGAGTATCGTCTCTTTAAGGAACGACCACTTATCTTAGGCACTGACTTCCCTGTTCTAGAGAACCCCAGCGCCACTCCCACTAATTTCAACTCGTTGAAGTTGGCCCTCTTGAAGTCTAGGGCTAATGCCTTTCTGCAGGCCCTTGACACCCTGCACTGGATGGTGAATTCCAGCAAGCAATGACTGCTATCATCCAGGTGGTTAAGAACCTGGAGGCCCCTTACCAGGTTGTTGCCTGTGGCCAGGACCAGGTCCAACAGGGCATTTCCTCTGTTGGAACTGTGCACCTCCTGAATTAAGTGGAGGTCCTGTATCTCGGCCTGGAACCTCCTGGAATGGTCTGGCCTGGCTGACTGTTCCTCCCAGCAGATGTCCAGGTAATTTAAATCTCCTATGACAACTACATCCCTTGCCTTAGGTGCCTCTGCAAGCTGTCTGAAAATTCCCGGTCCAGCTCCTCCCCTTAGTTGTGGGGTCTGTAGTAGACCCCCACCATTAGATCCCTCTCCCCATGGCCCCCTTGTATTTTGAACCAGAGCACTTCAGCTTGCCCTTCCTCTGACCCAATTCTGCTGGCAGAGGATTTGTATTGCTCCTTGACATAGATCGCCACACCATCACCTTTCCTTCCTTCCCTATCGTGCCTGTAAAGCCTATAGCCCCTAATGCTAACTGCCCAGTCATGGGATGAATCCCACCACGTTTCTATAAGTCCTATTATGTCTGGGTCTGAACTGGCTATTCTGACGGCGAGTTCCTCCTGTTTGTTTCTCATACTACAAACATTGGTATATAGGCATTTAAGGCCTTTTCTAGCTGCGTATGCCACCCCCTGATTTGGGAGACTCTCTGGACCCCTGCTTCTTACCTGGGCACTCCTTGCATTTGTCACCTGTCTTGCTTGGGTGGTGTCTCCTCATCTTCCTGTGGCCCCCTCCCCTGGCAAGGCTAGTTTAAAGCTCGCCGTACGAGATCAGGCAACCTGGAAGAGAAGATATGCTTGCCTTTAGGAAAGAGGTGAAGCCCATCCCACCCCAGCAAGTCCCCCACCCAAAAGCATGGGTCATTATCTAGGAACCCAAGGCCTGCCTGGCAGCACCAACTGCATAAGCACCGGTTGACCACACCAGTGCAGGCCTCATGTCACTGTCGCTGCCTACTCACCAGAAGAAGAGAGGAGAATACCACCTGCAGCCCTGTCTCCTTAAGCTTGTCCCCCAGAGCCTTGAATTCCTTCATAATGTGGTCAGGGTTGCCCTTGGTCACGTCATTCATTCCCACATGGATGACAACCATGGGGTACTGGTCTGCAGATCGGATGTAGGCCGGGATCCTCTCTGTGATGTCCCTAACCTGAGCCCCAGGCATGAAGCAGACCTCTCGCGTCATGGGGTCAGGCTGGCAGATGAGACCTTCCAGTCCTCGTAGGATGGAGTCTCCGATGACAAGGACCCGGCATTTCTTTCTGCTGGTGTACACTCTCTTCCCATTCTTTGGCATGTGGAGAGTGGCACTGTCCCTGCCGGAGGCAATTTCTCTGTCTTTCTCCGTCACAGCTGCCAGGGCATCGAACCTGTTCCCCAGGTGAACCAGGGGAGCTTCCACCACTCTAGGCCTAGCAGCTCTGGATTTGGACACCTTCTGCCACTCGTGTGTTGGATGCGTCTCCTGTGGGGGCTGTACAGTGGGTGACCAGGCCTACAGAGAACAGAGATAGGCATCGATTTCATCCTCTGCATCCCAGATCCCCCTCAGCCTGCTCACCTCAACCTGGAGCTCCCTCACCTGCTCCTCCAGGGCCCTAAGTCATGCACAGAAGGGACAGGCAAGGGGACCACCAGGCCTCACCCCCCCCCAGGACCCAACTGAGCCCGCCCCACAGACAGGGGGGCAAGGGGCCACCGACTCCGCCATGAGCTCCATCTGGGTGGAGGCCTCAGAAGAGCCCATGGCAGGCGGCAGTGCCAGGGCAGGGCCCCTGGCAGCCGCGTTCCACATCTGCACCATGTCTGCAGAGCTGCGCCTACAGCTTATGCTCGCTGGAGGTGCCGCTCTTGGCAGCTACCTCGCACCCACCTTACGCAAACGCCAGCATGCCCTTACAGAGCACACCTGTTTGTGTGCACTGTTCACACATGCTGCCTGCGCACAGCTCCCTGTCAGGCGAGCTAAGACGGCTCAGAAGGGCTTCCCCTCTGGATCCACCTCAGTTGTGCTGTACCCTCTGTCCCACCTACCTTAGGGGAAATCAGCTGTTGCTGCCCCCCGCTGCTGTCTCCTCTGTAGCTGCTGCCTTCACCGCCGAGGTAAGGGGATACACGTGTGGCACATGTGCACCCTGCTCTCTCTGCTCCTGCTCCCCAACTGCTCCCTCTGCTCCTGGTCCCCAACTATTGATATGTCTACAATGTTAAAGCAATTTGGAAGTCTACCAGTGTCTCTATCATCATAATAAAATGAATTCTAAATACCTATGTTTTACTATTTGCCTTTGGTTTTCTTACCATACAGCAATTAGAGTTCCCCCTGGCTCCTTCACTAACCAGGATGTGGAGACAGCTGCCCTTGCAGCTACAGCTCGTGCCAGCAGATCTCATCCTGTCTGGCAGCTGGGCACACTAGGTGTGTGCTTGGGGGATGTGGGCTTGCAGGAGGGGGTGGGATGAGGGGCGGGGGGATGTGGGTGGCTGTGGAGGGATGTAGGGGATCATGGGGTGTGTGACTAGGTGTCGGTGGATCATGGGGGGACTGTAGGGGTGAGGGCTGCTTGGGAGGTGTTGGTCCCCCGCCCCTTGCAGGGCGCAGCCCCCCTGCACAGCTTACAGACTTTACCCCCACAGAGCTACAGCCTTCACAGCAGGCGCTACATGGCTGCCACCACCCCCCTGCAGGGCTCACATGCTCCACCCCCACTTGCTCCCCCAACTCCTTGGATTGCTGCCCTGCCCAGCCCTGCCTGCTCCTGCAGCTCCCCCCCATGGCTGCCCTACCTGGCCCCACCCCCTGCTTGCACCCCCAGACTCTCCAATGGCTGCCCAATGGCTGCCCCACCTGGACCCATCCCCCACTTGCACCCCCAGACACCCTAATGACTGCCCCACCCAGCCCTGTCTACTGCCAACTCCTGCAACCCCCCCCCATGTCTGCCTTACCCAGCCCCACCTCCTGCTTGCACCCCTAGATCTCCCAATGGCTTCCCCAGCCGGCCCTATTCACTGTCTGCTCCCTCAGACTCCCAATGGCAGGCAGGGCAGCACGGTCCTGGATTGTGCCCTGTCCCACCTTTTTTTTTGCCCAGGGTATTTTTTGACTCCTGGATATTCAGAGTTCTAATTTTGCCCCCACACTGCAAATTTGGGGGACTTGGTAGCAGCTTACTGCTCCATCAGGGTAATACATCAAGGGTTCAGTGAACAACTGTTCACCAGGGCACCCTTAGGGGAAACCAGGAGTAATGGCCACAAACTCCTGGAAGACTGATTCAGACTCAACATTAGGAAAAACTTCTTCACAGTCAGGGTGTCCAGACTGTGGAATAAGCTCCCTCCAGAGGTGATGCGATCACCTATCTTGGAAATCTTCAAGAGGAGACTAGACAGTCACCTTGCTGGGGTCACCTGACCCCCAGTTAGCTTTCCTGTTTGGTGCAGGGGACTGGACCTGAAGATCTTGTGAGGTCCCTTCCAGCCCCTTACAATCTATGAATCCAAGACGGAGTTGCAGCAAAGTTTCCATGCCTTCCTGTCCCAAGTTCAACCGTCCAAAGTCTCTAGTGACCCCATCTTGAGAGCAATTGTAAAATAGCATTTTTCATACAGACTGGAAGAGATCAATGCATGAATGAGCACTTGTACATAAGAAGCAGCATAGACACTTAAGCCCTTAGCATAGGGTGATTCAGAGCATGAGCTATCTGCAGATTTCTGCTTACAAACTAATGACTTTATTAACTGTTATAGCAATTTAGCAGGCATTGATTTAGAAGAAACATTTCCTGTTGTTTTGGGTGCTTCTATGTATTAATTGATTGCTACATGAATTACATATCTCAAGCCCAAAACAAGGACATATAAGAAAAGTGAAGGTCAGCTGCCTTTCAAAGGAGTACTATGGCAACTCCAGCCCTGATAAAACAAAACAAAACAAAAAAAGGAATATTAATGTGAGAAAATGTATTTGTTTGTCAAAAATAAAACCTGGGCCTGAACTTATTCCTACTTAAGTCAGTGGTGGAAATTCCACTGATCCCAGAGAACCATAATTAGGCCCAATGTCAACATTGTTCACAAACATCAAGTTTCATCCAGTGTATGATTTACATGTGCACTTTACTGCAGAGTTAACTAATTAGCTCTGTAGTAAAGTGTCACCGTCTACATGTACACCTGTATTAGGGTGCAGTTAAATTAATTAACTCCATTGTAGAATAGTACTGTCATGGACAGTACTATCCTATGGTGAAGTAATTATGTGCACTGAAACACATGTGCAGATAGTGACATGTACTGGCTGGGGCACAAGGGTCTTAAAGTGCACTGCTGGCTAGCCCAACAGTGTAGCATCCTCATGCCCCAGCTAGCCTCTCCACTGCCTGATGCCACCACCCACAGCCTGAGGCTGGCTCCCCCGACCCTCTCTGCCAGCCTAGAGCTACTCCACCCTGGCTCAAACTGCTGTGGTCCCAGGAGCACTTACAGATGCTGTGCCTGGGAGTGGCTGACTCTGGTGCAAACTGCACTGGAGTCCATCATGTCACTTTAATGGCACATGTAAATGCACCTAGTCTGTGCCTTGTCTCTGATACACCTGCTCTGGGATAAGTAAGCAGATGTGAGGCACTCCAGAACATCTGGATCCAAGACCTGGGCGGCCTCTCCAGGGATAAAATCACAGTTCTTATTCCTCAATTTTGTCAGTCATCTATATTGCAGGTCATGTATGCAGGCGTGCTTTAATGTGCAGTAGCCTATTTTACTGTGCATCAAAGTGTCATGTAAAAAACTGTACAATTACTGTAATGCACAGTAAAATAGACTATGCGCATTAAGCATCACTTTAAAAACATGTGCTTTAGGTCCTGCACATTAGGGCAGCCTATTACACATTCATTTAGTACCTCACATTGGAGGTACTAAATTTAATGTGCATTAGGAAAAGCTCATTAATGCACATGTAGATGTGCCCACAGTCTCACTCTTCAAGTCTGTATAAGCTGAAAGGTGACATAGCAAGATGTAGGTCTTCACTGATTTTTCTAAATTGAAAAAAATATATATATATGGAGTAGTTAGAATTAGAAATTAGGAAACTACCAGCTCTTTGTCTCTCTGCCTCTGTTTCTCTCTCTTTCTCTCTCTGTAAACACAATAATAGAACAATCATAAGATGTATACCTTCAAAGAAGCTCTAATAGTTGGTAAAAGTATTAAGAAGCATGACAGGAAAATTTGAGGAACATGAAAGAAGAATAGGGCACAAGGGGATAAATGTAAGGTCCTGAATCAAATACATGATTTACATAAGGCAGGAGTGGTCCCAGATACAATAATAATAAACACTTATCAATAGTCTAAAGATACTAAAATGCTTTGCAAGTCATCTTCCATTATCATTGGGAAAACAAAGCACAGAAGGGTAAAGTACCTTGCTCAGTGTCGGCACTGGGAAGAGGTTCCAAGACAATGTCAGGTTGCTGGGCATTTAGACCCCTGCCTCTGTGTAGGCACTCCCTTGAGTTTAATAGAGCTCTTCTAGTGCATTGTTCCGAGGGGGCCCTATATTGTGGAGATGCACAGCTGCAATAAGAGCCTATCTGATTTTTTTCTGATCTGTGCTGGAATTCATAAAGACTTAATGGTTAAGGAAGGAGGAAGGAACAATGCAATGCTGGCTTAGAGCCACTCAGCAGTTGTCCCTCCTGCTTTACCCCCTTCATGTTCACATATTCATCAGTGTCCTTCAGATGCAGTCTAGGCTCTTGCCCAACAAAGCCAACCAAAATTCATTTTCTAGCTTTACTAGTCAGTTTAGGAAGTTAGCAAGCAATATCATGTCATTTTGTATTTTCATAAAATAAAGCAAATTGTCAGCAGCAGGATTAAGAACATGTGACATCAATTTGCTTTTGATATTACTTAATTAAGTCGGTTACTATAAATGTCATGCAGTGTTGGACAGCCTATTCATTATAGTAATTTTGAAATGTAATCTAAGTGTACTTAGAAATATAAGTAATTAACAGTTGTTTGTGTTTATTATAATACTTTTTTTAATTGCAAATTTGATATTAAAGCTGGAATTTGATGTATATGAATGGGGAGGGCAGAAAGCAAAGTTGGTTCAGAACATCTTGGACTGTAATATTTCTTGCTGAATTAAAAATAGGTCCAGAATGCAAATGATTACATGAACTCTTAGAGTCGTTTGAAGATATTATTCTCAGCAGCATGGGAATCAAAGTCAATATCTGAAATACGTGCCTGGCATACAGAACACATAATTTTATCCTTGTATGTAATGTATAGCATTCAGCTCCTCTGACTAGAATTGTATTTGGCTGTCCTGGAAGAGCTGAGATGTAAATAGGAGCTTTAGTTCTGTCTGTGGCCCCTAGAGGCCCCTCAGGAGCTTCGCATCAGGTACCTAAATGGTAGCTTCAGCTTCCCTGTCTTCTGGTACATCCTATGCTAGAGTCAATCAATAAGTATGCCATTGGCAGGCAGAAGTGGTAGCAACTCAAAATGGCAAGTCAACTGGTGATAAGACAAGCTAGTAAGGTAGTACAAAATAGGACAGTAACATCCCTAAAGTTTCCCAACTGACTCAGCTTATCTTAATGAGGTCCTTCACCCCCAGAGACTGCCTCAGGTACCTGTTCACCAGAAAGAACTCATACCTCTGCCCACCAAAAGGATTCCAACCACCAACCCTTCATAGACTCCAGACATACCACCAACCTCCCAACACCAGGAGCCACTTCCCCTCCTCTTAACCACCTACACAGTCATCCTTTCACAGCAGCCACTTATATATTGCAGTCCTAGGTGTCTGGGCCATCTCTCTGCTGGCCCAGAAACTGCAATATCTATTCATTCAATATTACAACTCAATTTTCATTTTGCCGTTCTACTTTTATACCTAAGGCATCCCCAACCTAACCATCCCTATATTTTCCCCAGGGTCATAGGGCATGTGTAGATGAAATGGGGGCCCTAAATTGAAGCACTGGGTTTTTAAATCCACCGCTTCAATTTAGAGCCCTTTATATCCCCGTGTTGCGCACACACCCAACTTACCTGCCTCTCCAGCAGAGGAGAGGGGAAGGTGAGCTGCTGATGGGCGAAGCACTCCCTGGGCTGTGGGGGGCAGCTAATGCTTCCCTCCACAGCAGAAGTGGCCCCCCTAGGCAGCACCTGCCAGCACGCGCTTGGCTCAGGTGGTCCCAGGGGGCACTGCAGCCATCAAGGTAAGCACCGGGCCCCCATGCACCTCAGTCAGACTCCGGGGGGAAAAAAAAAAAAAGATCAGGGTCATCACTGGCCTGAGGAAAGCCTGCCTTCCCAGGCTGCTGCCAGGCTGCCTGTACAGGCTTCCTGCACTTTCTCCCCTGAACTGTGCATGGAGCCCAGTGCTTCACTCTGCAGCTGTAGGGCAGCAAACTAAAACTCCTTGAAGGACACCGATCAAGTGCACTTGCCAATTGGATCACATCCCAAAAGGCCAAGGCTATCTTGCTTACATTTCATATCATCTTGTTGAAGTCCTGCATTGTGGATGGTAAATGACAGAGGCTGGAGTAAATCTGAAATAACATCTTTGAAACTGAAAGTGAAATCTGTCCATAAGTCTTTAAGGGTAATCTCCTTGAAGGAGTTTTAGTTTGCTGAACCCCAAGTCATTTAAGGTGCATTACGCCACCGAATCTGGGACAGCAGGTGGAATTACTGCACAATATGCCACCGGTGCGTGCAAACACCGACATCATAGCAGTGCAAAGGCATTTAACTGGCTTTAAAGTGTTGTCTACACATTCCCCTCATTCCCTCATTTCATCTGCACATGGCCATAGTTACCAAGTTCTGTGAAGTTTCAACCCTTGCTTCTGCTTTGGGCAGGACTGATTGACTGTAAAGAAAAGTTTATGAAATTATGCAAATTATTTTATTAAAAAATTATATAAAATGTTACACACAGAGCTGCACAAATCTAGGTAGCTGTGGTAAAAGAAAGGGATGCTGTAAAGAGAGTTTCCACCATCTACAAAGGGTCTTATATAGTGATGGTCTTTTAATTGCTGTCATTGGACTGTATTAGGCTTTCATAGATTTCATAGACATTAGGGGCTGGAAGGGACCTCGGGAGATCATCGAGTCCAGCCCCCTGCCCAAAGGGCAGGAAGTCAGCTGGGGTCATAGGATCCCAGCAAGATAAGCATCGAATTTACTCTTGAAGGTGTTCAATGTAGGTGCTTGAACCACCTCTGCTGGCAGACTGTTCCAGACCTTGAGGGCTTGGACAGTAAAGAAATTCTTCCTTATGTCCAGCCTGAAACGGTCTTGCAGGAGTTTGTGACCGTTCGACCTCATCATCCCTTGGGGCGCTCTGGTGAACAAACGTTCCCCCAGATCCTGGTGGTCACCCCTGACAAACTTATAGGTGGCCATCAGACCACCCCTGAGCCTGTGCTTTTCCAGCCTAAGAGTCCCATGGCTCTCAGCCTGTCATCGTAAGATCTGTTTTCCTGATCTCTGATCATGCACGTGGCTCTCCTCTGGACTCTCTCAAGCTTCTCCACATCCTTTTTGAATTGTGGAGCCCAAAACTGGACGCAGTACTCCAGCTGCGGCCTCACCAAGGCCGAGTACAAGGGGAGAATGACGTCCCGGGATTTGATTGAGAAGCATCTATGGATGCAAGCCAGCGTTTTGGTCACTTTACTAGCCACAGCATCGCATTGCAGGCTCATGTTCATCTTGTGGTCAATGATGACCCCCAAGTCTCTTTCTTCTGTAGTGCTATCCAACGTAGCACTGCCAAGCCTATAAGGATGCTGCAGGTTTTTCCTCCCAAGGTGGAGAACCTTGCATTTTTCAGTGTTAAACACCATGAGGTTCTCGTCCGCCCATTTGCTGAGCTTGTCCAGGTCAGCCTGGATCACCCGCCTATCTTCTGGCGTGGATGCTTTGCCCCAAAGTTTGGTGTCATTGGCGAACTTGGCCAGTCCACTCGTGACTCCAATGTCCACATCGTTCATGAAGATGTTGAACAGGATGGGTCCCAGGACAGAGCCTTGAGGGACCCCACTGGTCACAGGGCACCACAATGAGTGACTGCCATCAATCACAACCCTCTGGGTCCGACCACGGAGCCAATTTCCCAGCCAGTGGATCGTGGTGGAGCCAAGGCCACAACTGGCCAGTTTGGCCAAGAGGTGATCGTGGGATACCAGATCAAAGGCTTTTTTGAAGTCAAGATATATGACATCAATCTATTCTCCCCTGTGCAGGTGATAGGTCAGTTGGTCATAGAAGGAAATGAGATTGGTCAAACAAGACCTACCTGCAACAAACCTGTGCTGGCTATCCCTTAGAATGTTAGCCTGGGCCAGTCCATCAAGGATGGCCTCCTTAATAAACTTTTCTAAGATCTTCCCCAGGAGAGAAGTCAGGCTAATGGGCCCGTAGTTAGCCGGATCCACTCTCCTCCCTTTCTTGAAAATCGGCACCACATTGGCCTTCTTCCAGTCTTCGGGCACTACACCAGAGCGCCAGGAGTTTTCAAAGATCCGTGCCAGGGGCTGGGCTATGACGCTTGCCAGCTCCTTGAGTACCCTGGGGTGCAGATTGTCAGGGCCAGCTGACTTGAAGGTATCCAGCTTCTCAAGGTGTTCCTTCACGAGGTCAGCATTTATGGACGGTAGGGGATCCCCAGCACCCGGATCTCCCTGTCCCATAGCAGGCATGGGCTCCCCATGGGACTGATGAAAGACTGATGCAATGTACCTAGTTAATAGGTTGGCTTTTTCCTGGGCGTCAGTTGTCAGTTGCCCCATCTGGTTTAGCAGGGGTCCAACATTGCCCTTGCTTTTCCTCCAGCTCCCCACATATCTGAAAAAGGACTTTTTGTTGTCCTTGATGCTTGAAGCTAGTTGGAGTTCAGTTGCAGCCTTGGCTTTCCTGGTTTGCTCCCTGCAGGATGGACCAGTGCAGAATAATTCTCCTTGGAGGTGAATCCCATCCTCCATTCTTTGTAGGCTTTCCTTTTTAGCCGTAGGAGGTCCGCTAGGTCCCTAGAGAGCCAGGAGGGCTGCTGTGCCTTCTTGCTGCCTTTCCTCTGTGTTGGAATAGATTTAGCTTGTGCATTGAGGATCGCTTTCTTGAGAAGCAACCACTCTTCTTGAACTCCCATCTCCCTGGGGTCAAGGTCCCTGAGGGCCTGAATGACAAGCCTCTTGAGCTTGTCAAAGTCAGCTTTTCTGAAGTCAAGGACTTCTGTGTTGCTGACTGACTTGCCAGCTTTACGTACGGTGGATGGTGAAGGTGATCAGCTTGTGGTTGCTGTCACCCAGCTTCCCATCGATCACTAGGTCACCGATTAGGTCGTCCCTCATAGCCAGTACCAGGTCGAGCAGCGCTTTGGCTCTCGTTGGCCCATAGACTTCTTGAGTCAGGTAGAGGTCATCCACACACGAGAGAAAGCTTTGCTACCGCTCGGATTTTGCTGAGTGATCTTCCCAGGAGATGTCCGGGTAATTGAAATCGCCCATGACAACCAAGGTCCTGAAGCAAGCGGCCTCAGTCAGTTCCCGGGCGAACTCCTGGTCAAGCTCAGGACTTTGAGTGGGAGGTCTGTAGTAGACTCCCACCATTGTGTCCCCTGTGCCATTTTTCCCACGAATTTTTACGCAGAGGGTCTCTAGCTGTCGATGCTGGTCGCCAACATAAGCTTGCAGGGACATGTAGCTTTCCTTCACATAGAGAGCTACACCCCCGCTCCTTTTGTCAACACGATCCCTCCTGTACAGGGTATAGCCCTCTATACCCGTGGTCCAGTCATGGGTGGAGTCCCACCAGGTCTCCGTTATCCCAGTGACGTCATAATTCTTTGCACTGAGCAGGAGGACAAGCTCCTCCTGCTTGTTAACCAAGCTCCTGGCATTAGTGTACAGGCAGGCAAGTGTGCCCTTAGGGGCTCTTGCCTTGCCCACAGATTGTGCCAGGGGTGGGGCAGGGATGGGCTCCCTTAAGTGCCTTGGTCTGCTGGCTTTGCAAGGGTTGCTTAGCGGGTCAGCAAGGGCAGTAGTCCCCCCATCCCCCAGCGGGCTTAGTTTAAAACCCGGTGGAGCAGGTCAGCCAGCCTGGCTGAGAAGAGCCTCCTCCCCAGGGGAGAGAGGTGGAGGCCATCTCTTCCCAGCAGCTCGCTGCCTCTCTCGCCAAAGAGTGGGCTGTGGTCATGGAAGCCAAAGCGTTCCTGATAACACCAGCGCCGCAGTCTTTGGTTCACTGCGGATCCTCCTCTCCCTCCTCAGCCCATAGCCCGAGACTGGGAGGATCGACGAAAACACCACCTGAGCTCCCAGACCCCTAAGCCCCGCTCCCAACTCCCTGTAGCACCTCATGACCTGGCTGGGGGTGCTCCGAGCCGTGTCATTGGTGCCCACGTGAATAAGGAGCGTGGGGTAGTGGTGTGTGGGCCGGACGAGCTGCGGGATCCTCTCTGCAATGTCTTGGATGCGGGCCCCCAGGAAGCAGCAGACTTCCCAGGCTAAGGGGTCAGGGCAGCAGATTGCCCCCTCAGTGCCCCGCAGGATGGAGTCTCCCACAACAAACACCTTTCGCTTTGTCTTGGGGAGAGCGGGGCCAGTAGCTGTGGTTGAGCTTGGGTTGCCTGCGGGAGCTGGCAACTGAGCAGGCTCTGCTGGGGCTGCAAGAGGTGCGAACCTGTTGCTAAGCTCCAGCGAGGGAGGGGGCTTGGTGCGGCGGGCCTTAGGGCCCTTGACCACCTTGGTCCATGCCCCTGACTGGGCAGAGCGGGAGGTCCCAGAGTCCTCCTTAGTCGTGGAGGGAGATGGTGCTCTCCCCTGCGGCTCCCGGGGGAGAAGGGCCTGGCAGTAGGAGTCTATCTCCTGCTCGCAGTCCCTGATGGCACGCAGTCTCTGGACTGTGGCCTGGAGCTCCTCCAGCTGGCGTGCCAGAGACCCCAGTAGGGAGCAGACCCCACAAGGGGAGGTGGCCATGCTCCCGGGCCCCAGAGCCTGAAAAAGGGACAGCAGCCCCCGCAGCCAAGAGCCAGGGGCTCCGTCTGTGTGGAGCCCGGAACGATGGGCTCCGTCTGGGTGGCCGTCTCTGAGGTGCCCGATGCGGGGGCTGCAGAGCCCGAGGGGACCCTCGGAGCGCAGCGCATGCCCATCCGTGTCATGCCTCTGGTAGGCTGGCTATGGCTGGGGCCGACTACTCTGGGGGGTTGTAGGCAGGGTCTCGTGCCCTCCCGCGCCCTCTTCCACGCGAACTCCGCGCTAACTCAAGTGCCTGTTTACACAGCCTGTTCGTACAGCTCCGGTCGCAGGGCTCCCTGTGGGGCTGGGCCAAGTAGGGTCCTGGGCGGGGGCTTGATCCGGCCTGGCTCCAGGCAGCGGCCTCCTCCCAAGGAGCGAGGAGTTAACCCCTTCCCACCACGAGTCCGCTTACCTCCGGCTGTGCTGGGGGTCGGCAGGGGGCTCGGTGGCTGCTGAGGGGGTGTCTGGGGGGCTTTGGGGGAGCAGCGGTGCAGCAGGCTTCACCTGCGCATCTCTCACCGCTCTGGAGCCTAACTGAGCTTTTTTTTTTTTTCCCCCCTGTTTGGCAGGCCCTTTTAAACTGCGTGCTTGCACAGTGGGCCTGCCGTCAGGGAACGCTGGTTTCTCAGGCCAGGGGGGCCCTGCCCGGGATTTGGGGGGCCCTGCCCTACAGGAGGGGGATTGGTGAGTACCCCACTCTTTCTCTTGTCACTCCCTGGCGGGCTGGGCCAAGTAGGGGCCTGGGCGGGGGCACTGATCAAGTGCACTTGCCAATTGGATCACCTCCCAAAAGGCCAAGGCTATCTTGCTTACATTCCATATCATCTTGTTGAAGTCCTGCATTGTGGATGGTAAAGGACAGAGGCCGGAGTAAATCTGAAATAACATCTTTGAAACTGAAAGTGAAATCTGTCCATAAGTCTTTAAGGGTAATCTAAAGATGCTAAGATCTCAAAATTGGAGACAACAAGGGTCAAAGACCTTACAAACTCAAAAGTTCAGGTTAACATTTGCTAATAAATAGCATAATTTTATTTGCATTTTTATCTTTGTGGAGAGTTGCAACTGATTAAGGCATAGAGAGGTAAATAACTGTATTGGTCTGGAGTCAGGTAGAAGGCAAGGGAGAGGTGCATCTTATAGATTAACTGAATCAGAGATGAATAAATTTCTGTGAGCCACAGCACACATCATTTGATGTTGCTTGATTGAGGCAGCTTGGTGCACTGTGTCACTTTTTGTGCTGGCATAGACTTCTCTTTTTGAACTGGACACAGTACTCCAGCTGCGGTCTCAACAATGCCGAGGAAAGTGAAAGAATCACTTGCTTAGTTTTACATGAGATGCCTTGGTTGATACATGCCAGAGTCATTGCCCTGCTGGCTACAGCATCATACTAATGGCTGTGGTTCATGCTGGGGTCTATTATTCCCCCTAGGTCCCTTTCAGTTGTGGTGCTAGTCAAATTGATGCCACCAAGCCTGTAAGTGCACTGGGGATTGTTTATCCCTAGATGAAGCACTTTACATTTCCCAGTGTTGAACTTCATCTGGTTCCAACCTGCCCAACTCTCTAGCCTGTCCAGGTTCAATTGTATCTGCAGCCTATCTTCAAGCATAATCACGCTCCCCCATTGCTTGGTGTCACCTGTGAAGTTGGCCAGTGAGCTCTTTACCCCTACATCCAAATAAGTGATAAAGATGTTGAAAAGCACTGGACCTAGCACGGACCCCTGAGGGACACCACTGGCCCGTTCTCATCAGGACAATACAAATCCATTCGTAAGAACTCTCTCAGACACCTGGTTGTAGAAGGAGATGAAATTGTTAAGACAAGACCTGCCTGCAACAAAGCCATGCTGATTGCCATACAGAATCCTACCTTCTGTGAGTGTATCACACACAGACTCCTTGATTAATTTTTCCACGATTTTCCCTGGGATTTAAGTTAGGCTAATTGGCCTATAGTTGCTGAGGCCCTCTCTCCTCCCCTGTTTGGAGATGGGCACAACATTGGCCCTCTTCAGTCTTTAGGGACCTCTCCCAAGCACCAAGATTTTTGGAAGAGTTTTGCCAGGGGCCCCATGATCACCTTGGCCAGCTCCTTATTTGAAGACCTAACAGATTTCACCATATAAATTCAGTAATGTGTCAACAAATCTTTGAACAGTTGTGGAACCAAACCAATGGCTCTTCAGCTATCAGGTGGAAAGGTTGTTGAGTAACACAAAAGGCCAGCTACCATCATAGATGCCTGCAGAGTCTCCCTGAATCCCTTGTTTCTCACTCCCTGAGAATACATGTTGCTGGACACTTCAGAAGATCAACATCACAAAGAATTTTTTTTTCACTGCAGGCATATATATATATATATGTATTTTTAACTGTCTTGCAGGTATCTCAGAAAAGAAAGGGTTGCATTAGCCTTTAACTTTTTTGTCTGGTGATTACTGGAAATACAGTTGATGTGGTATTTCTCAGTTATTAAATGTTCAGTTATACCATGTGTGATTCCCTCAAAGGGAAGCAATCAAAATGGTGATAACTCACAAATACTACCAGATGGAAATGCAACCAGTTACCAAAAATGGAACACATGTAATAATTAATATTAAAGACGGTATTGGAGGTGTGAAGTAATGTCCTGTCCCACAAGATAACATTAAAGAAATTAAGCGCACTAATTTAGGGCTCAATTTAAAGGGTTTGATTCCACACTCTTCATGCATGAACAGCTACTACTGAAATCAGTATAACTTTTAGGTATATGAAAGTTACGGCATTTTGTGGAGCTACTGCATGAGTTGCATACAATACAGATTTCCAACTGTGCTTCCTGATTGAAAGGACTGGTATACCAGGAGTGTTTTTCTTTTATTTCTGTTATCTTATTAGTTTAGATTTCCAGAGTTCACACTCAGTACCTCTCAATGTATTAGCCACTGGATGTCATTATTTCTCCTCACACATACATATATGCAATATATAATATATGTATTTTTTAACGATACCATTCAGTGATATAAAAACAACTAGATTGATATGAAAACCTTGGTGCATTGAATTATAATTTTAAGAACTATCATTATTGTATCAACACCAGAATACCTTTTATCTATTTTTTAATCTTTCCTAACAATTTGTCTTAGTAAGCACACCAAATATTACTTTAAAAATTCCATATTCTATTGTGTTTACTTTATGAATGAATTTCTATTTCAGTGCTAAAATACAGCACATCAAGTTTTCATATTAAAACAAGCTGTGTTGGGTAAAAGTAAATGCCAGCAGGCATCTGAAAATTGTTGCATTTGTTGTATTTTACACTCTGTAATCACAAATCTTATAAAGCTTCATGGCATTTTAGACTGTATTCTTCACAAACTTTTGAAGATTGATGGATAGTGTAATTGCCATATCAGATACACTATCTTTTTTTTAATATACTGAGCTACTGTAACTGCCCACTTGTTTTCTGCTACCAAACTATGTCTATGTTATATTTTCATAAACCATATGTTGTCCCAATGGCTAGTTGCATTACCATCTTCTTAATATGTTTGTCTGTATTATTACAGAGTTATCCTTTTTTCACTGAAGTGCACTCTGTGTACACGTATGTACCCAAGGAGCCTAGGATGGTGTATGGTGTTAAGAAATGTGACCTGCAAAACAGACAATTCCATTTATTAAAAAATAATAATGACATTTTCTCTTACTATTGACTGATGTTCTGTGCCTTTAACATGACAAGATTAGGTTAAGCAGATGTGTCTAACATTAGTGTGAACAGGTTTTAAATTTCTGTACCTATTTTTCTGCGTTGAACCATGCAAAAAATTTTGAGAGGAAAAACCCCATTTTGCTTCAAAGTTTCCAGGTGACTTTTCAAACAGCTTAAAATAAACTAGTTGCCAAAAGGAATGTCTTTATGCCTGATACACACACTGGAGCACCAGTAGATTTGGCCTTGCTTCTGCCAATTAAAATGTATTGCTCTCTTTGATTAGGAATGAATTATACCTCACACTGTTTTATGAGGTAGGTAAATATCCTTTCCTTTATTTTATAGATGGAGAAATGGAAGCATGGACCAGTTAAGGGAAATTGCTAATGGCACACACCAGTCCAGAGTTAAAATGCAGGCTAGAAACTAGAGAAGTGATGTACAAAAAAATGCAGTTTTTATATAACTGTATACTGTTATGCAGGCACACATGCTCACACCATAAATGTGACAAAAAATAAAATGGTTATCGGTGGCCCTTCAAACTTCCACTGATCCTTTGGCAAATGATTCGTATGCAGCAAGACAGAAATGGGTATTGAGGAGTGAGTACTGGGGAGCTTACCCATCTGAGCAGTCCCATTGTCTTGAGCTGAACCGCTCTTGTAAATAGTGACTACTTGGACTTCAAGATCAGGAACTTGTCCTTTCTTGAATCAAGCAATAGAAATTTCACTTTCAACATTTTCACCTTACGGTTAGAAGGTATACAAATATATCTTAGCACTAGTTGTTGCTGATATATTCACATGCAAGGCCACAGTGTTTTGAGTAACAAACCTGTCTTGCATTTTTGACTGTTTACAAATTCATCTGTTTATTAACATGTCACACATTTTAGACAGTTGAAAAAAGCAAAAATGCTTCACAACTAAAGAAATATTAAACCACTGAACATCTGCAGAGATACGGTTTAATGAGCAAAGACAATTGAAGGCATTCACTAGGCTAATTTCCACTAAGTTGACAGACAATGCCCCAAAACTGCCTTTCTGATCTAGCATTAACTAATAAGCTAATCAGAGCAGAACAAGCCTTTTGTGAGTTACTTTAAAATAAAGAACAATAAATATAGCTCTCCAACATATGTAGTATGTTTTTACAAGAGGGTAATTTGCTTTGTTGAAAAACCACATACTTATGCTGAATATTCCATTAAGCATGAAAACAGTCAGTTTCTACTAAATTACTGTGCATTCAATATGAGGTACGACAGCGCTCCAGTTGTGAATTCTAGCAAGTGTTCTCCTCAAAGCTCAAAATGCTGCTTTGGCTACAAAACTCTGCCATTTACCCCCTGAGTTTATCTTTTATGGCATGATTCAATGCACCCATTAGTCTTGCACTAATGTGTGCTTTACAAAAATGCTTTCCTCGAATGTCCTTCTGCACCATGTGCTTTCTAAAGTAGAAAAGTGTTAGTGTGATAAGAACATTCAAGATCAGCTTACAAAGCCTTGTTGGGTGACCTTTAGCAACATTTTTAATATACAATTTTAGACATAAACAGGTTTCAGGGGTGTAGATTGTAGCCGTGTTGGCTACAACCTATTTTAGACATAAACAGGGACATTTTTACAGTGCATTTTCTTGAATTCATTTTCGTTCACAACTAAATCTCCTGAAGTAGGACCCTGAAGTAATAATCAAGTAAATATGTTTGAAATAATGACTACAGAACAATCATGTCTGCCTGCCATTACCCTTACCACTGGCATGTGTCTGTCTGTCTACTGCCCCTCATTTTGGAACATAAGTTCACTGACATTTCCTGTAAAGCAAAACTCATAATAATATGCTTTTCAGATAAATTTAACTTATTTCAATAAATTGAAAGGTTTCATATGGGCACTAAATTTCCAACAAGACACAAAAATCATTTAAAAATACTCAAGTGGAATGTTTTGACCTTATTGAAATCCTTTTCCCCCAGAAATAAAATGTCATAAAAATCTGCATGTTTCTGTAATATATTTTGGAAACACTTCATAATGTTAATGAATCATCACTTTTCCGTAGAAAAGTGTTTTATTAGAAAATGAACTAGATCTAGAAATGATCTGCCCATGAGTATATTCAGGAATCTACAATGCAATTATCCAGCTTTATGATTTGGTTCATTACCGCAGACTTTAGTGTTGCTGCATAATTATGCTACAAATCTAAGCGCCCATCAGAAAAAAAGTTTCAACTCTTAATGGCTGTGAAGATAGCATTTTGATCATATTTTAATGATGAAACAATGCATTGATGTCAATAGCTCTAAGACATTTGAAATGTTCCCTTTCAGACTCTTACCTCTGACAATATAAATGTCACTGAAACACCAAGCTTCCTTGTTTGAGCTAATGACAACTATTGCAGCAGACGCAGAGGACAGCTAATGATAGTCAACAGCTTAAAATGTAGTCAATAAGAAATTCAAATCCTCCCTCTTCCCAGTTTAGTCACTATCTTTGCTGCCCAAGATAGGGAAAGAAACAGGATAAATTAAAGACAGGTCTGCCCTGTTAGGTTTTGGATGTCACATTACTTCCCCATGTTCTTGTCCTAAACCATACTCAAAAAAGAAAGTATCAATAGAAATAACTTAATGGTAACATCCATGCTTAAGCCCTGAATACATGCACTAGTGAAGAAATATAATCAATAAGATTCAGTGAGAAAAATCAACTTGGTTTAATAAAAAAATAAAACCTTTCTGGTATGGTTCAGATTTCAGAACACAAGCATGGAGACTGCTCTGATGCACTGTAATGATGTGTCGGCAAATAACCTAAACTCTTACACATACTCCAAGGGTAAGGGGTGGCACTTTAATTAGAGTGGCCCTGAGAGCCACTCTAACCAAAGCACTGCAGCATCCTTGCACTTAAAAATGGTGGTAGATGCACTTGAACTAAAGCCCATTCAATGTGCAACGAGCTTCAGTTCAAATGCCTCACCACCATTTTTAGTGCGAAGACACTGATACATGAGATGCAGCAGGCTGCTAGAGTGTGGTAATTATGATTGTGAGACTTAATTAATATTACCACACTATGCCTCTTTCTAGTGCAAGATATTTCTTTCATTCTAGATCAGGAGAAAACAGAATCAGACCACAGTTTTAAGTTACAGTCTTGTTTCTGGTCTGAGACATACTTTGTTATATAAGAGGCTTGTGGCAAAACCATGATGGAACCCAAAACAATCAATTAATCTGAAACATGTGACCCAATATATACAAGTATGATAGGGAACTGAATGTGGGGAGGGCTGCAAAGGAATTTCAAGGTCGGATCAAATTAGGGTTTGTCAGTACCTTTGGCCACATCACTTTACTTCTTTCTGTCCTTATTCCCTCAACTATAACATGGAGATGAATCATTTTATTTACCTTCTTCACGGTGGATTTGTGAGACTTAATGAATTAGTATTTGCAGTTCGATTTGATAGTGTAAAATCATTATGTTAGTGCTAAAAGTTTTCTTTTGATCAACAAAAATAATCAGACACATGCAGCATCCAAGAGTCTGAATAAAAGGGAGAGATCTTGTTTGAATTTTCTGGGAAAAGGAAGAGTCCATGAAGGCCTTATTTATATCAGCACATCATTTTGCTGACAGATTATTCAGCAAATGCAATATTTAGGTATTTTTGTATCTAGCAGTAGGTAATATTTCATATCCTTGGTGGAAACTGGAGTATCAGTGGGGGTCAGAACTGCCAATGCAAGAAGAAAACACGTAGGAAGAAAGAAAGACAATTTTTGAAAACATAAAGGGAACTCACTCTAATGAGAATCGCTTTGGGAACAGAATGCATCTGACCACTTGATGTCAGACTCGATGCACATTTCAATCAGCTTCCAGGGTAACAGGAAGTTTCAGGTAAATTTCATTCAAATTTAATCAAAACATCTCCAAAGAAGAGTTTGACAGATATTTGTTTTTGGAGCCCAAGTTGGGGAGATTTGCTAAAGTGAAAAAATGTTCCTACAGTCTAGAAATATGCCAAGTAATTGTACTGGGAGTGGAATCTTCTTATAGTGAGAAAGATCATACAATACACAAATCTTCACCTTATTGATCAAACATGAAACAAAATCCCTGGATTTAGAATGATAAAAGATTTAGAAAAGCTGGATGTGTACAAGTCCATGGGGCCAATGGCAACGCGCCCAAGGGTGCTGAGAGAGTTGGTTGATGTGGCTGCAGAGCCGCTGGCCATTATCTTTGAAAACTCATGGTGATTGGGAGAGGTCCCAAATGATTGAAAAAGGGCAAATATTGTGCTCATCTCTAAGAAAGGGAAGGAGGAGGATCCGGAGGACTACAGACTAGTCAGCCTCACCTTGGTCCCTGGAAAAATCATGGATCAGGTCCTCAAGGATTCCCTTTGAAAGCACTTGGAGAAGAAGGTGATTAGGAAAAAGTCAGCATGGATTCACCAAGGGCACGTCATGCCTGACCAACCAGATTGCCTTCTATAATAAGATTACTGTCTCTGCAGATGCATGGAGAACAGTGGATGTGATATACCTTAACTTCAACAAGGCTCAAGAAGTAGTAATCAATGGGCGCATCCCCACAAGTGGGAATGTGTGTTTCCCCAGGAACAAACAGCAGTGGCACACTGTGTGTTGCTGCTACTTGTCCCTGAGGAATGCCCATACCACTTGTGCTCTGGCACACGTATTTTACCCCAGATGGTGTAGAGGGTGCTGGTGTAGCGGTGCTGGCCCCAGCAACCTTACCTGGGATCCTGGGGGCCACTGGGAGCTGCAGCCATGGCAATCCTGCATCACAGAGCCTGACCAGCAGGCAGAGTTTGGCTCCAGCTGGCTCCAGTTTTGGGTGACATGTACTACCACCACATAGGCCACCCTGCTTTTTTTAAGTGAGGGTTTTTTTTACCATAGGATCTCCCAGGGCCAAAACCCTTCTCTCCCTACCACCCTGTACTGCAAATTAGTAGCATGGAAAAGGCTTGCATGTGCGGTGTGTATGGTGCGCACCACGACAGAAGGGTCTGTGGTGCCACATACTGCACATCCACATTACTCTGGATACACCCAACAGCTCAAAGTCTAGTTGGCACTCAGTGTCAAGTGGAGTGCCCCAAGGGTTGGTCCTGAGGCTAGTTTTGTTCAATATCTTCATCAACGACCTGGAAGATGGGATGGAGTGCACTGTCAGCAAGTTGGCAGATCATACCAAACTGGGTGGAGTAGCAGACATTGTAAAGGGTAGGGCTAGGATTCAGAGAGACCTAGACAAATTTAAGGAATGGACCAAAGGAAATTTCATAATGTTCAATAAGGATGAGTGCAAAGTCTTTCACTTAAGATGCATCAATCCCATGTACCAGTCCCGACTGGAGACTGAGGGAACTGGACTTCTTTAGTCTGGAGAATAGAAGACTGAGGGAAAATTTAATAACAGCCTTCAATTACCTGAATGGTGGTTACAAAGAAGATGGAGCTAGACTGTTCTCAGTAGTGGTAGATGACAGGACAAGCAGCAATGTTTACACAAGCTTTCTGAAGTAGCAGCAGGGGAAGTCACATTAGATATTACAAAAAACTCTCTCACTAAGAAGGTAGCTACCACTGGAACAGGCTACCCAGAAAGGTTGTAGAATCTCCATCCTTTGTGGTTTTTAAGAAAAAGCTTTGACTCAGATTATATAGTTGGGGATGATCTTGCTTTGAGAAGGGTTTGGATTAGGTGACCTCATGAGGTCCCTTCCAATGCTAGTTTTCTATGATTTTATGATTCTACAATCCAGTTAGATCCAGATCCTGATTCTTGCATCCAAATTCTGTAGTTAAAATCTATCTTTGTCAGTAACTACTATTCTTATTACTCTTTGTGAGGCAGAATTGTATTAGGCCCTAATTCAACAAGTACTTAAGAAATCTTGAAATCACTGGACCTTATTAAGCATGTGCTTAAATAGTGGTTTATTGAAAGCTGTTAACTTCAGCTTATGTTTTTCCTGAATGGGGCCTAAATCTTCATAGACTCCTGCATAATCAAGGCAAAATGTTACTGCCATACCAGGAAAATCATATCATATATGACAGGCAGGAAGAAAGTAAATCAGCAGTTAAAGATTCAATTTAAGCATGCTTTGGGACTTCTTCCTTCCCTTTGCCAGAAAGCCATCAAGAAGGCATGTAAGTACTTACTCAAGGCTATGTTCATACTTAAGATTAAGCACCTGTTTAAGTTTTTTAGCTGTATTGGTGCCAAATGCTTGGCCATATATGACCGAAGCTTTGGGATTCCCTCCACATTGGCAAGGCTGCCTTCTACATCATCTGCTGCCTGTGAAGGGATGATAATTTGTGTATGTTTCAACAGTGATATTACCATAGTCTCAGTGATTAACATTACTATTTGAGGTAGGTAACACTGTTTCCCACACTTTGTATGGTTTTTCAGCAATCATGGAAGACAGGACCATCTAGTATCCAACAAAACAATGCAATAATATGTATACCTCGTGCTAAAGTTGAAAAGAATTCAATTACTGAAATAGTACAGCACACAATCCATCAAGGCATGGAAAATCTGGACTCCATCTGACTTTTGGATTCTGTCTCAGTGATCTTAAGGGGCTAGGTCTTGGGCAGTCTCCCATTCTCCATAGTCTTGCATAGGTGTACACATCAAAGGTCTTGATATGATGGTCACAGGACTCTGTACAAGCAGATTCATCAGGCACATGAATAGAATTTGTACATGATGGTCCAGAGGATCAATACTTGCTTACTATAGCATAAGGAGAAGGTAGTGGGTATTACAAATAAAATGAATAAAGAAGTTCAAGCCTTCAGCAACAATGCTGGCTAGATAATTAAAGATACCTGAAATAACTATACATTCATGTATAATTATAAAACAAAAATGGGAACAGATGTTTGATCAGTTAGAAACTTGGGAAGTTGTGATTTTTAGAGCTTTTAATTGCTACCTGTGATTTGTTCTCTTTTATTTAAAGTACCTTTTTATCTTTTCAGGTATAACAGTAAAACAATGAATTAAACTATTTGCTCACCCACCAAATTTAGTAAAGTAGAAAGCATATTAGAAAGCAAAGGTATTTTTGCTTTTCATCTCTCGCTGAATTTAGATGACTAAATAGGAACCAGTTTGGAACAGAGTGGGGGGTCCTTCTAAGTTCTCTGTCCTAGCTGTGAAAATGGACAGTTCCACAGGTTTCAGAGAAAGATGCAAAACCTTAATAGCACACCTGTTTGTACAATACTAAACCATGAACAGGAGAAGGAATTTCTCCTCCAGTCAACAGATGGGTTAGGTTTTTCTCTGAAGCATGAAGCTCAATAATATTTTCACCCTCGCTAAGGGAACTATAAATGTTATAATTATTCTATAAAAATCTGAGATTTTCCTTGATGCTAGGAAAAGCTTACACACTGCTCCCCCGTGGAACTTCTTGAGTAAGCTTATATTGAACCAAGTCTTGTCTTTTAGACAGAGGAAAAAACACCTCATTCTTCTTCTGATTATGGGAGCAGAACCTGCCTGTACACCCTCTCCCTCACATTGCTGCATTATTAATGATGATGCAATTTTTTTTTTTTTTGTTACGGTATCTTTAATTGAACCAATGGTATAGTTGGAAGGGATGTTACACAAGCTTTCAGGCGTGGAATTTGTCTGGTATGGTCATGTGAAATGGCACCATTCCATTTCACCTTGAGTTTCAACGGTTTGACAGAACAGTGTTTCATATAGAATTTCATTTTGAGTCAAAAAAGCTGTTCCATTCTGATGGGGTTTTAAGTTCAGTGCTACATCATGCCAGGAGTGGAAGGCAGCCCAGCTGGGCTGCTTTCCCATCACCAATACTACACCACAGTCCCTGATGCGATGTAGCGTGGGGGAGGGGGAAGCAGCCCAGCTGAACTGCCTTCCGCCCCCATCACAATGTAGCATGGGAAACAGCTGGGCTGCCTCCCACTCTTGCTGGATCATGTGCTGGGGATGGGAAGTCAGCCCAGCTGGACTAACTTCCCATCCCCAGCCTATGGTCAAAACGCTTTGACTTTCAAAACATTTTGACCAGCCTCATTTTGTTCCGAGGCTATTTTGATGGCCTTTGTTTCATTCCAATTTTTCTGTTTTGATCTCAAATTTGATTGAAACAGTATCAGAACGAAACGGCCAGTGAAATTTCGCACAGCTCTAGTCTCCAGGTCTGAAGAATGACACTTTGGGCCAAAAGCTTGTTTAGTATCTTTTGACTATACAATTGGTCTAAAATAAGATATCACGAAATAAATAACTTGCTTGCTGTATATTTCTTAGATCATTATGACTGGAACAGCATTCCAACCCTACTACATTAATGATGACAGGAGTGTAATTCTGGAAATTATTACTGGTCCTATTGCTGACTAGATGGCTTTCTCGTAACACGCAGCAGAACTGATTCTGTCCTGTGTTAAGTTTTGTGCTACTCCAGAATCTACATTTCATCTAAGTGATAAATGCCTGTACTGTCGGTATCAACCGTACTAAATTCAAATGCTCACCACCTCTAGCCATCAGGCAACTTTGTTTAGGTGCCTAATTATGTATTTTCGTGGTTGCCTTTAGACAGCCAAGTTTAACATTGACTCATTCTAATTAGAATTTAAACAAAAATGTTCAAATGAGTGACTACAAATCTGAGCTATGTATTTGAAATTCACCACATGTTTAATTATATAACGAGTATTCTCAGGCATTTCATATGCCTGAGGAAAGTGACTGAGGTTCCCATACATAAGCAATGCCCATAAACCTGCCAGAAGAAAAACAGACTTTATTATTAAAGATCTGTCATGAGCCAGACAGTAATCAAAGATAAGCCTAAATAGAAATATAGATCCAAACATCCCTAAACTTTATACACTGAACCTGGGATCTGAACTTCCATAAATTAGGCACTGCCTGGCTCTTTTGAATAATCCAGCCTGAAAGCCTTTCTCTTGTACACTATGCTAAAAGCACCACAAGTGCAATTCCATTGAAGCAAATGGCAGAAATCACATTGACTTTAATGGGAACCAAGATTTTACCTCAGTTCTGAATCTGAGCCCCTCTCCCAGCATTCATTGAACTTTGGAGAGGAAGAAATCAAAATCCCAAGTTTGTAATTTGGACTTGCCTCTGTTTCTAACAAGACAAAAAAAGAAGAAAAAAGCTGTCTATGGCAGGAAAAGCAGAGGGAGACAGGGGTGTTCTGTTTTGTCTGTTGTGTAGTAATTGACCAGCCTAGTGCTATAAAAGTGATCAAGGAGAAGCCAAAGAATTCCTTTTGATCATTGTAGGCATTTTGGCCATGTGTATATATGTAAAGACTGGGAAGAAATAATAGTATCTGTGTTGCCTAATATCTGCCTCCTTCTCTTATTTTTAATTATTAGCATAACACAGTGGTGCCCAACCTTTTTGCCCCACAGTCAGATGGGTAGGGCCAGGTCTGGCTGTGGGCCAGATCTGGCCAGTGAGCTCAGGCCAGCTGGGATGTAGGGCTAAACTTAATGCTTTAAAGCAAAATATAAACCCATTTCTTTGACCAAATCTTTCTACAGTAACAACAAGTGAAAGAAAAAAACACATTGGTAGATTAAAACACATGGTCCACTTCAAAGCACTAACTTCAATAGCACTATTCAAATGCTTAAAATCAGGCTGCACATACCTTATTGAACTAGAGCACAAATCAGAAGCAACTTTGAAATCAATGGGATTACAATAGTGTAAACCCAGTGCAAGAAAAAGGAAGACTCCTCTCTTTTAAACCAGGTTCGAGCTCTGAAGACTGGAATAAAGAAAGAAATCTCTGTATCCTGCCACTTTACTCCTTCCAGGAGGGGCTCAGCTAGCACAGTGGTGTCCTATCTCAATAGTCCTGGTTCCTACAATTAAAATGATTGGAAAATGGAATAACACAGCTATTTGGCCACATCCTCTCTATCTATTGTTCTTAGGATATATTTGAAAAATCAGTGAATTAGCTTCTTGCATTTTGGTTATTCCTTCACACTTTTGTAAAGCTAGCCAAGATGGAATGGTAATGTGTTACTTGTGCTTTTCACAGATATAAGTGGCCAAACAAGCTGTAAAGCACTGAAGAGTGAATCCCATATAATTCTTTCTACATACTGATTTCAAAGCCTAGGAAGGAAATTCAGTACCCAGATTTTGGCTGATGTGCAAGACTAACATGATCATCCGATCCTGAGTTTCTTGCTCTTAAGTATCCATCAGAGTCTGTATGAATAATTTTCAGACCCCAGATTGCTGAAGAACAATTACATTTTACTAAATGCTACTTGTGTTTGTAGCTGGTCACTTGAGTCAAATGGTTTTGGCTTTGCTCATTGATTGGCTGTCAAAATATTTTAAACAAGAGAAATGTTAATACCAAAGAATAGCATATTTCTGCTACACAATTTTGGAATCTGAAATATATGAGACTGAGAATTAATGAACACGTTTTCAAGTCCCAGGCAATTGTCTGAACACTTACTATGCATATGACCCCATTAATCATAACAAATTTAACTTGCACACAAATCAGTTTTATTTCTAATTATTACAATAAATAGTGACTTTATTTTATCAAGGGGACCCTTGTATAAATGTAATCACTCAGAGCTTGAAAGTATTTGAGATATTAGCTATTTTTAGTGGCATGAGATTTTTACAACCTTTGACTCAGAACCTCCTCTTAAAAGCCTCCTTTCAAAAGAATGAAGTACTTGAAGGTCTGTCTATATTATTCAAACCAGCAATTAGAACCAGATGTTACTGCACTTTATATTTAGACACAAAATTTCAATATCTTCAACAGAAAGAACACTCATGAAGGACAGAAGGAATAATTTATAAATGTAATTACAGCATATTGTTTTGATTCTCTCTCATTAATTTACCTGATTGCAAAGTAAAATTAAATGAATTTTTATTTAAATTTAAATTGGGACTAGGGAGCAATATAACATCTTTTTGCTTTAACTGTATGTGGAAAAAAGTAGTTTCAGTATATAGTTAACATTTCATTAATCAGCAGCCTACCATAGATAAGATTTCCATAAAAACATGAAAAGTTTGCAACCTATATTTTCTGGTACAAAGTATACCATATTTTTGATAACTAAGAAATAACTATGTAACTACTCTTACTTAGGAGAACAAAGCATGGGGAAAGTGTTTTTTTCTTCACCCCAGATTCAAATACAATGTAAAGAAAAAAACTATTAAATAAATGTAAAAATCAAACTCTTTGAAGTAGATGAACAATATTATGGCCATTCTACAGATTGTCATGCTGACACATTGAGGCTCATGTGACTTGCCCAAAGTTATATATAAAATCTGTATATAAGTCAGGAATTGAAGCTTATTGGCTGTCAGAATGATAGGAAAGCCTCCTAGGGATTGTTTGGTGGTCAGACCAAGGAAAACCTAGGGTAAATGCCCTAGGAGAACTGCGAAATGTCAAAGTCTCAAGTGGTTAAGAACTGTTTGTAAAATTTCAGTATCTCCTCAGGTTTGATTTCTATTTGAAACATTAGGCTCAGACTAAACCTGACTCTGTCCTAAGTGTAGACATATAGATAAAGTGGCACAACGTCCCATTCCCATTTCTAATTAGATTTGCAGAGCGAACTGAAACAATCTTGCTGTTCCCCATCTGAATATTTGCTTTATAGTTGTATATTCTAGGATGTCATGGTATTGTACAAATGAGTGGCTGTACATGTAAAGAGCAGTGACCCAAGACATTATGGATTATCAACGTATCCCCCAACACAAAATATCATTGAAAACAAACTACTTAACAAACCATCTCCAGCTCAGAGGACCCAAAAGGAATTTCTTTAGGTTCCTGTTCCCAAGAATTCAAACAAAAAGAGCCCATACATGATTTACATTTTCAGTAGCTAGTACTTTGTGAAGTCTCTGGATTTGATTTCCAAATGGAGATACACCATAAGCAGATGGATTTTCGGAAGTGCTGAAAATCAGAAACTAGGAGAACATCTCTAGTTGAGCATCAAAAATGAAGGCAGCTTCAAATTAGTAGGCACTTTTGTAAAGGTAGGTTCACTCACAGTTTTATTTTGCTTTATATTTGCTCTGCATGGTGGATTCACCTTGGTCATTCTAATCTACTTCCCCAGTTTTTATGTTAACCGTGGGTGATAACCCTTCTGTTAACCCTATGCCATAGTAAGAGCCAATAGCTTCTTTTTTATTGCTAGCTGATGCCTGAGCGTAACCACAAGTGTGAGACATCATTTCTAGATGTTGTAATTTCCCGCACAAGTCTCTCTAGTGAGTCAGCATGACACAGTACAAACAACTGCTTGCTTGCTGCCATAGGCCAGAGAAGAGCAGCCTGACCCTTATTCCCTTGTGAAACTCAATGAGGTCCAGCTTTCTGATATCTGACTTGCTGCGCCTTTCTTGGAAAAGTATAACATACAGTTTCCACACCCAAATGGTTTGGACCAGTAGTGCATCTAAGAACAAGGCAAGGGGAGATGTGTACCCCCTCCCCCCCACTTTGGCTGTGCTGAGTATGCACAGTGAAGTCTGACCATACTACCTGGGCAGTGCAGGCTCCTGCCAGTGCTCCTCATGAACACTGAGCTCTGAGATCTCCAGTTGATTGGGGCAGGGACTGGCAGGAGACCCTCTCTCATATGGCTCCAAGCACGAATGCTGAAGCCGTTCCTTCTTTCTGTGGCAAAGTGGGGCTCCTTGCCTAGCTACAGGGCTAGGTTCCCCACTTGCCTATGGGCATGCCACCCACCTGTCTCGCCTGCCACACCTTGATCTTAATTAATTAATATGATGTTAATTAAGGCGGGATGCTGCCCATTTACTGCCCCAATGCCAGGGGGCACAATCTGTGGCTCCATACCTCTCTTATACCGCAGCCCATGCCTTGCAGATGGCACCCAGCTGTTAGTCACTCCAGCCCCACACTGGGCTCCAGAATCCTCCTATCAGGACCCCACTTTGATCCATTCAAACGGCCTACTCTGCCATCATTCAGGCTGCCGAGCTCCCTGTAGCTATCTCCCCTCTCAGGCACGATCCCCCCGGGACCTTTGGCCATGTAGGCCCTGGCCTCACCTCCAAGGCCAGGCGGGAGCTCAGGCCCTCAGGTCTGGGCGCCCCTCACAGTGGGCCCCTAGCCCTTTTGACCCATACTCGGCCTCCCAGCAGTGGAGGACTTCCTGGGGTCAGGACTCACCCCTCTCTCTCTTGGGCTGAGCTCCCTTTACTCAGCCTCTGGGCCAAACTTCTGCCTCAGGCATCTGAAGACCTGCCTGGGCCTATACCCCTCACTCAGAACTCCACACCACCCCCTCACTTGGGGCTACTCATCTCTGCTCCCTTCCCTCAGGGCTCCACACCGCCCCCTTGCTTGGGGCCACTCGTCTCTGCACCATTCACTCGAGGTTCCACACCGCCCCCTTTACCCAGGGCTCCAGTTTTTGGCCCCCTTCACTGGAGCTCCATACCACCCCCTCCACTCAGGGCTACTCATCTCTGCCCCCTTCACTTGGGGCTCCACATTGCCCCCTCACTTGGCACTATGGGGCTTCCTCCCCAGTGCAGCTCCTGCCACGTGGTGAGCACCCCAAAGGTGCTCTGCCACACTTCCTCTCCTCCCTTCCCAATGAATTCAGCAGCAGAGGAAAGAAAGGGATGAGCAGCCTTGGCAGCACTCGCCCCCTGGGCTCTGTAGCCATGTGAGAGCAAGGGCTTTGGCCAGACCCTGTGCCAAGAGTTCATGTGCAGCGTAGTGTGACTGCAACATCGTACCCACTCTGGAGCTGACCCTATTTCAACCAGAACAGCTGCCCATAAGAGGGTAGGGGCTGAGGTGTACAATAGAAATCTAACTTGGCTGTCCACAGTCAATTTTCAGTAGTTGGCTGAAGTCAACAGAAGCACCCCCTGTTTTGGTAGTGTTACCAAAGAGAAGAGAGATGAAATGGGTTTCCACACACCCTTATAGATGGCCCTTCAGGTAAGAGCTAAAGTTGAATGTTGGGATGCCAGGAGAAGTTGCCACCATCTGCCTTGGATTAAATTTACAGATAAATTTTCAGTTTTCAGAGCTATCAGCCCAGAACCCTTGTCAAGTAGTTGTTAATAATGTTTATATTTTAAAAAGTCCTTTGTATACAGTAGTGTCCACTGTGCCATCACTGCTTTCCAGACACTTGAGAGGGGTGGTCCCAGATTGCAGAGCTTGCTAATGCCAAAAGATAGTCAGACAGAGGATAAAGGGAACTGAAGAAATGTGTAAGTTATTTTTTCTGGGCTGAGTATCACTTAAAATTTCTAGTGGACTCCTAATCATCACTGTTGAACTGCAAGTCTTTGAACATGAACTGTAAAGCACCTGTGAGGACTAAGAGCATGTCAGCTATTGCCTGTGGGCATGCCTTTATACTACCCAGCAGCTTACCCCTCAACAAAACCCCTGCACTTCACCTTCCATTTACTGTAGGTAAAGACATGCACGTGAGCAGTTACTGTGAAGTACCTGAAGCGTTGTACATCCCTGCTGTTTGTTTTTACCCATTATTACAGATATTCAAAACCTGTTGGCTGTCTGTTTCCCAATAATATGAGTAAGAATAGGGTGTTAAAATCCCCTAGGCAGTTTCTTGAAAAAAAATCACTATTTCTTCAAGATTTCAGGTGGGTTTCTGTGCTTATGTCAACTCACTTTATCAATAAATATCTATAGTCAAATGCTGACATTTTATCTGCACATAATATGGCATGTAATTTTAATTTCCAGGGAACAACATTATGTACCACCCTGTTGTCAAATTTGCTCCTATGTTCAAAAGACCTTTCTAATAAACTGTTGATGAATCTCTATGTCTAAGTGCCCTTGTTGCACACAGGTCAAATGATATACTTCTTAGATCAAGCTACCATTTATGGGAAAGGAAAAACTGCTTGATTAAGGCTTTTAATGTGTCCTATGGAAAACAGGAGAGTTATTCAACTAAATGTAAAAGGAAGAGAAAGACTTCCCCGAATTGGTCTGATTGGTTTAAGAGGAAAATGAGGCAGAAGTATAAAGCAGAGGTAATTCCACTGATTTCAGAGGCGCTATCCCAGATTTACATCAATGTAAAAAGAGATCAGAATATGGCCCTTTACTGTTAATCAGCCAATTAAATTAAGGAGACCCAGGATGTTTTCAGGTTCTTCTGTCCTAATCATAATTGCAAATAGCATCTGTCCTTTAAGAAATTGCCATCATCATCGCACATTTGCTCAGAGATTTCTTCAGCCAGTTCTTTCAGCATTCATATGTTTTGCTTTTCTATGGCCCTTATCACTGTGGTACTCGAAGGTTTTACAGACATTAATGTATTTGTCCTAAACCATTTGGGACAGAAAGGAAGTAAAATAATCCTCAGGACTGCTCAGGAATTAAATTGAGGTCTGTTAAACTGCACTTCTGCCCATAGTTCTCTGGGCTTCTGTATGGGGGGGATGCTACACATCCCCACACCACATTTCCAGTCAACTCAGTGCCCTGACCTCTCAGATCTGCAGCAATTTCCTCTCTCTCTGTTGTTAAATGCTCTGTCAGAGAGCGCATGTTGCAAATTCTGAGTGAAGGTGGATGGAGAGTGTTGCTGTGGAGACAGCTGAGTCACTCTTCTGCACGGAAGGGGCACAATCCGTGCAGTGTCCCTCCACAAATTAAGTAGAGTATAGGTTTGGGTTAGAATTATGTTTAATCTATCTAGTTTACTACACATAAGTAAAGTACTACAAATAAGTGTCTATGAGGAGAGTATGATCTCAGCAGTAAAGTGAAGAAATACCATATTACTGACCAAATGAACTATGTATATGTATATTTGATTTGGTTGTCAGTCCCACTGCCCTCATGTGTTTTACTGCCTTTCAAGAAGTACCCATACTGTGTTTCCTATTATGTTTCAAAAGTATCCCTAAATTAAGGATGCACTTTGGAAATATCAGATCCTTTTAGCAGGGAGCCCACAACTAAAAGATCAGACCCAAAGCCTTTCATTATGTTGAAGGATTTCTCTGTTATCCTTTCCATTGGGACAATGGCTAACTATTGTTAGTACTGGGAGCTGAGAGTAAAAGTTCTTCCTTCTAGTTGATGAAAAAGTTCTTCCATTTGAAATATTCTCCTGATGGAAATCTGTTTGTATTTGTCTGTCATACTGCAATCTCTTCATCCCTGTGTAGCAAACAAAATTTAAGAACCAAACCTTTGTTTATAGCGTATTCCCGTTTTACTGGGATGAAGAACTTCAATATTTGTTGTCACTGTTATAGATATTTATAAATCAGTCTCCCCTTCTAAAATAATTTTAGCCCTTCAGTGGGCCAGTTTAAAATTATTTCTGTTCTGCTTTTCATTTTATGCTTTCTCACCACCAGGACAAAGAAAATCTGTCTGAATTACTTACAAGCTTGTTTCCTCCTTAACATTAATCCATGATCTCAGCAATTCTGTGCTGGCATGAATCCATTCCCATTTGTTCAGGATCTTATATACCTGCATAAGAATCCTCCTTTAATCTCCTTTTTCTTTGCTATAGAGGACAAATATGACCAATCTTCATAAATCATATCCTGGTTACTAAATCGTTTTGGATTGCCCTCTGTTGCACCTTTTCAGTGTCTTTTTGTAATAAGGTAGCTAAAACTGAACACAGTATTTTTAATAAGGCCAGTAGCATGCCAGCACAATTTTGTCAGTTTTACACTTCCAAAGATTTATTTCAGAAACTTGTTTCCTTTTTTCAAGTATTATTCTTGTTACCAGAAAGAGTGTGATAATGGTTTAACTTTATTATCTACAGATCCTTCTAGGTCTTTATTAACATGAATCCTACATTGAGTACTGATTTATACTGTAATTGTTATAAAAGGCTATGTTACTTTCAATTTCCTGACCTTATCTGCCCTAAGGCCAATGTTGATGTGTGTGAATATATAAAATATGCAACCATCTATATCAATGCTTTAAACCTTTAATTTAGTCCATCCCCCAAAACACCTTTCAGAAGTAAAGTTAGCTGCAGTTAAATGGGTTAGTTTTTAATCAATTATAAGATTATAATGATAAGTTTCTCCAGTTAAGTCACTTAGCTGACTTCTCAGCCAATCATGCCCTTCTTGACGTCTCATACTCTGTGATCCTGCTCTCTCCTGCTTCTCTTCCTACTTAATTATTTCTTCAGCATCCCCTTTAGAAGATTCCCCTTATCCCCACTTGCAACTTGGTCCCCTTTTCTTCTCCCCCTTCACCTCATCTCATCTGGATTCACAAATTCAACTTGTGTCTCTACATGAACAGCTCATAGATATACCTCATCACTGTCTTCTGTAGTCTAAAATGAGAATGTTGCCTGTTCCTCTGATAGCTCTTCACAGATGAGTAGCTATTAGCTTATGCTCAGCATGGCTAAAATACTGCTTTTTTGCCTCTTCATTCCTACCTCTTTTCTTTATTTCTGTGCACTGCTGCCATCCTTTCTGTCACTCAGGACCAGCAGCCCACGCACTGTCATCAACTCAGATCTCTCCCTAGGTCTTCACATTGAGGCTACATAAAACCTTCCTAATTATTTCTTCATACCTCTAAGACATGGCCTTTTCTATCTAGGAGCACAGAAAAAATGAAATAAAACAATGTTGGCTCCCGATTGTGCCAACCTGTATCACCTACTAGTCAAGGATTCAAACAAATACTTTCATGCTTTCTCCCATGCTGCCTTTCACATTTGAGAAGAGTTTCCAACAGCCACCAAGAAAGCTGTTTTCTTCCAAATCTTTCCTTAAATCTCCTGTGTAGCCTAAACAAACTGAACAGCTGTTAGCAACTGGAGCTCTGATATCATGCTGACCAATTCTTTGGCTGTTTCCGTGTACTTCCCCATCTAACTGTACCCATCCATTGCCTCCCATCTTAGACTTTTATTGGAAGCTCTTTGCTAGCAGCAGCCATCATTTGACTGACTCTGTGCATGTACACCACCTACCACAGTGAGGTCCTGGTCCATAACTGAACCTCTTAGGTGCTGTGGTAACACCCATAATTATTACCATATTTACCCAAATCCAAGATAACTCTGAATTTAAGATGATTTCCCACCCCCAATAATTAGATTGTATAGAATTTAATTAGTGAAAGGTCACCTTAAATTCATTCCCCACCACTGCTGCGGCAGGGAAAGCAGTGATGGAGGGCAAGGGGCCAGACCCCTGCTCCTTGATCCCCTGCCAGTTTCCTTAGGCCCTGTACCTGTCCCCCTGTACTTCCCTCTGCTGCCACCCTGAAGCTTGCCCCCTCCATGCCTGTGCCTACCCCTTGCTGCCTGCCCCCACCCCCACGCTTTCCCCCCATGTGCCTTCCCCCCACTCTGTGCTTCCCCCATCCCCTGGTGCCCCCTGCAGCTTGCCCCCTAACCCCTGGCTTCTCCACCCCCTGCTACACAGTTATTTCTGCTAGCCTGTTCACAGCCATTTTTGTGTTGGCCAAAATTTTCAAAATTAGGCACTTAAATCTCTATTTTGGCATCTAAATACAAGCAGTCTGTTCTTGAGAGGTACTGGGGGCTACCCAATGACAGTATAAGCTTGAGTAGAAACTGTGGTTGGTCAGCACTTCTGAAAATAAGACTGATTCAGGTCCCTGAATCACACTCTTGAAATTGTGTCTGAGAGTGCTAATGATTTTCCTACATGGAAACCACTTTGTTACGTAAGGAGGAGAGGAATTTGAACAAGGGGAGGGCAGTGGCTTTGAAGTCCAGCTCAGGAAAAGAGCTTTTGGTGAAGGGGGATATGCATGCAAGGCCCAGCATGAGAAGTGAATGATTAGCACTGGCACTGTAATAAAAGGCACACATGGATATAAAATAGTGAGAACAGCTGTGAAAGCTCTTGCAGGTCAGGAGTACAAGTATGGCTCTGGAAAAGAGCAAAGGGACCTCAGGGCTGCATGTTCTCACCTGTCTGGGGTCTTTGTCCTGAGCCTGCAGCACCCCAGCATGTCCATGGAGTAGTGGAGGCTCTACCCAACCTGGCCTTGGGGCCTAGCTCCTTTCCCGGCAAGGAAATATGGAGCAAAGCAGCCACTGCAGGCCAAGAAAGGGCAGCTGTGCCCATGGGAATGGACTTGAGTCACTTTGGCTCCTGGCCACAGGACCACAGTAGGCTGTGCCAGGGATCCAAGTCAGCTGGCTGGGGCAGAGGCAGGCCCTGTTTCTGGGGGGCACACAGTGTACTCTATCTGAGCAGGCCCTTCCTCCAGTAGGTGGAGTTGGGGGCGTTCTGTATCTCACAGTGCCTTGGCTTCCATGCTGACCCCAGCTGCACAGGGGCTGGTTTGCCCACATGCTGCTTCATTTTCTGTACTCCTGTGGGCTAAGCAGTGCCCCCTGGCAGGACAGGACTGGAGTTCTGGGAATGGCTTCAGTAAAAGGTGCTAAACTTAGAGGGCCATAATGGCAACACTATTACATCAATGGGCAAAGACGATGATTGCTTCTTTTTCTTTTTGCTCAGGGTTGTTTCTTTGTGAAAAGATATAGGGTTATGTGCAGATCCAGAGGGAGTGTGGCAGTGCAGCTGCATCCCTCTTTGGCCGTGCCTCTTGTGAATCCTTGGCACAGGGTCTGCCTGGAACCCCTGCTTTCATGTGCGGGTGTGAGTCTTGCTGCTGCCACTCATCCCTTCATTTCCCCTGCTGCTGAATTTAGTGGAGAGCGTGAACAGCAGCATGCCAGGCTCTGGAGCTATATAAAAACAGAGACTCTGTTTAGACCCTAACCCAATCCATTGGTAAGCTCAGAGCTCACTCTTCACATGGAGCTTTGGCAGGATTTTGGACATGAGTTATAACCAAGCAGATCAATGCATCCTGGAGGAATCACTTCTGTTCATTCCTAAAATGTTGACCTGGCAGGGGAAATACCATGACCACTAAGGCAGTTTTCCTAGTTGCAGGGAAAAAAAACTTTCTTGGTAGAGGGTAGTACCTTGCCCAAGGTAAGGCATAATTAGTCTCCCACTTTCACTTGCAGTGGGAAGATCTTGGCTATACACTGACTTAATGAAAATGGGAGACTTCTCCCTAGCTTGCTCCTGCAGCCATATGGCTGAGGGCAAGCGGAACTAGAGGGCATCTAAACCCCAAGTTTCCAGGCTTGGGCTTGCATGTAGGATGCCCACCGAAGGATTAGGAAGCATCTGAAGCCCCAGGTGAGGGTGGGGATGGGGGATACTTGCCAGTAGCAGGGCTACATACAGTTCTTGAATGACTTCCAGTTTTGAAATTGATTTGACTGATTTGGCTTGGAATATGAAAAATTTTCCTTAAGAAAAAAAAAAGTTAAATTATCCTGTAGAATATTGCTGTTGCTTTTATAATTGACCATGCAGTATGCCCATAAAGTACGTTGCACAAGTAGAAACGTCAACCTTTCATTCTGAATCTTATCATTCCTCTTGTAGAGCTTACAGCCGAATCTTATGAGCTGCTAAGCACCTTCCAGTCCCATTGAATGAGATCTGGGGCTACTCAGCACCTTATACAAAGCATTCAGAACTGTCCAGGATTGGGCCTTTATTTCCTTATTTTTAGCCTGGGGGTAGGAAAAAATGCCAGTTCGCTTTTTGTTTATGTGACACTAGAAATTCAATTATTTTCCCTCAAATAACTTTAAGTACTTCAGATGGTACCTTTACATTTTTCATTTTTGAGACACCCACATTTTATAAGAGAGATGAAATGACAAATGGCAAGGCACTTCCTTTTTAATGAGGTGTTTATCACAGTGTTTACCCCTTTAAAACTTATTAGCTTTGCTACAGTTCATAAGCTTATATTAAAAGTTAAAAGGAAGCCTCAAGATGAATGTATTTCAAAACTAGTAAAGGGAAAAACAGCTGGCTGGTGCTTAAAATAGAGAGAGATTTATGTATGCCACATATATATTGATTAAAGATGACAATTTAAATAGGATGAATTTGGTGACTATTACTGTTTTAAAGACTCTGATCAAAAACAATTTAAAATGGTAGCAGTTGGACAACTTGGGGACATTTCCTCAGCTGGTGTAAATCACTGATTTCACTGGAGCTAAGCTAATTTACACCAGCTGAGAACCTGGTCCTCAGACTCTTGTAGCAGTTTTCAGCATGCATGGATGACACTGGATGTGCTTTAGAGAATTCTAAGCAGATGATTCTTGGATTTTCCAAGCTATTTCAGGTTAAATGCTAAAATAGTCTAGCTATACCTAGGGAGAATACAACACCTCCCCAACTTCCCCTCCTGATTCGCCTACCAGCTGGAAGGATAGTGGAGTAAGGGTACCACTCTCTGGGAAGTCTATCTAATCCCTTCAAGCCCTTGTACACCAGGAGCAAAAGATCAAACAAGCTGGTACACCCAGAGGAATATCCTCCCTGTTCCTGAGTAGAAGAATCTATTTTGGTGCCCCCCGTTATAGAATAGCCTTGGAACGGTAGTAGGCTCTTTGCTAATCGTCCTGAAACTTCTTCCTTCCTGCCCCATGCTATACACTAGCTCAGGAGTCAGCAATGACTTCGGGGCAGACCTGGTCCCTGAAAAGAATGGATCTAAAGCATTAAGGTCTAACCTGGCTCATGGCAGCTTGGGGTATAAGATTACCGACCCCATAGATGCCAATCTGCCTGGCCAGTCTGTGGGCTTGCCAGAATCTTACCTCCACTCTCCCTCAAGGTGGTAAAAATGCACCAGTTTCCTACTGCAGAATGGGACTTTCTGTTGCACTAAGAAAGAGCACTAGAACATAAGGCCATACCGGGTCAGACTCCATCTAGCCAAGTAGCCTGTCCTTGACAGTGGCAGAAGTGGATACAACAGAGTGAGAGCATTCAACCAGATATATCTAGAGTGATCCCCTGTTCAATACTCTCTCTGCTATCTACCATTATAGGTTTTAAGATACCAGAGGAAACATCTCCAACCATTCTGTTCAATAACCATTAGTAGAAATATCATCCATGAATTTATCCAGTCTCTTTTTGAACCTGGCTATGCTATCTGCCTCTGCCACCTCCTGTAGCAATGAATTAGTTAACTATGTTGCATAAAAAAATGTTCTTCCTTTTGTTAGTTTTAAATCTGTTACCTATTAATTTCAGCAAGTGCCCCCTTGTTCTAGTATTCTGGGATGTGATGAAAAACAGTTCCCTATTCACTTTGTCCACACCCTTGTCAGATCTCCATCATATCCCCCCTCCCCAGCCCTCTTTCCAACAAAGTCCTAGACCAGTGTTTCACAACCTTGGGGTCACAATGATAAAAATGAGATCGCAAAGACAGTGTTGACTGATTATGATGAAAATTACAGAAAAAATGAAAAGGCACGTTGCCCTGGCAGGCTGTTAGAGTTTCAGCCTGCAAGGGGCTGCTTGGGGCTGGAGGTAGCAGGAGGGGGGCAATCAAGTAAGAGGTGCCATGTGCATGTGCACACACACACACACACACACACATGCATGTGGCATGGAAAGCAGCTCCCTCCAGGTAAATCTATGGGGGTGAGGGAAGGCAGACTGAGGCCCCCAGAAGTAAGGGAAGGAGAGAGTGGGGAAGGGCTGGGGATGCTGCCCAGTCAGGCCAGTGCATAGGGCCTGGGACCAGGGCGGGAATGCAGGGCCTGGCTGGGGGAGCAGGATGAAGCCACAGGCAGCTCATCCAGGGGCAGCAGGAGGGCTGGCTCTCTGTTACTGTGCACATTCCCAGGGAGGGAGGCGTGGGGGGGGGGGGGCATGTGCCCCCCAGATTTGTGCATAGGGTGGGGGCAGATGTGGGCTGCCTGCTCCAGGCCCAGGGCTCCACACCCTGCTGCCCTTCCCGCAGATGGGACCCAGCACAGGAGGGCTGAGCGCAGTAAGGAGGCTCAATGCTGCTGCCAGGAGCCCCATGCCAGTCACACCACCATGGAGAAGTGCCTCATGCCCGCCTGTCAGCAGCAGGGACTACAACTTTACACTGCTGCTGCTGCCAGCAAGGGGCTGCTTGGGGCTGTGGGGAGTGGGAGGAGGGCAATCAGACAGGGGGTGCCACATGCATGCATGCACACACACATGCATGTGGCAGCCAGACAGCATGGAAAGCTGCAGAGCGGGGAGCCCCAAGCCCAATGTTGGCAGCCTACATCCACCCCACCATGGGCTCTGCTCTGGCCATGCTGGCCATGGGGGTAGGAGGTGTTGACCTTGTCTGCATCACTTTGGGTTGCAGAAAATTTCAAATGTTTAAATGGGGTCATACTGAGGAAAAGGTTGGGAAGTACTGTCCTGATCTTTTTAGTCTCTCCTGTTATGGCAACTCTTCCATACTCCGATCATTCTGGTTGCCCTTCTCTCTACCTTTTCTGGCTCTACTACATTCTTTTTTGAGATGTGGGGACAAGAAGGGGCATTTTGCCTGGGGCAAGGTATCTGTCTTGGGGCTTCTACCACTGTTTTAACAATCTTATGCAATAACAAGCCCTATCTTAAAAGCATTGCTAATGTGTCACCAGGAAACACTGTTTTAGATTACGCATATATCTTCTATGTTTCTAGTTTATTTTAGTTGATTAGAAGAATCTGGAAGGAGGGGGTGCTGCTCCCTCCCATATTTTTCACATGTTACTAATACTGTACCTGTGAGCAGGTGTTATTAAAATCTCTGACATCCTTTAGTATATGTTCTGATTTCATTATTAGCTGATACAAAACTAGTGTTATCTCTATAAATGTAATCAAGTGAGGATTCATTTTTTTGATTAGCCATTGAAATGATTTCAAGCATAATCAGATACCTGGTTAAGTTGTCAGCCTCTGTGATGCACTCTGTTTCTAAGAGATGGTCCAAATGTGTTCCCATATAGGAAAACTGATATAAAAACATGTGAGGGCTCTCTGATTCATCTTTCAGAGTCAAACTGCACAGAAAGGTTTTGATGTGGAACTTTTACTTAAAACAGCACCTCACCCATGCAAAGAGATGGTTTTCAAAGTCAAAGATTTGTAGAAATGTAGAATAGTCATGTACAAAATTGGATATAAAACTTGTTATTGGGTCAAGCATCCTTTTGCAGGTTTAACTGCAAACTCAGTCGGAAATGGTTTCAGATTTGCATGGTTTTCATAACTTTAGGCTCTCCTGATGAATAATCTCAGCTGGGATCAGATCTGTCTAATATCAGGATAGCCCCTCTATGTAATCCTAGTTGTACTCTATTTTTCTCTGGGGGTAGCTACCTTGCTTTGACTGTAGCTTGTCTGGATACACCCAAGCTAACAATACCAAAGCCAGCTTAGTAAATTGCTGTACAAGTTGCAGTCGCTGCAGTGCAGATATAACCTTGTAGTATGCTCATTTCTGGGAAACCTGCAGTGCTAGAAATCCTGGTGAAAGGGGGGCATACAAGCATTTCAGCCTGCAGACACCCTCTCTCTCTTGCAAGCAAACTGGGACTGTGCTCCAGCCTCAGGGAAATGACCTCTACCCCTTCCCCAGATGCAGGATGTCATGGGGACACCTGCTGCTAGATTCCTCCCAGTCCTTGCAAGGAGTTAAGCAAGCATATGGGCATTTGTTCTGGCATGAGAACAACTCACTCAGGTGAGATCGTCCATGTCAAAAGTAAATAACCTTTCTTGCAGGTCTGCCAGGTTTCTTCTATGAGAAACTGCACGAACACCTGTATGCTCATAATCTCTGTCAAGACATCGGCATTTCTTCTGCCAGAAAAGGTAACACCTGTCCAAACCTTTAGAAGCAAATCACCTCCCCAGAGTCCTGCTCATATTGTTTGTACCATGTAGGTGCAAAAGGTGTTAGGGGAAGAAATGCTGCAGAGCAGGAAGAGGAAATCATCCTCAATGCTCCAGTTCAGTGAAGGGAGAAAAAAAGTTTTCATTCAAAGAACCCCATTTTGGGGGAAAACAACAAGAGGACCCACAGGAGGATCTAGGATTTTGAAAAGGGAGGTGCAGAGGGTGTGACACATTATCACTTATAACACAACACATTTTTCTCCAGTTAAATAGAAACTAGATACTTTACTAATATTGCTAGAAGAAAAGTGTTATCTATTCAGCCTAAGAGCAAAGCAGAAAGAAATAACTTACTAAGTGCACCAGTTTCCTAAATATATACAATTTTAAAAAAACTAACAAATAAGGCAAAAAATAGTCCAAAGATATTGTGTCATTATTTTAAATACAGTCATTATTTTAAATGTACAAATCTTATTCAGATTCATAAAAGGAAATCTAGCCTTCTTGAATGCATCTAATACTTCACTGTCAGGCATTTCTATAGCTGAATTATTATTACCATACTCAAGTTAAGGTTTTTTGCTATTGCTAAAAACAGTTGACAAGGCTGTGAAATAAAAAAAGATACATTACCAGGAATGGTTAAAGGACAGCAACATTGCAAAAGAAAGAATAGTTTGAATAGTGGGAGATCAAGATTGTTAAAAAGGGGAGAGAGTTGTTAATACCTGTGGAGTGGAGAGAGATTAACAGGAATCAAGCAGATGACAGAGAGCCACAGAGTCAATTGACTCGCTCAGCACTGCCTCTCCCAGGCAGCTGGTTTTAAAGTTTGGGTGAAGCAGGATTCACAAAGGGTGGACCACTGCATGCCCCCCGCCCCCATCTGCCCCTAGGAGGACCTTCACTAAAAAAATATGCATCACGGTTTTCCTCTCACCAACCCTTTGCCATCTGAAATGTTATCCACAGTGTTCTTCCCCCAAGGGCACCTGCATAGCTTCTGAAGTAGCAACAAGATTTGTACAAGTTATAATTTGCAAATATGAGCATTTGCTCTAATCTTTGAGCATGTCCAACGATGGCATTTCATTGACTACTTTTGGGCAGGACTCAGATAGTTTTATTTAACCCTCCAGAGAAATCCTTCTGTGAAAAAAAAAGGATCTGAGGCAAAACATAATCTAATTTAAATTCACTCTGAAGGAGGTCTCTCTCATTCATCGCACAGCAAGAATACATAAAGCACATTTTGCAGTGGTAATATTATTTTAGATTCCTGAAAGCTCAAGTGAGGGATCAAACATCCATTGCTAGATACTGTGTACATTTTGGCTGTGATGTTAGGCAAAAAAGCAGTTTTGTCAAAATTGAAGTGCTGTCCTCACAACACTGTAAATATTTCAAAGTGAGCATTTTTTATTTTACCAAAAGTAAACTAGTTCAATGGTTTAATTTTTTTTTCAGAGTTTTAATTTTTCAAGGCAATTTGATTTTTTTCTCAATTCAGATGTAAAGAAAATATTCAAAAACTTCTTTGAAGTGTCAGAATTCCCCACAGAAAACCAATCCCAGTTCCCAACTGGCTGCAATACTTACAAAGTCTCTGATCCTTACACAAAGATCTTATACTCAGCCTACACTGCAACAGCAACTGCATACACGCAGAGAGGAGGAGAGGGCAAAGAGTGTGCAATCATGCTTAACAGCATATCAACTGACTATCCACTGTCAAACATCCATGTATGAATCAACAGCTAGTTAAATGTCAGGTTAATCATTTTTATTCAGCTGTTTATATTTCTTTTTCATAAAAGAAAAAAGTAGTTACTCAAGTTCTTATTCACCTATATTTTAAAAACAAAACACTGGAAGTGTATAATAAGCTCACAGTTTCAACACAAATTAAATCTATTTTGCACAATAATTTAGAAACTCTGATTACTGTGTATCTAGGGTTTCCCCCCCTTAACCTGAGTTCATTAAAATCATTGAAACTGAAACCTTACCACACCTGAATGTGAAGTGGCTGTGTTTGCTAACATTCCTGCAGGATCACAGTATGAATTTTTTAAAATACTAAATATCTTAAGTAGTTGTGCCTCATTTCCACAGAAATTACTCTGAGTTCAGAGTTAATCCTGTTCGCTGCAATATATTTTCCTTAAAATTCTTCAAAAATCTCTGGATAAAATTACCATATCATTCAGATACATAAAATACTTTCTCTCTTCTTACTGCTTCTAAAACAGCTTTCATCAATCATGAGTGGTAGCTGAAGCATTTTATAAGCGAAACATCACCTTAAACTGAAACATCACTGATTGGTGACAAAACCAATTTTTGCTTTTCTGATTTCTGACATCTCCTCATCGATAGCTGCTATGTAAAGCTAAAGGAAAGGCAAAATACAGTTACAGTATTTCAAGTATTTCCTGAACTTAAAAATCCCATTTGGGGTTTTAGGTTCAGAATGTATTTGTTAGGTTTCTGACATTTAGAGGAATAGAGAACATTTCTATTTACTTCTAAAACTTCTCAAATACAGGAGTATGAGTGCAGTAATACACATTATTTTGAACAAGCTAAAATATCAGCTAATTATAAATAATTTACCAAACTGAAGCATTAAGGTTAAATCATCATTACCTCCTACTAATAGAACTGGCTACAAGATCAACTGTATCAAAATCTGGTGACTGCAGCAAAGGAAAAAGCTGATCTCTTCAACAAGTTCTTTGCCTCCATATTTCTGAGCAGGGACCCCCACTAGGATTATGGACAGGCTCGGGGGACACGACCCCATGCCTAGGGTCAGAGACAATCTAATTAGGGAACTCTTGGAGGGGCTGGATGTGTATAAATCAGCAGGTCCAGATGCTCTTCATCCGAGGGTACTGAGGGAATTGGCGGAGGTCATAGCAGGGCCCCTGGCACGGCTGTATGAGTGCTCATGATACTCTGGCCAGGTCCCAGAGGACTGGAAAAGGATCAGCGTGGTCCCCATTTACAAGAAAGGGAGAAAGGAGGACCTGGGTAACTATAGGCCAGTTAGTCTCACCTTGGTCCTTGGGAACACCTTTGAGAAAATTATCAAGGAACACATCTGCAGGGGCCCAGCATGGGAGGTAATGCTTAGGGACAACCAACACAAGTTCACTGTAGGCAGATCCTGCCTGACTTACCTTGCTTCCTTTTATGACCAGGTCACAAAGTCCTTGGATGGGGGCATTGAGGTGAATGTTGTCTACCTGGACTTCAAGAAGGCCTTTGACACTGTTTCTCACCCCAGTCTCATAAAAAAAACTAGGCGACTGCAGCATTCATGACTACACAGTCAGATGGGTGGCAAATTGGCTCAATGGTCACGCTCAGAGAGCGGTGGTGGACAGGTCGTTTTTGACCTGGAGGGATGTGGACACTGGAGTTCCCCAGGGCTCTGTCCTCAGGCCTGTGCTATTCAACATCTTTATCAGTGACTTGGAGGTGGGCATGGAAAGCACGCTGTCCAAATTCACTGATGACACAAAGATGTGGGGAGAAGTGGGCACGCTGGAGGGGAGGGACAGAATCCAACTAGATCCAGACAGGTTACAGAGATGGGCAGATGAGAGTAGAAAGAATTCAATGCAGACAAGTGCAAGGTGCTGTATCTAGGGAGAAGGAACCTGCAACCCACCTATAAGCTGGGGAACACCTTTCTCAACAACACAGTGGATGAAAGGGATCTTGGAGTCATTGCTGACTCCAGGATGGACATGAGCCGCCAATGCGAGGAAGTGGTCAGTAAGGCTAACTGCACCTTGTTGTGCATCTACAGATGCATCACAAGCAGCTCCAGGGAGGTGATCCTTCCCCTCTATGTGGCACTGGTCAGGCCGCCATTGGAGTACTGCATCCAGTTCTGGGCACCGCAGTTCAAGAGGGATGTGGCTAACCTTGAGAGGGTCCACTCACATGGTCAGGGGGCAGCAGGCCAGGCCCTATGAAGATAAACTAAAGGGACTGAATCTATTCAGCCTCCACAAGAGAAGACTGAGAGGAGATCTGGTGGCCATCTGTAAACTCACCAGGGGGAACCAGTGGAAAATGCATGAGGCTCTGTTCCCCTGGGCAGGGATAACAAGGAATAACAGCCACAAATTGATTGAGAACAGGTTCAGGCTGGACATCAGGAGACATTACTTTATGGTTAGGGCTGCCAGGCTCTGGAATGGGCTCCCAAAGGAGGTGGTGCTCTTCCCTACCTTGGGGGTCTTCAAGAGGAGGTTGGATAGATATCTGGCTGGGGTACTATGATCCCTGCACTCGTTCCTGCCTAGGGCAGGGGGTCAGACTTGATGATCTGTTCAGGTCCCTTCTGACCCTAGAAACTATGAAACTATGAAAAAGAAAACGCAAATTTTAGAATTAAGGATCCTTCCCTTTGAACACATGATGCTCAAAGGTCCTGGTGTTCAAGACTTGGAATTTAAGACAAGAATAAATCATCACCTCCATACATAAAGAAAGAAGCAACTTTTCAGTCTTTGGCGATGAAAAAGCCTTTGTTATAATAAATACCATGCATCAAACGAGACAAAATAAATCAAAATGAATTTCAAATCTCAAAAAGGATGTAGTAAAATTAGAAAAAATGCAGAAAGGGGCAACCAAAACTATCAAGGCTATGAACCAGTTCCCATACCAAGAGAGACTGAAAATCATAACATGACTATAGAGTGCTTTCAGAGGGCCAGTCGTGCAACAAATGTAACTTTTGTTTGCACCCTTTGAAACCTGACATAAATAGAGGAATTATCAAACAACAGGGCCTTGAGCAGCAACTTCAAGGCTATGGCTGATGATACTCACTCTGATCTAACACACTGTTACCATGATGTGCTACCTCTAATTTCTTTTCACTCCTAACACAAGGAGGTCTGGTGCTAAGGCATGCAGTTGGCAGCCCAAAGTTTGCAAGTTTGAGGGTATAGCAAAAGTGTTCGTGGCACAGCATAGCCCTGTCAGATTCCAATGAATCCATGAATTCTGCTAAATACCTTGGCACAAAGACATCAAGAAGGAAAGGAACCCTAAGGACATATGGCGAAGTTATATTTGAACTGTGATTTTCCAGGGTGTGATAATGTATGCAAACCCTGTACCAGACAGAAGGGGTTAAGGAGTAGCTATATGACTCAAGTCCAACACTGCTGCAAACTATATCAGGTCTGAAAGAAGGGTGTTTAAAAAAGAGGGAAGCCCAGCTCAGCTCAAGCACTTCTGGAAGAACAGAATTCCCATCTCAAATCCTGGCCAAGGATGTGATTGAAGAGGAAAAGCTACTTACATGACCAATTTTCACCTCCTGAGTGAAAGGTGGGTCAGTTTCTGAGCTTCTGCCCAGAGTCTGTCAACTGGCTTCCAGACTATTGCTGATGCCCTTGAGGAAACACATGATTGTTGTTAGCTTCAATGAGCTTTCTTTCTTTTGCTACTTTGGAAGCTTACAATAGCCTTGATGGTCCATGTATAAACTTGTGCTGATGACTGCCATATAAATTATTAGAGCCAGGTGAGTTCATTACTTCCAAAGAAGGGAGATCTAGCTTATTAAAGAAATGTAAGGATCCAATGTTCATTGAAGTCAATAGTAGTCATAAGCAATATTGTATCAGTTATTTTTGGTATCAGGGATATGATCCTACTAGACGATAAAACATGCCCAATTCATTTATATTAAAGGTATTAAGGTATTCTCCCAGTTCTCCAGACTATGCTCCCAGATCCTTTGAGGGGTTTCAGAAAGAAAAAACCCACAACCACTCCCATAAAAATGTATGAAAGGTCACCTAAATGTATCAGGGATGTGCAAGATATTTAAAGATACTAACTGCATAGATAGTAAGCAAAACTCATATGCCACTCGTATGGTTAGGGGCTTACAGGACGAGCCCTATGAGTAGAGACTGAGGGACCTGGACCTCTTCAGCCTCAGCTGGAGAAGGCTGAGAGGTGATCTTGTGGCTGCCTACAAATTCATTAGGGGCACGCAGCAAGGGATCGGAGATGCTCTGTTCACCAGGGCGCCTCTTAGGGTAACAAGGAACAGTGGACACAAACTGACAGAGAGCAGTTAGCTCTCAGGAAAAAATTCTTCATGGTAAGGGTGGCCAAAATTTGGAATGGGCTTCTGAGGGAGGTGGTGCCCTACCTTGGGGGTCTTTAAGAGAAGGCTGGATAGGCATCTGGCTGGGGTCATGTGACCCCAGCACTCTTTCCTGCCTAAGCATCTATGAAAAATAAAGGAAGAAAATGAAAAATGGAATCAGTGACATTTGAAAAGACCAAAGAAACAATGGAAAAGATGCACTTACCTTTGTCTGTAGTCCAATAACTTGGGACTAAAATGGTTCATGAGCTAGATTCATAGATTGTCAGGGGTTGGAAGGGACCTCACAAGATCATCAGGTCCAGCCCCACTACAGGTGACCCCAGCAAAGGTGACTGTCTAGTCTCCTCTTGAAGATTTCCAGGGTAGATGATTGTAACACCTCTGGAGGGAGTTTATTCCACAGTATGGATATCTGGACTGTGAAGATGCTTTTCGTAGCGTTAAGCCTGAAACGGTGTTCCAGGAGTTTGTGGCCATTACTCCTGGTTTTCTCCAAGGGTGCCTTGGTGAACAGTTGTTCACTGAGTCCTTGATGTATTCTCCTGATATAGCGGTAAGCTGCTACCAAGTCCCCTCTCAGCCTTCTCTTGTTTAGGCTGAAGAGGCCCAAGTCCCTCAGCCTTTCGTCGTATGGCTTGCCATGCAAGTCTCTGATCATATGGGCAGCTCTCCTCTGGACTCTCTCAAGGTTTTCCATGTCCTTGTCAAAGTGCAGCGCCCAGAACTGGACGCAATACTCCAGCTGCAGTTGCACCAATCCTTAGTAAAGTGGAAGAATCACTTCCTTGGTTTTGGTTGAGATGTATGCCAGAGTATTGTTTGCCCTGCTTCCACATCACATTGATAGCTCATGTTCATACTATGGGCCTTTATTACCCCTAGGTCCCTTTCAATTGTGGTGCTAGTCAGTTTGGAGCTATTGAGCCTGTAAGTATGTTGGGGATTGTTTGTCTCCAGATGTCCTGGAATACAAACAGAGATATCCTCAGGGTACCATATACATTTATAATATTAGAAATAAAAAACAAAATTGGGGGAACAGAGCTATAGGTTAAAAAAACCACCAACAAAACAGCTTCATTTCAAGTTTTACTTCTTTTTTAAAAATATATACACAGTGGCAGATACCTTCTTTGGGACAAAAAATCTTAGGATCTTCTTGGCATAATACCCTTCATAATTGCTACAGTTCAACATGACATTGCAAGTTGCAGAGAATTCTCACAGGGTTCAGTTAATGTGGACACTAATTGGAAAATTCAATGAACAGTGGAAGGCTGAGTAAGATACATTTCAACATACAAAATAGGGTCCTTAAAGGATTCAGTGGAAACAATGGGGCAATGTAGCACTTTCAAAAGACTCACTGTATTGCAAGGCAGCTCTGGGGCATTCATGTACAATGCGAAGCAGCCATATAATAGTTTGATCTCCAAAACAACAGGAGATACAGCAAAACTATTCTGAAACATTTTGATGGCCTCTTGCGAATACTCAGAAACAAGAGAGCTGTGGGAAAAGCTTATGACACCAAATCCTATAGATATTCCTGCTAGATCTGGCCTGAAATTAATATTTTCTTTTCCACTTAATTTTCACTGATTTTATGTATTTAGCCAGTTTTCAGCAAGTCTGACTCCCAGTGGGAGAGCATGAGATTGGTTTTAAAGTGCCGAACAAGCCAGGGGATACTTGTGTAGTTCCTATAGCAACTAGGGGCCATCCATTGTTAGGCAGTACAGACATCCTGGGGTAGGGTTTGGATCTTTGCTATGTGCTTTAAAACTGACTACGATGATGGGGTCTTGATGTCCTATCACAGTAGATACACAAAACTTCAGGTTCAGCAATGCCGCTATATAAATAATACAGTGATGCTCTTTTTGTGAATAACTGCTCAATGCATAAAACATTTCTGTACCAAAACTTTTAATATACGTATCTGGGGCATACTTAACCATTAGGCATGATAGGGAAATGTATTTCCAGTTAACCAATGTATCTCTCTTAAAGTATGCATATATAAATAATCCCCTGTTTCTATTTCAGTTCTTCAGCTATCTCTGAAGTAAATCTCCTTTTAAACACTAGGGCAGAGCAAAAGGATTCCAGTGTTGGGTATTTCAATCTATACATTTTCTTGGTGGCACAATGTATATCCAAGTCTTTCAAGTGAAAACATCCCTTAGAGTCCTTTGGAAGTTCTTTTTTTAAAAGTAAAGTCTACTCTCACATATTTTTTTAAAATCACTAGCAAGAATTTTCAGTGCACTTGTAGCAATGGGGCAAGCATTTGTACAAGTATTATGGTATGCCAAAATCTGCAATTAGAACAAGGACCTAAAACCTATTATCAGAGATGATACAATCATTTTTTAATACCAAGTTTCATGTGCCGAGGGTGAACACTGAATTTTCAGCTCATTTAATGTCACTCGTGATTTTTCATTGTCTTCCCATTAATGATTCCAGAGGTACTTCTGTCTGAGTTGCATTTAAATTAAAAAGCATTTGTACTTATGATACATTATGCAAATTAGCAGTGCATGCTCAGATATAGATTTGTTTATGTGAGAACTTTCTAAACAATACTTTGTTGCAGCCCCAAATAGGCTATTAAGTTGCAAATTCTAAAGTTATGAATAATTTCTGTTAAGCTGCAAGCTGAAATTAGCATTTTTCTAACTAGAGTCCAAAGCGGTATGAAAAGAAATCTCTCTTAGTTTTTCCATAAATAGGAAAGCATGAACCAAATTGAGGTTATCAAAAAAGAAATTCAGACAGAGGAATAATATTATGCAGATATAGAGACTGAATAACAGAGGAGGAATTTTTTGGCGGGGGGTTGGGTTTTTTTGATAAAACTGTATGAGTGGAAGGCCAAATCTTTATACCTGAATTTGTACAATTAGAATCTTAAATCTATAGTTGAAAACCTAAATAAAAGTACGGTGATTCACAAAGGTGTCAAGAACTTAAAGCTCCCAGGGAAGGTGTTATTTCTGTGAAGAAGCACCTACTTAAAATCAGGCCATATCTTTCTTGTTAAGTTCTTTAATATAGATTTAGGTGTTGAACATTAGAAATCTTGGTTGGCGAAGTCTGGATCACTGTCCACAGTGCTTGCATATTTGAATAGACTTTGCTGTGCTTTTACAACCGTATTACCCCTTTTTTAGTTTTCTTCCTAAAGTTTTCTAGACTGAAAAATCCTTGAGGCCAGGCATGTAAGAACATAAGTGTATGCCACAAGTGTTTTGGTGCCAGGGTATATAGTAATGTCCTTCACTGACAATGTTTCTGGTTGAATGTTCAGGTATTATAAAGTCAAGGGGAGGCAATCCATTGACTCTAATGGGAATTACATCAGGTTCTAAAGCATCTATGTCTTCTCTCTCTGTATTTTCCATGATAACACACTTTTAGTCTTTAGAAAAATAGGTATTATCAATACATTTATTTATGGATCAGGTAATGGAAATCACGATTCCTAATTCCTAGCATACCCTAATATTTTCAGATTGACAAAAGCATGTCTTTTTCCAGTGAAAGGCAAGGACTTCCTAAGGTGATATCTTTTATTGGATCAGCTATATTGTTAGCATAAAGTTGGATAAGCTTTTTGAATGCAAGACTTCTTCCTTAGGTCACCTCAGGAAGAATGTCTTCCATTCAAATTCTAACTTTATTCCAACTACATAGTTAGTCCAGTAGAAGCAATCACCCTAAGAAATCCTTGCTTCCAGCATACTATTTGAACCATCACAGCTACAACATCACTCTTTTTCCAGTGAAAGTGTTGGAGGAGCTCATACTTGAGAATGCTGGACAACTCAGGGGCAAGACACAATCCTGTTGCATTTCTAGCTTCATTTAAAATCAGTTTACCATTTCAATTTCAATCCTCATTTAAGTTGTCATTCTTTTGTGTACATATCCATCTTTTTCAGAAGTTCACAGATTTCCATCAGTTCTTAAACACTATCTTTCTATACTGAAAAATACACTTGTTTATATGCCAACAAAAACATATCCACCTATCATTTCCATAGTCCCAGTCTTATTTGTGTATTCATCTCAGCAAGATCAACTGAAAAGTGTGTCTGTTCTTTCCTGAAGTCAGACATACCTTCCTACAGATTGTGAGTGCTAGAAGAGTACCCAAGAGTCACATTGAGAAGATTAATACTTTTTGAATTCCAGTTCAGATTCCTGTTCCCCTTCTTGTGCAGAAAGATAGTTGCTACTACTTTTCTCGTGTTTCCACAATATATGATTCCAGGAAGCCTTTTTGTTGCCTTATATTTTAAGTAATGTAGACATTTTGCCTACATCCATACTCTTTCAAATCAACCTGTGCCTTAGGATTTGTTTTGCTTCCTGCATTTCCACATGCTTTTGTTCCACTTTTTCTACTTTTGAAAGATTGAGAAGATAAGTAGTTCTATTGTCCAGGTTGGAATTCAAGCAAACAATAACAGCGATAATAATAAAGTAGTACTGTCTGATGCAGTATCTCCTCTAATCTGAAACCAATACTGAACTTCTCTATTTGTATTTGCTCTGTAGTCCAAATACTAAGCCAAGGACTTTCACACATTCACAAATTCAACCATTGCTAGCTATTACAAACCACTATGTTATGGTGCCAAATTACACAGTGATGTCATTTGCTAAAGTCATATTTTTGGTTGAATATCCTGTAGTCAGAGGGAGGTTATCTAATAGCCTAAATGGAAATTACATCTGGTTGGAACGCATCTAAACAACAGGAAAAGCAAATTCAGATCAGGGCTACACAATTTTGTTAGTACATTTATTTCAGCTGGAATCTGTGTGTGGTGGGGGAGGGTGGAATCAGTCCTTCCACCCTTGTCCAGCAAACACAGCTATGCTTATTTGGATGCATTTAAGTGATAGAAGAGCTCAAACAGAATGTATACTAAAAAAACTCCTTCTGTTGGCATGTTGAATACATCCACTGGGAGGCTTTACACCCTGAGAGGCCCTGTGGGTGGTTAAAGCAGAAGAGTACTAAATCTCCAATAAATCACTCTGCTAACAGATATTGATCTCCTGCATGTGTATGACTCACCTCCGATTGTTACTTTCAGTTTAAGCTTAGAATAATTAAGATGACGTTCTGAGTTATTTTCCTAACCAAGATTCATGATCACTAAGCATTTCATTATTTATTCTCTTTATTCCCTTTCTGACTACTTTATTGTCTTTTTATCATCTCATAATTGCTCAAGGCAGTTCGAATTTTCTTGCATTTTCTTCTTGATATCACTGCTGTTCAGGATAGATCTTATTTAGGCTTTTCTTATTTTTGTGATATTTTATTCCTGCTTCTCTCTCTCTTTTAGCAGCCTGACTTTGTTTTCAATGAAAGCCGTGGTACAAGGCTAACTGAATTCCAACTCTAATTGGTCTCAATTAGAAATGGAGTCCTCATCCATAACTGTAATCACCTCACTTTTGTTGGCGGGTGTTGGGGAGGGGTGTTGTTTGCTTTTTTTAAACAGCAATCACAGTAGAACACATTACATGCTCACACAGCAACAGTTCCAGAATGATATCACATTATCCACAAATGATAAAGTATGAAATAGCCAGTTAGCTCAACAAATTGTTTTGCTTTGCTCAAGTACACCGCTGGAGGCTTCTCCTCAGCTTTTCTTGCAGAGGAAGCAGCCTGCACACTTTCTTTACCACTGGTTTCTTAGAGAAACCCACACTAATGCTGGGTATTGACTTAATCTTCCATCAGAGCAGCTAGCAGCATAAACAAAATATTAGCCAAGCATGAGTGTTGACTGGAAGAACCAGATATAATTAATAGCACCATCCATTGCCCAGGGCCCTCTTCAGCACTCCTCTTAAAGTGCCCTTCATTTAATATTCATTTGATAAACAGCACTGGGACAGTTTTGGCACCAGTGAAGTCAGCTTTCAAAGGAGAGCTCAAGAGGTATCTGGACAATGCCTACCCTGAGACCTGGTGGTTAGAGCACTTTGCCAGAAAACAGGAGATGCAGATTCAAACCCCTTCTGGATGGGGGGAAGCGTGGGTCTCCTGCTCCCTGGCAAATGAAATAGCCGTAGGCTAGTAGAGTATAAGAAAGAAGTGTCACCCTCTTCCCCCACAACATAGGTGATTCTATTCCCAAACTATTTTGTAAATGCCAAAAACTGCATCTACGTAAATACCACTTAGGCACATGAAAGGTGAATGGATGTATCCCAGCATGGTTTAGGTAGGGTGGCCACCCATCCCTAATTGAGCAGGACAGTCCTAGAATGGAAACATCAGGTCCTGGCGCCAGGCTGCATGACTCCAGGACAGAATTTGTCTGGTGCTGGGTGGGGAAGGAGAGGGGGCTCCTTGCCTCTGCTTTCTCCCCTGGGGGGCCTATGGGAAGGCACTTGCCCTCCAGGATTTGCGTGCAGGGTGGAGGCAGATGTGGGCTGCCTGCTGCAGCCTCAGGGCTCCAAGCCCTGCTGCTGTCCCCCTAGGAAGCCTGTGCTGGCTGCACCATGGCAAGATACCCCCTACTTGCTCGACAGCAGTAGGGGTGGCAGTGTGGAGTTGTGGGCCCCCCCCTACTTCTGGGCAGGCAGGGGACACATGGCCAGTGCAGGACTCCCCAGGAGGAAAGGCAGCAGGGCAGGGAGCCCCAAGTCCACAGCCCACATCCACCCCCACTCTGCTCAGCTCTGCTCCAGCCACGCTGCCAGTAGGTGGGGGCAGGGGGGTAGGTGGGGCATCTGTCCTGCCTTTCCATTTTGAAAAGGTGGTCAACCTAGGTTTAGGACCAGCCTCCACAGTGCTGGTGATGTATGTGGAGAACTGTTATTTCAGAATGCCACAATACAGTAAAAGAAGCTGATGTAACCTCATAATAATAAAAACCATATAAATAGTACATTAATCTTAAAAGTAAAGGCCTGATCTGTATTACTGCAAACAAATCTTGCAAGTGCAAATAGTTATGTCAGAGCCTATGAAACTGCTTGTTTGGTTAAAGATTATTCATCTGAGTCCTGGATGCGATTTCAGCCCTATTTGTGAAACAGGTTCTCACTATACTTCCTGTCACACACCGCAAATATGATAGTCTCTTCTAGTCTTTCAATTTTCGAGCACTATAATTAGTAGTTCACTTACTACTGTTAGAAGAAAAATTATTTTTGTTGCACAGGCCAAGATGTGGTGCCATGCAAATCATAAAGGATATTAGTTTGAATCGTATGATGTGCAGTAGACATTGGGCATGATAAGTCTATCAGGCCGTAGGTGACTGCAGTGCTCCAGCCAGGGGCTGTATACAGGTGTGTGTCCCAAAAGCACTACAAATGAACACTCAGAATTCCCTAAAAGGTAGGCTCTCCAGCCAGAAACTCCCCTGCCCACTGAAAGGAGCCTGTCTGTGAATCACATGGGCTCACTAAACAGGCTCACTCAATCAGCTGTTGCTACCCGGGCAACAACCAATTGGGCTGCTTGTGAGTTGTGGTGGCAATGGCTGATCAGGCTGTCTCTGCCACCCAATCAGCGACAAAGACCTTTCTGTTTCAAACAGGAACTTTTTTGTGATTGATCTGTCATTTTTGTGGTGGGTTGGCCATCTTTATACTGCTACAAGCAGCCTGAACGTGCAGACACTCACTTTTTGTAGCATGATACAGGCATATATAGTGCAACAAAAGTAATGTATGTTTTAGAACTGAGATTATTATTGTTTATCCATTCACCATTACAGAAAGTGGAAGAGGTTTAAAAGAACAATTACAAGCCAATGCCTTCAAACTCCATTTGAACATCTGAGGGCATGAGGAATATGTCTGCATGCATCATTTCCTGGGCCTTATTGGAATCCTTCTCTTAAAAGTCAATTTTAATATTATGCACCAGTTAGAGGGAGAGAGAGAGAAGAGGTGGGTGGGGGGAGAGAGAGAGAATGATTCATCTAAATTTTTGCTTTTTTTAAAATACTCCATTATATCCCAAGCACAAAACACAATATCAATGTCCATTTGCTCCTGGGTGATGTAGCTATCCATAAGGAAAATCAGTTCATAGATAAGCATTTTCAGTTAGAAATATTACTCTACTATAAAATCTGTAATCTACTACATGACTTAAATGAGCTTCTTGCTGCTTAGAAATACTCTAGCTAATAGACATCTAGTGTATGGTCTTCATAACCTTAAACACTATGATACCCAAGGGGAGGCAACATTTCTTTTTGACATGAATGAGGATGATCTATCATCATTACCATTGACCTTTATAACCATGCTTAAACTTGTGGAACTATCACAACCATAAATCTCTGCAGTTTGTTTGCATGCCACAGACAACCACATGCACACACCTGCAATGTGTTTGGCTTTGGCATGCAAAAAAATTCCAGAGATGTTTATATATCCAGAAAAAAGGTACGCAGGCACACGCGCGTGCGCACGCACGGACACACACACACGTGTACCTTTTCTGATGCTTTCTAAGGCTAATTCACAAATGTATTTGATATCCTGAATAATAAAGAGCCCCTTGAAAAGTTACTTTTATTGCATAATAACAATTTGTGTTATTATAGTGCTATGGGACCACAAACCTGTTGTGCTGGCTGTTGCACAAAAATACAGTCCTTATCCCAAAGACCTAACAATTCTGTGGCTACATTTATTTATTTATTTTGTGCAGATGTTGATAATGATCCATTCATGCTTTACAAATTCCCTTTTAAAAAGTGGCAGACAAGGTTCTTTCGGTAGATGTGATATCTTTTATTAGACCAACTAAATAGTTGGAAAAATTGTTCTTTGCAAGCTTTCAGGCACAAATACCCTTCTTGAGTCATAGGCAGAGTCTGCTGGTGTTGTGTGCACTCTCCTGGGTAGAATAGAAGCCAATATGCAAAATGCAGGTCTGTGAAAATACAAATGCATGGCAGTGAGGATCAGAGGGACTGGAAGACAATAGGTGCGAGACAGGTAGGTGTTGGGGGAAGGGGGAATGTTGAACTGGTGATAGAATGTAGCTGGTAAAATGCAGACCAATTACCTGGGGTTAGAAGATGACAAGAAGGTTGTAATGTGCCATGAATCCGATGTCCATATTTAATCCATGATTTTTTGTACCCAGTAGATTTATAAAGGGAAGTTTGTAGGCTCATCTGTGAAAGGTGTTTTGTAAATTCCCTTTGAGAATTAGAACTGAGAGATTGGAAAGACAGCTGTTGCCTTGTGAGAAGTGTGTACCCATAGGTAATTGGATGATTTTGTCTTTGATAGCTTTCTGGTGTGCATTCACTCTGGCATGCAGTTGTTATTTGGTTTTTCCTACATTTTTTCCATCAGGTTGGTTTCTCCAACATTTTTTCATAGCTGCAGTGCCCCGATTTCCTTCCATCCACATAACTTAATGTAGTGCACTAGGTGAGATATATTACATTTCTGGAGGTGTAAGATCCAGGAATGGTGATGGTTCTGTGGTGGGGTGTAGTGGAGATGTAAAACCTACCAAGACACCTTCACCATTCCCACAGTAACTACACCCCAGAGCAGAATCTTCTAATCCTCAAAGGGAATTTATAAAACACCTTTCATAGATAAGCCTATGAACTTCACTTCACTTCACCTTGTCTGCCTATGTCCTTAGACCAACACGGCTACAACCAACAACCCTTCTAAAAGGTGAGGGCATGTGTACCTGCAGTTAAACGTCCTCTTCCTGAGGTGACAATAATTTATTCAGAGAAAAGTTTATCTTCCCTTTTCAAGATACAACAGGTCAAGGCTCTCCCAAAGTCATCATGAAAGCAATGTAGATATTCTCTTACAGCATAAGGTGGCTGTTTTGATACGTTTCAACAAACCACATAAATTCAGACCTGCTGAAATCTTTTGACTCAGTCAAATCCATAGATTTGATAGACACCTGAAGGCTCCAGTGAGGACTGGGGACAATGCTGGGCACTATATAAACATTAATAGAGAAGTCCTAGTTTGCAAGTGGTTTCAACTCAAAACAAAACTTCCAGTCATGAAAAAATGTTTGCAAACTTACTCCAAACTCCAAACTGAGTCTTGCATTCAGAAAGAGTAAAACTGGTTTAAGATTTAGAAATATAACAAACAAAACATGGTTTTCCAGTTTGGGATTTCTGCAAGTTTCCTGTAGTTCTACAAGACAGAAGAGAGTTTCTTAAAATAGAGATGTCTTCACCTTTCCTTGCTTTTTAATCTCTACTAGCAGTAATTAGTATTTTAGGCTAAATTGCTGTACTCCAAATCTCAAAAGATATCAGTTAGTCATTTTGGACATTAAATAAAATGTCCATTAAAATGTTTAGAGGTAGTTTTAATACCTATCACTAAAGTGTGACCCTACATAAAGTATATAACTTTGGAATTCTGACAGCTATACTATCATATTTATGTAAATAAACCCTTCAGTGTAGTGCAGCTGTTGCCTCAACCACATAAAGTGTTAGCTTGTTGCAGGAAAACATACATAATTACATTAGGTTGTCTGCCAAGAAATAATAGTCCTAAAAGGAAACCTATTGATCAGACAACTGGTACATCACTCTGCATGTCATATCACAGCCGCTGCTAGAAGCTCTGGGATCATTCCTTTGTAGTATTTCTGGGTTTTTCATAGCTTCAATGCCTCAATTTCCTTCCATCCATATAACTTAATGGCATAAAGGAAGCAGCCCTCATTTCTTTCCACACTTATAAGTTCAATGATGGTTTAAACTTTTACAAATCTTTCTCTGATTATTCATATGTTACATATGAGAAACACACTTTATTCAGTTTCAGGTGGTGTTTCAGCAGGGCAGTTTCCATGCACATCTGGGAATTTCAATTTGATTTTGGGCCCCAGAAATCACAACTTTTATTTTTTAATGATGATGGCAGATGGTGTTCAAAGTGTTAAGGGTCCGGCTGCTACTTATGGTACTAAAACTGCTCAAGTTCTAGCTGCATATATAGCCACCAGGATTTTCAGAAGCCCAACAGGTAACGGTACCTAGCTACCAACGTGCTCACTTATTGCCAAGTACCATACTACTGTGACATAACTGACCAATTACTTAAATGCTGGTTTTGCTCTCAACAACTAGTGCTGGGTTTTAAGATTTATTTTAATGAACTCAATCACAAATTGTTTTATCCTGCATCTTTTACAGTCAGTGACAAAACTGCCATTGACTTCAGTGGGGCAGGATAAAGCTTTAACTTCTCTAATCACCATAAGTGATATTTACAGTCCTGCTCCCTTTTTTATTGCATGTAGGAAAAATGCATTTTATAAAGACAACTTGCATCTTCAATTCTTTTCCTGATTAGTCAACAGGCAAACAAGGCTAAGACAACTAAAGGAGAGAAAAACAACTATCAACACCTTCTCCTGCCCCCATGGAAACCAGGAACATTTCAGCACAATGACAGTGGGCACAATGGAAACCCTTAAAAGAAGTGGCAAAGCAATGATCAAGTTCCTCTATTCAGGAGAAAACCTGAACAAATCCTAAGGTAAAAAGAAAAAAAATGAGGCTACAGATTGAAGGGATTATTTACAAATCTTGACTTTTTTTTAAGTATTGTAAGCCTTATGGCCTTATCTCTAGGGGATAAAGGACCTTTCATTCATTGGTGAACAGCTGGAAGAACAGCTAGAATTCCTTCAAGTGATGGTGACTCCCAAATACAGAATAGTGGAACTACACTGAGATAACATAGGGCAAAGGGGGATGTTATTTTTTAGGAAGGGTGGTGCTGTGCCACAGAAGGACTGTCATAACAGGCAAGAGAGACAGCTCCTTGAAAGGATGCAATACAAAAAAAGGGCCTTTCCTGAAGCTTCAGGTAACAGCAGCAGAACTCTGTCCTCTAGTGAATCCCTTCTTTCCCAGTCACCAAACAGAGAGGAAAGGGCCATCATTGAAATGTGGCAGTCTCAGGACCAGGCCAGATAGCACTTCCAAAAGGACTGGTCAGATCTGCCAAAGCTACACCTGAAGACTGTGGGTGGCTGCTTGAGCTGGTTTGTTAGTTTTAAGAGGGACTCTGACTACCTGACTGGGTCCCTGTTACCCCAGCACCTTGCTGAATGTAGTAGTAATTTATCATAAAATAGGTCTAATGCTTGTGAAAGTTTCCAAGCATGGAGATTCCACAACTTCTCTCGTTAGCCCGCTCCAATCCTTACCACTCACATAGCCAGAAAGCTTAAATTTCCCCTCTTGCAGTATAAGCCCACTGCCCCCAGTCCTGTATCCTACAGCCACAGAGAAAAGTCCATCTCCAGCCTATCTATAATCACCTTTCAGGTATTTGAAGACCTAACAAATCCCCAACTCAGTCTTCTCTTCTCCAGGCTAAATAACCCTAGTTCTTTCAGCCTTTCTTCATAAGTCTTGCTTCCAAGGCCCCTAATCATTTTTGTTTCCCTGTGCTAGACTCTTTCCAAACTGTCCACATCTTTCGTGAAGTGTGGGGCCCAAAACTGGTAACAGTGCTCTAAGTGAGGCCTTACCAGGGCTGAATAGAGGGGAAGAATTACTTCCCTAGATTTGCAAGTGATGGTCCCAGAAGTACATTTCACATTGAACTGTTTGCTTGAAAGATTCTAAATCCCACTCTTAGCTGTCTAAAGTCTCATTCACATAAAGAGCAATTAGCCAGTTAATCATGTCTTAAATGATCAGCTGGCCTCACGTTCAATCAATTAATGATAAAAAGAGCAATAAGTTACAAAATTAGGAGTATATGTATGTGCACACAAAATATGTGTAATAACTTATAACACCAACACACTTACAGGCTGGGGATAACCCTCTCTGCAGCACTGTAGCAGAAAGTGACTCCAAGATGAACATGAGTCATCAACGTGATGAAGGGATCAGTAAAACTAACCATGCTTTATCATCCATTAGCAGGTGCATCACAAACAGGTTCAGGAAGGTGATACTACCCCTCTATGCAGCACTAGTGAGGCAGCAGCTGGAGTACTGTGTCTAGTTTTGAGCAATGTACTTTAAGAGGGATGTGGATAACCTTGAGAGGGTCCAGAGGAGGGCCACTTGTATGGTTAGGGGCCTGCAGGTAAGGTCCTACGAGGAGAGATTGAGGGACCTGAATCTCTTCAGCCTCCGCAAGAGAAGGCTGAGAGGTGATCTTGTGGCTGTCTACAAATTCATCAGAGGGGGACTGCAAAGAATAGGAGATGCTCTGTTTACCAGGGCGCCCCTTAGAGTAACTAGGAACAATGACCACAAACTGATTGCAAGTGGATTCAGGTTAGACATCAAGAAGAACTTCTTTACAGTAAGGGTTGCCAGAATCTGGCATAGGCTTCCAAGGGAGGTGGTGCTCTCCCCTACCTTGGGGGTCTTTAGGAGGAGACTGGACAAGCACCTGGGGCAGTGTTAATATCCATGAACCTATGCACTTTGTAGCTCCTTCCTTTTACACCATTAATTGAATGTGTGGCAAGTAGCTGGTGGTTAGGAGTCATCAGCTGATTGGAGCTCCCAGCTGGGGGGGCAGGGGGCAGTCTGTGTACCCCCAAGGCCTGGGAGCTCCCAGCTGGTGTTGGCTCCCAGTTGCAGAAGCACATGCCCCCATGGCTGGGAGCCCAAGGAGCTGACAAGGCATCCGCTGCAGTCTCCTAGCTGCAGGGGTGCCTGGCAGCCTGCATCAGCTGTGGTCTTCCAACCACAGCGGTGTGTGGAGCACTGCAGTAGCTGGGAGATGGCATCAGCTATGGTATCCCAGCTGCAGGATGCATGGAGCACCCCCATCAGCTGTGGTCTCCCAGCCTTGGAGATGCAGCTGGGAGCTCTGTCATCTGAGGGGGCTCTCAGCCATAGGAGTTTCTACTTGTTGGTGGCTTCCTGCCAAGTGTGGCATGGCAGGAAGCTTGACTGTGTGGATCACACATCAGATCCTGTCACCCCTTTATGTGCATGTCTCGAAGGGCTTTAAGTCTCTCAAAAGAGCCTGCTCACCTAAATTCTTTTGTGGTATTAACCTGCCGAGGATATAGGGTGGGTTTATATTTTCTATGTTGTATTCTGTCCCAGCATGCACATCAGATAATGGTCCTGATCCTGTAATGGGCTCTGTGCCAATGCACTCATAGCAGATCCAGGGCTCTGCAACCCAAAATGCAAAAAAACCTCATCAGAATAGCTCCTGTAATTTCAGTTACATGGATTATGTGAATAATGAATGCTCTTGGGGTTAAGGGTTTGCAGAATCAGATCACAGAGAAATGATGAATGATACGCTTAGATTAAGGAGATGTAAAACCAAAGGGGAATTCAATTCTAAAATATGCCTTACCTTAAATAGTTATTAAATGTTCTTGGAATTCTAACTACCAGTCGCTTGTACATCTGCTTACCTTTATGCATGAAGATGATCATAGTCACTCAAATGGTTAAAGCATACATGTTAGTAGTTTTAGAATAAAGCCATAGTATGAATATTTTAAAATTATGTTCTATCATATGAAACAAATTTTGAAAAGTAAAATTTGTGAGAAATCAGAGGTTTGTGCTCCCTCTACTGGATTTGCAGAAAGAATTAGTCCAAGTTCTTTCCAAGTGTTGTGTTGACATTATCATTGATACCAAATCACAATGGAGGATGATGTTTTATTTGTCATAAGGCTTGGCATATATATTTTATGTGTACATTTTAAACTAATGAGTCCTATATAATTATTTGGCAATATCTTTCTAAAGGATAGATTGGTTAAAAATAAGATAATTCTACCATGAAAGCATGCTAACCAGTCATAAAAATAAACATAATTGTTAGTAGCTAATTTAGTCTGTGGCTTTTGAAAAAGAAGAGCGGTGATCTCTATTAAAATGGACATGTATATGCCGCAGTCAAAGGGATGACTTCAGCTTATGAAAGCATAGCTCAGTTACCTGTTAACTACTAGCTCAAGGGCACCCTAGACTCATTTGTGGGCTAAGCTTATTGAACAGCTTCTTGGGTGCATTTTGGATCCTGTGCTGACCTGTGTGCTGCCATGACTACATTGCTGGCAGTACTTGAGCAAACTAGTTTAAAAGCCAATTCAATTATGCCTACACCAGCTATAGTCACATCTTTGGGTGCAATGTAGCTATGTCCCATTTCTGCCTCTTAGATGTCTTTCATTCAAATAAAGGAAAGTGTTTTTAAAAGTTTACAGACAGCTTCCGGCTGTGTAAATTTTAGAGTATAAATAACAATTAGTAATGATGAATAATAATGTATTAGATTTATTAACTACATAGAAATGTAACACAGCTGAAAATTAACAAACAAGAACCCTGTCCTTCCAGCATGTAAGCAATGCTATTCACATGAGCAGTCCCATTAAAATGAGCAAGGCTGCACATGAGTAGACCTATTAAAATTAATGAGGTTATACATGTGTTTACGAGAGTGTTCAAGGATGAGTCCATTAATATCAAATACACAGCTTTAATGTGCATGTGTAAATTTAAGAACAAACATTAAGTCCTAAATGGCTTCTCTGAGAAGGACATTGAGATCTTCTGATGAAAGATGGTATATATCAGTCTAAAACAATGTGTAACATACCTTACTTAATAACAAATACAAAGCCAGATCTTTAGACTGGCTGGACAAGGGTTGTTCATCTACACTTCTGGAAAAAAGAGCTTTTGAGTGCATTCTGTCATGTTCGGTATCTGCAACACAGGCATCTCATATTTGAAAATTTGGTCTCTACCCCCACAAATAACTATTGAATATCTTTACAAATACAAAATATAAGGAGAAAGAATCACATGCATCCAGTTCTTTACTAACTAGCTCTAAACTGGTATTTAGACATTGTCAGATTTAAATTTTTGTGAATATTTGATTTAAAGGATTTCTTAGGGTGATCTCTTTTATTGGATCAACTGCATTCCAAAACTCATGTAGCTATATTCCAACTATGAAGATACCACCCACAAAAATCCTTGCCTCTTGCTACTTCCTGGACCATCACAGCTACAGTATCAGTCTAACACTAAATTACTTGATAAAATATAATATTAACGTAAAAATATTTTTAACCTTAATCTACTTTCCTTTTAATTTGTGATGGAAATTAATAACATCTTTCTAAGGATGTGAATCTTAGACCATTCTCCTCATCTGATTTTTTCAGAGGCAATGACTTATACTTGTATCATCAATTTTTTTTTGATTAGTGAAACTGAGACTCCAGCAATTTGTTTACCGGTTCCCACCAGATGAAATAGTGAAATACTATATAGTTACAGTTTTAGTAAGAATCTAGTAAGAATCCAGTATATACCAATACACCTCTTGCAAATCACTTCTTGGATATTTTCCCACCTGGAGGTTTTCCAATAAATAGTATGATTTTCTTCTAGGCCCTTGCCATTATGGATATGATGTGTGTCCTTTATTTTCTCATTCCTCATCTGATACCAAACTCCCACAATTCCCTGATTACTATATGCATGATACAGTAATAACAAGTAAGTGCCCATGTGAAATTGCCCATTTCCAATGCTTAGTACATATTTTTCCCCCTAGTAAGTTGCCTGAGGAAAAACTGAGTTAATGTTCTCAACCAAATTATAATCAAGCCAAAACTACACTAATTAGTGCAATTTAAGTAAAAATAGCTGGAAACGCTCTAGAAACTTACCACTTAAATAATATCAACAAGTACCATTGCTGAAGGCCTGGCTGGATGTGTCCTGTGAAATCCTATAGGCTGGGCAGGCATTTCTCCATCCATTACAACAGGAGATGCAGGCTCTCAGCAATATCCAGGATTTTACCTTAAGTGATAAAGGGATTACTGTTAATTTAATCAATGGGAGTAGGCAGTAACTTAAGTAGGAGTGGCCAAGTGGGACACAGGAGATGGGTGCTGACTATGGGGGGGAGCACCAGACTGGCGGCAGGCGGCTTAAAGTGACCAAAACCTGCTGCTGAATGATTTTATATTGTTTCAAGCATGGGACTCTGTGGGAGCTCAGAGGGGGAGAAAGGTGGGCAGGCAAGAGTTGTCACCCTGGCTCCTGGCCACCTATTTCAGGCAGCCAGCCCCTGTAGCTGCTTGGAGCCTCAAGTCCTCTTGCCTCCACCCCCTGGCTGTTGACCACCTTCCCCTGGCTAGCACAGCTGGAGCTTATAGCTGCCAGGGCACAAACCCTAGCAGGTATACCTCTGCAAGCAGGAGCTGCAAGCAGAGTAACTAGGTACTTTATAAAGGCCACATCAGAGTTAGAAAAGGATAGGCTACTAATGACCCACTCCTTTATACTGAAAACAGCAGGACCTACTTGATTTCTCTTAAGGCACAATCCAGTTCCCATTTAAGGCAGGCACTCCCAGGCATCCCATTGCTTTCAGTGGCAGCTGGATCTGGCCTTTACTCAAACTGGCTTGCATTGATTCCAAATAGACCTTGAACACACATCTGTACTTGAGAAATCATTGGGCCCTTAAAATCTCTTTAAGTCCATGGGACTTGAAGCACAGGCTTAATGTTAAGAGTATGCCAAATGATGTCCTGAATGGGGATGCTGTCCTGAACTGAGTCCCAGACAATTTGCCTACTTTCACTGTGAGCTGCATTTTGTTTTGAAATAACAGAATCTGAAGTACATGCTAAAGTCCCTGAATTATTTTTTGCTTCCAGACAAATGATAGATATTACAAATCCTTATTTAAAGGCATGCTTATTTTTAAAACAGAAGACTAAAGTATAGGAATTGCTGGGTGTTGAGTCTGTTAATTCTACACACATTATGAGAGAGGAAGTATGGGCCCAAATATATCAGTTTTACTTTGAAGGACTTAACAAAAAATCGTAGGCCTTAAAGAAGCTTATTTCTCTTAGAGATGATTTTTATAGTGTCTGACACCAGTGTAAAGCAGAGGGAACTCCCTTACTATGCAGTGAAATGCCTGATTACACATTTGGCAGTAAGTAAACTCCTCTGCACTAGTGAGTTGCTTGTTAGTCACTATGTAAAATCCAGAGTCCAGAACAACATAGCTAAACCTCCCACAGAAAAAAGGAAGGAGATTATAAGACAACAGCAGCAGAATGATCTGTTCCCTTGTATGTGGTGGGGGGGAATCTGCAAAGTACTCACTTCTCCCAAGAAGCCATGAATGCTAACTCACGTTGCTGTTAATGCTGTTAAACACCCAGGCATTTAAAAAGAAAAAGTCCTCCTGCTCTTCCAAGAAACAAGGACTTTTGTGAACCAACTGCATGTTTGGAATAAGTTAGATAAGTTTTCAAACGCCAAGCATGCTCTTGTTACATCATGCTGTCATCAGGACAGGTAGTTTTAGTATCCCTGACTGTGAAGCAAGGCAGAATCATAGGGCTCCTACAGACTTGCAGTGAGGCTGCTCCAATGTGCTGTAAATCCAGCGCATCAAAGCAGATTTGATTAATCAAGTCTGCTGAAACGTGAAAATGAATACAATCCAGCAGCCTCCAGTGTCATGTGTATCAGCGTCCCCGTGCTGAAAACTGGTGGCGGAGCATTTTAAACTAAAATTCATTGGATGAGCTTTACTCAGGGGCAGCCTGGGATCATGATCAAATAGAAAACCAGGTGTCTTGTGAACCTGTGTGATACTGGGGTTGGGACCAGCAACCAGCTGATTGTCACTCTCAGCCCTATTACTGCATTGAAGTGAGTTTGATACTGATAGTCAGCTGATTGCATCCCAGCCCCAGGACAGCACTGGGGCCCATCCCAGAGCCCCACCATGCAGTTGGCATTAGGCCGCAGAGCAGGGGCCCTGCCACACACTGTCACAATGCAAGCCAGCCACAAAATTATTCCATGTATTCTGTGGAATAATCCCATGTCTTATTTCCTAATTTATTGTGCCATTAATTGCCTGCACTGCACATGTGGCTGGGTTACAATTTAAGACACTATTAACTGCTTAATCTCATCTTTGAAAACTCCTGGTGCTCTGGTGTAGTGCCTGAAGACTGGAAGAAGGCCAATGTGGTGCCGATCTTCAAGAAAGGGAGGAGAGTGGATCCGGCTAACTACAGGCCCATTAGCCTGACTTCTATCCTGGGGAAGATCTTAGAAAAGTTTATTAAGGAGGCCATCCTTGAGGGACTGGCCCAGGCTAACATCCTAAGGGATAGCCAGCACGGGTTTGTTGCGGGTAGGTCTTGTTTGACCAATCTCATTTCCTTCTATGACCAGGTGACCTATCACCTGGACAAGGAAGAAGAGATTGATGTCATATATCTTGACTTCAAAAAAGCTTTTGATCTGGTATCCCATGATCACCTCTTGGCCAAACTGCCCAGTTGTGGCCTTGGCTCCACCACGATCCGCTGGCTGGGAAACTGGCTCCGTGGTCAGACCCAGAGGGTTGTAATTGATGGCAGTCACTCATCGTGGTGCCCTGTGACCAGTGGGGTCCCTCAAGGCTCTGTCCTTGGACCCATACTGTTCAACATCTTCATTAATGATGTGTACATTGGAGTCAGGAGTGGACTGGCCAAGTTCGCCGATGACACCAAACTTTGGGGCAAAGCATCCACGCCAGAAGATAGGCGGGTGATCCAGGCTGACCTGGACAAGCTCAGCAAATGGGCAGACGAGAACCTGATGGTGTTTAACACCGAAAAATGCAAGGTTCTCCACCTTGGGAGGAAAAACCTGCAGCATCCTTATAGGCTCGGCAGTGCTACGTTGGTTAGCACTACAGAAGAAAGAGACTTGGGGGTCATCATTGACCACAAGATGAACATGAGCCTGCAATGCGATGCTGAGGCTAATAAAGCGACCAAAATGCTGGCTTGCATCCATAGATGCTTCTCGAGCAAATCCCGGGACGTCATTCTCCCGTTGTACTCGGCCTTGGTGAGGCCGCAGCTGGAGTACTGTGTCCAGTTTTGGGCTCCACAATTCAAAAAGGATGTGGAGAAGCTTGAGAGAGTCCAGAGGAGAGCCATGCGCATGATCAGAGGTCAGGAAAACAGATCTTACGATGATAGGCTGAGAGACATGGGACTCTTTAGCCTGGAAAAGCGCAGGCTCAGGGGTGATCTGATGGCCACCTATAAGTTTATCAGGGGTGACCACCAGGATCTGGGGGAACGTCTGTTCACCAGAGCGCCCCAAGGGATGACGAGGTTGAACGGTCACAAACTCCTGCAAGACCGTTTCAGGCTGGACATAAGGAAGAATTTCTTTACTGTCCGAGCCCCCAAGGTCTGGAACAGTCTGCCAGCGGAGGTGATTCAAGCACCTACATTGAACACCTTCAAGAGTAAATTGGATGCTTATCTTGCTGGGATCCTATGACCCCAGCTGACTTCCTGCCCTTTGGGCAGGGGGCTGGACTCGATGATCTCCTGAGGTCCCTTCCAGCCCTGATGTCTATGAAATCTATGAAATCTTAAGTGTAACATCTACCAGAAGCCTAAGTCACGTAGACAAGTCCTTAAGTTACCACAGGCAAAGGCACCCAAAGAAGCTTCAATTTACTAAATGAATTAAGCTAACTTGCATTAAGGTTTATTTAATGGTGAATGAGCCTGTCAACACAGGGCTTAATGGAATTTAACTAATCCACTGAAAAGTTAATCCAAATTCTCTTTTCTGAGGATCCATTGTAAATACTTGCCAAAAGATGAGAGTCAAGATCTGGTGTTACTTCTGCTTTGAGGGAAAGAACTGGATTTCTTTGTACGTAGTTTGACAAATGCATTACAGTATAAAATACTGCAAAATCTGCCTGTTGCTAGTGCCAGTACTTGATCTGACATAATAAAGAGACCTTGTTTCTTTTTTAGTGACTGCCTCTAAAATGTCAAATGATATTGATGCAAGCCTGATGTTCTAGAGAATTAAGGTCTGATGACAAAGACATAAATACAAAGGCAAAAATCATATTTTTTCTGCTTGTGCTTCTTCAAAGCATTTCTCACAGCTCTTCCCCTAGATAACTTAGGGCTCCTACATGCTGTCAACCACCGTTTTATCTATGGCTTTCACCAAATGCCAGGACTGTAATATGTAAGAACCAGAATAAAATTAGTATAGCGATGGGTGCATTTCTAATATGAGTATCTACTTTGCCTTCTGCCTGACTTCAGAGTAACCCAGCTATCTACCTCTATCTCTCTGCATTAGTAATGTTATAAATGAACATACTGTCTTTGTGTTTTATACTTATTAAATATTTAAACTAAAATAGTGGCTGAAATCTAGTACCATTGTTCATAGCACCGTACCAACACATGGGGTGCATCTCCACATGAATATAAATGTGATACAATAAACGGTTTTATTGCAGTGCCCTGCACTATAGCACCCTTGTGCCCCAGCCAGCCCCAGTCACTGTCTAGTCGTGTGTTGTGGCAGAATAAATAACTGCAAGAACGCTACTTGCATTAGGCAGTAGTATCCTATTGGTGATTTGATTAGTTTACTCCAGCCTAATAGTACCACTCATGTAGACAAGTGAGGCTTTACTTTGGAGCTAATTAAGCAACTTGATAGCAAGCGTCTCATGTAGATGCATCCATGCAGTGATAAAAACCCAGCCAAGAAGTCACCAAATTCCAAAAGATTCACAGAATCTACTTCTCATGAGTTGAACACCAAATGACAATATATTTCAGCAATTCTGGATTATCCACTCGCATGCAGCTTTTGTAAATGAAAATTATACCTTATCTCAACTATAACTGTTCTTAAACTACTTAAGTTGTCCTCCTTCCAGCAATTATTCAAAATCCACTTGCAGTGCAGCCAGGAACATTGTTACTACCCAGGAAGCTGAAACTTAAAATAATATTTTGCCTCCCCCAAATTTTATATTAGTACAGATGATAGTCTGACTACAGTATCCAAGTCAACATTAAAGCTGGAAACCATCATTTATTACTAATCTATAGTAGCAAAGTATCACTTGCAAATAAAGCTTGATTTCCCTAAATAGGAGACTGATCAGGATAGCCTTAGTAACATTCATTTTTAAACTAAAATCAAAGTGCACACTAGTTTGTTTGGATGGTTTATTCCATTTTGTTAAGAGATAATTTTAAAGGTTTAGTATAAAAAGAAGATGAACTATTTGGACTAGAGTGAACTAAAGGGTTTATATTAGATTTATAGAGAGAAGACCAATATTTTCAAAAATCCTATAAAGAAAAAAATCGACCAAATATTCCATCATATTCCATTTATACATCCAACCTGCTAGAGAGAGATTGAACTGGCAAAGGACACCCGGTCTAGTTCTCAAATGTTCATTTCCCTCCTTGCTACCAAGCATATTCCTTAATCTATAATAACTAGAACTGAAGTCTTCTGTCTTCCATCACGGGGTTAGCATCTGATCTAATCAACTTATTCATATTTCTTGCTGAACCATTTTTTCTTTTGCCTTTCACTTTTAAATCCCCTATTGACTTGAATTAATCTTTAACAGGGTTTGTAGGCCAGGGAACTCACTGAGTTTTGAAAACAAACTTTTCCAGTTCACTAAATGGCTTCTTCCTAGTCCATCTTCAACAAATTTCAGAAAGGTTAGATACTGGGTGACAAATGTAACTGACTGTCATCAAATAGAAACACTAGAATAGATCAAAAGAAAGAAGGTTGGAGCACAAACCTGTGCCTGAGCAGAAGTTTCAATTCAAGTGAAAACCCCTTTTTGGAAAAATGGTGTGTTTTTGTACAGGGATATTAACCACAGAACTGCCACTGGAATTAAGAGATGTGGTGCGCATAAATTCATCTGTAGAAAGTTGATTGTGGAAAGTTGATTTTCTTATATAAGCTCTTCCCCCACCTCCCCAAGAGCTATGTTCTCAAGACACAAAATCATTGTTTTAATGAATGGAATATATTACATAACTGTATAAACTGGTAACTAGATCCTTATGACTTGAGTTGTGTACAGTGTGAAGCCATGTAAACAATGGATTATTTAACAATATACGGTTCCTCATCTGTAAGTCAGCAGTCAGTTTGACAATGGTATAAATATCAGCAGAGAGCCTGTGGTATACAGTGACTCATGTTGTGAATGTAATGCAACTTTTAAGGCTCACTGAGAGAAAATGCAATAAGGTCATGAGAGATCACATTGTGAAATTACAACATTTCAGGTTGCTGCAGTTTCTTGTGGAATTTTTGCATGCATACAAAAACAAGTCACTATATTCTGCCCTTTCCTAACTATGTTGAAGTGGGAAAGAGTTTCTGATTTCATGACATGCTATATATCAGTTATGTAGAAACTGAGCCAACTATTGAAATAAAAGCATAGCATTTAGCCAAGCAAGTTTACTTGGCTAAAAATGAAAGATCAGACACAAAAGAAAGACCATTTCCATGCAGTGGAAAATATACAACTGAAGGATCATTACCTGAAAAATAGCGTTCTATGAAGTATTAACAGGAATGTCACTTGTAAGAAGTGTTTTTTCTGCTCTATTCAGCAATTAGGCCTCACCTGGAGTCCTATTTCCAGTTTTGGGGACCACATTTCAAGAAAGAAATGGGAAAACTGGAAAGCGTCCAAAGGAAAGTAAGAAAAATTATTTGAGGTCTAGAAACATGACATATGTGGAAAGGTTGGAAGATGGAACAAGGTCTTATGTGAGACTGCATATATAAATAAAAACAGGATATAGGAGAAAGTATCAGGTAGCCAACATTGTCACAGTCCACAAAGGCAGCAGTTCTAGCAGGTAGAGCTGGGGGTGGACCAGGGGTTTCAGAGATAAGCCACAGGTTGGAGTAGCAGAGGGCAAAGCTGGGGGTGCTAGTCAGGGGACCTAGTTACATAGGCTGCAGGGCAGAAGCCTTACAAACAGGAAGGACCTGAACAGTAAAAACCTGGTAAGTGGAAGAGCCCAGGCAGCAGAGTCATTATCACAGGTGAAGCACAGAGATTAGTAATCAGGTAGATTATGCTAGGCCAAGAAGTCTTTGTCTATGTTAAATCCCTGCTTTTCAGTGTCCAACAGGCTACAGGATTTTTGTTCCCACTGATTTTTTGAAGTAATTTTGTAAATTTCCCTTCAGCATGAGAACAGTGGGGTCAGACAGGGAGACAGGGAGTTGGGGGCACGGGGTTCGGTGAAAAATATTCTCCTACCTGTATTCTAATGTCTTTGTCCCTTATCTATTTTTAAATGATAGTTCATAATAATACATAATATTTGCCTGGTTTCACCGACATAGTCCTCATAAGGGCATTTGGTGCATGGGATGGACATGCACATGATCCATGGATTTTGGTGGTTTTGTTGTGGGAGTATTGATACCTGTGGCAGTAGAGATGAATTGACAGTCTTACATTTATTCTTAAGGCAGAACTGGGTCTCATTGAGTGCCTGTTGATCCACAGGGAGTTTGCTACTTATGCGTTAGGCAAGGATAGAGGGCTGTCTGAAGGCCTGGAACAAAGGAGTTGGAGAGTTCTTTCAAGGTCTGGTCTTTTTTTGAGTATAGGATTTAATTGTTTAATGATCCACCTTATTGGCCCAAGTATAGGGTGGTAAGAACAAACAAGGAGTGTGCAGCCAGTGGGGGGGTTCTTCTTGTACGGTAGCAGGTTGCTACAGAATATTTGGGTGGCTCTTTCAAAGATATGGTTTACGTCTCAGCTGGAGTAACCTTGCTGGGCAAAGGCAGTTTTCAGTTTTGTGAGATGGGTGTCATGAGTATTCTCCTCAGAGTAGATGCAATGGTGTCTGAAGGCTTGGCTGCAGGTTATCACTTTTTGGTGTGTTTGAGATGATTCTGGGTTTTGTGGACCTAAGTTTAGTGGTCTTAGTTTTTGTATTTGGTGGTCTGTAGGGTGCATTTACAGTTTCTACTGCACATATGGGAAATCTCATTCAATTTGGGACTGACAGGCAGCATGTTTCCACAACGAACAATGCAATATAGCTGTGATGAAAGTGCCTGCTGAATATCTGCATTTTATATAGACCTATTCTCTAGGTAGAAGCATGGAACATTCATAGTACTATAGCAAGAATATCACACTTACTGATTGGAGCAGGACTGTTCAACATTTAAGTCCCCAGGGGCCACACACCATGATGGACACACTGCACAGGCCACACAAAGTGAGTCATCTTGCTGTGCAGGTAATCCACCCTGCTGCTTCATTCAAACTCCCCCCCGCACGGCTACACTATGTGCAGCTACATGAGTGCAATTCCCCACATTCTCTTGCTGCAACACACACCATCACTGGCATCCCTCAATCCCATCACTGCACTGAGAGCCCCTCCACTGGTGCCCTGATCTCCCCTCCAACCCCCAGCATGACCCAACCTCATCCTCAGCTCTCTGCACTGCACCATGCTGCCCACCCCCTGGGCAGGCAGAGAAGGGAGGGGGAGCCCAGAGACTCTGGCAACAAAGGCAGGGGAACAGTGGCTGACTTGCAAACTGCATGCGGCCTATGGGCTGCCAGCTGGACAGCCCTGGATTAAGGAGATCCCCAATTCACAGCAATATTGTGTGTATTTTTCCATTAACCAAGCCACCTTATATTTGGGTCTGGTTACTGGGTGTGTTAACGCTGCAAGTAGCAGACTGCAAACGCTTTCTATAATGCAAAGCATGACCAGTGATTAAAGAGGCACTAAATGGAGCAATGGAGGGGCAGAGTAAGTAGAATGATATGGCTCACTATATATGCCAGGAATATATAAACAGAAATATTTGAGATGAACAGAGGCCCTGTTGCTACTAAAAAGGATGCAGTTTTTCTGCATGCAGTTAATCCATTTCCTGCCAATATACTCCCACACTACACCAGCTTTTTCGTGTATCCTTATGTTACCAGTGTCAGAGAGGACAGAATAGCATCAGCAGGCCTGAACAGAGGTTTATTTCCATGCATATTAAACCAGCTTGAGCACCAGTTCTCAGGTGTTTGTTATCACCTATTCCACAGCTGTAGAATTTACCATGGAAATCCCCCCCTCCTCCCACTTAGTAATTCAACTCAGAATCTCAGCATTCGTCACAATAAATAAGCCTCTAGGCCTTATGATTATGAAGGAAGCACTAATCAAATAAAATCAATGCAATAAAGCCAGTACATGGTCTGGAAAGCACCCGAAATGGCAGCTTTGAGAGGTGTGAACTGCCCCATTCATCTCAATCACCACTGCATGGACCTTGCAATTCAGCAAGTAGAGAACTGTGCAATTCAACACCTTTACTTCCTTTTTGACATTTTGCTGCTGCCTCGTGGCTAATATTTTCTTTTCATCTTCCTAGCTGGCTGGGGCTTGCAGCTGCTACTTCTGTTCAGCTTTCTTAACTAGGTAAAGTTCATACTGGCTACGGGGGACGACCTAATCGTTGACCTAGTGATTGATGGGAAGTTGGGTGACAGCGACCACGAGCTGATCACCTTCACCATCCGCCGTAAAGCTGGCAAGTCAGTCAGCAACACAGAAGTCCTTGACTTCAGAAAAGCCGACTTTGACAAGCTCAAGAGGCTAGTCGGTCAGGCCCTCAGGGACCATGACCCCAGGGAGATGGGAGTTCAAGAAGAGTGGTTGCTTCTCAAGGAAGCGATCCTCAGTGCACAAGATAAATCTATTCCAACATGGAGAAAAGGCAGCAAGAAGGCACAGCAGCCCCCCTGGCTCTCCAGAGACCTAGCGGACCTACTGTGGTTAAAATGGAAAGCCTACAAAGGATGGAGGACGGGATTCACCTCCAAGGAGGATTACTCCACGCTGGCCCGGTCCTGCAGGGAGCAAACCAGGAAAGCCAAGGCTGCAACTGAACTCCAACTAGCTTCAGGCATCAAGGACAACAAAAAGTCCTTTTTCAGATATGTGGGGAGCCGGAGGAAAAGCAAGGGCAATGTTGGACCCCTGCTAAACCAGATGGGGCAACTGACAACTGACGCCCAGGAAAAAGCCAACCTATTAAATAGGTACTTTCAGTCAGTCTTTCATCAGTCACATGGGATGCCCATGCCTGCTATGGGACAGGGAAATCTCGGTGAGGGGGATCCCCTACCCCCCGTCAATGCTGACCTCATGAAGGAACACCTTGAGAAGCTGGATACCTTCAAGTCAGCTGGCCCTGACAATCTGCACCCCAGGGTACTCAAGGAGCTGGCGAGCGTCATAGCCCAGCCCCTGGCACAGATCTTTGAAAACTCCTGGCGCTCTGGTGTAGTGCCCGAAGACTGGAAGAAAGCCAATGTGGTGCCGATCTTCAAGAAAGGGAGGAGAGTGGATCCGGCTAACTACAGGCCCATTAGCCTGACTTCTATCCTGGGGAAGATCTTAGAAAAGTTTAAGGAGGCCATCCTTGAGGGACTGGCCCAGGCTAACATTCTAAGGGACAGCCAGCACGGGTTTGTTGCAGGTAGGTCTTGTTTGACCAATCTCATTTCCTTCTATGACCAGGTGACCTGGACAAGCTCAGCAAATGGGCGGATGAGAACCTCATGGTGTTTAACACTGATAAATGCAAGGTTCTCCACCTTGGGAGGAAAAACCTGCAGCACCCTTATAGGCTCGGCAGTGCTACGTTGGTTAGCACTACAGAAGAAAAAGACTTGGGGGTCATCATTGACCACAAGATGAACATGAGCCTGCAATGCGATGCTGCAGCTAGTAAAGCGACCAAAACGCTGGCGTGCATCCATAGATGCTTCTCGAGCAAATCCCGGGACGTCATTCTCCCCTTGTACTCGGCCTTGGTGAGGCCGCAGCTGGAGTACTGCGTCCAGTTTTGGGCTCCACAATTCAAAAAGGATGTGGAGAAGCTTGAGAGAGTCCAGAGGAAAGCCACGCGCATGATCAGAGGTCAGGAAAACAGATCTTACGATGACAGGCTGCGAGCCATGGGACTCTTTAGCCTGGAAAAGCGCAGGCTCAGGGGTGATCTGATGGCAACCTATAAGTTTATCAGGGGTGACCACCAGGATCTGGAGGAACGTCTGTTCACCAGAGCGCCCCAAGGGATGACGAGGTCGAACGGTCACAAACTCCTGTAAGACCGTTTCAGGCTGGACATAAGGAAGAATTTCTTTACTGTCCGAGCCCCCAAGGTCTGGAACAGTCTGCCATCGGAGGTGGTTCAAGCACCTACATTGAACACCTTCAAGAGTAAATTGGATGCTTATCTTGCTGGGATCCTATGAACCCAGCTGACTTCCTGCCCTTTGGGCAGGGGGCTGGACTCGATGATCTCCCGAGGTCCCTTCCAGCCCTAATGTCTATGAAATAAATCTATGATTGCAGTGTGATCATTTGAAAAGTGATACTGTTCAGTGACAATCTGTAGGAGGTGCATGGGGGTGCATCCCTGACTGGTCATGCTGTAGCCGCTTCTGGGAGCCACTGCGGGGGGGAGGGCAGGGGACTAAGGTGGCACCAGTCACCCATGATACTGTTCATTTGCCTACAGTATGATCATTTGAAAAGTTCATTTGAAAAGTGATACTGTGCTAAGAAAAGCCTTCATATGGTTGAAGTGATAAATCTGGAGTCTAGTTTACACTTAGGCTAGGGACAGAAGTTACACATAAACCGATATAAGTGATGGGACACCAGTTTAAACCTGTAACAGAACAGAAGTTCAGGCACATAAGCCAATTTCAAAATAGCCAAACCTGGTTTAAGATAAGCCTGGATGGATGTAGTATCATACTTTACAAATTTGGGTTAAACCGGTCTATGAAAATTCTGTCCCAAATCCCTACCCCCCGACTCATGTCCTGCTCCCCCACCATCCCAGGATGCATTGTGTCCTTTGATAGCCCCCCTAGCAGGGCAGGTGGGCTAGCCTCAGCAGTGCTGTCTGCCCCAGCTGAGTTGGGGCTGGCCCCTGCTACATGGTTGTCACAGAGCTGAGGCAGCAATGCCTCTACTCCCCAGCCTGGTCCTTCCTGCATCTATCAGCCCTGCAAGGCAGCAGGGTGGGAAGAAGGGGAACAGAAACCCCAACCCTGGCTCCTGTCAGCCCTGTGGGGCAGTAGGTGGTGGTGGGGGAACAGAGCCCCCCCAGCCCTGGTCTGTGAGGATTGCCCCTCCCCCTCCTAGAACAAGCCGAGTCACTGATCCACTGGGGGGAGAAGGAACAGAGTCTCCCCTCCTGGGTCTGGGGCTGGCCCTGAGCTGTGCATCTGCCCACATGGAGGGAGGGGAGCCCCAGCCGCTGGGGGTTTCCTTCAGCTGGCCCAGGTTCCCTCAAGCCCCAGCCTGCCTAGCTGCAGAAGGGTGATCCCACACTCCCTGCGTGGTCAGGACAGTGTGAGTTACTGACATACAGTGGGAGAGGGGACAGGGGAATGAAGTCCCCCACCCTCCTCATCCCTCCCCAAGCTGGAGTCTTCCTAGCATGGGGGGAGCAGGCCCTGGGGAAGTCCCAACCTCACATGGCCAGGCTGGCTCCATAGAAAGAAAGATTGAGCCCCAGTGGCAGGTCTGCCTGGCACATCTTGTCAACTGCTGCTGGTACCGGGCTCCAGCAGGATGTGCCTTGCAGACCAGGGGGCTTGCATAAGGCAGTGGGGACAAGAGACCTTCACAGAGGGCAGGATCAGGTCCCACTGCCTGGAACAAGCCCCTAGGGCAGCCTGGCACAGCTTGCTGGCTGTCACTGATGCTAGACCCCAGTGGGGCATGCCAGGCAGCCTGTGGAACTTGCACTAGGCAGCAGGGCCTGATCCTGCCCTCTTGGGAGTGCTCCCATCCCTATTACCTGGTGCAAGGCCCCTGGGCTGCCTAGCAAATCCCACCAGAGCTCAGCAAGATGCACCGGGCAGCTCTGGGGGCTTGTGTCAGGCTGCAGGGCCTGATATTTCTTTCTGTGGAGAAGGAAAGAGAAAATACTGCAGTGCCTGGCACCCCCATCTGGAAAGACCCCAGCTGCTGGAGCCAAGACTGAGGTGAAGGGGCCTATCTAGGAGCTACAGCTGTGAGTTGCCACTGATTGCTAGAAAATGATTCAGAGGTTTGTTTTTAGGAACTGGCTTGTAGATGGAGTTGATATTCATTAGAACAATGATCCAAGGGAACAGCAAGGGTTAACTGGCTTCTAAAAGCCTGTTTGTGACAGTTTCCTTCAAGGCCCACTGTGTCTGAAGCCAGAAGACAAACAGGCTGGGAAATTAAAGATGTATTGTACTGCTCCCTGGAAACCAATAACAAAGATAAGGGACTCTGCAGCGTTGGCTAGGTCACAATGACCCCTTGATTTTCTGATTTTGGTGGATGGGCCAAATTAGGAGGCCAGAGTTGCCCAAATTAAGGCACCGGTAAATGACCAAATTAAGATGTATGCATGTGATGGGTTTGTTGAAACAAAGGAATATGCTGACAGAACAGAACATGGACAATATGTTGATCACATGGAAACCAATCAATGGTACTCAGAAATGAAGTCATCAGAGGTGAAAAAATACAAAAGGAGGGGCTTCAGAGCAACAAAAAAGGTTCCCAAGGCCACCATTGATGGAGGGAACGCCACCAACCCATCTCACCCATCCCTCCCAAGGCTTAAGATAAGCAGGGGAACGAGCAGGGGGCCGGAGACAAGATCTTGGAAATGAGCTGAAGACATTCCCCTGCTCTCTCCAGCCTTCTTCTTGTTCTCTGCTACTACCACTGAGTGTGTGGGGGCTGGGAGAGCCAGCAGGGAGCTAGGGGAACAAACCGGGAGCGGGGAGAACAAATGGGGGGTGGGGAGAATGAACAGGGGGTGTGGAGAATGAATGGGGAATTGGGGAAGGTCCTTCCTCCCCTCCTCCAGCCCAACCCGCGACTTACCTGGCAGAAGCCGGGTCCAGATCTCTGCAGCTTGCACCGCTGCCTGCCCGGCTCCAAATCTGCAGTGGGGGGAATAGTTTTATGCTCTTGACGTGCCTCTTGGAGCATCTCAAAGGGGTTTGAGATGCTGCAAGAAGCACATGCGGGCTCACCTGGACACGCCCAGGGGGTTATTTTGTTTGCTTTGCCTGTATTATACTTACCTGCTATCACTGTGTATCAATAAAAACTGCCTATTATAGAATGGAAGAAGTCGTGGTTGTTCTGAGGGTTTGCGTCTGCCTGGAACAAGATATCAGGACTGGGTCATAAATCCAGTGCCAACAGTCACTACAGGGCTGGTGAGTCAGGGCAGGCTTCTAGGCCTGCTCTAAGTGGTAGAGTGTGAGAGATGGGCTGGGGGAAGTAGGGGGGGTAGGGAGAGGGAACATGAAGCTAGGAGGCAGAGAGTTAATGGGATGGGGGTGGGTAATGAAATGGGAGATGCAAAGGAAATGCAGGTGGGGGAAGGGTGGTGAAGTAAAGGAAGTTAACCACTGAAGGATGAAGTAAAGAGAAGTATAAAAAAAATGTAAAAAGAAATAAAGAGGAAGTAAATTAAAGAAAGTATCATGTTTTAATACTCTGGAATTTGGGATTGAATTGTTGGGAGTGCTGATTATGCTTGCTGGAGTGGCTGGGAGATGGTAGCGGTGAGGGAAGATGCTTTTTGGGGGAGCTGCTGCCCCTGCCCAGGAAAGAAGCCCCAGCTCATAGGGAACCAATCTAGCCCCCTACCTTGTTCCTCCTCCCACCCCCAGCAGACCCCAGTCCTGCACCTGTCTCTGCCCTGTGACCTGACTAATTGGCATGTGCTCTGCAGGCTGCTTGCAAGGAGTTACACCCCTGAGGGTGGGAAGGTCACACACCCAGTGGGCAGGAGGGGGAATTGGCTTTGTGCCAGAACCACCCTCTAAGAAGCTTGTCCACACAGAACAGAAGGGTGAAAGAAGGGACACTGCATCCCTAGGATGCTGGAGGACTGTAACTTGGCCAGCTCAGCTGTGGGGAGTGGCCACATATTAATGGAACACAAGGTGGGTAACATGGCTCAGAGATAACCCTGCCCTGGAGTGGTATAACTTTAAGCCACCTAAAGTGTGCTTATAACTAGTTGCAGGTGTTAATGGGTGGACAATCCAGGAGTTAAGAGCTCCAGGAGCTGCTTAAAAATCAATGTGTAACAAGGCTCTAAGTCTCCAGAGTAAAAGTGGAGGAACAGTAATCCTTTATAACAGCAGGATTACTAACAGATGGGGTTTCCCCACTAGTTTTGGCTCAAATTTCGTTTCCTCTCTATTCTGTGTTGCCGGCTTTCTTTAGAGACTGTAGTGCATTTGGGAAACTTTCAGCCTAACATCTATTATGTAATTTTATTATCAGTCAGAAATGGACTGGAAACCTATTGGTAATGTCTGATGTGTCATATATAATGGGTGCTCAAGTCTTATGGTTGTAAACAGAAGAAAAATTATGATTCCAGCTGGGCTTGTAGCTGGTGGTTTACCGAATATGCCAATTAGATGTGTAGAACAGTTTATGAAGATTGCCTCTGGTTACAATAAAGTGTTAGTAGGGATACATAAACCCTAACACCTAATCTTGAAGCTTCTTTGCACATAGCACTGGAGGTGTTAATTACAGTCTTATTAAAATAGCTTCTGCAATGCCTATGTACAACACCTCATTTTTCTTGCTTGTTATTAGTAGTCTGACCTCTGAAAAGTAGTTTAGAGATTTATAGTGATTATATAGCTGGGCTGGAATTTTTTATGTACAATATCTAGTAGGAAGATTGGCAAATTAAAAAAAAATCACATTTAATTACAAAAGGAGTCCTTTTACTTTATGACTATTCCTATGAGACACCAAGCTAAAAGACTGTACATGCAAGTTACATATCCTGTTATTAGAAAAAAGGTGTTAAAATAATTTTGCAACATGAACCTTAAAGAATTAACTACCAGAAAATAAAGCTATTCAGAGGTTCAGGGGAGCTGATTTTTGATTTTCAAGTTGCATATAAAGCTACAAGGTGTTTAATTCACGTGATTTGATTTTACAAGACTGTGTTGTTGTCTTAAATATCCACTCACTTTTGAAGTGCTTTATTTCATGTTGGCATTCATCAGGATTTATACTAAATCCATGTCAATTTCACAACCAATTTTTTTCTACCTCATGGAAATCAACACAAAATACGTTTAAAGCTCGCTTAGTTGGTTTTCACATTGTGAAGCAGGTAGGGTCAGCATTGCTTGCCTGCCACCTTCTCCCAGCCTTCCTATATCTCCCTCTTCTTGCCTGCCACCACGTTGATGTTGTTAGTTGTTGGGAACTGAGAGAGTACTCAGACCAGTCGTGGCTCTGTAGGTAGCCTGGCCTATTCAATCAGACCAGCTGCCCTACTGAGTCTTTTTTGCATGCCGATGCAGAAGTTCCCTGTTATGGGGTTGTCCTTATGGGTTTCTAAGGATTTGTTAGGGCTCCAGCTATCAAAGCCTAGGCTCCTTTTTCTCTCTGGCTCTGCACACCTCAGTCCTCAGACTCTGGGTTACAGAATGAGACTCAAGAGCCATTTCCCCCCCTTTGGAGCTCCATCTTGGTGTGCTAGACTGAGTCTGCCCCTCAGCTTGAGATTGTGTTACCTCTCGGCTCTGTGTTCTTAGGGAACCCTTGCACACTCACAAAGAACTCTCCACCTCCCTGCCTCTGCCTGAACAAGAACTGGTTAGAGGAAGGACTTACAAAAGACAAGGAATATGCAGTGGGAGATGCACCTAAAGCCCTCCAGACAGGGGTGATAAGAGTGAAGCAACTCCCCTGGTCTCATTTGCATTCAAGATGGAACCAGATGGCAACTCATTTACATGGGAGATGGGGCAGGCATGCACCTTCACTAGCGTTCAGGATAGAGAACAGAGATTCCAAGGCAAGGACTGCACTGAATTCTGGGATCAGAAAAGAAGGGGAGCACTGCATAATGAGGAATCCTTGCTCCAAATGCTAATCAAGCCACATCTACAAACACCTAGCTCAGCATTTATCAGACCAATTCTAGTAATTCCTCTACTGGTATCCAAAACACTGAATCTGTCTGTCTGTATTGTGAGCCCCCTCAGAGTAATGCCACCCACAGCCAGGAGTGATCAGTTCCTATTATCCAGCCATTGTTTACCCCTAAACAAACCTAGTGTTTGCCCTTGAGCCATTGTTAGCTCTCTACAAAACCCCTACCCAAGCTCAAGTTCCTGTCCCGGTGCTTGGATCTAGACACTGCACCACTTCCACACCTTTTCTGCCTGGAATCCCTCCATTAATTGTGCTCAGACCTCTGCCTGTCAGCCAGCTCCAACAACGCCTGGGAACCTCGACTGGTTCAAGCGTCGCTCAGTGGTGAGATCCCAACTCTTTCTATCTATCTCTCTCTCTCTCTCTCATTGACTCCAGGAACCTGACTTTTTTTTCTCTTTCTTCAGGCACAGCTTTCTAAACCTGACTTTTGCTAATCAAACTCAAACTAGACTTCCCCCACAATCTAATTAAAACTATGTAATATTGTAACTGTTTGTCTCTCTCTTGTATGGCTATTATTACTGGTATCATCATAAATTCATATACCTGGCAATAAATAACTTTTATGGTCAAGCTGATTGCTATACTTTCTCTCTGAACCTCACCTACTCTTTCCTCCCTTTGACCTCCCAATTTGCTCTGCAGCAACATTTCTTTTACCAAAGCTAAAGATCCTTGTAATGCCCAAAACCACAGTGGGGTCTGCTCATCAAGGGGGTTACTACTAGGACCATTGTAACAAGAGATTGTGATGTGCTGAGTTTTGAGGCACATGAGGGGATCAGCTGAAAGTGCTGATCAGACCTAGCCTGCTCAGATGTACTCTGTTAGCATATGTGTACGTGGGTCTAACTGCATTTATTATTGTCCTGCTGAAATAAAGGATGAACTGAGTTCAAGGCACATGAGGGTGTCAGCCTATCGATGCTGAATAGTCCGGACTGATTCAGATGTGCTCTGTCAACCCATCTGTTTGTGTCTGACTGCATTTTATTGTTGCCCTGATGAACTGAGTTCAAGGCATATAAGGGTTATTTAGCATTGACAGGAGTGTAGCCTGTCAATGCTAAATAACCCGGCTTGGCTCAGGCATGTCCTGTTGATCTGTGTGTGTACGTGCATACATGTGTTTGACTGATTCAGTGGTCAGAGGAACCCAGCCCGACTGAAACTGAGTCCTGCAAGATAGCTCCATTGAGGGTGAGGACTTGCAGAAGGGAGAGATACAGCTCCATGTAGAAATGCAAGTAACACAAGCAGCACATTGATAGAATTACAGATACCACCAGAAACATATCCCTAATAAATGAGCACACCCCAAAGTGACAGGCAAAATTGGTAACAGTTGGCTCCTAACCCCTATAACAAAAAAAAAAGGGGGTGGGGGAGAGGGGGGCACTCCTGCACCCTGTTCACAGCCTCCTCTGCCCCTATATCCACAACTTGGTCCTACAATCTGTTGGTGTTACTGGGCATAATTTTAGGTAATTTAGAGAAATGAAAAATTACAAGTGTTAATGAAGTTTCTTTGTTTTAGGCTTAGGCGAGCCAGGGCTTCCCCACCTTTCCCAACTTTTGTAACCCTTTTTTTGACTTTTGTAATTTTTTGTAATATTAGAAAATAGGATGAGTAGTAAGTTAAAACTGTTATTTGTAGAATGTAAGGGCACTGCTTAGAGTGAGAAGGGAGGAGGGAAAGTGGGGACAACTAGTAAAAAACTATTGTAAAAAATGACTAGGATATAAATATATATTGTTGCAGGGCTAGGGGCACGAAATTTGAAACCATACAGTCTCCCTGCACCTTTTACTTGAGCTCAAATAAACTCTATCTACTTCTCCCCCCAGCGTGTTCATTTGGCGCGATGCACACCGGGCAACGAACCCAATTGTTGCCTCCCTCGGGTACCTTGTGCCGGCAGCAGTTTTTGGCGCCCAATGTGGGGCTCGAGGCTAACATTTCGCCTTGCCCGGATCCCTCCTGGGGTCGATGACTTGCGGCAACAACCGACGCCCAATGCGCACCGGTGGTTTCATCGGGGGCCTCGGCGAAGACGTGGTTTGATCGACCCCAGAGGGCACAACGGTGCAACGCGCTCAAATAGTGGAGAAGCGATCGTGGGCAACAGTATAGAACCGGTCCCTTGGACAAGGTAGGATAAGCTCAGCAGTCTGAGCATTGCCTGTTAAGACCTGGGGACGCCCAGTGTCTCCCTGGAGTATGGGGCAGGGACAGAGTACAGTTGACAGAGCACGGTGTACACCCTTAGAATGCATTCTGACTAATTGAAAACTGTTTAAGTCAGATCTAATAACTAAAAATAATCTTAAAAGGTACTGTACAGTGGAATGGCCTCAATATCAACTGAAGGATCAGGAAAGGTGGCCTCCAGAAGGGTCAATTAACTATAATACAATCCTCCAATTACTCCTGTTTTGTCAGCGGACGGGTAAGTGGAATGAACATTTGTATGCACAATTGTTTATGGCTTTACGAAATAAGACAGATATTTTGCAGAAGTGTAATTTGACTCCGACAGGATCGGTAGTTGTCAGTGTTGAGCCTCAGCATTCCCCCCCAACCACTGTAATGCCAGAGCCGGCGTCCCCTTCGGCTTTAACACCTCCACCATATAAAGATCAGATGCCCCCGGGTCCAGAGATTCCTCCCTCAGTGGAATTTTATCCTTTACTTACTGAAACTGTAATAGCCCGGCCCGGGGCAGATGGGTGTGCAGCCCAGACCATGCAAGTATACACCCATGTACCTTTTAATCCGGTGGACCCGGTGACTTTTAAGGCACAGGCTGGAGAATTTTCAACTAACCCGAGTAAGTTTATCTCTGTCTTTAAGGGATGTTTAAGCTAGTCACAAGCCTGACTGAAACGATTATAATATTCTTATGCAAACTTTATTATCTGAAGTAGAGCGAAATCAAGTTATTTCCAAAGCAAGGGAGGAAGCACAGCGGAGGCATGAAAGGGATCCCGTCAATGTTCCTGGTCCAGCAGATGTGGTTCCCCTAGCAGACCCTAGATGGGACCCTAACAACCCTGTGGCTCATACCCGTCTTACCTCTTACAAAGAACTGCTTATGCATGGACTCAGGCACTCGGCTGTCCAACATAATAATTGGGCAAAGCCGTACGAAATAGTACAAGAACCGAAGGAAAGTCCAGGTGCGTTCTTACAGCGCATCCAGGACGCCATTCAGCAAAATACCAATGCAGACCCTGATGACCAGGCGACGGAGGCGATTATAAAGAATATTTTTACCAGCTGTGCAGCCCCTGATATAAAGCGGAAATTACAAAAAAAGAAAGACTTAATGGGTATGTCTGTAGCACAAATCCTGGAGACTGCAAACAGGGCATATACCCTCAAAAGGAAGAAAAGGAAAAGAGACAAGTTAGAATGCTAGTAGCAGCAGTACAGGCTGGAGTCAGAGAAAGGCCACAAAAAGGTGGGAGAGGCAGAAATATAAGGGGTCATGGGCGCGGGCGCCCTGGTCCACAAGAAAGACGCCTGGGACGAAACCAGTGTTACTTATGCCGGCAAGAGAAACCCTGAAAGAATGAATGCCCAGAGAAAGGGAGAGACTGTACTCCTGTAATGGCAGTGGAAGGACAGGAGTAGGGGTGTCAGGGAAAACGGACCACCCCACCCCCAAAAACCCCGAATAAAAATGTGAGTGGAGAATTCAAAAATTAATTTTTTGGTAGACTCCGGAGCGGCATGGACCGCTATAAATCAACCTCTTCAACTTCCCGTAGCGGACTCTCTCACCGTGGTAAGTGCCACGAAAAAATTGGTCCACCTTCCAGATTGCCCAACACCCCTGCTAAGACAAGACCTGCTTTGTCGATTAGGTGCATCACTGCATTTTACCCAGGATAAAATAACCCTCACAATGCCCCCTAAAAATGCATAAATAATGACCCTTGCGATTGAACCCTCGACTATGAACGCCCCCCCCCCGGAGTGGAACCAGTGGAAAAACCAGGTATACCCTTTAGTGTGGGCAAGGGGGGTCCCCGGAAAGGCTACACATCAAACCCCCATTAATATCCAACTACTGCTGGAAAAAGGTCCAGTACGAATCAAGCAGTACCCAATCAAAAAGGAAGCCAGAAAGGGACTACAAGAAACTATAGACCGTTTCCTAAAGTATGGCATACTGCAAGAGTGTCGGTCAGCCTGAAACACTCCTATCTTGACTGTACTAAAGCCTGATGGCACATATCGACTGGTACAGGACCTAAGGGCAGTTAATAAACGAGTTAAAACTATTCATCCCCTCGTCCCAAACCCGTATACCTTGCTGGCTTCCATAGGGGGGCAGTATACTCATTTTTCAGTTCTTGATTTGAAAGATGCTTTCTTTACGATTCCAGTTGACACCCCCTCTCAGGAGATATTCTCTTTTGAATGGGAGGACAAAAAAAAAGTTAAGAAACAACTTTGTTAAACAGTATTAGCCCAGGAATTTAAGAACTCTCCTACCCTTTTCGACCAGTCCTTAGCTAAAGCCTTGGAGGAGTGAAATAATGAGCGTAAAGTTCTCTTGTTACAATATGTGAAAAATTTATTAATTGCTGCTGTAGATTTAATCTCTTGCCTTAACGCCACTGTAAGCCTCCTGAACTTTATTGGACTTCGAGGATATCGAGTGGCTCAAAATGAAACTGAAATTGCTCTCCCTGAAGTACAATACCTGGAATTTCACATAAAACAGGGGGAGCGCCAGCTTTCAAGTGAGCGAAAGGAGGCTATATGCCAGGTTCCCACCCCAAGCAACCGTAAGCAGCTCAGGGCGTTTCTTGGCATGGCAAGTTTTTGCAAAATATAAATCTCTGAATTTAAACTATGGGCAAAACCACTATATAACTGTGTAAAAGGGGCAGACCATGACCCCTTTTATTAAACTTCAGAAGCCAACAAGGCATTTAAATACTAAAAAGGAAACTAATGGAAGCCCCTGCCCTGAGTTTACTGGACCTTTCTAAATCTTTCCAATTGTATGTACATAAACGAAAAGGGATGGCTCTAAAAGTGCTTACTCAATTGTTGGGGGCGTGAAAACATCCCGTTGCTTATTTCTCCAAACAGCTTGATCCAGTTGCCAAGAAATGGCCAGCGTGTTTACGAGCAGTTGCAGCAACTGCCCTAGTACTTAAGAAAGCTAAAAAGTTAACGTTGGGAAAAGTCATGTAAGTGTATACCCCTCATATGGTCCAGGCTCTGCTAGACGCGAAGGGGGGTCTCTGGCTCACCCAGGCTCGGGTGGCTCGGTACCAAGCTAAGCTGCTGGAGAACCCTAAAGTGACTCTGCAAACCTGCCCCTCCCTCAACCCAGCTACTCTCTTACCTGAAATGGAAGAACAAAAGCATAATTGTTTAGACATCATAGATACACAGTACTCCAGCCATCCAGACCTACAGAATCAGCCACTTCTAAATGCTAATTGTAAGTGGTACACTGATGGCAGTATTATTATTGTAGAAGGGCAAAGAAGGGCAGGTTATACTGTTGTAACCCCCTATGATATTATTGAGGCCAAGAGTTTGCCCGCCAAAACATCTGCTCAACTTACTCAACTGGTAGCCCTAACCCGGGCGCTAGAACTGTCAAAAGGGAAACGGGTCAACATCTATACCGACTCTAGGTATGCTTTTGAAGTACTGCATGCCCATGCTGGCCTATGGAAACAAAGGGAACTGCTAACAGCCCAAGGCTCCCCAATAAAGTATAGACCCCAAATTCTCCGACTCCTGAAAGCTGTTCAACTTCCCTTGGCAGTGGCAGTAATGCACTGTAAGGTGCATCAAAAAGAGAATCAAGACATAGCCAGGAGTAACACCCGTGCAAACAGAGAAGCTAAAAATGCTGCCACCCTGAGGACGCCAAGACCTGCTGACACCCATATGCATGCCCTCATTCCATCAGTGGGGGAGCTCCCAGATCCCCAGTACTCGTATAAAAAAACAGAGCTAGCCAATAAGCTTGGTCTCCAAGAAAAAGAGAGATGGCTCTACTCCACTAACAAAAAAATCCTCCTACCAAAGAGCCTGACCCAGCTGGTGCTGCAACGGCCACATCAAACTACTCATGCTGAAAGAGAAGCTCTCACTCAGTTAATGAACAAATATTTTCTAACCTCTGAACTTCGACCTCTGGCATCCCAGATACAGGCCAGCTGTTCAATTTGTCAAAAGAATAACCCTCGACCCAGTCTCTCAGTACCTCCAGCCACTTTGGAACCTACCCCAGACCCAAAACTGGTTTGGCAAACAGATTTTACTAAGTTCCCCCGAACTCAAGGATTCAAGTAGCTCCTCGTTATAATAAATCGATTCAGTGAATGGCCTGAAGCCTTTCTGTGTCGCAACTGTACAGCCAAAACTGTAGCTCTAAAATTCGTCCGGGAAATTATTCCCCGCTTCAGACTTCCCCAGTAAATAGAATCTGACAATGAAACACATTTCACTTCAAAAATCATCCAAAACATCTCAAATGCTTTACAAATCCCCTAGAAACTCCATACTCCATGGCGACCACAGGCTAGTGGTGTAGTAGAACATACAAATCAGACCCTCAAGCGTCATCTATCAAAGATCTGCCAGGAGGCCTCTCTGCAATGGCCCGATGCTTTGCTCCTTGCTCTGCTTCGCATCCGTGCCCTCCCCAAGAAAAAATTAAAGCTTAGCCCCTTTGAAATTATGTTTGAAAGGGCATGGCCTATAAACGAGACGCCGGTTCTAGCAGGAAAGTGGGAAATAGGATATAATATTTTGTCACAGTATATGTGTTCTCTGTCTGCTGTTCTTTCTTCTCTCCATAAGTACACTAAAAACTTGCAGCCTCTTCCGCTGAATACTCCAGTCCATTCGTTACAGCCGGGGAATTCCATGCTCGTTCGTACCTGGAAGGATGAGCCCCTCCAAGAGAAATAAAAAGAACCTCACACTGTCCTACTAGTTTCCCACACAGCGGCAAAGGTCGACGAACACAAAAACTAGATTCATCACTCTCGTCTAAAACCAGTGCCTACTCCACCTGCGAAACAGTGAACTGTCCAGCCCACCAACGACCTTAAACTAAAGTTACTGTTTAAAAGGAAAAAAGTTTAGAATTAACAGTATAAATTCTAGTTTAAGTTTCAAAACTACTATAATATTTTCCTTTTTCACTGTAGACTTTCTTTTCCTGTTACCTTTTACTGCATTCTCCTTACAAGCAGGGTGGGGAGGAGACCCAGCAAACCTTGTTACAAACACCTACGAAGCATTAAAGGTTACTTTTGTCCGTAAGTTTAACCTATCTAACTGTTGGATATGTTCCCAAATCCCTTATCACGCTCCAGGACTCTCATGGCGAGCCATTCCTAGTAACTGGTCAGATATCTGTCAGAAAAAAATAGCTATTAATACTACAAAATATCATAACTCTATCTTTAACCCCTCAGCATACCCCTCCATACCTAAAATCGCTCCTGAATGGCCACATTTAGGCAACAACTGTACCAAAGAAGCTCCCTTCAGTCTCTCTAGTTCCTCATGAAAGCCAGAGTGGAATAATTCCTATATCCCCCAGCCTATCCGCTTACGTTCAGTTCCCCCTGGGCTACTTTGTTATGCTCAAAATAAAACCACGAACCATACCTGGTTCGCCGGCAATAGTTCATGCCAATATTATCTCTCTCCTAATCAAAACATATCCATACCCTTATATAAAAGCTCTGGTTATGACCCGGGTAAAACTTGTTTTTCTTTACTCCAGATCTATCCAGTCGAATGCGAGAGGGGCTTAATGGAATGATGGGAAATGGGGAAACTTTTTGGATTTGTAGTACCTTGGCCTACAAATGGCTACCTAATGGCTAATATGGAAGTTGCTACATAAAATTTCTTGCCCCTCCCCTTCAAGTTCTAACCCACCTCCCACCTGCCCGCCCAAGACAACAAAGATCCCTCTATGCAACTCCGCCACCTATTAGTGAGGGAGACAAATTTAGCATAATCCTTCTCCCATCGTATAAAATAAACCGATTAGCCAAGCTGTATCGTCAACTTTCTACATTTCTTACAAAATTTACCAATGACACTTTAGCTATTAAAAAAAGCCTTAACTCCAAAATTTATCAACTTCATTTATTATCTCTTCAAAACCGTCAGGCTCTAAATTATGTCTTAACATCTCAGGAAAAAATATATACTCTAATTAAAAACAAATGTTGTACTTATATCCCAAAAAATTCCCAAGATATTAACAAACATATTTTGTCGGCCAAACAAGCTTTTAAGCAGTGGAAAAGTCAAGAACATAAACCCACTGTTTTCGATTCTCTCTGAAGCTGGTTGCCCAACCTCGGAGGCCTAGGAACGGGCATCCTTCACCTCCTGGTCACTGGTGTTATATTGTATTTAATTACCCTCCTCTTATTTGCATGCTATAATGCCCTCCTACGCAAAGTCTGTGTATCCCCCTCCCCGAGCACTACACTATACCCCTGCATTAAAAATCCCAGTTCTCAAACACTTAATCGCTTTTTATCTTCAAAATATAAGAAAACTCAGCCAAAACTTTGTTAAATATTCTCAAAGGGGGGAATTGTTGGTGTCACTGGGCATAACCCTAGGTAACTCAGAGAAATGAAAAACCACGAGTGTCATTGAAGCCCCTCTGCTCTAGGCCCAGGCGAGCCAGGCCCCCTCCGCCTTCCCCAACCTTTGTAACCCTTTCTTTGACTTTCGTAATCTCCTGTAATACTAGAAAACAGGATGAGTAGCATGCTAAAACTGTTATCTGTAGAATGCAAGGGCACCGCTCAGAGAGAGAAGGGAGGAGGGAAAGGGGGAGGGGGGGGCAACTAGTAAAAAACTACTGCAAAAAATGACCAGGGTATAAATATACACTATTGCAGGGCTAGGGGCGCGAAATTTGAAACCATACAGCCTCCCTAGGCCTTTTACTTAAGCTCAAATAAACTCTATCTACTTCTCCCCCCAGTGTGTTTATTTGGCACAACGCACACCAAGCAACGAACCCAATTGTTGCCTCCCTCGGGCACTTTATGCCGGCAACAAGTCCACAAATCCAAACCAATCCAAAAAACACAAGCCATCCACTTTACAAAAGAAACAGGTAGACTTCCTCCTCAGATAAATGCAGCCCACAGGCCTAACCTACTTAGAAGTCTTGTTCCCCCCATTTACCCAGGCCGCTTATGTGCCTGCCCACCTTTAGAAACACTCTCCAGAGCTCTTTCCCTACTCCACCCCCTTGTATGGCTGAGTTTAAATCCCCTAACTCAAACTCCTTCTGGTCACCTGATGGGGTCTGCTGCACCCAGTGACCAGGTGGCAGTTACTCACTAGCCACCTGTCTTTATCAGTCCCAGGCTTAGTCCACCTGCACTGCTACCTTTAACAACCTGTTTTCTCAGACCTCACCAGTAACAAGGGCAGGTGGACTACAACACACCATAAACAAATCCAAACTAGAGTTGTCATGATGGATATAAAATAAATATATTCTTGCACACTGAAATAAAACAGAGATGGGTAAAATATGACCTGTGGGCCAGATCTGGCCTGCAGAGGGGCTTTGTCTAGCCTGCGGCGGGTCCCTTGGGTCTGCCTGGCCCATGTCCTGCTGCCCCCTGGGCACGCAGCGGGGCTCGGATGGCTCTGTGGCTGGGCTGCCTTTCCAGCTCTGTGCCTGCTCTGAGCTTGATTGACCAGACTGAGCAGCAGCAGCAGCAGTGGCCAGGCAGAAACTGTTGCTCAGAGCGGGGGAAAATGGCGCCTTCCCCTTGCCACTGCCCGGTCTTCCTGCTACAGCCACCTGGAGCCCGTGCTGTGCCAGGCTGCCCTGCATCTCTACTGCCATCACCACCACCTCCTAGCTGCCAGAGGAATAAAAATGGCTTTTCAAAAAAACTTTGAAAACTCACAGCAATCAGGAGAGGTCCCGGATGACTGGAAAAGGGGAAACAGTAGGCCTGTGCAAAATGTTGATAGGCATTTCATTTCAATGCTGTTTCAACTCATTTTAAGCTTGAGACAGCAACATCAAAATGAAAAGAAAGACATATTATAATATACAACTTACACAGGAACACATGCATACATTTATATATTTTATTTATTACATAAATACATACATACAATTATCTACATATATTACATAAATGCATATTACATTACCGAAGAACACACACATTTTCCAGCACACCAAACACACTATGAAGTGTGCTGGAAAGGCAGCTGGCAAGGCTTCAGGGAGGGATGGAAGAGGGGGTAGAAGGAGACCTGTAAGCCCTGCTCCCCCCACCACCAAAATGAGACACAGCCTCTTTCCTACAACTAGCAGGCATGAGGCTTCTGGTTCTACTGTCAGCAAGAGAAGGGAGCAGTGCCACTGCCTGAGTCTGCATCCCCTCCAAGAGCACCAGCCATAACTCCCCCCCCCCACCATGACACCAAGCAGCACCAGCATGACAGTCTCCTTTACCCCATTTCACTTCCCATGCTGACCCTTCCAGTCCCAGGAGAAGAGCTGGATTGGATGTGGATCCAAGTGACCCAGAAAGGGTCATTCTGGGGAAGAAGCAGAAATCAGCTGAGTATGTTCTCCACAGCCCTCAAGTTTCCCCGAAAGCCAGGTCTCCTTCCCCAGAAGGCACTTCGGAGGAGGTTAAGGTAGAGGTTGTGGAAGTAAATGGCTCAGCTGACTCTGCTCCTCCTTTTGCTGTGTCTCTGCCTGCTAAGGGGGAGGAAACTACAGTATCCACACATGCACCCACACCCCAGAAGTGAGGGTGCATTGTGGTCTGGGATCATTTTGAGCTGGGAGATGATCCCACATACACTATCTGCCCGCACTGCCGAGCCAAAACCAGCCAGGGAAAAGGAACAAAACACATGAGCAGTAGGGGGATGCTGATGCATCTCCACAGGCACCACCCCCTTGCCCTTGATCCTCAGCCTGGATCCACTGGGAGAATGGTCATAAAGAAGTCCCCTTCTTGCTACAAAGCCCCCGTCCCTCCAAAGCAGAGGCAGACCACTCTGGAACAATGGAGGAAAGGTGGGCACACAGGGGGGTGTGTTCCCAAGACGAGGGAGGTCACCCAGAGCACTGAGATGCTTCCTCTGGATGGCCAGCCCTTCTCCTTAGTTGAGCCACCACGGTTCAGGCAGCCCATGACACTCGTGGCCCTGTCCTACCAGGTGCCTGCATGCACCACCTTCATTAGGATGGTGGTGCCCTCCCTGTATGAGGTATGCAGGGAGTACTTGATGGAGGAGCTGCGCAAGGCAGGCCTGCAGGTGGCCTTACATTTTACCTCAGACATCTGGAGCAGCCGGGCTGGAGATCATGCCTACTTCTCCCTCACAGGGCACTGGTGCAATCAGTCAGACCGTTGATGGGCTCTACTTCAAACCGAGGTGATGGATGAACCCGAAATGGCAACTGAGATCATGGGACCCATGAACCACTTGGTGCAGGGGTGACTCATTGGGCAGGTTGAGCTCACCTGCAGGTTCATGGTGACAGACAATGGGGCCAATATGTTCAAGGCAGTGCATGATGCCAACTTGGCTGGCATCCACTGCGTGGCACAAGAGTTCCACCTCATTGTCAGGGATACCTTGAAGGGGGACAGGACTGCCGGTGACAGTGCCAGCACCACCAGCAAACTCATTTCTAAGTGCTGAAAGGTGGTAAGCTCCTTTCACCAAAGCATTAAGGGGGGCAAGATGCTGCAGGACAAACAGGCAGAGATGAACATCCTGCAGCACAAAATCATGCAGGATTGTGGAGATTCAGTGGAACTCCACACACCTGAGGTTCAAGAGGCTGGTGGAGCAAAAGGAGGCCATCCATGAGATAATCTCCCAGAGGAAGGCTGGGATCAGCAGCCCCCTTAACTGAGCTGAGTGGGATACTACCTCCCAGATCTTGGTGGTCCTTAAGCCCTTCCTCGAGGCAACTGAGAGCCTCAGTGCTGGCTATGCCCTCCTTAGCCAGGTGATCTCTGTAGTGAGGGAACTGGAGAACCAAATGGAGAAGTTCCAGGGGATCAGTGTTCCTGGCTGAAGCATAGCTGTCATCAGACATACAAGCACTGGTGAGGCAGCTGAAGTAGGGCATCAGGAAATTGCTTGATCCCTTGTGGTCCAGTCTGGTCCATGTGCTGGCCACCATGTGTGACCCAAGGATGAAGAGGAGTGTCAGTGTATGCAGAAGCAAAACCCTGGATCAACGGACGGAGGTGCTGCTGAACAAAGTCAGGGAGACCACACCTCCTTGGATCCTGATTTGGTGGAGCAGCTGGTGTTCCTAAAGGTGAACCACCTGCTCCTGGGATTCCCTAAGCTCCATGTGCAGATGAGTGCCACCCTCCTCAGTCCATCCGCACTTCCTTCTTTTTTTTACCCTTGGGTTTCACAACCATTTAGTGCCCCGCTCTCATTGCTGGAGGCAGCACTCACTGTATCATCAGCCAGCAACGGAAAAATATGTCTCTGCTGATCTCCCGTGCTAGGACAAACTTGGAGGTATGAGCAGGGGCTGTGGGGAAGGAGAAGGACCCAAGTCCTTGGCATGACCATTAAAACTGCAACCTGCCAGGTTTGGGGGGGCTGGTGGGCCTGCCAGTGGCACAGCAGCCCAAGAAATGCCAGGACCGAGAACCTCCCTGGTGAAAGGTGGGTAGGAGGTGCCTTATAACCTCCAGCCACCACATGCAAGCACAGTCCTGGCTGGGGAAAATCCAGACCCATCATATCTTTGATAGGTCTGAGGCTTGCTGGTTGCAGTGGAGTTGTGAGGCTCCAGGTGAGCTCAGTTTAACTGCCTGGCATTCCAGTTTTTGGGTTGAAAAATCCTTTGTCAGGCTGAGGAAGCATCTGCAGTTGGTGTGTTTGTGTGCTGTTCCTGGATGGAAGGAATAGTACAGAAGTCAGAGGTTGGCGCAATGCAGGCAAGAAAGCCAGTCAGTGAAAATGGAAATGGAGGCATCAGGGGCTGAGGGACAGGCTGGGGTGAGGGACACTCAATATAGACACTGGATTTATGACACACTACAACCTGCCAGACACTCGACTCCCTAGGTACTTCTCCACTTTTACCTGCTACATCCCCCTTCCCCCCTACCCCAGCCTGTCTTCCATCCAGGAAGAGCACACGCACCACTGAAGGTGCTCCCTCAGCCTGATGAAGGTTTTCAACCTGAAAGCTTGCTAAGATATATTTCTCCAACTATTCTGTTGGTCTACTAAAAGACATCAGATTGACCAACACGGCTACAACCTATATCACTAACAACTCTACCTAGTCAGCTGACTGGAAGGAGTCAGGGCCCTGGGCACATCTAAGCCCCAGGGCTGGGGCTGGCTTGGAGAGTTCTCTGGCAGTTGCTGGAGAAGGAGCTCCTGCAGGAAAGATAAGAAAGACTCTGTGACAGTTTGGTTGCCTGAGATGCTAGTGTTACTGTACTGCTTATTTGTTGTTATGTAAAGTGGTGGACCAGGCTGAGGCTCTGGAGGAGAAGGTCTCATTGGGACACACTACCATGTCATGTAGAGGCTCCAGCACCAGTGAGGGTGCAGCGACAGGGGCAGAGAGAGCCCAGCAACAATGGAAGGTAGATGAGACCAAGAGCTCATTACTGGGACGATATTGATATACTATCTGCAAGGCATGGGGCATGGTAAGGGTGGTTGGAGCCATGCATCTAGCCCATAAGGCTTAGAGTATCCCCTTGAGGCATCTGTTTAAACCGGGTCCCAGCAAGGGGTCCAAGAACCTACAGGGTTTAGTGGGGTCCATTAGGACCATGACTGAGCTGAAGCTTGAGGGCAGCCCCCCTATTATCTTTTCCAACAAGACATGGCAGCAGGCGAGAAGAGAAGACACCCACAGGGTGGAGCTGGCACAGCCACAGAGCAAGGGCCTAGGGGTATCACAACCATCTCTAGGGACCCTACTCCGTGACAAAGTACAGTTTCTCAGAAAGCCCTGTACCTATCTCTTTGACACTTGACAGGCCTCAGCAGTGGCAACCATGCCTGCTGTTTTCACCTTACTGTGCCTTAACACACACGTGACACAAGTTTTTCTTGTCAGCAACTTGAGGTGCAGTTTCCCAGATACCCCTGCACCTATCTCCTTGAAACCTGACAGGCTTTGTGGCCTCAGCAGGGGCTACCATCCCTGCAGTTTTCATTTGAATCAGGAAAAAAATGATTAAGTTATAGGGATTTCCATGATTCCCCATTATAGCCTAAGAAATGTTTAAACAGCATCGAAACGGCAAAACAGTTTTTATTAAATGAAATGGAACAATGCTTCAAAACAGCAAATGAAACACTGTCCCTTCAAACCAGCAAAATGAAGTCAAAATGGAATGATGCTGTTTCACACAGCCCTAGCAAACAGTGCCCATATTTAAGAAAGGGAAAAAGGAGGCATTACAGACCAGTTAGCCTCACATCAGTCCCTGGAAAAATCATGGAGCAAATCCACAAGGACTCGGTTTCTAAGCACTTGGAGGAGAAAAAGTCAATTAGAAACAGTCAGCATGAATTCACCAGGTGCAAGTCATGCCTTACCAACTTGATTGCCTTCTAGGATGAGACAACTGGCTCTGTGGATGTGGGGAAACGGTGGATGTGGTGTATGTATATTTTTAACAAAGCTTTTGATACGGTCTCACACAAGATTCTCGGAGGCAAGCTAAGGGAGTATGGGTTGAATGAATGGACTGTAAGGTGTATAGAAAACTGGTTGAAGCATCAGGCTTAGAGACTAGTAATCAATTACTCGATGTCTCGTTGGCAGCCAGTATCAAATGGAGGGGTTGGTCTTGGGACAGGTTTTGTTCCAGCCCTGGGCTGGGCTGGGCTGTCTGCTCCAGCAAAGAAGGGTCTGGGATCAAGGATGGGGATTAAACTCACCTTCCCCCTAGTACAGCGCTTCCCTGCTACTAAGCTTACTGAAACTTACTGAGACTGTGAATTATAAATCCCAGAGGCACCTGGAAGCAGGAAAAAGTGATGATCAACCCTGCAGAGTCCTGCTGCTGTGGTTCTGGACTACAAATCCCAGAGACCTTGGGGCCGGCAGAAAGAGGATGAAAACACACAGCTCATGCTGGTTATATGCCAGAGAGATGTGCTATAGCACTGCCCAAGCTTCTGGCCTGAGCCACTGCAAGCATTTGGCTGCATTCCCGGAATCAAAAGTGAATGTGTGTCCAGGTGTTTCTCATTTTAATCTCTGCAGCTTAAATTAACCTGCAAAGACTGAACCTAAAGCTTTTTGACTCTCGGTACTTAACCATGATGAGAAGATAGATCAATCTGTTGAGGACTCACCCCTCTTCTTTCCTGAGAGCTTGGATATTGGCTGCTAGACACATGCACAGTTAGCTATCCACCACTACTGCATTCTCCTTTTCAACAGATTCCCCACATTCTGGAGGAGGAGATGTGAAGGGCCAACCCACTTTTTAAATGTGTGATTCGTTTTTAATTATCTATGTGAGGTCCAAAAGAGAACTGATAACTTGTAACACTTGCACCTGGAGTTGATTGGAAATTGAACTTAAGAACGAAGGAAATTTTTAAATAATAAGCCACTCCACTGTGTTAATGTGGTTAATTTGTTATTATTCATACTCATTAAAAGTCATTATGATTAACTGACAGAATGACAGAGCCTCTTGCATCTAAAAACAGGATTAAATCTTTCAAAGACGTATTTCCATTTTTTTAAAAATCACCTGCATACTGCTTTCAGTTGATCACTAAATACCAGGAGAATGGCTTAGCTACAGGGAAGAGTCAGGTAAGCCAGAAGGCTATAAAAACAGACAGTAATAAATATATTAAAAACAAAATAGTACAGCCAGCTCTTAAAATATTATAATTTTAAATCCATTGAGGTCTGTATTCTGAATTTCAGAATAAGGGTCAGTCCAAATTCGTTATCCTAAGCATGTGTCACTGTTTGACACATTCTTAAAGTCTGAAACTGTGTGAATCAAATATTTCAGACAAGTTAAAAGCACACACGGTATATCTTGCAACTGAATGCATGGATATTGTGTTTGATTTAGCACAGCCACCTTATAATTTCATTGCAATTTCTGAATCATTAAAAAGACTATTGAGCAGTTTAGCTGAACATGCTAAGGATCCATATAAATTATTCTGATTGTTGAAATGATACATGAAAGCAATTTTTGCTGCCATAATATTATGGTCTTTGGAAGAATTGTCTTTTCAAATGCATAAATCAGGTAATAAGAATTCTGCTTGCTGCTAGGTAAAAAACAGAACTAGACAAACACTGACAGAACTACTGGAAAGATCCTAGTTATTTTTAATGTTTTGGTCCCCGTACACAGTCAATTTCCATTTATGTAAATTTCCATTTCTTAAACCAAAAAGGATTGGATTTAAATTTTCCTAATACATTTTAGGCCTGATAATCTTTCTCCATGTCTAACAACTGTCCTAATGTATTTCCTTTCTTTGTAATGAAACTTCTCGTTATTAGTCATTCTTGTCTTGTTATCACGTCTCCCTCATGTCGGGGAGGGTCCGGGCAGCTGGCTGAGCCAAGCTCACGGTCTCCTCGGTCACAGTAGGTTGGCCGGGTGGGGGCAAATTGGATGCGAACAGGTTGGGATTAGCGGCGGTTGAGTCGGGGTGGCACAAAAGCTTGATGGTTGTAAACAAGATGAATTTATTTGACTTACACTTTAGACATAGGCAGGATGTCTTCAGTTACAGTATTACAACAGAGAACAACGAAGGGGTCTGTTGGCCCACGAGGTTCAGTCTGAAGACCTAGTCCCAGGGCTGGTCAACAGCTCATTAATGGGGAACACAAACAACAAAACAAAACTGTAGCATGATGTATACGGTAAGTCGCGTGACGCCAGTCCTGTAGGACAACGATGAAAAGCGGTGATGTCGGAAGCCAAAGTCAAAACCAGGTGAGTCAAACCGAGGTTGCAAACAAAGTCCAATGGATGATCCGGAATCGTAGTCGGTGGTCAGTGCCAAGGTAAGTCGGAAGCCAGGTGAGCGGAGTCGAAACCATAACACAGCAAGTAATACGAAATACCAAACGACGGAGGCAAAGGAGGAGATCGATAGGCCCTAAAGCCTGACTGAGAGACAGTCCCTGCAGCAGCAGCCTCTGTCCTCAGCTAACGCGATCTCCCCCCGAGGGAGGGGTTCACTGAAATTTTAAAGCAGTCCTGTGGCCAATCAGGCTGCTTGACTGAGTGAATTTTCCAGAAGCGTGACCTCATTCCAGTCAGTCTCTGAGCATGCCCAGCTGCAAGCTCTGTGAGGCAACTGAGTCTGCGCCAGAGAAAAACTAGGTCAGGCCTGAGTGACAGGCCGACAGGTCATGAAAAGGGCACCTGCAAGGCCCGTCGCCATGGCGCATGCCTGGTAGCTTCTGTCTTGGCAGCACACACAGAGCAAATTTCTCTGACACCTCAGTGGCTCCAACCTTAACAATTTTCTTTTGATACTTTTCCCATTCTCCCCCTCTACTCCATACAGCTTCTGCTCTTCAAATTCCTCTTCAAGATCTACTTCTACCATGACACCTAAAAGTTCTGAGCCAAAACGACCTATTTTGTAACAGATTATACAAAGCAGCATGGGGGAGATAAATGAATGAATATGTGTGTGTGTGTGTGTGTGTGTGTGTATGTATGTGTGTGTGTGTGTGTGTGTATATATATATATATATGTTATTCATCTCCCCCCACGCTGCCTTGTTGCTTAGCCTCTTAGGGTTATCTCTATGCTGGCTCTGCACTACTCTTCAGAGTGGCAGCAGGTGGCACCCCTGAAGCATGCTCACTATTGCATAGCTGTGTTTGGAGAATGTGAATCAGCAGTGGATGCCAGGGTTTATGAATCTAGTGACACAAAGCAGTACTAAGTCAGGGTAAATATACTTTTAGAGACTTACTCTGTAAACACTCCAGCATTCATGCACTTTTACTTAGGCTACTGGTTCAATTCAAGAGCTTACAAGTTTGTTCTAGTGAAATGCTCACTTCCTCCTAGAACCATCAAATCCTATTCCTCCCAGTTTCCTGAAGGTGTAAAGCCCCTTTCAGAACCAAAGCATAAATGTTCCATGACTGGGCCCTTAAACTGCAACATTCTGGCTGATGTCAGCTGTATGATTGCCCACAGCACATTGTAGGCATTACCTGTTATTTGCATTTTAGTAATGATAGCTGCTTACATGTGTCAGGACTGCACAGGGCGTATGTATTTGAAGAGGTAGATTTTGAGAATCTAACTGTACAAAAGCAAACAAGTTAAACCTCAGAATTTAAATAATGCATTATAATTTCTCAAAATTGTGTCTTTTCCCACTTTCCTACCAAGTTTACACCCTGAAAAAGAGACCAAAAAAAGGAAGAAAGCATGTTACAGTTTGGCACAGAAAACAGTTGCCTTTCAAAGTTTATAATACCATGTGTTAAGTGCAGCTGGCAAGGAGACAGACAGCATCAGCAGTGTCTTCCAAAATTAATATGAAAAATGTGAGCCAGAATAGCAACAGGTCTGAATTTAGCAAATACTCATGTGAGTACTACTCCTGAAACCAAGTTATTAATAAGCACAGTAGCAGGATCTGGCCCTATACCTGTACCTGATATAGCCATATCATCATCTAAAGTATGACTACATTTGCCACATAGCTGCTGCTTTCCCTATGTATCAACAGTTAATAAAATAATGTTAGAATTGAGGAAAGGTGATGGGAATCTCTTACACATCTCTGGGAGAGGTGACGTGGAACTACGATCTAGGAACTCAGGTACTAGAACTACACAGGTACCAGAACTACAAAGAATAAGTGGTTCTTTGAGAAATAGTCTAATAACGAAAATCCATATGAAGTCTATAACAAATTGGTGTAAAGTAGCCAATAGAATGTTATCAGAGAAAAATAGAAGGTTGGGTTACTCAGTTTCAGGACTAAATGATTAATTAATTGTTCACATTAGTAAATGTTTTGCTCAGTAAGCAACAATGTCTTTTATAGATATGTCTACTATAGTGTGTATATCTATTATAAGTATATGATCTATGTACTGTACATATTTAAATACATAAAATGATCAGTCAATATTATATAACAAACAATAATATCCAAATTTTACCTTAAGCAGTGTGAATGAAGCTCCCATTGAAATCAGAAAAGCTGACAGAGTAGGCGCTGTGTAGAGCTCATGTTCTCAGGCTCTTGGTTTCCTACTATGCTTTGCTTGAAATTCTTGAACAGAGTGATTCTAACTGTTTCTACTTTGTTTTGAGTTAAGTTTTTCAGTGAAAAAACCTTTTTAGATTGACCAAATACCTCAATGTCATGTCAACAGTTCATCTTGACATAAAAATTTTATAGATATATATATAAAATCTGTTCATTTTATACTTGTCCAAGAGGCATATTTTTAAGTAATTTGATATCACATTTTGTAAAAAGCACACATTTGGAACTTCAGCATACCAAATCTACATAAGGGGAAGTACTTTGAGGAGAAAATACATTGTGTATGTAATGTGGCTGTAGATCAAGGAGGCAACTAAATCAAATAAAGCGGCAGTAATGGGCAATTGCAACAACCCACATATAAACTAGTCATATGTCACACTGGGACAAAGTTTAGGGAAGCAAACTCTTGACATACTAAGAGATAGTTTCTTAGAACAGCTACCTCCACATGGAAAACCCATGTTCAATATTCAAATATCTCTTTTGCAATAGGGGATTTGGACCTGTCTGTGAGAAAAGAGCCAGCACTGGAACTTCATAGCAGAGGATATTCTTGAGCGCCTGTTGCTATTGTTTCTCTCTGTGTAAATTAATATTCCCTGGAGCAAAGGCTGGAACCCCAGTGTATCACATTCTGTGTGAGTGTTCTAACTACTAGGTTATAAATTTATTTTCTTTCTCTCTCTTGTTCTCCAGCCCAATTCATATTTAAGTATTTTATATGAAGGGAAACATCATCAGCGAAAGAAATTAGCAGCAGAGTATCCTGTATCTGGGGGCTGAAGCACACTTTTGAGAGGCGAGAGATAGAATCAAAATCCCATTAGACAGAAGAAGCAACTGACCCCAAATCCCACATGCTGAACCCAAACCACTGGGCTACTGGACTCCTCCTCTGGTTTTTATGACTCTAGTCACAAGTTACAAGACACAGAAAGTTATACTGTAGCTCTACTACCCTATGGTTCTTTTGCCGACTAAAGTTTTCACCCAGGGACTGTAGTTAATTTTGTAGAAAGATGTCTTGCCTTAAAGCCTTTTATACGTACAGCTCTTTGTCAAACACTGTCTAATGTTGACCAATTAAAGCACAAACATCTTCTCAAATGAGTGTCCTACTTGTAGCATAGTTGGTAGAATACAGTTTAGAATTACTATGCTAGAAATGTCTTAAAGTCTCCTCATCTATACATTTTGACAAAATACATTTTGTAAATACATACATACTTCCATTTCTGTTGTGCTTGTTGTCAGCATTTGCTTCCAGCATTAAATGTTTCCAAGTGAGCTGCTTGAAGACCAGTTTTCAGCATGCTCAGAAATTCTTCCAGCATCACTTCTGCATTAGTCTGATAACTGTGTCAGAAACTACTCATTCAAACAGCTTCAGGTGCCCACTTTTCATCTCATGCTGGCAGCCATACTTCATTGTTGAATACTGTATGAAAAACAAAGATAAGCATTAAAAAGTAATTACAAGGGTTTGTTTATACTGTTATAATTAAGGTGACATCAGTGTTTGCATTAATCTTTAAGTGTCTGGGATTCTTCTGTTTTGTCATTTTGGGAAATAACATTTCAAAAAAAAATATTGGAGGATTTAGTGCATATAAAACTATAATTGAGAACAGGTGTAATATGCCCTGAACTAGAAGAAATGTCTCCTTGTTGTACTCCTCCATGGAAGTACCCACACATCTCAGTTGAACAGATTTTCAGCTGGTGTAAATTAACATATCTTCAGTGATGTCAGTGGCCCTACAGCTCTACGACTAGCTTCTAATGACATTCAGTTCTTTATCTCTCTAAGAATGGTTATCAGGATGTCAAAGTGATCGCGCTTATGAAGCAGGTATCTGTTCATTAGAAGTTGGTCAGGAATTTCCAACACATTTCTCAACTGAATAGGTAGAAGGATCTACCAGTCTGGAGGCAAATAAGCAACAACATATAACTGTGTAACTAACCATTCAGGAATACAAAATAGGAATAGTTTCCCTGCTTTTCTATTGTCCTACTTCGAGACCATCTTTTTTTTTTTTTTAATTTCACTTCAAAGATGCTTGTATTTTTGCTCTAACTGACCTCTGAATGAAAAACTCTTGCATTTAGAGAAGCTAAGGAAAGGTTATTCTTGGGATAAACAATGCTTTATGAAGTAAAGGAAGTACATTCGCCCATATATTTCCATTACATTTTCCGAAAAGGGTGTTTGCAGATGCAGCTGTTTCTAACCAAGGGAAGACTTTTTTCCCCCCTCCTCTCTCCACATTTTACAAACTTCAAACCCAAGATTCATTCCTTGCAGGGAGTCTGCAAGAATGCATCCCATATGGATATGAGTTCCTAGGAAGCAGGCAGAACCTACCAAGTTTTTTCCTGTCTCTCTTTTTTTTTATCTGATATTTCTCTCAACATTGCCTCCCCCAAATCCTGCGCCTTGCTACTTATGTACAATGACAAGAAGTACTCCTGCAGTGATGTAGTAAAAAACCCTATTTATTGGAGTGTATTCAGAGGCTTGGGGGTGTGAGAACACAGGAGAATCAATGATGGAATAAAATGACCCTGCCTCCTCATAAACCAATAGAAAGAAATCAAAACAGATGATTTCTCAAGGAGACAGGATTTATTTTCCTTTGTGACTCACCAGTGATAGGAGTAACTCAAACTCCATTGACCAGATTCTGACCTCACTTAATCCTGTATCATACAAATGTCAGAATCTGGCCCACTAAATTAAGGCAATACATTTCTCTGAGGAGATTTAATTCTAGCAATTCTTAAATATTCTCAGCAGAAAATATTCTAGATAATTAGAGCTGGGCCAAAATCCTTTACTTATCTTTTGAGATTTTTTTCTATTTTTTTAAATGCCTCTGAGGGGGGATCAAACTGAAATGTTTCCAAAGTTTTCAGAGAAAATCTAGCCAATAACCTAGAAATTCTGTCACTGAGCTTGGATGCAGGAGGTGGCGAATCAGTGAAATAAATGCAGGTCTCCCATGTTCCAGGTGACTGCCCCAAAAGCTTATCAAGCCATACCGAGTTATTCTGTGTCCCGTTTATCAATCTCCTTTCTTGGAGCTTTTCCAATGTGTATAAATAAATATAGAATGAAACTATTATCCTGTGACATCTACTGCCCACGCAAAGTAGGGACTTGAACTGAGTTTTCACAGGCAAGTGGCTGTAATGGAGCTGTTCCCTCCTTCTTCCTCTCTCTCTTCCCCGTTCTGACTTTCAGTGGAAATTCTACCCTGGACATAACAAATTTCTAAACAAAGATTCATCAAAACCACTTCTTTTCACAGGAAAAGTTTCATTATGCTATAACAAAAATGGTTATGTCGAAAGAAATCCCAACTTTTCCCAAACCACCAGGCCCCTCTAGGACTCCCGTCTACACTTCAAGTTTAATAGAACAGGCAGTGACACACGTAAAAATTCTGTTTCCCTAAATGGAGCAGTATGGGCTGAATGGAGAAGGCATGGCAGTGTGGCATTTTATAGATTAACTAGAGACATTAGCTTTCATAAACTAAAGCCTACTTTCTTGAATGCTATGAATGGAATGAAAGGAAATGAGGTAACTGTGTTTGTATGAGATAGCAGCCAGACTAATTAGCACTGACTCTCAATAGTACTAATGACAGTGCCTGTAGCACCGTGTCAACAGCATGGCGTGTTTGAGGGCACTGCTGCCCTAAGCCCTATTTAGGTCTACAGGAGCTTAAATCCCATGGAAGTTCACTGTGATTTAGACTTCTGTAACAGGGCAGCACCCCAAGGGTGGTCAAGAAGCCCCAAAGTCTCCTTTACTTTAATCCACTTCTAGGAACAGTCTCCCCTTCACTCTCTTGCCATATCTTGATGTTTCTTTTGGTTCTCAAAGGGAAGACTGCCCCCCCCCCCCGGCTTCCCAAACTGGGTCTTCACTCCAGAGAACACCTGAACGTGAGGAGCTCCTGCCTTAATGGCTAACTGCATGGCTCCACATCATCCCTACACTATGCCCCATGCCTTGCAGATATTACACAACTGTTGTCACCTCTGCTGGGGCCTCGGCTTATTCAGCCAGTACTCCTTTAATGTGGCTTGGCCTTCTAGCCTAGGCCAACTGCATTGGACCTAGCTTTGAGGAGCTAGCTCTGCTCCTTCCTTTCCTCACTGGTCCCTGCCTCTCTGCGCCTTGCACCTGACAGGTCTCAAGAAAGTGATATGCCTCTGGGCACCAATGAGGCCTCCAACCCTTCCCTTTAAGCCTCATCCCAAACCTCTGGTTTATCCTACAACATAAACACTAAGCCCCTGGGCTATAACAAAGTAAAGATAATAGCAGCAGCGCACCTGCTTCCCCAAGGCTTCTTCTCATCAGGTCGCTTTGTTCTGCCCTGCAACCTGCAGAGCTGTTTTCTTCCGGTCTCCTGGGCATTCAGGAGCCCACACTCTGCCTCAGCCTGGGTTGGCTGGCCCCCTCTGGCTCAACCCAGGGCTTATATAGCTCTGGCCTGGGCTTATATAGCTCTGGCCTGTGCTTTCTCCTGGTCATGTGACAGCCCCCAGTGAGCCGACTTGCCTGAAGGGCTACCCTGGCAGGCTATGCCCTCCTGGCAGGCTATGCCCTGGAGACTCTATCATTAAAGGGGCCACCCCACTTTCTAGTAACAGGGCTTGGGTTCCCTTCTAATGGCTTAAGTTGGAAAATGGGATTGAAGCTCTCAAATCATTTCACTGCTTTTGAAAATATTGATTAGTTTTTGTTTTGTTTTTAAATAAACAAAATCTTCATTTTATAACCTTCTGAACTAAGCAAAAAAGAATAATAAAAATATTGTTTAAAAGATGAGAAAAAGCAAACCAGGAAATCCAGAGGTTCAACTCTTTAAGTGAAATGAATTGCTAGATTGAAAGCTGCAGCTTACCCAAAAAGACAGGCATCAGGCTTCTAACTCCTCTGCAAAGTTTTCCCTTCTCCATAGGTACATAAGAGATGTGAGGCCGGAAGTGAACATGGCCTCCAATATCACAGTTCTCTTACCTCCAGTACAAAACCCCTAACAATAGTCTAAAGTTTTCATCTTGCTGGGCTCTGTTGCAGTAGCCCAGCAAGCCCAGGGAGCCCAGGGAGCCCAGGGTGACCATGTCTCTGAACCTTCTCTAAGTTGAAAACCTTAGTAGGCTGAAACAGGCAGTGAGTGACCTGTTACCGAAGACTGACTCCAATGTATTTACCAGTGCATTAATAATTTGGGCCTCCTAATAATCACATTTTTTTCCTTGAGTAATTTGTGTACCATGCTGTGTAGTTCTTCTTTCCTCAGGACTTAAAAAGCGGTCTGGTTTCTTCCACATACTATCCTTCTGCCACTGTTGCTGAATCCAAACTCCTAAATAAAGGGTACAATAAATAGAGAAAGTGCCTTTCGTGTAGGAACTCCTAGTTTTTAGGGTTACTTCACAATGCCATCTTACATGGTTTCCAAGCATATGGCTAATATGCCTAACTCCATCATACTTTTCCCTGTTTCTCCCACATATGTTACTTTCCACTCTGTTGCCAACAGAGCATTTTGCACTACCAGATTGAAAAAACATGCATCATACTTTTTAGAATTAATTGAAAATGAAAGGCCTGACGTTTAAGGCAAACTGTTTAATGATGAAAATTGTTTAAAAAGAATAGCTTCTGGGCTGAGACCTTAGATAACAAGTTGAAGCCCAGAGTGAAATTTTATGCCTGAGTTATAAACCTCTGATAATAGAAGATTTAATGGAAAATGAAACAGACCATTAATTGTAGCAGTACCAATATATTAGGAGGAACAAGAAGATTAAAAAATGTATAAACTAAGAAACTTCAACACCTCTTAGCTTCTTTATTGGAAGTGAAACCTGTCTTAGTACATTTCTGATGCATGTAAATGTTGATTAAGAGCCCCATCATCAAAAATGCACCCATACCAAAAATGTAAAGAAACACTGTGCTCAAAATACCACTTAAAACTGGAAAATTTCATGATGTACTCTGCTCTTTTGACCTCCCCCCCCAAAAGAAAACTGAATTTTAGCAGACTCTGCAATGACACACAGGGATTCATACCCTTCATATCTACCTAACCTACACAATAAGAAATAAAAAGTTAATAAAGGCTGCTGAATCCATTGCAAAGCCTAGTTATATATGTTTATTCCTAAAATTTCATGAAGAAAAATAAACATGTATAACTAGGCTTTGCAGTTTTAAGTGGAAAATCAGCATTTTAAGGGCATATTATGTGGCTTCGACTGCACCTTACATCACACCCATGCCTCACAGATGTCATCAATTAGCTCCACTCCTAGGCCTATACCAGGCCACAGACCTTCTCTGGTCCCCATAAGGTCTCCACTCTGTCCCTATGCCATCAAACTTTCCTGACCCATCCTGGGTTCAGGCCACTGTCTCTGCCCACACCTAGGCACTTTGCCCATTTTGGCCAATCCCAGGTACCTACCCCCTCCTGTGCACCGGGCACTTCTGGTCCCCACCAAGCACCAGACCTTCACCTTATTCCTGAGTTCTGGCCCTGACACTGGGCCTCTTGAGGCCACCACTGCCCCTTGTCTCTATCCTTAAACCATCAGTTCCTACCTCAGCTCTAAGGCTGCCTTCTCTTAACCCCTGGAAATACAGTCTTCCTCTTGTCTTCTGCTTGCTCGGGAGCTCCTTCCATATCAGCAGCCAACATGAGACTACTTGCCCCAGCTTGGGCCCTGGGCTTATCTCCCACCCAGTGCCTGTTACACTCTATATGGCCGGCATGGGAGAGAAGGGACTACAGTGTTGGGGTGCCAGAACCTGTAACTCCTCTTGTGCAGCAATTTGCTGCTGTGCAAAGTGGGGGATTTGCACAGATGTCAATGACAGCAGTAAGGTACAAGGTAGTGAAGAACTGGACTCTAAAAGTGAGGCCTAATCTACACTAGAAATGATTTGCAAAAATATCTTGCAGCAGTGGATAGCAGGGGTATATCAGTATGGTGCTATAAAAGCAAACTGTTAGTATAACTCCAACCAGTTCCCCAAATGAAATACATTCTAGCAGCAAAAGAGCTTATTCTCCAGTGTTACTGCATTCACACCAGTACTTTTTTCCTGCTACAAAAATGTCAGAGAAACCATACCCATAGACATACACCAACAAACACTTTTAGTGTAGACCTCTCAGGGTTTAACCTCATTAGCCTAACCCTTCTACTCCCAGGAATTTGTCGTTTCTTAATGATATGTAGCTAATACCAGTATTTTGAGTTCTGGAGAACACTAGGACAATCCTAGGCAGAAGTGATGATAACTACATCAAATGTAGATGACAAGCAAAACTTGATGCGCTGTAATTAGTGCTACAGCACAGTATTGCCGGCACACGTCTTTTACATGACACTAATGTTCAGTACGCTAATTCTACTGTGCGCTAGCATGGCTTTCACTGTGACATGGTAATGCACAGCAGAATAAGTCTACTGTGCTTTTAGCGTATCGTGTAGATGCACCTTGCATATACCAATACTATTTTCTTCGCAAGAGATCTTGGTGTCTTGACAAATGTCTGGAAAGTGCTTTGCAGTCCTAACTGAAAAAGCAGTCTATGAACCCGAGAGAGAGAGAGAGAGAACAATGCCAATACAGTATTAGGATTGGGAAATAATTACCGATTATAACTGTCAACAAAAGATAGTTGCAAAATTGACATTTTGAAGTTGCCATGCTTCATCTCTGCTAAATTTAAAAGGCCAACACTCTCAAAAACATGCTTAGCATTCTTATACTTCAGAGTCTCTATACGGAATAATAATTCGTCAAGAAAAGTAGTTTTGCACTACACATTGTTAGAACAAAAATGAGTTCCATTTAAATGTTATGTAAGACAAGTGGGAGTGAGACTAATTATATTGTTTTTATTTTCTTAACTAGCTTCCCTTTGATAAGAGAAAGTCCTTGCCTCTTTCCAAATATATCATATACCTATTCTGTGTCAGAGGAAAGAACTCATTCATTTAATCTTAATAAAACCAAATTAAGACTGACCTTTTGTGTTGGGTTTCTCATACAAGATGCTTTACTACACAGCAGACTAATTTGCTGCACAGTAAAGTGTCACTCTTTACATGTGCATCACAATTAGGGTGCAATAGACTAATTTACTGTGCTGCTGGATAGTTCCTCCCACCAGATACAAATGGTATCTGGCAGCACAGTAAATTACTGTGCTTAAACATGTAAATCATGACACCAGAATTAGTTTACTCTGGCTCAAATTGAGCTGGAGTATATTCAGTCAACATTAGTTGTACATGTGGACACACCCAAAATGTCCCATTTGTATTTTAGATTGAAATTAATAATATTCACTGGGCCTAGATTCCAACATGTGTTAACCTAAGCAGGGGTCAGCAACCCCTGGCACATGTGCCAAGCATGACACATGAGGCCGTTTTTCTTGGCACGCATTGGGGCCAGGGTGGCAGCAGCTGTTTGCCCTGCTGGGAGCAGTTAAGGCTCCATGGCTATCAGCAGCTACCCAGAACTGGGGCCGGCTGCGACCAGGCTACAAATAGCTGCTGCCCTCCTGCCCTGGCTCAAGCCCCAATGGGTCCAGGGGCAGCACTGTTGCCTTCCCGGAGTCCGGGGCTGGGAGACAGCTGGGGCCAGGGAAGGAGGGCAGCAGCTGTTTGTCGCCTCCCAGCTGCAGCCAGCTCTGGTTCTGGGTAGCTGTTGATAGCCATGGAGCCCAGGTTGCTCCCATGGAAGCCTTGCTGCAAGCAGCCCAGGCTCCATGGCAATCAGCAGCTACCCAAAACCTGGGCCAGCTGCAAACATCTGCTACCTCTCTACCCCGACCCTGGCCCCAGCTGCCTTCCAGCCCCAGCTCCAGCCCCGGGCTCCGTGGAGGCAGCACATACCAGCAACGCTCCCCACTACGCTGCCCTTGCCACTTCTGCAAAGCAGCGTTGGAACCCAGTGCCGCAGGGCACAGCGGAGGCTGCAGAAAGCTGCCTGCTCCAAGCTCCCCGCTGCCCTGCCACACTTCCCCTGCAGGCGGGGGCAGCAGCAAGGGGCACAACCCTGCGCTGCTGTGCTCCCCTGTACACAGGGGAAGTGTAGCAGGGCAGCGCAGAGCTCGGAGCAGGCAGATTTCTGCGTCCCCCCACTGTACCCTGCCATGCTGGGTTCCGATGCTGCTTTCCAGAAGTGGCAAGGGCAGCATAGCAGGAAGCATTGCTGGTACGTGCTGCCTCCCCATAGCTCAGGGCCGGGTCTTGGGCTGAGAGGCAGCTGGGCCCAGGTTCTGGGTAGCTGCTGACAGCCACAAAGCCCAGGCTGGGCAGCAGGGACTTTGGGTAGGGGGCAAGGAGCAGCAGGAGTGGGGGGCAAGGGCTTTGGGTGGAAGGCTAGGGTCATGAGCAGGGCTGGGGGGCACGGGATTTGGCTGAGGGACAAGGGGCACAAGCAGGGCTTCCTGCCATGTACTCCCTGCCCTCATTTTGTTTTTCTGGCATGCCAGCACTCCGGCACCTTTCAAGGTAGGCATTGTGGGTTTTTTTGGTACTCCAGCCAAAAAACGTTGCCTACCCCTCACCTAAGCCAACAGTACATCTAATTCTCTATCCAGTCTCCTGGCATTGTTATTCTTATGCTCCCCAAAGAAGGTGGGGAGAGGTAGAGTCACACTATTTTTTCCCTTTGCATCAGCCAATTTAACATATGTTGCACCCTACAAAATGATGAAAAAGCTACCACTGCATCATAAATTCTACTGGAACTGTAATAAAAAACCTAGCTGAGTCAGTTTGCAATTCAACCTAAAGCTCCCAAATGTAGGATGGACATTTCTACACTCCATTCCACAGGGACGTTCTTATTTTGAAGAGAAAACTAGGACAAGGTTGAGACGGGAATATTATACGAGTAGTCCAGCTGAGTTTCTCTCTCTGAATGATTAGTTAAGAAAAAAGCACTACATTACATTTGTTTGATGTGTTTTTAACACTGGGTGAATAAATCTGAAGTAAGAGAGTAAATTCACAGATTAAATGATTTATGATTCATTTGAAAGTGTCTTTCAGTAACTTAGGAACTGTTCTCTACTATGACATATTGAGAAACTCCAGTACAATTTGTCTTTTCAAGCTGTCCCTGAAAAAGATTTTGGGGAAATTTTTCAAGTGCAGTTTATATCCAAGTTATAGAACTAAGAATATATTATATCCTGTCAGTTTTAATGTTTGTGGAATGCTTTTAAAATTGTCACTTGTGAGATAGTTTGAGCACAGACAACGTGGTTTATAAAACTGGAAAGTGTGGAAGTAGCACATAGTGCTTCCCTGAAATTTTGCTTCAGTTATCATTAAAAGGAATAGGCCATATCCTAGAAAGGAGGTGGTCTCTGGATTCATGCCTCCAAACCTTCTCACTGCTGTCTATCCATTTTATCTGTTGACTGTTAAATGCAAAATGCAGAAACACTACTAAGACAAATAATTCGCCAGCACTCAGGGCCCTTTACCTTCCATTTAGCTGTTATATTGAGGTACACACCCTCCAACTACTTCTGAATCCATGCATCTTCCACAAATATATTGGCTCTCCAGTGGGCCAGCTTCTACAGAGGGGGAACAAGGGTGCCCTTAGTAATTCTTAGCTCATGGCCTGGTGGTTAGGGCACTGTGACCGGACCCATACCTAGCAGTGCTATGGTTTCCTTTTGTGGGCTCATGGCTCCTGCTCACTCCCACCCCTTAGGGTCCACTTATCTATTATCTCGTTCCTTAAGGAGACGATACTTAGGGCCCAAGGGGTGACCATCCAACAAAAAGCAAGGGAGGCAAGAGTACCCGAAAGCCCCGCTGGCTCACCAAGTGTGTACGGGAATGCCTAACTGCCAAAAAGGCAGCGAACACCCGGTAGAAGGGGGGTGCTATCTCCTCTGCTCGGGCCTGTAGGGGGGCTGTCAGGAAAGCTAAGGCGCACATAGAGCTAGGACTAGCATCCAAAATCAAAGATAACAAAAAGTCCTTTTTCAAATATATAGGGAGGATGAAGAAAGCACTAGAAAATGTGGGGCCCCTGCAAGATCCTCTGGGCAATCTGGTGGTTGCGCCAGCGGAGAAAGCAGACCTTTTTAAACAATTCTTCACCACCATTTTCTTGTGTAGGGATCAGGACTTCCCCACCGTGATGCAAGACAGACTCGAGGGGAACGCCTCCAGACCTCAGGTTGGGGAGGACTGGGTTAGAGAGATTCTGGAGGGGCTGGACGTGTTCAAATCAGCGGGTCTAAATGTTCTCCACCCCAAGGTGTTGAGGGAGCTAGCAGAGGTTATTGCAGGGCCCTTGGCGCAGCTTTACAAGCGCTCATGGTGCTCTGATTGGAAGATAGCCAACGTGGTCCCCATCTTTAAAAAAGGGAGGAGGGAGGACCCGGGCAACTATAGGTCTGTCAGTCTTACCTCAATCCTAGGGAAACTCTTTGAGAAGACCATCATGGAGCACATCTGCGATGGGCCGGCCTCAGAGATGATGCTCAAGGGCAACCAGCATGGTTTCTTTAGGGGCAGGTCATGTCAGACCAACCTGATTGCCTTTTATGATCAGGTCACAAAAGCATTGGATGCAGGTGTTGCCGTGGATGTAGTCTTTCTGGACTTCAGCAAGTCTCCCACCCCATCCTCATTAAAAAATTTTGCGACTGTGGCATCGATGCTTACACAGTCAGATGGATTGCAGATTGGCTGATGGGTTGCACTCAGAGGGCGGTGGTGGATGGGTCATATTCAACCTGGGGAGAAGTGAGCAGCAGAGTCCCCCAGGGGTCGGTTCTTGGGCCCGCGCTGTTCAATTTCTTTATCAGTTATTTGGACGACGGGGTGAAAAGCACCCTGTTTAAATTCACTGATAATACCAAAATTTGGGGTGAGGTGAGCACGCTAGTAGGGAGGGAAAGACTGCAGCAAGACTTGGACAGGTTGCAGGGGTGGGCTACCAAAAACAGGATGCACTTCAATACTGACAAGTGCTGGGTGCTGCACTTGGGCAGTAGTAACTAGCAGCACACTTATAAGATGGGAAACGCACTTCTTGAAAGCACGGAAGCAAAAAGGGATCTTGGAGTCATTACTGACTCCAAAATGAACATGAGCTGACAATGCGAGGTCACGGTTGGCAGGGCTAACTGCACCTTGTCATGCATCCACAGATGCATCTCTAGCAGGGACAAGGAGGTGATCCTCCCTGTCTATGCGACACTGGTCAGGCCACAGCTGGATTACTGTGTCTGGTTCTGCGCGTCCCACTTCAGGAGGGATGTGGATAACATTGAGAGGGTCCAGACGAGGGCCACTCGAATGATCTGGGGACAGCAGGGCAGACCCTACAATGAGAGATTGTGGGACCTGAACCTGTTCAGCCTTCACAAGAGAAGGTTGAGGGGGAACCTGGTGATAGTCTATAAACTCACTAGGGGGGACCAGAAGAGTTTGGGAGAGACCTTGTTTCCCCTAGCGTCCCCTGGCATAACAAGGAATAATGGCCACAAGTTGTTGGAAAGTAGGTTTAGATTAGACATCCATAAGAACTACTTTACAGTCAGGGCGGCTAGGATCTGGAACCAACTTCCAAGGGAAGTGGTGCTGGCTCCTACCCTGGGGGTCTTTAAGAGGAGGCTTGATGCCTACCTACTGGGATCATTTGAGCTCAGTTTTTTCTCCTGCCCAGGCAGGGGGTCAGGCTTGAAGATCTACAAGGTCCCTTCCGACCCTACTTCTATGATGATCTTGCCTGCCATACTTTGAAGTTGTTCAAAAAGGATTGGGATGCTGCCTTGAGGACCCAGAGTAGATCCAGTCCACTGGAAACTTTCCCTCAGACAATCCATTGCAGAACTTATGGCCTTATGGTGCTCTATGACACCAGGTGCCGTAGGAACTGTTTTTGTGGCCTATGTCCACCTCCATAGCCATGTCCATGCCTTGTAGATGGTATATGATATTGTTAAGGGAGCCACTCAGTCCCACCACAATGCTTGGCCCTCTCAGGCCTCAACATCTTTGTTGGGGCTTCAGTCTTCCAAGCTTTTGCCCCTTTGTTCTGGCTGTGCCCCTCTTAGCCTAGGTGCACTGCACCAGACCTTGGCTTTTGGGCTCCAGCCCTGGTCTCACCCTTTGTTGGTTTAACCTCTGATCCTCTTGGCCTCAAGCTACCTATGTTACCTATGTAGTCATTTGAACTAAAAGCTTTTGTTTTCAGATTTATTTGTTGTTTATTTATCCTAAAAACAGAAATACTAATTCCTGTGACTCCAGTCAGTAAACAAGCAGGTTTGTTTCAAACTTTTCCCAGGGTTGGGCTGGGAAATGTGTTGAGCAATAAGAGGGGGTACAGTCTTCCCTGTCCCAGATTTTTTTGCATATCTTGCGCAATGTTCCAGATACACACTCAAGTGGATATTGATAACATGCTAGTAGATACTCCTTGGCTTGACATAAGCATGCACCTGTCTCAAATGATACAAATGTATGTCCATCCCATAATAATCCTTTTAAATCTCAGTGCAGGGGGACGGGCATGGGGAGAGGGGAGCATTAATTAGTGAGCTGTGCTAATTAAAAGCACCTGAACTTCACATACATCAGCGTCCCCTGTGCTGAAAAATGATGGCTGGGAATTTTGAACTAAAGTCCAAATAAACCTTAGTTTAACACATCCCACTGCCATTTTCCAGCATGGGGTCACTGAGACACATGATGCGGGAGGCTGCTGCAGCATGTTAATTTTTGTGCTCCATGTTACCAGATTTGCCCATCACTTTGGGGTGTAATCATTTATTTAGGATCTGTTTCTTTTTTTTGTAATTCTATCAATGTGCTACTTGTGTTTCTATACGGAGCTGTATATCTCCCTTCTGCAAGCCCTCACCCCCAATGGACCTATCTTGCAGGACTCAGCTGGGTTCCTCTGTGGGACAAGCTGGGGCTAGAACTGCTTACTCTTATGCTTTCACAAGAATGTACCGAAGAAGCACCTGCAACTTGTTTTTCCGCTTTGTTGCGCGAGAGGGCAAACCACAAGCTAACGGCTAGAAAGTCCCAAACTTTGCAACCAATTTCGCAACTATGTAACCCGAAGTACGCCTGCGCTAATGGAATTTTCCAATACCTTGTAATCGAGTATATAAGCAATGGAGAATAGGCACTCGGGGTCAGCTTTGATCTGAGTCTCATGACTCCAGGCCGACCTGCTTGCAAGCAATAAAGGCTTTGCTTCTGTGGCTTGTGGTGTGACTCACTTCTGGGGACCAAATTGGAACTTAGCCTCCAGGAGCTCGAATGGCCGGCCCCTTGTGCAACAATTCTGGTGAGCCAGGCAGGAGCGCTTTTGGACCACCCTGGGGCTGGACGACAAGACAGCCGTACGTGCTCATGGAGTGCACATCAAGCCATAATTTGGGCTTGCCACGAGGCCAAAAGCGTGAGTCGGGGCACCCGGGAGGTTAAAGGCACTCCATTTCCATTTGAGTCACCCCAGCCGTGGACTCCAAGGACGAGGTACCTGGGCATGTTTGGAGTGAGTATACTAATTCCCTGACTCATTTTGTTAGTATTGTTATTTGTTGGTCCATCAGGACATTGGTCTGGGAATACCTTTTCCCAGGAATCGGAAAGAGACGTTATGGGTACGGGTCGCTCCCGGGTAGAAAACTCCTCCACTCCATTGGGTTGCATACTAAGAAATTTCGATAAATTCGTCAAATATGGAGATTATGGAATAAAAATGACTAAGGATGAGCTCACGAAGTTCAGCCAATTAGAGTGGCCGACCTTCGGAGTATACTGGCCAGGAATGGGCTCTTTTGATGTTGACCAGGTCACAAGGGTATATGATATAGTAGTTCATGACGGACATTGGGACCAGTTCCCTTAAATTGACTGTTGGTTGGGCATAGCCCAGGACCGACCGTCTTGGATCAGGAAATGTGCAACGGTACGTAGGGTCATGGTGGCAAGAGATAAGGCTCGGGGGGGTCGAAAGAGTCCCTGGGTGTTAGATGATTCCAGTAGGGAGATAGATTTGGCGGGTTCCGGAGGGAGCGGGACGTGTCGAGGCAGATACATGTGCCTATTGTAAAGAAAAGGGACATTGGAAGCAAGAGTGCCCCCGGCTGAGGGAGAAGAGGGGGGAACACTCTAAGTCCCACCAAATGAGAGCTGAACTCTCCGGAGAGGAATCCAATTGATGGGGACCGGGATCCAAGGCCACCGCTCTGCGGGCAGAGTCCCGCAAGGATCCCATGGTAAAAATAACGGTTGGTGGCAAAAATTATGAAGCATTAGTAGATACTGGGGCCACATTTTCAATGATCCCCGAAAACCCCCCGCTTGGAGGGGAAAGTGGAAAGTATGTAACCGTAGAAGGAATTGAGGGTAAGCAGAGTAAGCTACCCATGTGCGGACCCCTCCTCACCAAAATTGGAGACAATTTGCTTGAGCATGCCTTTGTTTATTCTTCCGCCTGCCCGGTTGCCCTGCTGGGACGAGATCTCCTTACCAAACTCCAAGCCGAGATTTTTGTCTGAGGAGACCAGATGGTGGTCCAGCTGCCGGTGAAACAAGGATCCAACTACCAGATGGCACTCTTGGGG